>NW_021167145.1:0-1200000 GCF_004022145.1 Paecilomyces variotii | reverse complement strand
GGTTGGCAACATCGTCGACGGACAGCTCGTCCGAAGAGTACGTAGGCAGACTAGGCCGATTGACGTTGGAGAGGGCCACCCGTAGCTGTCCCAGGGTGAGGCCCAAGGCACTGTGAATCCTTCCGTCCTCGAGTGCAACGGCGAAACGAGCCTGTGTGTCCAGTGCTTCCATCTTGAAGAGTTGACTGTCGATGAAGGTGCTAGGGAAGGCCCCCACATTCACCGCCCGGATGCTCACGACTACATCAGTATGCAACGAGATCGGTGCCTTTTCAGATTCCTCTTTGCGTCTGGCCGCATCGTCGGGGCGGAGGTTGATTTTTTCGCTGGCCACAGACGATTTGCGACGGAGATATCTCTCAATGTCTTTGAGCGATGCTTCATACGCGGCCTGTTTATCCTGAGCCAGACGCTGCCACGCTTGTAGAAGACCCACAGACTGGGATGCAGTCAACGTCGTGCAGAAGACTTGAACCTTTTCTCCTTCCAGAATACTGACAAGGCGGTCTTGTTGCGGCCCTGACGTATTCCGGACGTTGTACATCAGGAATTCAAACATAGATATATCAGCTACCAGGAATGGCTGATACTCGAAGGAGACCTTAGCCTGCAGAGAGTCGAACGCAACGGACGCTTGAATCAATGGCGTCTGGCCCAGAACTGGACTGTCCCCAGAAAACTTGATGAATGTGCGGGCTTTCAAATTAGCTAGCTCCACCAGTCCGCTCATCCTTCCTTTGCTTTCGATTGTCATGGTCCGGAAGCCGACACAGAGGTTCTGCTCCCAATCAGAGTTCTTTTTCGAGGACAACCACAGGTCTTTGATGGTGAACTGAGACTTTCCTACAGTCTGGCCCAGGTCAAGTTGAATCTCCAGTTCATCAATGGCCAGTGTGGAATTCCACGGGAAGGCACCTGTACAAGCGACTTGCTGATACCGTTGCACCATGTAAGGTTGGCTATCTGAAGACGGTGATCGGGGTGGCTCACGGCTCTCAGGGCCGGACTGATCATCACTGGAGGGCACCCATATCTCTCGGAAAAGAAGGAAGTCCTGCAGCTGCTTCACATTGACTAATGTCTTCAGTGGGCTCACTTTGAGGATGGCGGATATGCCGTTGTTAGCGCTGACGTGTTTACTATTCATAAGAGACATGACCATCTTTTCCACTTCGAAACTGGCTGTCGATTCATGCGAATACACGTGTTTCACCGAGGCTTGTAGAGAATTGAAAGCCACCAGGATAGCAAAGAACCGCCGTTGTTCGGCCGATTGAACAGTATTGACCGTCATATAGATGCTCTCAAACTGCGCAGTGGCTGCTACTCGTGCAATGGGCTGGCAACTCAGACTAAACTCCTGTTTGCAGATCCACATGCCCACGTTAAGCTTGCATCGCCCGAGAATCGTATCAGGATCGTTGGCACTCAGCGATGTATCAGGCATGAGCTTCTGGGCTTGGAGTTTACTTGTCGACTCTTGCGCGCCGCGTTCTTGCTCTCCCACAACTTCTTTTATGCTGGCACTAATCTGCTTGATCAGAGGCACAACTGTTGGATACAGCACATTCGTCGACGGGTCAACCTTGAGTTCCGCATTTAGGGTCTGATCGTCTGTCCCATTGTCTTCGTATTGAACTTTCAGGGCAACACCTGGAGCACGCAGCGACGCTGTAGTCGCTGGCTCACCTTGCACGTATTGCCCAAACCTACCCTCTGGCGGTCGAGTGCCTTTCAACGCGGCGGTGAGCATCGTCTGTTGATGGTCCATCCGCTTTCCTTGAAGGGTCACTATAGCACCAGCGAAGTCAACATCAATAAGGAAGGATGCGAGGCGTTTATTCCCAAAGAGTCCGCGCTCTTTATCATTCACTGGGGAAGGCGCCGTAGCCCATATAGCGTTCGCTTCCCGCAGTTCCTCGCTCGCAGAAGCGATAGAATGCTGAAGCAGGCTGGCAGGCAGAATGAACTCGGAGGTTGCTCGAATATCCAAAGACTTTCCAGCGGCTTGGAAAGCTAGACGAATGTCGTTCTTCGTTGACAAATAAGCCACGTTGAAAACTATCTCCGGCATCAAGGCTGAGTTCAACGTTCGGTTCTTGCGATCATGGGATTGCGGGACCATCTGTAGTTGCATATCCTCGATGCGAAGTTTCGCAGCATTTTGTTTCTGCGTTGATACGGCAGCATGTCTGATTGAGAAAACCAGGTCTTCTGGTTCTCGTTCAGGTGAGCTTGACTGGCTACCTGCCATAATCCAGCTCACTTGCATGTTGAAAAGTTCCACAGAATATATGGCGTTGAAAAGGTTGTCCGAACTTATCTCATCCTGAACTTCGATGCTAGGCACTTCAGCAGCCTTGGGCTTGGCCTCGGGCTGAGCCCGATGCCGCAGCTTCTTCAAACGCTTGACTTCATGAGATACGTCAAGTGTCTTAATCCGCTCTTGTAGATGAGCTGCAATGTCAACAACCAGTGACGCAGTTACGGCACAAAGCTCAACTTCAAGACCCTTGCTGGTCAAGTAGTACGCTCGCACCAGCTGTCCTGTCTCGTTTATCCTGGACGTGCCCACAACTCCGACGTCGAGAACGAAATTACCGTAAGAGTGACTCGTAGAATGGTCTCTCTTCCTAATATCAAGGCTTATCTGAGAGACATTAACATGGAATTCCGGAAGGTCGAGAGGCTTCCCTTGCTCCGAGCCATTATCAAGTCGCATCTGTACCATCCCAAAGCTGAACTCCATATCGGCGGAGTACTGCTTGCTCTTGAGACCTGGAGCGCGCGCATGAATGCTCATGCCGGCCATCGTAAGGCGGACTTTGTAGAGCAGATCGCCTCCGTCCGGTGGTGCCTTCAACTGCGTCTTTGGCTTCTCCAGGTCGAGGACGTTGCTAAGGCGCACGCGAAGTGCATCGACACTATCTTTCAAATCGGAAACAAGGTGCGATATTTCAGGGCCATTTACTGCGCTCAGCAGGCTCCGCACTGCACTAGCCTGCAGACGTATAAGCTCAATTGTGACATCCGCCTCTAAAGTTGTGACCGGAGCCAATTTGACAAGCACTCGGCCGTTGATCGGTGGTATCCGTAGAGCGGATACCGTGTGCCACGTAGTTCCTTCAAGAGACTGGAATACGTGGGAATTGGATTTTACATCAAAGTCCACCTCCAGTTTAGTATCCCTTCTAGGGACGATTGACATTCGAGCGACCTCTCCAGCAATCATGTAAGTCAACGATGGGAGGAGGGAGAATGTGATACGATAATCGTCCAAGAACGTGGCAGCTTGGAAATGATGATGGCTTCGTTTCACGTTGGATGCAGGCGGAGCCGGTTGGGCCTTTGGCACGTCAATATTCCTCATCAGTTCGCGAACGTATCTAACTTCGTCTTCGACTACCCTGTCTGCCGCTTGGACTAGACCTAGAGGGTCTTCTTTCGTGTCAAATCGGAGCCTCTTGCACGATCCAGCAATCTTCCAGTCATGCTCCAAAAGAGATTCCTTGTCTTGTAATACGTAGGAAAGATAGACAGTAGGGTCCCAGACTCTTGCAAGGATTAGCAACTTGAAACGATCTGAGATCTCTGCTGAAGTGGCCTCTGCGGCGAGGAGCACACTGAGTTCATCAGACATGTTGCCCTTCTCTGTCTGTCCCACGAAAGAACCCTTGAGAGCTTGTCCAATAAGGGCAATTCGCAGGTTAATGCCCTCAATCGTGATAGTACCGAGATCCGTGCCGACGACAACCTGCAACTCCAGAGGTCCAGGTCCGGTATTGTCTGAGGCGCCGGGAGGAGTAGTAGATTCCAAAGTCACATTCGACATGGTTTTTGTCACTACTTCCACCAGATCCAATATCTCCCACCGCAATTGCAACGCTGCTGAAGAGCAGTAAGATCGGAGAACAATAGCGGTTCTTGGCCGCTGCGCTGCAGGTATATCCTCGCCCTTTCGAGGCTCAATAGCTAAGGCGGTGGACAAGTTTTCAACCGTAATCCCACTCTCCCTCGGGCCTGGATCAACAGAGAACCTGAATGTTCTCACGTCCACCGAAAGGGTCAGGGGCTGTGATGTCGCAGCCTCACTGGCGGCAACAGAGGGGCCCCAGACCTTTCTCATTATATGGCTCTTTTCGACATGGGCCAGATCCCAGGTGCGCCACTCATCGAAAGTTGAGAGAACAGTTTCTCTAGCATTCTCTGGGAGCTTAGCTTTCGTATCAACGCATATCCCTTCCAATTCTCGCTGCCGATCTACTGATAAACTCTGGTAGATAGCGCGAAGACGCGAAATTATTTTCCAGGAGTCATGGAGTCTCAGATGCGTACGTGCAACTCGCAAAACGTATGACGGCCGTGTCAAAAATAAAGGGTCTGGTATACCTGGAGCTTTCTGTGAGAGGGAGTAGATCAATAATCGTGATCGACTGGCGCCAACATATGATGCGTGCTGGAATGATGACGCGACCGAGTCGAACATAGTCGTCGTTCGCTTGACTAGAAATGCCAGCTGTTCCACAGATTTGCTTGAAGTTGCAGTTTCGATCGTTCGCATTTGAAGATGAGAACGCACGTCCGGCGCTATCACCAACCAGAAGTTCATGTCTCTTCCGACGAAGTTAAATTCTGCCTTGCCTTGAGCAGAATCAGTGCGTCTACCCTCCACGCCAAATAACAGGGAATCAGTAGACGCATGCACGACCAAGCTCCGCTGTATACCCTCCTGGAGGTCATCCTTCCGACGCTCCACTTTGGTTCTGAATGCCGTTGCAAGACGCGAGATCTCAACGTTGTACTCATCATGGAATCGGCACTGGCCGCTCGGATCAGAAGATGCCGCTGAATTGAGAAGTCTCAGTCTCGTCAAGGGAACACGAATCGAGATACTCGTTGTCGTTCTCGGCTTGTCTATTAACTTTTCCTGGTTGGCAATATCGGACATAACATCGATCTGAAGTGAATCAAGAACATCCACGGGGTGATCCGGCTGCATCCCCTCGACGACTGAAGATACAACATGTAGAAACTCGGGCGCACAGAACCCTGTCAGACCTGTCGACAACTCGCAGAAGAAGTTTAACTGAGTGCCACTGCTATCTTCCAAAGAAGCAGATCCGCCCATGGCCCCGTAGTCGACAGCATTTGAATTCCAGCCATGCACGTCGGATGGAAGCGACGGCAAATTACTAGTGTCCGGTTCCACATGATGAAGAGCAAAATGCGGCATCGCCCACGCACTGGAAACTCCATTTATACCTGAATGGGCGTCCTTCCAATTCGTGTCACCGTATCGAGCTGATGTACCGTCCATCATATGGGTCGACTGGTGAGTCCTGCTCTTCCGGCCGGCGTCATCATGAAAAAGGGAGCCACGGCTCGATAGCCTACTGGACTGCCCGTCAGAGGCCACACGGACAGATCGTCCGGTGGCATTCCTGGTTGTATTCAGGCTAGGAGAATCAGATAAGAACGAGCTCTTCCGACCCAAGTTCCCCCGGAATATAGACGGCCCTCGAGAAGACAAGGTATCCACGATACTATCCATATTTGCAACGGGGTCTGGCATAAAAGGAACTGGCATAGCGGGAGGGCCCACTTTGTTGCCGTTTGGATGCGACGAGCCCGTGTCAGCCGCTTCCATATCAAATAGTAACCAGGGTGTCCTGTTAGTTCTTTGGTCATGTACTCTAATATGTTCCTGTTGTAAGCGGCGATCCTCATCGAAGTTTGGCTTTCGTTGAGCCATTTTGAAGGCAATTTCTGTCCGAAACAGGGCATGTGTTAACACGGACTCGTAATGCCTTCCTTGAAATCGTGCAGCGGATCTACGATCGACAGCAGCAACAGTCAAGTTCGGCACGCCAACATCGAGTCTTTTCGAGAACATAAAATCTGCCCAGTCATTAAACTGCAGAGTCACCGTACCAGTTCTCAAAATAAGAGCCGTGACGTCGACAATAACCGATAAGTGTATGGAGTCTATTGTAGCTCTCAGAAAAGTGACATCGTGTAAAGCAACTGGTAACAATTCCGGAAGCGCGTTTTCTTTGTCGTCAAGGGAGAAGTCGAAGCTTCGGATGGCTGTCACCATATGTCTCAGGAATTCCACGGAACACTCTCCCGCAACGTCTCCGAGGCGGAAGTCCCAGTTGCACACATAGGTTGGTTCTGCAGGAGGTAGGCCAAAAAGCCTATGACCATAAATTGAGAGACCGTCGATAAATAGTTGTGCGTTAGATATCTCTGTAGAGGATTCAGATGTGATGGTTTCTAGCGCGGCTTCCAGAGGGCTTATAGAAGTTTCCAAATCCATATAATAATTTGTGAACCTCATGTCTGCCTCGATAGATGTGGTTGTCAATCGTATACTGTTTCGGCGGTCATAAATGTTCGCCGGCAAAAGAGCGCAAGCGTTATCGACGCTGACATGTATGATCACATCAAGATCATTGGACTTTCTCCCCGGATTGAGCCCATGGTGTTCGGTGGGACTTTCCGAATTGGCCGACTCTTGGAACTCCTCGAGCGTTTTGAAGTGCATTTCTTCCCCAAAGTAGTTGTCTTTTATCTTCATGAAGTACCGCATCAGAAAACCATACAGGTACAGTTTGGGACCTAAACCTGCAACATTGAGCACAAGAGTGTCCGTCAGTGCTGGAGACGTGGAGAGATGATAAGTGTAGCTTCCGTCGATGGCGAGACTCTCCAGGACAGCAACCGACTTATTGGTGAGAAAGGTACGCAATGTGTTCCACACTGGCGTCACCACATCTATAGCGCCTTTGTGCAGACTGACGTTGAACAGCACAGCATTCAGATCAGGTCTGAACTTGGTCATAGGAATTCCAACATCTGCTGCCAATCGTTTCCCTTTTATCACCACGAAAGTGTTATCTTCCAGATCAGAAGGGTTACTGATGATATTCGAGTCGTTAACGTTCACGAACAGTTTGAAATCAGTAAAAGTAAGGTTGATGTTATAGGTGAACGGCACGAAGGTATAGTAATCCGCAGGTGGTCCAGTCGTCCAGTCAGTCACGAGATCCGTGATCAAGAATATATGGTCACGAAGCAAGAACAATTCCAGATCACTGCTTTCCACGTTGAAATCCCATTTACGGGGACTATTCCAGACGAGTGGATTGGACAGGTCACAGGACACTATTTGCCGCGGGCACTGCCAGAGTAAGCCATGGTTGACACTGGTCGACAACTTCGTATCCCGAAGGTCTAAGTTGACGTGGTTCCGGTATCCCGTCGGGGAAGCAACCATATCCATAGTGTATGTGATCGTGGAGTCGCGTGCTAGTCGAAGTGATAACCATCCGAAGGGACGTATATCTGGTCCAGCATTTCCCTTATCTCCCTCATTGTTGCGGGTGGTTCTCTTCTGTTTCTGTTTCTTCAGCCTCGCTGCGTCCTTTATGGCATCAGCGCGACCCTTCCATTGCCAGTCTTTCGATGGCTCCCTCGTCGGAATCCGCAACGTGGTCTCTTCATCAATCTCTATGAGAAGCTTGAAAGATGTACTTCGTCTTGTTTCTCCTGCGTTTAACGGCTTCTCTGGCTCCGAGCTTCTGTATGGATTCGGGAAGAATACAGTTTGCAGTCCCACGCGTTCTCTGTCCGCCCAGGGCCCGTAATTTATCATGCCACCGTTGACCTTCACATCTAGGCCCCATTTTGGCGGATGGGCTCCGTTGATATCTCCCGGTGCCTTCAAGGATGGTAGCAAGGCATGCTCAGGGGACACCTTGCCGGGAATGTCCCAATAGTAACTGACGGAAACACGAGGACAATCCATTATAGTCGAGAATCTGCCATATTCGATTTCATTCCAGCCTTCATGCTCATCTTGGTAATCATCGTCAAGATACCTCGTCAATCCAATCCATCGAGTCGCACCGCGATGTCCTGGTTGATTTGCTGACGCTGCTGTTGCCTTTGCACTATGGCCGATATGGAACGACTCTACCGACTTCTGAAAGTACGGAACAAGATCACGAATACTGTGCCACAGTCTCTGCTTGCGAAGCTGATAGTTGATGTGGAAAGTCGGCTTGTACGAAGTTCCAGGGCTTTCTTCTTTTAGAGCGCCTATCCCCTTGGCGGCCGAGAGCTGAGACTGCTTGTAATCTGGATTCGGCCGCATTTGCACCACGGGATGGTCCATCTCAAAAGCAAATATTTGCCTGTACAAGTCAAGTGGGCCAGCATCTGTTGCGTCAATCGTCCCGTTGGCCTTCGCAAACGTCGTGGTCAAGACGGTCCGCGTATTCTCGTTGCCCACAACGATGGCGCCCTTAGTACATTTTATCCTCAACGGCAAAAGCTGGAGCAAAATCGATGGGCTAGCTTCTGGTTGATGATCATCAGTAACGTCTCTGATGGTGGAAAACGCCGTATCATTTCTAGTAGGTCTAAAGGAATCTTTAGGAGACGCAGCTCCCATGGAAGGACTCGTCGGGGAAGAAGAGTTAGTGTAAGTCCGCTTGGCCGCCAACCCATCTTTCATAGCACCTTGAGTATTACTCTGATAGCTGCTCGATTCTCCTGAAACAGATGGAAACAAAGCATCACTCTCACTCGGGGAGGGCTGATGCTCCGGACGGTGGCCGAATCCTTCCAGAATACTGTCGTATGCAGGGGTTTTGTTGTAAAGAAACCATTCCAGTCCATAAAGAGTCACTCCAATACGGCAGGGAAGATTGTCATCTCCCTCTACGCTGCCCTTCTCTCGACTAGCATTCTGGCTCCCGCTATCATCGCCTCGTGCATCTTGTCCAAGTCGAGAATCGGGTATTCCTTCCTTTGACAGACCCAACTGCTTCACTTTCCGTTTCCAGTAGTTCCAAGTCACATAGCCTCCATGGACCAGGACAGTTTCGTTCACTCCATGGTATCTGATACCTTTGAAGAAGATCCTCCCTCCGAGCAGAGAGATCTGGAGAGCATGGATATCGATATAGGCGCGATAATAGTGCCATGTATACGCTCGTATACCATAGGAGACGAGGGTCGCGAAAAGGCGATTGAAGTAGAACAGGAAGAACAAGGAGCTGAAACAGCAATTAGCAGTTGGACGGATAGACAGCAGCTGCCCACTTACAGAACGCCGGAGACAATGAGCTCAACCAGGAAAAACCTATGATATCGTCAGCCGCATCGATAACAACAAGTGTATCACCCCGCTAAGAACCCTACCAGTTGAAAGTTGGGCCAGACGTTAGGGGCTCCGCCGTCAAGTGGTTGGTCATCTCCAAAAGTTGAGGGCTTTAGATGCCCGCGCGCATCACGACCCTCTTCAGCGAGCAGCACTTGCAAGCTGGAGCGTCATTCAGTTTCAAGAGGCCGCGCGCATTCTGTCGATGACAGCAATGGGAGCTGCTACTCGAACACGGCGATCCAAGCTGTCGCGGAGCTGCTGTTCGAGACAAATGGTCAGTGCGGCTCGAGCCCGACGACATTCGTCACGCGCGGCGAGCGGAGCTGCGGAGAGCTCCAAGACGGGGGGAGATTATTATCCTACTGCCTAGTTAACACCCTGAACATCGACGATCGCACTAAGTTTATTCCAGCTTTCGTTCGTTCGCACTTCTCGAACTTCTTTTTCCTTCACGGTTACTTTCCCGTAGAAGGAATAATGCTATCGCCGTCTTCGCGAGAGGGGCGGAGTGATCGTGCATCACACCGACACTGAGCGCGTCATCGCGATCGAAAAAGAATGCTATCAACAATAACAGCCAGTGCGGCCTCTGGCGGTACAGGCTCCCGTCTTGCGCGAGCAGTGGTCATTGTCGCGGGGGTTGCTTCGCTGGTAGCGTCATTGCTATCGTTCCTGTGAGTTGGGCGGACATTGGAACACCTTGTTCTATGGCTAATCTCTGCGCTCCTGCATAGGTCGATATGGCTCCAAACGTGCGTTGCAGGTTCCTGAACACTCGTAAAGGCGCATCTGACCGGTTCCATCTAGGAAAAATTACCGGAAGCCGCTTCTGCAGCGATATGTCGTTCGTATATTGTTAATGTGAGTCCTCCAAGCACGAGATTGATACCGGCATCCAGCTAACCATAGCAGGGTTCCTATATATGCGGCGTCCTCATGGACCAGTATTGTGTCCCTGAGAGCTTCTATGTGGGTAGATCCCATTCGCGATGTTTATGAGGTACGCTACTGTTCTGATCCGACGGCCTACCGCTGTTAATGGATACCTTCCAGGCGTTCACAATCTACACCTTCTTCCAACTACTCATTAACTTCCTCGGTGGTGAACGGGCTCTCATCATCATGACCCATGGCCGTCCGCCCGTCTCCCACGCTTGGCCGCTCAATCATGTCCTTCCCAAAGTCGATATCTCCGATCCCCATACCTTCTTGGCCGTCAAGCGAGGGATTCTGCAGTATACCTGGCTAAAACCGACCTTGGCGATCGCTTCAATCATTATGAAAGCGACGGGTACCTATCAGGAAGGCTATCTCGGGGTTACGTCCGGCTATCTATGGACCGGTATCATTTATAATATCAGTGTCACTCTGAGTCTCTACTCTCTTGCAATGTTTTGGGTCTGCATGCACGATGACTTGAAACCATTCCGTCCGGTTCCTAAGTTTCTTTGCGTCAAGCTCATCATATTTGCATCTTATTGGCAAGGCTTCTTCTTGTCTATCCTTCAATGGCTTGGAGCCATTCCCAATGGCGTGGCGGGATATACACCAGACAATCTCGCAGCTGCCATCCAGGACAGTCTCATCTGCTTCGAGATGCCTATCTTCGCACTTACGCACTGGTACGCCTTCTCGTGGCACGATTACGCGGACCCAACGATATCAGCTGCCCGGATGCCCGTCAAGTACGCCATCCGTGATGCCTTTGGAATCCGGGATCTCATCGAGGACACCAAGATGACACTAAGAGGCGAAAACTATGAATACAGATTGTTCGACTCCGGTGACAATGTCATTGCGCATGAGGAGTCTCACTCTCGGGTGAAGCGGGTGATGGATGGAATGAGATATCAGAGAGGAGGAAAGGCAAAGTACTGGATCCCCAAGCCCGGCGAAATCAACAGCCGGACACCACTGCTATCAGAACCGGGTCCTAGCCGTAGCAGCAGTGAGGATAGAATGAGAAGAAGTAGCGTGATCGACAGATACCGTACATATGGCGAGATGGAGGAGGCCGCTCTGGACGGGGAAGATGAACGTTTGTTTACACTTGCCCGGTCTCTGGAGTTCGGTGACTGGAATGTATGCATCAGGGAGCCCCCGTACCTATAGTGGTCCAGCGAGCTAACTGTGTGAAGTACCCGGTCATTACTGCGAATGAGGTGCCGCGAGACCAACGGATAGCAAGCCGTCAAAGTTATCAAAACCGAGTCGAGCCAGGCGTGGTGCGGAAAGCTCAAAAGCATCGGAAAAGCAGTGCTAGCGGCACGAAGAGACCACGTCGAAGCGTGCATGGTCGTACGGACAGCCCTGGCAACGGTCAATTGCATCCCGAGCAACGTCCTCTTGCGCACCGCCAGCCGAGTGCTTCAGGCTCGTCACACTCCAGACGTAGCCAACTGGTCGACCTCGTGGTTGAGGACCCGGAAGCAGAGCGACGAGAGCGTAGCCAAACTCGAAAAGAGTTCGGGTCTTCATGGAATAATGAGACCGAGCACAAACATTATCTGAAGTATGCTGTTCCTATATTTATTTGTTCGAATCTGGACTGACCAATTGCCCATCAGGAGGCCTTCTGGCGAGCCAGTTGAAGACGTTTCTATCACGCAGCAGAATCAGAGGCAGACGGCAGCCACAATCCCTGGCAACTCGGAACAGCCCACATTTGCGGTAGGAGAAGACACCGAGGAGGAGGACACGCGACCCGCGGCGTCCCGTTTGGCATATGGTGATTTTGATGAGGAGCGCAACGTGTGGGGCGAATAGATTCTTCGAGCGCGAAGCGTGTCCCGTCTTGTTGATATTTAGTCCAGGAGTCTATTATTCTTGCAATTGTCGATCATGCATTTGTCGCATTGTCGGGCGAATCTCTATCATACCTAGCAGTGGCGTTAGAATCGTGCTGAATGAAACATTACCAGATCTTAATTTGGGCAGTAGCAAGTATGAAACACAAGGAACGCCCAGGCTCTTGTACTCGAAGGAAACAGGATCCAATAGCGATGCTCCAGAGGTCTCTGGTCAGTGGTCAGGGAGATCTGAGAACGTGCAGAACGTGCCCGAGGAATATTAGATACTAAGAATAGGTGAGCTCCAAACCCGACCTCCTTCATTTCGTCCATCTGCCTCTCCTGTCCAATCTCGAGGGTTGACCGGGACTAGCCTCAAGCCCTTTTTTTCCCGTCCAAATCCCCTGAAGAGGTGATCGTCTGAAAGGCCTCAGGTGTTACTCCGGTCGATGCGGCCTTGTCAAACTTCAGCTATGGAGGATCGACAAGAGCCAGTCTCTAAGCGCCGACCCAACTCACCACTCGCAGCTTACCACGCCACAAGCACCAGCATCAGACGGAGCCTCTTAAGCGTCCTAGGACGGGCCCTATGAGCACTGCGCAACACTCGCCCTGAGTGACTGATGGTGATCTCTCCACCCAGGGCCTGCGAATGACGCCCTGAACCTGATCACGGCGCATATCGACACGCCCTCCAATTCGTGCTTGGGGAGGGCGTTGACTGGCCATGGTTGCTTCAATCCACCATGATAACAGCTCCGAGGGTCATCGCCCGATGCTGCGATGGGTTAGACGGCAGCGAGAGCTGCATGCAAACAGTCCGTTTCACCGTTGGCCTGCAGCTTGTATATCATGGTCGCCAGCCGCTCTGCCCTGCCGGCGGGGTTGAAATCCCAAGAGTCGAAAACGAAGTGCTAGCAGGCTGAGCAGGACTCTTCTTCGCTTTTCCAGCTAGGACGACTGCGTCTCTGTCCATCCTGGTCATTCTCTTGTTGTTCTTTGTGACGTCTCTCGTCCTGTCTTTCTTTCCTTCTTTCTTTCCCTCTCTCCTCCCCAGTGGACTATGGAGCAACTGGCATGAGCGCTGGCCGCGATGGAGCGTGCGGGAATGTTTACAGCCTGGATATCATCTTGCCTCTCATGCGTGTGGCCTGAGGACGAGCATGCGGCCCACCAGCGGGCCATGAACAACAAAGGTCCGTGGATCTCCCCCGCACGGGGAGAAGAAACAACTTAAAACTGACTGTCCCTCAGGAATCGAGCGAGAGATGGCAGTATGCCATAGTCAGCCACATCTAGTGCCCCCAATGAAGCTGGTTGTCTACGATGATTTGCCCAGCCCGGGGCCTCCTCCGCGGTCGTCTTCTCTGCCTTCCTGGCTCACTGAAGGCCGCAATCTCGCGTCAAGGGCTTCCAATCGCGCGAGTATGTCGCTCAGGAGGAAATCTACAACGCGTCTAACGATCGGCGCACCGACGGACTTCAGGAGAGTGCAGCCACCATCTTCACGGGTCGATGGATTCCGACCTCTCGAACTAAGCATCTATATGCCGGGGAGCCGATTGTCGGATCTCCCCGAATTCGACGAGTTCCAGCTTGACGATAATGGGAAGCCCACACTGCCCTCAAGGGCCGTCACGCCTACGCCTACAATGGAGCGGAGCTTCTCTAAATTCCAGAATTCTTCATTTCAATTCGCCCGGAAACCAGTTGGCTCAGGATCAAGACGGTCATCCGTAGCAACTATGGACCTGCTGCTCGATCTACGTCGACCCAGTGCCACAGCAGACCCATTGATTCCTCACTTTGCACTTCGTACTCCTCGGCCTTCACTCGACGTGTCCGAGGAACTTCGCCCATGCCAGAAGCCGCAACTGGCAACGGCCAGCGGCGACACAATTCCACGCAAGAAGAACGCTCCTGCACCGTTATCAAACAGACCATTACCTCCCACACCGGCAGATCCAGAGACCCTAGTCGACTCCCCTCTTCCAGCTTCGCCTACATCTCTATCCAGTCATTCTGGTCGTATCAGAGAATGGCTCTCCCAGCCACATGGACCGGTATCTACTCCACCATCAAGCCCGCGCAAGCCAACCTCGTACGCACCCAGTCCTCAATACAGTCGTTCACGTACATTGAGCGCTTCTACTATCTCTTCCACCACAATAGCCACACCTAGACATGCAACTAGCGCTTCCTTGTCCAGTGGCACCACAGCTGCGACAACAACAGCGCAAATATCGACTATAGACGGTCTGACCGAAAAGGAGATCTTAACCTCACCATTTACCCCAAAACAGATGGGAGTGACGACAGCTCGCATTGACGAATCACCTTATCCCACCATCCATGAAGGCGGACACGAGTATGGTACCCGTTTCCGCGATTCTGTCGTGGGTCTTGCATTCTGAGTTTATATTCATCATCTTCAGACTATAAAAGAGCGCAAAATTCGTCTCCGCCCATTTCGACGATCTCGTTCGCAAACCCTACGATAAACAGTTATGTGATGTGACTGGAGTGTATTTATGCTTATGCACTTGTCCATTCTTGCAGTCCTCGCCTCCTACGCGCAGAAAGCTCTCCGTTTTTTCCATTTAATGATACCCCCGACCTAACGCCCGCATCTGATCCTACCTACCTATCTGTCTATCTACCTATCTTCTAACCTCCTCTTTTTGTCCCTCCATCTCTAGTCTCTGCATCTCGCTTGGTCATTTTCGTCCTTCCCCTCACCGCACCACATCACATCACCTTCGCCGCAAATCCATCATCACACTACCATCTCTGTGTTCTGAAGGTATGTGATAATCAACCTTCCTCATCATCTTTAAATGGGAATGGGACATTTCTCACTGAAAGAAATACCGTTTTCCAAACCGCCTCAATTGAGGAAAGGACTACACCATGCACAAAGGACAAAGGAAGTAATCAGCGATGGTGTTTTTTGTTATCCGATCCTATTCTACCATAATTCTGGATTTATTCGCCTCTGGTTAGGCAGAGAGGCTTGAAGGAAATTTAAGTCAAGACCGCTAGCTGGTTTAGGTATAATTATATATAGCCCTTTTTGATATAGGCATTATTTTTTTTTGTTCTTAGGTAAATATATATGGGATCCATAATGATCATTGAATAGTGTCTAGTTATGTAGATCATCTCGAAATGTCTGTGTTTGTAGGTAAAATTTTTGATTCAAGTAAGCTGTTAGGCGAGGGTACTGTAAGCATCACAAATATGGGTATGTAGAGTAAAGAAAAGAAAGAATGTACAAAATGACAGGTTGAAATAGGCCTGGTAAGAACTAGGGTCAAGGCCAATGTCAATGAAAACAGAAGGGTATCCAAATAAAAAGGCAGAGACGGTGTGTTTAGAAGCTACTGTTGGGTGCTGCTGGATATATAAAGGTGGAAGCAGCACCGTCCGGTGTAGATTCAGATTAGGCGTCTGTAACGATCTGTACTTCTCCTGGAGCAGCATCGCCGGAGGCGTCCTTACGATGATCTTCCTTGATACCCAGGATCTCCCAAGCGCGGCCCATCATTCCGTAGCTAAGACTCGCAGAATGCATTCTACCTGAAGCCTGTTTTTGGGCTTTCTCGCGAAGAGCTCGCTGTCTCTTTGCCTCTGCGATTCGGTCTTGCTCTCTTTCGCGACCCGCGACATCATCCTTCCATTCAACCCAGCGCTCGAAGTTCTCCCGTTGTTGGAGGACTTGGTACCTGTATGTAGTCTTGGCAGGACGCCAGGCAAGGCGGTTTGATCCTTCAGCCGGCAGAGTAGACTTCAAGTCTGGAACACGAGACTCCTTGGTCAACTTGAGCAGATGAGTAAGGACGTCCCTGCTCTCGGCAGCGTTCTTATGCATCCTCTCTTGCTCGGGACTATGTTTGGTCTGAGCGAGCGGTACATCAAGCCAAGAGTACATATTCGTCGATCTCTGGACAGAATACGGGTCCAGAAGGTTGGCACGACGGTTCTCCTCACGGAGGAAGCGGACTGCAGCTTGAAGGCTATCCACTTCAGCGCGGAGGGACTCGTTCTCACGAATTGCTGCCAACGATGCTGCATTGTCGACAATGGCTCCTTCTCCAGCAGCAGCAGCGGCGGCAGATCCAGACATCCTCTTAGCCCTCTCGAGACGACTCTTCAGTTCATCTCGTTCGGTCTCCAGACTCTCTAGCTCTTTCTTCTGGTTTTCCACAATACTAGAAAGCTCTATCTCTCTGGCCTGCATTTCCTCGAACTTAGCCTCGAGCTCTTTGACCATCGCAGCCTTTTTACTGGCGTCACGCATCCTAGACTCCAAGTGTTCGACTTTAATGGCTTGCTCCTCCAGCGTCTTATCCTTGACCCCCAAAGCTGTCGATGCTTCGTTGATCTCGTTCTTGAGTCGCCTGATCTCTTCATCAGCATCAGGAGAGATCGTCTTGTTGGACTTCAGCTCCTGTGCACGAGCGATCCAGGGAGAAGGGCGCCTCTCGAACTCCGTGGTTAGAGAGAGGTCAGTGGCAATTCCACTCAGTTCTTCTAAGTCCTCTCCCAAAGTCCGTATTTTGCCAGCAAGGAGGTTGAGGGCATCGTCACCGTCACTGTTAGCAGCAGAGGGCTGTACAAGGGATGCCGCAGTCTGGGACATATTGCTCATGATTTCAGAATAAGTGAATGGCGCAGTGCGTCCTTCTTCATTGACCAGGAGCACAGCATTCTCGCCAAGCTGTCTGATCAACTCGGACAACTCCCTGGCAGCAGCCTCTGCCTTCTCAAAGGACTCCGCTGTCTCACCAGAAAGAGCAAGTGATCGAGATTTCAGTTCTTCCAGAGACCGTGCGATTTTGCTTACCACCACCTTCAGACCTCGAGCCTGGGTAGCCAGGCTATCCAGCTTATTGTAGATGAAAGGGCCCTCTTCGTCCTGTTCGGTAGGTTCAGGAAGTTTGGCCTGCAGCACCGACTTTATGCGTAGTATTGATGAACCAGCATGGTCCAAATAGCACTGCGTCAGCATCGATCGCATATAGATCTCGTCTGCAAATGTCTCGAGGCTCGGTGGTATCAGTGTCTCTGCCAGGTGTGACAAAAGGGCGATAGACCTTTGCAGTTCGACAGCACACTTCTTTTCGTTCAACTCGTTCTTCTTCAAACCGTCCATGAAGGTGTTCAAGGTTCGCTCCACTGGTTCCAGCTCATACAGCGCGCCTGGCACAGTGCTAAACTCCTCAACAGAGCACGTGCTAATGAAGTTGACAAACCTCTCACAGAGTAATGAAATCCATTGGAGCTTCTCCAGCACTTCGTATGCGGTGAAGATCTCATCTTGATCGGTACCAATTGCAGATTGGTCAGAGACACGCTCCCGAACCACCTGGCTCATCAACGAAGCTTTGAAGGAAACCCGTTTGAAGCGAAGAAGTGCCAGGATGGAGTTCCGCTCGCTTTCATAGTATTCTGGAAGGTAGAGCTTTACTATAGCAAGATGTTGAGCCGACTCCTCGGATTCCATGCGGCTAAGCTCCACATCGATCGTTTTTGTCTGCGCCTTCGCCACGGAAGCCTGGAGCTTCATGTTAAGGTCTATCATAGCTCGCGAACGCACGGTGAGCTCGGAGGCTTCCGTTTCAGTAAGCTGTTGGGAAGCTCGCATGTCCTCCAAGTCATTTTGCAGATTGGACACGAGCTCCCTGAAGCGAGATAATGTGTATTCCAGATCTTCGATAAGCTCGTCCTGCTGAGCGACTTTCCGGCACTGCTCATTGAATATGCTTTCTCTGTAGTCGATTTCTTCCTGAAGTTGCTTCTCCGTCTCGATGTGATTAATTTCGAGCTCGTCGTTAATCTCTTTTAAGCTCTCCAGGTCTTCGATGGCTGCTTTGAGTTCGTTGATCTCCTCCTGGTAGCGCATATTCTTATCCGCGAGTTCCTCAATCATCTCTTCAGCCCCGAGTGCCGTCTCCAACTGTTGCTTGAGGTCCTCCACATTGGTCTCTGAGACCAACAACTTCTCCTTGGTAGTTTCATATTGTGCTTTGACGGAAGCGTACTCCTCCAAGTCACTTTCGAGCTCTTTGATTTGGTCTTTGAGGTCACTTTCCTGTTGCTGCGTCATATCACGCAACCGTATGAGTGCCTCGCGGAGTCTCTCATTTGTTCGCTCCATCTGCAGCCAGCCTTGGCTGGATTTCTCCTCTGGACTCATTACTTGGCCTAGCTCCTCGTTCTCCTCGCGCAGGACTTCCACTTCCATCTCAAGTTCTTCTACCCTCAGTTTCAAAGCCTCCAGTTCGTGTTTATAGGCGTCCGCCATCTCCTCTGCCATCTCTCGATCAAGGGCTGCCATCTCCAGTATAGAGTCATGTTCTGCTTGCAGCCTCTCGGCCTCCTCAAGTCGACTTTCTGCTTCCTTCAATTGTTTACGCAGCTCCCCAATCTCCAGCTGCTGGGGCTGATACTTAGTCTGCAGCTTTTGTATAACGGCTTCAAATTTGTCTCTTTCTGACTGGAGTTGCTCCAGACCCTTCAATTTCTCTCTGTCTTCTGCTCGCTTCTTCTCCATGACCTTCAGTTTCGTTTTGAGATCCTCAAGTTCCCTTGCCACAGCGGCATTTTGGCTTCCTGTCCGTTGGGAACCGGGCGAAAGACTGGCTCGAAGATTTGCTGTTCGACTCGCTGCTGGAGACCTATTACTTGCCTCCGCCGCTCCTACCTCATCCTGATGACCGCCACGAGGGGATTCTTCGGGTGACTTTTCTTCCGGCACATCGTCTGGCGTTGCACTTCCTCCGCTATCTGCGCCCTCGGATGCCTTTTTAATCATACTGGTACGGATGGATGGTCGCTTGGCCAAACCCGCAGATGTCGCACCGAGTCCGCTGACGCTTGGTCTGTTCACCTTGCTAGCTGGCCCGGTCAATTGCTGGCGCGTAGCCCTCGCAGCTGCTGAGGGTGTTTGAGGAGGGCCCATGGTGGTTTTGGCACCGACGCTCGGTCGAGATTTGGTCGCCGCAATGGAGGTGCGCGCGGTTGATGATGCTCGCGATGCAGGGGTGATACCGAGCTGCTTTGTTGGAGACTTTGTAGGAGACTTGGGATTCATAGTTAGTGCATGTTCAACTCTATATTCGGTTGCGAACATCATACTCTCAATGTTCGCTGTCCTGGAGTGACCCTTGAAGCCGGAGAGGGACTGGCCCCGCTCACGCTCTGTCTCTTCGCTGTTGGGCCCAAGACGCTGGGCCTTCTAGCACCTGCAGTGCCCGCAACTATCGTACTCTGAGGTCTACGAGTAGCAGGGGCAGCAGCCTTCGGCGGAGGCTTGCTCTCGCGCTTGGGCTGTTCGACCACCGCGAGAACGGCGGACGGTCTGATGAACATCCCAAACCCATGTTCACATTCAAAGTACCTCTCGCCCTGAACCGCTCCATCATTCTTTCCAGTTGGTTCGTCCAACTCAATTCCAATCCAGTCACCAGGCGCAAAATGGGTCGACCCGATGAAACGAACGGTTGCCTGACGACCATCGGTCAGGGTGACCACTTGGCCGGGAGATAGGTCGGCCATTTTCCGGGACACTGGCTCCTGGTCTTCATCCGAATTCGGATATCGAGAAGTGCCAGGTTCAGACGCTGACCGCGATTGCGATGGACGAGACTGTGGTCGAACCAGGAGTCGAGTAGTTCGTCGTTTGTATGGAGAGTTCCCGTTCAGGACAGTCCAGCTCACGCGGTTCGTGTTGAGCTGCCTTAGCGCCTCAGGCATCTAAGGTAAACAGTGGAAAGCTCAGGCACCAGACCACGTGATGCGCGGGTGTTCCTGAGTCTTCACTAGAGTCAATCGTTAACTTCGGTAATCGGGACAAGTCCATCTTCTTCTGATCGTAATGGATAGTTATCTCATATTGTCTCTACTGCTTCCCTTGTGCAGGGTTCGATAGGGCTATGTTGGTCGATGTTTCGTCGTATAGACACTGGATTAAATATATAGAGGGGATCTTGAACTACCCGGGCAGCCTCGGACCGTAGATTACTGGAAATAGTAACAGCAGAAACGAGATTCCCTCGGAGGCCGACAGTGCTCCCTTCATGGAGCTCGTATACGCTTTGATCGTCGAAATTCACTGCTGATTTTCTTTCCTATTCATTCCTCGTGTGCTGTTGTCTATTACGTCCCATCTATATCTAGGGATATCTATGTACATGCATTCTAGAAAAGCACCAATCTCCGGGTATTCTAGTGTCTCCCGCTCTCTGTTACGATGTAGATTTCTCGTCGTTGGATTTGAAAAACTGAGGAAACAAGCCCCGAAGTTCCTCTAGACTCCTTACTGTGTACTTCGACGGCGGAACCTCCGGCAGAGCGAAACCCGGCTCGACGAGGTGAACCGTCGTCCATCCTCTGGCCTGCGAATGCTCGCAGTTCAAAGCGGAGTCATCTACCGGTCGCCATTAGCATTTCCCTCGCAGATAAGAACGGATCTGACGAAATACGCACCAACAAAGTAGCACTGTTCAGTACTAGGAGCACCCGCATCCTGCTCCGCCTTTTCATACATCTTCTGATTCGGTTTACAGATCAGTGGTTGGCTTCCATAATCACAATACGTGACTCCCTCAAAGAGGTCTTCAACCCCCAGCAACTTGACTACTCTCTTTGCATGGTTGACATATGCGTTTGTCAAAAGCCACATCTTCACTTTCGACTTGTCCATGTCCTCGAGCAGTTTCCGTAGCTTCGGGTCCGGCTTGAGGATGTCATCTAGAGGGAGCGCGTCATCCACCTCCTTGTTGAATTCGAGAGGGTCGATCTTGTGGTGTTTAGTAAGGCCTTCTATCGCCAGACCATATTCTTTGTAGTACTTCTGATGGAGCATCACGGCATCCTGTGCGCTGATAGGCAAATGTGCAATGAAGAACTTGTCTAGAGATTGAATGCTGTGTCAGATGGTATTGCATGACCCTTTAATTGGGCTGGATGCCACAACTTACCAATCAGTTCCTGCATCAGATCATGGATGTTGCATTCTGTAATAGCATTGTCAGCGTATATCAGCGCATGTCATTATCGGGTCGAATTACTTCTCGAGTACAGCTGGATGAAGCCGCAGTTAGTATGCGAGAGCATGCAACAGAAATAATACAAGGAAGTGTGTACATTGCCTCACATACACAATTATCAATGTCGAAAAAGAAGACAGGCCTAGAATCAACGGCGACGCTGTTTGTAGACGCCATTGCGATGCGGCGGACAAATGTATTTGGGAATCTAGGAGCTCGTCTGGCAATTGGCGGCAGAGATGGGCACAGGCGCAAAAGAGAGACAGGTTTCATCAATGTAACCGAAGGATAAAGGCACCGGGTCAAAGCCTGAACAATTTATATCCATGGAAACAGCCAGCGTATGTTGGAGTCATCCATCGCCAACCCCGCGTCCTCCGTTAGTTAAATAATGGCGTGCAAAGCTCCCCATGAACTGGGCCGATCGCGTCATTGCCCGGCTGAGTTTAGCGCCGAAGCGGAACGAAGCGAAACAACTGCTGGCACTTCAACGCCAAAAGTTTCCGATTCTCTTCCGATCAGGATACAAGGAGCAGTCTCTGGTTTGCACTTCATCTGTCGCACTATGACAGATTGACAGCCATCGATCACTGAAAGATTACTAGGCTAAGCACTGACTTGCATCTGATCCTGCAGTAATGGCCGCTCATGCTGGTCCTTCTGTCTCTGTGCGCGCCTCAGACGCGTTGCCACAGCTCAACGAAGTGCAGGAATATGAAAAGATCCTGAGAATAAGTGACGAGATCTTCTCAGGCACTCACCCCAGATTAAAGGTTCCCCAGCAGTTTGTTCGCAAAGTGAACCCCCGCAACCCACAGACTCCCCCAGTTACGCAGCCACAGGTAACCGCGGTAGAGCCATCAACAACAGCTCAGTCCAAAGCAGAGCTCCCCTTTCCACCCAGTTCACGTCCTGCAAACATACAGGCCACGACACCGTTGAATGGCTCCGCTGCTGCTTCTTCGACAGCGACCCCATCACGTATTGTTCCAAAGCCTGCTTCTGAAATTGATCCTATCTTTCTGACCAAGTCTGATGATCTGGTGAGAGCGGAAATGCAGCTGCAGCGACAGAGGGTGGAAAGGGTTCTACGTGAGCAACTGGAGCAGAGAAGAGTCGAGGCAAGACAGAAGGCTTCTGTCCAAGAGGGAAAGCCCGATTTTGACGTCTCAGACGTATTGAGCAAAGCTCTTGAGATTGTTAAGCCAGTTGCTGCACCAGCTGATGTCCATGGGACTAATGGCCAGACCGCACCAAGCGATTCCTATGACGACAATTCCTTCTACTCTAGTAGAGCTCCTGATTCTCCCCAGCATGGCGAGCCGTCGCAGCCGTCACCTGTATCGGAGCCACGAAGCCGTCGCGTCGGCAGGGAAGAGCTGGCTGCTAACGCTCAGATAGACAATCGGTCAGATGAATCACGACGGTTTGAGATTACTAGCCCTCGTGACGTGGAGATGATTCCGCAAGCCAATCCTTACACCGTTGCTGACAAGCATTTTCCCCCTCAAAGGCAGCCAGATAATGCTCCATTGCGCGCCGTCTCCGACGAGTATGATCCCGCTCGAGAACCGATTGATATTCCCGAAGAACCCGAGTATTCACCTCCTGGTCCCGATGTACCTCTGGTAGAGAGGGTCGACAGCCGTGAGTATTACAGGCCGGAGCCATACGCCAGACGGCAGGTGTCCAATCGAGGCTACCATGGTCGTCAGTCGCCATCTCCTACGAACGGGGTGAGAATCGTCAGAAATCATATAATGTCGCCCGCAGCTCCACAACCATCGCGGGTATCTCCTCTGGCCATGGCTAAGATGCCTATTCAGCAGGCGAGGGCGCCTCGTCAGGATCATTTGGAGCGCGTTCCAACAGGCCACGATTCAGCACGTACTAGTCCGGACGGCGGTGCTCAGCAATTGATGCCTCGTAAACGTAGGCGTGTGCAGGAACCAAGAGAACAGGTGCGGTCAGCTGCGTCACGAAGACCAGCTGATGTGTCCCCGGTGCCATACATCAAAGAAGAGCCGGTATCCCCTCCTCCCTTTGCCGATGTACGTCCTGCATATAGCAGAGCTCGTCAGCCGCAGGAGCAAGTTTATGTTGATCTCGCATCTCCCCGATATACCCCGACCCTGGATCGACGAGAGGTGTCTGCAAGGGAGCCTGTCTACGAAGTCGACCGGTACAGACGCGCTTACGAGCAAGATGCCCACATTGAACCGAGCATCGCGCGTACCGTCTCCAGATTGGGTTCTAGAAGACCAATGCGCGATGACCAAGATCTGCGAAGAGTAGCAAGCTTGCACCATGTCCGCCAACCCGAGCTCTCTCGCGACTATGTGGAGCCAGCCAACCCTCGTTCGATGCGTGCTGCATCTTATGCCGTTGTTGAGCGTCCTCTTCAGGAGAGAGTCCGGTATTACGATGAGCCTGTCCAAGGCTACGGCAGGCACTATATTCCGGCCGATGAACTACCGCCTTCTCCACGATTCCGCGAAGTGTACCCTGATGAAGAACCGCGAATTATAGCGCCTCCCCAGCGGCGGATTGTGGTAGACGAATACGGTAACCAGTACTATGAGACTTTACCTGCGCCTAAAGTTAAGGAAATGCCGCCCCCACCTCATCCAGGCAGAATAGCTAGGGCCGATGCCTATAACGAGCAAGTTCCCGCACGCCGTTCGAGTGTGCGGGCTACTTCAATTATCGATGATCCCTATGGTGATCGGAGATATATTCAGGAGATGCATCCGCCTGCCACCTATCGCAGGGTCGCCGACTATCCTCGCGAGGTGGTAGGTGACCGTCGGGCGTATGCTCCTCAGCTCGAAGAGAGGGAGCCTGTCTTCCGCAGCGGCAGTGTGCAAGTCGTTGACTACCCTCCGCGGAGGACGGCCTACCTTAACGAACGGGAGATACCCGGTGAGAGAATAGTAAGAATGTCTAGCGTGCGGCCACCACCGACTCGTTACGAGGATCCGCGGGATGGTATACCGCGCGTCCAGAGCGTCCGTCCGGTAGGCCGCGATGTCAGCGTCTACGTAGACGAAGAACCCCGGAAGGCCAGGGAATATGCGCAGGCACCTATCTACACTACCATGCGCCCTATGAGAGAAGAGCGGTACTACGACGATGATGAGTCGGGCCGTATGATTCATGATGGGACCCGCGATGTCATCCACCATAGAGGTCCCGAGCGCTATTGAGGCGAAGCATCGCCACTTAATTATCTTACTCGGGATGTATGATTATCATTTGTACAGTACCTTTTACTTTGTTGAAAATGGCTTGAGCACATCAGGGCGCATTTCCATACTCCATAATTGATGAATATGTGCGGGACAGAATACTGTTATGTCAAAAACGAGTTACGACTATCATACCTTGGCTTGAATATAGGATCTCCTTCTATAAGAACCCAAACACTCTAATCTCTGAATTATCCGCCCACTACCGTAGTTCCATGTACTATTACACAATCCAGGGACCAATACAATTACCTCAAATAAACCACTTCTCATTTCTTTCGATGATACATACATAAACTGATAACTGTATTGTGTAGTGCTCTGGTATAGTATGATTTCCTCTCGCCTCGGAAATACCACTACAATAATTCAGGAGTTTTCTCTGTCATGGAGTATTCTTCCGAATCTTATGATTGTTCGTCATTGGCGAGGTGTTGTCTTTCTGTTTGGGGGAGAGGGATATGAATATGGGATTGTTCCGCTTTCTGCTCCAATCTGATGTCGACAGATAAGGCCTTTCAAAGCATTCAGGGTGATGATGCATAGAAAAGAGAGATATGCTATATGCACAATGAAAAAGTGTGATATGCCTATGCGATTAATTACCGCGTTTGATGCATAATTCATATAAGTATTCTCTTCGATCGCTATCATAATGACGCGCGCTCGTGGAAATTTATATTCCCTTTGCGACGAATAATGCAGAAAATAGCATCATATTTTCGTGTTGTCTGGTCACGGTGATAAGTCTCGGGAGATAGGAGTTTGTTTATAACACCATTTTGGGGTCATGAACAGTTAAAAGGTGGGGGGTAAAATGTTTTTTTCTCAGAAGAAATCGGAGGAAGTTGAGAGATTTATATGTTCCGCTCAAGTTACTTATTCCTAGCGTTGCGGTCACGTGGGAGTAAGTAACCAAATGGACTTTTTGCGTACCATTTGAACCATTATGCAGCTATATGCTATCATAAAAGGAACTGCTAGACATATACCAGATAGAAAAACTATAACCCCTAAGATATCCTTCTTAATCGTCTGTTATACTTTTGTTCATTAGCCGACTATCTATATATCCGATCATAGGTCCTTTTGCCAAGGATGAGATCATTTTCTCCCAACTAAGATCTTACTTAGCTGTTGGTTAACGCGCAGTTAATCCTAACTCCTAATTGACAGTAGTTTCTTGGCCGGGAGAGGAGACTTCAATAACCTGCCAATAAGTTTTGTCGAGGACTATTCTTTTCTATCGGGCTGGTGGGGAGCTGGAAACTTGTGATACTACGCCCAGGATAGGTTCGTTCTCTTGCGTGTCTTTGTAGTTCGATAGATGCGATTGTGTTTGAGGAGTTTATATGGTTATGGGCAATGTGTTATTTCACTATTCAGATGGACTGTGCAGCTCCTCGTTATCGTTGCCTTACTCTTGTATATATTGGGTTATACTCCGTTTAGCATACTGCATTCCGCTGGCTGAGATAAGATACCAGCTAAACTGATACAATAGTTAGCTATGGCTAGTATTTCCTAAGCAGACAGTGCGCGAGTAATAACTAGTAAAAAAAAGGTAAGTAATGGAGTTATAGTGATAAATCCGAGACAATAATTCGAGCCATCGGCAATGTATATCGGAGAAATAAACCCGCCGAAGATATACAAATCCCTATAATAGACATCGTAAACTCCTACACACGTACTATTATATTATTATACGAAGACGATATAAAGTAAATTCTCGCGATACCATTATCTGGATATCGAAATTATTACACTATTGGAATAATTTACTCGTGATATCAGCGTCTAATCCCAAACTACTGCAGCTATGTGAATAGTAAGCACTCGAAATTATTTGCTCTGACGCCAAAGACGGCTCTAGTGTCTTCTCTCTGTACGTTATTATTTACTCTTCTGGTCTGGTTTAATACTAGATTCAGAATCTACGGGATATAAGTTTTGAGAATGACTATTGCCATTGCATGTTCTTTATTTTCTATATTGTCTCTGTTAATCAGGTACACGGAGGAGATACGCTGTATACATGCTAGGTGCATCACCCGTCTATGTATGTACAATCGAGATATTTGCCTGGAGTAATGCAGCGGTGAGGGAGCGGTCTTATTTCGTCTTAGTCTCACGATTTTTGTTCGACTATACTAGCAGACATGCGTCCTACTGTTAGAACGATATAGGGACCGAGTAGGATAAAATCTTGAAACAGACCACTAGATTTCCGGAATACAACTTTGCCTCGAATACGAACAGTAATGTCACCCATCGAGGAAAATGAGCGTCTTGTGGATCAGAGCCCTCTAGACGCGTATAGATCGATCGTGGTACATTTTGTAGCTTTCCGTGTGACCAGCTATCAAGCAAGGTCAGGTCAGGTATGTGAGATTTGAAGTGGTAGCGTGTGGAATAGTCCTCTAGTCGAAAAGCCTCACCCATTCCATGACAGGATCTTGAAGTACTCTAGGGGCGATGCAGCTCAAAGAAAAGGATAATTAGTACATGATAGTTCTCGCTCGTCTGCGCACTTTCTTTTCTCAAGAAACAGGGTTCATTTATCGAAGAATTGAGCGACGTGATCTTCGAAGCCTTCACATTTGTGGTAAGCAGAAGAATTCGCATCATAGAGGTACTTCCCCCCATTTCTGGGAGCACTTGCTGCACTTGCAGTAGTAGCCTGAGAACTGTAACAATGCGCGTGGATCCGCATTGGCTGTGGTAGAAATGCAATCGACGACGGCATTCTCGTTCCTTCGACTATGTCGACTTGCCAATGCCTACGTCTCGATTACCCTGGCGACCGTCAAAGCGAGATTTTGTTCTTTTCATTGCCCAATTGAGGCGCTGCAGGGGATCTGATTCTGGCTCATCCTAGTATGGTCTTGCCTTGCTCGACAAAGACCCAACCATTGTACCAAGCAATTGTGAGATCCGGAGGTTAATTCCAGCGCAGCTGCTCTGACCCACCGTCGAGGGCTAGTCCCGAGGAATGGGAGCTCATGAGTCCTGTCCAAAGTCTGGGTCTAATGACGTCGACACTTCGTGATGTTTATTGGTGTTGAAACTTCCAAGGTTCATCACGACCAATCAATGAACCTGGTGTCGAAGGCAGTTTAATCGGATGATTATCATACTTTGGAAACGTCTTCAGTTATCACAGTCCACTCAAGGTCACAGCAAGAGAGAGACTCTAAAGGCAATCAGGTAAGCAGGGGGTGCAAACCTAGAGCGAATCAAGAATGTCGCTACTCAAGCCTGACAGGTCTTGGATCAGATTAGGGAGGCTGTGCAGTCTCACTAAGTATCCCGGTCTCACGGCAGGAGTCCGTTTCAACTTCTGGCCCACTACGATCGGACGATGAACGGAGATCGTAGTCACAGAACGGACAATAACAATAATAAATATCACCGATCCAAGGCAACGCCATGCTCTACCATATAATGTTCCCAGGAAGGCTGCCTGGCGGATCCACTTGTCTCTGTATCTGGCTGGAAGATATGGGATGAGTAGCGAAGCGATTCGAACGGACAAATACTCTGATTGGGACGGACAGCAGCGGCAGGCCACGTACTCAAGCCAAACAGGCAGACGGCTCTGCTCTTCCGAGTCCCTGCGGCCGTTCTTCTGGGGTTCATTCTCTAGTGTCCGAACTCTGGAGATACCGGGGCGGGGAACCGGATTAAGGTACAGACAATAATGTGTCCTCGACAGTCATGACATAACGGGTTGGCCAGTCAGAGGGGCGAAAGCGTTCTCGTCTGTCTGCCGTCCCGGACGCCAAATCGGATTGATTTCTATTCTTCCAGGGCTGAGGGCAAAACCTGTATTCCCAGAGAACAAGCCGGTCTGAACTAAACTCGCAGTGGGGAGTCGGGACAGAGACATTGTGGATAGGAGATATGTTTCCCGCACAATATCCTTCCGGTCCGTTCCTACACCCTGTTCGTCTTGTTGGGGAGAATGAGTGTATCTGCATGGGAGCGTAGACGGGTGGTATGTGATACCGTGATCGTCTGGGGAAATGCTTTTTTCATCCACTGCAGGAGGGATGGGTCGAGATAAGCGATTCCAGTAATGACATCTTCAACTGTCCAGCCTTTTGCTCCCATCCAGCCCATCGGGGTCAGCGTCCCGGCGCAGCGATTCCAGACCAGCGTTGTCTGCTCGTCTCGTCCAACCCGCCGCGAGCCGGCTGGGCCGGGACCCGACGAGCAGAGTCATGGCTCGTGAGGCCTCAGCCCAGCAAGTTGGAGCGTAGCGTCGCCGTAGAGCCCGACTAACTCGTTTCTGAAGCTTCCGTACGCGAATCAATCACGCCGACGAGCAGATCGTCCGATGGATCGATGGATGGAGAGAATGTGTGCCCCACGTGACCCTCGCTTCTTACGCCGCATCGGGCTTAGCGCATGACGGCTCTTGCTGGAGAGGAAAAGAGAAGAAACAACGAGAGGAAGAGAGAGACTATCTAGACTAACTTATCCATCGGATCCATCATCTCATCTCCCCATTGTCCATCCCATTGTCCATCTCTCATCAGTTTTTCCCCGTCTCTGTTTTGTCTGCTCCTCTATGGTATAGCACGGGCTGAGCTGCTCCTCCCGTTCGTGCATCGCATTGATCATCATTCTCGTCTCTCTGCTGCGCTGGACGAAGAACAGACAATGCGTCCCGCATTCTTCTAAGCAACTTAGCTCGCTCGCTCTATCAGGCCAATCCTACCAACCTTCGCCTGTCGATCCACCAGGAAAAGGCTCCATCATTGCGCCAAAAGGCCTAGCCGCGACGTCCAACAGCAGACTTTCCCAGACTCTTCCAGAGCAGAATCGATCACACAGACCAACTGCCTCCACCCTCCCGCTGCACTGACGACACGGCCACGCTTGATCCTCGCGCCAGCCAAACCGTGAACCCTCCCTGGCTGAAGTTTCACGACGGCGGAAATCAGAACAGAACAGACCAGGCCACGGTCTCCACGCCTTGTCCAGAGAGCAGACCAAAATCTGCTCCCTTCGACGACTCACCTTTCCCACCCGACGTTGGGCTGTGCCTGTTCACTGGTAACTACTGTCCGTGCAAAGCCAAAGCAAAGATACCTCATCGAGGCTGGCCGAATTCTCTCCCTCACCTCCAGACGGTTCCCGGTCCTGCGCCTAGACACCGCTGGCACTTCTAGCGCACCCGACCTGCCACGCCTGCCACTGACTCGACCACTGACGCCCGCCATTTGCACCTGTCCTGACCATTCCAAACCATCCCTGTCGAAAACGGCTGTTACCGATCACCATTCGATCCTCCAACTCACCACGCTTCCTCCGGAGGGCTGCCCTTCTCTCCCCTCCTTCTCCTCCTGCTTTTCTTTTCTCTTTCTTCCCCGTTCCCCCTCCGAACGTCTCTCTTCCCCTGGTTGTGCTGAAGGGGAATAGAGAAAATCTTCCCGCTCGCGCATCATGCACAAAATCTCCAATTTCACGGGCCAGGCCCGGCATGGTTGGGAGCGGATGACGCCTGCCTTTGGGATGTCGAGGCCGCACACAGACATGTCTGCCCAGTCACTACGACGACCGCATGGCGCTCCTCCCATGACGCCTCCCACGGGAGTCGACCCGACCGTGAACCTCTCCTTCAACGTGCCCTTCTCCTCCAGTCTCGCCGGTCCAGATGTGGAGGACGTGATACACGCCAGTCCCGGTGCGTTGCAGCGCTGGACGTTTCCCGAGGGGACTCCGGAAGGGACCCCGATACACCAGTTGCCTGTCCACGCGAGCAACGTGGATGCATTACGGAGGCTATGTCGACAGATCAGTGAGAGCAGTGGAGGCCGCCTCGAGGCCACGGTCACCTCTTCAGAACCCAAGACGGTTTCGACGCTGCAGCGAAGGCCGTGCGGCCTGGTCACCAACGTCTGCATCACCGGCGATAGGGATACGGTATATAAGATGAGGGCCAAGATCTTGAATGAGACCCCGATCTCGTTGGTATGTGCGATGATTGCCTCCGTGGACGGTTCCCCTCCGGCCTAAGTTGGAAGATCTTGCGAGACTGACATGCATTGAACAAAGCGATGTGCTACCGTTGATGTAGACATGCATCTGATCATGGATGCCTCTACGAAAGGTATCCGGACGAGCGTGCTGGAACACTTGGATACTCTTGCCGCCTACACTGGCGCCGATATCTTCCTGTTGAGTCCAAAACTGCTGGATGCGGACAGCGCAATCGTCTCCTCGTATGGTTACACGACGGATAGCGGTCTCGAGAACCGTTTCCGTGTTGCAATCTATGGAGACATGGAAAGCTCGGAGCACGCGAAGACTCGCTTGCTGATCATGATTGACCAGATTGTATGTGCTGTTCAGTGACAACAGGTTCGAACGCGGTGTTGCTAACTTTTATCTAGCTGAAACGTCACGTGGATGCGATGAAGCTCGAGCTGACCATGCATACCCTCGTCTGTGGTCGTACTCGCAAGAATATCAAGCTCATCGAGGCCGCCACCAACACCGCCATCTACTTCCCGCCGCCATTCCCTCGCATCTTCGGCTACACGCCTCCAGGAGCCAACCGAAGGAGTGAAGACGAAGTCTACATCACGGGCGAGAGCCAGGAGAACATTGCACGAGCCAAGCAGAAGCTGCGAGAATTGATCATGGGCGTCAAGATCTACGTCAAAGACGTTATGGTCTCCTCGAGCAAGATCGACCAGATCCTGCTTGACCGCCTCGACAAGGTTCGCAAAGTGATGGAGATGAATGGATCGTATGTCCTCTTCCCTCAGCTGGGAAGCCAACGAGGCCTCGTCCGTATCCAAGGCACTGAGGTCTTGCATGTCGAGCGCACTGTTCGGGAGATCATGGCCTTGGTATGTAGACGAAAACATAGCTGACCGTCGAGACCCCGTATACTAACGTATTATGCAGGCCGGCCAGTTCTACAGCGCGTCCTGGTGGATCATTATGCCCGACCCCGTTCACGGTGGCATGCGTGCTCCGTCCCCTGCTGATGTCCGGATCATGCTTTCCGATATCTGCACGAACTCCGGAGCCGATGTCAGCTTCGACAATCTGACTTTCACCATCAACGGGTCCGATGATGCGGTCAAGGCGGCTATGATGGTAATCCACCAGATCCCGTTCGTCAAGCGGAGCCCGTATCAGATGCGAGTCAAGATCGAGTTGGCAAACGAGCACAAGGAGTTTGTCAGCGGAAAGAAGAACGGCAAGATCAACAAGATCATGGGACAGAGTAGGTCATCCTACGAATATTTATGACCGACGCTGGCAGTGACTGACAATCTAAATAGGCAACGTGCAAATCATCTTTGACGGATTCAATGAGTACAACTTCTACATCGACGTGTGCGGTACCCAGTATGAGGCTACCAAGAATGGTCTCGACCTTGTCGAGCAGGAGATGCCAGCGTCCATTTCTTTCCATGTGCCTGACCAGTACCACAAGCGAATTATCGGTATCGGCGGTCAGCACATTCAGCGCATCATGAAGAAGTACTCCGTCTTCGTCAAGTTCTCCAATGCTATGGATCGTGGCGGTGTCGGTAAAGAAGATGACGACATCAAAGTCGACAATGTCATCTGTCGGACCCCGGCGAGAAACGCACAGAGTCTGGATCTCGTGAAACAGGAGATCATGGACATGGTCGAGAAAGTTGTAAGTGATAATTCGCACTATATACTTGCCGGGAACCATGCTAACTGACCTTGTAGGATGCCGAGTATGTGTCTGAGACTGTCGTCATTAACCGGCTCTATCATCGTGAGCTCCTTGCTCGCATGTCTGAGATCGAGGAACTGGAGAAGAAATGGAACTGCAAGATCGACTTCCCTAGTACTGAACTTGCCAGTGACATCGTTACGATCTCTGGTCCTGAGTACCAAGTTCCCCAGGCGGTTGATGCCTTCCTGGGAATGGTGCCGGAGAGTCATGAGCTTTCCTTCCAGAGTTCTGCTGAGCTCCGCCAATTCTTCAAGTCCGCCGACTTCGTCAGTGATGTTCGTGGTAAGCTCAAGAGTCAGTACGAAGTGGATGTCGCCGTCGATACCAGCGGCGATCTCCCAGCGTCCAGCGAGGAGGGTGTGTCTCCGACATCCGTTCCCGAGGATCGCCTGGTCCTTGGATACACTCGGAACAATGCTGGTGGACTGAAGGATGCCATCGACTTCCTGATCTCACGGCTTGTGCCGCACGGACTGGACGCCACAACGGTCAAGGGAGCCATTCCCCGTCCCAAGTCTGACTCTTTCGAGGAATCACTGCCCTTCTTTGACTCCAAGCTGTTGCAGCACGCGCCCGCCCCTCTTATGACTGACTCTCCCACTCGACCCAGCTTCGCGGATGATGTCAGCGAACGCGGCTCGATCTTTGAACGCCTGCGCAAGCCTGGCAGTATCTCTTCTTTCTCCTCGTTCATCGGCCGCAAGAACCACTCAGGGTCTCCTGGGTCTTTTTTCAAGCATGCCTCCAGCAACGCCTCGAAGGCGTCTCTCGTCTCCATGGAATCTCGCGATAGCGGCTATCGCAACCCATGGAACGATTCCGGGGTTAACCTCCCCGAAGAAGATATCCACCATGTAGGGAGCTCCCACAGCCACAGTGGCAGCAATGGCTGGCCTGCCCGCTTTGATACCAAATTTCCATTCGGTACCGCGCCGGGGGACATAACTCCCAAACATGACCCCCGCGCTTCTTTTGATAGTGGTCGTCCTAGTACTTCCAATTCTACTTCTGGATACCCGGCTCCTATTGGGCCACCTCGTTAAATCGAAAAAATATCAATTTGCAGCAATATACCCCAAGGATCCTTTTTCAGCGGTCGTGTTTTTATTTCTCATTTTTGATACCACGGGAAGCAAGCAAAAGAGATACGACGTAAGACGCAATGAGGAGAGGGGACTGGCGCTCCGGCCGGTTCCTCTCAAAATTCTGGCAGATTATCAGGCGTTTTATATCCCGATTTGTTATGCGAGACGTTTATCCTCTACTCTGTGCTGAGAACGGTGTGCAAGGTTGTGTGACAAGGATCAGTTGTGCTGATTGCGTGGGGTCAGGTGAAGATTGTTGGTTTACATTGAAATCCGCAGGGTATGATACCAAGGCAATGATGTTTGATATCCCTTTTCTGCGTGTCTAGTTTCGGGTCTGTTCTGTTCGAAAACGTGTATTCCTCTCTTGCTTGCTTGCTTGCTTTCTGTCTCCGATTATACATCTCGGCGTTCCAGATTGGCCTTTTTTATCTGTTCCCGCTCCATTGATGTTATGTTTTCTGGCCATATTTTACCATATATCCCCACATTTACGAGTACCCAGAGAGCGAGAAAGATTGAAGGTGATTTGAAGGGTATAAAGAGAGTTGAGTTTTCCTGCCCGTGCTTGATTCAATTGGCTCTAGTCTTTTCTGCTGTGAAGTCTACTGCCGCCTCTTTTATCTGGTGACGAAAAGCGACACGCGAAGGAAAACAAGACCCTAGATGAGACGAAAAAAACGGAGAAGCAATATAAGTGATAGAGGTATCCTGCGTTCGAATTCTCTTTCGTTATTCCTTTCTGAAGCCGTAGTGCCAGGCCATATCGATGAACTAGTTAGTAACAAAGTGGCAGAGCGGGCGATGACTTGGAGCTTTAGAAATATACTTAATGCCGGTGCTAGAGCCCCTTCCCCTCCAGATTTACTGCACTTCCATACATTATTGCCAGACAGCATAGGACAACTAACTGGCTGATTTTCCCGTGTACTCTACTCTACTTCAGTTCAAGTTACGCCTACTGTTCCAGTAATGTATCTGCATTCACTGCGTCTGTAAGATTGATTTGCTCTATGCACAAAGGATTATAATGTTGGGTTATGGAGCCCCTTTTGATCACAGATGCAAAGATCTCGAGTTAAGTAACTTCCAACACTTTTGATCAAGGATCTGCCTACGACAAATCAAGCTCAGAGTTAGTTACACTGCTATGCTATATTTCAAGAGTTAGGATTATATTATATTAGACTATTTGATAAATAGATTAACACATAGACTTGTACATACATATCTAACTATTGTCCTTGAATCACAGAGAGAGAGGGGGGACATGGATACTAATTATGCGTACGTGATAGTTATGATACGGCATGTGATTTAGGAACGATTTTCAAACACGCTTGCAAGAAAATATGACAGATGAGTCCCCGTACATGAAAACCAAGTTGAGAGTTCGACGTTCTTGGAGCATTCCATTTATCAAAAAGGAAAATAGCATATACCCCACCCTTCCGGCAAACAGTATGGAAAAGAAAAAGCGCAAGAAATATTAGAAAAGAAAAGAAATTACAAACGCTCAAGAGATATGTTGCCCAAACCCCGATAATAAGAACGACACATGAGAAGTGATGCTTTCATGAGTTGTGAACAGAAATTCCCTTTATATGATATCCACAGAAGAGGAGTGCATGATAAATGCTCCGAGTTCTGCTTCATGGCATTAAGTACTTGGTCATACTGAAGGTTGGCAGGTGGTGAACTGCCCGGGAGAGACTTAGAGCTGGCCGGATAAGATGGCTTCGGTAGCTGCGGAGAGGACCCCGGTTAGTATTTATATTGAGCGTGACGCAATGAAGGGGAAAAGGCAACTTACCAGAATTGATGTACGGTCTCTTTGCATCCAGGTTGACACCGAAGCGCCTCTCTAGCTCCTGTTTGATACTCTTCTTCGTAACGGTCATCAGGTCTGCCGTCCTCAGAATCTCACGGATCTCGGCGAGGACGGCATCATCGCTTGGCAGACCAGCGAGATCCTCCATCTCCATGTCCCTGCGGCCCATCATCTCAGAAGCAGCCAAGGACATGCGGGAACCGAAGCGCGGGAGATCCATTTGAGACATGGGCCGAGATCCAGGGAATCCGTATTCGGATTGCGCGGGGTGGTATGACTTGGTACCATAGGAGAAGCCGGAGACCTCTGAGCGGTCGTCCCGAGACGTCTGGGCCTCCCATAGTTCCGCCTGGTATTCCTCCCATTTCTTCTTTGGAATAGAAGCAGGATCGAACTTGCCCTCGTCGGAGAGGACAACCTTGCGGCCCTTCTCTCCCGTGACGACACGAGTGTTACCCCAAGAGAAGTCGTCCATATGCCAGAAGGCATACAGGGGAAGGGCCAGTGAGAACACAGGCATTGCAAAAATGTAGACGATCATCCATCCAACCATTTCCCACTTGCGTCGCAGGATAAAGATGATACCTTGCAGACCATAGATGGCACCCAGAAGGATGAAGGCAGTGAACGGAATACTACTGGGATCCTTGGCAATCCAGACAATGAGGTAAATAATATAAGCAACAGTAACCGGCATAATCACCGTACTGAGAAGGTCGACGAAGACGATGAATCTCATACTGAAACAGCAGAAACCGCACAGCTGTTGAAGAGGAATCAGCTCAACAAGGTTGTGGACAGTGGAGTTGATCCATCTGCGACGTTGGGATAGGAAGACCGTCCAGCTATCGGGCGCGATAGTCCAAGCCTGAGCACTGGAGATGAACTTTGTCTTGAATGTCGGGTGATGCTTCATCAATAACGTGGTCAGATATCGATCCTCACCCAAGTGCAGCAGATTCTTCATGTGCAACGTGTCGACACGGATTTCCGAGTATGCTTGCACAATCTCCTTGCTAACGAATAAAGGTTTTGCTGTTTCCGCAGTACGAATCCGGTACATACTGAAACATCCTGGAAGACAAGTGACTGATCCGAAGAGACTCTCGAAGGCTTTTGTCAAATTGTGAGAGATATAGTATTCGTAGACTTGGATCATTGTCACAATCGAGGACTTGGCGTTGCTCAGGGCCGTTTCACCACAGAGACCGATGAGACGGGTATCGCTGATGAATGAAGACACAAATCTCGTGGCGGCGTCCGGAGCAACCACGGTATCGGCGTCGACTTGTAGGATAAACTCGTAGAAAGTGGGATTCACACCGATAATATTCCTTATCTGGTGGTGCATCTCGAGCTCCATGGGACTCATTGGCAGGTTATAGTGGACACGGTTCAAGAAGCGCATCAACACCATCTGGGAATCACGTTTACCGCGATTACCGGGGCGGGAGACTTCAGAAGGCTTTCCGACCTTCACGACCACCAGGAAAGGGACAATATGACCCTGCACTTCATAAAGACCCGAGTAAACCTTGGCCATGTTGTGCTGTTTCAAGCCTTCACCCAAACTCTCGAAGCTTAGAGGCTCAGGGTCCACATTGTCCGGAACACCCAGAATATCAAGGACGATCCTCGGGGTTGGGCGGTCGTTGCCCTGACCAATGATCATACCGTCACAGATAATACACAACAGCTTTCGTTTGTCATCGTACTTCATCCTAGCCATAGAGTCGATAGCACGGCGGAGAGACTCCTCGTCCTCAGTATAGGCAGGTACCTGACAGATAACGAACTTGTCCAGGTGTTCCGGAGTATTCTTCCTACCAAACTGCAATGCCGCAAAGAATTTGAATGTGATAACCGAGCAAAGCGTGATCGAGATGGCGAGAAGGAAGTATTGAGCGAATTGACACCTAGGCGAGTTTCGAGTATCGACGTGCCCGACAAAGAATAAGTTATTCATACAGCGCCACATCCGATCTCTCAACTCGGGATCCAGGTCCAGATTCTGCCAGTACTTCGTTATATCCTGTCCTGCTCGTTCCTGGAACAACTGGACAACGGTAGGCTCCATGAAGTCAGTATTAACGTTTTTGGGCACTGACTTTCCAATAGGTGCCTGTGTCCTGCGTCCTCCCGCAACGTAACTGGTGAAGTCAAAGACATCGCCATTGATGCTGGCAATGTAGGTTGACTTGTCGGCAAGGGTCTTCATGTACTGAGCACTGTAGCCTATGTAACCTTTCTGGTAATTGGCGCGTAGCATCATCATCTGCTCAATATACCAGTCAGGTCGCGAGTCGTTAGTGAAATAGCGGAAATCGTGGTATTGCGCATTTGCGTCAGTACTACTGACGGCAGTTCCAGAATCAGTGACATTGGTCGGAGAATAGTCAAGAAGGACAGTAGGGTCGACCGAACCAGTCGTGCCCTGGCAAAGAGCAGAGACCTGGACCGGGAAAAGCGCGGTTGCATCAGTACCCGCGTACTTCTTCAGGGCAGACTGCGGAACGATGCTTGGATAATGTGAAGGCATGAACTCTCCCAAGTCAAAGACAAGACCCCGAATGGCCACATAAGAGCTCTGGCCTTTCTTTCCGTTATGTGAAGCCAGTTCAGATGTCGAGTAGACATGCTGGGTTGGACAGACCAGGCCAGGGAACCAGACGATAATGAAAATCGCCAAGCCACAACTAAACCAGATAATCATGTTGATGGCGAGTTTTTCACGCCATGCAGTTCGAATATCCTTGCGTTTCATTCGACCCACAAACCGGATCATAAAATCTGGGATCCAAAATGTCAGAAGGTAGACGATAGCCAGCCATCGCTTACGGCTGCCGGAGACGTGGACATCTTCAACTTCTTCCATGTTACGTTCATTACTCTTCTCGGCCATTTGCTCTCGGGTCTCGAGATTCTGGAACATGTCGTGGTTGAAGGCTGATGCTCCCGCATCCGAGCGGCCATCGAGTTCGCGACTACCGAAGTAGCCTTGTTTGGTCTCGTCCCCGTAAATATAAGCACCTGGAGAGTGTTCGACGGGGTTGAGCAGCCGGACCTTAGAGTCGCCGTAAGGACCGTGTCCTGGATATACGGCATCCCCGTCATCCAATCCATCGGCGGAATAGACGGGCACGACACGCTCACCCACTTTGGCAAGGTCCGCCCAGCATCTTTCACTCAAGAAAACGCCAGTGCTGCCTACCCTTGCTTCGTTGCCGGGCCATTTCCTCTCCGACAAGACAGCCTCCGCTTTCTCCCTGTCACTTCCTACAACAACAGTGTCCACTTCAGCGAGACCTAAGAATTCAGCAAATGGCAGGAACACACTAAAGTCTGCATTGCGCAACCGTTGGCTGATCTCTGCGATTCCGAATGTCTGCACCTGAGCGCGAACACATTTGCTGTCGAACTGGTTGGCAATCCTGCGATCGTTGGGCTTCAAGCAGAAGACGAAATAGGGATTGACATTGGGTGCGCTGAGGGACTTGTTGATAATATCAAGTGAAGCTAGGAATTGGCCTGCTGCACCCTGCTTGGGAGAAAGCATTGTGCCTTTCCTCCTACCGGCCCCAGTCTTGGTCATGCTACCTGCGTGGCTGCTATCTTCGGCCTCTTCGCTGATTCTCGTGCCCATTGACGACAATCTTGGAGGACTGTCTTTGCGCCTCGCCAGACTAGGCATTCTTTGCGGCTTGGAGCTCACCTGCGCCTGCATGATGGCGGTCTTCTCTTTAGGGTGGGTGATCGTCTGCAAGGCCTCCTGCCCAAACAGAGAACGGACGAAATCACTCTTGGTAGAGTTGATCAAGTTCATGAGGTCACCGGGGACGATGTCTCCATTAGCCTCTACTAGGCCTTCCACAGGGTAATCGACCTCTCCTGCAAAGTGCTTCACCGTGAATGCAGCGGCAGCATTGGGACTGACAAAGTTGCTTCCGGGCAGAACCGCCGTAGCGGACTCAACGACGATGGCGGGGTTCTTATTCTCAAAACGCTTCCGCAGACTTTCCAGGAACTGAGCGTCGGTTCTGCCACGTCGTGTCTGGTCATCCAGGATACTGAGAAGGCCATTTCCAGATTTAAGGAGTCCCCGCACCGCGTCGGTGTTGTCGAAGTAGCTTGTTGCGGCCACACTGACCTCCTCCCGCTCCAACGCATCGGCCTTGCGATCAAAGAAACTCTGAAGACAGTAGTTGTAGAGACATTCGGCAGCGGCGTTGCTTAGAAGCTGGTCCAAGGTGGAGCCGGTAGAGGATACCTGGGCGAATCCGGGGAAATCGACGATGGATACGGTGTTAGCAACGCTGTCTTCAGCCGCACAGATTCTCTGGTTGACGTTCTCGATCACGTAGGCGACAAGAAGAGAGTACAGAGTACGAGCGAGTTCGTCAGCGTTTGCTCGCGCGCCCTGGGGGTCTAGCATGATGGTGACGCGTTCCCGGTGGATCGTCTTCGTCTTATATCCGAGACTGGTCTCGAGATCGTACATACTAAGACCCAAGAATGCCGCCACGATTTCGAGAGCATTTTTGTTTTTCACGACAGTTACTGTTTCTCCTCCTTCGTGGGAGTATCCGCCGCTTTCTTCTGCCGCTGTCGTTGTGGCTTGGCCGGTCGTGAACTCGAGCTGTCCGAGATGAAGGATACTGGCGAGGATCTGGCAGATTTCCGCAATATCGCTTCGAGGAAATTCGAGCTTTCTCAATGCCGTCTTGAAGTGCTGGAAGCCTTCTGCGTCGTTGATTCCAACTTTGAGTTGGGTAGGGTGACCCAGATAGCGCCATCTCTTGTGCTTCACTGTTCCTGACGACAGATTGCCCGTACCACCAGAGGTGATATTGATCGAGTTATCAAATCCCAGATGAGCCTTTTCTGCAGCACTGGTACCAGCTAGCAAATAATACAACACATGGAAGCTGCGCTCTCCCGTGGGAACTGCTGCAATGCGGCTGCGTTCCAACCGGTGATCGATAATCTTACCACCGATCAGGGTCGGATTCACCGACGACGAACCATCGTACTGCAGTTCGAAAAAAAGACCGGCTTTCGACGCGGTCGGAGTCGTGACCGTCTTGGTCGTCGTCAACGAGTCGAAGACGAAAGCAGCAAGGGAAAGCTTCGTCGACAGCGGCGTGGAGGAAAACGAGAGAAACGATGACAGCAAATGCGACCGGATAGTGGTCTTTCCAGCGCCTGATTCGCCCCTACACGATCACCGTCAGCTTTGTCTGTTTGTGAAGTGTCTTGTATTCTCGTCGATTGAGACTCACAGGAATACAATGGCTTGGTTCTCTCCACGCGCACCTAACCTGGTCCATGCCCGCCTGGCCAGGTCCTCTGCTTCACCCATCGCACTCCCCTCCTTCCCCCCATCGGGGCCTTTGGCAGAGGATGTGTAAGTGTTGAGACATATTAGAGCTTGTGACGATAGCCGGGCTGTAGGCAGAGAAACATGGAACCTGTGCCGCAAGTATCAGCATCGTTGTTCAAGATGACCACAGAACCAAGATTGAAATACCTGCTAGCAAGATGGGCCGTCAAATGCGTATCTGATTGCAAATGTGCGGGCAATGATGGTAACGACGACTGAGCGTGGGAGGGTGCGCTCCCGGAAAACGAATGTGTAGCCATCTTTGCCGGTGTCGCCGTCTCGACACTGCGGCCGACAACTTGGAGGTGTGTATCTGCTTCTGTCGGTCGCTTCACAGAGAAGTTCTCGCAGGCGACCGGATTCTCGATTCACACGCTTCGTATCGTCCAGACGCTGCAACCGATGATACCCGGAGAAACACGCCCAGACGCTGGCTGCCTCACAAACGTGGTTCTGAGGAATCCGCGATAGTTTAGCCGGGAATGTTGCAGATCGATAGGTATGGAGGTGTCACACAATCGACAGGCCCCCTACCGGAGTCTGTCTAAGCGTTTGGGGGGATAGCGAATGTGGGATGATATTTTGTCAAGCACGAGCATTCATCGGTCCTGGGTCCAGCACAAAGCGAATGTGGCCGTCCACGCCTTCAGGAGATCTGAAGTGATCGAATATCCTGAAGGGGGAGATTACGTCGACATGGACAACGAACGGAGAGGACCGAGGAAGCAAAGAAAAAAAAAAACACACGAAGAATCAAGCACAAAGGGTATCCCAAGGCAAGGGCCGTGGAATGTTGTTTCGCAAGCCTTCGACCGGCCGAGTGTTTTGCTTTGTCGAAACCGCTGGACTGGGACGTCTGGGGTCACTGTACGGTTATGATACGATACGATACGATACGCTACAGAATGCTGGGATGTGGGTGACTGGGTGTTTGGGCGGGGTGGCAGGGAAGGGCCCAAACACCGCCCGCGTAAATTTGGTATTGATACGCATACACAAGCAACAAGACCAACTAACTCTCTCACAACCAGTCGCGATGCTCGCGATATCGTCTGGAGAAAGTGGTTCCTATTCTGGGATACTAGAGAGTGGCTAACTCAGGCGATCTAGCTCGACAAGACCTTGTTAGCCCCATCGAGCGTCCGGCAGAGACCAGATCGCAGTAGTCTAGTCGCCGTCCGGGCTCCATGCTGCCAACAAGAACAAGCCGTCAAGAAGGCTTCTAGCCGTTCGCCCTCCGGTTTGAGACCAGTCCAATGCCCCATCGGTCTTCCGACACTAGTGCCTTCTAGAGGTATCATCAGCGCCGCACATATTCATCGCCCATGCCATTATGTATTATTCAGGTCTCATGATGGTTGCCATCGGATAAGCCCGCGGTAATCGCTTCTCTGAAGTTCTGGCCGTATGGGTGTGACTGTCACTCTCGGTTCTTTACTTAGTTATTGGTGGCGCCTCTCCTGTTCTCCTGACTAAGCGGATCGAGAGAAGTGTGCTCTGTCGTGGTGAACTGGAACTGGGATGGTGAGGATAGAAAGCACACTATGAACATATCTGGTCGAGAGTACCAACCACATCTGAAGAGGATGATGAGATCATATTCCAGCTTCCCGGCGGTTCGAGTATACTATTATTATTATTGACGGATCCCGTATGGGATGAGGGGCAATACCAATTATGGAGACGCTCTGATCTGGGCGGATACCGTCAAGAACACACGGCTCTCAGGAGGGCAGGTCGAAGCATCGAATCAACCAACACTGGCAGAGTTGCAGACGGTCATGTTCAGGAGAGGTGGATCGGGACTGAGAAACCGTGGTAACTTCGCAAGAAGGTTGAGACCCTGAGGATTGCCGTCGGTGATCAGTGATCACATCAGCACACTAGGAAGAAGACGGAAGGCGGTGGAAGCAGAGTTGCCAACGCAGTGAAGCTCTCGTTGGTTGTTCCCTGAGCATGTCTTTTCCCGCGGTTCTGACAGATCTCTACTCTAGAGTATTTAGTTACCGGGTCAACTGTGGGACGCGACGGAACCTGCTCGACGCGAGAATTATTGACGTCTGTTAAAGGCTTAAAGCCAATCCACTCCATCAGATCCAGATATCAAATTCAGGGTGTGGGTCAGAAATAGGAGACATCAGCACGATGGAAGATGGCAGCAGCGCAGAGAAATGCTTGGAGTAATCCTCTAGAAGAGTACTCTCCAGGATTATTGGCACTCTGGGAGTCTAGACAGCTAAGCGCAACAAAAGACAGCCAAATATAGCGACGGCGTCTCAGATGCGCCGGGGATCCGCCTGTTGTTGATTGGCTGCCTGGCTCTCCAGGCACACCTCTCTCCGTACGGATCGTTACACGTTTTGGCTATCATTCGTTAGTTGAGCCAGATATTGGCAGGGGATTATTCTCGTTATTTGTGTGGTCTCCAAATAACGCTGGCATTTCGACTGCCCTCCCTCGTGTGGTAGAGTGTCTGAGATTGTCGGCATACTGATTGGACATGTCTGGACGCTGGGATCTGCTCGAGTCGGAGACAGGCAGACGATCCCGCTAGCTCATCGCCCGGATCGCACTGCAATCCACCGTGAAGGGTTAGGAGGTTGCTAAACTAAGTAGCCGTAACGAACTAACTCACTACGTCTGTACATGTATGTACTGTACGCGGTCGATCTTGTAATTAATAGTGCGCCCATGCCCATGCTCCAGAATTACAAAGCACCCGGTAATCTTTCGATACGCTGCCAGAACGGGGTAATTAACTAAACTATCCTACTCTAGATCAACAATCCAGACGACCCGGCCAGCTTCGATCTTTTGCCGTACGATCTTCTTCTCCAGAACGACGTCGTTGCAGGACGTGTGTGTGTTTTGTTTTTTGCGCTGTCAGTTTGACGCAGCGATTCTTGCACTCTCACCGTTCGTTCTAGTTACCTTCGTTTTCCCGCTTCTTTCGTTCCACGCTCGAGGTCACACAGGGTACATGAATAATAAGACACTCTTTAATCTGAGGCTCACTAACATCTTGTTGATGTGGACAGGTCCTTGATTTCGTGATCAGGCCAGAAAGGTTGAATATCGGTTCGTTGGTCGCTTTGTCTCTTGCGCCGCCATTGCTGTCGGCTGTACAGCAACCCTCGACGGCAGATGTTTTGACGGCACACGTCCCATCACGCTCGTTCAACTGCCCCGATTTGGCGGCTATATCGCGGCATCGCTGCAGAGAGACTGTTTTTCTTTCACATCACTAGCTGAATAGATCAAAATGGCCGGCATGTCCACTCGCTACTCGATATACTCGAACTCCTCGGCCCCTCCTCCAGCTCCAGCTCCTGGACTGCGCTCCGCGGCGCAGCAAGGAGCGCAGGTGTCCACGACCACCTTGCTGAATACACTTCACACTTTCTACGCTACCGGGCGACCGTACCAGCTAGATTCGGGGTCCAGTGTGGTGGTAAATACATGGTTAACCGCTTCTCAGACCGGTCCTGATGGCTCGACGGGAGGTGTGGTCGACCCAGAGCTGGCAACAAAGGCATGGGAACATGCCAGACGACGAGCAGAAGATGGCTGTGTCGTTCTATGGTAAGCGTCACGATGAATTTGGCTTCCACAGACCAAGATGCAGAAAGAGGCGCAGAGCACACGCTGACAGGAAAACAGCTCCATGCATCATTCGACACCTTCCTTGTTGGTGCCATTTCTCTCTTCCCTCCCGCTATCGACTCCCCCGATCGCATTTACGGCTCTGTCTGCCCTTCGTCCGTTCCTGTATACGGTAACTCCATTTAACCCGTCCTACGGCCGTCACTCGTCTCTCGCAGTGTCCTACACATTTACCCTTCGAGGAGCGGTGACTGGTCTATCTCTCGCCCTAGCAACCTCTGGTATCGACACGACAGAAGGCCTCCTGAACATACCTGCGCAGTCTGGATTCCGTGCCTTCGATGTCTTCTACTACCTCGTCACATCGGCGTCCACCCCAGCAGAGAGAGAGTTCCTCAGCTTGAAGGATCCCTCCGCATACGCTCTGCTCAACAGGTCCAACACTTATGATGCTCCATCCTATGTGCCCACAGCGGATGATGCAGCGTCTGCAGAGGACCTCAGAGCGTCCCTGAAAGCTATCGGTATCAAGGGTGCCTCTCTGAGAGGTTTGCTCTCTGTCCTGGCCGGTCTGCTGAAGTTGGGCAACGCGGTCGGTTTCATGGTTGACCAGGAAGAACTCGAAGAGACCTGTGAGGATGTCGGGGCCCTTCTGGATATCGAACCTGAGGTTCTCATGGAGAAGTGCTCCACAGACGAGAGGGAAGTCTTGATTGCTGGAATCTACGAAGCATTAGTCGATTGGATCATCAGCAAGGCAAATGAAGCCATTGCGAGCGAACTGCAGAATGCGCAGGAAAATGGGTCCAGTCAAGGTGGGCAAGGGGCCAGGAGCCCATTCTCAGACGATGATAGTGCCGATACTGTCGGCATCACCATCGTCGACATCCCAGATCCTGCTCTAGGCAAAGCGGTCGCTATGAGGGGCATCTTCGATGATAGCCTAGGGATCAATGCAGAGATGAAAGAAGACGGTCTTGACATCATACCTGCCGGCCAGTCTGTCCTCAATGAAATGAGAAATGCAGTGGCTGCAGTTGGACCTGATCTGGGTATCACGAACAATCTTACCAGCCGTGACAGAGAGCGTGCGAATGATAAAAGGCAGAATGTACTGGAAAAGGTGGCTGCCGAAATCGAGACAGGTGCTTTCCTGCAACAGGTCTTGTTCCCTGTGGAGAATGAAGGGATTACTCTGGGCAAACGAGGTCGTTTCGACCTTGCTACTACCCTGGGTAGCAGCAGAGTTTGGTACCATCTTGCTCTTCATCCGACAGATGACGCCCCCGCGAGCTTGACTTCTCTGCCATCGATAACATCTGCGTGGTCCGCGGGTACTGTATCCCGGCAACTCCGTGAATGGAGGCTCCCAGAATGGGCCAATCGCCGGCACAAGAACCTCGACTTCACCGCAGACTTTGATATTGACGAGTTCTATAATCGTTACATGCCTCTGGGATGCATGGAAGGTAGGGATGGAGTCGAGAATTGGATCGTGGAGAGGGGATGGAGCAACGGTGAGGTGGTACTGGGTCATGAAAGGATATGGATGCGAGAGACCCCGTGGTGGGAAGCCGAGACGATGCTCGATCTCAAGGCCGACGAACCCGAGGGTAACCCCTTCATGATGGCAGATCCCTTCGCGAGCGGCTACTCCTCTAATGCTCCCAATCCCAATGCCTCCGGATTCTTTCCTCCGGTGGAACCGATAGGCATGCAAGGTAGCCGAGATAACCTTCTACAGCCACAGAGTATCGCCGGGGGATCACGATCGATAGCTCCCACCGTGCCTCATTCAATCCATACCCAAGGGGGTGACTACGGTCTGGGCACCAAGGGAGACCAAAAGAAGTACGATGATGTGCTTTACGATGGCGACGTCGGTCGCTATACGGGCGAACTTGATCCAGAATTCGGCGATCCGAAACATATCGAGAAGAAACAAATTACCCCAGTACGACGGATCTGGAGTGGCTTTGTCTGGGCCATGACCTTCTGGATTCCATCCTTCGTTCTTCGCTACGTGGGCCGCATGAAACGTCCGGATGTTCGTATGGCGTGGCGAGAAAAGGTCGTTCTCGTATTCCTCATCTTGCTGTTCAACTTCATTGTCTTGTTCTACATCATTGCGTTTGGCAACCTCATTTGTCCCAATAAAGACAAGGTCTGGAACAGCAAAGAAGTAGGCTATCACACGGGTGACAACGACTTTTGGGTTAGCATCCATGGAAAAGTGTATGATATCAGCAAATTCTGGAGGCTTCAGCACAGTGATACTGCTATCGAGACAACTTCGACGAACATGCAGCCGTTCGCTGGCGAGAACCTGGACGCCTACTTTCCTCCTCCGCTTACCAGGGCCTGTCAGCCTTTCGTCACGAGTCAATCCATCACAATGCAGAACAACAACACGAACGCGGTTCTGTATTCTCAAGCTCTCCATGACTGTGGTCCTCTCAATCAGCCCAACCCGGACACTGCCTTACACAAAATCACCTGGTATGAAGATGTGTTTCTTCCAAAGATCAAGGAATACTACAAGGGAGAGCTGGTCTGGACCAAGAACACTGTTCAGTCTCAAGCCAATACGGATGAGCGATACTGGGTCATACTCAATAAGAAGATATACGACCTGACCAATTACTTCTATACGCTGAAAATGATGGACAACCTGGACACCTACGACTTCCTTCCTTCGGGGGTCACCGACCTCTTCAAAAATAATCCGGGCCAGGATATCTCCGACAAGTGGCAGGATTCGGTTCAATTCGAGAATGCTCTCAACTGTCTTAACAATGTGTTTTACGTTGGCGAGGTCGATTTTAGAGACTCACCAAGGTGTCAGGTCAATAACTATATCCTGTTGGCCTTCACTATTCTCATCTGCTCCGTCATTTTGATCAAATTCCTTGCTGCACTGCAGCTGGGCTCGAAGCGCCGGCCCGCTCCCCAAGACAAGTTCGTTATTTGCCAAGTCCCGGCATACACGGAAGGAGAAGACGCACTCCGTAAAGGTCTCGATTCTTTGACGGCGCTTCAGTACGACAACAAGCGGAAGTTGATCTGTGTCATTTGTGACGGAATGATTGTTGGTGCCGGTAACGACCGTCCAACTCCTAAGATTGTTCTCGACATTCTCGGGGTGGACCCGAAAATTGATCCTCCCGCTTTACCATTCAAATCCGTTGGCCAGGGCAGCGATCAGCTAAACTATGGAAAGGTCTACTCCGGTCTCTATGAATTCGAAGGTAATGTTGTGCCGTACATTGTGATCGTCAAGGTTGGAAAGGAGTCGGAACAGACCAAGTCGAAGCCTGGAAACCGAGGCAAACGTGACTCTCAGATTCTACTACTCAACTTCCTTAACCGGGTCCATCATCGCGCCCCCATGTCACCTCTCGAGCTGGAAATCTTCCATCAGATCAACAACATCATTGGTGTCGACCCTGAACTCTATGAATTCCTTCTCATGGTGGATGCGGATACTAGTGTCAAAGAAGATGCTCTCAACCGGCTTGTTGCAGCGTGCGCCAATAATACCAAGATTGCAGGTATCTGCGGTGAGACCAGTTTGCAAAACGAAGAGCGGAGTTGGTGGACCATGATTCAGGTGTACGAATACTATATTTCGCACCACCTGACCAAAGCATTCGAGTCCCTTTTCGGCAGTGTCACTTGTCTTCCCGGATGGTAAGTTTCTACTTCTTTCCTTTTCAGACTGTTTGAGCTGGTGGCTGACCCTAGAGCAGTTTCTGCATGTACCGTCTTCGAACTGCGGATAAAGGCCGTCCGCTGATCATTTCGGATCAGATTGTTAAGGAGTATTCCGATAACGACGTCGACACCCTTCACAAGAAGAATCTTCTGTCCTTGGGTGAAGATCGTTATTTGACTACACTCATGACCAAGCATTTCCCTTCCATGTCGTACAAGTTCATTCCGGATGCCTTCGCCAGTACTGCAGCACCTGAAACATGGAGTGTCTTGCTTTCCCAGAGACGTCGGTGGATCAACTCGACAGTCCACAACCTGGTCGAGTTGGCTGTGCTGAAGGATCTGTGTGGTTTCTGCTGCTTTAGTATGCGTTTTGTCGTGCTCGTCGATCTCCTGGGAACTATTATCCTCCCGGCAACCTGCGCCTACCTGATCTATATGATTGTTCTGGCCGCTACCCACCAGGGCCAGTTCCCTTTGATTACGATCATCCTTCTTGCCTGTGTCTACGGTTTGCAAGCTGTTATCTTCATTATCAAACGACAGTGGCAGCACGTCGGTTGGATGATTATCTATCTTTGCGCGTACCCGGTTTACAGTGTTATCCTGCCTCTCTACTCATTCTGGAAACAGGACGACTTCAGTTGGGGTAACACCCGTGTCGTCATCGGTGAGAAGGGAGACAAGCGTGTGGTCGCTGTCGAGGATGAGGTGTTCGATCCCAGAAGCATTCCTTTGCAACGATGGGACGACTATGCTCTTGCCAATGGCCTCCCAGGCCGTCGCGGAAACCCGGACATGAGCCAGGAGAAGTTCATCAACGGCGGATACACTGATGATGTGGCTATGGAGCTGGACGATATGCAGTCCACGTACTCCTCGGTCAAACCAGCGTCCACCATCCTGACCGGTTTTGGCGGTCATGGTCGGCAGGCGGGTCCTTATATGCCGCCGCATTCCCCTGCGCCATTCGCCGGTAACGTTGCGGGTAACCGCAGCTCACACCTCTCCAGCTTTACGAGGTATACCGACCACCCGCAAATGGGAGGTAACCACTCGCGGCAAATGTCCATGGGCAACCTGAGCCATTACCAGGATAATCCCATGAATACCAGCCGATATAGCATGGGAATGATGCAGAGCTCCGAGAATCTGCTAAGACAGGGTTCACGGAGCCCTCTTACTGCCGGTTTCAATTCCAGGCCTGTCAGCACGGTTCCTGATTTCCGAGGTGGACCAGGTGCTGGACCCGACGACGCTACCATCACCGAGGCCATCCAGAACTGCTTGGCCGAGGTTGATTTGGACAGTGTGACCAAGAAGCAAGGTACGTGCTACGATCGGTGATCGTCAATAGTATAATATATTGGGTGCTAACAGTGTTCTTCTGCAGTGCGCGCACTTGTCGAACAACGACTCCAGACCGAGTTGACTGGCGAGCGAAAGGCATTCCTAGATCGCCAGATTGATCATGAACTTGCCAATATGTGAGATTGCCATGGACGAGAAACAATGCATGGTCAATCCCATGCGCAGTTTTCCACATAATGTCTAACTTTTATTTCATGCGTTCTTTTCGTTTCGGAAATGGTTCTATTGACGCTGTACAAGAGCGAGCATCTGTCCTGTTATGTGTCGATTGATGATATCGCTTTCTTTTTCTAACACAAAGTTTAATCGCATTTCTCATGTCACGCACGTATTCTCGGCGTGCATGTTCTGATCATCCTGGATAATTGGCGTTTGACGGGAGGAGCGGGAGACCTTGTGTTATTATTAGGTTGACTCAGACTTCGAAATATATCTAGCGTGCATCAATGATCCTCTTTGACCGTATAGGTTAAACAGATTTGCAAAAAGCAGTCGAAGAATTTGTAGTCAGATACTCCAATGACTAGCATACTAATGCGAGTGTCATGTCACACCTGAAGATCACTCACTCTTAGCGGTAAACCTCCACAGAAAACCTATAGAGAATAGACTGCATTCAAGTCCCTTCCAATTTCCAACTAGTCTAGCGACCTCTCATTTGCCTCCTCTTCCCACTACGCAGATGTGTCTAAAGCTCTAGCGCATGTCACATGGGATGGGCGGGGAAGAGAAGGGAAGAAGATGCTTGCACTCTAAGTACTGTACCATATGGTACAGTAGTTTAGCTAACTATGCATGGCAGACACCCTCTCATTTCTCCCTTCCCCCCTCCCCACCTTTCATACACAGGTCCATCCAATATAAGTAGTTGACCCAATGTCCAGAATATCTTGATTTGTTTCTTAGTCTTAACTAGCGCTAGCTAGTTATCCTTATCGATATAAAAAGGCGATAATAACCCCTCGTTCCATGCTATGCTTGTGCAGTTATGCTAGATAACGTTTATATCTATCTATCTCTCTGAGCAGAGGCTTTGAATTTTAATGGTATATTGATACTTGATGATACTTACCTACCTGTTGATATATAATTGTTTATTCTAGGTTTTTATATTCGGAGACGATCGGAAATGATAACGCGAAATTGAGATTTATATTCCTTTACCTATACATATACATTACCCATTACTTATCTACTTATTTACATCGGCTCAATACATCTCAACACGCATCTCAAATTACGAATTCCCGAACCTATATATATAAACATATCCGGATCGAATCGAATTCCCATCCAACTTCATCCCATCCCACACAATCTCCAAAGGAAACATCACAAAACATCCACGCCTCAAACAAGAAAAAAGGGCCAACCCAATCACTGTTCTACAGCAAAATGCCCCCTCAACCCCTCCCCGACAACCCGCAACCATCCCCCGCACAACGCACCGCCGAAGCCCGCACCGCATTCACCGCCTCTCTCAACAGCGTCGGATCGAACCTCGACGCCGAACTACGCTCTCGCGCCGCAACCCTCCACTCGAACGCCGCGGCGCTGACGAAGCAGGAAAACGAACTCCAGCGCGCGACAGCGAATCTGGCAAAGCAGAATGATCAGTGGCAGAAAGTGGCTGATCAGGCGCGCGAGGGACTGAAGGAGATTGGGGACGTGCAGAATTGGGCGGAGTTGATTGAGAGGGATTTGTTGGTTGTGGAGGAGACGTTGAGGTTGGTGGAAGAAGAGGAGGGGGGAGGAGGGAGGTATGATGATGATGATGGAGGGGAGAATGGTAGTTATGGAGATGGGGTTTATTCAAGCAAGAAGGGGAAGGGGAAAGGGAAAGGGAAGGGAAAGGCGAGGATGGTGGTTGGTGAGGATGGAGAAGAGCGTGAGGAGGGTCATGAGAGGGGTACTCATGTTGAGAATGAAGATGATGGGGATGTTGTGATGAGTGATAATGCGAAGCCGCAGGAAGAACCGTCGGCCAAGCAGGGCAGATGGAGGTGGTGGTAGATGGGGAAAAGCCGAACAAGATGAAGGGTTTCATGATGATGTTTGGGTGGGATTATATTCCTCTTTTTTTGGCTTTCTTTTCGTACCTTGTTCGGGATATATGAGCTGTTCCCCCTTCAAGCCAACGTCTATATACTGGCTGCTAAGGCATTGGCTACTAGGTAAAGTCTTTTGTGTTCACCACGCCTTATTTATGATTTGTTTCAAAGTCCTCGAAATATAGGCACTCGAGCAGGTGAACAGGAAATCAGTAGAGTAGCCAACCATATGGAAATGAGACTATTTACAGCCTGACGTATAAAAGATACAGCTATTCAGAAACAACGACAACCAAGAATGGCTTGCTTCATGATTATTTGTACTGTACTATCCAAAAATGGCGAGACACCATAAATCCAATCCTGTCCCAAATTTTGTGCCCCAAGTCACAGTATCCAATCCATAATATCACATCGTATCTATCACAGTTCTTCGTCTTCCCGCTCCTCTTCGATATCCTCCTGTTCTCCGTGCTCTTCGAAATACCTCTTCCATACATCAAGATCATCGCTCTCCCGGTCATCGTCCTCATCAGCTCTGTTCTCATCCCACTCATTCCACTGGCCTAAAGTCATCAGATGTCGCATGGTTGGTCGTCCGTGGGGACAGTTCCACGGCTTGTCGATCGTGCCCATGTGCTGGACGACCTTCTCCATCTGCTTGGGCGTGAGTGGTTTTCCAATCATGATACTTGACCGACAGGCGCGCATCGCAAACATCTTCCGCACTTTGCTGGGACGTGGAGTGTAGATATCAGACGCGGGAGTTTCAGAGAGCAGCACTAGCAGTTCTTCCAAGTCGTGGACATCAAAGACAACTTCTTTGCTGAGGGGCAAGGAGACGAGCTTGCAACGACGGCCGATTGGCTCATCGCCACTGTCGTCGACCTCGATTATGAACCCGTTCTTCTCCAGAGCCCTCTGGTTCTCGATGATGATTTCTTCTTCGACCGCAGTAAGATCAAGCGTCTTCGGACGGACAAGACGCTGGTTTTGTACGACCGTCTCTGCCTGGAGTCGCTCAAAGTTATACTTCTCGTCGGAGGCATGCTGGTCGATAATGAAGAGCTCATCTTTAGACGGGCTAGCCACAGAGGAACGTGTCGCGAGGATAAAGCCAAGGTTAAATTGGCCGGCGATGCGCATTTGAGCAAAGTCATCTTTCGACACCGTTAGTGACAGCCGTTCTTCAGCAGTGCGTGGCGTTTCTTGGTCTTCGACGGACGACAGAGTGGTCGAGGTATATGCTTTGAGGCTTTGCCGGATGGCATTTATTTGAGATTCAATCCTCGAGATTGAACAATTGATCATACCCATGAGATGGACGGTGGAGTCTCTCCGCGTGAGGCCCTTGGTCAATTTGTCGGCACGGTTGATGTTGCTTTGTGAAGGCAAGGCCGCGTTTTCTTCGGCTTCGCGAATGAGATCCTGGACCCGCGCTTCGTCCTGCGCTTTCTTTTCCTTTTCATCGACATAGTCCTCATCTGATTCAGCGGACACACCGCCGATTTCTATTTCAGCTTCATCAACAGCAGATTCATCCAACTGTGTTTGTTCCGCTTGCTCTTCGGTTTCATCAGGAATGGACCGATCTGGTTCAGGAGATGATCTAGTATCTTCCGCTCCTCCCTCTTGTTCCTCTTCTTCATATTCCTCTTCTTCCTCTTCCTGGATGTCTTCTACATCCTCCTCCTCTTCCTCCTCCTCACCATCCGATGATGGTCCAACCTGTGTGCCAGGTGCAGCGAAGGCCTTCAGACTTTGGCTGAATATATTCGGCCGCGACGGAGTATGAACCCGCCGTTTAGTCCTTGAAGCAGAGGCACCTGATGGAGAACCAGTGGCCTCCAGATATCTCTTTCTAGGTATACCGCTGCCGATAACAGAGGTGACTGTCTTGTCGCCCACGGTGATAGTAGCAATCTCAGCAGGTTGCCGCCGACGCCGCATTCGATCGAATGCATTCTGGATCACATTTGGCGTCTCCTGTTGAGAGCTCGCTCGAAGTGCCGGAATATGCTGTTCGTTTGGCGATGGGGGACCCGAGGGAGGTCCGTCCTCCACAAACAGTTCGTTGGTTGCCCGTGGAACGTTCTGCTGGGTTTCATTGCCCTCAGTGCCTGTGCCGGTAGATGGGATCTCCTCCTCCTCATCTTGCGGTTCTAGAGAAATAGAATGCTCATGCATTGTCTCCTGTGTAGCCTTGACAGCCTCACGCGACGGTGAATCGGCTGGGACTTGCTCCGGCACGCTCACACGGCGGTCTGCTAAAGCACCCAGGAAGCTCTTCATCTTAGCCTTTGCTCTATCATGCCTTGTCTGGTCGTCCTCTGAGGAAACATCAGTCGACTCCTCATTGAGAGGAGCTTCTGCCTCCGACGATCCTGTAGGGTCTCTACTGCCTTGAGTCCCAACATGGAGATGTTGATCTAGTGCTACCTGCTTTGCAGTTTGGAACCGTGCCTGAGGAACGGTCTGGTCAGCTTCTTCGAACAAGCGTACCAGAGACTCTTTCAGCGCTTCAATAAGAGCTCCTGAATCGTGCAGCAAGATCGTCCGTTTGTCAGGAGACACATTCACGTCGTAGGCATTCGTGTCCATTCGAAAGTCGGCAAATATGAACGGCGATTGGGAGACATTGAACGATTTGTAGACTTCGTTGAATGCCTTTGCTATCTGGGGCAGTCCGCATGGCCGAGAATTGACGAAGAACATCTGCCGATCCGGTGTCTGTCTGCCTTCCCCAAAGACTGGGCGTGAGATATGTCCGCGGACAAGGATCTTGTTGACGTCCTGTCCAGCTTTCCGTCTTCCTGCTGCGGAGGGCTCAAACTCGAGCTCAAGCTCCAGCGGAATCAGAGCCAAGAGAGTTTTTGCGCCATAAACATTGGCGATGTTTTCCTTCGTGGTCGGGTTCGCCTTGGTGGTGAAAACTACAACGTTTTTATTCTTGCCCACCGTATTCTTGACAGAGAATCGCACCCCAGTGCTGATACACGCATATGCGTGCAGCAATCCCAGAACCTTTCCATATTCTCGCTTGATATTCTTCTCCAGCTCCCGTCGCCGTACAGGTAGCTTCTGAAATAGATTCTCCACCGACACTGTGGTGCCCTTCTGCCCCGCAACGACCTGTGTCTTCTTCAACTTCCCCGAAAACTCAAAATCGAGGCGTTTCGCCTTTGGTGCTTCATCTGCCTGGGCAGTGACGATGTGGAAATCGGAGAGTGCACACAGTGACGATAGCGCTTCGCCCCGGAACCCGAATGTCTGGAGGGAGGACAGGTCATCGTAGCTCGACAGCTTCGAAGTGTAGTGTTTGAGAGCTAGTAACTCCAATCAATAAACCAGCACCTAAAAGCGCGCCCTTCGAAATGGAAGTCCCAGTACGTACCGACATTTTCGTAGTTGTTGGGCGAAATTCCGCTTCCATTATCCTGTACCTCGATCAGGTCGAGACCGTTGTTCTTGAAACGAACCTCTGTGACCGGGGAAAGGATCATCGTTAGTTATCACTTCATCGAGAGACTGAATGATTTAAGCGATTCCATATCGTACCCACAGATGTTGCGCCTGCATCTAGGCTGTTCTCAACAAGCTCCTTGACAACGGAACAGAGGTCGACTATTACTTGACCAGATTGGATTTGATGGATCTGTAATTTCACATGGTGTTAGATGAGGACCTGAGAGATGACTGCGCGAGTGAACCCTACCGAACGGGCTTCGATGGCCTTGATAGTGGCCATATTCGTTCCATCGCGCTGGATGTCGTGGTGGATCGTCGGCGCAAACGCGTGTCTCGCGCCTTAAGTGTGTAATCCAATTTACCCGCTTTGGATGGCTCGTGCCGGTCTGAACTGCATACCTCTCCGGCGAGCATGCTCAGCTACAAAAGCCTAGAGTTTTGATCTACTTAGGTCGATGATATTACCTATCCCAAAAAAAACATATATTTAATGATAGAACTCCTCATATTCGATTGCAAGCAGTAGTTAACGAGTGGTATCCTGATGATGCAATGATCCGTCGCAGGCTAGTTGGTATACATACACACATGACTCCATAAAACAAAGACAATTTGATCCAAACCCGCGCAAGAGGCATTAGTAACCGAAACGGTCGGGCATTAAGACAGGTGCAATCAATGTCCACAAGTAAATCGCATAGCAGACCCAGGCACTGATAATTTTGACCCAGCTGGCCCAGTAAGTCCGACCAACTGGGGCGAAGTCATCGTTCGCCTCCGGGTCCAGGTTCTGGGTAAGGAGAGTGGCAACCCAGGTGGTCGCAAGGAAGAAAATGACATGGAAGAGAGAGTAGTTGTACTGGGTTGATCCTCTTTCGTCATCTCTGGAATCGTAGCCGTCGTCAGACTCGTCATCGTCGTCATCTAGAGCACTGGCAGGCAGACTACCACTCTCAACAGCGGCACGAAGAGCTTCGGCTCTCATCTCACGTCGCGAAACGGGCTGCTGAGTCACTAGCCCATGCTCGTTATCGTCAGTACCGACACGAGTGTAGCTGTGACCACCTTTGGATCCGAGAGCAATGCCTTGAGTGGCCGCGCGCGTGGTAGTGTAAGCGATTGTCGCCATGGTGACAATCGCACCAAGGACAATAGTTGCAGTCCTCGTTCCCCGAGCACGAATGAGTGGGTTGCAGTGTCGGTCATCAGGCTCCATTGAAACTGCTGACATAGTGAGATAGGTGCAGTAAACCGTGACCATGGCCGCCTGCGCCAACCCGGCTCGCGGATTGTATTCCTGGACAACAGGCTGAATGGAAACCACGGAAATAATCAGGAAAACAATAAGGTTGACCTGCTGCAATTAGTTTGTGAACTCTGTGATAGCACTTTCGCTGGGGACTTACCGTGATCGCTGCCTGGTTCATCGAGCATCCACTCGATGCAAAAAAGACGTACATCAGGACCGTCATGGCGATGGATGCGATATACATGCCAAGGGTCGATCCAATCAGCAGGCCACGCCAAACCCTGGACTCGTTGTCTTCGATATTCTCCAGGCACATCTCCGCCCAGCTGTGCGCGAGATCCACGAGGAGGACGAGACCAAGCAGCAGGAAGAGCATCGCGCAGATGAAAGCGATGTAGTTGCCGTAGACGAAGAAGAAAGATTCGGGAATGAAGAACGACATGACCAGAAATCCGATCCAGACGATCACTTTCGGGCCCCAGTATCCGTTCTGTAGGGCTGCTCGGCTATCTCTAGATGTCCGGACACCGAGAAGCAAGAGCGCCATGATGAGATGAAACAGCCCCAGAGCGAAGTTGATCCGATGAACAGCCACCCAACCATAGCACTCTTTACCATCACATCTAATCTCCATATAATCAAGGGTCATATGCTGCAGTTTCTTCAACGCCCAAGGTGTGAGCATGATCCATGACAGGATAGAGTTGACGAGGAGGATGAACGCATAGGCGATTCTCGTCGCCATACTAGCTAGACGTTAGCGTAGTCATACTGTATCTGGCTATAGGATAGAACATACCTGCTCTGGAACTTCCCGCATGAACTGCATACTGCTGAGCAGGTCGCAGCGCCGCAGCACGAAGCTCCGAAACCGAGCAGCTATTGGATGCGCGCGAGGTCAGTAACTGCTGGATTGTAACGATGGAGAGAAAAACCTACCGTGCCGACGCCGGGAAGCGCCATAAACGGAAGAGATAGTAAAGCGCCCATCTTGGAACGTCTCTCGGACGACTTACGCTGTGTTTGTTGTTTGATACGAAGAGGAGAAGGCGAACGTTCCAGCTTCCAGCATCCCGTGATATCACCGAGACGCTTAGATAAGCCTGCCCAGACGGGATGTCGACGTCGTCGGAGATAACGCCGCCTGGGGATGATCTGCTTTCTGGTCACTCAGTGCTGTCCTTTCTCTTGATTCCTATCATCTTACATTGTTGTCCTTCCTTCGATTGTGTTTTTCGATTCCATACTTTCCATATCCCAACCTAATCCCGCTCCGTATCCGCATCCGCAGCATCACTCCGGGCCAGAGGTATCGGTGGAGCCGATACTGTTTGATACGCGCGTCCTGGCTAGATTATTGAAATTGGACAGCGTTGCTTTATGATCACTGGGAAAACACAAGGTGGAAGGTGCAGCAGCACCAGTTCAATTCATTATGGCTGGTTCAACGCATAAAAACAAGAGAATTATCTCCGTGGTAGCTGGAACTCTGGTTGCTCTGGCATGTGGAACAAATGTATGGGAATCAGCGTACCTATATAACATCGTGATGCAGGACGGTCACTTACATTCATCAGTATGCATATTCAGCATGGGCGCCCCAATTCGCATCCCGAATGAAGCTATCTTCGACGCAAAGCAATCTTATTGTGAGCATTTCGACGCCTGATATCCTTCACGAACGTGACAGCTAATACAATACCTGTGCTCAGGGCGCTGCTGGAAATCTGGGAATGTACGCATCTGGTGTGCCATTGGGTGTCATGATTGACGGTAGAGGCCCGCGTCTTGCCATCTTCTTGGGGGCATTGGCAGTTGGAGTCGGATACTACCCGCTCCACGTAGGTCAGTATACCCGCACGTGGTGGTTTGAGGAACTGTGCTAAGATCGCAACTGCGAGTAGCGTACGAAAAGGGCCAAGGGTCCATCGCAATGCCTCTACTGCTCATCTTTGCCTTCCTTACCGGCCTCGGCAGTTGTTCCGGTTTCTCAGCGGCCATAAAGACAGGTGAGTTCAGGGACACAAGTAAGGCGCGCAGAGTACTCATGCAGTCCAGTTGCCTCTAACTTTCCCGATCATCGTGGAACGGCCACCGCTTTTCCTCTGTCGGCTTTTGGGCTCAGCGCATTTTTCTGGTCCACGGTGTCGACTATTACTTTCAAGGATGATACGGGCCGGTTCCTGCTCCTTTTGGCCCTTGGAACCTCCTTGATGATCCTTCTTTCGTCCTTCTTTATCCGCATATACCCGATCCCGGGCTCTTATTCCTCACTACCAAGCCACGAGCCCGAGGCGAGACCATTGCGTCGAACCAAGTCGACCGAGAGCCGAGTACTTTATGATGCGCCGGCTGAAGCAGGTATGCAGAGTTCCGCTTTTGAACCATCGACTTCGGGTCGCGCCCGATCTCAGTCAAGATCATCCGTTCTGGGCCTTGCTCAAAACGCAGAGACGGAAGAGACCTCGTCCCTAGTTTCCAAGCTTGCGTCACATCCAGAAAATGAGTTGGACGAGGAGGAAGTACTGACATCTGGTCCTGAATTTGACACGCCGCATCCAGACGTCAGAGGTCTTGCTTTGCTTCCCAAAGTTGAATTCTGGCAATTGTTCCTTATTATGGGTCTTCTGTCCGGTATTGGGCTAATGACTATCAAGTATGTTCCACCTCTGTCCGTAACCTTGATGCAGCATTTCTAACTGATCGTTATTAGCAACATTGGCAACAGCGTAAGCAGATAGTCCGGAGTATATCAGTGGAGTATATCTCATAATACTAATATCCGTGTAGGTCAGGGCTCTGTGGAAGTACTACGATGATAGCGTCGACTCCAAGTTTATCATGCAACGACAGGTCATGCACGTGTCTGTGTTATCTATCTGTAGTTTCCTTGGGCGTCTCCTTAGCGGTAAGCAAGCTCTGCAAAACGCGAAGTTATAACCCCCTCTGTACTAACATATATAAACTCCAGGCATCGGTTCTGACCTACTGGTGAAGAAGTTGAACATGTCTCGCTTCTGGTGCCTCTTCTTCTCCGCAGTTCTCTTCACCGTGACGCAATTGGCTGGCTCATCAATCTCCGAACCCCATGAGCTGGTCCTCATCTCCGGGGCTACGGGATTGGCGTACGGCTTTCTCTTCGGCGTTTATCCATCCCTCGTCGCACATACCTTCGGTATCAATGGCCTTACTCAGAACTGGGGGATCATGACGCTTGCTCCTGTTTTCAGCGGCAACATCTTCAACCTCCTCTATGGTGCCATTTATGACCGCCACTCGGTAGTCTCTCCCGATGGCGAGCGCGACTGTCGCGAAGGTCTGAGCTGCTACAAAGCCGCATACTACACGACCTTCTTCTCTGGCCTTGCCGGAATCGGAGTCACCCTTTGGAGTATCTGGCAGGAGAGGCGTGTGCACGGAGCACGCCTTGCAAAGCCCAGCCATGACCGTATTGCTTGAGCTCGTCGCAGGAGCCATCAATAGTCGGCAGTGCCAACGGCTATGATTCTAGGCCTCACCCTTATCCTCCGCACCCATCCCATAAATCGAATCATACATTATCCGGGCGGAAATTTCCTTACATCTCATGATTGCTATCTTTACCACCCCTAACATAAACTACCGTACGGTTATTTCAGAACAGAGCCTGTATAGCTCTCACCTCACCGCATGCACCTCCTCATCATTATCACATCATTATCCTCGTACTCATTCATTCCCTCTCATTAACCCCTCGAGAGTCAATACAAAATAAAAGAGAGAGAGAAACCCAAGTCCTCGGACAAAAAACCACATCAAAACCATCTTTTTTTGGGGCTGGTCCTTCCAATCAATATCTATCATGGCGCTGCATTTCCTTATAGCCATCGTCATCCTTTCTTTCCCTTATCTTTCTACCTAGCCTTTTGTGCCGTTCTCGGTTTTGCGTCGCTTCGTATCAGCGGGATACACAACCCGAACTAGCTTGCTTGCTTTAGGTCATAGAATCTGGTCCCTTTTCGGGTTTTTTTCTTTTCTTTTCTTTCTTCTCCTTTTTTTTTGTAGTTCGAGTTGGCGTAATGCATACATAGTACTCGCTCTTTCGTCCTTGTGTCTAATCTGTACATCAACAAATCCTAGTCAAAATCCACAGCAGTGGATAACAATAACCTTGTTATGTTCTCTGCGGAAGGGGGGCGGAGGAGGATAATACGAAGTGAAATCTACACGTTTTCTTCCTTCAGATAATGTTCTAGAGTCTATTTGTGTTTTTGCTCCTTGTTATACAGGCAGATTCATGAAGTAATATTACATTTATAACTATAGGGTCAGCAGTGGCAGTGGGAGGAGCAGCTATTTTAGCATAAGAGGAGAGTAACTAAGGGGATGGGGTCGATATAGCTAAATTGATGGGGTAGTAGAGAAGATAGACAAAAGATAATAATATATAATTTGATGTAGAAGAAGTCGGTAGATTCGGTAGATTCTACCTATTAACATGTTAGAAGAAGGTACAATATGATTTTTGTTTGATTGCGGTAAAGGTGATAAGTGTTAATTGGTATTTTGTGTTTTCGGCTTTTAAGGTCGTGAGATGAGGATGAAAAAAAAGTTTTCTTTTTTTGCCAAAAGCCCCGCGAGGAGCTGCAAAGTCGTAATAAAAAAAGGGACTCAATGCCCGATCGAGGGGCCAAGAAGAAAAGAAGTAAGATTACCAATTCGTCCAATGCCCGTAACAACCCCTGCCTCCCATATCCTTCTATATATTCCACGGTCCCCAAGGTTTCCGGCACCGACTTAACAAGAGATTGTTAAGCAATCCAAGACAATAACAGAAATGACACACGATGAAACTTTCACCCCTTTTTTGTTTCTTCCTCGATCGATTCGCTTTTTTTTCTTTTTCGTTTCCTTATCTTTCGCTCGTGTGATGGTCCATAGCTCAATACGGTGGAAGACACGCGTGATTCAGAGAACCCGCACGTGGAGAGGTCCAGAGAAACAGAGAAGACCGAACGAAAATAAAGATTGAGGAATAGTGAGGTAAGAGAAGCATAAGCTATTAAGTAAACTTTGTTTCCAGCCAGCGGCAAGAGTCGTAAGGGGTATCAAAAGATCAGACGAAGTGAGACAGAAAAAGGATGTGTTTCGTTGTCGTAAGGATGAGGACTTGATACCCAGTCAAGTCGATCAATCATCCTCTGAAAAGGAGCTACACAGTCTTCGGAGACCTGGTTGGGGAAGCAGAAGGGTAGTCCACTACATCTGACAGTCTGATCTTCTTGGTCATCGGCTCACCAGAGCCATTGCTAGTGCTGTAACTGTTTGGAGCGGCCATGAAACTGGCACGCTCATGCAACTGGTGTTCCAGTTCGCTTATACGGCGCTTGAGGTCATCTTCCCGTCGCTGCGCATCTTCCAACGATTGTCGGAGGCGCACTTCAGAGTCGCGCACGATCATCTCTGACCGCCGCGCCGTCGCATCACTCTGTTCGAGTTCCGCGACGCGACCACGGAAGAGCTCGTTGATGACCTCCAACTCGCTCACGCGCGTCTTTAGCGACGTGTTGGCAGCAAGGAGACTCTCATACGTCTGTGGTGCTTCCATATGGCGGTCGACGACAGAAGAGGTTGAGCCTGGAGACGGCTGCCTCAGCTGCAGGGCCGGCAGGGTGTTCGATTGGTGGAACCCATTTTCTCCCAGAGTAACACTATCGAACATGTGTTGCGGAGCAATGTTGGAGTTATGATGTTGCAGGGAAGGGATCCCAGGTGTGTTGGTCCGTGACACGGGAGAATTGGAACGATCCGAAGGGCCGGGTGACGTCTTTCGCGAGGCGCGACGGTAGCCATGCGACCCCAAGGGAGGCGTGCCAGCCTCCGATCTTGAAGCATTCAGGCCGTTCGCATCGAGACCTCCAGCAGACTGGACATGCAACGCGATATCAGCATGTGTGCGACGGTAGGGTCGGAAAATGGAGGCAGGAAAAAAACTCTTTTCGGGCCGCAACTCACCTTGCGCTTGGGTCCCTGACCGGCCGTCTTGACTCGGTTGCGACTCTTGATCACATCGGTCTTCAGGCTTATCGGACGGGGCCTTCCATGGAGTTTGAGAAAGAGACCACAGGCATTGCACAGAACCGAACCGAGTTCGTCCCGACGCCAGAGAGGCGTGGTCGATGTGCCGCAATTCTGGCAGACGGGCTGTAATTGCGGTCGCTTCTGGTCAGTCAATGTGGTCGCCATGTCGTGGAAAACAGAGAAGAGGATGAGAAGAGGGTGGGCGTCGAGAAGGGAGAGGTGCAGGGGGACTGATAGTAGGGCAACCGGTGGATGTGCGGTGTTGATAAGATCTGGAGAGATTTGATGGTCTGGCGCGATAAGGAAACGAAAAGCGGGTGGTGCACGCCGTTCGCGGGTGCGAAGGGGGGCAGCCGGCGCCAAGACCGCGTCGACGCCAGGACCCCCGGCTGATAACGAGAGCCCAACACAGCGTCGCAGAGAGCCCAGGGGAACAGATAAGACAGACAGACAGACAGAAAGAAAGAAAGAGATCTTACCGGAGTGTTGCCCTGTCCGCCCGTTGTTGCTGCAGGCGACGAGGTTGCGTAGGTCATGTTGCTGCTGCTGCTCAGGTTCGCGTTGACATGGCTCGAGGCTCTGGAGGTACACGTAGATCAGGTCAGCTCGTCCGATCTTGCACACGCTAGAGTAGTAGATCGATAATCATCACGCTCTCTCGAGTCTGTTTCTTTTCTTTTCTTTTCTTGTTTTTTCATCTAACTCTTTGGTCACCCTTCTAGACGCACGAGAGCCCGGGAGAGGGCTCTAGGGCGCGCTATAAGACTGATGCGTATATTGACGTCTATTTCCGGGGGAAAAGGACCAAAAATGGAGCCTGATACGTACCGTAGCTGGGAAGTCGGAGCAGAGGCAACGGATGCCAGTGCTGACAGCCCCGGAAGCGATGGAGAGATGGACAGATGATACGGAGTATTGAGGTCACTCCCACTGCCACTGCCAAAGCTGCTGCTGTTGTCCTCACCTGGTTGTAACGCGTTCGACGACGGAGAGGTAGAAGAAGGGCGCGAGATTCCAGCAGCTGCCGCGGTCGAGGCACGAGGCGACGAACGTTCGTCAATCGATGCGGGCTTGGTGCTGTACGCAGACAGATCGCGAGATTGGGCGGGCGACGACGACGGCGGATGCAAGGTCGGGTCGATGGGCGACGCCCGGAAAATAAGAGGAGCCACTGTAGAAGCCGTGGTGAAGGTGATTATATCGAGGCCTCGGAGGTCTCGATGGTCGACTAGAGAGGTGGGAGTGGAGGAAGAATGAACCTGCTTCGAGACTCGTAGCAACCTAGCCGTCGTAAGATCCAAGATTGCGTATTGGGCGGGAGACGGGCCTGGTCAGCGCCGGAAGATGGATTAAAGATTAGATCCCTTGGTACTACAGGGATAAGAATACAGTATATTATCGTACACTGTCACGCAGATCGGATGGTGGTCCGTCCAAAGGAAGGTGGTCTCAATTGGGGAGAAAATTGAGAGAGAAAGCCAGAGAGAACAAGGAGCGACTGCTGTTGGAAACTGCACAGGGAAATCTTGCACAGATACACGTCGGGAGCAGGGAAGTTGGGAGAGTTGTTTATCACCAGGTTGGAGTTGGGAACTAAAAAAAAAAAAAAAAAGCAGAAGCCTCAGAAAGCAAGACAGGAGAAGAAGCAGCGCGACGGTGGATGACGGTGACTGACTATCGGTATCGATTCGACAGTGGGCGCGATCGTCGGCGGAGAGTTCAGGAACTTCCAGCCCGCTGAGAACCATCAGATTCGATCACTCGACCGCCACGATACGCCATGGCCGGGGGCGCAACGTCTGCTCTAGGCTGTTATTGATAATCGGCTGCTTGGCCGGTTCGCCTTCGCTACAAATGACTGGTTATCGCGTCGTTCGGGGACCGCAATGCTGTGCATGCTGGAGATTTCTGCCCGGCACGCTTTACCAGGACGCGGCTAGTAGGAGAATCCGGGGCAGTTATCATTACATCCCTGCGTGCCCCTTTATTGAACATGCTTCCTGATAGAGGATCATTTCTAAAAATTCATCTCCTGGAGCCGGATAAGCCGAGCCACACGCAGTAGTGGCTCTCCAGGAGACGGCCAATAATGACAATCGTCAGATTGGCGTCTTATCAGTACAACAACAAGGCGTGTACTATGTAGCTAGTCATAATAGTAACTAATAACGGAGTACGTATACTACTAGAAATAGCAGTATGTACACGTTAGGATATGTAGTCCTCGCGGTTAACAAGCTGCGTGCCGGGCCATATCAGTCGATGCATAACAGCTCCAACTTCCAAGGCACAACCAGCCAACATCGTGCCACAGCATGGACGTTGATAACGTGTCAAAATCTGATCCTAACCAGCCTACTTGGCGGTATGCTGCTGCCGTCCAGCCAGAATTCCTCTTGGATCTCGTCGTACAGTCTGACCTGTTCTGTTGCATGGAGCGGCCAGAGACTCCATTATTGGCACAGAGACGAGAGTAGGGTTTCTCCCATCTTTGTCCTCACGATAGTTATGATATATGTATAATTTTTTTTCCCTCTCTGGTTATCATGTCAGCCTCCGCTTATCGGTGCCGATAGCGACCTCTCAGGCCAGCAACGCTCATCCCTTGGACGTGGCCGCACGGGGACTAAAGATGTTGTCCCGCTGCTTGGTGGGACTTTTTGGACACGCGTGTCCAGAATGAAACAGACATCGTGTTTCGTCTTGCCGCTCTGGAGGACCCTGAGGATAAGCTCATTGTTGAGATGAAACTTGAAAGCATGAGAGCGTAGTCTATCTGCTAGGGAGATCGAGAGCCAGATAGATGAATAACTCAGTCTTTCGAACCCAAAGCCATTCGACGAGAGGCATCAGCCTAGACTAAGGGGCATTCTGGAAGCACAGGTTAAGAAATAAGGGGTAAGATCCATTGCTAGCAGCTTTTCAGGTGGATTCCGCGGGTGGAGAAGCAATCATCATGGCTGTCTCTGTAGGACGGAAGAAGCTGAACCAAACGGTGCTCAAAGATCCTTGTGGCTTGAGCATCAAGTAATTCCCATAGATGTCCTTTTCGCTGTGAGTGTGGTGGCCAAGTGAGATTCTCCTGGGTGTGGCTGGTGCAGAGTCCCAGACAAGCTTCAACGCCCCGAAGAGTCTCCAGATTTCATCTCCCAAGGGGCAAAGGACACTAATATTATTATTGTGTTGTCCTGCCGGCTCTTAGCCTTTTCCTCTTCCTAATTTCCACTACTCCGCAATGCCGTGAACGTCGAGTCCTTCGCTACTACTAACTGACTAACTATCTGTTCTATTCCCATCTATCTTCTATTTTAATTTTGCCCCCTTCTCCCTTTTCGATGGGACGGCCTTGCCTTTTCCTCTTCCGTAACCATTATGTCTAAACAGCGCCCGGCCACCTCGGGCTACGCCCGTCTTGCTCAGGCGGAGGAAGAGCGAGGCCATGATTTCGATGATGACTTCGATGAAGATGACCTTTACGACGTACCGGCACCAATATCCAGTTCTGCTCCACGATATGCTCCTGTTTCGTCCCGTGCCCAGATGCACGCATCGGGCCCCTCGTCGCCCCCCGAATATCGCCGCCAACACGCAGGCTACCACCAGCGTCGAGTACGCAGCAATTCAGGAGTCGACATCAAAGCGATCAATGCGCGCCTCGAAAGATGGGCGGAGGAGATTGCGTCCAAGTTCAAAATCCACAAGGTTCGGGGCAAGACGTCGGATGAGGAGAAGCTTGAGATCCACCACTCCGTCTTCCAGGCACCGGAAGGGGTGAGACCCGTCACGGCAGAACAGCTGGAGTCGGATGACTTCGAGCGTGAACAGCGGAGGGCTCGTCAGGAGTTCGAGACGGTTGTGGAGAGTGTCCGCAACGCCATCGAACTGGGCGTGCATCCGAAGATGATCTCTCAGGGCAGTTCAGGCAGTTATTTTGCACGCAACAGCGAAGGCAAGGTCGTGGGCGTCTTCAAGCCCAAGGATGAGGAGCCCTACGCATCGCGCAATCCAAAGTGGACCAAATGGATACATCGGAACCTGTTTCCTTGCTTCTTTGGTCGCGCTTGTTTGATTCCCAATCTGTCCTACGTTTCAGAGGCGGCCGCATACGTTCTCGACGCTCGTTTACGCACAAACCTCGTTCCTTACACCGATATTGTGTGGCTCTCCTCCAAATCATTCTACTATGATTTCTGGGACCGAAGAAAGGCCTGGAGAGGCAAGAAATCGCTTCCTGCCAAAGTCGGGAGTTTCCAGGTCTTTTTGAAAGGTTTCAAAGATGCAAACGTCTTCCTACGCGAACATCCCTGGCCTGACCAGGTGAATTCAGGCTTCCGCGCCGAGGATGCGCCAAAGAGGAAGAAACGCCCGTGGAACGAGGCTTGTCGACCTTCTGGGATACAGTCCGACGACGAAGACGACGAGGAGAGCGGGCCTTCAGCCGCTTCATCTCCTCGCGATGAGATTCCTCAGCGAAAGTTCCACTGGACTGAGACTTTGAAGCAGGCTTTCCGAGAAGAGCTTGAGAAATTGGTGATCTTGGACTACATCATGCGAAACACTGATCGAGGTCTGGATAACTGGATGATCAAGGTCGACTGGAAAAATGAAGAAGTCTCCATCGTTGCAGAGCCTCCCAAGACCAATGGCGCCACGAATGACGATGAGGACGATGACCAGACGCCGCCCGCTCGACTCGTTCCCACCAACTCGGAGCTAACTCCCACATCTCCTTATCCCTATCGACGACAGGAAGGTATGCAAGCCATAAGCAGGACAGGGACACCGTTGAGCACACGGGCCCAGCAAGCTACGGCTACGATTAAGGTTGGGGCTATTGACAACAGCCTGTCGTGGCCGTGGAAACACCCTGATGCTGTAAGTAAACCACTTTCTGTCAAAACTTATTATGACTGCAGCTAACAAGAATTCTCTGGCAGTGGCGAAGTTTCCCCTTCGGTTGGCTGTTCCTTCCGGTTTCCCTTATCGGTCAACCATTCTCTCAGAAGACGAGAGATCATTTCCTCCCACTTCTTACATCGACGGCGTGGTGGAGCGGCACACAGACGGCGCTGCGGCGCGTATTTGCGCAGGACGATGACTTCAAAGAGAGCATGTTTGCGCGACAGATTGCAGTGATGAAGGGTCAAGCATGGAATGTGGTGGAGACACTCAAACAGCCTGACCATGGACCTCTGGAGCTCACGCGGAGAACGAGAGTCTGTGTCTGGGACGACTTGGTGGATGTCCCCGTGGCTATCCCCCTTCGCGGCCCGTCGACAGATATGCAGATGCGCAAAGCAAGAAATTATCAAGATGAAGAAGAAGAAGAGATGGACATCAGTGCTGCGATGTCACCCCCTCCAGGTTCGAATCAGGATCTGTTGGGTCTCGGGTCTCCGTCTAGCGAGCTCCCAAATCCCAACCGATTCGAACTCTCTCGCAACCGACAATCCGGTGACCTCCGACGAATCGACGAGGGTTATATGAGTCCTTCGAGCGAAGCCGGATACGACAGTTTTGACCGTACGGTTGGTGAACGAAACCTGGCCCGGAGCTGGGGAGCGCCTACCAACGGCCATGCCGATCCAGGCCATAAGCGACGAACCTCTCATGGCCACGTGAAACAGGGCTCTTTTTCACAACGTAGCAGCAACGGCTACACGTTCAACGGAGATGATCTCGAGGGCGACCTCGGATATGCAGCCGCTGAAGGGATGGAAGGTAACCAGCGCAAAGTGATTGTTGAGCGTCTGGAAGCCGTGAAGAGCAAGAACCCGGTTTTCACCTGGTGCTAGACTCGGACTCTTTCAGAGCCTCCTCCCTATCTTTTTTCCCATTTTATGTTTTAGCGAGTCATTGGTGACAGGCAGTCCCTGCAGGGCATGAAAAGCCTGGAGCATGTGGAGTTTGCTGCTGGTTCTCTACTATCATCCTTTTGACTTTGAGTTTTACGATACAAACCGGTTGGGAAAAATGTTTCCTTCTTCACCTAGATGTTGTATATAGATGTCCGGTTACTTTTCATATCTAATTGGGAGAAGGGCATATTCTGAACCATGTAATATATTATGAGAACTAATGCATTGCGAACATATCCATACTTTGACTTTCTTTTTTTGTATCAGATCGTGACTTACAATAGGGGATAAATTGTTCCTATAAGCCTTGAGTCAGTCGCATCGTACCCATCGATTGCAGTTCATCGTCACGAATCGTGAGGCTAGCAGGCAGCTCTAAGGTTAGTATCATCTCACTCGCTCTGAACTGAGGAAGCAGACTCATGACCGTCGGCCTCTCCTTTACCTACTCTTCACGACCACAGCAGCCAGTTCCTGAATACGCCAACCGCTCAAAAACACTGGATATACATACATATATATACGTCTAGTTTCGATACTGCGTAATATCTTGTTGAGCAACTCATCTTTCGTATATCGTTGGCATGTATCAAGACCACGAAGATCTATCAACAGGAATCAAGCTCTCATAATAAGTCAAGTCGCTTCTAACCCATACTAAGCCCCACTTCTGCAGTTCGTACAGAGTCAGACTTATCTAGGTATGCCACTTAGCGTGCATAAACCGATGCATTATATCTCGTCAGGATGTCGATTTGGACTCGACTAGTTGGATTTATAATGAACTAAGCACGACAGAACATGCTTATTTGTGATCAATTTCCGTTCATGTTTGGGAGTTATAGAATCATCGTTATGCTTATAACTTCATATCAAATAGAGTTACTGCTAAATCAGATCTTGTATTCAGTATTACGATTTTCCTTTTCTATGCTCTAGATTTTGTATATTTCCCCTCGTTTAATAAAACCCCTGTTCCAACCCCACATGCAATCATAAATATGGCGAAGATATACATATATATATATATATATATATATATATATATATCACCATCGGGTATCAGTCAATCGGTAGTCATTCCGGCTTCTTCCCATACACGAAATAGAGTTTTGAATATCCGTGAAATCGACGATCCAATAGCTCTCTTCTCACCCCGACCAGCAAAAGCTGTATCTGGGCACTCGTCCAGCCCAGCACTCTTGTGAACAGGGCAAACGAATAAGCTTCGAGAGCTTCTAGCATCAGGACTTGCTGATATCGGCCGAGTTCTTTCAATTTGGGATCCTTTGGCCAGGGGGAGTATGGGACCTGATGCACGGAGGGGGGAGGGTTATATGAGTTATTGTTGCCAGAGCGGAGAGTGGAATGATTATGGGTAGATAGAAACTCACCTTATAAACTTCCTCCGTAACCTCAGTGAACCCAGCATTGATCATCCAATGCTTATATCTGGGCGACACGCCCATTTGTTTCCCGAACTTCCCACTCGCTTCGATGAGTCGATCGCGCCATTCGAGCAAGTTTGGCGCTCGTTCAATACTCTCGTCATCGCAGAAAACTCCCACTGTGGCGTCCGCAACTTCGAACCATCCACCCGGTTTCAGATTCTCGTATGCTTGGCGGAAAAGTCTCTGATAATCTTTCACTGACCCTTCGATGCTCCGCGCGTGAATGAAATCGAACGGTTGCGAGAAGTTCCACTCGAGTTCGAAATCGTCGATTATGAAGCGGCAGTTTGGTGGGACCCTGTGACAAGATAGTTTGAACGGCGGTTTCCGGTTGTTTCTTTATTTTGGTATTACATACCACGAAGGTTGGATGGGACTCAGATCGGTTCCTGGTTTTATAAAGTTTCAGATCGCAACTCGTAAGGGTGTCGAGAGGGTAAGTGGATAGTGCCATACCAGTAACGACGGCTTGGGGATGTTCACTTTATTTCAGCGTTAGTTGTTGCGTTTCGCAGTTTTTCAGAAGTGGCACTCATACTCTGCTATATCTATCGCCCAAGCTCCTGTCCCGGTCCCTAGATCTAGAATATTGCCCACGTGTTTGGGTATAGGGGCGCGGTACAACGCGCCGCCAAGAACCATGCTGAAGATGTGATGATGCTTTCTGGCGTTTAGAAAGCTACGTTGGTGTCTTCCTCGGGACAAGTCCACATACCAGGTTGAGACGCTCTTGTTCCTTTTCGTCATTTGGCTGTATTGAGTTTAGAATTAGTATTTGATGCTCAGGAACATCGAGATGCTGATGCTAATGGTGACATACAATCACGTATTCTCCTTGCCTGTATGCGTGGTATCGACGTCCATTCTGAAACCATTGCGTGTCAATTCGTCAACTCTGGTACTATATTATCATTGCCTACTGACCTCGTATCTATAGTCATTGTCAACACTCTAGTGTCAAAAGATCTGACCCCTTTCAACGCTGCGGCAGTGGAAGTGAAGGAGGTTTAGATTGACACTTACTGGTAACTGAACACGCTCGAGGTCAATGAATCCGTGGTGCTTCCTCCGTCACTGATAAATCGAATACCATTAGCTCTAATTCATCCGTCTGTAGAACCCGGCTATGGCTTACGATATGAAGTCTTCGGAGTCATCATAAAGTGCCGACTCGTCCTGCATCACTCCTTAGTATATAACGTCACGACGCGGTGGGTCTGAAACTGACACTCACTTCGGGAACAATGGGATTCTGTGGGTGGAAGCTTGCAGCTCTTTCAGCATCAATATCCTGCGTTTGGGACATCTTTGTTGGCCGGTAAAGCCGACGGTCGTTAACTGACAGTCAACCCAAGATCCTTCAGTTCAGCCGCCACGAGGAGGAGGATATCTGTGCGCTTATGTAGGGTCCGCTGTCGAATCATAACAGATAATAATTAGCTTCAGCCACCATGGATACCATTCCGTATGGGGGGTTTGAACGGCGCGGTAACCTCGTGTTCCCCACGAGAAATCTGGACATCCTAACGGCTGATTGACTGTCGGGGACCCTTTTCATGATCTAAACTACGCCCACCCGCGGCAACATCTCCCCGAAACCAGCAAACCATAATTGAAAGATAACCAATCGATAGTGCACAGCATGGTGTTCCTTCGATCGAAGCACCTCCTTGTCCGGCTTCTCGGGCTATGTTCCCGGGCTTGTGAGTAGGATTGGGCCTTATACTTACTGCAGTTGGCTTATAGTGCTCTACTAGAAGCGCCACGGGCCGTGCCTATCTAACCTAGAAAGTATTTAGTTTGATGTGATAGATCCCGACAAGAACCCACTGCTTTGCCATTCATATCCTCGCTTTTCCGTGCATAACATTCCTCAACCGTCAATTGATGGTTGTCATCCGTGTGATATACTGATCTACCGAGATTCGATGTCCGTCCCGGACACCATGGAGGCGTTTCAGCCACTGCTCTCGCATCCTATCTGGACAGCAGTCATTGCATACACACTGTATGCCGTCGGGCTGGCTGTCTATCGACTATGGTTCTCGCCATTAGCGAAGTTTCCGGGGCCAAAACTGGCTGCCATGACGGCATGGTATGAGTTCTATTACGATGCTATCCTGCATGGAAAGTATACATTCGAAATTGCCCGGATGCACAAAAAATATGGTCCGTGCAACAATCACTGCCGAGAAGAGAAAGTTTCATGAATTCGAATACTGACGATGGAATCGTATGATAGGACCGATTGTGCGTATCAGTCCCTGGGAGCTCCATGTAGACGATCCGGACTTCTATGAAGTCCTCTATTCACGCGACAGCCCCCGCAACAAGTATAAGTTCTATGCGAACATGTTCGGCAATCCGAAGGCGGCAATCGCTATCCTAGACCATTCGCATCATCGTCTATTGAGGTCGAATATGAACCCGTATTTCTCAATGTCGCGGGTCCGTCAGTTGGAACCGGAAATCCAGGCCCTAGCGGATAAACTCTGCGATCGCTTGAAAGAGTATGAGAATACAGGCGTCGCCATCAATGCCCAGCACGCTTATAGCTGTCTGGCGACCGACGTCATATCCGACTATACAATGGGAGCTGGCTTTCATTATCTGGATGCCCCTGATTTCGTTCCACAGTGGAGTGAAACTCTGAGTGGAATCGCGAAGAGCAGTGCATTCTTCAAGCCTTTTCCATGGCTGCTATCTTTGCTGAAAGCCTTCCCCGAAGATATAGTCGCTCGACTCGATCCAGGAATGGGGCTGATGTTCAAGTTCCAGCGTCGCTGCGGAGTGCTCATCGATTCTATTATTGCATCCCAGGGGGACGAAGAGGAGAAAAAGAAATATGCGCACCCTACTTTCTTCCACGACGTCCTCGAGAGCAACTTACCCCCAGAGGAGAAAAGTGCTGAACGTCTAGCGCAAGAAATCCAAGTCGTGATAGGTGCTGGCGGCGAAACGGTCGCTAAAATGCTGAGTTGGACCACATACTATCTGCTTGAGAATCCGGAAAAGTTGCAGAAATTGAGAGAAGAGTTAGATCGTCTTGACCCTGAGCACACCGCTTCGCTGGTGGACCTTGAAAAGATGCCCTATCTGGTGAGTTTCTAGCCTCTGTGATCGACTGAGACCATTCCTAAGCTAATTGTAATTTGTATCAGACGTCGGTTATGCTTGAAGGACTCAGGTATGTATATGTAGTTTTTGCACGCAGCTACCATCCCATGCTAACCTGCTCTTCTAGACTCTCATATGGAGTTTCCACACGCTTAGCAAGAATTGCCCCCGACCGTACTCTTCAGTATAAAGAATGGTCGATTCCAGCTGGAGTAAGTTTCCTTCGATAGGAAGATACTTTGTATATGGATTAACAAGACTCCAGACCCCAGTGGGAATGACCAGTGTCTTCATGCACCATAACGAGAAAATCTTCCCTGACTCATACAGCTTCGTCCCTGAGCGGTGGTTGGATCCTGAACAGCGCAAGCACCTCGAAAAGTATCTAGTCGCCTTCACTAAAGGATCGCGACAGTGCATTGGAATGAAGTAATGCCTTCTCATACAGACACCACCTGGAGCACCTACTAACATGTGATTATAGTCTCGCACGAGCTGAAATGCTTATCGTCATGGCTAAGGTCTTCCGCAACATTAACTTCAAGCTATTCGAGACGACGCGAGAAGATGTCACGCTTGCACATGAGTTATTCCTTCCGTTCCCCAAGAAAGAAAGCAAGGGTGTCCGGGTGCTAGTCACGTCTTGAGATCGCTTTTACTTATCTTTACGAGTCCAAGTAATGATTTGTTTCACTTCGGTGTAAATATCTCAGATTACGAATAATACCCGGCCTGTATGTATCTGAATGGTGTTATACACTCCTGTTAGAGACGCCAAAGCGGCTATGTCCCGGTAGAACCATCATTTCCAACAACTCATACACATGTTTTCATGGCTTAAGAGACACGATAGCAGATAAACCAACTTACATAAATTTCAAAGTGCCAGTTTAGCCACCGTCTTACTGTAACTTCCGGCATCCTCCTCACGTAACTCTACGGACCTACTTCGATTTTACTTCTATGCCACTGCTGAAGGGTGAAGATCTTCGAATTAGATTACCCGTATCATACGATATCTAGATCTCTGCTAGATGTCCAGCCGTTGCGCACCATATTTCCTAGAAGGGTAAAAGCTGGTCCTTCCCTGCATATAAGATCAGATCTAATCATAACCACCGATTCGTGATGATTCTCCACCATATCGGGATGTAGTCATGCAGAAAAAGACATTTCCACCAAGCATCGCTATAACCGCATCAACAAATAGCCATTGCTCCAGGGATAATGACCCCTGCGATTTCAAGCGCTCCAGTTCTTCCTTTATGAGACTCTCTGACTCAAGTTGCATCGAATATGCTCTTCGCTTTGCTTCCAATGCATCGATTTTGTTTTCACGTTGGAGCACGTCCACGACATTGATCACTGAAGAGGCCTTTCCTGATTCGAATTCTCGTACCTCCTTCTCAAAAGATGCCAAGTCGTTTACCAATGAGAGATGGTTCCCTGCTTCTCGCATAAATGTCGCTAACTTCGGGTCACTAAGATCGACATTGGATGCTATTGAAAATTTGACACAGGCGCATGTCCATCTGTGCGAGGTCAGCATCCATAGATAAACATTAAGCAACAACATATATCTCATACAGGAAAGCTGAATCGTGCCACCTGTATTCCATATATTCTGTTACAGAGCCAAACTGTTCTTTATACTGTTCATGTGTGATCCACTTGCACATTGTCTCGATGACATCGTGTCCTCCAGTATCCGTGATAGCGTCTGCTGAGAGTACGTCTCGGGTAAACTCGTCGATGAAATTCTGAAATCGACTTGACCGCGAGGAATTTTCCACAGGCCTATTTGCCAGCCGCTTGCTGAAATCTTCCAGGGCATGTTCGAGCTGATAGAAAATGACCGAATAAGTATCAGTGAACAAACAGTCCCAAAGTCCAGCGGGAAACCTTACCATATCCGTTTTGATCTCTTGTTGAGCATCTATTATAGTATCGTAAGCTCGGTTATTTCCCCTGCGTTTTCACGTTCTTCAGCTTGCTAAGTGTGACTCACCGTCAAGTAATACAATTAATAGCGTTGACGCTGCAATCAATTTCAACCTCTCTTGATTTGCATAAGGGAAGAGTTGTGTTGCTGGTACGATGAATCTTTCCATTGGTGGCTTTTGCAGCTGCCGACATGCAACATCTGCTAGTGACATCCCATTGAGGAGTCGAACCTTCTGGAGATCCTGATCTTCTGCAAAAGTTCCCAATAATATCTCGCTATATTCGATCACGGATCCAAGGAAACGATTGGCTCGCGCGGGAAGACCCGAATGAAATGGTAAATTAGCCGCTTGTGGGTGTAGGACAAATGAATTTTTCTGATACTCTAGAGATCTCTCCCAGTCCTTGCAGGGATTTTCAAAGTCCCAGGTGCTAGGGACCATAGGTGACGACAATAGTGAGAGGTAGTCATAGCAGAAGGTAAGAGGCAAACGTTCACCTGGATCGGTGAGCTTTTCGAGCTGATACATCTTCCTTGATAACAGACAACTTTTTTTGGCGAAAATAGGCCACTTCAATAGAATATATGTAACTCAGTTAGGGTATGTGAACAATATAAAAGTAAATTTACGTTGCGCAGTTAGCTGTTCCTTCAAATAGGAGATACAATTCTTTGAAACTGAGGAGTCTGCAATGTAACCCCCCTCTTCCAACAAAAAAACTTAGATTCCAATCTAGATTATGCCAGGTGAGCTCGTCTGGTCATTAATGTCTTACCGGATGAATACACAGGTGCATCCTATCTCTATGAGATAATCGAAAAGTCGTCACCGAGCATAGAAGAGTGCGCCAATGTCCATTAGAAAGCTGTGAGATTGGTAATCTTACTGTGCAGATGCATCGTATAACATAGAACCTGGGTAATAATACTCGGAAATAAATGGTGGTGTGTGATAATGTTCATTAGTGCATCCCACGGTCAGGACACCACCATGAGCCATGCCCATAGCCCTGGAGGTAGGCAAGCGTATGGGACAACTGATCGATAGTTTCTACTTAAATCTGACATTGCATGCATGGTACACCATTTGTAAGAACGTCCAAGTGATCAGAAGTACTGGCTAGTCCAAAATTCAGGTTTATCTCCCTGTTGATGGAGATAATAGTTCTTACTGGAATAACGTCGCGTAGTACGTATATTAAGATGCTTTTTCACACCTCTCTGAATAACGATAATCCCTTCATACTTGAATAAACTTTTGCATCTTGGCTTTGTTATCTAGACATCCTATCCTTCGTCATTAAGATGAACGATACCGGGAATTGGTCACTCATATTTGATCTGGGGGATGTGATCTTCAACTGGTCTCCAAAAGTGGGTCAATCTGACCTTTCCATTCACTTATTGAAGGAGGTTCAGTCGACCGAAATCTGGCGACAATACATATGTGGCCTGGTCCAAGAAGTGGAATGCTACAGACAAATTGCATCTCGATTTGCGATCACCCCTACAGAGGTTGCTGAGATCTTTGACAAAGCTCGACAGACGATTTCGCTGAACATGGACGTCTATAATTTTGTCAAATCACTTAAAAAGCAATATCCGGGAATTTCTCACATCTACATCATGTCTAATGTTTCTGTTGTTGACTGGGGCTATCTCCAGAATGTACGGGGCTTTGCATGTGATGTTTTCGACGACATATTCGTCTCTTGTGCAATGGGGGCGTGCAAACCGGAATTGAAGTCATACAAATACCTACTTCAAAAGACTCGAGTCGATCCCTCGCGAGCGGTTCTAATTGACAACAAAACAGAGAATATCCTGGCCGCTCGGTCCCTTGGAATACATGGAATCATCTTTGATAGCTTAAGTTCTCTGGATCAGGCGCTGCTAAATCTCTTGTCGGACCCGGAGAAGAGAGGACTGTCGTTTCTCACATCGAACTCGAAGCGTCTACATTCAGTAACCAGCAATGGAATGGAGATTCGCGATAACTTTTCACAGCTTTTGATATACGAGGCAACGGGAGTACTGTACGTATTCATGCTTCGACCCGTGAAGCTACTAGCAAAGATACTGATATCAATGATAGTGATATGCTTGACCTTGAATGGCACGAAAAGACATGGAATTACTTCATAGGTATATGGAATCCATATCGACTAGCGTCATGCCGTCACGTTTCAAGAGGGCTAAGCATCGTCAACAGGAAGCCAGAATCTTATTTCTGGCCATTACCCTGATGATCTGGACACAACGTGTCTTGCGTTAGTAGTTTTACCAAGAAATCCTCCAGCAGCACAAGCTGTTATGTCTGAGATTCTTGACTTCACCACTTCTGATGGAATCTTCATGGTATTTTCAAGCTGACCTTGAAGAAAAGAAATTGCCCTTAATCTATTCTAATCATCTACGGCAGACATACTTTGATAGTTCTAGGCCTCGAACCGACCCAGCTGTCTGCGTCAACGTTCTCCGGTTTTTTTATCGTTATGGTCACGGCGAGGACAAAGTTTTGTTGCCAACAAAAGATTGGATATACGGGACCCTACTTCACCGTGCCTATCTCGATGGAACAAGATATTATTCATCGCCTGATGTTTTTCTCTTCTATCTGTCTCGTTTACTGTGGGAGAATCCAGATACGGAAATTCAGCGGTCTACGCAGAGTTTGTTGACTGACCGTTTGAAAGAGCGCTGCAACACGGAAGGTAACGCTATTGAATTATCGATGCGAATCATCGCCTGCAGAATGCTTGCAATCGAAAAGTCCTCAGAGATGGACAAGATGAAACTGTTGAACCTGCAGGAAAGAGATGGGGGGTGGCCCGTAAGCTGGCTGTGCCGGACAGGGAAAGCCAACGTCCACATTGGAAATCGTGGGGTTGCCACTGCATTAGCAGTACATTCAATAGCTGACTGGGGAAACACCCAAAAGAGTGAGAGTGGAGTGAAGTATAGCAGGTGGGGATTCACCCATTTGTTTCGTTATTTGGACGTGCAACGTGTGACCCGTCATAGATATGACCTTCGACGGAGGGAGTGATCCCGGATCCTCGTATACTGAGAGGCGCGAGGAAAACTATGAATGCCATCTTGTCCGTATACAATGTGATATATTTTGAGCGCGGAAGATAACGCTCTTAACGATAAGGCCTTTTTTTTTGGCGGATCTTGATTAGCTGCCACACATGTTAGTAGAGAAATAAGCACTAAGTATCTCATCTGACAATGTTTCGAGAGACCCCTGGAATATGTAGTTCTACCCTTGCCAATAATACTTCGAGAGGATCCTATGGCCGGTGACTGCTACTGATGGCTAAAGGCAAATAACACTAAACGGAAGTCAGTTCTACACTCTTCTGGCGATCTACGAACCTGCGTACAGCTATTTGTTCAGTATAGGTATTTATTAGCGAAAAATAACTGGCCCAGTTCATTTTAGTTTTCCAAGCAAGAAGAATCCTACAATCTAAACATCAGTACTTATGTGCTATAAAGGGGAAAATCTTATCCACGGTCGACATAAGGACAGAACAAGTGTCAGCGTTGTGTGAAATATGTTAGAGGTCCAGGTAGAGTCTCGCCAACTAGGAGTTCTCCTTTTTGGTCGAGTGGCAGAAAGCCATCAAAATACAACCAATCCTAGTAGCCTGAAGAAGATTCAAAAATCGCTTAGCTTCTCTCGTACTTGATAAAATATACAACATATGATCCCTCAAAAGGGAGCTCGCTAAGTAGTTGGGTGTCACGGTCATATAAAACCTGGCAAAAACCGGAGAAACCGTCCGCCATGTTAGCTAGAGCATCCATTAGTTAGCCTGTGACTACATACTCACACTCAGAGTTGCACGATTGGATTGGATCGAACTAAACTTTTGGCACTGCACTGTTAATAATCGAAGCGGAAACACCTCGCCAGCTTACATGCAACCGTAGACGCTACCATTCTCTAGGACTATAGCTCGTGGATTAGTAGATCTACGAGCACCAGTAGCGAGCCAACTTCAGGGTTAGTCGCAATGGGAACAATAACTTTGATTCGCAATTGTGCCTGCTTAGTTTCACAGACTGCTTACTTGTTTGCAATCTTAATACGGTTGAAAATCAGCCAATTATCTTTTTCCTGTTAGGATGATCATCCTTGTCATGGGGAAGAGATACCGAGTCCAGCTGTCCCTGCTATGATCTAAATTGAGCGAGTCGCAGTATCCAGTCAATCGGCCAGATAGAGACGGCAATATGGATAACTATCTATGCCGTGAAGGATCTCGATCGTTCTATGACGTCGCACGTCAGGTTCCAGTAATAAGACAGCTGGGACTGTGAGCACCATCCACCATTGATGGTTATCAGAAACCAATATCAAGTGCTATATGTTGGTTTCGCTTCTCCACTCTGATATATCTTTGCTAGACCTAGATTTCTAAGCGGAATATCTCATTAGGTAGACCTTTTCGTCCCATTCACACCGTCAATATCGCCAGCACTATGGCTTCGCACATGCTACACAACAAATGTGCTCTCATAACAGGTGCCGCTCAAGGTATTGGTCGTGCGACAGCTGAACTATTCGCACAAGCCGGCGCCAAAGTTGTCATCGCAGACATCAATGATATTGAAGGGCAAACTACGGTCTCTGCGTTGCAAGAGATAGCAAAGGATATCGAATCTGCCGAAGCCTATTTTGTGCATACAGATATCTCAAAGTCCGCTGAGGTGCAGCGTGCCGTCCAACAGACCGTGCAAAAGTTTGGCAAGCTAGATGTTGCAATCAACAACGCGGCAATTACTCCAGACCGTACATCTCTTTTCGAGTTCGACGAAGATTACTGGCGGCGAGTTGTTGACATCAACCTCACGGGAACAGCACTCTGCTGCAAATATGAAATGCAGCAGATGATCAAGCAGAAGACAAATAATGCGTCGATTATCAACATTGCCTCTATTAATGCATTTCGACCACAGCCTAAGATGCCAGCATACACGGCAACAAAGCATGCCTTGGTTGGCCTGACTAAACACGCTGCGATGGAAGGTGCTCATCACGGAATCAGGGTCAATCTTGTTGCGCCTGGAGCAATCCATGTAGGTCTTTTGTCTCACTTGGTGTAGCGCTGTCCTAACAAATAGATCGCGTCTAGACTCAGATGTCAGCCGAGTCACTGAAGATTGTTGGCGCAACACATCAGCAAATCGCATCTGTGGTTAGCCTCCTGGGGCGGTTCGGCGAAACACAAGAAGTTGCCCAGGGATTATTGTGGTTGGCTTCAGATGCTGCCTCTTATGTCACAGGCGTCTGCCTCCCAATTGATGGTGGATTTCTAGCTCGATAGATGAGTACGGTATGATACAAACTGAGCCTTCAGTTAGACTATATTTAGGTATCAGAATGTATCAAATGGAAATGGCAGAGATGATAGTCCAAATATCGAAATGCAGCTTGACGATTCCAGTTGGTCATTCACTAAATATCTTAATTGCTCCAACTTGTTGCCCCATCCTCTTGGGTATCTTAAGAGCAGCATAGGTTGGATGCGGTCACGTGCCCTTATCGGTTATCTGATCGGCGATGCGTCATGGCGGCTTCTCTCCAACTCCATCGGATCTCCGCGCTCCATTGCTCGTTTTTCCCCGACACGATGTGAGGCGCTGGTGGGCTGCTTTGATCTCAACGCTGCCTCAGTGCGCTTTCATTGTCAACTCCAGTCGCTGCAGCTGGCAGGCCCAGTCTACTTTCCGTCGACTCGTTGGGACCCTTCGTCTCGTTTGAAGGTCTCCTCACTGTATCCTCGAGGACCGTTCCTCGTCTAACCATACAATTAAAATCGCGCGTCCTCTCGAGGTCGCGACTTGCAACTCTTCCTCCATATCTATCAGAGTGGTCGCCTCTGTGATTACTGTCTTCTAGCATCTTTTGAGCCATGGCGTCTCGCGCGGCTATGCTCCTTGACCCACGAGCATACAGGAAACAACAGATCGCAAATGGTAACAACGCAGAATTTCCTTCAATACCTTTAACCCGTGGCGTGGACACTATGAGAGCGAGCAGCGAGCCTCCTGCAGCTCTCTTATCTTGCAACCCATTCTCCCACCAGAAGACTCCCACCCAAGGAATAAAACAGTCTGACTTACTCTTGGAAGGCAAAACCCAACAGGATACGAGTTCGTCCGCTAACCCCGCAGCGCCGGCGGGGACGGCTTCTACTGCGCACCAACTTCTCAATCCAAGAGGCAACGCAAAATCACGGCCGAGAGCGCGATCGAATTCGAATCCCTTGAAGAGCGCCACCGAGTCTAACCTTCTTGCGACGAAGCCGGCGCAGGTCAAGCCTGAGATGCAGTTCCAGTTTACAACTGCTGAGCAGAATCAGAGTGGAGATGATAGCGACGGGAAACGGAACTTTGATCAAGTGGAAAATAACCTGGCTACAGGTCATAGAAACTTGATCGAGGATATGTACGGCGTGGAGAGACGCGCAGATCAACCCCAGAAGCGCGTAAAAGTCCTGAAAGAACGGGAGGAGAAGCCTGTGGCAAATAAGAAATCGGATTTCTCAATGTCGGGGAATGTTGGTCTCGGGGAGTGGATGAAAGAGGACAAAGGAACGTCGGATACGTCTACTGCAGTGACGCCCAATGTGGTGGATCTGACGCTGGGTAAGTCATCAAAGACGTTATCCATCGCACTGATTTTCGTGTTTCATTGTCTGACGATTACTCGTATAGATTTTGCTCCCGCTCAAGCTGCGGATGATGACTTGGAGGTCACCGGGTCAAATGATCTCAGCAATCAGAGGGTCTGTTATGGCAAAATCGAGAGTGCCATGATCCAAGCACATATGGTTCCTAAACCTAGTGCGAAGAGTATCTTTGGTGATTCACTCCATGATTGGCCCTCTATAAAACTGAGCATTCACCACCAACCTAGTATGGGAAATCGGATAGAAGTTTCTGACCCTTACAACCATGTTTTCGGCGCAGTCGATGCCAAGACGGCTGCGGCCATTGTGCCTCTATTAGATACTCCTGCATTGAAGGTGGATATCTCCGCGCGTCTGGATGTTCGGAAGAGGTCCCCAGATGAATGGCCGTGGCAGCAATGCTCAGCCCTTTACCGGGTGTCGATCAATCTCTATGGCCTCAGAAGGAACGCGGAACTAGTTGGCAGGCACCTTGGCCAGCACAATGTATGGCTGGGGACTCCTAGTTTGGTGGAACAAGGTGTCCCTGTTTTCAACCCCCACGCAGAAAGGAGACGTGCTCAGATCTCCCATACGCCGACAACTGCGCGCGGCCGCCCGGGCGTCAGCTACGAAGTCCGCACAGCAGAGGAAGTAAATAACGCCGTTATGAAGATGTTCGATCAGCTCAAAAGTGCAGACAACATACCGGAGATGGAGCCGTCGCCCCTAATTGCAACTCCTCTTCTTCGCCACCAGAAACAGGCCTTATGGTATATGACTGAGAAGGAGAAGCCCCGCAGGTTCGGGCCAAATGAAGAAGACAACAACTCTCTGTGGAGGTTGGAATATCGGGGGAACGGCGTCAAACGGTACCGCGAAATAATCAGTGGGATGATCCTTAGCGAGGAACCACCGCAGACATTGGGGGGTCTTCTTGCTGACATGATGGGTCTGGGAAAGACACTGAGTATCCTATCGCTAGTGATAGCGACACTCCCAGAATCCCGTAATTGGGAACAAATGATACCCAGTGCGGATCTCGTGCGCGGCTCACCAGGTATTCGCAATACTCGCACAACGCTTCTGGTCTCTCCTCTGAGTGCTGTCAACAACTGGGTAGCCCAAATAAAGGAGCATCTTACAGAAGGCGCGATTTCATATTACGTCTTTCATGGGCCTTCGAGGACCACTGATGTCGAGGAACTTGCCAAGTATGATCTTGTCATTACAACTTACAGCATTGTTCTCAGCGAGCTTTCTCGGAGGGGTTCTAGGAGAGGGGTGAGTCCACTGACTAAGATGAATATGTTCCGCATTGTTCTCGATGAGGCACACACGATCCGTGAGCAAAACGCTGCGCAGACACAAGCTATACTTCGATTGAACGCCGAGCGTCGTTGGTCCGTTACTGGAACGCCTATTCAGAACAGACTGGAGGATCTCGTATCAGTCACTAAGTTCCTTCGTCTCTTTCCTTATGATGATAGGAGCACCTTCTCTGCTGCTATTCTAAGCAAATTCAAGTCTGGGGATGCGAACGTGTTAGCCAGTCTGCGCGTGCTTGTGGACTCATTTACTCTTCGTCGGGTGAAGGACAAGATTGACATTCCACCTAGGCACGATAAGATCGTTACTCTAACATTCTCTGACAAGGAGAAAGAACTCCATGATTTTTTCAAGAGGGAGTCCAACGTGATGATGAACGTTATTGCCGGCGAGAGCAAGACGAAGATGGGCGGGCGCATGTATCACCACGTGCTGAAGGCAATGATGATCCTGCGTCAGGTCAGTGCCCATGGAAAGGAGCTGCTTGATAAGGAGGACCGCGAGAGGATCAAAGGATTGAGTGCCCATGATGCTATCGATTTGGAAGAAGGGACCAATGACCCTCCCGCTGCAATGGATAGAAAGGCTTACGAGATGTTCGCTCTGATGCAAGACTCATCAGCAGACATATGTGCGAGCTGCGGGAAACATCTGGAAGAGAAATACACCGAGACAGGTGCTATTGACAAGACGGCACCTATAGCAGTGGTGCTTCCTTGCTTCGACGTCGTCTGCACGGACTGTTTCTCCTCGTGGGAGGAATTCCTCCATGGCCAGTCTGATTCCTCTTCCGTCAACCAAATCCGGTGTCCAGTTTGCGAGGGCTGGATCCTTTCTGCGTATTCCACTATCACGCCCCTCGGATTCCAGGAATACTGGGAGACACAGGCGCAGGCGAAGCAGAGTCGCAAGCATGCCAAGAGTCTTGGTGAATACGAGGGTCCGCATACAAAAACGAAGGCTTTAATTTCGCATCTGCTCGATACGGTGGAAGAGAATAAGACGCTCGGAGAGAACGAGCGTCCTATAAAAAGCGTTATTTTCTCTGCGTGGACTTCGCATCTAGACTTGATTGAGATTGCTTTGAACGACAACGGCATAACTGGATACACTCGCCTGGATGGTACAATGTCTCTGGCGGCACGCAACAAAGCTCTCAACACCTTCAGAGATGACGATCGTATCACTGTTTTGCTAGCAACCATCGGTGCTGGTGGCGTTGGTCTGAATCTGACTTCGGCTTCGAAGGTATACATCATGGAACCACAGTACAATCCAGCTGCTGTTGCTCAAGCTGTGGATCGTGTACACCGACTTGGCCAGACGCGCGAAGTGACCACCGTCCAGTTTCTCATGAAGGATAGTATCGAAGAGAAGATCGCCGAGCTGGCAAAGAGAAAACAGCAGCTGGCGGATATGAGCATGAATCGGGGCAAGATAGACAAAAAGGAGGTTCAAGAACAACGCATGAGGGAATATAGAAGCTTGTTCAAGTGATGAGCATTCTATATTAGTCTCATTCACCGGCAGGGAACCATATTCCTGCATATGATACCCATTTTCTGATCTACAATCCTTTCCGGACATTGGCCATGGCGTTTACCGGAGGAAACGGGTGTGGGCGGCACATTTTAGAGATACCCAGGGGCCCATGATATTTATTGGGTTGGTTTGATTTTCCATATACAATTGCATTTCCTTCTATACTTTATTAGACTTTTGATTTGGAGCATATTTATGTCCTTTATGCCGTTTCTCTTGCAGCACTGCCATATCAGCAGGACGCAAGTCTGATGACACGGATCGTGACGCACTATCGACCTGTGATTCCTTTTCGCCGATTTACGGCCTTTCTAATTTCCTTCTCCACAGAGATCTCGTTGTTTCTTTTTATAATCCCGACTTTCGACATCTCATATCTAAAGACAGAACATCGGACGCGAGTCCGCAAAACAGGACGGGAAACAGGCCCGTACCTAGACAGAGAGATTTTAAACTCACGCTTGCATGTTGAATCGATTCTTGACTTAACGACAGCATTATGGTTAGATCTTTGAATGAAATTGGTGCCTATGGCTTTTGTCTTTCTTTTGGTGTAGGCTTCCTTCGAGATCAAGATATAGATGTAGCAGCAGTGAGGGGGTCATTTCCTGAACGCCCCGAAGAAGCCACTAGCAAGGAGGCATCTATCGTAACTCCACATAGGGTATCATGTATTGTCTCATTGAATCATTACGAGACGTTAAGCAAATAACAACCAAATCACCGTCCAGCCAAGGCTCAAAGTCCCCAAAAGTCCACAACGTGCAGAGATTATCCTCGTATGCCCTGGCTCTGTGATATGATTCACCTCCCAGGAATCTCATCCCCATAGATCCCTTTCTCAATCGCCCCCAGGACCTTCTCCAACCTCCGTCCCAACGCCTTCAACTCCTGCGCCTTCCTCTCCCTCTCCTCCTCTACACCCCTCAACTCCCTCCCTAACTCCTGTATCCTTCTCTCCTGCTCTTCCTCCGACGACCCAATACCCGGTAACTCCTTGATCAGATACTCGATCTGCTGCTCCTTGATGATCAGATCGCGGGCCAGTTCGCGCTGTCGCGCCGCGAACGTGCGTGGAGAATCGGGGGGTGGGGGCGCGTTGGGGTCGTTGGCCGCGGAGGCGTTTGCTGGAGGAGGGGAGGCTTGTTCAGCGGCTTTTGCTTGTGCTGCGGCTGTAGCGGGGACGGGGGCCGCGTGTTGGTTTTTGGGGATTTTGGCGAGTTGGGGTGCTGCGTCGGGGACGTTGGATGGGGGGATTGCGGGTGAGTGGTCGTGGTAGGTGTTGAGGTAGCCGATGGTAGCGTAGAATTGGGTTGCGAGCTGGGAGAAGTAGAGGATGGTGTTAGCTGGGTTTGTGAGGAAGAAGAAAAGTAATTAGGCTGAGGAGGTTACGTACTTGGTCCAGACAGGTCTGGAGCTGCGTTAGGATGTCCGCCATGATGGAGGTTAGGAATCGAGAGTAATGGACTAGATGTATGATGCTCTGTAGGGATCAAGCGCGGTAGGAGAGTAAGAGGATAAATACTCCTCCTTTTGGAACTTGGTCTAGAAAGTGACCAACGATAGCTCTAGCAAGGTGTGGTAGGAGAGATTTGATATTAGACGGAGATGAACTGGAGCTCCGGCGCGGAGGAGCTTGGAGGCTAACTTTTAACTGCCGCGGTCTACCAGCTCCGTTGTCCGCTGTCTTGTCTGCGAACTTTCTGCCTTTGAGTCAACTACGGAAATGCATGCTGCGATACTTTCAGATTTATAGTAATATGACGCTGGGACCTGGTCGTGTCCGCATTATCTTCCCGCCATTTCAGTACCGATCCTTCTCACGATGCTCCGCTCGTTTCCAACTTAGTCCGTTCACACGTCGACTCTTCAATCTGCCAACACCACCTCGAGCATCATCGCAGAGGCACGATAGCCTCGATTCATTCGTCTCCTATGCCCAAAGAACTGGCCTGCCGGAAGACAGCACAACCTATGTCGGGACACACTATGAATACACTGTTCTCCAAAGCCTCCGCCGCTTCGCATTCGACCTCCACCGCGTAGGCGGACGCGATGATGCAGGCACTGACCTAGTTGGGACCTGGCACCTCCCGGAGAGGGATCAGGCACTCCGTGTTATCGTTCAGTGCAAAGCGCTCAAGACAAAACTGGGCCCGAACCTCGTCCGCGAGTTAGACGGGGCGTTTCGACACTCGCCGGTGGGCTGGAGGACGAGCGATAAATTGGGGATTTTGATTAGCCCACGGGAGGCAACCAAGGGTGTCAGAGACGCCATATCAAAGAGCAGCTATCCGCTTCTCTGGATGATGATTGAGCGTGATGGGGTTCTTCGGCAAGCTTTGTGGAATGGCAAGGCAGAGGACATCGGGCTGGCGGCATTGGGGGTTGAAACTCAATACGGAGGGCACTCCGCTCAGCCGGTTCTGAAAGAGATAAGCTTGACATGGGATGGTGAGCCGTTGCCTGATATGGACAGCGTTGAGGGGGAAATGTCAAGGATCGAAGCGCAATGGCTGGCTACTTGGGAGTGCCAGGATACATCCGAGAATGGAAAGGTGAAGCTGCTGGAGAAAGTGCAAGCTATGTTCCCCGAGGCCGTTGGTGGGATGTCTCTGGCAGTTCGAGCCAGAAGGGCTGAGAAATGAGCAGTTGACTGAGAGCTACAATCTCCAACTTCCCGCCCGCCCCTGGAATCAGTCCCTTGATCTCGTTTGAGATCAGATATACGTGCCTTCGCGCGTGTTGATTGGCGTCACTATCACGCTGCGTAACTACTACAGTTAAAATCTTGATGCTCTATCAGCTGCAATGACGCCTTCCCAATGCCCCATGCTAAGTGTGGGTAGCGCTATGGAATGGCGAGAGCGTTCAGACTCTAGGAGAGGCCCAACCCGCTTCTTTCTGCATACAAGATCGGAACCGTGCCGATTGTCTGCAAGCCTCATCTTATCCAGCTTATCCAGGACCAAGGATTTATACCCCGCATGGTCCTCCAAATGATGCAGTGGTATAACTCACCGCCGTTGCTGGGATCTGGAAGCTTGTTAATCGAGACCTGTGCCAACAGTTATACGAGATATTGGACCCCGCGCTGCTCCACAGCTTGTCACAGTTCCCGAACAACTGCACCACAAGGTGGAATCGTCATACGGTAAGCGAGAATTGTGAAAATCCTCGTCCTACTGTAGTCAACTGTCTCCTGTCGTTATGAAGAGTCAGCTTTTATGACGCTATTCATCTAAGCTGCGGGAGGGCTCCTTCAATCTGACACGGCTTCGTTATGAGATAGCCCTATCCAATGTTCTGACAGCGGCAATTCACCCTCTATATGAAATATGCCTGTTCTGCTGTGTGTGGCAGCGTATTAAGCTAGCACTTTTTAATGCGCCATGCGGCGATCACTCTACAATAGGGGTGAATCCGGGGAAAGAAGCTCTTCCCCGCACTGGACATGCATCTACCCCATATTGAACCATCCTTAAAGGTTCCTGATTTGCTTGTCCATTTTCCATCCGCTGTTTCAGAAGACACTACTCTCCGCAAATACAAGCCCCGGGGTCGAATGTATAACTCCTGATGAAGACCCAGGCGCTTGTCACCGTTAGATTGACAATCCCCATCAACTTAATTTACTGCGGCGGTGGAACTTTAGGTATCCGGTCTGCCAATATCACCCGGTATAATTAGACGATCATCGCCCCGCAGAGGTCGCGAACCTAATAATGTAGCTTTCTACCAGTACGACCGGATCGCCTACAAATACTACTATCTAGTCTTTCCAGTCCCAGCTCAATATCTTATCGAGGCCCCAGTAACCCAACTACCAGGTATATAACACGCTGCCTAATCGATCATTTCTACTTCTCACATACCATCCGCCCTAGATATCCTAGAAAATCATCTCTGAACTATGGTGTCCGCTGTGCGAGGCTATCAAATCAACACGGCCGTCTTCGCTCTCCTGTCGGCAGGGCATACTGTACGTCCAATAACGAGCACATTCATATATATAACGCATCAATTAATTGACGATGGAAACGAAACAAATAAATAGCACCTAGCTCGAGAATGGACCTCCAATGTACAATTCAAGAACCTTCCTAAAACTATCCAGGCGTATGCTCGAGCTGGCTGGTATCAGGGAAGTGTCTTCTTCCTCATCATGTGTATGTCCTCTTAAATATCCTCCCCCCCCCCTCCCTTTATCATCATCATCATCGCCATCAAGGCCTATAACCATACTAACTATGTTCCCCCCCCTCCTAGCGTTGGTCAATTACCGCTGGTCCAAAACTAACACGGGCCGTCTGACCGATCCGATTGACAAGGCTATCGCGGCGTTGAATATCCTGCTGCTCTGGGCGAGTGCGGTGTGGTATAAGAAGAATGGAATCAAGCAGGCAACTGTAGCGGTCGGGGTTAGTGGTCTGCTTCAGGCTTATGCGGCGTTTGTCGCGAGGGAGTAAATTATCTTGTTGATGTCGGTGTGATTATTCTTTTTGTTTGAGCTGAAGTCGGGGGAGATGGAGATGTTGTATCAATGATGTGAAAGGGAAGATGTATAGGACTCGATTTCAAGCCTCGGGTTAATATGTATTCACATGTTCGTCTTTCGTTGTGGTTCGTTTTAAGGTCTGAAAGTCTGAAATATGGATTTTAGTGACCTCTTGATTGACAGTGTATGTACAGCTGGATAAGATAATTGTATTTATGTAATCACATCATATATTCTCTTCAACCATTAATGCAAGATAACAGCAGAAGCGACATTAAGGTATATTTCATAGAATCATTTCAATGCGAGCGCCCTAACGCCATGAACAAGCACTCCCATGCACAAAGTGGTATCCTGCCAGATATCCTAGATACTCCTTGAAGACAAAACGCCGAGCAGAAACACGATGTCCCAATTCATCCTTGCATCGTAGACCAGAAGTAATTCGCGTAGAAGAACCGTGAGAATTTTGAGTCGATATTGACGACATGTACGTCGCCTTTGCGGCTGTTCCGGATGATGGCCTTGTTATAGTTGCCTGCCTCGTCGGCCTCGACATCAATACCAAGCGATCGGTAGATTTTGAGACGGAGTCTGCAACACAGAATACAGTTAGTCCAAAGTTGCAGAACAATAACACCACGCGCGTAGTGTTGATGGTATAACACGTACAATGTCGCGTCTTCAGCCTCCCTCTCTCTCCTGGCGGCCTCATCACCCTCGAGTCCCTGAGACTCCAACTCTGCCAATCGATCCTTCAACATCTCCAGTTCACCCTCGAGTCTCTCGCTCTCGATCTCCAGCTCGGAAGCGGCTTTCGCGATGCGGAACTTCTTCGTATCTAACTCGACAATCTGCGCGGCATGTTTGGCGGAGTCATGAGCAGCAACTGTTTCCTCGTGGTGTGCGGCCATCGCATTCAGATTCCGAGAGAGCTTGCGCAGTGCTGATTCGGCTTCACGGATTCGTAGCTCACGCGACTGCTGCATCGTCGAGAGAGAGTCGGTGATGCGCGTCACGGCAAGCTTATCCGGCTGGATGTTGAAGTTGCCGATCGTGTGGTGAATTAGCTGGGAAGCATATCAGCATCATCATTGATAATTCCCTGATGCGAGTCCCCATTTCGGATACCGCTATGGTCTCTTCTTTGATACTGAATCTTGTAGGGCATAACATACTGTCGCGGGATCCTCGTCGAGCAACATTTTGGCGGATTTTTTCAATTTGTTTGCTGAGATATGGTGACCTTGTGACGGGAATCAAATAGTGTTCTCGTTCAGTGGAGAAGAGAGCGCGGGGTGTAATCGATCAGCCTAGTAGAATCGCAAAGATGCTATTATCTCGATCGCCTCTGGTGTTGACGCCTTAACCGTTGCGGGAGCAACCGCCACAGTTCTTGGCGTCCGTCACTGGCTGCACCGCCACATGTTGGTCTTTCCGGTTTGCGGTCTCGATAAGTCTGGCAGCTCAAAGAAGAGTCTCTGTTGTCTTCCCGCTGTCATCCGACCACGCGATCATCTGGGAGAATTACATTGTCAGGCCCTGTTGCTGCTATCGATCGTCTTGCCGGGACCCTTTTACAGTCTTTGTTCTGCCGTGTTCCATCGCCATACCTTGTCGCTATGGGCTCCAATCTACCACTACCATGTAGGTGTCTCCCCGCGTACCCCGGATATTTGAGTTTAAGGGGAGACTGCCCGAGGGTTATTGAAGATCTATCAGCTAACGCTCGTTTTCTTCCAGATGCTGCGGATGCTGAAAGGTTCGTTTATCGAGAGCGGCGGTCTTCAAGAGACTTTTCGAGGGAACAACCGGGAATAACTCGAGGCTGACTCCGTACAGCCCGCTGAAGCCTGCTGAGTTGCAGGTCCTGCGTGCGCAATACGAGAAAGAGGGAGACTACGTAGGCGTGCAGACCAAGTTCAACTTCGCATGGGTATGTTGCGCGATGTAGATGCGTTTTGCTACGCTCTGTGGTTGTGGTTGTGGAGCAGACCGCTAACAGGCTTTCTCCGCCTTTGCGGAGGTGATGACACTCTATAGGGTCTTATCAAATCGAATATCCGATCAGAACAGCAGGAAGGTGTGCGTTTGCTCTCTGAAATCTTCCGCACTTCTCCCGAACGACGACGCGAGTGTCTCTACTACCTGGCACTCGGCAACTATAAGCTTGCAAACTACGCGGAAGCGCGTCGCTACAACGACCTCCTCATCGAACACGAGCCGCAAAACCTGCAAGCGGCGAGTCTACGGACTCTGATCGATGATAAAGTCGCAAAGGAGGGGCTGATGGGCATCGCCATCGTAGGAGGCGTTGCGCTCGCCGCCGGTCTGGTTGGCGGTATGCTCTTCAAGGGCGCCCGGAGACGCTGATGCGACCTCCTTGCCTATTGCCTATTGATGGATCTACTGTGCAGCGTGTCGATTCCCTTCTCACCCGTACATAATAATGCTCGTCCTGTTGGCTGCTGTTATGGCATTGAATGGCGTTTCTTATTTCCATGAATGTTCCCGTTTGCGACAGCCTGATGTTTGTTGGCATAGTCATGATCTGTCTAAATAGTATCACGAGCCGTCTGCTAAGCCAATGAATGATATGTTTGATTAGTCTTCTTTGCCTTGATACCTCACTTGTTTCTTGGCCTGTGGTATGTTGTCTTCACTCCACCTGAAAACAAGCCACAGCTGGTACCGTGCGTAGAGAGTAGTCTATTTGAGGGTGGCCTCAGATGAAGATGAAACACTCTATTTCCCGGAACATTAGTAGAAGGATCCAGTGAGAAAGGCCCTTAATGTGTCGGACTGGCTTGGGAGCAGCCATTCCTCCTAGTAGCCTCGTGGCCGTTGACCGCTTCGGGTTACGGAAGAAGCCCGCTCTGAGGGGTAATTAATACTGCCAGCACTATTAAGATAGGATGAAAGGTAATGACAGAGACAAGGCTCTGGCATGCAGAAGCTCCCTGAAACTGAAGTGCATTCCCTCTGTTTCGGAGAATAACTAATAACTAGTAACTAATAACTAACTTGCTAGTGACAAGGCGAGTGGCCAACAAGCTGTCAGGGCTGCAAACGTCATCCGGGCAAGGCCGCTAACCACATCATCTCCAGACTGTCTTCCTGCACATCTCGACAAGCTGGCGAGCAGGTTAGAAGTCCATCAGCTTACTGAGCTATTCTCTTGTCGTTATTACCTCTGTCGGTGTCGCCTTATCTGCGCTGTCCCCACTGCGCGCTCCATGCGATGCTGACATTAAATCTTTGTCCCGACCATACAATGACTGTTGTCTGCCTGAGTGTACAGTACACGCAACTTCCCGACCACAACTCCTGATCTGCTACAAAAGAACCTTCCCTCCGTCACTCTTTCGCTAATCACAGCGACTCATCGATCCGACCATATTATTATCACTCTATCTTCTCTCTTTCAGCCCCCGATCTAGTCACCTTTACGACCCCTCTCTCCGCAAGAGTCTTGAGAAATCAACCATGGCTGACAGAGGGGATCGGATGTTTTGCCATCAATGTGGCGGCGTTTGGCTGAGGAACGAGTTTGGATTACAGTGTCCACACTGCGAGTCGGAATTTACAGAAATCGTATGGTATTCCATGTACCCAGCTACGAGGCAGCTACCGCGTGCGATACTGACGAGAGTCTGTTCTGCTGTGTAGATCGAGACGCCGCCAGAAAGCCCCGCGGCCGAACGCCCCTCTTTCCCATATGGACGCACACCACCGCCACGACACGAGGAGCGATCTCAATCGCCATTTAACCCGTTTTCTGATCATAATCCATGGAGAGACATGGACGATGCAGAAGAGCATGGGTTTGGAAATGGGCCTGGGATGACTCGTCGGTCCTACCGGTCCCCTGATGGACGGTTCACGTTTACGAGTACGACATTCTCCTCTGGGGGTGGCTCCCCGCGGCGGCCGCAGAACCCTTATGAAGCAGCACCTCCTTTCGATCCGTTGATGCCCGTCTTGCGCAGCTTCGACACGATCTTCCGTGGTCTCACCGATACGTATGTGAATCAGAGCCCACGGCCGGGCCAGAGTCCTCCTCAGCCTGCAAGAGACTATCCACGACGGGAATCCGAAATCCACGATTTCCCGGATCCTGAAGAGGACTATCCCGGTAGCAGAAATGTATACCCGCCTCCTGAAGGATTGTGGCCCCGAGACGCGGACCACCCGCAACCTATGCAGCATCCGCTTGGAAACATAAATGAGTATGGCCCCATAACCCTGTTTTCCCTTTCTTTCCCTGAACTCCATATGCATTTGAGACTGCAGTCTCAGTGCCTCGGTTGTCCCGTGCCTGTGGGCCTGTGTCTTCGCGGTTATTGTCTTCAGCTACACTCGTGGCGATGACAGTTGTCGAGTAGATCGGTTACGGCATGCGTACAACACCGTGGACCCTCCCTGATTTGGATTATATCGCATATCATTATTCGAAGTACAGCTAGCTTACATGGTTGAAACAGTATTCTCGAGCTCTTCCGCACAGATTTCGGACCCCGCGGCCCTGGCGGTGTTAGCGGTAGAGGCGGTGTCCGCGTGATGACCGGTCCTAATCCTCTTTCGATTCTTGCCAACCTCCTCAGTATGGGAGATCGCCACGGAGATGCTGTCTACTCTCAGGAAGAGCTAGACCGTGTAATATCCCAGCTGATTGACCAAAATGCGAACGGAAATGCGCCACCGCCAGCCGCGGAGAGCGCTATCAAATCCCTACCAAAGAAGCCAGTTGACCGGGACATGCTAGGAAGCGACGGCAAAGCAGAGTGTTCTATCTGCATGGATAACGTGGAGTTAGGTACAGAAGTTGCCGAGCTCCCATGTAAACATTGGTTCCACTATAATTGCATTGAGGCGTGGCTCAATCAACACAACACCTGCCCTCATTGCCGACGTGGAATAAATACCCCAGGACAGTAAGCAGGACCACCTTCCAGCCGTGTCATGCCATCCATGGGGATGATGCTGATGGCGACTTGAAACCATAGGACGGGCACTGAGGGTTCACGGGATAACCCGGTAGTTGTCAACAGTAGCCCTGAGCCGTCTTCTCCCAGGAGTCGACGGCAGTCTACAACAAGTTCCTATACCCGCAGAACGCCTCCCCGCCGTCAGTCCTCATCGCAGGATCACTCTGGTAACCCGCCCACTCCGGAAAGGAGACGATCGGGTCGGAGTGAAGGACACGGCGGAGGTATTGCCTCAGGCATCACCGGCTGGGTACGCAGCCATTTCGGTGGTGGAAGCTCATCATGAATGTATGATTCCATGAAATATCCTAAATTATTTTTCTATGAAAGGGTTCACTTCAGAGATTGCTTTAACATAAGCTATTGATGGACTTTAGGCATTTAGGTACCTTTGGCTATTTTTATTCATCGAGAAATAGCCCATCTCTCTCTTCCTCTCCCCTAATATTGCTTACCATCACATGCAGGAATGTTTGGATAGATGGGAATATGCACTATAAAGGAGATGTATGACTCTTTCTTTCTGCTCCGACCATCATGATTATGGTCCATGACTCTCTTAGTATATGAGGATGAACAGTTCACCTATCCATGATGTTGTCATTTCATTAAGATCCAGGTGGTTTTCTAGTCTGTTTTCTATTCTACTTTGTGGCTAATAATACCCGAATAAATCATCACATGCCTTTCTTCATGAATTAAATCGCGTAACACTAGACAGCAAGGAATCATGTGATTCACGGAGAGTAACTTATATCTGGGCCTCACCCAAACCCAAATTAAAGACTAGCAAACCGTTCAAAAGAAGACCTCATTGAACTCACTCAGAGAGTATACGCTAGTCAGAAAAAGCAATTTACTCAAGTTTGAAGACCAAACATACCTGTTAACATCAATAATCTTCGGCCCTAATAGACTAGTTCGTATTCTAGCGCCGGCAGTGTTTATTTTGACTTCACATTTCATTAACTTAGAGAGTGCATGTATGAATCTAGAAGGTAATTATCCTTGTATTTTACAGAATAGGTAAGATTAAGGTAGTATAGCTGGAGTACAAGAGATAACTGCGGGTGAGGGACTATAGTATGTATGTATTCTCGAAAAAAAAAAAACATCCATTGATATAAGTATTGTCTAGAGTACTTAACTAGTCTTGAGTGTCACTAAATCTGTATTCTCCGACCTCTACAACTTCGCCTTCTCTTCGCCGCTCACCTCTCCCCTGGCAACTTTCTCACAGAGTTCTTTCAGCACACCAGCCAGCCATTCGAAATCGCTCTTTTCCAAATATATCTGCGCGCTGAGCCGTGTCCACAGCCAACTTCCATGCTGGAACACGGGCACAAAAGTCCCGTATTTATCAACCATGGTTTTCTGCATCCAGTCAATCACGTCAGGGACGACTGTGGGACTGAGTAGTGTGGTGTGTGAGCTTTTGTTGTTGGAAACGTTGTTGTTGTTGTTATTGCCCACAGCCAGAGGTAGTCGGACCGTAACCATCGCGCAGCGACGGATCTGACTGACCTGGCCTGGTAGGAGATCTGGCTCTTGCAAGACCTCCGTGCCAAGGGCGGCGGCGACGATATCTCCAGCTTGATTGGCGAGTTGTTCGAGATAGTTGTAGATGCGCTCTTCGCCGCCGCAGACTTCCTGGCGGAATTTGATTGCGGTTGGGGTACATAGGTACGGAGAGTCGTCGGTTGAAGCGACGAATTGGAAGAGGAGTTCGAATGGACTCTTGGGTGATTCAGGGCTAGGGAGCACGGAGCGGACGGTTGGTAGGGAATCTGGTCTTGGAATGAAACCCCAGGATGTGGGGAGTGTGGTGCGCAAGAGGTGCTGGTTGCGGATGGGGACGTAGAGAACGGCGCAGCCGCGGGGAGTGTAGAGCCATCTGGGAGAGGTATAGTTAGCATAAATTCGTCTGCTTCTTCATCATATATCTAAGATGAAGGTAGGTGGATAGGGATCCTACTTATGGCAATTACTAACGAAGAAATCCGGATCCAGCTGAGCCAGATTCAACTGGATCTGTCCGATTGCATGGGCACCATCGATGAGACTGAGAATACCTTCCTCTCTACACGCCTCGACGAGCTTCTCAAACGGAAACCTCACACCAGGCATACTAACGATAGTATCAAACACCGCCAGACGGACATTAAGCCCTTTCTGCTTGGCCCCAACCACGACATCACGAAACCTCTTCACGAGCTCATCATGACTGATTGGAAATTGATACTCGACCTTCAGACCTCGAACGGGCGTCGTCTCCGATATAGAGATGATCGTCTTCTCCATGGCTCCGTAGATAGTTGCGAAGTAGACGATCACGTCACCTTCGTTGAAGACCAGGTTGCGGAGCACGGTGTTGACACCTGTCGAGGCATTCTTGACGAATACACATTCATTCGTCGGCACATTCAGGACCTTGGCTACTGCTACGCGAGCTTCGTCCAGGGCTCTGGGTTGTTCCCAGCGGATGAAGGCGTCCGGTCGAGCTTCGGCGTCTTGTTGGAATTTCCGAAGTGCCGCACGTACCTGGACGGGGTATGTCCCGAAGGAGCCTGAAGGATGTGAGCCATACTTTCCACATTCAGGTCCTCTTCAGTGGAGGAATTGGATACCAGGAGATGGGATATTATACCATGGTTAAGGTTCTTGTACTTCGGATCGAAGAGGAAATGCTTCAACATGGGACGGCCAAAGGGCGTGAGCTGATCGGTTGAAGACATGATGAATATGAATATCCTGTAGGGATTCCTTCTTTTCCTTTTGTGAAATTGACTGTAGAAAGCGACGTGGATTCAAATACTGGGAGGTTGTAAGACGTTGAGATGCGTCAGACTAATTGGTGCAGTATGACGAATAAATAGCCCCTCTCACATGAGTAGACCCCCTCCCTGTCTAGGTTGATATACCAAAGATGGACGGATATGTTTCATGCAGATAATATTGATATCTGTATCTCCGGACGACAGATAACTCTCAATGACTGACTGAACTCCATCGAAATGCCTTCGTATCGCAAGTATCGCGGCGGATTCCGGAATGACTCCGCTTCGTCAGATCTGATTGGAGGGCCCGAGCACACACGCCCTGCGACTACAAGATCGACTGCAGATCAAAGCAACAAGAATATTTCAAGAGAGAAATAGTTAATACATCTAGACCATAACTAGCTATAGGATACATTTGGGTTACGGCGTGGACATGGGTATGGGAAGGTTACGCTCGGGATTCACTATCAATCAAGTCGTTTGTATTCGTCGCAGTATCAAAAACACGATAAGTTATCACAATGCTACTATGCTAAAAGTGGTAGAGCCAACAGGCGTGGTGTTACTGCAACATTGGGCCAGAACGATATCATATGCAGAGATGGTCTGTCACTCATCGAACAGCTCCTCCATCAGACCATGTACCCATATCAAGCAGTAGAACACCACTATCCAAAGTGAACAACTTCACCTGCAATCCTTCACCTCTTGCCCTTCTTCTTGGCGGCAACGACCTTGAAAGCAGCATTACCATTATCCTCCTCACGGTGCGCGTTGGAGGAACCCTTCTTCGCAACTTCACTCCAGCCACCCGAGGAGCCCTTGTCAGCAAAGGCACTAGTGGAAACGGGATCGACAATGCCCTTGTCGGCCAATTTGCGGCGGCGAATGAACTCTTCCGCGAAGCGGCGTCCATCCAGGGTCTGCGAGTTGGCGTAGATAGAGTCGGAAATAATCTCAGCTTCCGCCGGCAGCAGAAGTAGCTGTTGGACAAAGTCATCGACTGGAGTTCATGTTAGTCTTCGCCCATAGCACACGGGAATACAGAGAGAGAGCTTACCATTGATGCTGCTGTTAAGTCCCTTGCTAAGAGACAGATTTGCCCACTTCGCCAGTTCTTCAGTAGCACGGTTTGGGTTCGACGCAGGTGTAGTGCTAACTGTCACGGTACGAGGAGCAGCGGCAGGTCTGGGCTTAGCAGCGGGTGCAACTGGCACAGTACCGCTGGCCGAACGGGGTCCGAGAGGAGCCGCAGGAGGCGCCTTGGCTTTTCCGCCAGCGCCCACAGTGGTCCAGGCACCGGTCGAGGGAGGCGGCGTTGCACTAGCAGGCTTGCTGGCAAGATCAGCGTAGCGTTTACCGGTGGAAGAAACAGTAGGAGTAGTTGCGGCGGCTGCGGCAGCTTGTGCAGCATTAGCCGCTGCCAGACGCTGCTTACGAGCTTCTTCTTCCTTCTGGATCTGAGCAAGAGTCTTCTTGACTGGAGCATTAGCGGGCGCAGTCTGGGTCTTGCTGGCAGCATTCTTGTTCCACACGGAGCCAGTCGATCCCGGAGTAGCAGGAGATCCTGCACTGGCCCAGTTGGCGGTTGATGGGAGGCCAGGGGTGTCCGCCTGGGTCTGCTGGCTGAGACGCTCTTGTTCAGCAAGCATCTGAGCACGACGGGCAGCAGCAGCCTGCTCCTCCCGCTGAGCGGCGCTACGCTCCTCCGCTTCCTGGATCTCCTTCAGCGATGGGCCCTTAGGAGGCTCGATCGGTTCCTTGGCCCATGGCGCAATCGAAGTCGTTGGCGTCTCAATAGGTGTCTGGTTCTGCGACCTGGAAGTTGCCGCGAGTGACTCCGCGACATTCTGACGGTTACGCTGCGCGGCGGGAGCAGGGAGTGGTGATGCGGAAGGAGGGGGTGGGAAAGGCTGAGGCATTCCATTGTCCGCCTTAGAGGTCCATGCCGAATCACCGTGAGACTGCTTTTGGTGCTGCTGCTGCTGCTGCTGCTGCTGTTGTCGTTCTTGCTGCTGCTGCTGTCTCTGGGCGGAGGCAGCCTTCTGCACCTGCTGGGAGAGGGAGAGTGGTTCGCTTGGAGCTTGAACAGACTGCTCGTCCGCCGCGGCGGCAGAGAAAGATTCCTCAGGAGCATTCTTTTGCTGGTCGGTGCTAGCCTCCTGAGGGGCTACAGAGGGCGGGTGAGTGGGGAGACCATCTCCGATCCTCATGCCAAGTTCATCTTCTTGCGAGCGCATAGCATGGAATTGTCGCAGTCGCTCATCACGGGCCTGCTGGTCAAAGATATTCTCGGCCTGCTGGCGATCGAATTGCTCTTGTTCTTGCTGCAAGCGAGCACGGTCCTGAAGCATCGAGGCAACCTGTTGGGAATGTAGGAAATCATCCGGCTGGCGAGGGCCAAACGCTGAAGGTGCGTTATTGAATTGGAAGGGACCCGGCCGTCCGACGTTGAGACGCTCGAGGAGGGCAGGAAGATCGTCCCTAGAGTTCATAGGGTCGCTTCCTAGCAATTGCGGACCCATGCTGGGCACCGGATTCTGTCTAATTGCTGCATCGAAGAAGCCCGGAACAGCCTGGGGCGGTTGAATCGGACCTTGGAGCGGCGATGGTTGATAGCCTCCAGGAGAAGTAATGCTTCCGTAGCTGGGCTGACTGTGTAGGCTGTGCGCACTCGAATGATGCTGCAGCTGCGGGTGGATGGTATGAGGTCCAGGCTGAAGATGCATCTGCTTCATCAGCTGCTGTTGCTGTGCCAAATGCTCCTTTTGCCTGGCCATCAAATACTGCTCCTCTTGCTTCCTCCTCTCCAAGGCGTTCTGCTGCTCAGCGGTCAAAGTAGTACCGAAACTGGGGAAACTGTTTGCGAACGGTGGTTGAGCAGCTCCGGGCTGTGTCGCTGGTCCCGTACCCCATGGGCTAGGGGTAGGATCAGGACCATGAGGAATTCCAATCTGCGGCACCAGGAATGGCTCACGAGAGTTGCCGATACGTCGAACCAGCTGCGCCAATGGTTCGAATTCCGTATCCTCGAGTTTCTTGACCTGCAACTCCGCCGTGAAGAAACCAGCCTTGAACCAGTCGTGCATCTCAAGACCCGACCACGGACCCTGGATGTTTCCCTGCGGATCCCGATAGATCCACCGCATGCGATCGGGCATTACCATGGTGCGCTGCTGAGCGGTCGGGACAGAGCCAAGCCCAGAGGCTGAACCGGGCTGACCGATGTTTTGACCTGATTGAGATCCATCATGGGAAGACGCCATGCCAGGCGTAGATCCCGCAGGGGCCTGAGAAGCAGTGGTGGCGGGTGTACTTTGCTTCTCTGCAGATAAAGGATCTTCTCCACGTATCAGCCGGCTTCCAATGTCAAGACCATCCAGCCCAGAGTAATTTCCTCGTAAAGACTGGTCCTCATTCCGCGTCTGGGAGCTAGCCTTCCCAGGGCTGCCTCCTATGACACTTCGAGTGGTAGCCTCACCTGTTTGCCTATTCAGACCCTCCAATCCTGCCGAATCCTGTCTAGACAGATCGCCCTGCATCTGCTCCTGCATTGCAGGAGGAAACAAGGAACCCAATTTACTAGCTCTGCCAATACTACCTGAAGTGCCGAGTGCTCCATGAGAACCAAAAAAGCCTCCTCCGCCCAGAGTAGACAGACTAGGAGACTGAAGATCAGCCATAGAGCCAAAGATCGGGTCGCCAAAACCAGTGAAGGCCGATCTCTCCCTAGTAGGAGTGCCAACACCGGCACTAGGCGGCCATCCACCAGCGCCCCCGAGACCGGAAAGACCACCAAGACCTCCCAGACCGGAGAAACTGCGAGTAGGCCCAGCGCTCGATGTCTGGCTGCGGTCTCCGACGGACACATCTCCCATACCCGACCCAACCCTACGAATGGAAGCAAACGGCCCTGCTTCATCGCGAAGACTGCTCAAGCCTGGAAGATGAGTGTTCTGGACGTCTGAGCCATCCGTGTCGACATCTTCGGCGTCAGTCGACTTGTCGCCGTGAGGGCTTTGATAAGGGTTCGTATTTGTAGGGCTTGTGGGCTCCTGGCCAGGGAGATGACTGGAGGCTTGGCTAGGGGAGTTGGCATGACTCTGCATCAATTCGCGGAATCCAGGAACACTAGACGTCATTCCAAAGGCCCCAAATCCAAGCTGGTCGATACCTTGCGACGGAGTGCTAACCTCCCGAGAGCCTCCAAGGGCGGCACTTCCACTGCGAGGTTCATCGCTACCGAACGGGTTCGTATCACTGCGGGTGGCACGTGTCTTCGGGGCTTCGCCCCAAGTCGATTGGGATCGTTCGTCACTCTCGTTTTCTGGCAGTCTTTCCAAGCCACTCAATGAAGTATTCTCCTTCACAGAGGCCCCGATGTCCTCAGAACTGTCCTTGGATAACAGACCCTTAAACCTGCTTTCTCCACGAAGACTCCCAAGGCCAGGTCTTCTCTCTTGGCCACCAGCGGATCCCAGGGAGAAAGCGCCGAAAGCTCCCATTGGTGAGAAGCTGGCATTCTGCGAGGCAGACGACGGCCAAGGGGAAGTTGGAAGCCCAGCACTTAAGGGATTGGTAGCGCTACGTTTCAGAGAACCAAAGGGAGATGCCAGGTCCGCGGCCCCGTCTCGAGCTGCATTCTCCTTTTCTTTCTCCTCCAACTTGCTATTAGAGACTGAGTCGCGGAAATCTGTCTTCCGTCGGAGCAGAGCAGGCGGAGGAGTAGACGTATTGGGCTCGTCGCGGAAGAAGCGAGAACCGGCAGTCGGTGATATCGGGTTCCCTATGGAATCACCTGTCTCGCGACGTCTGGTCCCGGGACGACCAGCGCTAGGAGAGGACGTATTAAACGTGTTGATGTGGCTCTGCGGATTAGAGACGGAAGTCTTGCGTCCGCCTACCACACCGGCGTTATCCTTAGAGGCACTCGATGGCGGGGGCTTCAGAGGAGAGTTGACGGTAGTCGAAAAAAGCTACGCATCTCTCAGTGACCGCTTCTTCAGTAGACGGTGGAGACAATACCAACCTCTTTTTCATCATCAGTCAGATCCACCAATCCCAAGGGCTCAACATGGCCGCCATGGTCCCAGCATATCTCAGGACCAGACGGCGTATCCTTATGGTCATCCCGCTTTCCCCAAGCACCATTCGCCGATGGAGTCTCCTGGTGTGGGTTCCAGTCTGCCACAAAATAATCCGACACATTCTTGCCCAGATTCCCCGTCTCCCGCTGGCTCTTATAAAGGTTTAAAAGCTGGTCCTTTGAATAACGGCTTTCGCCAGGTGTGCCATTCCGCAGGCCGCTAGACTGAGAATTCGAGTTCAGGTGAGGAGGAACATATGTCCCCACTGTCGGAGTTGTCGCAGCTGATGTCGACTGTCCGCTCTCTCGATTATGAGAAGGGTTCGTAGCAACCGACGGGCGGCGGAAGGTCTGTGTTGCTCCGTTCATTCGCGGTCGAGACCTGCGCATAGAGTGATCGATCAGTAAGGCTAGAACAGAAGTATAATAAACGCAGGCCCTCTTTTGCAAATATAGAAGAAATGATCGGGGAAGTCGCATGGCGATCAGAGAGGATTGCCCTACCATTCTCCACTGCCATCCCCTCTCCTACCGGAGTCTGGGATATTGCCTGCTGCGGCAGAAGCAAAACTCGAGGGAAGCGGCGAAGGCATTATGGGTTTATCTACTCGCAGACGATGTCACCTGTCCAGGAAGGTAATAGAACCGATGGAGGGACACAGAGTCGCGAGATTGTTGTGGTGGCTAACGAGCCTAGGGAAGGAAGGATTAAATTCGGTGGATGTCGAGAACGACACGAGATCCTGAAGACAGGACGGGTAGTGATTCAGTGAGCCGGGTGGACGCAGCTGAGATTAGCAGCTACCGTCAAAAGAATTCAAATAGTCAACGTGTGCAGGCGTCGAGGGGAGCGAGAGAAGTCGTGGATCGAGAACGAGCAAAGTCGAGATCAGAGGATCGAGTCTGAAAGTTGCTGGTAGGTCAGAAAAAGGCCACGGCGAATGAACGGCGGCCGTGGAATTACCACACGCACAACGCACATAAACGGGCGCCGCAGCTGTCGTGACACCGCCCAGCCACCCGCAGCTTTTTCAGCGATGCTCACTACGGTCGCGTGGGTTTGATTCATCAACGATGGGCGGCTGGGCGGTTGTGGGATCTGCCAGATCAGATATAGCTATGGCCTAGCTGTCTATCCTCGCCGTCTTCACATTTTCTAGTTGTAAACGCTCCACGCAAAGGGGAAACTCTCTGGATATACACTGTAAATTCTCTGTACAGTTAGCTTGTCGATATCCGTCACTGCAGCAGCTCCGGTGGGCTGCCGGCTGTGGAAATAGCCACAGTTCAGCTGTACGTGTACTATCGCCACGTCCTGCACCGGATTGGGCCACCAGCCTTCCGACGTGTCGCCTCCCGCGACCTCCAGCGCGTTGTCCTTCATTCATTCATTCTCACGAACAAAAAGAAAACAACTTCTCTTGCACCGTCCATTCCAGGAACCCCACTGTGCGCTCCTAGAGTATAGAGGGCTGGCTCAAGCAAACGCCATTTGAGACTGACATTCGTCCAGGGCAAAACCCTATAGACCCCGTCTGCAAACTAATCCTTCAGTCATTGCGGTCGTCTAGCAGCTAAATGATATGAGATGTCAACTACTCCTCCTGGTCATTCAGGAGGAGCTGCAGCCTCCCTTCAAATAACCTGAGATTTGTCAAGTGATCAAAGCAACCGCTGCAGCAAACAAATTTCGATTCCGCCACAGATGTTTGCTTCCCAGGCATTCTACTATGTCACGACTGACTTCTAGTACACATTCTCTATATGGGGACGCCCGGGGCGTCCTTTGTCTATGGCAGAGCAATCTGTGGTCATCAGATTGAAAAAGATAGGCATCACTGGGTTTCTGTGCGACCACTCTGGAAGAGAAGAGCATATATATTCGAGTGTTCTTCACATTTGCTGCTGTTTCTAGAATTTACAATGTTGTTTTCCCTCCTGAACCCAATTCAGATGTTTTTTTTTGCATACTACCTGATTAACTGATCTCATCTTTTCATTTTCGATTCCTTCAATCAGGCCTGAGGGAATGCCCTCTTTGTCTGGGAAGGACAGGAATCGTGACCTCCCTTACGCCTGGTATTGGAAAGGAGATCCTTTATCAAGACACAGGCTCGAGAGAGAGCCAATCATGCCCCTAGATACTGGTCCACGCAGGGGCACAGCAGCTTGCGATTATGCGCCGCGTCCCTGGCTTGGGCGTTTGTCTTTGGCTTCCATTATTCCTACCCGTCGACAGCGCGTTTCAGCTCGCCCTCTAGGACAGATGGGCCCTGGCTTCTTCAGCGGAGAGAATCTGTTAGAGACAAGGCGGAGTGGAAGGGGTCTGCGTTCTGCGCATCCTTTTGAGCCGTGGGAACCTCCTCCGTTTGCGGGATTCGAACCACCACGGGGTCCCGGTCCTGCACACCCATGGTGTGGGACATCATCCTATCCCCCGCGCCCACCATTTGACCGTGGCTCAAGATTCCCCCATGGCAGCTACAGGTCGCCTCGATCGCCGTGTACTTGGCCTCCGGACGAACAAGATGGCTGCGAAGGTTGCGAAGACGCCGTCGAATATGAGTGTGACTGTTCATCTGACGGCGATGAATCGTGCCGAAGTGACGAGATGGGGAGTATGGGAGGAGGCTCTTATCGCCGCCGTCGCCCGAATCGGAATCATTCAACGCCCCAAATGATACATCCTTCCAGGGAGGTACCTCTTAATGGCCAAGCTTATGCTCGGGACTTATCTCCTTGTTCCCCCTCGCCTGGGAGGAGATTCATGGCACCGTATGGTGAGAGGGGTGAGAGCAGAGTTCCTCGTCGAGCCCACTATGGAGATGATATTGGTCTCAGGAGGTTCTAGTCCTGGGATGTATCTAGTAAAACTGTCCGCATCCTTTCAGTACTGCTTCTCAGTGAACGCCTCCAATCAAATTTCTTTTCATCGTGCTATTCTCGGTATCATATCCTGCTGGCTGGGACCACGCTATTGGTGACGGTATGATGACCATGGGCATAGTTCCGTATTGAGCCATTCCCTTTGCCTGATTTCGCCCGACTAATAAACTCCGGTTCTTTATGAAATCGTCAAGCACATAGTTGTTGCGTAAGTGACAAAAGCAAGGTCGTCCGTCCTTCGAGACAGTTCGTAAATTCGCCATTAGCCCTTTCTAGATCAAAAATAAAAATAAAGAAAACACCATATTATACGGATCTTCGTGGGCGTAACGAAGACTTAGTTATGTTAGCCAGCTCCCGCAACAACCGAAAATAACCTCGGTCTTTCGGCATCCCGGTTTGATTTCCCCCCGTTCCGTGCGGTAAAATATGGAATAGTTAGCTACATTCGGCAGTTTGGCTTCCATCGTAGGACGTGCATTTAGTTAACTACATTGGGTGATTTGATTGATAATGATAGAGAGAACAGGGACATGAGATCGACAAGCTAGCTCGGTCGAAATCTGAGGTGTCCAGACCAACGTTTATTTACTATTATTACTAGTTGGTTTAGTTCGACTTGTCACTGGGGATATAAATGTGTGGGGGAGTCGCCTCCCCCGCTACCTGTTTGACTTTCCGACGTGGACTGATTGTATCGCAGCAAGGCAGGCTGGAAGAACGAGGAATTGAACGATAAGCTTCGAAATCAGTTAAGGTACACGGCTCACGACACAGATATTCCAGGTTCTGTTTCTCAATTGATTAAGGCTTTTCGGGCTAAGGTTAGTTGTTGCTACAACCCGAGATGCGCTACCAACTTTTCCTCTTCGATGTACATGTCACGGTGGGCTAATATCGCCTTGAGAATTCGCAGGAAACTGCCTGGAGCTTCTAACTCTATACCAAACATCTAAAATTCGACGCACCTCCGCAAACAGTCCCGTTTCGTTTCCGACGGTCTGCTATTTTCCGTGTTATCGATAACGATAATCAACCCCGCACGGGACATTGAACGGTCCACGAACATTATTCATCCCGCTTTACTTGACCCATTGATCCAGCATGTCCAAGGCACTCTTCATCACTTCCGTCGATGGCAAGCCGGGGAAGCCTGGCCAGGTCTACTACCCTCTCGTTGTGCGCACGGCGCCGCAACCGACCCCGCAGGGTCGTGAAGTGCTGGTTAAGATCAGCGCCGCATCTCTGAATCACCGAGATCTTTTCCTGCGTCAGCACCTGTATCCTGGAGCAACTTTTGACGTGCCTCTTGGTGCAGATGGTGTGGGAATCGTCGTGTCAACTGGCCCTGGAGCTAAGAGCGAATGGAAGGGCAAGAGGGTTATTTTGAATCCTGGCATAGGATGGAAAGACAGCCTTGATGGGCCAGAAGACCCATCTGGGTACAAGATTATGGGTGGTACAAAGTTCTATAATAAAGGAACTTTGCAAGAATACGTTACTATTGATGAGAGTGAGCTGGAAGAGGCTCCTGAGCACCTGACTGATGCGGAAGCCGCCGCCCTGCCGTTAACTGGACTGACGGGATGGAGAGCCCTGATCACAAAGTGCGGTGAGAGGAACTCTGCCAATGGTGCTGTAGTGCTTATCACTGGTATTGGTGGCGGTGTGGCATTGATGGTTCTCCGTTTTGCTGTGGCTCGAGGTGCCAGTGTCTTCGTCACCAGCTCGAGTGAAGAGAAAATCAAGAAAGCAATTGAGCTGGGAGCCAAGGGTGGTGTGAACTACAGGGATGAGGGCTGGGAGAAGAAGCTTCTTTCACAATTACCACCTGGAAAGTCTTTCTTCGATGCCATTATTGACGGTGCTGGCGGGGATGTAGTTGAGAAGGGTGCAAAACTGCTCAAGGTAAGCGATCTATAACCGTGAATTGATCTGACGAAGTCATCTAACCAGCATAGGCTGGTGGTGTTATCTCCGTATACGGCATGACGGTCTCTCCAAAGATGCCGTTCCTGATGCAGGCAGTCCTCAAGAACATCGACGTCCGTGGATCCACTATGGGCTCTCGTAAGGAGTTCAAGGATATGGTGGAGTTCGTTAAGCAACAGAAGATCAAGCCCATCGTTTCGCGTGTTCTGAACACCAGCTTAGACGATATCGCTGGTCTCGACTCTCTATTCGAAGATATGAAGCATGGAAAGCAGTTTGGAAAACTGGTCATCGAGTTTGGAAAGGCCGGTGTGGAAAGCAGGCTGTAATGCTCCGCTCGCGCGCTTGGCGATATTTCTGTGTCCTTACATTGCACATTGGGTATCTATGTTCGTGATGAATAATAATTGCTGAGAGTTCTTACAACGCCAAATATATACAGAAATGGATTGAATGCGAAATTACTAGACCTTTCTCACGTCTCATGTCACTTCAGTTTGCCGACTCTGGAGGGTCGTTCCTGCCACCATAACCTCCATTCTGTTGGCTTCAGTCGATGGTTACTTCCACAGATTCGCTTATATCTTCAATACCGTACTTCAGTCCGGATCTTCAAGCTCATCGTACAATCATCGTGTGCCGTTGATCCGCCATTATCATATCCCACTCTTTGCACAATCTTATCACGCTTTCTCCAGATCACTGGCAGCGTGCTGAAACTATCATTCCTTATCAAGAATATCGGTGACTGGCTAATATCTCTCGCCATGGGTCTGCTTGCAGCCCCTGCGCTATATTCACCGAATGCATACACTCTGACAGTCCAAACAGCACTCCACGTATGTAATCCTTCCAAGAACCAGGAACACAATCCGCCATCAAATACTAAGCGCATAATCATCTCACATAATATAAACAGGATCATGATGTCGCCGTTGATGCTCTCCACACTACCAATTATCATCTTGAAAACAAGATGGCCAAGCTGCGCATCAACACGGGCACCCTCCGCGATGAGATCTCGACTCTACGGACGCATCTACTATGCTTTCAGCATGACCGCCTGATAACGTGGCAGGCGGATATCCTTACAAGACTCATTGAAGTCGTCTACGAACGGTTGGGGAGGACTATACCGTGGAGAGAGGAGACTGATATAGAGCTCGCCTCCAGAGCGTATCTCATCGCTGCAAGAAGGATCGACAAGGCGACGTTGAGAACGAAATTAGGCCTCCATACACGATACTGGGAAGCACTAGGGAAATATCCGCAGGTAAGCAATTCCGAATTCATACAAGAGAGACCTGACTGGAACCGGCGGTGTATCCGAAAAGTATATTTGCTAATAATGCATGTTATCTCAATACAGGTGGTTGACTTTCGAAGCGCTGACCCACGCAGAACCGAAAAGGCATTCGCAGAATGGCTAGTATCGGAAAAGGAGAACAAGCCTCGGATGTATGAGTTCTGGGCAAAGTTATTCCTCGTCTGCTATGAGAGAGGTGTTGATGAGATTGCGCAGGAAGGGTAGTCGTGGGTCGGAGGCTGAACTGATATGCTTTGATACATCCCTGGGGTAAGGGATAATCTGCATTGTACAGGTTTCTGATTTTGAGGTTAGGTGCACATACATGCTTTGAGGTGGTTATTAGTCTAGTCGAGTTATCATTAGGAATATACCAATCGTTGACGCTACAGTTTACTGTTATATAGATTTATCGACCACGCTTGTAGCCCTTATCCTTGCATATGAATCGGAGGAGTGACAGGAAGAAGCTATACTCAGTCATCGCCTGGCAACTAGATAAATAGAACTGTCATTATTCGGATATCAATCATGCTAATTTTTACCTTCTATAGGTACCTATGTTGGTTCTCTGTTGTCGGACTGCAACGAAGAGAACAAACCAATAAGCCTATAAAAGATTATACACAATGCGAAAACCATAGTCAGGAAGAGGAGTTTGTTTGACTAGACACAATTAATGGGTAAGAGCTTACTGAAGACAAGTCTCTTGTCTTCGATCACCTCCATCATAGCAATGAACAAGTCAAGAAGAAAAGCATGAATCCCTTCGATCGCTATGCCAGAAAAACCACAAAGCGACACTACAGCTGCTATTTTGAATGTCAGCGCCATTCTACTTCTAGATTTTAATATATGAGATCTGTCGTTAACGACGACTCTATCTAGCCGCTCCTCTCACGGGTTCGTTCATTGATAGAGAAAATTCATGGCTACTGGCGAGGTCTTCTTTTTAATATAAACAGTAACGCATTAACCCAGTCTCCCCGGATGACGACCTCTAGTGCTTACGAAAATGATATATATTCTATCCTGCTCTCATGAGCTCGTGGAAAGTGGTCGTAGCTTGTTGTTTAACTATGCTTGCTTTCCATATACCATATACACAGAACTTAATCGAACTCCAGATACTACGAAAGACTATTGACCTATCAGTGGAAGAATATCATCCTATTATCCAAATCGAAATCTCTAAGTTTTACTCGCCAGGTCCTCGGGTTCAGTGTAAAAACTAGTTAGTTAGTAGAAAAGTGTAGGCTCGAATTTGTATCGAATATATTAACAGCGGAATAAGTCAATGGTAACAGATAAAAGGGAGACAATATAACGCAACAATATCTAGCAATTACGAGGGTTATAGCCTGTTCTCGGAATCTGAATCTCCAGGTAAAGTAGTAGTAGCTGTTATGTGTCGTACTGGTGTCGTACTTTTTTTTTTCTTTCTATATGTACACCCCCGAGAAGTCTCATTTCTACAATCACTAGATGAATGTCCTGGATATCTAATACTTTACATAATCTAACTCATCCCCAGTTTTCTTCTATGAATACAATTCAAGAAAGCACGTCTAACATATACCGTATAACCGACTACTTAATCCTATGTCCATTTTGTGCATGTAATAGTATCTTCCCTACGTTATATTGCCTTCCCCGCGAATAGCCGCAGAGAACACAGTACACCCCCACTACACCTGTTCAAGGCAAAGCAAGCACATGAAAAGAATAATGACCGATCTTACTTTGCCCGCTCACCCACCTCGCTTAGAATTTAGCTTATAACCTTCGTAAAGAATAATGCATTCCGAAGATAAATTATTATTATTATTACAGTTTACCTCGGCTATTTACTCTTGCGCGGGATCCGCGAAAAACCGCACAGACGGAAGTCAAAAAAGAAGATAAAAAAAGGACAGAGAAAGAGAACAAAAAAAAAAGTTATAAACAACAACCGGATGTTTTCCCACAGTTAGTTAAGGGCGAATATCGAGTTTGGCTAATTATAAAACATCCTTGTCCGCTCCACTAAGTAGATGATGATAGAGGTATATTAATTGACCAATTATATCAAGTTATTATTATTTCTCGTAGTTCTCGTATAAAAAATAGGAAGAGAGAGAAAAAGCTAACTAGTAGTGTAACCGCGCATTATTATTATTGCATTTGCAAAACGCGGGATTCGGGACAATGAAGGAAAAAGGAAAGGGTAAAAAAAAGAAATTTAAAGTTTGCCGGGTTGAACTAGACTAACTGGGAAGACAGGCCAAATCTATACCATAGGAACCTTTTTTTAAATTTAGCAGCATATACTATCTTTGGAAATGTCTCCAGAGTCAAGGTCGGAGCTCCGAGGCTAAAAAGCTCCGGGTTTAGAACTGAGACTTTTCGAAACGAATGATATGTCCTTTTGTTTTTTTCTCTAGTAAATAACTAACCGGTCTTTTTCGGGTCGTGGTGGGATTATAGTTTATCTGTTAGTTAGTTATGCAATTTATTTTTATTATTAATCGACTCGAGGAGAGCTGAACAATTTACTCAGTTTGACGGTTGACCCGACGGTACTTAATGTGGGGATGGGATGAACCGTTTAAATGCTCGGCCGTTGAAAGGGCTGAAGAAAACAGTTTCACGGAGACCCATTATTATTAACTGTTGTACTGTACAATGCCCTGGATAGGAAATGATGACGGATAAGCCGACGGCGAAGGCCGAAAATGGGAGCTTCAAACATCGGAAACGCCATTCCACGGTGGGATGCCAAGTTTGCTTATTAGCTAATACTTAATGCCTTGGCATTAAAAGAGGAAGCTGGAGACTCAGAGACGACGATGGCATTGATCGAAAGCAGGCATTCCTGGGGGATAATCAATGTATCATCGTATCCCTTCTGTGGAGGACGAAAGAACGCGTTCCATGGTCTTTCATCCGGGCGGAGAGATTGGAATCGGTTTTGTACCGTGGTTCTCTCTCTGGGCAATCGAATAGCAAGTAAATATTATTAATAGTCGGGACTTGTAGACATCCTGAATCTTGCTTTCTATATGTAGAAGTCTCGGTGTTTTCTCGATCACGCCAATACGCATGAGCGGCGATGTTGGAGAGTAGAATATGAGATCAAGGCGAAGATGGTATGATACCTTGACCGAGGCGCTTACCTATCTCCACCTTCTCGGATGTGAAAATCTTCGTCCCTGGAAGAAGCGGTCAGGATAGTCAATCATGAAATCACATAGATTATCCTCCTGGTTCCCTTTCTCACTCATGAGGTGGCAATTGAAGCCGTCATTAATGAGAAAATGATAATCATCCGAGCCAAGATCTCGCTTTCGTCAGAAGCATGAGCGCAGTCGGAATCTGACAGCGACGTCTGCCATGACAGACTTACAGTGCACAAAGGTAGAAACAATACCAAGATCGATGGGTATAGTTAATATAGTTAGATCAATTGGCAAAGCTACCCTTGAGTGAATAGCGCACTACAGTCAGGGTTCCCGACTCGACAGCTAGTCCTGACCGCAATTCAGAGAGAGGCGGTCTGTTGAACGGTTCGGCCGATCATGTAGTGACGCCGTTCAGCTTTTGGGTTTGCGCCGACAGATTTTTTATTTCAGAGTGCAACGTTGTCGTGATGTTGGAGAAAGCCTGAATCAAAGTGGATCAGCATGTACTTTTTATAATTAGCAGCTGTAGCCATAGGGAGAGATATCACAGCCAGAACAGGTATCTAGGCAGGAGAACGGCGGACGCCACAAGTGGTTGATCTCTGCCCTCTCATCACGCGTCGTTATCCTTGGGTGAAGGCTGAACCTTCGAGTTGAGCAGATGGGCCAGCGAGGGGATACTGATCATTCATAGGCCCCTCGTGCGATCATGCAAGCCTTATCAGGTCCGCGAGGTTGAGAGTTTGACACCACAGGCTTCGTGCCGAGATCGACTGAAACCTGTTCAATATAACGTGCAGTTCGGGCCGCTATGGTAGATAATAGCTACTCCTCAGATATTGGCCAGGAAACGACCTGCGTCACTCGAGTAAACTCAAACCGTCTCGTCACATAGGTATATCAAAACCAACAGCCGGTCTACAGCCAATTATCATTAGATAGCTGGTCTCATGGATGCAATAATTGAGAGTACCTCACCCGCGGGCTTGCATCATGTCTAATACCTAATATGGTTTAGTAGAACTGTTTTCCTGGGGTATCACCGAATTAGTCTGTCAACACATGTGCTGGAGATTTTGTCTTCACGGGGACTTGCTGACGTATTATTATCTGGGAGTTGTTCTGGTAGATTTCACGAGGAAATTTTCTCTTGGACTCCCCAAAGGTGCATTGCGTAGAATACGGAGTACAGCACTGATAGCTAACTACGGAGTAGTTAGCGACAAGGACGCTATACTGTTTTTTTTAAGGTTCGGGAGCAAGCCTGAGATCGTCGGTCTGATTGTCTGACCAGGAAAGCGGGCATGGGCGAGCTGCAACGAATGCCGGACAGCCCTAACGGACGGTTGAAGCGAAGAAGAATCCATTCGTTGTTCTGGAAAAAGATGGCAGGTTTGCCTACGGCAGATTTCTGGTAGGTCAAGCTATATCCAGTTAAGGTAGGGTCGTAAGATCGCATCGTGTCCTGTTCACCCGTGTTGCGCCTCGTTTTAAGTTAAACGATAAGTGACTACTGGAATTCTGACATGAACGATGCCATTGCCAAGCCACGTCGCGTCTGCCGCTCACCCCTTTTGTTCTTCGAGTATTGTTGAGCTCCGACATAATCTGTGGCGGAAGCTTTACTTTGGGCCCCGGCCATTATTGTTAACTTTATGTGGTAGTAGTTCGCAGCTGTTGGTCGCTAGTAATAGTCCGGATTTGGACTCAATAATAGAGTAAATAACAATGGAGAGTACTTACGACCGAAGTCCACTCAGATGGGCCTTTAAATGGTTTCATTTTTGGGCCTCCAAGAACGATGATCTGAATTGACGGATAGGCGTCAATGTTGATCGTCGACCTAATAATGAAATCCAGAAGTTGCACGGACGGAGGAAATCATCCCCGGACGGAACATCCCGGTCGCCAAATCTTTTTTTTGATGTTCGAAAGGGGGTCTTCGTGGGCCACTGGAATAACAATTCTCAATCACGGAAGAATTCTTTGTCTATTGTGTGAAAGGATTGCCTTGCCATGGTCACCTAAGGATATCATCAAGGAACAGAATCCAGAAATTGTGATCTTTCGACGTCCACACTCATCCAAGGTGGAGGTTTCTCCCACCTTTCTTGTCGACATATCTCCAACAGCCAACTATCTCCTTTTATAGCTGCAAAGATAGTAAGCTTGTCATTTATGGCGCGTATACCCCGTGCGATAGTTATAGACACAGAATGGTCGACAGACTATTGACTCAAGTGGCTATGGAGCCGTCTCTAACAAGCCTTGAGCGTTAGAGCGTTAGCACGAGTTTGTCGATAAAAGCTTCTCTTGGCTTCTGGCGTAGCAGCCGCCTATTACTTTGATCTGCAAGCACCTTCGAGGAGCCGGCTTGGTGGCACTGTGGGGAACCGACAATACTGCCCTCAGGCAGAAGAGTACAGCAGCTGAAGCTGAGCAGCGATAATTATCCAACAGCAAAGGCAAGAAAGAATAGAACAACTCGTGCTATGAATAGAACTCCGTGTATGAGATATACGGAGAACGAATGATACTCGAATCGTCCCACGGGCGAATCAGGCTGCGGGACTAATGTATTTGTCCTGCAGTTACTCCGTACGCCGTACAGATAAGGAATTCGAATTTCAAGAGGGCCACCTGACCTCGAGAGCCTCGAAATATTGCAGACACGAGGGAAGCTCTATAGATAGACTAATTCTGTAAGCTCTCTCTAGTGAGCCGGAAGCATCCCATGACGGAGTTTGCTCAATCTCTTCAGAGAGGTAAGCATGGCGTATGCACAAGCGACAATAACATTCACCGTGGCAGGTTGGGAGTAGCGCCAGCTGTCGGTGCACGCCATGGAAGACTCTAAACTAAGGACATAGGGTCGGATTCTGGGGAATGCCAGGGTAACAGCAGCGACGTTGCAACGTCGATGGACGTCTGATGCAGTTGGCGCACAGCGTCCAGCTGTGCCAGTTCAGGCGTTCCTGGTGAGCCAGTCGATCGCTAAGGCATAAGGCATAGCCAGAGGGCATCTGGCATCTGCAGGCTGCAGGTGAGTCGTGGCGGCAGCGTCTGTGCTATATCGGGATCCCGGCATTAGTGGGCTGGAGAAGGCTCCGCGCGCCACAGGCCACGGGAAGTGTGTTTGCAACAAAGCCGGACAGCAATAATAATGATAATAATATAGGCTTCTGTAATAATCAGAAATCTCCCTGGATCATAAAGACAGGGATATCAGACTTAGGAAGTTCAGTGGAGCACCCTGGAAGGTGCTTTTGATCGAGGGAGTTTGTTCCTTGATGAGTTGCCGTGCGATTCTCCCTTGCTTTCCTTCTTTGCAATAGTACCTCTTCGAGTCTCCAGCAGAATGAGGAGCGAGGAAGTGTTCTCCCACCTCTGTGGTCTCGTTTCCTGGCTTTCCATTCCCTGCCCGCCAAAGAAACCCCCCTTGCTCATCCACGAAAACATCGCAAGGTTGATACACGGTGAACTTTGAAGAATGAACTTTTAAGGTTCTATTTAGATCGGACCGTGCCCTGGTGCCTTCCATTGAACCGTACCCTGAAGATCGTAAGATGCAATGGTTCGAGGCCTGAGGCAGAAGTAGAAATGACCATCGGGTCATCAGCCTTTCTATGCGTATTTTGGCTAAGCGATCATAGAGAATGCAAACAAGAAAGCACGAGTATTATGATAATGCATCTCGGACCGGTATCGAATCCCGATAGGTGGGAATGCTCCGTGTGCTATAACTAGCGGTTAATCGTCTCGCAGATGATTATTAACTGCGTGGAAGGAGTTAGTTATCCTATGGCCTTAGGCGTAATTATTTTGACCGGACATCCTAGCTTCAGCAGCGATTCCGGCTGCCAGCTGTTCCGTCTGACAGTAAAGGTAGGATAGGCTGGCCGGGGGATGGCCTTCCGTCACTTGGCGTGATTCTATCATATCTAGTTACGAGACGGAGCGACAATGATGGATTATTTTCATTGTGCGATGGATCATGTTCCGTCATCCGTATAGGGATGCCACGGAATGCGTTTCCTGAGTGGGGGTTTTCCCTGAGCCACAGCCTGAGCTGTCAACCGTCCAAAGGCAGACGCTTAACCGCGGTTCCAACGTGTTCAAGGCTTTGGTTAGGGTGTTCGCCGGCTCCCTGGGATCTGTGGCGGCCTTGCCCAGTGAGATGCCCATCTTCTTACACCGTCGCAATGATCTCCTGTGCGACGCTGACTGTTTGCTGTCGAGTCTCGTTCTGCTTTTTGATTTGCGGTCATCCTGTCCAATGGAAGCGAGACGCCAGAAGGCTTCTAAACGGGTCTAACTGGAGCAAAGTCCTGTCAGGGCTGGAGGACTCTAAAGTAGCGAACGATGGGCCCCATCTCAGCCTATTCCCAAACCAGACGCCCCGGCCCTTGCATGTTGCTATGTTTAGAGCAAGCCATCATCATCACTATCGTCCTTTCTCCGTGTTGTCCACTGCCAACCTTGCCAAGGGTCATGCTGAGGCAGCTGAGCAGTAAGAGGGCGTCTCCATTGTCCTACAGTTGTCCGATCAGATAGCCCCCTCCTTTCGTCCAACCACCAGAGGCCGCCACACGGTATGACATTGAGCCGGCGACACCATTTGAACGTATCCACGCCGTCGGTGGAGGACCTCCGCCGGTGTTTGGGATGCGGAGTTGGACGCTGGAGAGAGCTCGAGAGCGAAAGAGGACCCTTTTTCTGTCGAGTAACTATAACTAGTCCCTCATTATTATTATTATTATTATTATTAGCGATGGGCTACGGCCGTCAGAGAGGAGTCATGTAGTGGTCTCTCGGTTAAGTAGGTAGTTAGCTGAGATGGTGTTAGCGATAATCACCCACGATGCGGGAAAAAGGAAATAGACCTACTTTTCCTTAGAATAATAGTAATACAGTCCCCATCTCCTGGGCGGGCTCCTCTCTTTTCTCTCTGAAGCCACGACTACGGGTGGCACCAAACCCAGGAGGGCAAAGATCGCGAACGATGGGATCTTTGGATCCGGGGAGCTATGTTAGTATCTGCCAAGGGAATCTTCCCGTAGGGTCAGGCTCAGCAGTCAAGCACATCCCTGGACCGAAGCGAAGCCTCTGCACCGAGGGATGACCCATCTGGCGATGGGAGAAACGAGGCGGTGCTGGAAGAGCTTCCAACCAAACCGACTGACACAAACTCCGTCAGCCTGAAGAGCTTCGACGCCGTTCCGCACCACCCCATCCTCTTACCCACTCAGGAGAAGCGCTGGCGACCAGATGGCGCCCTTCCGGCTGTTCGATTGCTATTCTTTGCTCTTCGTCTGCTTGGCCCCTGCTTTCTCCCCCCTCCCAACGGCCGTGAGATGCGTAGCAGTTCTGTTTGGCTCTGGATGGGACCCGACAGGGTCTCCCGGATACCGATGGAGTCGATGGACGGTGAGCGCATCCACCCTGCCCATGGATAGGATGGTTGCTGGCATGGGCAGTAGTGAGCGTGTTCTGTTCTCTCTGCTCCGGCTGCGTGAGGAGGATCTCCCACTGCCTAATACTCTCGACGAGCAGCCTACTGAGCCCTGTCGCTCCTAGTCACTCGACGCCGGTGCTCTCGTGCTGCGTGCATCCCCCGCCACTGCTGTCACTAGTGGTCTGCTACGAGCACATCCTCCGTCGGCCCTAGTGCAAGGGAACAAAACATTATTATTGTCCTCCTCGTCCTATTCTTAACTCGCTTCATTTCTCCCCCTTCTTCTGCTTCCTTCCCATCAGTATCTTGGATGACGTCGTGAAGTTTTCCTTCTTTCTTCCGCTTCCACTTACACTCGCTCCTCCACTCGCTTGGGGCTGCATCACATCACGTTCGCTACTTTGACTGCTGGGGACCACGGAAAGAGAGAGAGAGAGAGACCGGAGAACGGAAAGGAGAGATTAATCGCTAATTTATCTTGCATATCATTTTTGGTTGATCCTGGGACGACATTCGTTGCGGTCTTGCCTCTGGGGAAATCTACAAGGACCCGAGAGAGGATCTACAAGACGGAATCCGAGAGGTTAATAGCCGTCTTTCAACGCCTCATCCCGAACCACCCGTTTGCTGTGTCGAGAACGTTCCTGTTGTAGAATCCTGTTCAGATTGGCCGTTTGTTATTGTCGTCGTGGACAGAACAGACGTGGGATCTGGTTCAGCGTTGTGCCCATCGAGCTGCTCCCATCTGGCCTAGCCCGCCATCGTCTTGGGCCAAATTCGACGCCAATATCTTTACGGAGGAAGCATCTGGTATTCATTTACAGGCGGATTTGAGCTTGTAAACCTTGTATTTTGCTTTGGCTGAGGGTCAGATTTTTGGAAATCCCAGCTCTTCTTGTTTCGGAGGCATCCTCTTTGGGTAGGAGAGAGCAGGAGACGGATTTGAACGTTTTGGAAGAGTACGGGTCCTCTGGGATTCTGAATAGCTCCGCTTAGGTTAGTACAGACCTCCTTTCTCTCCCGGTTGCCTATTTCTCCCTGTACCTTGCGTTGTTATTCACGATCCTTGATGGGCCCTCCTTGCTTCCCGAAAAGGCTATCCCCGCCCGTCACAGCACAGCAGCCATGCGATACCTTCCTTTATCTTGCAGGCACTCGTGGGATGGTCGTGCACGGCATGAATTGTCCAGGATAACTGACTCTACTGTTCAGGATCTTCCTACCTTCAGTTATTTCCCTTCTTCGTCTTTCTCTCAGAACTGTTGCTTTCTCGGCTCTGCCTCTTGGTATCTACTTGGTAAGTGCTACTTTCTACTTTATGCAGTCGGCCGAACGAATGGGGCTGATATCGCCGTACACAACCAGTGGACAATTTGACCACGACATATACCCCCATTCACTTTCGTTACTGGTGCTTAACCTACATCCGCTTTCCGAAACTCGCTGCAATTAGTGGACCAGAGAGCAAAACAAGCAAAACATCTCTTCTCACATATTGAGAAGATTGCCTGGTACTGGACGATCGCCTCTTTGGGCGTGTTCCTCGTTTCTTTCGCTTCTCTGATGCTGATAATCTTTACATGAAGCCCTTCGACAGTGGATCTAGCCTCGTCTACATCCAACAATATCCGGAGCTCTGGTTTCTACTTTTTCGTTGAAGTCCTGTGGCAACTACGTGTCGTCGCTCGTTTCTGTCTCGGGAAGCCATTGTGTCTTTCCGTAGACACGGTAGTTGAATATTTGAGTTCGCAGTCATTCGCTTGTCGATTTAATCGCTCGTTGCAATTACTGCAACGCTATTCAAGGTGGCGTACTCAAAGACGCAAGGTGTTCTGGTAAGAGAGAACCATTCTACTGCTCTTTCTTGCGAGGGTGTTCGATTCAGGGGAACTCCAATGGATCCGACAGGAATCAGAAAAGCCGTTGGCTCTTCTCGCCAGCATATAAAAATACAGCTAATCATTGTCTTGCTATATAGTTCGATCCAGAATTCCAGACTCCTCTGGTCATTGACGAGTCATTGGATTTCTCAGACCCTGAAGAGTCACGGTTCGCGGGGGCGTTCTCAGACGGCCTTTTGGCCAAGTCTGAACCCGTGTTGCCTATGTCTGCCTTTCAAAGGCCTTCTGATGCTGGCTTAGTCGGTAAGTGACCTGTGGAACCAGCTCACGGGCATTTGGCAGTCGTGACAGCTAACAACATATAACGTCCTGGCAGATTATGATGGCTCTGTCTATCCAGCATATTCTCAGGGACAATATGTGAACGAGCTCTTCCCCTCTTCCTCCGATGACCACGCCAGCCAGAACACAGAGAGCCTCCATTATATGACGGAACACGACTATGCAGGACGTATCTCCTTCGATGGATCTGGCTCCCCCGGTCTTGATCGTGCGACTCTTCAGATCCCTGAAGTCACATCTTACTCTCCTCAGAGAGGCGGCGAAGGCACCAAGGTCTTCGTACAGATACAATCACCATATGACCTCCACAACCGGCTTTGTGCCACCTACGTGATATTTGGCTCGAAGAAATGTGAATGTTTACCGCACTTCCTGGGCTTCTCGAATTCCGTTTTTCAGTATGCCCTCTCAGTTGATGCACCTGCATTCGCACTTTCAGGGAGCCCATCAGCTGCGGTTCCACTGCAGGTAGTGATCGAGAACCAGCCAGGATACAGCCCTTTGACGCTTCAGGTGGGCGTTTATACTTACGAAACGGTCGATCATGATTCCCCTTCAGATGATTCACGGAAAAGGAGAGTCTCAATTTCTGACAATGCCGCTCCGAGACCAACCAAGAGACCTTCTGCTCAACAACTGCGGATCAAAGAAGATGCTGATGCATATTCGTATAATGACAGTGCTTCGTCTCCGTCATATTCCTCCTTTTTACAGACTCCGACAACAATGAGTGTCTTCCCGGCCCCGTATCGGACAGCGTCTTCCCCGAAAGCTTCATTTATCCATCATTCACGAGGCTCTAGTGCGCCACAACCGGCAATCCATACGCCGTCGCCTTTGACCTCTTCTTGGAGCCCTTCATTCGGCATGGTCAGTCATGTCTCGCGCAGTCCTCATCTAGCGGCAGCCTCGGCCCCGAGCCAGAAGACAATGCTCTCTCCTGCCCGACCTCAAAACCCTACACTCATTAGGACATCGACTATACAGCAGGGAAGTGGCTCTGTTGGACCACCGGCATTCAACCCCTACGCCATGTACCCCTCCAAAGCTGTCCTAAAACTGAACGGCGATCTGGACTCAATGGCTGAGAATTGGACCGGTGAAGAGAAGGAGGCCAGGCGGCGCCTTGTCCAGTTCACTCGGGTGCAGAGCGGCAGTACCATCCAGGCGGACTTTCAGCCCGTTTCACCAGAGGACAGAACCCCAAACAGCATATGCATCAGCTGCATATACTGGGACGGCAAGAAGGAATGTTTCGTGACCAGTGTGGACACCATCTATTTGCTTGAATCTCTGGTTGGAGTGCGATTTACTGTCGAGGAAAAGAATCGAATCCGCAGGAATCTGGAAGGATTCCGGCCTCTCACCGTCTCGAAGGCTAAGCCAGACAGCGAGGACTTTTTCAAGGTCATCATGGGATTCCCGGCACCTAAACCTCGCAACATCGAGAAGGATGTGAAAGTCTTCCCCTGGAAGATCCTGTCGCATGCACTTAAGAAGATCATTGGGAAATACGTGAGTTCCTCTTTGAAACCACCTTCTGCCACCTTCCACGTTGTAATGATGTCTGACCTCGGTCTCTGCGCACAGTCTGCCAGCTACTCTTCGACAGCCGGAGCGCTTCCCACCCCGATATGTTCATCCTACCCCGGCAACAGCTCAGCTTCAGATTCTAGAACGGATGTTCAGCATGCGGGCTCGCCTCAGTCCGTCTCGGACTCGGTCACCTCTAGCACATACTCCACCGGCATGACCTCAGCAGTCTTCTCGCCGCACATACACCAGGCAAAGCCCTCATTATCTGCTCCCGATCTACGTGTCACGATGTCACCGAGCAGTCATCCGTACGCCGCTATGTCTGCCTCATATACATATCAGCATGGTCACGGGATGCCACTGGCTCCCATGAATCGCACATCTTGGGATTTCCCGGGCGCTATCGGTCCAGGTCCTGCCGCTGCCAATGTCTCGAACACGGAGCTCTACACCTATATCACACCCCCTTCATACCCGATGGCACACTCCGCTCCTGGGGCATAAGATGGATACACCTTTGTTTTTGTTTTCGGGTGGGAGCTCTTCATAAGGAACTTGCACTAGTCTCATTTCTGGGACACAGGAGGTCCCCCCATAATCGGTCAAACCTGGACATCGTCTTCCGAGACGTCCTGGTGACTAATGGACTACTTGATTCCGACCACGGGACAATCGACATGTTGAACTGGTCAGCTCCTTTTTCCGTTCGATCATCTTGTCGTGCTGGGCAGTCGTCCTTGCTCTTCGCTTGACGTCCTTTCATCGCTACAGCTCGCCTTGATCCTTCATCCGATGACGGACTGTTATGCGGGAGCTGCGGTCCGTCGCGAACTTCTCATCTCTATTTTTAATCACTTGCATAGCGGGTGCTTCCCTTGTTTCCTTGTCTTTGTTATTGGCATCCTTCCATCTTGCATTTCTCTCGACCCCCAGAATACGTCTCTCGCTAGTCTATCCTTTTGACGCCTAAAGTGTTCTATATCTGCGACCTGCTATCCTGCATAGTGACCACGAGTTTCCTTCCAACTTCTAGCATCCGAAAAAAGCGAGGGCGTTTCATCATTTCGCTGCTGACCCCGCTGAGCACGCGCCGCTGATCATCAAATCCTTGGTCACCATCTCCATTTCCATAGTCCATGTCTCTCCCTTTGCGTTGTCATCATGCGTGCATGCCCACTGTCGCATCAGACTGTCTACTTTAGTCTCTCCTGTGTTCTCTCTCTTGCATATGCCCTCCACTGGGCGGCTGCCATCCATTCCTTCCTTGCGTTGTATTCAACATCTTGGGCATCACAGCGTCTTCATTTTCTACATCATCATCATACATTGCATAGCGTGGGCGAGGCGCTTACCGACATTCCTTCATATAGCGGGTCCTGGGGGGCATTTTGGGAAAATATTTTTGAGTTTTTGACAGAATCGGTCTTTTGAAATTCGGGCGACGGGAAAAACAAAATTGTTCTGCTCATTTCACTTTGCTTTTGCATGGGTTGGAAATTTGATTTGATGGATAGATAGTGCAGATGCATCGTTCCGGAGTATTTGAGGATGGGCAAATCGTCAGTTCGTTTTTTGATCTCTTGTGATCCTAGCATGTCTTTTTTTTTGTCTATCTTGAGAGGTCTGGCAGGCATGTGGAGCCGAACCATTGTTCACTGGGAAATAATAATATCCATAAGATCGGGAGCAATACCATCTGTTTTGTATGTCCAAGTTGATCTTCTAGTCGAGTCTTTTCATAGACTTACAATAATAATCCGTGTTTCTTGAAGTAAACTGACCTTTTAAATATACGTACATACTTCCGCTCACCGCCCGCTTATCTTATCTGGGTCACGTGGCGGGGCATCTCCGGATCGGAGCAAAAAGTGAGTCAGCCAAGGAAGCGATGAAAGTGTCCAAGGACGATCTTTCACTGTCGCCACTCCTCTCTATCCCCCGTTCTTGAACGCTCCTCTCCTTTCCTCCCTTGTCCCTTTTGTCTCTGTTCTGCGCAGTTGGGCCTTTGCGCTTCTCCTTTCCCACCCTTACAGTTGTGGTCCAATTTCGCCCATCATGGAGGCAATCAAGCAGACATTTGCTAAGGCCAAGCAGGCGAGGCGCGCCGCTTTGGTGGCCTATGTTACTGCAGGCTATCCTACGGCCGAGGAGACGATCGATATTATGCTGGGAATGGAGAATGGAGGTGCTGGTACGCAATTGATCCCTGATGCTCCAGCCCCGCGGCAATTGACCCCTCATTTTCGTCTTGTCCCGCTGGTTTTACGGAGCCATGCTAATGACTCGTATTAGATATCATCGAACTTGGTATCCCATTCACAGACCCAATTGCAGATGGCCCGACCATCCAGAAGGCCAATACCAAGGCCTTGGAGAATGGTGTCACAGTCACGATGGTGCTGGACATGGTCCGCACCGCCCGCAAGAGGGGTCTCAAGGCCCCCGTGCTCTTCATGGGATACTACAACCCGCTGCTGCGTTACGGAGATGAGCGGATGTTGAAGGATGCCAGGGAGGCTGGAGTCAATGGATTCATCATGGTTGACCTTCCTCCGGAGGAGGCAGTGAGATTCAGGAACCTGTGCACAAAGGAGGGGTGAGTTCGCGACCGGCTCCATACGACACAACGGACACACAAAGAGCTTCTGCTGATCATTTCCTAGCCTTTCATATGTGCCCCTTATCGCCCCGTCCACTTCGGAGTCTCGTATGAAGCTGCTGTGCAAGATTGCCGACTCGTTCATCTATGTTGTGTCCCGTATGGGTGTCACAGGTGCAACGGGAAAACTGAACTCGAACCTCCCCGATCTGCTGAGCCGAGTGCACGCCTACTCCGGAAATGTCCCGGCCGCTGTCGGTTTCGGTGTTAGTACTCGTGAGCATTTTTTGAGCGTGCAGGATATCGCCGAAGGTGTTGTCATTGGCAGTCAGCTCATCACCGTCTTGGGCCAGGCGCCTGCTGGTCAGGCAGCCAAGGCCGGTGAAGACTACCTGTCGAGTGTGACGGGACGACGTCTCGAGAGAGACCAGCAGGGAGCATTGACTCGGGAGGTGAACATTCTGGAGGCGGTTGAAAAAGCTCTGCCCGACACCCAGGCACAGCCGACACACGTCATCACCGAGGGTGAAGCAGGTTCTGGTCCAGGACTTGCGGATCAGCTAGACGCTCTCAATGGAACAGGTGATGCATCGGCACAGCCATCGCGATTTGGCGAGTTCGGTGGACAGTATGTTCCCGAAGCGCTCATGGACTGCCTGGCGGAGCTCGAGAGGGGTTTCGATGAGGCAAAGAACGACCCTAAGTTCTGGGAGGAATACCGTTCATACTACCCCTACATGGGCCGTCCCAGCAGTCTCCATATCGCTCAACGATTGACCGATCACGTTGGAGGCGCCAACATCTGGCTCAAGCGTGAAGACCTCAACCACACTGGTAGCCACAAGATTAACAACGCCATCGGTCAGGTTCTCATTGCCCGGAGACTGGGTAAGACGAGGATCATCGCAGAGACGGGTGCCGGTCAGCACGGTGTGGCTACCGCAACTGTATGTGCCAAGTTTGGAATGAAGTGCACCATCTACATGGGTGCAGAAGATGTCCGCCGCCAGGCTTTGAACGTTTTCCGCATGAAGCTGCTCGGTGCCTCTGTCGTCGCCGTTGAGGCGGGTAGCCGAACCCTCCGTGACGCCGTCAACGAGGCGTTCCGTGCCTGGGTTACCGATCTCGACACTACTCACTACGTGATCGGTTCCGCCATTGGACCTCACCCTTTCCCGACCATTGTCCGTACCTTCCAGTCTGTCATCGGTAACGAGACCAAGCAGCAGCTCCAGGAGGCTATTGGAAAGCTCCCGGACGCTGTCGTCGCCTGCGTCGGTGGAGGAAGTAACGCCGTTGGCATGTTCTACCCGTTCTCCCAGGATCTCAGCGTCAAGCTGCTTGGTGTTGAGGCGGGTGGTGACGGTATCGAGACGAACCGGCACTCTGCAACTCTCAGCGGCGGTACCAAGGGTGTCTTCCACGGTGTTCGCACCTACGTTCTGCAGAACGAGCACGGCCAGATCACGGAAACCCACTCCGTGTCTGCCGGTCTCGACTACCCAGGTGTTGGCCCTGAGCTCAGCTCCTGGAAGGACAGTGAGCGTGCCCGCTTCATCGCTGCCACCGACGCTCAGGCATTCACCGGCTTCCGTCTGCTGTCCGAGCTGGAAGGTATCATCCCCGCCCTGGAGTCTTCCCACGCCGTCTGGGGTGCCATCGAACTAGCCAAGACCATGAAGAAGGGCGAGAACATTGTCCTGAACCTCAGTGGTCGTGGAGACAAGGACGTCCAACATGTCGCGGAGGAGCTGCCCCGTCTGGGACCCAAGATCGGCTGGGATCTGCGATTCTAAAAGAGAAAAGTGCCTCAACTCTAGCATCAATGTTAAAATCATCATCTTTTCCATCCCCTCATAAGAGGACAGAGAGCATTTTCTACTAGCCATTTGAGTTCTCCACGGCCTCCCCTCTTCATTTTCAACCATTATCCATCTTTCTATTTTTTTGGAGCCTAGAATCCTAACTACAAGAGGTATATTTCTGCCACGCCAATTATTTATGAATGAGAAAAACAGAAAACCCTTCGGAAGTTAAGTCTTCCATGATAATATTCTGGAGGAAATTAAAAGCGAAAAAGCGTTCTGATTTTTGAGTTCGAGCTCTGAATATCCATTGAGTACAAATACAGAAGAAATGAATATAGAATAGGATCTCTTCAAAAATGAAATTGAGAAAGTTTCCTTTTCTCCAACATACCTCACTCAGCTCATCTTGCTACTTTATTGTAACAACATCATTTCCTAAGCCACAGCAATGAGTAAGTACATCGGCTAGCTCAGACTACACTAACTAATCGGTCCCAAGACCAGTCCCACTACCGTAATAAGTACATACAAGATTCTAATCAAACATACATACATAGTACAAGATCCAATATTATTATCTAACAAGATTTTACATACATCGCAGTGAAGAAGTTCTCTCCTTCCTTATAGCATAAAGCCGCCATTTTCAAACCAACCAACCATTCATTCATTCCCTTGCCTAAGAAGACAAGCCAGAATATAACTTATCAAATAAATCACTCGTCGGTTTTCTCGAAATACTGTACATACTTTCTTCCTCGTGGGTAGAACCCGGTTGGTTTCCTAGGAGGTGCGGCCTCTAATAGACTGGACCCAGCTCTGGGGGTTTAAAATTCAAATGGCACTGACGTGGCATGGCTGGCTAAGTAGAGATTATGAGAAAGAAGTAACTAACTTATGCGACGGCTTGGATGTTAGTTTTTGATGTGATTCTTCTACCTAAGTGAGCGCTTGCCTACTACTTACTGCATATACTACTTACTGCGTTGCAGTATGATAGAATGCATTAATAGCTCGGTTTATCTCACTATACTACAAACAACTTAAATCTCAATCTCAGTATGAAATACGCATGAAACAGAAGAAAAAACAAAACAAAACATCCCGTTACGGTTTACTAAGGGAGTTCTCTACAGCCATACCTATTCCGGAATAGGAAAGAGATGTGGAATGAAAAAATGGAGAAAAAGAAATATCGAAAGGAAAAAGAAGAAAGATTCACCTGCTTGGCTATACGACCCCTTTTCAACAAGAGATTTGCAAGTTTATATTTCTCAGCCGGCATCAAGAAGAGGAATATGGATCTGCGGGGAGGGAAAAGCGAAGAATTTTTCGCTGTTCTTTGCGGCCATACGGCGTGGCGGCTATAGTAGTAATATCAACACTTTAAAAAAAGAAGAAAGTGAAGCACTTGCCCAAAACATTTCTCACGAGTAAGCGAAAGTGACTATAAAAAAAATCGAGAAAAAAGGAAACCAGGACGAAATGGGGAAACCGAAAAGGGAAATAGAAAAAGGAGAAGAAGAAAAAGGAGATATGAGTTAAGAGGGGGGCAAAATTGCGGGAGTAGACGATTGTTTAGTTGTGGTTAGGAGAACATGTGCCTTTATGGGAACGCAAACGCCTCCGATATATATAATAATTCCCGGCTTCGCCCAGTATTGCCTCAACTCGACCGCATCGTCTTCGTTTCCCAGGCCGTCAAAGGGTATGCAAGCCCTCCAAAATCTCCCGCACGCCAGACGCCAGCCGAGGAAAACGGCTTTCAGTAAAGTCGCCGTCAAGATAGGAAACTCAGCAAAGAGGCAATAGGGGGGTTTAAACAGTAAGTGGAAACGAAAACATCAAGGGGTAATACCAACACGTTCGGCATGATACCAGCAAACGGGGGAATATGTAGGCGGAAAGAGTTTTCAGGGAGGAGAGGTGGGGACATTCCACGAGACGTAAAGAATAAGGTCATTTTCCCCCGGAAGAAGGCATCGATGATGGGAGTGGCATAGGCACACGCATGAAAAGAGGGCAATAGAAATTACATCGTAACCAATCCAGAACATCAATAGATGTCATATATCCAACCCAGAAGAATGAACATTAGATGCTTCAGCTGCTATGAGACCGCAGTAATACCTGCTATTATACAATTGTTTTCCTTCGTCAGCAGCGGTTCCATGTATTAACGTTGAACTCGGCGAGAGCTTACTCGTTCCGTCTGTTCATCTTGGTCCTTCTCCGTGGTTGGACTCTCCAAGCTACCACGATTGATGGGTCCCGAAGTAGTGATGGACCGGGACTCAAGGCTAGGTCTGCCTTTCCCATCCGATGAAGGACGATTAGGATTGTTGATAGAAGGATGCATCTCGCCACTGCTCCCTAACCGTGGCTCTTTGCTCTTCTCGAGCAGGGATCCCCCGAGCGTTGCGCACTTCAGGATAGTCTGCATCATCTGGTTCTGCTTAAGCGGCTTCGATAAGTACTCGTCCATCTGGGCTTGGATACACTTCTCGCGGTCACCCAACATGGCGTGTGCTGTGAGGGCAATGATAGGAGTTCGAGAGAGACCCTTCTCCCTCTCGTATTCTCGGATCTTGCCCGTGGCTTCAAATCCTCCCATAACTGGCATCTGCACGTCCATGAGAATCACGTCGAACCGCCGGTTCTTGATGGCCTCCAATGCCTCTGCACCGTTGCTGACAACGGTCACATTGTGGTTGTGTTTCTCTAAGATCTTGACAGCCAGTTTTTGGTTAACGTCGTTATCTTCGGCGAGTAGGATGTCGAAAGATCGCGAGTGGTCCGTGGTGATCGGAGTGGAACGACCCTCCAGAGCAGGTAGCATTCCGTTACCCAGGTCGATGGGCTGGCATGGCGTCGTCATGTAGGAAGTGATACCCAAATCGAGCGCCGACTTCAGGCTGACCGACACGATAGGGCACACCAAAACGATAGGAATGTATTTGAATTCGTCAAACGTACGTAGGTTCTGAGCTGTCTCCACGGTGTCGACGATGATAACGTCGTACGCATGGCCCGACTCCTTTCCGGATGGATCCTGGATCTCCGGCGGCGGGACCTCCTCTTCGCTGTTGACCACCAAGGGCTCCAGCTCAATCTGCTTGAGCATACGGGTGATATCATCCGCATGGGGACCGGTGTGCCCTTTGTCGATAAACAATACCCGATGGTTCTTGTAGGGCAGCAGCTGGGAGCCGATGACGCTCAGAGACTGGTTAGCCAGCTTCACGACACAGGTGAAGTGGAAAGTGCTGCCGTGGCCATATTCCGAAGTGACCCAGACGTCACCGCCCATAAGGTTTACCAGACGCTTAGAGATGGATAGACCCAGTCCGGTACCACCGAATCTGCGAGTCGTGGAGCCATCAGCTTGCTGGAAGGTATCGAAAATTAGGTCGAGCTTATCCTCCTCGATACCGATACCAGTATCTGATACGGAGAATTCAAATGCGTATTCGTCCGCCGCACATTGTTCTCGCTCAGATTTGCTAATCGTGAGCTTGACCTCACCATGTTCCGTGAACTTGATGGCATTGCCCACCAAGTTGAGAATGATCTGTCGTAGACGGAAGGGATCACCAATAACATAGTCAGGGACCGAACTGTCAACCTGGTAGGCTAGGCTGAGGAACTTCTCGTTTGCTTTCACTGCCAACGTCTTCAATGCATTGAAGACCGTGCCCCTTACGGTGAAGGGGATACTCTCAATCACCATACGGTTTGCTTCGATCTTCGAGATATCGAGTATGTCGTCGATGATCGTTAGTAAACTGTTGGCCAGGTTGTGCACGACATTCAACATCTCTCGGGGATATGGCTTCAGATCATCCGTGTCGAGCGTCAACTGCGTCATACCGATAATGCCGTTCATGGGCGTCCGGATCTCGTGACTCATGTTGGCGAGGAATTCTGATTTCGTACGGTTGGCCAACTCGGCAGCTTCCCTAGCAGCGGTGTTACGCTGGATACTGTCTCGAAGGTTGGAAACCATCTTGTTGATCTTGCGCTTCAGCTCATCCATCTCGCCCGATGCGTTGACCGTAATCAGCTTCGTGAAGTCGCCGTCCGTCGCCGCATCTGTGATTTCGCCAAAGGCGCGCACTTGGGACGTCAGGTTTTCTGCCATCGTATTGACGTCCTCTGTGATCTCCTTCCATCTACCAGCAATTCCTTCCACGTTGGCTTGTCCGCCCATCTTGCCATCCACACCCACATCGCGGGCGACACGCTTGAGCTCGTGTGCGAATTTCGCCAGGCGGTCCACCATGTTATTGATGGTGACCTTGAGGGTGAGTATTTCTCCCTGGGCATGGACCTCAATCTTCTTGCTAAGGTCGCCCTTGGCAATGGCCTGTGTAACGTCGGAGATTCCCCTGACCTGAGAGGTCAGGTTCTGCGCCATCGTGTTCACATTGTCGGTGAGATCTTTCCATTTTCCTTCCACATTATCCACCTTGGCTTGACCACCCAGTGTTCCATCGGTACCGACTTCACGAGCGACCTTGCTCACTTCAAATGCGAATGTATTCAGACGGTCCACCATCCCGTTTATAGTGTTCTTGAGATCTAGTATCTCACCCTTGACGTTGGCCGTTACTTTCTTGGTCAGGTCACCCTTGGCCACTGCCGTTGTAACGTCTGCGATTTCGCGCACTTGTGTCGTGAGATTATTGGCCATCCTATTCACGTTCTCCGTCAGATCTTTCCAGGTGCCTTCGACATCATGAACCGTTGCTTGACCGCCCAGGACACCATCAGTGCCGACCTCCTTGGCGATCTTGGTCACTTCCTGCGCAAACTGCTTCAGTTGGTCCACCATGGAGTTGATGATGTTCTTCAGCTCAAGGATTTCTCCCTTGCAGTTGGCCTGGACCTTCTGCGTCAAGTCACCCTTGGCGACAGCCTTGGTGACCGTGGCGATATCCCGCACCTGGGTTGTCAAATTCATGGCCATAGCGTTGACATTAACCGTAAGCTCATTCCACATGCCTTGTACCCCTTCGATCTGAGCCTGCCCACCGAGAACACCCTCTGTGCCGACATCACGCGCGACCCGGGTGACTTCGGTAGCAAAAGTGCGTAGTTGGTCCACCATGGTGTTGATCGTCTGCTGTAGTTCCAGGATCTCACCCTTGGCTCGACTCTCAATCTTCTGGCTCAGATCACCATGAGCGACGGCGGTTGTGACCGTAGCGATCTCGCGCACCTGGTCGGTGAGATTCGTAGCCATAATGTTGACGTTTTCCGTGAGTTCCTTCCAGATACCATGTACCCCGGTGATCTGCGCTTGTCCCCCAAGGATACCTTCCGTTCCGACCTCTCTGGCCACTCGAGACACTTCGCTTCCAAAGACCTGGAGCTGGTCCATCATGGTGTTGATCGTACGTTTGAAAGTGGCGATTTCGGGGTCCATCTCCAACGGATGAATCTGGACCTTCATGGAGAGATCACCGTTGGCGACCTGGGTGATGATTCCCCCAATCTCCCTCAACGCTTTCTGGAAAGCTTCGTTGGCTTGTTGGTGCTTACGAAGCTCCCGTTCCAATACTCCAACATCTTCGTGCTCCACCTTCACCAAAGCCCGTCTCGTGTGTTCCTCTTGCTGCTGCAATTCGTCTCGTACCCGAGCAATGACGTCCTTCTGAAAACTGATTTCCTCCGCTTGTTTTTGTACGTGGTTCCTCAGATAACTGATGTCTTCTTCCCGCACAATTCGCGTCCTTGGATCGAGCTCCTCGTCATCGCTGTCATCGTCCTCATCGTCATCCTCATCTTCATCCTGCTCTTCTTTTTTGGCGAGAATTTTCGACAAGCGTCGCGACCGACGTGGCTTTCGCTGTTGATATGGTCAGCAATGATAAGTCGACTAGCCATTGCGGTCGTCATCGATCGATGGCCCAGGGCCATCGAGAATAACGGCTGATTGATTCCTCCAGGAGGATCCATTTCACAGGATATGGGGAACACTAACCGCTCTGTTCTGCAACGTGGTTACACGGCTTAGCAAGGCCTCCAGTTCCCTCTCGAGAGCCTGCTTGCCCGGGCCCGCAACGCCCGGCAACTTGACCTTCTTCGCATCGAAGCCGTTGGATTTGATCTCGAAAGGATTGACGGTACTGGTGCCAGGGACATCTCTGGCCAGACCTTGGATGAATGCGGCCGCAGCCACGAGCGTCTCGTCCCCGCCAGCCATGGTGCCCTGTCACGAGAGAGGCAGCGAGTTAGCCAGAGCCCCGGAGAACCAAGGGAGAGGGAGCGAGATAGACGAGCAGATAGCCCAGCAGCCGTCGCTCCCAACGACCAGGGCGACCGCGATCTCCCACGAAAAGAGTCCTTACCCGACGGGTAGCCGTGTTATCGACGCGAGAAAGCGTTTAATTCCGCTGAAACGACATGGGGCGTCTGTTGAAGTGGAAGTTCAGAGCGGATCGCTTGGCGAACGGGGGGTCCGAGTGGGCGACAAGGGGGCGGTTAGTGGGGGAACGACAGGAAGGGGACGGACGGGCGGCGAGAGAGCAGGCGGTTAATCGAGAGAGAGATTGACGGCCAGTCGTCGACGGGGGGGAGAGAGAGGAGGAAGAGGCGAGATGCGACGGAAAGGAGGGGAATGCGGATTGATGGTAGAGATGGAGATGAGTTTGGTTTGGGGGTTGAGGGAAAGGATGTCGGGGAGAGGCAGTTGTGCTAAACCCGAGCGGAGAGAGTGAAGCGAGAAGGTGGTTGACCTTTTAGGGGTGGGACGAAGGCAGAGTTGTCGGCCAGTGGTCAGCCTGCGCCGGATTGCACCAAGTCAAGTCAAGTTTTCAACTGGTGCTTTTTCTTTGTTGTTGTTCTCGAAGAGGGAGAAAAGAGAAACGAGAAGAGAAGAAGAAGAAAGAGGCTGCGATGCGAATGCGATGGGATGGGATGGGATGGGATGGGATGGGATGGATTTTTGTGGTTCGCGGGTTCTTGGGTGGTTCCTGGGCGAACGTTCAGCTTTCCCAATAATAATGATCCCAAGTACTGTAATAATAATAATTTATTATTATTCCAACCGGGCAAAGCAAGCAAGCAAGCAGGAGAAAAAAAAAAAAGAACTAACTAACTAACTATGATCTCGCTTTTTCTTTCTTGCGCACTATCTATGTCTCTAACTATTAGCCTCTAGTTATCTTCTCTTCATTATTATTTATCATCCTTTCTTTCCCCTTCACCTTAGGGGCGATCATGATCCTGGCGGTCTGCCAACTTCTCCTTCTTGACCCCCCTAAAAAACCCATCAATTTAATATTATTACTCTTAAACAGGCAAGCTTCCTCCCCAAGAAACACACCAGTAGTTTGATTTGATTTGCTCCTGGCTCGTCGGTCATGTAATAATAATCAACTACGTATTACCTGGTTCCCTCTGATCTCTGTTCACGGTTACGCGTATCTCCCGTCCAGCTGTTCATTCCCGTCTGCAGGCAATAATAATCCACCAGCAAACAAGAATAAAATCAAAATAATACATTACTATTATTATTACAGAAAAGACCTAGGATCATACCAAAAAAAACAGAAAGAAAAAAAAAAAGTTCAAGACACAAGAACGACAAAGTTACAACCGTCGCAATGCGCCGGCGCCGGAGAAAGAGCCTCCCTTGGACACGGTGCGTCTATGGATCCCCTCTCTCTGGTGAGACACGCGCGCAGAGAAGAGAGAACGACCGGCGATACCACGGCTCCAAGAGAATCTCCTTCTCGGGATCCGATGGGCCAAACTGGGGCTGTACCCCCGAGCCGCTAGATGGTGGACACGACCTTTTTTTCTCTTTTGATCCCCCGAGCTTCTTGCTGTTGTGAACGACAAACGGAGAGCCGGCCAGCTGTCGCGCTGATTAGCCCATCGCAAAGTTTCGTCTCGCTCTGTCTGGACGCCACCTTCGTCGTGGTGGGGAGAGGGTTTTAGTCTCGCGCAGAGGTGGCTTTGCGCTTGTCGAACCGGTAGCCCATCGAAGTCCACCGCTTCGAATCTGGTCAACCGTCAACGAGCCAGCTGCGAATCCGGGAGGCACTTTCGGCTGTAGAGTTGTTGTATGTAATGTATTGTAGATCGATATCGTTGCTCTGTTGCTCAACCCCGGATATATGCCATTGCTATCTCTCTCTGCCTGCAGCTTAATGAATTCTGGACCAGACCAGAGAGTTCGGATCGCACTGGATGGATTATTATTACTTAACCAAGCGCAGACCTTGTTTTTTCCTCTTTTCCTCTTTTTTTTTTTTTTTTTAGGTCTTCGTCTCTTGGAACCGCAACCAGCGAAGAACTCCCAAGAACTCCACCAACCATGCTCTGCACTCGTTCACAGTTCAAAACTTCACACACGGAATAGTATTCTTTCTCCGGTCCCGATCATCCCAAGTGGAACCCCCACCGTTCTCTCCCCAATCGTCGGATGTCGTGGCGCAAACAGCCATCCTATTCTGGGCAGAACGTTCCTTTCTCCAGTCCCGGAGCACCAAGCTGTGAAGAGCTTTTCTATAGGTTATTATTTTTGTCCCTCGTGCATTGTAACAGAAACCTGGCCGGGTCGAAGAAGCGTTCTTTCCAGAACCTATAGGTATTAATAATAATTATTATTATGAACTCCAGTAGTAGTAGAGTCAACACTGCTATCGATAAGTTATCCCATCCTTGGTGTTAGATTAACGTATGGGGCGAAAGAGATAGTCACTGTATGAGCCATAGCTATCCTTTTCACGTGGCCCTTTCCACGCGACAGCCCATAACTAGGCGATCCCCCCGAATAACTAGATTGCGCTTCCACCGACAAAAGACGACGACAGGGAGTGTCGTTGATGCGACAGGTCCAATTCCAAAGCATGCACGCCATGAAGTTGATGGACGCGGGGGGAAACACGCTATGGCCTCGACGGCCTCGACCAGCCTCTCGGAAACAAAGGCCCAAGGACATGACATGCGTCCAATCCAGTGGTCGGCCACCCTCGAATTGACCGTTATTCAAGGTCAAGCTGGTCAACAGAACGCAATACTCTATCCCTGAGATGGAGAGATCGCATAGAAACAGGGTCAGAAATTATTGCCCCCCTTCCCGGGTGTGCCTGTGCTTCGTCCCGTTCCGAATGTTTTACTGCGTGCTCATTTTCGCCTCCATCGTTGCCCCCGTCGCGTCGTGTGCCAACCTCATATCCACTGGCGTTCATTCTTCAAAACTGGCTGTCCAAGAAATATTGATTGATGGACAACAACATCTTGGATAGCCGGCATGAATCGCCAGCGCCCTTCCAGGTCTAGGCTCTGCTAGACTCGAGTCAAGCTCAGGCGCGTCCACATGGATCGATAGTTGATCTCGTGACCAGTGCGGCATTTCGTGCCGGGGATCACTTGAACTATCATGTCGGGATTTGATGTCCTTCAGACTGGATTCCTGAGTACAGTACAATGAAGCATAGCCCGTATGATGATGGCCACTCTGCTGCTTCGAATATCCTGTATACGCCACCCGCCTGCTGATCACTCTATTCGCCAGCACTACTAACAAAGTACTCTACCATAATTGAAAGGACCAGTCCTCGCGACTCCCATCCGCTCCAATATTAAGGAGGTGAAGGGTGCTAGATCAGCATGACTACATCATCCAGGTACAGATCCTTTCGCCAATTTGGCGGTCTGGGGGGGGGGGGGGGGGGGGGGGGGGGCACCTTTCTGGTCTCGGTACAGTGGAAAATAATAAGATCCCTGACGAACACAACAGTTCGTCCATGTTTCTCAAACTACGCTATCCGACTGGTCCTTACGATCTGTTGTTACACGTGCTATCCGCGGGTCCGTTGGAGCATCTTCCGGTGTAACAGTGCTCAGGGCCGCAGCCCTGCTTCGAAAATCGAAATAGCAACAATCGTCAATAATAATGACGCCGGCAGTAAGATATATTGAAATCGCGGTTTCGCTTTGGAGCCGGCGGGCTGTTAGTTAAGTTTGAAGGTCACTACGGCCTAGCTGGATATGGTATCTAGAGGGGTTCCTGTGCCATGACAAAATAGCGTCAGTTGTAGAAGTCAGTTCAGATGATACATTCCTGGTGGGCAAGAACCTCTGTAGTATTCGATAATATCATCTTGCCATCTTGCAGGACTTAGTTGTCTATTTATATGGGTTCGAAGGCCAGGGGACGAACGTTGATGTATATGCGAGGGAGTTAAGTACTTACTGCGGGTAAAAAATATATCGATGAGTAAGTAAGCTTGATGAGAGGAATGTCCGGAACGAATATTGTTATTTCGACATCTAAAAAAGAAAACAGCTACTAGCGTCCCATCCCATAACAGTCAAAATCCATACAGACAGTATGTAATTATATGAAAGATGCAGTCTTACTCCATGGACGAGGTGAGCGATATGATAGAGTCACGGGACAGCGCGGGCAGCGTGCGTGGCCCCTCCACCCCGCCGTATCGAAATTAAGCGCATCCGAAAGAGTCACAGAAAGTGACGGGCAGCGGAGACTTGACGATAATCGACCAAAGACCCTCACCAGCACCTGGTTGGACTCCTGCCTTTTACTGTCGCCCTTTCCTGCTGCTCCGACCACTGCAGCCATGGCGTCCGATATGACGGCGCCCATCTTGGACGCCCTGTCCTCGGCCGACGGTCCGATTCTCTCGACAGAAGCTTTCCCCTCCACCCCCTCATTGACGATCAAGGCCGCCCTCGACCGCCTCGCCTCGAGGCAGATGGTCGAATATACCACCTTTGACAAAGAGGTCATCGCGCTGACGGATGAAGGAGAGTCTGTTGTGACCAATGGCAGTCACGAAGCAAGAGTTTTCGAGGCTGTCGTCGCCGCCTTGGACGGCTTGAAGATCGGAGATCTGCCTGGTATCGTGGGAAAGGAGAATGCAAAGATCGGACAGGGCAACGCCTTCAAGAGAGGATGGATCAAGAAGGACAAGGATGTGCTGCGGGCCAACACCGATTCCATCCGCGACGAGACCCGCGAGCAGTTGCAGATTATCAAGGATACCCACACACATCCGGACGCGAAGGTCGTTACGGACCTGAAGAAGAGGAAGCTTGTGACGCCCACAAAGGTCATCCACTTCAAGATTTCGAAAGGTCCCAAGTATGCCCGAGAGTTCGTCAAGGAGGAGACCGACCTGACAGCCGAGATGCTGGCCAACGGCTCTTGGAAGACCGCACACCTGAAGCCTTACAACTTCAAGGCAAAGGGTGCCCCGACCCCTAGCGGTGCACTGCACCCCTTGAACAAGGTGCGACAGGAGTTCAGGAATATCTTCTTCGAGATGGGTTTCGAGGAGATGCCCACGAACCGCTTCGTCGAGACCGGCTTCTGGAACTTCGACGCTCTTTTCGTGCCCCAGCAGCACCCTGCCCGTGATCTCCAGGATACTTTCTACATTGCAGACCCCGCCAAGGCTGATCCTCCTCGCGAAGATCCCCCGAATGACCCTCACGTCCCCAAGCCTTCTTCGCAGCTGACTTCGACGAAAGCTACCGAGAAGCCGCTGGACTACAAGGAGTACTGGGAGAATGTTCGTGCTGTGCATGAGAATGGAAAGTACGGCTCCATCGGTTACCGTTATCCATGGAGCGCAGACGAGTCTCTCCGCCTGGTTCTGCGAACTCACACTACATCCGTCTCGACATACATGCTGCACAAATTGGCGGCTAACCCCCGGCCAGCCAGATACTTCAGTATCGACCGGGTGTTCCGTAACGAGGCTGTCGATGCTACCCATTTGGCGGAATTCCACCAGATCGAGGGTGTCATTGCTGACTTTGGTCTCGCCCTGGGTGGCCTGATTGGCTTCATGGAGGTCTTCTTCGCCAAGATGGGCATCCATCGGCTGCGCTTCAAGCCCGCATACAACCCGTACACAGAACCCAGTATGGAGATCTTCGGTTACCACGATGGTCTCGGAAAATGGGTCGAGATCGGTAATAGTGGTATGTTCCGACCAGAGATGCTGGAACCCATGGGTATTCCCAAGGACATGAGAGTCTACGGATGGGGTCTGAGTTTGGAACGACCGACCATGATCAAGTAAGTTCCTTCCAAGCTACATCTCCCTGCCAAGTTGTCTTACCAGTCACTAACCACTCCCGATTAGGTACGGTGTCAGCAATATCCGAGAACTGCTCGGACACAAGGTCGACCTCAACTTCATCGCGACGAACCCTGCCGTGCGCCTCGAGAAGGAATAAGACGATCAAAAAAAAAACAGAGAGAGAGAAGAAAAACAGAAAAAAGGACTACATACCCGTTTTTAAATATTCTATGTAGTTGCACACAGACATAGAAACGAAACTAGAGTAAAAAGAAACCAAAAAGGGTAGAATGAGCATCACGAATGAATGGCGAAAGACAAAGAAAAAAAAAAGATCATATTACACTCATGGACATATTTCCTATTTAAGCTACGATTCGACGAATATATCGGATGAAGCCAGTTGGATCTATATTTACATACTTCAGGGACCATTAAGTCGCAGCTTTCAATTCCCTTGAGCATACATATCCCACTCCAATAGACAAATCCTCACCTAGCAAAAAAGAATTCACCAGATATCCAGCCAATATTCGAGAGACGGCAAAATAACCATACCCTACAGACAGTAGACGGTGATACATTACCAAGCACAGGGGAAATTTTTATAAAATAATCCTGAGACTCGTCTCTATTCTCCTAACTCCGATCATACATATCACTAACTACATATATACTGTACATACAGTACATACCGTACAATTCCTCCTACCATGAACCAAACCACACATAACAATACATAGAACAGCACATAAGTAACTAACCAGTCCCTACGCAACAATAAGACCAACACGAAGAATAGATAGATATCTAATATTGTATGTGTATATGTATGTGTATATGTATGTGTATGTGTATGTGTATGTGTATGTGTATGTATATGTATATGTATATGTATATGAATGTCCCGCCCGTATCTGTGCCCCGGCGCGGAATCTCTGTCACCACGGCTCTTCAGTAGGCGGGGGAAATTGGAACATGATGTTCGGCTTTGGATGGATGATTTACTTGTCTACCTCCTCGCTCATGGGAGAGAAATTGTTCTTTTTGCTTTTCTTCCAAGGAAAAAGGAGGAAAGCAAAAAAGAACGAGTGAGGAGGCCTTGATGTGCCGATTTCTTGGTCTTGTTTTTTTAAGAAATTTAGGGAAGGGAGTGAGTGGTTTTTGGTGTTTGGGGGGTTGAAGGGGAGGAAGTGTGAAACAAGGAAGAAAAGAAAGAATGAATTTTTGAAGCGGAATTTCCATTTTTTGATCAAAAAACAGAGTCGTAGACTTCGAGGCCGTTCATGTCCAGGGAAGCCGTGACATTCGAAGAAAGCCTTATTATCTAGCGTAGCATTCTTAAAAAGAAAATGAACTTTCTGTCAGGGATAGTTCTGCGCGCAATGCGAAAAGAAACCGATCAGATTTTCTGTGGTTGTCTTTTCCCTCATTCACTTCCCCTGTTTTCTCCCCCGCATCGATAATAGAATGGTTTTCTCGAAGCTACCGCCCCAATTCCCGCAGACTTTTCTTTTTTTCCTCATGTCACGGTATCTGTCGTTGCGCGGTCGTCAGCAGGTCGTCCTCTCTTTCCATTCGATTTCGACGGTGCTCACCATAAACACCATATCCGTCAACACCCCGAACAAAAAACGACTTGCGTTTATCGCTGGGCGGACCAGACGTTCTTGAGGAGACCGTCACGCTGAGCGAGGCGGTTCAGAGAGTCGTCGCTCTCGCCACGGGCGCGGATGAAACCGCACAGGGCGTAGACCTGGCGCTCATCGGTGAGACGGCCGTTCTCGTCAACCTTGCCGATGGAGATCTGGACGGAGGCGTGGTCGTCGGCCTTGATGATGCGGTTGGTGGCGCTGCACTTGCGGGGGACGTAGCTGTTTGATGAAAAAGAGTCACGTTAGACAAAAACTGATCCCATCTTCACTAGATCTGAAATTCCAAGGTAGAAATGTCGCCGGAAAACCGACAGTCCCCGTCATCGCACTTCCGTCATAGCAGATATCTGCGTATGATGAGTCCTCCCAGTTTCCGTGCCGAATTGGCAAGCAATTTGGAAGTCCGTATTGCTGTGTACGGGCCGCGACTGTCTTCCCCTCCATGGATCAAAACTGCAGGATTCCGGGCATACGTACAGATCGACGATCTCTCCCTTCTCGTTCTCCATTTTGGCGGTCTGTAAAGGTCTTGAGGTTGACGGTGGGAAGACGGACGGTGCGCTGGCGGAGTGATGCTGCTGGCGTTGACGGTCGTGTGAAAATCCGCGGTGCGCTGCACTTGTTCCGCAGCCGAGCCATTGTGGGTCATGTGACCTTATCGAGGGTTCGCCCAAAGTGGCGTGTCCGGAGTGCTAGCGTGCGTGGTATTAAGTAGTCGAACCTAACATTCTCCGCAGAAGTCTTCGTACAGTACAAAATATGGATCCTGTAGAGGACAGTGTGTAATTATCTAGGATATCTAGGATATATGATATAGGTAGATACGATCACAAATTACTCTTTCCATTCCCCTCATCCTCAAACATGTCCTTCTTCCACCGTACCTCAACCTCACGAGGACCCTCTTTATTGAAGCGTACAATCACCACTCGATCACTTTCACCCTTCTTATCTGAGCCCCTAAGCTCAGGTCCCGGGCTGTCCAGCGCCAGGACAACTCTTCCGTCTGGCAGCATCTTCAGCATCTTGGGTGAAATATATTTTTCCGTCCAAGGAGGACTGCCAGAATGCACGAACTCGACTAGCTCCGATCGGCGCCTCTTCAGCTCCTCGGGCGAGGCAGTGTCTCGAGGTTCCTTATCCAGGAACCCAGAGACGATATGTAGCAACATATACTGCGGTGGGAACAGGATGATCTCTCCTGCACCTGCTAACCGTAGCCATTCCGAAGCCGGCAGGAACCGTGCTTCCATGATCTCAACACCTCCATCAGTAGTAGGCACTTGGACCTCTTCACGTCCACCCTCCGCCGGGATATCCCGCAGAAGCTGCTTCTCCGACTCCTGCGGAAGAGGCAGGAAATAGAGGTACATTTGCGTAGTGAACCGCTTAGGGGCATTTATGGGTGTGATCCAATGCGTAAAAGGGATCAGAGGCTCTGTAAAGATACGGAATTAGCAGTAGTTTATCTTCACGTTGAGAACACCCCCGTAATGCCTACCTGTATCAGGCTCGGCATTCTCGTTCTGCTTCTTGAGCCATTCAGGGAAGGTCGTCTCCCGTCTATGGATGGCATGTCTGCCATTCTCTTTCTCCGCGGGATCAACAGTGATCATCCGACCGGTAGACTTGTCCTTGGCAAGGAGAATTCCGCTCTCTTCGAATAGCTCTCTGATTGCTGCCTTCCGGTAGTAAATTGCTTCGTCGTGTCTCTTGGGATGCTCTGGCGGCGGATATTCTCCGTCTTGCAGCGAGATGTTTCCTCCTGGGAAGACATGCGCGGACGCAAATGACGAGGAGCTCTTGACGCGGTGTAGCAAAAGGATCTCATTCTTTGGCGAGACCAGGATTACACTACACTACTGTCAGCTTCTTTATGCATTGAACATAGTATCAAAAGGGGTGGATATATCTATGGTCAATATGTGTTCATATTGCCATTACGTGTATGCTCTTGTGAAACTTGGCAGACAGGTACGATGATTGGACATTATTCTAACCTTGAACTGGGTCTTGGAGGCGAAGGCTTGCCTTTGGCAGGGCGTGCAGTCTTCTGTGACATGCCCTGGGATGAGATGGTCTTATCCCGACTGGCCACTGTAGAGTAATGAAGGGAATATGAACGTCGAGCCGTTGGAACTGGGTAGCACTTCAGGCAACACAAGGGATTGCGCTGAGGTAGGATCTTTACGGATCGATGCAGTGGCTGGCGAAGGAGGCTTATAGATACACCAAGAAAAGAAACCATCTCTACTGAGGGCAGGAGTAGTGTCATAGGAACTGCATAAGATTCATTTTAATTGCGTTAAGGTACCTCAGGTACGGACTATCTACCGACTGGAATGCGCTCCGGGATGCGGGGAAGGATTAGCCGCCCGTGGACCGAGGCGTCCAGTACTTAACTTGAACCAAGCATAACATGAACATGGAAACCACAATCTCTCCTCAATAAAACTCCAGAACCTGAACCCCGTTTTTTTCTTTTTGCGACGTAGCTACACGTCGTCGAATGAGAATCAATGGTATCAGAGTACGGTAAAAATTCCATACGGTGTCATCTCATGTTTCGAATCTAAGAGTACAGCTTCTTGTCAAAGCTGTGCAGGCCGTGAACATTACCCTCGGCCTGAGCGCTGCCACTACGGACTTCGAAGCGGACGCTTCCGTTGTTGACGCCGTCGTGGAGCGCCTTAAGACTCTTGACACCAATGTCCTGCAGAGAGTGCTGGATACCAGCAATCAGGTAGGGCACGAACTTGGTGACAGAGCCACGGTCAAGGACGGATCCAGAGACACCCTGCGCAACCAGAACGCGGTCCTTCTCGGAGAAGTATCTGGCAGTTCCGGCATTGGCAGCCTTGCTGTCCTTGCCGCCCTTGCCGGCCTTGGAGTCCTCCATAGCAGCGATACTGCCCATACCACGGTAAGCCTTGACCAGCTGTCCCTCGTTGCTGACAAAGTACTCTCCGGGAGACTCAGTAGTACCGGCAAGGAGACCGCCCATCATGACGGTGCTAGCACCCATGGCAAGACCCTTGACGATGTGACCAACGTTCTGGATACCACCGTCGGCGATGCAAGGCACACCGAAGCGGGCGGCAAAGGACGCAACGCGGCGCACAGAAAGAGCCTGCGGTCTTCCAACCGCCATGACCTCCTGAGTGATACAAGCACTTCCGCTACCCATGCCAATTCTCAGGCCATCGGCACCGGCGGCAATCAGTGCAGCGGCTTGCTCCCGCGTCACCACATTACCGGCAATAACATCAATCTCAGGATAGGTCTGCTTGACGTACTTGATCATCTCGATCTGGTACATACTGTTGCCCTGGCTGCTGTCGAGGACGACAATGTCCAGACCAGCCTCAACCAAGAGCTTCAGTCTCTCCTTGTCCGCGTCACGGGTACCAATGGCGGCAGCACAGATGAGCTGCTTAGAGTCGGGCAGCTTGGAGGCCAGAGGGTAGTGGAGGTTCTTCATCAAGTCGGAGCGGGAAAGGAGAGAGACCAGTCTACCCTCAGAGTCGACAATAGGAAGCTTGCCCTTCTTGGAGGAGCGAAGGACCTCGTTTGCCTCGGGGAGGGTGGTTCCGGCAGGTGCCGTTACCAGGTCGGTCGACATCACAGCCGTAACCGGCTGGTTGAGATCATCGTGGAACTGGATGTCACGAGTGGTGACAATACCAATAAGCTTGGAGCGGAGCTCACCGGTTTCTATTCTTATTTGTCAGCATTTTCACTCTGGAAAAGAACTGTACAGAATGCGCGAAAATGATTTTTCTTCATCAGATAAGAATCTTTTTCTCCACATCGCGGCTCTCGCCGCTACGGTGGAACGAAAGTTATTTTGAAATAGATGGAAAGCATCATAGAAGCTGGGCGGATAAGGATAGAATTAGGCCTCTACTTACCAGTGACAGGGAATCCGCCAAATCCCCACTTGGCCTTGAGCTCCTTAGCTTCCTTGACGGTGGTCTTGGGAGAAAGCACAACAGGCTCGGAAATGAAGCCGTTCTCATAACGCTTCACCTTGCGGACCATCTCGGCCTGGTCCTCAGGAGAGCAGTTGTGGTGGATGACACCGAGACCGCCCAGGAGTGCCATGTGAATGGCCATGTTGTGCTCGGTGACAGTATCCATGGGGGAGGAGAGAAGCGGCGCCTTCAGAGAGATGCGCTTCGTAACCGGGGTGTCCAGGGTGACATCAGAGGCAGGGAAACCTGTCATGAAGGTTAATACCGAGTTACATATCCCTTCTCAGAGGAATTGGTCGCACCAATGTAGCCCGGCAGGATCAAGAAGTCATTGTAGGTCAAAGCACCGTGCTTGTCCGAGTCAAGCAGGGTATCGACATCCAATCCATCACGGTCAGGGTACTCCTTCAGGACCTCCAAAGCCTTGGTATAGTCCTGAATCTCCCCTTCAGTGGAGAGGAGTCCACGAGCATCACCGTTGACAATAGGCATCGTGAACTCGCTTTTTTCCGAGAAAAAAGTCGTTATTCGTTAGAAAAGAGAGAAAGAAAAGATAAGAAAAAAGAGATTTTATGAGATCACGACCAACAGAGCGACGGTGAAAACGTTCTGTTGACGGGGAAAAGATTCCTTTCCCAAGAAAAGAAAAGAAAAGAAGAAAAAGTTCTCACGGGAAGTACTGATGGTTTTTTTTTTCTCTGCCTCTGCCGGGTGGGGTCATCACCAATCAAGGCTGTTGCTAATGCGCCACTCAGGAAACGGCCTGAAAGGCGGTGAGGATTCTGCTGATGGTGTGATAAGATAGCTATAGTAAGCATTAGTTATCAGCTATTAACACGGGCTCAGGCTGTTGCTATAACTTTCTGGAATAATAAAGCTGCTTTCCAGGGCAATATTACTCCAAATCTCATAGTGGACAGTAAAGAAGTTTCCCAGCGATCTGGTAAATTGTAAAGCGTCGCAGACAACGCCTGTGTCCATCTACTCACTACCCCGCCATATCCCACCGCCATCGTTCTGGCAAGGCATAATCTCTACCACTGGAAATCAGCTCATGCATCCACAGTATGTAGATTTGATATCGGTTCTTTAACTCGCGGACAAGCGGGAGACTGCTTTGATCTGTGTTTGGAGTGAGCCCTTGAAAAGGGAAATATCAAGTTTATCTTCTAGGAGCTTTCCAATTGGTAACCAGAAAGAATGGAGACCATGGCCCTGATTCTCCTATATCAATTTCTAGACTAAAATAGAATGAAAGGATCCTATCAGCATCGTACATTGGCTTTCACCTTAGACTTTCGTGGCTTTAGATCTTCACCACCTATTACTCCGCAGATCTCAAGCGATATCTCCTATCATAGACCAATGCATAGTTCAAAGAAATAGCTATTCGTTATTTTTGTTACCACTCTTGCTAGCGGCGCAGTGGGTAGATAACTAGGCACCAACAAAGACAGTGTAATACATAGATGACGGTTGTAGGCGGCTGCAAACATTACGGTAAGTCACATGATGACGCCGGCTATGTAAAGGTAGTCATAGAATACAACAAAGAAATGTCAACTCCACTCCTTATTCAATATTGACTGGATTTATTTTCAGTTTTCTAACTCTTATGCGAATAGCTGTCCTTACTTGTACTGTGCATACAACTGCAGGAGACGGTGAATTTTTATACAGCACCACATTTTATTTCAAATTGCCCGAATATGCCTCCTACCCTTCAGGGCCCGCAAACTCGCTCTCAGCAAACCGTTGAAACTCGCTGGAACAGAATTTGCGACTGCAAGGATGAGCTACTTACTCATTCTCAATGTAACAAGATGGGAATACAAATTACCCGTCTCGAACTCGAAACTAGCCCTGATTCTGGAAGAGAGAACAGACCAGTCGCTGGCTCTTACTTCGAACCACTGACCGACGCTTTTATGTCTGTACATCCTATTGACTCACAGCGGCTAGAAAAGTTGTTGAAACGGGACCCGGAATTTCTTGTTTTGAGGGACTACGATTCCTCAGCTGCTATAGCTGAAGATAGGATAAAGGAATTTGGCCAGAGGTACTGGGGTCCGAAGGAATGTCTTGAAGAGGTTGTTGCTGTTTTTGAGCAACATATCTCCCGTGTTCCGCGACTGAGCCGCGAGGGCTTTGTTGGGGACTGCCTGACGGACCTTGTCGACTGGTCTGAGGTCAAGTGAGTTTTATTATATTATACTCTTTCCGATGACAAATTGTATAATATGCTAATAGCTCTTGGTTTTACAGTCACACGGTCACATTATCCCAAGCATATTATCTGCCGTCGCGGAAGTATCTTCGAGACGATATGCACCCAGTCAAGATCATGTTCGAGGCGGTAGACTATGTATACCCACATGTTACCATGGTTGTTCAACATAACACCAAAGATATCGTGAACGATGACCTGATACTGCGCCATGAGTTGGCTTACATTCTCCATGTGATGAGAACCCGTCTGCATGAAGGTCTATTTGCTAAGAAACAACCGCAGCCGGTAAGTTTGGAGTTCTCCTCTAGTCATATTGCTTAGAATATATTAGTCGGCAAAAGCTAATCGGGAGTAACTCAGGTATTAATGGTATCGTTCGTTGCTCCTCAGAATGGTCGAATCTTGGAAGCCTACATTGAGGACCAGTGCAGGGTTAAGGTAGCATGTAGTCGTCTATATAGTTTTGAGCATAACTCAACAGCGCCTTTTCCATTGTTCTACCGCTGGTTCTTGGGTCGGCCTATTGGTATAGAACCGTCAAAACCAAGACCAAGACCGCACCAGATTGGGAGTGATATGTTGTGTTCAGGACCCACGGTTGGTTACAGGTGACGGGATGTTTTCTTTGTCTACATCTTTGAAATTTCAACCTTCACGATTCTTCTTTTGTCTAGACTGAAGTTTCTTTGTGATTGCAACTACCATATCTTCCTCTTTTAGCTGAAACGGTGTCTCTTCTATCCAATACCGCAACACTCCAAAGTACCTATATGTATCACAACTCTTCTGGAACTTCTGTTAGACTCTTCAAAACCTAAACTCATATAGCTACTCTTCATCTCTTCAAAATGCCACGCATATTCCAATTTCCAGAAACGATGGAGGAATGGGAAGACCAAATCCGACGTTACAGAGTGACAAATACGATCCAAACCCTGCGGCCTATGCAATCAGCGTCTCGAACAACAATTGCGCAATTCTTGTCGCTGAGGATCCTGTACCAGACTAAACGCGCTTCCCGTTTCAATGCAGCAGACTGGGGGCTTGGTGCACATCGCACAACAGCCCGCCAACATCTACAAGGCTGCCCCGAGTTTCAGGCATACCTCCAAAACGTCGCCCTTGATGCCGGAGTTGCGCAGCAAGGCCAGCCCCAGGTTCTCCAGCTGGGAATATTCGAGCTTCCGCGAGAACAACAACGACACGTACAGGATCTCAGAATATACTTGGGCCAAAGAGCGATAACCCCAGGGTCTACAGCCCTTAATGTGCTTCCGACCGCTGACGAGGAGACGGTAAACTTTGCTCTCGTAGATTTTCTGCAGGCAATCTGCCTAAAGTTCCCAGGCGTGTATTCCCGCTGGGTTCCCACCAGGTTCTGTATGAGAGCCAATTTCAGCCAAGATAACTATACAGCCATTACAGACGGAGGCCTCTCCATCTGGGGGGAGCCCGAAAACATACACGCTCTGATTGAGTGTAAAGCTCCTAATAGACGTGATGCTCTACCGTCGGTACAGCTCCAGGAGGCTTCTCAGATAGTCGCATGGCTGAAGCAGGAGCATCGCCCTGCAAGTGGTGATACTGGAAGGTACGTGGAACATAGCAAAGAAATAGAAGTTATATACTAATATAACAACCGTTGTCTCAGAGTCTTCCTTGTCTCCCAGAATGGGATTGAGATATACCTGACACTGGGTACCCTTGACAGACGGTACTGGAGGTATCTGGCGCATGACCGGCGGACTTCAAAATTCCTAGAATTGCATCGATATGGCCCATGGGTTATCACCAACGCCCACGATATGGAAGCGCTTGCGGAGATTATCTTGGCGTTTACCTTGAACGTCGGAGATGGCAATTGAATAGCTCCCCTTCCCTCTTTCTCCCTTTCGCTCACTCACTTGCTGTCTGGCGTGTGTGTGTGTGTGTGTGTGCGTGTGCTTCCTTTTTCTTTTTTTCTGTTCTTTTCTTCTCTTTTCTTCTTATTTCTTCTCCTTTTTTCTCTTTTTTTCTTCGGTGACTTTGTTGTGCTGCATTGTTTTTCTCTTAATATCCTCATATCTTTATTTACTCCGTATGTAATAGACAATCAGAGAAAATGCCGAAACGCGAAAATGGAAATGCTGAGGCTGCTAGGGAGAAAATAATTTCGTAATGCGGTGCTTTTGACTATGTATGTACATACCTAGGTACGTATAGAGAAGCGAGGCATTCTTGGCGCTGTACGTCTGGTGTCCTATGTACTGAGTTAAATCTTATGGTAATCTACATCTATGGTGATGAAGCTAATTGATTCTTGGTGGTGGCGACAAAGGGATTCGTCTTTTAGATAGATCTTCTTTGCATATATGGAATTATGCTGCTCTATTGGTTTTCTGACTATGATCCTGTGTTTTCCTTTTCCCAGTAACTAGAGCCACCGATCATAAAACATGTCACCTTTATTGCAGGCCATAATATTTACACTGCTGGAGACTGGGCGCTAGCACTTCTTGAACGGCTATAGCTTGGTGACTGGGGACTTCCATCGGTAATCTTATCAGACCGAGATGCTAAATTCTTGTCGGAAATTTGGTCTAGAGAACGAAATTGCTGTACTCCACGGCTTATCATCCACAGAATGACGGTCAATCTAAGCAAACGAACCAGACAGCCAAAATTGCGTTGCGCTACTACATAAGTCGCGCTCAACAACGTTAGATACCTACTGACCTAAGTAAGGTCTTACCACCTATGCAAGCCGCCTTCGACTCAAATCCCTCAGCAACAACATCGAAAACGCCGCACGAGTTTATGATATATATAGCATTATCTTAGGCAACGCCAGCAATCTGCATAGCAGGTTATAGGAGCTTCAGGATTTGACGGTTCGGCTCGACGCACGCGACGCCAAGAGAATTTATGATAAACATCATAAAGCTATCTACTTCGCCCCAGGGGACAAAATCATTGAGCCATGACCGATCAAGAAATTCGACGCGCTCCACAAGCAGGGTAGGATGCGTTACGCATCAACTCACACCCTCGTTGGGCATCCTGTTTTCGTCGTGTGGAAGGATGTTGTCAAAGAAGGCAAAACCGTGGCGAAGCATGAAAGTTCTAGTCATTAATCCTTCGAGATTTCAGAGAGGTGGATTGTCGTGTGAGAAGGCTCTTCGGCAAGAAGTATGATAGGTACTGTAGTACTGAAAGTCCCGCCTTGGCGCAAGGGGTATGTATATTCACGACGAACTCCAGACCATGAATTTTCTAGAACAAGATAAGCCCAGTGATAGAAATAATAATAGTAAATCATCCATGTTACCATAAGTATCTATCTTGATTGTTTCCTGCATTTCGCTCTCAACTTGCCAGCCATGAGGGGTAAATTTTATATAAGCAGGGCTTTCCCCTCATGTGTAACCTGAAGCGGAAAGACCAAAGAACCAACAATCTCTCCTCCCCTCATCTACCCCTCATCAGTATAATATGGATCGATCTGATATGGACTGTCGTCATAACGCGAATCGTTTTTAATATCCTGCTGTCGCGGCCCAGAAACCGCTGTCTGGCTTCCCAAACATTCAATGACTTCATGCTTGCGTTGCGCATAGAACTTTCCGAACGTTCCCGTAGACTGATGCCAGTTCTGTCATCACTTACAACTACATTGACGCGTTCGTCATTCTGTGGGCGAATGGTGCCCCAGAACAATGTTAGAGATAGGTGAAGAGCATCCTATATAACAATTGGATCTCTTCCTGTGGGGCAGATGTTGTCTTGGCGGCAGATTGCAATTATCCGCATATACCTGAATTAATTAAACGAGACGAGACGGTCGTTGTCTGCGCTCTACATCTTGTACTGAAATCGATGATCTTTTAATTCTTTAATCCATCAATGGCTCGTCAAAAGGAACGCGTTCTAATCCTGGGAGGCGGCTGGGGAGGATTTGTCCTCTCGCGCCATCTCTCGGCGGCGAAGTACGACATAACGGTTGTATCACCGAGGCAGAACTTCGTTTTCACTCCTCTGCTGTCGGAGGCGACAGTCGGTACTCTTGAGTTCTCCCACGTCGTCGAACCCGTTCGTGACCGGAAACACCGTATCAATTTCGCACCGGCAGTGGCCCGGAGCGTCGACTTCGTGAACAAGAGGGTATCTTGCGAAGCTAGTATCGTGCAGGGACAAGCGACAGACATTGTGGTCAGATCGGAACCGGAGAAGGTGGAGAGCACTCGAGAGATGAGAGGAAAGGAACTAGACGTTCAAAGATGGCGTCAAGGCACCAAGTTTGAACTCGACTACGATAAACTCGTGATCGCAACCGGCTCTATCACAAACACATTCAACACGCCCGGAGTGCAGGAAAACGCTCTGCTGTATAGAGACATTGAGGATGCACGTAAAGTGCAGAGGCGAATCAGAGAGTGCTTCGAGCTGGCAGTGCTGCCAAACAAGCCTGAGGAACTGCGTACACATCTGCTTCACTTTGCTGTCGTAGGAGGAGGACCCACGGGTATCGAGTTCGTCGGGCTTATGGCGGACTATATCCGGAGGGATCTGTTGAAATACTACCCGCAGGTGAAGGATCGTGTGCGCATCACTCTGTACGATGTCGCTCCAAAGATATTGGGCATGTTCGATGAGTCTCTTTCCACATATGCTATGGAGACGATGAAACTGCAAGGCGTCGACATCAAAACCTCCCACCACATTGAGGAGCTGCGATGGGGTGAGCCATACAAGCCTAGAATAGATATGGATCCCAAGACTTGCTTGACGTTGAAGACCAAGGAAGACGGAGAGACAGGTGTGGGCATGTGCGTCTGGGCCACTGGAAATGCGATAAACCCCTTCATCAAGCAAGCGCTGTCCGACCTCGATGAGTTCCCAGAGGCATCTGTCCTGAAGAGCCCCAGTGGCCTAACCCAAGACGCCAAGCCAACAGGCTGGAAAGTGAAGAAAAACCCCAAGGCTTTGCTTGTGGACGGTTATTTCCGTCTTCAACTGGAGGCAAAGGATGGGACTACCGCAGTTATGAAAGATGTCTTCGCAATTGGCGACAACGCTATGCTGGAACACGGGACTCCACCCGCAACAGCGATTGCCGCAAACCAAGAGGCGAAATACCTAGCTCAGAGATTGAACAAGAATGATTTCGACAGTGCTCCAAGATTCAGTTTCCGGGATATGGGTCTCCTGGCGTATATTGGCGATGACAAGGGGTTGATGCAGATGCCGCATACGGAGGCGACTCAGAGAAGCAAAATGGTTCCCGAAGGCCTGACGGGTAGAACTGCTTGGCTGATATGGAGAGGTGCATACTTGAGCTTGGTCCTTAGTTGGAGGAACTGTTTCCTCATTCTGATCTATTGGGTACTCTCACGGCTGTTTGGGCGGAGAATACAGTGATCTATGTATAGCCTTCTCGGCCGGCTGTGGAGTATTATCTATGTCTTATGATAACATGATGTATATCTTACAGTAATATAAATATAAATTTCGATTGGCGATATGTATCTCAAACGTGAATTTAGATGTCAATATTTAAAGTAGACATATACCGGCCCTGTTGAGAGGCGAACGAATGGCGCTACTTATGTGTACATGTATGTACACTACTTAGCGCGTTCTCTACCCCCCTCCACCTCGGTTCGCAGATACTAACAGAACAATAGAAAGGAAGCCATGATCGCCACTAACTTAATCTAGATTGGAATTTCTGACTTTTCTCGATCTCGTGGTTAAGAACAACCCAAAAAAGCCTATGGGTTGCGAAACATTACAGCAACATGACGACAAGCTGACCGCAGAGTCTACATTATACTTGAAGAACAATATCCCAGTGTTTCCAATATTAAGAACAGAGATACCTAACTTCAGATTATCATCTATTCCATTAAACAAATTCGCCTTTTACCAATCGTGCTTGGAGCAGGCACACAATATCCTAAATTGTGAAAAGAGGAAGAGGATCCAATCGCAAATACAAGATGTCGCAAATGGGAGAACACGGGGCTTTCAAGGCCCCGCAGACTGCTCAGAGTCAGCAAAAGCCAGGGTAAGGTTTCCGGATCCTGTGTTATAGGCATTGAAGAGATGTTTTCTTTTGTATTAATTAATTAACTGATTTCTAGGTTGGAGAAGAATATGATGCCGCCGAGCGAACCGACCAAACTGGAGGATTGTGGTGATTTTGTAGAATATGTTGGATCTGGAAAGCTGAAGGATAAGAAGGTTCTTATCACTGGCGGAGAGTATGTCTCAGAGGGAAAACGTGGCCGTTGCGTTGGAGCAATAGGCTGTGATTTAATATGACCGGTGCGTTTGGTTATATGCTAACTGCTGATATAGTTCCGGAATCGGCCGTTCCATAGCCGCATTGATGGCGCGGGAAGGTGCTGATATCACGATCGTATACCTTCCCGAAGAGCAGGAAGATGCCATAGAGACCAAGAGGTTGGTCGAATTAGAGAAGCGGACATGCCATCTCTTCGCTGGAAATTTGATGGATAATGAGACGTGCAAGAGGGCGGTTGACGAACATATCAAGAAGTGAGTTATCATAAATTAGATATTGACAACATCTTATAGTATAGTTCTTATTACTGATTCTGTCTCCAAATAAGTTTCGGGAAGCTCAACGTCCTCGTGAACAACGCCTCACAACAGCTCCTGTGCAGCGACTTCGCACAAATTGATCTAGACGAAGTCGCGAAGATCTTCAGGACTAACATTCTTCAGATGTTCGCTGTGACGAAGTTTGCCCTTCCTCACTTACACAAGGGTGACTCGTACGTTGTACTTCTATCCTTGATTTGGAGCTTCGAGCTAAAAGGACCCTGCAGGATCATAAACAATACATCAGTAACGACTTTCCGCGGCTCCAAAAGTATGGTAGATTACTCAGCCACGAAGGGTGCAATTGTGGGTTTCACACGGTCGCTGGCTGTTCAGCTGGTCCCTAAGGGTATCCGCGTCAATGCTGTTGCGTAAGTCTGCGAACGACTTCTGTTGCAGATGGGAATAGATCGGGCTGACACTCTGTTATATTAGTCCTGGAGCGGTCTACACTCCTATCCAGGCGGATACAAGACCTCCTGAGCAGATGAAGGGTTTCCACTCCAAGAGCCCCCTGGGACGGCCAGCCCAGCCAAGCGAAGTCGCCACCTCTTTTGTCTTCCTTGCTAGCAAGGAGGCATCGACTTATTGTGAGTTCTCATCGAATATCAAGCTCTCATGCTCCCCACTATACCGGATCGTATATTGACCACCAATTTCTCAACAGATGGACAGATCCTGCACCCCTACCCGATTGGCGATTAAAGGGCCAGCAGCAGCAGATGCTTGAAGGGAAAGGACGACGGATAGCCAAAATGATAGATACATCGTATCCAATTGATCGTCTCGAAATTGTATAATAATACATTATCATCGTAACTTCCTGAGCAAGCAGTCTGAAGACCTTGGGAGGCCGCTATAATCATGTGAACGCAAGCCTAAGATACGCTTTCGATCACGAGGGTGACGTCCAACTAGAACGATAAGTCCGCCAGAGGTGATTTTATCAGTAAAGAAGCCAAGGCTTGGCCTTCTTTATGACTTCGTCCCATCCGTCCTGGTTCTTCCATATGGCGACACTTTCGACTTCACTCCGACCCAACTTCAACCCGTTGTATAGATGCTGGATACACCAAGTTAGTACGAACAACCTTCTGGTTATGAAAGCCACTCCCTTCCGAGATAAAGAACCGTTCCAAATATCGTGAAGTAAATTAGTGGTTGGACAGCTATAACTTACTGGAAACTGGCCCTCTCCAGCTCGTGGTCCGCACACCTGGCCATCGGGGTCCTCCCATCGGATATCCTGCTCTACACGGTCATATTCGATCCGTAGGATATACACGAGCGGTTCGTCCCTGAAAAAATACTTGAGCGTATTGGGAATCTGGTGCGCCGTCGACAGATGGATAAATCCCGAGCGCTGGTCCATGAGGCTGACGGGAAGGCGTTCCGGAAGAGGCTCGGGGACCCGACTAGAAGAGGGGACTATCTTATAGAGATATCGTGGCGGTGGAAGAACGTCCATAGCTTTGTTCCTCTTCTCTCTGCGTTCCTTTCCTATCCCGATATACGTTATCTCTCTCTTCAACCTGTTCTTCCAGCGGTTCTCCTTTGTAGGTAGTCTTTATTTGAAGAAAGAAAAACAAAAAAGACTTTTCCGGATGATTTGATCTAGGGAAAGCGAGCGAATGTTCTTTTTGGTCCTTCACTGGGTCTGCGTCAGTTCCCCATCTGATCGGCGCTGGGGCAAGGTCAGCGCCAAAAATCAAAAAAGTGACCGATGATGACAACTTGAAGTCGCGATTGGGTGGGGATCTCCGTAGATGGCCGTATTGACCAATGAGCGACGCCCACATCCGGCTCATGTTCCATAATAACCATCTATCCCACAGTCGGAAATCTGTAAAGATAATAAATAATAATAGTAATAGTAATAATGCCATTGGGATCTATTCTATTATTCCATGCCAAATAGAGTCTGATTCCTAAGACGAGGGCCTAGAAGCTGCCAGCTCAATACAAAAATGGAGCGCTTCGATTCCACTAGTACGGAGTAGAATAAGTAGACAAGTTCCACTCCACGCGCTTATCGACGCTATCGAATGGAACCGAAGATCTGCTGCTCATCTTAGGTGATTGTTGCCAGGGCCGTTTTAAGACTATCGCGCCTGGATGTCAAATTGCCAATAGACGACGTAGGGCGTGGGCTATCGTATGCCTATTTTAACGAGAGTCCATCTCGTAGTCAAGCCTCAGTGTTCTCGATGCCAGATCTATACATACTGCCGATCGGTCTTAGCGCCGCGAAGAACGTTGCTGCGTCTGGTAAGGTATGTAGCTACGTAGCAGCAGAGTTACTCTAGACATGTCATTGTTGAACTATAGTCGCATTAGAATGAATTTTCTAACTTCTGTTAGAGGACTGCAGTTTGATAACCTTGCCTGCAATGGACCCTGCTGTACTATGAACGAACCTTCCAGCACTGACTCGCCAGCGTTTTTGTACGTATATACTATTCGTCTAGTGCCAGCAAGATCAGAGCATAGCACATGTTTGCGGGGCATGTCTAGAATCAACATATGATAAAAGATATGGTAGAAATAATTTGGATTGCCTCACTCGTGCCCTTAGTACTAATTGGATATGCTTTGAATGAATGTGACTCAGTTCTTGCTGGCCACCTGGCCGAGGGCTATCTTAGCTATGTATGCTGCCCGTGGGTTTGCCGCCTTATCACTTGTCTGTTCCACTGTGTTCGCTACGGGGATGTTGAATCAACTGGAAGCGAATGGAGCTGTTTCTGTCCTTGCAGCCTTAGCCACATTACTCTGTTCTGCGTGACCACCCCTCTGTTGACCAGATATCGCAAGCTTGTCATGGCTCGGAACAAATCTGCCCGGTATAGCCTCCAGCTGCACCAGGAGAACGGGGTTTATAAGAATAGATACTGGCATAATGCTTGATGCATCTAGTATATACGATGTCATCGGTTTCAGATACTGCTCGACGTCCAGGAGTTGGAGTCATTCCATTGTTTTGCTAACAAGCTAAGTAACTATGCTGCTGGAGCGCAATCTCAGCGACACTGCGTTCCTTTCTCGCTTCTGATTTTGATACCTTACCATGAGTCATGACAAATTGACAATAATTCCCATTGTGAGGTTACAGTAGTGGATTCCTCCAAAGTTCGGATCCTGTGGCTGTACTAATTATGTACTCCGTAACCACCGCCGCACCGACTCGGACCCCGTCGCGATCAATCCACATTCTCCATATGGAGCCCGGCACGTATTACTACTACTGTACCTAGATACTGACGGGCAGTAGTTAGCACCAAGTAGGAAGATCAAGCACAGGCCAACATCACAGATGAGAATTCCAGACCGCCTTGGACTAGCTAGCGACGGAGGGGACACAGATGACGGCGGCTTAGATGACTTGTCGAGGCACCGAGTGAGACCACTAACGAATCATGAATATTATTGGAATCATGAGGAATACCTACCATATGGAAACATTAATAACCATCAACAGTCCTAGCCTCGCCGGTTGTCGCCGGGAAGAGGCAAAACGCATTGACGCGATGTGCCATAAAAGTAAACATGGGAAAGCTCGACGCCGGCTGAGCTATGCCGCTTCGGGAGATTTGTTTATCGCCTGAGGTCGCCCGGCTCCTTCCCCGCCATCAACAGCTGGCCGACCCGATCGAGAGAATCAAATCGCCGACCTTACATTATTATTCGAACCATCAGGACGGCTGGTTCGTGATACCCTTTTCCTTTTGTTCTTTCTCTGGGGATTGTGCATCCGGTTTGACACTCGAGCTTGCACTCACTGTTCTGTTGATTCCGCAATTAGAAAAACGAGGCTCAAAAGAATAATACCCTGCCCTTGCGTTTCTGCTATCATTGGACCGGGCGACGCCGCCCTTGATTCAGCATTCCTGCGCACTTACACCTCCGCGCACCCTTCGCCCAAACATCCCCTCCTGCTTTCCACTGTTCCTGCGAGGAAGCAGGTATGCGTTTGGAGGACAGGATCTTCGCCTTTTCATCGATCCTTGCATTCCTGTCTGGCCAGTTGCGTGCGTGATGTCCGACCACTTGCCATCTGCCAGAAGATCGCAGACGGACGTTTCGGCCTCGACGCCCAGTCCTTTTCGCCATGGGTCGACGGCCTCAACTAGCTCATCAATCTACTCTATCTATTCCAATTCTTTTGCACCCAGCCGCACCAGCACGATATCCTCAAATGCGTCCGTTGGGTCAGTCTTTGGTAGCTTCGTGCACCCGAGAGGGAAGAGCGAATTGACCAATATGGTGTCTGCGACAATCGGGCAAACACCAGCGGCGGACAGGCCACCGAGCGCTGGGGAGACATATGGAAATATACGCCGCTCACTGAGACCGTTACCACAAGTTCCTAATGCTGTGCCGCCTCCGACAAAATATATACCCTACCGCCCGCCTGGTCATAACAGAAGCCAAACCTTGGATGAAAGGCTTTTCCCTAAAGACTACAGACCAATCACTCCAGAAGCCCGCCCTGCGTCCAGACAAGAAAATGAGCCTCTGAGGAGCGTGGACGCCGCTGCGTACAGCCCTCCGGCATCTCCTCATAGCATATCTCCTCGCACCAGGGTGAATCATTCTTACTCTGTATCCACTCCACACCCGCCTCCATTGACCACTGCTCTTACTGCCCCCGAGCTCGAGACATTTCAGAAGTCTTCGACCGGTCATCTCCGCACCCTTTCCAAAATTGCTCAGTCAGGGGAGGGCGGAGAATTTTCCATCAATAATTCGCCTTCGGTGGTAGGTCTGCAGGGCAGACGGCGCCTCAAGCGTGCGGATTCTGGAAATGGAAGCGGCAGTGGAAATGGAACCAGGAGAAAGAATACTTCTTCGTGGGCCGCAGGCAACTGGATGGATAAACAGCGGCAATTTCTTCAGGCCTACGAGTATCTATGTCACATTGGAGAGGCCAAGGAGTGGATAGAAGATGTGATCCAAAAACCAGTTCCACCTATCGTTCAACTGGAAGAAGCGCTTCGTGATGGAGTGACGCTGGCCGAAGTTGTGCAGGCACTATGTCCAAATCGCACGTTCCGAATCTTTCGCCACCCGAAACTACAATACCGGCACTCCGACAATATTGCACTGTTCTTCCGATTCCTTGAAGAGGTAGAACTGCCTGACCTCTTCCGGTTCGAATTGATCGATCTCTACGAGAAGAAGAATATCCCCAAAGTCATCCACTGCATTCACGCATTGTCCTGGCTGCTGTACAAAAAAGGGATCGTCGACTTCCGCATTGGAAACCTGGTTGGTCAGCTTGAGTTTGAACACCATGAGCTGGAGCAGATGCAAAAGGGCCTCGACAAGTCAGGCGTCAGTATGCCTAGTTTCTCCGGCATGGGTGCTAGCTTTGGTGCGGAACCTGAACCGGAGCCTGAACCAGAGCCAGTGGAGTCAGAGGAAGAAAGGATAGACAGGGAACTGCGGGAAAACGAACTGTCTATTATCGACTTTCAGTCTCAGATAAGGGGTGCATTGTTGCGAGTAAAACTCGGCGATGTCATGAACGACCTGTGGGATATCGAACATCTAATCATCGATCTTCAATCTAGGATCCGTGGCGACTTCACACGGCAGATCATGGAGTACAGGCTGAGCATGCGCCGATTTGCAACCAACCTTCAAGCAAGCTGCCGAGGGTTTATCGTGCGATCGAGGCAGCGAAAGAATGAGGATTGGTGGAAGACAAAGGAACCTGACATTCTCAAACTGCAGAGTCTAGTGCGGGCAGCCAAAGCTCGAACTGAAGTCAACTATATCAGAACACAAATGCGACGACAAGAGTCCGGCATCAAGTCTTTCCAGGCAGCTATAAGAGGTGCCCTACAAAGGAAGCAGGCGCACGAGCAGATCGAGGAGACAAGAGACTCCGAAGACCAAGTCCAGAGTTTACAAGCGGCAATCCGAGGAATGCTTGCTCGCCAATCGATCTCCGGCTCTAAGTCAGCGCTCAAGGCAGAAAGCTCCCTTATTGCTTTTATACAAGCAGCAATCCGAGGAATGCTTGCCCGCCAATCGATCTCCGGCTCTAAGTCAGCGCTCCAGGCAGAAAGCTCCCTTATTGCTTTTATACAAGCGAGCGCACGGGCAATGGCCACTCGAGCTAGTTTGGCTGAACAAAGAGATGCATTAGTCGGATTTAGTGACAAGTGGCTTACTTTGCAATCTACCTCCCGTGGTTCTGCCGTGAGAGAGAGCCTTCGACATCTCCGGAATCTCTTGCACAATGAAGAACCCTCGGTCATATCTCTCCAGAGTGCCATAAGAGCAAAGGCACTTCGATATGATATCGAATCTCAGAAAAGGTCGTTGGCTGAAAATGAAGCTTCAGTGTTGGACTTTCAGTCTTCAGCCCGGGGATTCCTACTGCGCAGACGTATCGAGGCTGATCGCTGCGCACTACAGCAGGAGACGTCTCTCTTGACAGAACTCCAGGCATGCGCCCGGGCAGCCATCGTAAGGCAGAACATCCTTGACATACAATCTCAGCTGGAAGACTGTACCGAAGAAATCATTGAGATTCAGTCTTCTGCCAGAGCCATGCTTTACCGCTTTCAGCTGGAGCGGATGCTTACTGATCTCTATATTCAAGAAGATGCTGTCCTTGAGCTTCAGGCGTGGATCAGGGGCAGTCTCGTCCGCTCACGGTTTGAAGAAAAACGCCGGTTCTACCGTGAGAATATGGAAAAGGTCATCAAAGTCCAAAGCTTTGTGAGAGGCAAGATTCAGGGCCAAGCGTACAAGAGCCTCACCAGCGGCAAGAATCCCCCTGTTGGAACGATCAAGGGGTTCGTACATCTTCTTAACGATAGCGACTTTGACTTCGACGAAGAAATTGAATTTGAGCGATTGAGAAAGACTGTTGTTCAGCAAGTTCGTCAAAATGAGATGGCCGACCAGTACATCACTCAGCTGGATATCAAAATCGCGCTTCTCGTCAAGAACAAAATCACCCTTGATGAGGTTGTTAAGCACCAGAAGCACTTCGGTGGCCACGTTGGAAGTCTCTTGTCCAACACAGACATCTCGTCGAAGGATCCTTTCGATCTCAAGGCGCTAAACAAGACATCCAGAAAGAAGTTAGAGCAGTACCAGGTACTGTTCTTCTTGCTTCAGACCCAGCCACAATACCTGGCCAAACTTTTCCGTAGATTGCGGGAACAAAACACGGCGGAGAAGGAGTTTGAGCGGATTAAGCACCTGATAATGGGTCTGTTTGGATACTCTCAGAAGAGAAGGGAGGAATACTACCTGATGAAGCTGATTGTCCGCTCCGTCAAGGAAGAAATTGAGGGATTTGACTCGCTTCAGGAGTATATGCGCTGTAATTTCTTCTGGAACAAGCTCTTTGGAGCCTACGTCAAGTCGCCGAGGGACCGCAAATTCATGCGGGATGTGTTAAGCCAGCTGGTGAAGGAGACTGTGATCGACAATCCGGATCTGGACTTGGAGAGTGATCCGATGCAGATATATCGCTCTGCGATCAGCGACGAGGAACTTCGTACCGGTAGGCGAAGTCGACGTCGTCCTGACGTGCGGAGAGAGGAAGCAATCAGGGACCCAGAGACGAGAGCGACATTTATCAGGCATTTGCAGGACCTCCGGGACATCGCCGACCAATTCTTCAGTTCATTCGAAGATTTACTGATCCGAATGCCCTTTGGTATTCGATACATAACACAGCAGATGTACGATTCTCTGTTGAAACAGTTTAGCGATGAGGATCCTGGCTTCATTCTCCAAGTCGCAGGATACTGGGTCTGGAAGAACTACTTCCAACCGGCGATACTCGAACCAGAAAAGCATGGAATTGTCGACCGCGGCTTGACCCAGGGGCAGAAGAGAAATCTCGGAGAGGTTTCGAAAGTCCTTTCTCAGATCGCCTCTGGTAGACTATTTGGGGGAGAGAATGTCTACCTGCAACCGCTTAACTCATATGTTGGCGAGTCAATTCAACGTTTAGGCCAGTTGTGGGGCAACAGTAAGTATCCGGATCCAAGTTTTGTTTTGTGCAAGATATCTGACTGCATCCCAGTGATCTCCGTTCAAGACGCCGAGTCATATTTCGATATTGACGAGTTCAACGACCTTTACGCCAAGACGAAGCCAACTCTATATATCAAGATGTCTGACATATTTTCTATCCATCAGCTCGTGGCTTCAGAAGTCAATGCCATCTGCTCCCATTCTGATGATATCCTGAAAGAGGTCATTCGCGATCTCGGAAACGTCAAGACAAACGAAAACGAGTTGATGAGTGTCAGCAGTTCTGAGATCAGTTTGACTCTACTGCCTAAACTTCACAATGTTGAAGGTAATACATCCTCCATAATCCCACACGAACTGTAGCTGACTATGCGTAGATCCCGAGGCTGAAGTGAAGGCCCTTCTTATGGAAACTAAACGCTGCATCCTCTATATCATCCGAGTTCAATCGGGTGACAATCTCTGGGATATCATGATCAAGCCACCAACTATAGAGGACGAAGAACGATGGCAGACCATTGTTCGCGATGAGTTGTCCACCAACAATAGACGCAAGGGTGCCTATTCCGAAGCAAATACCTTGATCGATATTGGAGCCATGACCTACCCTGAGCTGAAGCGAACGGCACTTGAGAATATCGTGCAACTTGAACACGCAGGCAAGATTAGCCGTCATAACAACTACCAAGACCTGCTGAACGCGATTGCAGTCGACATCAGGACTAAACATCGGCGGAGAATCCAACGACAGCGTGAACTGGACGGTGTTCGCATGACGCTGGCGCGGCTGAACGACCAGGCCATCTACCTGGACCAGCAGCTCAAGACCTACAACGACTATATTGAGCAGGCAATGGTCACCCTGCAGAACAAGAAGGGGAAGAAGCGATTCTTGATGCCGTTTACCAAACAATGGGATCATGAACGTGAACTGCAGAAATCGGGACGCGTCTTTAAATTCGGCTCTTTCAAGTACTCGGCTCGCAATCTTGCTGATAAAGGTGTCTTGGTCCACTGGAAGGGCTATACCGAACGCCAATGGGACCGTGTCGACCTGACAATATCGAGTAACGAAGTTGGAGTGTTCACACTCGACGGAAGCAGCGGCAATATGATGATTCCTGGTGCAAACGCCCAGGTACCGCTGGACGATCTGTTGCAGGCGCAGTTTAACAACACCCAGTTCCTCGACTTCTTCGAGGGACACCTACGAGTTAACGTCAATCTTTTCTTGCACCTGATCATGAGGAAATTCTATAACGAATGAGCAGCTTATGGGTTACTTTTTTTTTTGTGTGGAACATGATGAACTTGATGCCCCGGGGGAGTCCGTATCTCCCTCTTCACGAACATATTACGCTTCCGTGATACCCCAACCACCCAGTGAAAGACGTTTCGGTTAGATCTCATGAACGGTGTTATCTGGACTAGAGAGGAAGGTGGTTCGGAAGCTCCGGGGCCGGGATTTGTTTGAAGATACCGCTTGTATTGCATGTTGGGATTTTGTTTTCTGTTATTTTTTGTTTAAAGACTACGGGCGAAGCCAACCTTTGCCCTGCTCGGGCAAGGCTGTCAGGCCCCGAGACGATGCTGGATTTTACAGTTAGGTTTCACGAATTTCCTCTTACCTTTTATGTACGTACTTGAACTGGTAGTATTATATTCCATGTGATATCCAATAGTATTTGAACGACGATTTCTCTTGGGAGAGTCCTCTTGCCTAGGTAGTCATACTTCAATGTGCTGATCTGTAGTTAACTAGTAGAAATATAGAGACGGCGGAGAACAATCGGAGCTCCGCACGTGACGTTGCCGGCGCGGCTTTGTTGGCCTCTCGAGAGTCGGGAGATGCCCGAACCAGCTGAGCCTCCGCATCCTCCGGACGAGCTTAGTCTAGCATCTCCCTTTCCTTCTCCCCGTCTGCCTTTCTTTCGCGCCCCGTTTTTCTGTGTTGACAGCTTTTGCGAGGGCCTTTTCTCCTCGATTGTACTATAGTGCATCATCACATCATAGGGGAGATCTGTTCCCGGTCGGCGCCATGGATTTCGCCTCTCTCAAGGAGCAGGTCAGCAACCTGACCCTGTACGACATCAAGGCCGGAGTCCGGAAAGTCCAGAATGGTACGTTTTGCATGATAGGAGCGGGAAACAGTAGCTGGAGGGAGGGGAATCGTCCCTGGATAATAGGTACTAACTTGGGAGTCTTTAGCTGTCATGAACTACACGGAGATGGAGTCGAAGGTTGGTCGCCACGCGAACACTGCGGCCGGATAAATCGAAACGTACGACTTACGCGCATTTTGACAGGTCCGAGAGGCTACTAATAATGAGCCATGGGGTGCTTCGTCTACGTTGATGCAGGAGATCGCGAATGGAACACATAGCTAGTTAGTCGCACCGGTCCCCCCCTTTCCGATATCGGTTTATTCGGTAATGGCATTGTAGGAGGTGTTTAACTGACATTTATACTTGTTCGATTATAGCCAGCTGTTGAACGAGATTATGCCTATGATTTACAAGCGATTTACGGAGAAGAGCGCGGAGGAGTGGAGACAGATATACAAAGTACGAGCCCGAGCCACTTTCCTGGCGTGGATACAGGTCCAAATTCAATCATGTGAATACTGATTGATTGTTGATAGGCACTCCAACTTCTCGAATTCCTCGTCAAGAACGGTTCAGAACGAGTTGTCGATGATGCGCGATCGCATCTATCTCTCCTGCGCATGCTGCGCCAATTCCACTACATCGACCAGAACGGAAAAGACCAGGGAATCAACGTCCGTAACAGGGCGCAGGAGCTGGCGAAGCTTTTGAGCGACGTCGACCTGATTCGCACAGAGAGAAAGAAAGCGCGGGCAAACCGGAACAAATTCGGTGGGATTGAAGGTGGTCTTGGTGTCCGGGGCGGTCTTTCTGGATCGACTAGTAGATATGGAGGCTTTGGTAGCGAATCCCTTGGCTATGGAGGTTACAGTGGAGGCGTCTACGGCGATGGCGGTGGCTATGGAGGCAACACGAGCGAATTCGAGGATACGGGACGGAGAGGGAATCGCTTTGAGGAATATGATGAATACGATGAAGCGGATGCGGCCCCCAGCCAGCGCCGTGTAGCAAGCCAACCGCGTGCGACGAAGCAGCCTGAGAAGCCCAAGGAGGAGGTGCCGGATCTATTCGATTTTGGAGACGAGCCTGTCACGACGTCGTCTTCGACTGCTGCCGGCAAGCAACCTGCTAGCAACGCTGGCAACGGCTTGCTCGACGACACCGCGGATGATGACGAATTCGACGATTTCCAGTCCGCAACTCCAGCACCTGCTGCTCCGGCCGCTCCTCAGCCTACTTCGTCTAATCAGTTCTCTATTGCTCCTCCATCCTCCACTGCGTCGACTACTCAGTTCGCTGCGCCCAAGCCTGTGTCGGGCACACAGAATGCTAACTTGACCAACCTCGTTGGCATTTCTTCCATTACTCCCACACCAACCGGCGGCAGTTTGACTTCTCCTATGTCGCCTCAAGGTTCCCTGGCGTCTCTGCAATCAAGACAACAACCAAGGCCGACAGGCTTCCAGGCACCAGCGCCCAACTATTTCACCTCTGTTTCCGCTGCCACCACAGGCCAGCCTACGAGCGCCAGAGCCAGTGTATCCTCTATCGCCTCCCCTGCATCATCCCACAAGCCGTCAGCCTCGACTTCCAAGGCTGGAGGTGATGCTTTCGGCTCGCTCTGGTCTGCTGCCAGCGCCAGTGCAGGTATCCAGAAGAATTCTCCCTCGCAGAACAAGGGCCCCAACCTGGCCAGCCTCTCCAAGGAGAAGGCCAGCGCCGGCATCTGGGGAACCCCCGCTCCGTCCGCATCTACTCCTACCTCGACGTCGTCGACGCCAGCTTTTGGTCAGTCCAAGCAACCGCAGCAAGGACACAAACCCAGTGGTTCTGCTCTGGATGACCTACTAGGATAGACGAGCATATATTTCGATTGAGCCCTTTCCTCGTAATAAAACATTCTTCGAACCATACTAGCACAGTCATCTTACCCAGTCACCAGCAGGCTGCGTGCATCGCGAGCGAGAAAAAGAAAAAGGGAGAACCGCGAATAGGTACATACATAGATTCTTACCTATCTCTTGCGCAGCAAACGGCCCTTCTTCCTGACTTTGCAAGAACATACAGAGAAAGATGAGAGCCTTATTCCCTGTTCCTTCTGCTTTAAGTACCGTGATTCTGGTCCCAAACTCAGCGGTTGTTCCGAATTTGCTTTCCTTTCCTCTTTTTTTTTTTTTTCTTTCTTTTATTTCTTTGCGTTTTCTTTTTGAAACTATCCCACCATGATTCACCATTAAGTAAGTAAAAACTAGTTGTATCTATTTTCCCTCTCGAGTGCCATCTTTTATTCATGGCCATGAAAAAGAAATCTCATTATTATGGTACTCTATTTCCCACCATCAGGATATATCTAAGAAGGGTTTACCTTTTTTTCTTCTTTTTTTTTTTTTCTATCTTGTTTTTTTCTGCTCCATCCTTCTCTCTTCGAGAGGGATTGGGTTAATATGCTGTTTCTTTCATTGACTACAAGGCTGCAAGCTGTTGATAGGAACAGGGGTATGTAAAGTGTAAAAAGCTATTTGTTTTATTCTTCTCTTATCTTTTTGCTCATAGACAGAAAAAGGAGAGTAAGAGGATGCGATTATTAGAGCTTGGGTCAAGAATAGTGATTAATGCTCGGTGCTATCTTAGCTGGCGGATGAGAATTATCAGTAAACTTAAACGTAATAAAACTATGTACATGTAGACACCCTGCCCTGTGATGCGTGTCAGCGCAAAAGGGAACGCTAGGTGATCTATCAATTATCCGTTTTCGGCAGGTTCTTTGAATCCTAATTATAAGAACATACTAAATTGCTTGATTATTGGAGCCTTTGTATATCTATAGAGATAAATATGGGTTCAACCCCCCCCCCCCCTAGAACTAGAACCAAGCAAGCAATTCAAGTTATTCGAGTCAGACCGCCATTCAATATTCGACAATATGATAACTAGCCCAGAGATAATCCCGTTATGTATGCTGTAAGACCGAACGTGACTTCATTGTCGGTTATCATAGTTAGTTATTCCTCTGAATACAGCCCTTAGTCAACAACAGAATATTCCTACCAGGAAATTACTGATCTATTCCCATTGATAGCTCCCTTAGCTGTCGAGCCTGATTGCGACACCGTTGGCTATAAAGATCGCGCTTACGATCATAGAATCCATAGGGCCGTTGCTCTTTGTACACTCGTTTCCTGGGCCAAGCCTTTCGATGTATCCCATCCGTCTTTGGAAGCACTGCAGGGGCTGATCCTGCTTGCCCAAGGGACAGGCTGAAGTCTTCGACATTCCTCTGGGCCTCCCGTGGGAGTTCAAAAACTCCCAGGTGGACACTTTGTTGCTGCCCTTGCAACGCAACTCCGCCATTGTTGTGAACATTCTGTAGGTATGCTTGGAAGTCCACGGAGCCCGCCAGATGCTGCTGGGCTGTTACCAGGTCTGCACCCCCGGGGTCCTGACTGCTGTTAGCGGGTTGGGAGGCTGCTCATGAGATGGGTATTGTTGGTACTAACATATAGATTCCCAGCGCCGCTTATTGCAGGTGAAGTTGCTGTAGTTAAACAAGTGCCTTCTAAGCGCCTGGCCAGAGCATCTTTGACGGGTACCGGGACGTTGATTGGTGATAGTTCCTTTCACCGTAGTAAGTGGATCGATAGGGGTGTGATCAGTTGTCATAAATTGGACTTGCATGAGAACTTTATCGAGTACCATTTACCGTTATAAGGTTGTCACGATAACCAAAGACACTTCTTGGTATTCTGTTGGGCTGGAAACCTAGGCATCCTGAAAGAGTTCTAGGTATGAGGACCCAGTATAATCAAGGAATACTGATCTCATGAGCGATATCAATGCCAGGAACTCTAACTAATAGACGTATCTAGTAGTTATGGAAAACATGAATATATGCCGGTATTGGATTCCGAGCTATTGTACGTCACGAGCATGTTGCAGTCCACTACTCTTGCAGATGATGCATGGTGGTCCCTTTGTTGTCCCGATCCCTAGTTAGGAAAACAATTTCATTATCGAGGAAAATAATCCAGACTTACCTCATGGGGAGCGGTAACTTCATGACGCGCTGGGTCATTGTGGCATGTATCTACCGCCACCCCACACTGGTTCGACCTATTTTGGTGAGCATTAATCATGTTAGAGATCCAGGTAGGCCGACAAGGAGTTCTCCTTTTTGGTCGACTGGCAGAAAGCCATCATCATATTAATCACTCTCGAACTCTCCAACACGGGATTGACAAGATGTAGGCACGACAGCGACAGATGGAGTAAAGAAAGAAAAAAGGAGATCAATCAAAATCGAAATAATATATACCGGCTCGATCCAAAGAGTGGTTTCTCCGTGCTCTTGTCCCCACCGGTCCATGGCTTCTGCATAGCTTTGGCTACCCTGGGGTCCAGGGTCCTCCTTAAGGACTCCGGCATACCAATATGTTACATCTCCCGGCTTCGGATCTAACCTCCCGCTTCGATAGGCTTCTAGGGCTGCAAGAATGTTTACCTTCTGCGAGTCTGCTAGCATGGAATGGTGCTCCAAGATGTGCTTCAAAGTTTCGATGCAATGATATGCCAGTCTCGACAGGCCAGTGGGTTCTGTCTCCGGTACACTAGACAGAGGAATAGCTATGTCAGAGCGTCTAATGCTGTGATTGTTTCTCCAGTTATACTGGGAAGGGGGGACAATTGTACCAGAGTGCCTCTGTAAGGCCCCTGACGAGGAAAGAGAAGAGGTCCAAAAATTCACGTACGTAGGGCCGTCGGGCGTGTGCATCAGTATCCAGTCAATTCTCTCCTGGTTATCCTGTATCGCCTCCGGCCAATTGGGCCATCTCGCCATAATATCACGCGGAATTTTCAATTGGCTTTCACGAAAGCTAAGTAGTAGTAAATGAAATGATGTCAGCTCCTAATTTTTGCTGCTGGACGACAATCGCGCCTTGCTCTTACCTTTGGTATTCTGCAGGGTCCCAAAGGGCCCGTAAGCACCAGAGCTTATCATACCTATCCCATGTAGGCATGTCAACACGCATGATTTCAGACTCTCGATTCTCTTCAGCAGCCATGACTTTTTGATAATGTTAAGAATTATTCAGAGAGAGGGGTCATTTTATGAGGGGAAGTGAGATATCGATAGAGAGATCTAGCGTTGAGCGAGAATGTCTGCACTATGAGTAGATTCAGTATTACATGCAATGCTTCGGACCACAAATGGGCAATAGCAGATAGTAGCTTTTGTGCGAAGTACGGAGTAAGAAGATATACGGGATTTGTTGAGTAACGTATTAATTCACCCCCCGAGTGAAGCGAAGGAAGTGAACCGGTCACGTGTTGCAGTTCCAGACTCCATACATCCAAGGTAATACATAGTTTTTTCAACATAGCCTGGGATGAGCGATGGCTTTCTTTTCAATGTCAGACAAGAAACTTCCCCCGAGATCACATGCAAAAGAAGATATGAAAAAGCAACAGGCAGAATGATTTCAGATAAGAATTAGATCCATGACAAATTTCTATACAAACACAACAGGGTCCAATGTAGACGTTTTCTCTTTCTCCAACACATGGGGCTAAGTGCACGGCACCGATACGCAACGCTAAATTTGGAATTTTCGTCTTCTAAATTAGTCGAACCGAGGGGTATCGAGCCAATCTGAAGGGAGGTTCAGGGAGGAGTTCCTACAGGTGACTTCATAAGTTTCAATTATGTTCATCAGCAGATGAGCATTGTGCAAAGAGAAGAGGGGATAGATAGGGTTAATGGAGATCAAGGGGCGGGAGATGTTTTTGTATGGCTTCCCGGGTGCTCGTATTCGAAATCGAACGTAGCACCGCCAACTTGCATGTCTTCTTCCAGCCAGCAGAAGTGATCGATCTCAGAGGACCAGACGGGCAACGACACGCTGTTTCCAGGGGCCCGCAATGCGCTTGCGCGGACAACGCAAGCATTTGTGGATCCGGAGTCCCCAAACGTGAGGGAGATGGCGGACAGTAAATGGGAACTGAACAGTGATAGTTCTACCAATATTCATGGCTTTCCGTTATCTGCAGCAACACGAATTCAGGTCGTCGCGCTGGCGGGATTGCCATTCTCGGTCCGATCGCCATCAGACTCTTCGACTGGCTGGGGAGATGTCTTCCCCTGACTGCCACCTAGAAGGTGAGATGGGTAAGGATCCAGATCTTTGCTGCTGGTAGAAAATCTTGATATCACAGAGGGATGTTTCTCACTGATGCTTCCACTGCCACCGTTGCTCTGCCCATTCCCGGGCATCAAACTGTTCTGGCTCTGAAATTCATCTGCGCCTGCATCTGAAGCGTTGATATCCAAATTGTTCTCGGCCACTGCATTGTTGATCTCCCCGTTGAGTGATGTCAAGCCACCCTCGATATGTCGTAGAAGTCGAACAAACTCCTCTGGAACAAGACCGCTTTCGCCTGTCTTGGGGTCTTCCGCCACTAACCAGCCTTGTCCATGTCTGTACGAGACAAGAATAACTTGGCCTTCCTTCAGTGGAAGCTCGTTCTCATGTTCTCTGGTGAAATCAAAAAGCGCCACAGCCTTCCCGTGCATCTCTTCGTCTGGTGAGGCTATTGAGAATTCGTAGTCTCGAGAGTAGCCGTCTGTGTCCGAAATTTCATCGTCTGAATCGAGCATATCAGGATCGAAATATTGATCTCCTTTGACATAGTCTGCGACACCCGTGCTGCCATAAGCCCCAGGAGTCAAGTGTGAATATCTGCCTTCGCTTGCTGGATAGGTCACAAATTCGCCCCCAGGGCCATCCTCAGTGGCGCCTTCTTCGCGCACATAGTATGTCTCACTGCCATCACCGTTCATGCTGATAAACTGCCCACGGTCATCCCCAGAATATTCTCGACCACTGTCCCCCGGGCTCCGTCCCCTTCTCCCATCGTAGCCTGCTCCAGACCTGTTTTTCCGGTGACGCGAGGTCGTCACCACCGGACTATGCAGGTCCTCATCTTCACTGTATGGGGGACCGTCACCAAAAGACATAGCAGGTAATTGCTGATGTCCGTAGATATTTTCGGTGGTCCAAGGTCCCGCTGACCACTGCCCCCTCGAGCTATCCCACGTTGATGGCGGTGGATCGGAAAGTCGCCGATTCTCACTCATGGGAGTCGTGACCCCAGAGGGCACAGGAGGCGGGCCGTAATGGAGAGGATGCACTGGCGGGTACGCAAAGTCCCGGACAAGAGTATAAGGCAAGCTCGAATGGAATGCCGGAATGACATAAGATACCGGACGCGATTTATTCTGGGAAGCTAATGAAGCAGTTGAGTATGTAGATAACCGATCTCTGGTGTATGAGTTCGGGCGCTGCAGGCTTCCCCGCTTGACTGGCTTATCTGCGCCTAGAGGAGCAGAAAGCGGAGCGAGATTTGGGGATGCGACATGCTCCGGTTGAGAGGTCGGAGGAGATGACATGGTTGCTGCCATGAGAGTCAGATCACTAAAACACGAAAAAAGGATTTCGCTTCAATATCGCGCGTTGAAATTCCTAATAACCCGATTCGAAATGCACCGCAAAGATTGCACCCTATATTTGCATCGCGATCTCCGGTATTTCTTCGTAGCCACGCAACACCGACAAATTGTGTTTCTGCTAGATAAAAGGGGAGGAACCCAAGTCGCGCGGATACTCAGGCCTAGCCCTTATGAGCAGAGTAAGACAGTCCAGCTGTTAAGAATCGAAACAGTTCTAACACTGTGCTAAACTGGACTTATCACCTTCAAACAGAATAAACAGACAGCACTGTAGAAAGGCGCAATGCTTGTGTCTTCCACGCAAGCTTCGTGCGAAGTGGTCTAGTGTAGGATGACGACCGTCAATGGGTACGGGTCTGTTCGCTCCGTCTGCTTCTACCTGAGGGAGAAGTATAACGCGTGCTGGACGGTCGAGTTTCTGTCGCGAACCAATTTCAAGTAGCCCAGCCCGATATAGCGACTTCAGAGGACCCAGTAGGGTGGACGAGCAAAGAAATGCTCTTGCTGAATGGAGTGGGCAGTCTGATAATCTAGAGAGCGGCAGGGGGGGAGCGGTGTGCGCCGTGCGCTGTGGGATGGCACCGTCTCGAAAGCGGCGTTTTCTGGAAGGAGAAGATGGAAGACAACTGTCTGAAGTGCAGATGCGCGCGGCCTTGTGCAGTGGTCGACTGTGAGATGGCTTGTGGGTGGACAGTCGTTCCCTTCGTTCGTCCCGCGGTTTCGAGGGACAGTCAAAGGCCCTATTCTAAATATAGCAAGGTCGTCCTGGGATGCATAGACGAGAGCGAATAACAGCGCCGCACCACTGGAGCACGCGAGAAGGGACTGTCGAAGTCAGAAAGGACCCGGGAAAGGATCGTAGGTCGAAGACGGAGGCAAGGAGCGTCACGAATGGGAGACGATGGATGGATGAGAGAGGGATCTCAGGAGCAGCGGAGATTACCTGGAGACCGTTCTCGGTTCTCGGCGAGTGGTTCGAGTCAGGGTTGGTTCAGTAACTTCAGTCCAGGGTAAAGGTTGGTCCTTCGCTGGCTATTAATATCAGCCTTCAACGAGAGATCCAGAATCAGAGCGCTTCGAAGTATACCGAATGACAATCAATGAACTTGCAGTCCCACAGGAACTCCTCAGCCCCTCTGATTAAAAAAAAAGATCCACACTCAAAACTCCGTTCAGTCTTTTTGTCTCTTTCTGTCCAGCAGGGCGTGCTCATGTGACTTTCCACGTGAGACGGATCTCATTTTAGTGTGTTTCATGTGGGTTTCCCAGAATGGATTAGCGCAAGTCTGATGCTCTTGAGATACTACTTATGGTATCTAGGGTACAGTCGGTAGAGCATCTATCATATCCTAACCAGGACGACACGACGTGAGATACATATACAGAGCAGAGTATTGAATCTGATCATGCAGGATTGAATCTAGACTTCTGGAGAGAATGTCTCTGTTGAGACGGTTATTCTATCGAGGACATACTCCAGCGCGTGTCTGCTGTAGCCCAGACATCTTCTTCTACACTATGATCTTTGCTCCGGGTTTCATCACCGCTACTTGATTTTTGATAATCTGTATCGCGTACCGATCTGCCCAGTTATGCAGGATCCATCGGAATAGATAATATCTGCGCTATGGCAGAACGACCCAGAAGTACTTCGCATCTCCTAGCCAGAACGTTATCATCTCACCAAAGTGCTACATGTCAGTGATGCCGTAGCATTCGGGTCTATTAGTAATGTATAGAGTCACTTTGAACTGGGACTTCGCCTGCTTTCTATGAGATGTAAAAAGAAGGTTCAGTTCATACATGCTCAGAGCGTATCTTCATTCATTCATCACCTAGGTAAAATCATCTATACATGAGTCAAAGTACAAACCACAACGTCTAAACGCCCCAAGTAAAGTGTTGGCAGAGGATTTATTCGAGAGCCTGTCTCGAAAATCCTTGTTCAAGGAAGACAAAGAAGTACACACATAGGGTAGTCCTGCAACCCTCGAATTGTAGCCGTCTTCGTAAACATAAAACGAGAGGAATGCTTTGAACGAATGACAATGGACATGTATGTGCAAAACCGGGTACGCCGTCATGACAAAGATGGAGATATCAAGTCGTATCATAAAGGAGAGTTGCTTCTATGCGCGTTAAGTAAATCGACAGTATCCGCCATGAGTCCCAATTCTAGATTCATGAGCTTTCAAAGAACTGGTCTACCACCAACTCTTGGAGGTAGACGTGGAGATTTATAGAATGGAACGGTCATCTCAACCTCCCCCTCCCCAACGTCACGTTTGTCGTTGGTCTCAGAAGTCTGGACACAGCGACTTTCTGTAACTGTCTTTGTGACAGTGACGAACGACAGGTGTGGAGTTCCTGCATTCGTAGACATCGATGTTGTCGCTGGTGATTGCTTCGCAGGCGGAACTGTCGCAGAAGGTACAGTCGAGTTGCAGTCGGGAGGACTTGTAGGTCTCTCAGACCGCTGGGCATCAAAGATTTCTGAAAATTGACCAGGGATGGCGGCTTCGTTGAGGGACTGGTCCTTATCATAATTTGCGACCAACTTGTTATGGACCTTGGGACTCTCCACAACGTCAATATCCATGCAGGTGGTATACATCTCAAGCTTTCCCTTTGGCAGGTTGGGGTCAATATTGGGCAAGGTCGGCCAATCCCAAACCCAATAGAGAGTATATGGCTTCCCAGTGGGTGCATCACTGGGCAAGGCAATGTCTTGTTGACACCAGAGGTCCGCCCCCATAAGCTGGTTCGCTTGGTGAGGAAATACAGCTTGGCGGTGGGTCGAGATGTTGCCGTTGTTGATTTGGTAACAACGCGAATCGTCGAAATTCTGGACAGAGAGCAGAACTCCTCGCCTGTCACCCCCAGTTCCGTTTTGGTTCCATACCTTATGAATTCCCAAGAAAGTGTCGTTTTCCCGTGGTTGTGTCGTTCCGTACACGTATAGAGTGCCTCGATTCTCGGGCTTTCCCGGTTGATTCCATGGGAGAGTGACATGGCCGTTTTCTTGGTAACGAAGCGCAATAGCAGCACCAGGCGCAGCTCGTAGTCTGGGGCTGCCGACTGTTTGATTTCTCGTCCGCTGTGTGTCTTTGCACATCGGGTCGGTCGGATAGATCACATTCGCCCGGTCGTCTGGAGGTAGCAGGTATACCATCGTAGGGTCACTGAATCCAGGAGCAGTACGCAGCACGTTTCCTCTTGCATATCCTGGAGAACCGATAAAGGTGCCATTCGGTGCAATAACCATGAGTTGCTCAACCCAGCTGTGAGCATCGATCGTGGTAGCTATGAGGCTAAGGCTGAGGACTGCCGTCAAGACCAGCTTGCTGACAGCGCTCATGTTGGGCAATATTTTTGCTGAAGAACTGAAAAAAATGAGTGGCAAGTATATAGTATCTAGAGAGCGAATGATGAGACCCTGGAGGATATAGAAATCTTTATTTGAGTCAGCATGACAATGACATAGTGATTTCGATTGAGAGCCTTCACTGCAAGGGGTGTTGAACAATGACTATTATATGGATTCTGAGACAGACAAACGAGAAGCAATGAATGACGGCTGAATGGATAAGGATATACTCACGGGAAACATGTCCTACGCAGGACTAATCCAACAATACTCTATTCATTGGGAGTGAATCGAGCTCTTGAACCTCAGTCACACTTGTGTTGGTAGATGGAAGAACAAGTGCATATTCACCCGTGAGACACAGTGCTTGTAATCTTTCTAGTCTGCTCCTGCAAATTGATGAGATCAAGTTTTATACGACACCAACAATAAGGATCAAACGTGGAGATCCAGAAGAATGCGACAAGATGGAACCTGGTATCAAGGCTATAGATTGCTGATTGATGTTGCAGCGTTGCATAGAATCTGGAGGAGACAGATCTAGCAGGGCGCCAACATGATAGTTCTCGTCCAATTAATCGTAGCCTTAGATCTACTATTGGAACAGTGTAGTCCACCACACCAAGGCACGTTTCAGGGTCTAATGCAGAGGTTGCATCTGTGGCCATATGTTTACCCTGCTCACCAGCTGACGCCGCATCTGAATCAATAGGATGAGGTGACTGGGCGCGAAATATCCATGAGCCCAAGCATAAAGGCTCTATCCCATTTATATGCAGCTTTCCACCGTACCTGAATCAATCGAACGCGATAACTCTCATCTCGAGACCTAATAGGAGGACAATGTTAGACAAGGCATATTGTTCGCGGTGCAGTACAAGCCAGCTCTTCCATACGAAATACAGGGCTGTAAGTACTACCGACGCGAAAAGCAAACAAATTTGGTATTCCCTCATCTCCACTAGCTGTCTGAGGAATCCTAGAGAAATCTACAAAGTCTGGCAGATATTGCACGCTTTCGCAGTGATGAGATTCAAAAGGCGCTGTGGTGGGTTGATTGTTGCGAAGTTGCTCAATGGGTGGCTAAGAGACGAAGTGGATTGGCTGAATCGGAGCGCGATTTCGGCGCCTGAGGACCAACAAATCGTGTCGGATAACGGAAGGGGAAACACCGGCTAAATGCCCGTTTCAGGTAAGAGAGAGCCTATCAGAGAGCAGCTGTGCTTGATAAGCTTTCCTTGCGCAGCCCCCGCGGGGCTGCTGATGCCATCGTGTCCAGAAGCTGAACAGCAGCATGAGGATAATAGGAATAAGGACAGTAACGTTGAAAAACTCAATACTCAAGAAAGCTGCATGAGAGTGAGCATATACCACGTGGGCCTGCAAAGGAAATAAGGTCAATCTGATAAATCATATGCGCATATAAAAGCCGTTATTTTCTTTGCTCAGAGAGCTGCTTCTTTTAACCTCCTCTCCCGGTCAAGAAACGCATTGTTCCCATCCCAGCGCAACCTTGATAATATTTATATTATGTCCTATTGTCTCTCATTCTGAGCTAACCAAGCTCCCTATGACCATAGAGAGGTGCCAAGAGGATGCGTGCCTAATGAGCGTTTGAGAATCATCAACATTATCCCTCTGGACTGCGTTACCGATTTCCCTGGAGGGGTAAAGTACCTTGAGAGCCCCTCCTCGTCTGCCCTCCTGGCCCCTCCAGTACTCTACTCTACTCTAGACGTACATACATGTGGAGAGCTGTTGAGAGATTTTACTAAAGTCCCAATACGACGATACGTAGGACGGTGGAGCTCGGACAGACACAAATAAAGCTAAGCCCGCTGGCCGAACTCAACTTTTCAGCACTAGACGAGTACTTCGCCATAGACATACACTGCGGGCTGATAGTGTTGATCTTAAGCCATGGATGGGAAGAAATGGCTCCTGCAGGAGGTTCATCTGGATTAGACGCTTGCGAATTGCATGTAAATCGGCGCCAGGAAGTCCTATCACAGGCTCGTTTCCGATCCATATGCTACCAGACGAGTTCCACTTTCGTCTCTCACCGCTAGTTTTGGTGAAGAGACAATATTCGACGATCTCGCAGTCTGAAACAAACAGTATAAGGCAGCTCTTAGATGCGTCTCTCAACTCGACGGAATGCTTTGCGTTATCCCACTCCCCTCATTGAAATTGCGAGAGATCAGCTACAGCTTGCGTCAATGGCACCTTCCACACTCGACACTGAAGTCTTGAACGCAAAAAGGACAAGTAGAAGATAATAATGAAGCCATCGATGGGCTGGATTAGCGCAGTGGCGGTCTTTCGTGATGAGAAGTAATTACCTATTCAGAAGAGCTAAGCCATGATTGAGGCTGGGTTGCGAGCCGCGCCACAGCCCACTCGCTTTGTTCCACTTCCAATAAGTAACTGAAGCGGGTTCAGCAGTCTCAGCCTCAGAAAAAGTGGCAACTAATTATTAATAACAACTGTATCTACAGCTAACTAACTAACTAGTTAACTAACTTGACTTATATGTTGAGAAACTGCTAATGTATATCAGTATTAGCATAGACTTTGCGAGCTCTCCCAATGACGCACTGATTTTCCCACCCTAAGTACAGTGGTTGAGCAACATATGGATGGATGTATGTACTACCTACCTAGGTAGGTAGGGCAGATTACTCGACTGCGTAAGCGTGCTCTCCTCACTGTTGCGAGCTCTGATAGGCATATTCGCCAAGCTGGATTCGGGGACTATCTCTAGTGATATCCAGCCCGCACTCATCCACAGTTGGCAAATACTCTCCACCGCTGAAGCTCAATGACGGTGTTCCCCGTGGCAATCCCGAAGATCTGTTCATGGAGTTCAGACTCCACGTCCTTCCCGTCACGATCAATCGGAAGCTAGATATCTGAGCCCCGCGCCTCATCCATCTCGATAATACGCCGAGCCGATCACTCGAGACAGCTAAAAAGCTTCGCGGGTGAGAAGTGGGGACCGTGCCTGTGATCCGCGCTTCGATAGGGCGAAGATAGATGCGCACCCAGCCTATGTGGATGATGAGGGACTCCAAGCACGAGGGTCATTATGGCTTCTACCACAGGGGTTCCTAGGGCGTCTTAGATTTGAAACGTCGGATGAGGCAGAACGATCACGGAATCGGGAAAGGTGTTGCTGTCATGGTACGTGGCATACATGGTGCTGAGTGTCGGTGGGAGGGCATAAATACCCCTCCTCTGCCCCTCCAAGAGTATCTCTCTTTACCATCATCAGCACACTACAAACAAATCTACACACTTTTTCACTCTTCACCACATCTATCACAATGGGTTTCTTCGGTAGGCCTCCCCTTTCTCTTTTATTTCCCCATGTTACATGATGAGCAGCATTGCTAACCAACCCCAAGACCAGTTCTCCGACAACCATGCCGAGTTTACCGGCTCTGAGCACAAGGCCGAGCTCTCCCACGAGCTGATTGCCGGTGCTGCCTCCTACGAGGCTGCTAAGGCCTACGAGAAGCACGTCGCTGAGAACGGTACGCATTGTGCTTCGCCCGTATACTTTTTCCATCACGATTGCTAATAATCCGCGTATAGGCCAGCCCCCTAGCCACGAGAAGGCCAAGGAGATCCTTGCCGGTCTCGCTGGTGCCTTCATTGACCGTGAGGTCGAGACCAGAGGCCTTGACTACGTTGACCGTGAGAGGGCCAAGCGCCATGCTCGCGAGAACATTGAGCAGGGATACACTGAGGACTACGCCAACTAAGCGTTGGCTGTAGGATGATTGATGATGATAATGGCTATTGATTATGTTGTGCTCGGACTTCCAAGTCTGATGTGTGATACCTTGAGTGTATTTAAGGAATATTTGGCGTGCGACAAACGCCCAAGTCAAGCCAATTGATGAATAGATCAATGATATCGCGGAACTTACCGTGATTCGATCGATGTATCTTCTGTTTTCTTCGATAAGACTGTCGCTTTTCTTCTAGTAACCAAGGACCCTACATCGTAACACTGCCGTCTAGACCATGACAAGCGGATAGTACTGTACAAATTAAGCGTAACCATGTTGCGAGGTAATTCGACTATGGTCGAGAGAAAGGCTTATTTCTGCGGCGCGTGTGCCCCCTGCGCATGCACACGAGGCCATTTCCTCTCGAAGGTTTTGGCTGCATCGACGTTTTGCTTCAACCATGCAGCCCCGTTATCAATGCGTCAATGCGTAACGCTGTCCTGCATGTGATCTATCAATCGCCACTTTATGCACATTCTCATATCGTAGACTCAATCTGCTCTCTGGAGTCTAGTAGTGCCTCCCTTTATCCCAATGAATTAAGCTTTTCATAAAGTCTGTCGTTATACTTAGGTTACCAGGTCAAAGTTACAGATTCCAAGCCTTCTAATGCATTATAAAGTTCACTCCCTGTGGCTCCACTCGTCCTGTCAAATCACGCTTAGATATTGCGTGCTCGGGCTCTTTTGACCTATAACCTAGTTGGGGAAATGGGATATGTTGTCAGTGTCAACTCTACGCGGGAAATGTTTACCATAAAGCTCCTTCGCATACTCGAAAGATCGGATCTGGAGATCTTATTGATCTATGTCGTCTTGTGTCTGGAGGATAACTATACGTTACTAGCTGCCTTGATTAAGTAGGTCAATAATAGCGCCATGATGATCGGAGCACGTGGTCCTTTACCTACACTGGGGATTATGGATTGGTCGATATCCGAGTTTGTAAGAAAGCAATTCCGGACCATTCGATCCTCCCGGTTACTTTAATGCTCTTGCTTCTAGATGATCTGTTATGGTAAGGATTGTTCTTCTGCGGTGTAGCTATAATTTTAGCTGCTCTATCCTTGTAAGTTATTGAAATGGATACTTGGGAACACTCCATCTATATACCGCTATTCACCATTATACATCTATATATTCTTACACACCGCGGATAGTCTCGTGCGACATCCCACTTTTGACAAATCACTGTCTAATAATGCCAATTTAAGGATTCATCTTTATTAATATTTGACTGAGCAAAAGGAATCACAGTCCACGACCCTCGACTCCCACGGGGATAATTACCTAACAGAGTGTTATTCGAGAAGCAACACTGGGATGTTCTGTGGGGCTTTCTGAAGTTCTCTGCTAGTGATTTATCGGCAACCACATCAACGCAGATCGTATCTGTTCTGTAACCCGTACCTGCGTCTTCTGTGCGTAACACACGACCACGCAGCACCATCTGAATCGCAATATCTCAAATTTACGAGACCCGACAGGATTTTGCACCATACTCGATTGGAGGGGAACCTCGACTTACAAGTACGAACGTGGCTGACGGGCTGCCAAGGGGATAAGATCTCCATCCATACCTAATCAGGCTTAGAGAACCGGCGGTCAAAAAATGGGTTAACTAATTTCCCAGGCAGAAGAAAAAGCATCCCGACTCCTGACCGCGTGAAAGGAGGTGGCAGAGACGCCACACACGTGGTGGCGGCTGTTACGACAGTTGGGGAAGAATTATTCTGTAGAGCAGAACCTCAAGAGATGTGGGAGTCATCTGGCAACTGGGAAGATACAAGATCTCTTGATCCGGGGTAGGCTCGGTGAGCGAGTATGGTAGACTATCTTCCCTGGCAGATGTGATGTATCGGACAAGGTTACACAGGCTGGAAGTGGAGCATGGGACGAATAACCCTGCCGAGTGCTGACAGAGAGATCGAGCAACATCGATATGTACTCATATGGGGGCCATTTTGCATACCAGATAGCGCCAGAAATTGCACGAGGACACAGCCTATGAGCATATCAACTTGCGTTGCACAATACGGGCGAGATTGCGCGCATACCATAGTTGGTTGATATTATTATCTTGTCTGCCTAATAAAAAGCAAGTGCGCGTACCTAGGCTAGCCAAGAAACCGGGAACCTTGGGAAGACAGAACGTAGTAAGATGGATTGCCTGAGCTGAGCTGAGAGTAAGAGTACGGCTGAAGGGGAATAATCCCCAGTTCGGTATCCAGGTTGACGGCTCTCTCCGGCTTTTTTTCCAGGCACACTCTCGCCCACGCCCACGAGTTCCCAGCGTTCCAGTAGTAGTTATCGATTATTACCAGCGTCTTCGTTGATGCTATTCTCACTATTATTGCCATTAGTATCATCGCCTAGTTAATATCGTATCGCTAAGGAGTCCCTTTTTCGCCCCGTCTCCACTCGGGGTTTTGTAGTTTCTGCAAGCTGGCTCTCCGGCGGTCTGCTGCTGTTGGCCCCCGAAATCCTCCACCGCCCACAATCCCGGAGCTTCTCTCTTCGACTCTCAGGGGAGACGCGCCGCACGAGGGAGTGGAATTGACCTTCGTGTCATATCGTGGTCCCTATACCACTCTGCCTACGCTGTATCCGGTATGTTTCCCGTGTAGGGAACACCTTTGAAATTCGCCTCATGGGATGATGATGATGATGTGCTGACGGCGTGCTCTCTCTTCTAGGCCGTGACTTCTTCCTCCGAGCGCCCATGCTTGTTTCCCACGAGTGAAGAAAGTCCCTTCTCTCCTACAGATCATCACGTCGAGTCCCTGAATAAGTCTCGACGGGGCGCGATTCACGGCTTTTCGCTATCGTCCGCTTAACCTGAGGGACGCGGCGCACACTGCCGCGATTCTCCTCAACCCGTCAACATGGCGACAAATTTCCTGCCAAGGAAGCTTCGAGCAAGCAGTACGGAAGATGCCCAGGAACCTAGTTGGCTGAAGCATCGAGTGACCCCCATTCTGCAAGCTGTATCTGGCCACGCTTGTAGACACCCCATCCACACGATCGTGGTGGTCGCCCTGCTGGCCAGTACTACCTACGTTGGTCTCCTCGAAGGAAGTCTATTCGAGGCAACTTCGCGCAACAACGGTCAATTGGATGTGGACTCGTTACTTGCGGGTGGTAGAAATCTTCGCTTGGGAGAGCGCACTGCATGGAGATGGCAGGTCGAGGACGGCAAGACGTTGGAAGGCAATGAGGTATGTGCCGGAGACAGTGTCGCAGGGATCGACTGGATTCTAATGCAGCATTATTCTAGATCTCTCAGCATCTTGCCCTGGCTACGTTTATTTTTCCGGACACCAGCTCTAAAACCGAATCGACGGCACCTTTGGCTGAGGAGATCCCTCTGCCGGCCAATGCATCTGCTCAGCCGGTCCCGCATACTCCCAACCTGTTTGCTCCTTTCTCTCACGATTCCTCACTTGCGTTTACGGTTCCCTTCGATCACATCTCTGATTTCCTGAAGGCGGTTCAAGAGATCCCGGATTCCGCCACTGGTGAAGATGAGGTGCAAGGAAAGAAGTGGGTTATGAAAGCCGCTCGTGACTCGCGACTTGGATTCCGGAAACCGCTGAAGGCTTGGTTTTCTGACGCGTGGGGTTCCTTCGTCGACTTGATCAAGCATGCTGAGACGATTGACATCGTGATCATGACGTTGGGATACCTGGCGATGCATCTGACCTTCGTTTCTCTTTTCCTGTCAATGAGACGCCTAGGATCAAAGTTTTGGCTCGCCACAGCGGTTCTCTTCAATGGCGCATTCGCTTTTTTGTTCGGTCTGCTTGTGACGACCAAGCTGGGTGTTCCCATCAACGTGCTCCTACTCTCTGAGGGACTTCCCTTCCTCGTCGTGACTGTCGGATTCGAGAAGTCTATTATCCTCACGAGAGCTGTCCTTTCTGCTTCGACTGATACCAGACGCCAAGCACCCGGTGCTGCTGGACGCCCCAACTCGCCGAAATCTATTCAAGAGTCGATCCAACTGGCTGTCAAAGAAGAAGGATTCGCCATTGTCCGAGACTACTGCATCGAGATCGCGCTCCTTACAGCTGGAGCCGCGTCTGGCGTGCAGGGAGGCTTGCGACAGTTCTGCTTCCTGGCGGCTTGGATCCTGTTCTTCGACTGCGTCCTGCTGTTCACCTTCTATGCTACTATCCTCTGTATCAAGCTTGAGATCACGAGAATCAAGCGTCATGTTGCTCTCCGGAAGGCCCTGGAGGAAGATGGTGTCAGTCAACGTGTTGCTGAGAATGTCGCTTCAAACAGTGACTGGACTCAAGTGGGTTCCGACGACAACAAGGCGAAGGAGGCTGGTGTCTTTGGGAAGAAGATCAGGGCGAGCAGTGTGCCGAAATTCAAGATCCTGATGGTTAGCGGTTTTATCCTGGTCAACATTGTGAACCTCTCTACCATCCCCTTCCGGAACCCTGACCAGGGCGCGAGTCTCCCTGTTCTCTCGCGAATCTCCAACGTTCTGGCCCCTACTCCGATTGACCCCTTCAAGGTCGCTGAGAACGGTTTGGATTCGATCTACGTCTCTGCGAAGAGTAAGAAATTGGAGACTCTAGTGACTGTGCTACCTCCGATCAAATACAAATTGGAGGCTCCCTCGGTTCACTATGGCCAAGCTGGTGAGAGTCGCGCGTTTGATATCGAGTACACCGATCAGTTCCTGGATGCTGTGAGTGGAAAGGTGATCGGAAGTATGCTTAAGAGCCTCGAAGATCCCGTTATCAGCAAATGGATAATTGCCGCTCTGACCTTGAGTATTGTACTGAACGGATACCTCTTCAACGCTGCCAGATGGAGTATCAAGGAACCGGAGACTTCCCGAGTCACCCCACAAGAGCCTCGTGTGGAACGCAAGGTCGAGTTCCAAAAGGTTGAGATCAAACAAGACGGCTCGACGAGAACTCGGGAAGAGTGTGAGGCCATGCTGAAGGAAAAGCGTGCGTCACTGTTGACGGACGAGGAGCTGATCGACCTCTCTCTGCGCGGCAAAATCCCTGGCTACGCCCTGGAGAAGACCATGGAAGATCAGAACATCATGAGCCGCGTTGATGCTTTTACGAGGGCCGTCAAAATTCGTCGCGCTGTTGTGTCCAGGACTCCAGCTACTGCTGCTATTACCAGCTCTCTGGAATCATCCAAGCTTCCATACAAGGATTACAATTACGGTCTTGTGCACGGTGCATGCTGTGAGAATGTTATCGGATATCTGCCCCTGCCTCTGGGAGTTGCTGGCCCTATGGTCATTGACGGTCAGAGTTACTTTATTCCAATGGCTACGACTGAGGGAGTTCTGGTCGCCAGTACAAGTCGAGGTTGTAAGGCCATCAATGCAGGCGGTGGTGCTGTTACTGTGATCACCGGCGATGGTATGACTCGTGGCCCTTGTGTTTCCTTCCCCACACTTTCACGAGCCGGTGCTGCAAAGATCTGGCTCGACTCTGAGGAGGGAAGAAGCGTCATGACTGCCGCTTTCAACAGCACCAGTCGATTTGCTCGTCTCCAGACTATGAAGACCGTCCTGGCAGGCACTTACCTTTACATTCGATTCAAGACTACCACTGGTGATGCCATGGGTATGAACATGATCTCGAAGGGTGTCGAAAAGGCGCTCCATGTCATGGCTACCGAATGCGGCTTCGACGATATGATCACGATCTCCGTATCTGGTAATTTCTGTGCAGACAAGAAGCCCGCTGCTGTGAACTGGATCGACGGCCGTGGCAAGTCTGTCGTGGCAGAGGCTATCATCCCGGGTGACGTTGTCAAGAGCGTCTTGAAGACTGACGTGGAATCTCTGGTCGAACTCAATACCAGCAAGAACTTTATTGGTAGTGCCGTCGCAGGAAGCATTGGTGGTTTCAATGCGCACGCATCCAACATCGTCACGGCGCTTTTCCTCGCTACTGGTCAGGATCCAGCGCAGAACGTCGAGAGTAGCAACTGCATTACCATCATGAAGAAGTAAGTCACTCATGGATTTAGATCTCACTGGCAGCCAATAGATGCTAACAATAGTTGTAGTGTGGGCGGTAATCTCCAGATTTCCGTTTCGATGCCATCGGTCGAGGTTGGAACTATCGGCGGCGGTACCATCCTTGAGGGACAGTCTGCTATGCTTGAGCTTTTGGGTGTCCGCGGCTCTCACCCTACGACTCCTGGTGACAACGCGCGCCAGCTTGCTCGTATTGTCGCCGCTGCTGTTCTTGCCGGAGAGCTGAGTCTCTGCTCAGCCCTGGCTGCCGGCCACCTGGTCAAGGCGCATATGGCGCACAACCGCAGCCAAGCTCCCACGCGAGTGTCAACTCCCGTGTCCGCGGCCGTCGGTGCTGCGAAGAGCGCACAGACCCTGACGATGACCTCGTCGAAGTAATGAAAAAGAACAAAAAAAGGGTTGCGTCTTGATGCGCGCTCACTTGTACATATAAAATGGGCTGGTATCATCAACGCGTCGATGCCCTCCTCCCCCTTAAAGATCTGTCGCGGTTACTTGTTATTCCGCCACTTCTCCGGGCCTGTCCCCAATCTGCATGACCAGCAAGAGATTTTATCGTCTTTTATTTTATATCATGTCTTCCTTTTTACTTGAACTGTCTGGATCGACTTGATATGCCATCCTCATCCATATGCCGCGCCATATGTATGTACAATGCCAGTGCCTTTGTTTTTTGTTTGCGTTTTCCGCATAGAGCTAGAAGTTAATGAAGAACCCGCTGAAGAAAGCAGAGAAAGCAGAGAAATGAGAAGAAAAAAAAAGATACCCAGGATCAGTCGACCATGTATGGGCATATGGAACACAAATAAAAGGCGTACCTAATGTGTACAGTAATCCAGTATGGTAGTAATATTTAGCGTACAGATATACATTACCTGGATTTCACAGTAAGGAGAGGAGAACTGATATTTAACAATAATTGAATATTTCCCTCCATCCTTCCGTCCCCTTTACCCCTAGTTACTATCCTAAGTACCTAACTGACTGCAATTGCCAAAAACAAAGAGAACTACAGTACTATCTAGTATCCCTTGACTTGAACGTGTTACGTGACTGTCCACTGCCCCGACGCTTTACGCCTTACCCGCACGCGCGCGCCCTCTGCAGCTAGCTAGGTAGGTAAGAATGTTGTCTTCTTCCTAGGAGTGTTTTGAATCTATTTGTTTGAAAGAGGAAAATAAATAACGATTTCGTTTCATTTCAGGGGAATATACACGTGGTATTGATTAATATAACTCTTTTTGCCTGTCGTACGTAGTACGGTCACGGATAGAAAAATAATATGCAGAGGAGGAGAGAGAGAGAGAGAGAGAGCACAACGTTTATGCATAGATGCTAAACCTAGATGGATAATTATTATTACATATTATATAGGATGAGAGTTTCGAAAGAATCAAATCCGTTAAGAATCCGTTTCTTGGCGTATTGTACTGTACCTGAACAAGTTCCTTGCTATTTCAGAGGAGAAAAAACAACAACCATACGATTAGAATTAATTGCCTAGATTAGATAAAGTATTGCATTGAATTCAAGTTCCCCAGGAAACTCGTCTCGGGTTAAGATACTATCTATCACCTTGGGCTTGATCGTTCTATTTCTTCTCTTTGGGCGATACTCTAGACGACAAAGTCAGACTGGCCCTGACGGGGCGGACCAGCGTCCGCCCCTAGTACCTACTTAGTGACTTCGAGGAACGGTCTGGACTTTTCCAGAGTACGCAAGTGTGCTGGGGTTTGTGCACTTCAGCAAACGGCCGTGGGCAACTTTCCGCTGCGGGTCAAAGCCGGCAGAGTAGCGATCAGGGAGAGGAAAGAAAAAAAAAAAGGAACATCTTAATCTGAGCAGAGCTGAGGTATCTAGGTTAACTAACTGTCCCGATCCCTGAAGAAGGGGAGAGGTTAGGTTAAGTTAGATCAGATGCTCGAACGGAAAGGACTGAACTGACGGGTAGTCTAAAGGGATTATTATTGTTGTTCTTCTTGAACCCCTGCGCGAGGCGAGAGACACTGAGCGTCTCGCGAGCATCTCTTTTCGCTTTGCTCAACAGCAAAAGACGGTTAAGAACTGGCAAGGTTTAGTTAGGGGGTTGGAGCTGACGAGGGATCGGGCGAATCCCTTGCGGCGCTACGCTTCGGGAGTCAAGTTCGACGGTGGCAGCGCTACACCACGCGAAACAGCCCCAGACCCTCTCAGAAAAGGGGAATGATTGACCTTCCCCCGTCTCCGACTTGTCACCACCGCTTGAAGGCCTACGGGGTTCTCTCTTCTACGGAGTATCTGGCAGTTCTCGATCCTCGACAGGCTTGTGGTTCATGCTGGTTGTTTCTTTGTCGCATGTCCTTTGCAGCGCGGCCGCTGTTTTGTTTTTTTTTTTTTGACCTTGTCCTTCATTGTCTGCTAGTCCTCCACTCTTTTGGACTTTCGACGCCAACAGCTTGTCTCCGGTCGTTTTGTTCGTACGGCAGTGGCTACATTGCGAAAAACCAAAAGCATAAAGAAACACGTTCCCTTCCCTTTTATCGCGGAGCGCTTCTCGGTCCCTTGATTTAGTAGTTCGGCCAATTCGGATCAGACCTGATTTACGTCGACGTGCTCACGACCGCAGTGTACTCATATCTTGCGATACCGTTCGTACCGTTCAAGGACCGACTCTGGAGTCTCCTTGACAGCACGTCATTGTTTGAATGGAGCCTGGGAGGTTTTGATACGTTTCTTCTTTGCGACAATCTTGGATTGGATTGGATATAACAACACCTGTTGCGGGATCGCATAACGGAAGGAAAGGATTGGAATTGGACGGTGCGTCATGAGCATCCGCGCCGGAGCCATGTCACCTGTTTCAGTGGATGGCAGCGAATGGTCTGGGATCGGGCAGTACAATAAGATAGACCCGCCTTTCTCTCCAACTTTATCGAGTCGCGGAAATCTGTCGACACCTCCAGTATCTGGTGGTCTTCCGGGACCCCCAAGCCTCAATGGACCTCCACGAGGGAATCCATCTCCGCCGAGTTCAGTGGCTGCACGATCGAGCGATGGAACGTTGGCAGATCAGCAGAGCAGACGATACAGAAAGATGGAGGAGTCCCTGGCGCAGCACTACAACACTCTGAGGCGGTTTCTTCAGGCGCCCTATCGAGACGACAGGAGCCTGAAGCCCAACAAGGCTCGAGACAAGTTGTTGCGACTCTCCCCCACTCAATTCCACGAACTCAGTACAGATGTCTACGATGAGCTGGTTCGACGACAGCAGGCCATGCCTCCGCCTGGACGGTCACCCAGGCCGGACATCCCTCCCTATCTACTACCCAGGCAGGAATTCCACGAAAAGCGAAACCAAGCGCGTCAGAAACTGGCTTCACTTCAACAGCAGCGGTTCAAGGACCTGGCCACGGACGTTTTCTGTGAACTAGAGCGGAGATTTCCTCAGTTCGCGGGAGCCGACATGCCTCGTATGGGCAGTCCAGCCCCGAGTGTCCGGGGCGCGGGACGCGGTTATCCTCCCTCCCGGCCTGGTTCTAACGGTTATCCTCCCAACGGCTACCCAGGCGGACCGCGAGCACCGTCTCGTGGTCCAGGTCCTGGAAGGGGTTATCCATCAGGAGGTCCTCCCCCTGGTCGTTTCCCCCCTCGCCAAGGTTCTCTGGGTCCTGCTAGCGTGAACGGCGACAGTCCTGACGGGCCGCTTGCCAAGTCCTTCCAGAGTAACACCATTGTTCCTAACAAGAGCACGTTGGTCGAAAGTGACGACGATATTGGTGGCTTAGAAGATGATTATGACGCACGCAGTGAAGCATTCGGATTGGATGGCGTTCTCCAGAGCAGCAGGCCAGGCACTGGCACAACATTTGCAGAGAAAGACAAGAAGCTTTTGGCGGACAGCCAGTCTCAAGTGTCGTCGCTGCAGGAAAAAGTCGATGAGCTGGAAGCGTTGGTCAAAGAAAAGGACGAGGAAATTGCCAAGTTACGGGACGACCAGGACAGGTCTCAGGTAAGTCGGAATAACATGGCATTAGGCACGGCATGTGGTTAGCTAACGGTATCCCGTAGATAAACGACACTGCAAAGCAGGAGTGGGAGGATGTCAGAGCGAATCTGGAGAGCAAAGTCTCACAGGCAGAGTCGCTTAATACATCTCTGCAATCGGAGCTTGATAGGATGCGCATGGAACACGAGAGCAGAGAGCGAGACTTCCAGCTGCAACTGGATGAGGCCTCCCGTGGAGGCTCAGGGGACAGTGAGCTGCGTGCGCAGTTCGAGGAACTCCAAAGAAAACATCAGGCTCTCCAAGCTGATATGCAGGAGCAGCAGCAAGTTACGGAGGAGGTCAGACAGGAGGCATCCAACTTCTTGAAGGAGATGAAGGCGATGTCAGAGCGCAGCAATATGAACTGGGAGAAAGAGGAACAACTGTCGCGGGATGTGCACCGGCTTGAGGAGGAAGTCAAGGAGTGGAAGAACCGCTATGCGAAGGCCAAGACCCAATTACGGCAGCTACGAGCTTCGTCGGTTGTGATCTCAGGCATGCGTCCGGATGCTGGGGTCCTGACCAAGCAGAATGAGCTTATCCAGGAAGATGGCCTGGTCAAGGACATCCATGTGACGAGGTTTCAGATGTCCATTGACGAGCTCCTCCGTATCGCTCGGTCTGGGGAGCCTGCACTGGTTCTTGATCAGATGAAGAGTGTTGTTGTTGCTGTCCGTCATATCACGCAGGACATGGCAGCCGGCCAAGGTAATGAACCGAGTCAGCTGCGTGGAAGGCTCAAGACGAAGGTCTCTGCGACGGCAAACAACCTGATTACCGCCTCGAAGAACTATGCTCATGCTAATGGCCTTTCGCCGGTCTCCTTGCTCGACGCAGCGGCATCTCATCTCTGTGCTGCAGTCGTAGAGCTTGTTCGAGCTGCCAAGATTCGACCGACACCTGCGGACGAGCTGGAGGAAGCTGACGATGACAATATCGCTCCGATGCAATCTCCAGGCTATTTCAGTGTCGCGCCCAGCCAGAACCGGCTCAGCAACAATGATTCCGTCTACAGCGCCATCAGCTCGCCTTCTGTGCGGTCCGTCAGAAACGCTGCTTCTCGCCGGCCCGGGTCACGCAATGGCATCCTGAACGGACAAGGTTTCCCAGCGAAGCTTTCGTATGGCATGAGAGCTCAAGATACTGATCTAGAGGAGCTTAAACTGCATCTCGAGGATCAGACCGAAGGCCTCGTGCAGTCCATTCAGGCTCTAGTGGCCAGTATTCGTGGTGAAGACAGCATTGGTACCATCCGCAGTCACATCTCAGCCATTTCCAACGTCGTCAACAACGTGGTTACCTCGACGGATGATGCCGCTCGCAAGCCCGGCGCCAACCCAGTCCTTCAAGAGCGCGCCGGTCCAATCGTCCAGACTCTTGCCGAGTGCCGCAACCGCCTTTCTCGTACTGGCGCTGAAGGCGAGGATGTCACCAACGCCGACCAACTGCGCGAAATCACTAGCAAGCTGCCGCCCATTGCATTCGAGATCGCGCGGGAGACCAAGGAGCTTGTGCAACGGGTCGACCAAATCGACCTCAGTGCTAGCGATGAGGACGACTTTCGATGAGCGCGTCAGCTTCTTTTGCGCTGGCCAACCACTCACGGGATCTACCCTGGGTTAATCATACCCCCTTCTCCGATTTTCCTTCGCCCGCCTTTACTTTTTTCTCTCCACATATACCCAACGAGAATGGACGAGAATGCAAATGACGTGCACGAATCCAATTGCGTATATGGAGTATATAATCTCTTATTCTTGCTTCTGTGTCCCTGGCGATCCAGGTATTATTGTATATCCCCTTTTATCCATTCCCGTTCCATCTCTACTTCTGATTTTATTACTGTTTTATTCTACCACTACTTTTTGGAGGGCTGGACTTATAATCTTGGCTTTCCGCACATGGCTCTTCGCATCACCGGGCCCATGGCCTATGTCGTGTTCTATTCAGCGTGATCCTTTTTTCTTTTTCTTCTTATTTTTTGACTGGCCGGCATACAGACCTGTTCTAGGTGTTTGTTCCTAGGTATTTCTTGTCATTTTGATCCGGCAGCAAGCGGCTGACTGTTTGATCCTTTCTCCGGTATATTCGTGTCGTGTCCCCCAGACTATTTGCGGGATGATTGGTAACCAGAAAGATATTCCATCTCGCGCATTTCCCCGTCGATATCTTGTCGTTTTTGGAGTCGCAGCAAGTATTTAAGTTACGTGGCCTTGGGAGAAAGTAGAGCCAATACGATTGAAAGGCTAAGCAGACGGCGAGCACGCCATATGCTGTCGATCCCTAGTACCGTATTTCCGGTCTCAGTGATGATTGATCATACCTAGTCGCTTCCAGAGGTGTAATCTGACCGATCAACAACAGCTAGATACTTGGCAAGGGCTGATGAGATGTATGAGATCAGTCCGTCTCCGGGGAGATCACCCGAGCGATCGCAGGCGGTGTAGATCACGTGACAGGACCGTACCGAGGCCCGTGCAGGATTGGGTTAGCTCCGGCAGTCTAGATGGACGTGTTTTTCCTGCTCGCTGCCAGCTCTACCAGCAGTCCAAGTAGAAAGCTTTCTGTATTATTATTTTTCTTTGCTGTCTGCCTGTCTCCGCCGTTCCTCTCACCGGCTGTGTGGAATCTTGTGTAATTCAATTCAATTCAATCCAATTCTTCTGGAATAATCATCCGGTGAGTGAGTTCCCCCCTGCCAGTCGTTGCCATCAATTGGGGCCCTTGCCCTTCGTCCAGCTCCGTCCGGCTATTGCAGCTGAGCAATGTCCCTGCCACCGCCACTGCGAGGCAATGAGCCGTGTAATGCATTCTCCAGTGTGCTGCAGCAGCTGAGGGCCAACCAGCCGGACGTGTTGGGAAGATCTCAGACGATGAAGCTGGAAGAATCATGATGGCGGCAGCATCAGGACAGCAGCCAAGCTTCGTGTCTGGCCCGTACAGGCTGACGGACTCTCGCACGCTTCTCTAGCCTTCGCGCCGTCTCGTCCACAGCCTCCGTGCCCCTCCCGAACGCGCAAAAGCAACAATGTTCTCCCGAAGCCTCAGGTCAACAATAACCCCACCTTGCTCTTCCTCCTCCTTTCGTCCCCTCTCCTCCATCCTCAATTGCAACAAGAGCCATCTCCAGCCTTTCCGTGCTTTCCATCAATCCTCGCCCATCATGTCCAACACCAAGGCTTTCTTCGACATCCAGTACGCCCCCGTCGGCTCTTCTGAGCGTAAGTCAACCCCCCCCTCTGTTGCTCTATTCCCCTCGTCCCGCGGATGAAGGAAAAAAAAAAACCGATGAGATTACCCCGCCATCTGGTGCTTCTCTCACCGTGGTGGCATCCCCCATCGGCCTTGTGCTTCGGGATCATCGTCTGCCATCATTCAATTGGCCATCGTAAGCTAACTGCTGCTGTTTCTTCGATTCTACAGCCAAGACGGGCCGCATCGTCTTCGAGCTCTACGAGAAGGACGTCCCCAAGACCGCTCGCAACTTCCGTGAGCTCTGCAAGCGCGAGAAGCCCGAGGGTTACAAGGGCTCTTCCTTCCACCGTATCATCCCCCAGTTCATGCTCCAGGGTGGTGACTTCACCCGTGGCAACGTGAGTTCCTCCTCGTCATAGCTGTCTGTTCCTTGTCTCGTCGCCGTTTGCTGGCGTCCAGCCCACCCTGGCCATCGGATCTTGTATTGAGCGCTGTGCTCTGACTAACTCTTCTTCTTTGAATACAGGGCACTGGTGGCAAGTCCATCTACGGCGAGAAGTTCGCCGATGAGAACTTCATCTACAAGCACGACCGTCCCGGTCTTCTCTCCATGGCCAACGCTGGTCCCAACACGTAAGTTGGCCTTGCTCAGATACATACACCACACTGGTGACATTTTGATGGCTGACTTCTTCTCTGCAGCAACGGCTCCCAGTTCTTCATCACCACTGTCCCCACCTCGTGGCTCGACGGCAAGCACGTCGTCTTCGGCAAGGTCGCTGACGACGAGTCCTTCAAGGTTGTCAAGGAGATCGAGGCTCTTGGCAGCTCCTCCGGCGCTGTCCGCTCTGCTGTCAAGCCCACCATCGTTGACTCTGGTGAGCTGTAAATGACCAGACGACGGTCCGCTCTCTGAGGTAGCAGGCGTCGGCCTTTGCCAATGCTGAATAATGGGTTAAAATCACCGGACGCTTTCTTGTGAAGCTAAGTCTTCGGCGGGTCTCTTGGAGACTCGATAGTTGCAGATTATACCATCTACCTTAGCTTAGCAACAAGTTGCATATCTGGCATCATCTATTCCATTAATTCTCGTATGCGTAATCCTGACGCATGCTAAGGCGTGGGGTATAGCATCCAAGGCTATTCGGATATTTATGCCGAAATGGTTCAACGCGACAGCTATAATCGTTATTGATGCTTGGTATAAGTAGCCGACCATATGCTTATTAATGGCATATTTCCAGCAGCTGTGTAACAGCTGCAGCCCTATAATTGAAATTCTACACGGTTATCACTCCTCTTAACAGATATGATTCCGATTGTCTATTACATTATCCACACAGGTGGAACTCATTACTATCAGACACCACTATAATACATCTAGATACCTAATGTATTCTATCGCCTACACAAACTTATCCAGCATGGCACAGGTTCCAGACAAGAATGAAGATTCAAGAAAGGCAGAAACCCGTAAAGATCACATTCCCTTCATTACAATAGAAAAGACTACGGATCTAGACTGAACTTCAATATTGTCCTGATCCGAATCCCTTTCTCTTCAATCACATAATTGAAATGATCAAATAATACTAATAATAAAAAAACTATTCTTAAATCATCCATGCAAGGTACAGTACAGCACAGCACAGTTCCGCTCTAGTCTTGAAACTGGAAATTCATAAGTTGAGATCTTTATCTTTCATCAGATCGGTTATTTAGGCATGTTATCTTCTATTAGGAAATGGTTGTATTGTATTGATTGTAATCCGAGAAGGGGAGGGGAATAGAAGGAAGGAAGGTAATTAGAGAGAGAGAGATGTATACAGAGAAGGGGGAGAAAGGAAATGAAGAAAAGGAAATATCCCGGATGTGTTCTGGGTATAAGTTCTTTTCTTTTTCATTTCATCCACAACATGCAGTTACGCTAGTTGCGTCGTTCCTAGATCGATTAATGAATCAGTTAGCCAGCGATCATCATCATCATCATTATTATTATCAGACACTCCATCATTGATGATGGGGAAAAGAACAAAACAAACAAACAAACGAAGAGAAAAGAAGGAATATACTTACTCCCCACGCGCACCCCCCAACGGCTCCCAGGAGAAGAAAAACGCACCCAAAAACGCCCCGATGAAAATACAAATAATGATATATCCATTAAAATACATCGCGAGCAACATAATGAAATACGCCACTGCGAACTGGAGCATGTGCAATGTAGCACGAACTAATTGTTCAAAGAACGTCGGGCGAATCGGGCCTGTTTTCCCTATCGGGGCCATGGGAGGTATGATGTTTGCGTTTGCGTTGGGGGTTGAATGTTTTGTGAGTGCGTTGGTTTCGTCTGATGAGGATTCGGGACCACAGCAGCTGGCGTTATGAGATGATGGAGTTGTGGTGGTGGTGGTGGTAGCGAGATGGTATCGTTGGATAGTGGTTCGGCGGACGATGTAGGCGTCGTATTCGCGGCCTATGCGCCGGAGGAGTTCAAGAACGAGAACGAGGCAGATTACACCGATGCAGGAGCCGCCGAACATGCCGTGGGATGTGATGTGCCATGATTTGGAGAGGAAGCCTGGGGTGCGTAGGGTGGTTAATGGTGCGGATTTCTTTAGTAAGTATAGGGGATATGAAGTTCTCTGGATAGAAGAAGATAGAGAGAAAGAATTCAATAGGAGAGATAACTGTGACGGAACTTACATGCATCGATAGTATCCCAGTTCCAAAGCATCTGATTCATGTCAGTCTTGTCATATCGTGGAAGTGAACTATTTTATGGGATCTGGAAACCACAACTCACCGAAACCTTGCAATCACCGCCCATATCCATGCTCATACTACCCATATTCATGCCGGTACTGCTGCTCATAGCAGCAGATGCAGTTGAAGTCATCGATCCCATCGCCATCCCCGTTGACGTGCTGCTCATGGTCATACCAGTCATGTTATCCATAATGGTCGATTATTGATGGAATCGTCTGGTTTTCAAGCTCGATAGTCGATTATTTATATCGATAGTCGTCTTCTTTTTCTCCAGAGATATCGGGTCTTGGATAGCAGTATAGCAAAGGTGAATGGCTCCAGTTTCGTCTCCTCTTTTTCGAAAGACTAGATCGTGAATATCTCGATTATTCACTCGATAGTCGTTTCACTTGCGCATTCGATTCGATTGCGATTTGTGTGAATTCCTTCCACTCTAGCACTGATAGGATAGCCGAATGGCAGTATCCAGAACAATGTCGAAATGGCAAAGATGATTCCAACCAAGTACACAGACAACCACTTGGACCGTGACACGAAGTCGTCACTCGTCCTACCTCTGGACACGAAAAGGCTAAAGACGACGAAACCCTCAATCTTCTCACCTCCAAGCAAAACCCCACCAAAGAGGGACAGAGAATAAGCCCGTGTGAGTATACGCAGCAGCAGCAGTAAGTAGTACAGCACAGGTACGACCTTATATGTAATAACCTAACCTAGACGCAGTGGCACTGGTGGGTACATATATACGAGGGCCAAGACACAGCAGACTTTTCCTTTCCTTTCCTTTCCTTTCCTTTTCTTTTTTTTTCTTTTCTTAACTAAGATAAGCTGGGTGGTCCGAGATGTGCTCTAAGCGTGTGATTGAGTGTAATTAGTATTTGATCAGGCCGCGTGAGTGGTTTTAGTTCCACTTTTCAACTTACTTACTTGCTCACACCCGGGCCGATGCCGCGTGGGAGTGGTAGGCCAGTCCGTGCATACGTTGGGGGTTTTCATGGATGGGTGAGTGTTTAGAGTAGTTTTGAAACATTATTATGATCTTATTATTATGCTTATGGTTGTGGTTGTGGTTGCTGTTTTCCCTGGTATGGGGGGATGCAGAGCGGAACTAGGTAGGATATTGAAATCGAACGCAAGCAACGCTTCAATTCCTATCTCCCTATGTTCTGACAGAATTGAAGAAACTACTGTACTATAACCAACTAACCTCCTTCAATTCCATACAATACCAACCTGACAGAGAAAGAGACAGGCAATTCAAGCTCTGCTGAGAGGAATCCTCCGTCTGTAGAACGTATGCGGAGAACCTCGTGGCCTTCATCGTCTGTATGACCCACAGTGACGAAGCTGGAGGTGAGCAATTATTGAGCATATTAGTTATGATTATTCTCGTGATTTGATGACCAAAGAAAGACACCAACAACAAGTGTTGCGGGCAATTGAGCAGATTAATTGGTTCCGTGCTCTGTGATTGGATCATCTGGGTTGAGTTGCTATAGCGTGCGAACGACACCAAAGACTGCGAGTAATAATATGATACTACTACTCTATTATTTATCTCACGACGAGCAGTTCTTTCCTCGATGATATAGTCCGTACTCTATCTATATCTGGTTCAGCTAACTTGACTACAACGTAATGAGCAGGTTATGTAAGCGAGAGATCTGTTTCTCTTTTCTAGCTCCACTCTGTTTTATACGGAAAGTCCGTAGTAGTACAATCCGGCTCAATCGGTTTCTCCTATATATTGCAAAGTGCTCTCTTCATTTTCGTATCACGTAGTCATCACGGCAGAAATAGTGAACGACAAATTGCGGTATGAATACATAAAATGGCCCCGATGATCCCTGTTAGAATCGGGTTCGGACTGAGCCCCGGTCATGACAGTGGGCGGGAGTATACGCCCTGCCATTATTTGTGCCTTAGCATGAGGATCCTTCACATTGCTATCTCGCAAAATGAGGGATATCTGCAGGCCTCTTCTTGTTGCCAAGAGGAGCATGTAGAGCGGGCACCGTCGGACGATCTCGAAAGTCGTCGATGCTTCAAGCGCTCTGGCAGCTCTTTCGAGGACAGTGAGATAAAGCATACGCGACGAATTTTGGCTTTCCCCGACATTCTCCCTCGTCCGTCGCTTTTCAATCGGACGGCTCGCCCACCAGGTCGGTTTTCATTATGGTTTTGATGCAGCAGACGCTTTTCACGTTGGTGTCACTGGCGTAATCCCAAAATCATACGTCGTCTCTGCCGTGCTCTGGGACACCGACCACCTTTGATCGCTTGATAACGCCCTGCAAGATCTCTCTGATCTGCTTGCAACCATCGATCCCCACGGCGAGCATGGTCTCCATGTACGAGAGATGGGCTTTCGAATCCATCTGAATAACCGAGACCTTCATCTCCTCGTCATCGTCCTCCATGGCATCCGCTCCGCCTGGGATTGGCGTAGTAGTCCCGACCGTCATGAATGGCAACTCTTGCTCCTCTGGTAGGGACAAATCTAGAAGAGGGTCAAGGGTATCGTTTTTCAGATCACGGGCGGTAGAAGCACTGCCACTCATACCGGCAGTGCAACCGCAAAGGAGTCCAGGCATTGGGATACCGGCATCCACGAGCGCAAGGCTGGCGGCGTTAATCGCTGCGGCGAGAAGCGACCCATCTGCCGATAGGACAGAGATGTGGATGCTTATGGTACTGTGTGGGTAAAGATATGTGTGAATGTGGGATTGGAAGGCGGAACGAAGGACACTGGAGAGCTGTAGAGACTGTCTATAGAACACGTTAGACCCTGTATAGAAAGACTAGGTCAGAATAAAGGGGATCAATCGATGGATTTACCTATCGTTTCCTCCAGCCCTTCGTCTCCGATCTATGCTTGCGAATCCGGCAACATTCACGTCCACCTCGACTGTCGCTCCAGCAGCGTTGCCTCCACCAGCTCCTCCAGCTTCTCCTCGGAGCTTTTCAGCAGGACCATGGACAGTGCATATGATCGAAGTGTTTCCCATGGCCAGATATGAGGACCCGGAGCTGGCTGGGTTGGTCGATATCTGAGCCTGGAGCAGTCGAAGCTCATTCCAGCGACGGCCATCGAGGCGGAGCTTCGTAAGAGGATATGTCGTCGACGTATCCAATGGCATCTTGCGAGACTATCTGGTCTACCAACGCAGATATAGTAGTCTAATCTTGGGGTCGTAGGCTTTGGCGGCACCGCACTAGGAGGATGAAAAAGTTGCGCTGACCGCGAAGATATCGCAAATGGTCCGTAACAACGGAGTCCAGTGAATCAGCTAGCTGCGTAAGAGCGCACTAGAGCAGATATAATCGCACGTTGTGGTTGTAACGGGCAATGGGAGCGAGGGCGCAAATCCGGCGGGGATATCTTGGTTCGCCGGTGCGGGCGGTCAAAAAATCAAACCAGAAGCTCTTTTCCCAGTTCGGAAATTTAAGAGCTCGGAGACGCGACGGCGACTTTGCCCCGCGACGTTCAGGCGCGACATCCCGCACATGGTGTTACACAGACAAGTATGGGATCAGATCGGGGGTTGCAAGATTATGATCCCCTCACAGTGAGCACTGATGATGATGACCTCGAGCGTAGCAACTTGTCGGAGAGCCGCGATACCGTCTCTACCCGTATGCCTTCACGATGTGTTGTTACCTTAGGAGAGATCAGTACTAACTGGGTGAAAACAAAGGGCGTGAAAGACGATATACCCATTCTGAGACTGGCGATGAAGAAAGGATCACCCCAGAACGAGTGCGCATAAAACCACCACCAGAGAAGACCACTGTGATCTTGTCAGACAGTGGTAGCGACGACTCCGATTTCAACGAGGGAGCGGCCGCATACGAGCAATTTAAGAATCGCAAGAGCTTAAAACGTAAACGTGCCGCAGCAGGGTCGCGAAAAGCTCGAACTACAGGAAAGAATTCTCTCGTCGGCTTGCGCCCCAGAAGCAATGACGCTGGACCGTCTCGCAAACGGCAGCAGCTGGCAAGAGAGTATAAAGAGGTCTCATCAGATGATGAGTTGATGGAATACACCCTGCCGGGTTATTTGCAGAAACGGCGTGCGCAGTTTGATGAAAGATTGGAGCATCTCAAACAGTCAGGATTGAAGTTGCCACCTGACTTCGACGACGTCGCATTCTCTGACGATGAGCGGCTGGAATCGTTGAAGGAGAAACCGGAGTTCAAAAGCATTCGACCTTGTGGCAAATACAAAGATATAACACTGCCATATTCCCTTGGTCTGATCCCAGCACCTATTGCCCAGTGGCTACGAGAGTATCAAGTCGAAGGTGCCGCCTTCTTGCATGAGCTCTTCGTCTACCAGAAAGGTGGCATACTCGGAGATGACATGGGCCTTGGGAAGACCGTGCAGGTCATCGCCTTTTTGGCTGCTGCTTATGGCAAAACTGGCGACGAGCGAGATGCGAAGAGGATGCGGAAGATGAGAAGAAGCACAGTAAACAAATGGTATCCCAGGACACTGATCGTGTGTCCCGGAACGTTGATTGAAAACTGGAAGTCCGAATTCAACAGATGGGGATGGTGGCATGTGGAAGTCTTCCACGGTGATAGGAAGGAGGAAGCTCTCCAAGCTGCCAAGTCCGGCCGTCTGGAGATACTTATTACAACATACTCAACCTACCGCTTGAACAAGGACTCCGTCAACATGGTTGAATGGGACTGCGTAGTTGCAGATGAGTGCCACATCATCAAAGAACGCAAGTCGGAAACTACAAATGCCATGAACGAAGTTAATGCTCTCTGCAGGATTGGCTTGACTGGCACTGCGATCCAAAACAAGTACGAAGAACTGTGGACTCTATTAAATTGGGCGAACCCCGGGAAGCTGGGGCCGGTCACCACCTGGAAGACCAGTATATCAGATCCGCTCAAGATCGGGCAATCTCATGATGCAACACTATACCAGCTGAGTAAAGCTCGAAAGACAGCCAAGAAGCTGGTCGAAAACCTGCTGCCTGCCTTCTTCCTTCGCCGTATGAAGACTCTCATAGCGGATCAACTTCCGAAGAAAAGCGACCGAGTTGTCTTTTGTCCTCTTACCGACACCCAGGCTGAGGCCTATGAGAATTTCCTCAGCCATGACATCGTTGAATATATCAAAACCTCGGCTGAGCCGTGTGCTTGTGGATCGCGCAAAAAGTCTGGCTGGTGCTGCCGTACGCGCCTCCCGTCGGGCGAGAAATGGCAAAGCTATGTGTTTCCCGCAATAGCGAATCTTCAAAAGCTCAGCAATCATCTTGCAATCCTCATCCCCCAGCCCACAGATCCGCAGGAGAAGCAAGGGAAGGATTTAGAGATGCTGCAGATTGCCGTGCCAGATCAATGGCGAGAGCTCTATCGTTCCAGAGGATCGATCATGAACTTCTCCAACCCCGAATTCTGCGGCAAGTGGAAAGTTTTAAGAAAGCTGTTGAAATGGTGGCACTCAAACGGAGACAAGGTGCTCATCTTTTCTCATAGCGTCCGGTTGCTGAAAATGCTGCAGATGCTCTTCAACCATACCAGCTACAATGTCAGTTACCTGGACGGCGCAATGAGTTATGAGGACAGAGCAAAGATCGTCGACGATTTCAACTCCGATCCCCAGCAGTTCGTATTTCTTATCTCCACACGAGCCGGAGGCGTCGGCTTAAACATCACCTCCGCCAATAAAGTAGTTGTGGTTGATCCAAACTGGAACCCATCACACGACCTGCAAGCTCAAGATCGAGCGTACCGTATCGGTCAACATCGTGACGTGGAGGTCTTTCGACTCATCTCAGCCGGAACAATCGAGGAAATCGTCTACGCTCGACAGATCTACAAACAGCAACAGGCTAATATCGGCTACAACGCAAGCTCTGAACGCAGATACTTCAAAGGCGTACAAGAGAAGAAAGACCAAAAGGGCGAGATTTTCGGATTATCCAACCTCTTCGAATACCAAAACGACAACATTGTCCTGCGTGAAATCGTCAACAAGACGAACATCGCGGAAAGCAAAGCCGGCGTACAAGTTATTGGTATCGACATCGACCAAGAGGAAACCGCTAACGAAAACTTCCCTTTCACTTCTTCTACAAACGACGAAGATGAAGATGGAGCCATGAGCCAACTCGCCGCTCTCATCGCCGGCGACACAGACGGGATCCCCAACAACAACAAGAACAAGTCCAGCGTGACCCCCAAAAAGCACGACCCCGTACAAGCGATCCTCGCCGGCGCAGGCGTCGAATACACCCATCTCAATAACGAAGTCATTGGTCCGTCCAAGACCGAAGAACGTCTCAGTCGACGCGCTGAACTTGCCGGGGAGACGCTCGGTGAAGTGCAAGTGTTTCGCGACTCGCAAGACGATCTAGTCGTCCGTAAGGATGGCGAACCTGTGAAATTCAAATATCATCCACCCAAGGATGTGATGAAACGGCAGTTCTGCAGTATGGCGAAACAATACGGATTCAAGAACGCTACTGAGTTTGCACTTGTTGTGGAGGGTATGACGCAGTCGCAGAGACGGGCGTGTCTTGAGAAGTGGTATAGGGAGAGAAGAGAAATACTCATGAAAGATGGCGGTTCTGAAGAGGCGTAATCACCCTTTGGAGACAGAAGGCATTCGAAGATATAGTAATTGGGTTCGGAGTTTTTGGCATGTGGGCCTATATAGTTTTTACTGGAGTTCTTAGATACCCCACTATATGTGCACTGAGGAATTGATATAGCTATCAAGCGTTTCATTCATGGAAATAAACATAAAAGCAATGAACGCGTTTCTTTGTTTAATAAACACGCTTCTACCGCTCTAGGCAGTGTGGTATCTCATACATAGTTGCAAACATCAAGACCAGGTTCGCCATGCAACTACCACTTTAACACTTCAAGTGACCTCATTGCCCATCGTTCTTTTTTTTCCTTTCTTTTCTTTTTGATTCCTGGTTCCTTCCAGCAGGACATTGGTTGTATAGTCGACTTTTCTCTCGGAAACGGTACTATTACTCAATGACTCTCGTAACGTAGGACATAAAGCCTGTATCTTGCTCCAGACAACGCATAGCCTCTTTACGCAGTTGGATAAGGACCTCCAGGCCATCTGCATCGTCATCATCACTACCGTGGTAGTTCGCAAAGTCAATTCTCGGCATCAAGATCATTGCTCCATCCTGGCGACTCCATGGCTTGCGAATGAACTCGACGTTGCCATTATTCCCTAATCCAGGAATAACCCACACGCCCTCTGAGAGATTCAAATCACTCCAGCTGGTTATGAGAACATCTGGGCCACCCGCACAACGCACGTTCGCTTGTAGATGCCGGATATCTGCAGTGGAATGGCAGAGGGATATGAGGGATCTGACATGTGAGGGAGTCACTCTGTCAACGGCATGACGGATTTGGATGGCAGACTGGGCAAGAGCAGATGCTGCACTAGGAGGAACTGAATATGACTGGGCATCTATGAAGAGGCCTGCACCGTCTGCGCCAAGAAGTGTCTTCACTGGAAGCGTTGCTTGGGAGTAAACCACACTTGTGCCAACATAGAAGGCGGGTATTGGTGGTTCTATATGACCCCGAATGCTGATAGACATGTTAAGCGAGCTTGATAACTCGTCGTCTGGAGATTCGCTCTGAGGGGTAGTGTGCCACAGAGCACGAGCACGAGCACGAGTAACAAAAACCCAAATAAGAGCACACAGAGTGTCGTCTTTTGTCATGACCACGGGCCTTTGGGTCCTACTCCCTGCCTGATCCATGCTCTGTTCCTCTGAGGCGCGACTTACCAAGTATCTCTTGAGATCTTCAACTTTTTCTTCAGAGAGGACAAATATCTTCCCCTGGTTTAAATGCTGCGTCTCTTCGACTCTAGGGTCGTCCTCTCTGCGGTCAGAACCTTTCCCAGGGCTTGCTCCAGGGGAAGAGACTGCAACTAGGTCCGTATCCAGCGTGTATTCTGGATGCTCATGCAGCGGACTAGTATGTGGTAAACCTGGGGTGAGAAGAAGTCGCAGCTTGTCATCAGCAAACTCAGGTAAGTTTATCGGGGTATCTCCATGGGTCTCCAGGCTCTGTCGTAGTGCATAGAGAAAGACAGCAGTGCCAGTAGCATCGGTGACATTGCGGTGGGTGTAGACGGCCAGAATGAGTCCGCCTGGTAAGAAGTTGGCCTGCAGTGCCATGACCGGACAAGGCCTGGTAGCATCTGGAAAATCAGAGAGTGGTGAGATGAGTGGACCTGGAAGCTTGCTAGGAGGCATTCCCATGCTCTTCAGCTCTTCGTAGGTGTGAGGAAACTCGGGGGGTTCGAGTCTCTTGATGAAAACGTGCGCTTCTTCGACATCGTGGTTATTGTAGCGCACCTCGAGTCTACCGGTGTGCTCCCCTCCATCTCTCTCGAGAGCGACAGTACCAGCCATGAAAGGGAAACGAGCGATTGTAGCTTTGTACGCCTGTTGAAGAGCCTCGATTGCTGGAACAGGGTTATCAGAAACGAACGGAAAACAGAAAGCCATACGTGTATATCCACGCGGCATGATCTGGTCGATGGGTGTCAACCCAAAGTAATGGTCTTCGTTATCATCAGCCATCTTGAATAATGATGGTTTCAATAAGTGAGCATAAATTTAGATAATATTTGTTTGTGAGTCTCAAGAGGTATGATTATTCAGGAAGTTGAAAGTAGTCTGCAAGGTTCCACGTGAAAATGGGTGCAGTTAATGTCAGGAGGGCAACAGCGCATGCTTCCAAATGCAGCAACCCCCTAGACTAAACCTGGCATGGGGGTTATTCACTGGAAACACAGCTGGACAGCTACTGCCGGATTGTCATGGTTAGCCATTGCATGGGACCTTCTGTATGTTTGTCCTGTTATTATTTCCCGCTTAGGGAAGACGCGGAAACGCGCGGGACGGGCCTATCTGATCCCACAACTGTTGGAGTTATCCCGATTCCAACCAAGAGCTATGCGGGGCATGTCTCGAATGACAAAGATCTAAAGAGGCTCATAAACCACTCGAACGATCTTTTGCCTGGTAAGCTTGGAGGAACCGATATGCATACCGGTTATTTCGGAGATAGAAAGAAATCAACATGATGTTTCTTGCGTTTATTATGACTATTCGTTTGCAGTGATCAGCTCCGCTCGCAGATATGGTTTTCACTATGCCATGTCGAACCCAGAAATGAAGATGGGGGCCCATAAATCCATCCATGATATCCTCAAACGCCATGCTATTAATACACCCATCATGCAAATGCCTCGTGTTGTCGATTCAAAGCCAAGCCAACGTCCATAACGACGGAAAGTTGGGCCATTTTTCCTGCCACTCAGCCAATATTTCTGGGACTCGTTCGTCGAAATTTCGTCTTGCCTCGCCAGTACCGTTTCCCCAGCCGATAGTACCGTTCGCCTGGCGCTCTTGGTTGGCAGCCTCGTTCAATCTGTCGGCAAGGTCGAGTATGGCTTTACCTCCCACGAGGGCCTCTTCATGATTATCTTTGATGTCAACATTGAAGACGTGCACTGGGCGATTGAGGGGTGATCCTTTGTTCATAAGATCGTCGACAACAGCGTCCCAGCATCGCTCTTCGCAGGTGATAATCACGTCGACAATACCACCTTCTGTTCCCAAGGCGCCTTTATCGCCCTTGGATACATGATCTAACCGTGGCAGACCTGGTACCCAATCTTGAAATCTTTCGGGACCCCACTTCACGTTCTTGTTCCGCTCGAGCATATTCAGGAGCCCATTGTTTCGATATAGCCTTGGGTCCTTCTGATACAACTCATCGTATATTTGGGCGTAAGAAACGGTGTTGAAGTTGTAGACATTGGGCTGAGTAATAGACGGGCCAGGTAGTCGTACCAACGAACCGGTACCGAAAGATATTACCGGATAAGGAGTCGGTGCAGTCGAGAGACGCATATGAGCCTCCATCGATCTGTTCTGATTTGAGGCACAGACTGTGCAGAACTTCAGTTTGTATGAACCAGATTCTGACGGTGTCACCGCGGCTCCAACGTCTGCCTGGCCGTCCATGGTAGAGGGAAGATTGGACGAGGCAGACTCTGGCGGAGGGGGCGGAGGTGGAGGAGGAACTGAGGTGGGAGTGGCCGACTCATTTCTTGCCAGTCTAGGATCAGAAGCCATATTTATTTTGCTATTAGAGTGTTTTATGACTATATTACGAGAAGGAATCCAGAGTGCTCTAAGAAAAGAATGAGGTAGTGTTGGTGACAGGGAGGATATTTAAACTAGCTTCTGGAAGGCCCTGGATAATGTTAGCAGTATTCACTAGAGGAACTGCGGATGGCTGAGTGTAGAGAGAAGAGGAAAGTCAGGTAGTTAAAGTTGCGTATTTATGAGTTTGTCCTCATGGAAAAGGTAGGACAGCTCCAATAAAAGTGCTCATCATGGTACTCGAGGAAGGGTTATAGCTGGAATAGTGTCACATACCTTAAGTTACACTATTATTGTCCTGGTAGAGCTCCAAGCCAGGCAAGAATGGAAGTAGTGGAAGGATTGTCGCCTTGTCAAGAAGAATGAATTGCTGTGCGAGTTTTCGCGCGATGTCGACAACCAGCTAAATGTGGTCCGTGCATTGCTTAGTCATGCTGCTTCTGTCCCGGCCAGACTGGAACACTAAAGATAAAGAAAACAAGACTGCTTCTACTCGAAACCAGACGACTGGTATATGTTATCCTTTCTCTTTAGCACTGAAAGCGTCACATATTAGAGCAGTTATATTGAGGAATCTCTGATAGAATCAGTGCCTTCTTATGTTAGTGTGCCATGATCAGTAAACGGAGTTGAGGAATAACAGGTACTCTTGAAATGAACTCCTCAAGTTTCGTAGGTATTGTCATCCTTTGTGGACAAATGCTAGTTACTATCCTTGTACGTCATGCATATAGCGATGCAATGAGTTTATGCTATTACAGTTCGTCCTTGTGCTGTGCTATATACAGAAAACGAGCTCTCAACATGAGTCACCCTGTCCACATCCCAAACCCGTCCTCTTCTGCTTCCAATCAGAAGTCATCAACATGGAGGAAGACCTGCGCTTCTCTAAAACACATCAGTTGGTCTGAGATTGCTGACCGCAACAGCCAGCCTTTCTCCAGTATTCTTCGCAGGTTGAAGCCGCCTGATGCTTGGATTCTCTAGCAGGCTCAGGCTATTTATCCCCCTGGGTGGAGCTCGCTGAGAAGATGTGGGAGAACTCCGCCAGGGACTCCCTAGGTAGGGAGTTCCCGAGAAATTCCTTATAGAAGGGACCCAAGTATTATTCTCCACCACTCCGTGGTCTTTGTTCCATGTCGCATGACGCTGCTAATTCCACACGAAATATGTCGTCAGGTAGCACGATCCGTCCCCTCACGGCATCAATGGGCATTAATAGAAGGTTGGCGCGCATGAGTTAATCCGAATAGATGCAACTGCCCAGGTGTATGTATAGACGAAGGGAATATAGTCGAGGGCTATGGCAACAGTTAGCGCGAGTGGAATGTGTTCGGAGTCATTTTCCTAGTCATTGCTTCTTTGGGGAGCCATGAGCCTGAGATATCCCTGTTTCTCATTTCGGGGCAGTGAATCAGAGGCTTGTCGAGGTGGCCGCGTCTAATAGGATGTTAGTTGAATCGAAGAGAAAAGGAAAGAAAAGAAAAGGAGGTATGCCAAGTCAAGAGATAAGCTATTTAAGAACAACTCTTGAGGGGCCATGCCGGTAAGTACCTTTTTCCTCTTCCCTCTCTTTCCTCTCTTCTTTCCTCTCTTCTTTCCTCTCTTCTTTCCTCTCTTCTTTGCATTCTATCCTCGGCAAGTTATAACGTTTTCATTTCTTCTCTATAGAAGACACGAGCCATTTGTGGTATCTGTCTCTCGCCCACTAGATGTCTCTACTACCATATATAAGGTGAGAAGCGAGATTCTCCGCGGCATATATATATATATATAGATATAGATATTCTGAGAAAGCGTCAGATCCTGGAACACCTGAAGCAACGACTGAAGCAGAATATAGGTCTAGGATGGAGAATTCTTTATAGATCGCTCGAAGAACTAAATTCAAGAAAATCCATCACCTACCTAGGTACTTATGCCCCAGGACCTACGGAGGGTCCAGATACAACTCCCACGACTATCCGAGACTGTATCTTCCATGCAGAATGTCTTCTTTGATGAATGTCTGATTCAAATGGATCGCTGTGTGTAAAACCGCATACCTGTAGCTGAGTTAAGATGCAGCTCGGCTTCTAGCATAGCGACTAGGTGTTGACAGGTTGCCTGCATCCTTTCTCAGGGGGACGGGATGGTGCATCTCAAATAGACGCAAACAGGAAATGTATCCGAAGACTAAGTAAGTCTGTACTATGAGGTCTAGACCAAATTGATTCACAATATCCGGTCGGTCGAAATGGAACATTGCTGATTCTGCTCCATGGTGGGCCGCAACTGGAAGCCTGGAAACAAATGTAGGAGAAAATCAAATATCTACTCAATCAGTGACTGTTTTCCGTAAACTTGAAGATCCCAGAACTTGCCTAGATCCAGTACAGACTATGGTACTTACCTATATTCCCCTCAACTCTAAGATGCATCTACTTATTCTCATCTAAGCTTATCTTATCATCAAGTCCCACTATTCCAGAAAGGGAAAAGGAACAATCTGTCCCCCAGATTGTCCGCAACAGCTTCACCACTTAACAAGCGACCCTACCATACTCCTAATCTTAAACCCATTGCAGCATTCAAACCGAGACTCTCCTCGCCTCATCCATTTTCCAAAACCAATTGAAAAAAACCAAGCACCACTTAGTCTAACTACACTGCAACAATGCGTCTCTCCATCCTAACTTCCGCTTTTCTCTCCGTAACAGCCGTGTTTGCCGCTGAGCTCGGCATCAAGACGACCAAGGAAGTCGAGTGCAAACGCAAGACTGTCCAGGGAGATACGGTCCACATGCATTATCGTGGAACGCTCGCGTCGGATGGATCGCAGTTTGATGCTAGCTATGATCGCGGCACGCCGCTGACATTCAAGCTTGGAACAGGGAGGGTTATTAAAGGGTGAGTGGACAGTGCTAGATATCATTAGGGGGTATATTGTATGGGGTTGTGGGTGCAGCGGCTTGGTGTAGATGTGTATAATGTCTCATTGGGCGGGATCTCTGCAGTTGTCCGGCTCTGTCGCTGTTTATTGATTGCTTTCTGCGGTTATGTGCAGACTTGCTGACAGGTATTACATTGATTTAGATGGGACCAAGGTCTGCTCGACATGTGTATTGGCGAGAAGCGGACCCTCACCATTCCTCCGGAGTATGGCTATGGTGATCGCGGCATTGGCCCGATCCCCGGTGGCTCGACGCTTATCTTCGAGACGGAGCTCGTGGGCATTGACGGTGTCAACAAGGATGAGCTGTGAAAGACGGCTGTTTCCAACGCATGAAGAGGACTTTAATATCGGGGGATTCTGGCGCCGCTGACACCGCGGACGGTCATAGAAAACGAACAAAAACAATGGTCTATTATGTCCAGGATATGTAATATACATGTTGTCTATAGGGTATCCAAAATCTATCGCAATGACTTGGGGTGAAATCAACTCATCCCAAAATGCCGGTATCGCTGCCCTCTCAGTCCATAGCATCCAAAGAATTCTCCTGCGCCTGGGCGTCATGCTCCGAAACCAGTATTCCTACAAGGCACTCCCCCAGCAACCCGTCCCAGTTCACCCAGGGATGGACTTCTGCAAAAAGCTTCCCTGAATCCTTGCCTGCGCCTCGCAGCAGTTCCCCTTTGCCTCCAGGATGAAAAGGGAGGTACGGAGTAATGTTGTACACCTTTCCTTGGTAGGAAGTCCACGCATCTGTCCCTTTCCGTCCGTTCATTACCTTCAGCATCGACGGCGTGACCCTGATAAGCGTAGGAGGGAGACCGGCGCCCCGTAGGTTGCTATTCGGATTGGATGTCAACGCAGCCCAATCCAGTGGCGAGTGGCCCGGTTCCAGAATCACTTTCCTGGAGTGTCGCGCGTTCGCAGGGGACGGCTTTGGAGCGAGGGTGCTGCTTGAGAGGCGGCTGGATGGCGGAGCGCGCAGAGAAGACGCCGCAGAGGGGGGAGGGCGCAAAGGAGTACTTGACTTCACACGTGGCACCGAAAGGAGCCCATCAGTCTTCGGTCGTGTGTTTTGCTGAGGCTGTTGGGGAGCCGTTCGGAGTCGAGGTGGGGGAGGGGCCATCAAGGAGGAACTGCTTGCGCTCAACGTAGGGGTAGCAGCTGCGAATGCTGGAGGCTTCGTAGATGGCGGGGGCATCAGATGCTCTGCCGGCTTGTTATATTCAGGCGGTTTAGATCCTCCTGGCTTTGCAGTCGCGTGTTCGCTGTCGAGACTCAGACTCGGGATATCCATAGCCGGCGCGACTGTCGCGCTGGCTTTAGGTGTTTCTTGAGCCGCTCCACCATCTTTGTCTTCTTCCACTACCTTCTCTCCAGACTCAGAAGGCGTTTTCTCGTTATCATTCTCGAGAACAGGAGGAAGATTATGGCCGGCGGGTTTCGACTCCGGCAGGCTCGTCCCAGGCCCGGATGCCCAGGTAGAAGGTGGACATCGATAAAGCAGAAAGCATGCCGTGACGATAATCGCACCCACTCCTACCCAGCCCATGCCAGGCTTAAAAATCCGAATGATTCTGTGGAGAGAAATAAGGTAGGAGTTACGAAGCGTTATGGGGAAACCCGAATCATGCTGACAGATCGAAAGCGAAGTGTTCGCGCTGGTCCGGGGAAACTGGACCGTGCGCAACAAGGCTGTTTAGCTGCTTCTCGAAGATGGATCGTCATTGTTGGAAGGACAAGATATTCACGGTTCACCAGGTGCGTCACTAAGCAGGGCTGATCCGTCCCACATTCAAGCAAGGCCAGGAACGGTCCTAACCTTTCCTCTTTTCAAGGCGAATGCAATTCTTCGCTGCATCTCGCGCAGGGATACCAAGATCCCAGTACGTGATGTAAACGACATCGGCGGCCATAACTACTACTCCTTGGATGAATCTCCGTAAGGCACAACCCAGTGACGACTGTAAGAAAATGGCCTCCGTCCGGGCCGTTTAAGCCGTTCGAACCTTTATTTTCTGAAGGTTTCGAGCGTGGCGCTTGGGGCAATTATTATAAGTGATGTGATGTCAGCCCATCATCACTAGTCATTCTAAACAAACATATACAGATCGTGAGATCCAAGTGACTTGGATTCGATCAATCAATCTATATTAGACCGAGTCAGGTGTTGCGCGCAATCAGCTCCGCGCCGCCAAATGCTTCGTACAACCATCATGTCTTCATCAGAGACGGTCTTTCTCATTGACACCGGCGCAGGCATGGTGAATACCATTCTCCTTGGCTATGTACCGCATGATTGAGGAGGCTAACTTATAGTTATCGGGAGCTCAATAGGCACAAGGAAGCCGGCCGGACCAAGAGGATCGTTACGTGTTTATTCTGCCAGACCAGTTCCCTGCTGATACAGTAGATAAATTGGCCCTTTTTGCTATATTTGACGGACAGTAAGGACCATTTTCAAGAAGCTGTTTGTTCTTGGACCAGTATCTGACGTTTTATCGCAGTGGCTCCGCATCGGTGGCAGAACATGCCAGGAAGAACCTTCCTCAGCTGCTGGTGAAGCGTCCAGAATTCGAAGCTGGTGATTACGATACCGCTATCGCCGAGGCATTTGTTGACGAGGATGAAGCTCTGCTAAACAAGTTTATGTCGCATAGTACAGAGCCTGCCGTCTCAGGATCTACGGTAGCTCTGTGCTTTGCCAATTTAACAAAGGGGATATTGGTAGTAGGAAACCTAGGGGACTCGCATATAGTGCTAGCGGAACGAGATCTTTCGGGAGGCAAGCCGATCAATGTGGTAGGTGGACCATATTCATCTGCTTGAGAGATGAGCTTTATTAACGGTTCTGGTGCTAGCAACGTCTCACCAAGGCCCATAAACCGGGCCACGCCGATGAAAAAGCGCGAATCAGAGAAGCCGGAGGGAGCGTAAACAATAGCACAGGAACTACGCGCGTGGGTAAGTTGCCAGCAAACTCGATCGCAGGGAGGTTCTTGGCTGATCGTCGTAGGTTCCTTAAATATGTCGCGAGCCCTGGGCGACCTCCAGTATAAGAATCCTGTGAACACCATGGACGACGAGATGAGTGCCAAATCAAGAACTGCTGCCGTCGTACCACCAGGGAACCGTGGCGACTTTCTATCCAACAAGGCACATCTTTCGAGGGTCAATCTCTCCCCCGAGAAACGCTACGCGTTGGTGTGCAGCAGTGATGGAGTATCCGACTCGACAGATGAGAAGGCACTGCTAGAGCATGTTATGAGATCATCTTCAACCGGCGAGCGAGCGAGGGATATTGCGCAAGAAATTGTCAACGTAACGGCGGCTCGTTATGGCAGCGACAATAGCACGTGTATAGTGGCGCTGTTGGACGGCACGAAAACATGATAGAGATGGAACCTCTTGGTGGCGTTATCGGGCTCAAATTCGAGTGTATGCTTCATATCGATGCCTCTTCTCACGGAAACTGGAACCCCTATATATTAGACAGCATTTGGATATCTTAAGCACACGAAATGCCATGATGTGAAAAGATCGAAAAAGCTGATATTCCAATGGTCTCATAATTTCTCTCTAGGAATTTTGTAGTACTTTTTCTGTCAGCAGTCGAGAAATAGCAGACGCGTCAGAAATGGCAACCGTAATCACGTCGAATACCATCAGTTCCAAGAGCTATCGCAGAACTGAAAGCATAACTAACTAACCACAAGCTGTGTTGGAGAAGCGACCCGGTCGTGGCAAGATTGACCCGACTTTTCCAGTACCTGTCGGAACTGCCCGCCGTCTAGAACTTCAAAGACTGATACGATGGAAGAAAGAGTAATAAATGTTCTCGGTCCACGACTCTTCTAGATGTCCGCTAAGATCTAGCCGGTGATGGTGGTCATTCAGATAAGCGACGTAGGCTCCGCTTGGCAAGCCATCGCCAAGCACGGTGTGCTATAGCAGCACGTGGGTAAACAAACGAGACGCCAGCACAGGAGTCGATAGTGAAAACTATAATTATATCAATCTCATTGTTCAATCTGATATTGTCCATCGTAGCGGATTGATTGCTGGGTGAAAAAAAAATAGGGACTGGTAAACGTACCTGTTTGGTTACCCGAATAGGTAACTCGGGGAGCAGGTGCGCGAATACAGCCCGCTTGTCGGATCACTTTACAATCGTAAGTTTGCTCTATAATATCCCAACATGCGAATCGTTGCAATTGAAACGGGTTAAGCTGACGGACTGTATGTTCCCATAACAGTTCGCATCGGGGTTTGCCCTTGATGTTCGTCATCCTCATGATATCTTGCTTCTACTAATAATAATTATGCATTTTCTAATAAAAAATAAAATAGGACTATGTCAAATGTCTTGCTCAAAAAGGAATATCCAAAGGAATATACATCCGCAGTCAGCACCCGCGTTTCCAATGCACTGCTGGTGGGCGAGATTATCGGGCAGGTTATCATTAGGTCCATCGTCAACTTTCTATACATTATTATATTGCATGAAGAAAAGAAAAGCCTGCTAACTGAGGCATTTCTACCGAACAGTCTTACCTGTGACTACATGAGTCGAAAGACAGCTATCATCTTCACAACCGCAATGATCGTGATCGGAGGTATCCTGGCCACTGCAGCTCACGGAGTCACTATCAATGGCATGTTCTGGATGATGACGATCGCGCGTGGAATTATCGGATTCGGTACGATACAATCCATTCCATTCCCGAGAATTACTACTCTAATCACAAATATACTTACTGTACAACAACTAACACGTATTATCATCAAAATGCAAAAGGCACCGGAGGCGAATATCCCGCCTCATCGACGTCCGCATCCGAAGCAGCCAACGAACTCAGCCTGAAGAGGAGAGGACCTACTTTCATCATGGTAACCAACTTCCCGCTCTCATTCGGTAGTCCCTTTGCGGTGTGCGTCTTCCTCATCGTTCTCTCCGCATGTCGTCAGTCGCATTTCAGCACCGTCTGGCGAGTATGCTTTGGAATTGGCTGCATCTGGCCCCTGAGCGTGTTCTACTTTCGAATCCGCATGCTGGATTCAGTTCTGTATCGGAGAGGAGCTATTCGTAAACATGTTCCTTATAGTCTCGTTATTAAATACCTAGGTAGGTATTACTGGAAAACTACCTAGGCTGTGACTTATCTCTATAGAGTTAACTAACAAATGCCCTGAAGCGGGGTATCAACCGTAGATCTAAGCGTAAACCAATCAGTAGTTATTGCTTTAAATTTTAGCCCAGAGGTGTTTCCAGTGTGGAACAGGTGTTCCGCAGTCCAAGCACAACCCCAGATGCTTTAACTAGTTAACCTCCAAGGCTGACAAACTTCGCCTAGCGTCAGATGTTGGTTGAACTTCCCAACCATAGTAGTGAGAAGCCTACCTACTGATGAATCTAACTTTCTGCTGATGAGATGCCATTTTCTCCGACAACTTTTCTACCTCAAGTGCCTTACAGTAATCCCCCACTTTGGTGGACCTTTGTTCCAGTCGCAAAACCAGGTGAACGGGCATGTGGCTGGTGCCGGTTTGTAAGCAACGGTGTGGCTGGGGGAGGTCTCAGCAGTCCTTCACGTGCAGGGTGATTATTGAGGCAGTCACCACATACTCAACAATACACTAATATAACATCATCATAGATTATTCGAGCCTTTTCCATGGCGCCTCTGAAAACTCTGAGAAGAGTTACAAGGGCGACACTACCCCGATTTCATCGCATGCTCCTTTCCGCTTCCCCCTCGAGAACCTCCAAACCTCCCCATCCCGGTAAGTTCGTCAAGATAAACTCGGTTGGTTTTTACTGAGTTTGTTTTCTCAAGTTACAATCCACTCAGATCAAGATAGACTCGACACTCTCTTTTCTTATACCTCTGGACGCTGGCTATGGGACGAGGCAGCTCAGCTTCGTAAACGGTACCAGCCCTTCAATGTCGAAGAACTCAAACAAACAGCCGCCAGATCAGTCAATGCGGAATTCTGCGTCGAAATAACGAAATTACCGGAAGGCTCATACAACAAAACCTTTCTATTGACAATGGATAATGGCGTCCAGGTCATTGCGAAAATTCCCAACCCTTACATCCCTCAAAAATTCGTTACAGCCAGCGAAGTTGCCACGCTTGACTTTCTTCGTAACGAGCTAGGTATACCTGTCCCGCGAGTCTTTGCTTGGAGCAGCAAGGAAGACCAGCCTGTGGGAGTCGAATATATCATCATGGAAAAAGCTGCTGGCAATGAGTTAAGCAAAAGTTGGTCCACTATGGATATATCGGATAAGGTGGACATTGTGTCTCAGTTGGCCAATATTCAAGCCAAAATAGCCGCTGTCGACTTCGGTCATTATGGAAGCTTGTTCTATAGAGAGGATATTGAGGGTGGCATTAATGTCCCTGGAATAGCTGATCAGTTTTGCATCGGCCCCAGCTGTGATATACGATTTTGGGAAGAGGAGAGGAGATTCATGAGCGCGTTTAGGGGCCCTTGTAAGCCGACCAACCACCTAACCATAATTTCAGGGATCCAACTAATGAGTGACCGAGCAAAATTAGGGTCGTCGTCTGAGGCGTATGCGATAGATATCGCCAGGCGAGAGAAAGAATGGATTGCCCGGTTTGCAAATCCTCGTCATCCGGCAGACCCGTTGAGACAGTCAGATAGCCAAGAGTCTCCCGATTGTCACATTAAACTCCTCGACAAGTATCTGAAAGTTGTGCCTCATTTGATACCATCACATCCAGGTCAAAATCGGTCTGTACTTTGGCACTCTGATTTACACTTTGGGAATATATTTGTAAAGGAAAATCAGATTGTCAGCATCATTGATTGGCAAGGCTGCTCAAGTCTTCCCGTTTTTCATGCCAGCAGGATACCGAAATTCCTGAAAATTCATGGGCCCTTGCTTTTCGACCTTCCATCAGCCACGGGCCTCACGCCACAAGAAAAAGAGGAAAATCTACGGAGATACCATCTTACACAACTACAGAGGCTCTATATTTCCAAATTCTGCGAAATTGACAATGACGTCTTCTCTGCTCTGTCGTTTCCTCAAGCTTTAACGCGACAGCAGCTCATCGATTTTTCAGGATACACATGGGATGACGATGGATTGTTTTTGTTTCGAGAGATGATGCTTCGGACATTGCGCGAATGGATGGAATTAACTGGCCAGCCCCAGTCCTCTTGTCCTGTGACATTCGACACCGATGAGCTTGCGTCTCATGTTGCCGAAGGGAAGAGCTGGGAAGATCGCAGGGAGCTATTCGGTACCCTTGGAGTCCCCATTGACGGCTGGGTTCATCTTGAAGACTTCGAGGAAAAGGTGGAAACAATGCGTAATCTAGTGAGTTCGATCATAGACGCCGCGGATGACAAGGATGGCGTAAAAGACGCACTAAGAGCTTGGAAACTGTCGGAGTCGGGGCCTGCCAGCCTATCGGGTAATCTGATGGATATCTAGAGGGCGTTTCCTGAAGTGCATCAGTTTCATTGTCCTCTTCATGCTGGACACTGGTCATGCACGTTACCCCGCACCGTATCCTGCTTCTATCAGGTGATGTAGGCAATTTTCAGTCAGGCTTACTGGAAAGGCGTCTCCCGTGGCACTTTAGGACTGTTGTAGTCAGGTCCTGTTGCTATCTGATTGTCAAACCCCAAAACAGTAAGTCTACAAACCAATAGACGTCGGCCCTAAACCTTACAGGAAGTCCATTCCAATATCACGTCGATTCCGAAACAGGTGTTAGAGAAATTCATTCAGAATTTCAACATACCTAAAGCAAAATCGAAACTCTCCGCCGAAAATGCTGGAGGAAGGCTCTTTCCGTCGAGAAATACTGAAAACGATGCAGCATCCAATTTTCGAGCCGACTAAGGGTCTCTGTATATAAATGACCCTAACACCTTGAGTATACAAACACCTTCTCGGTCAACGTGCAAGCAAACGCGAACGCCTCAAATACCTCTGTCAGAAGATTCGCAGAAAAAAATCCAGACAAGAAACTCTTCGCATTTCCTATGAAGAAGGACGATACTGATGAAGATGTGAAAAAGAAAATGATTGACGCGGCAAAATCTGGAGGATATATGTAGCTGGAAAGTTCTTGCATCATCTCCCTGCTGGATGTCGGTTTCAGGATTAAACTTTGACAATGTTGTGATTAAGTGCGCTCCCATCATCTGATTGGGGGGGGGGGGGGGGAACTCGTCTTGGGAGTGCTGAGCGCCAATATATATATAACTGTTTTGGTATATCCTCTTTTCCGTTCGCCACCATGGTTTCTGGAACTCCCTTCGTCAGTCAGTTCCAAATGAGCCTTCGACCTCCGCTCATATACGCAAGGGTGAGACTATTTGCATGCCCCTTGTGCAGTATGGTCTTTCTGCTGCGGTGGGGAAGGCTGGTGCGGCTATTGGTACGGAGGCGTTCACGCCGATTCAGGATAATCTGGGAAAGAAATGGACGTTTATCATCGCTGCGATTTGTGGGGTGGTGGGAGTGCTGGTGACGTGGTTCTTCGTGCCGGATATCTCGGGTGAGGATCTCAAGTATCGCGATGAGCAGTTCAGAGCGTATTTGGTCGCGCATGGTTGGGATGGGGAGATGGGTGAGGATGATTTGAAGGCGATTGCAGATCAGGGGATTCCTCCAGCTGTGACGGAGGGGGGTGGGAGGATTCCTGCCAATGCCAACGAGAAGGCATGATGATATGATTTGATAATGATACGTTTAGTTCGATTGTGGATAGAGATTTGTTATGAATCCTTTCCCTGAAGTGCAAGACCGTTTGAATCACTTACGAAGACGTGATGGTCTGAGCTACGGGGTAAGGGTTGGGCGATATCCGTGGTGACCATAGGCGAGGATACTCTCCCTGTACGTACGCCCCACCACTCGAGGCTCATATGTTACTCCAAGACTTTGAAAGAAGAAGAAAGAAGAAACGCCTGCTGTGATTCATTGCTGAAACTCCACGTCTATATAGAAGGCTATATGCTTGTGGATGGGATATCAAGATAAAGGACGACATAAGAGTAGAACTTCCGAGACGTTTCAAAACATGATCATAAAAGTCTCAGTATGATGCGGACCTGTATGTAGCAAACCCGGCAAATCCTGTAATAACCTAGAACGCCTTAAATGCGATATATATTTTTAAGCCCATTTTCCGAGCAACGCCATAAGCAATGCACCCAAGCAGAGCAAACCGAACGCGGATAAAACGGTGGTGATTGGGGCTTTCCGCATGGCCGTGCTGAACATGAATTCGTGTGCCATAAGCTCCACGAGCGCGGTATAGATGAGGATCCCTGCTGAGATGGAATCGAAGACACCGTTAACGATCAGGGTCGTGCGGCCCTCTGGTGGATAAGCGTTGCGCACGCCCAGGCCAACGGCAATGGCGATGGGGGTTGTCAAGCCGAACGCGATACCCATGATGTACGGGGTAAATCTCTTCGACTTCGGCCAAGGGATCGTTGCGAGGCGGGAACCCAGACCCAGACCCTCGAAAGTCTGGTGAAAGACCAGGACGATGTACAGTGTCGTGAATTCTTCGCCCGAGACAGCCAGCGTCAGGCCAATGAATACCGAATGGAAGATGATACCGAACTCCAGGATGAAGATGGCGGTCATTTGCGCCACATAGTCTTCCAATGCAGTCGGACCCTTCTCGTTCATCTCTGCATCGTGGTGCTCCCGCGAATGGCTCAAGTGATCCTCACCCGGTACATTGCCTTTGGGGTCATTCACCACACTCAGATGAGGCTCACTTGCGGCTTCCAGATCCTGGCGGGGTTGATCATCGTCATGCTCGTGAGCATGGCCGTGACCAAAATTACCATAGCGCATCACCATCAATTCGACGAAGAATAGGACAACGATTGTCATGAGAATGATTCCCTCCACCCAGCTGTATTCTGTGATCGGGCCAGTCAGACACTCGTTTGTCAACGCCTCTTCCGCCGGCGCTAGTAGATGAATGAAGGCCGTTGCGACGATGACCCCGGAGCCAAAATACTTTGCAATGAAAAAGACCCATCCGGGAATGCCTGAGCCACCCAAGTTCCGTGCAAGGACCGGGAAGACTGCACCAAACATCGATCCGACCATGATGACGAAGATGGATGATATCCGCAGACCCATGCGGCCATCGTATTCGTTGCCCGTGTCACATTGTGGGACAGCCTGGTCGCCGTCGCGAGCGATCAGGGTGCTGATGAGGCTCATATCCATGATCGTTGGCTGATCTTAGGGCTGCAGTCTAGCTCAAGCTCGATTTGCCAGTGCCTGAATCGATAGTCTTTCCCTGTAGTCTCGCTGCAGGCGCACGATTGGATAGATGAAGGAGCCGCAGACAAGTCGGATCCTTTTTAAGATCGATACTCTGGGGACCTTGGGAGAAGCAGACAGTGTTTTTATCCCACGCCAAGCAGCCAAGCAGCCAAGTCCAAGACAATGGGTAGTCAGGGCCAATCTGAGAGGAAGACTGCAATGGCCAAGAAGAAGACAATCCGCATTGGATGGCAGACGCTGGACGAGGGAAAGGAAGTCATGGCGTAAGAAGAAAAAAAGCCGTGCGAGGGAGGGGAAGAACAGGTACAGTTTACTTTTGAGGACCTTGGAGGCTGAGAAAGCTTGAGTCCGACCCAGGAAAGGAAGGCGCCGTCGGGCTCTCCGCAAGCGCATTTCCCGCGTGTTTCATTGGCCCGTTTGTTGAACTTGTTCGCTCCCGCGCTTACCTCAGCATTTCCTATCCTCGACCATTTCGACGAGTCAACACTCAAAGACTTAAACACTCGATCTCGCGTGGCGACGATCGATCCAGCATTCCAGATCGGACCAGCGTGATGCTAATTCTCCTCTACGCTTAAATTCCACGTGGGGATGGATTTTCCCCATACCTCTGTCTCTTTCTCTCTCTCTCTCTCTCTCTCTCTTTCCCTCTCGCTGTGTTCTCAATCAAGTGGCAGACAGTGCCGCAGCCGTCCTCAACCCCCAAGGTCCTCGTTTTAGGTTCTTGGCGTTTATGTCACTCACACCCTCGTCACGAACGGCGGTTCATCACCAACATAACCATACAAAGAGCGAGATTACCATAGACTGCGAATCTGTCGTGTATTCCGTCTTCACTGTTGATCGACAGGCAAAACGGCCATGAGAGTCGACGTCGATGTTAACCTCACTAAAGGCGTCCTGCAAGGTTATAATCTCCATCTCTGCTAGAACGGCAGAAGGACAGCAGAAGCGACTACACTATTTGTCATTGTTTTCGTTGCTTTTTTTCTTCCTTTTTCTTGGGTCTCCTTGGCAGAATACCTCATAGTGTAGAAATGAATTTTCCCTTCCTCTTCTTCTTCTTCTTCTGAGCAATTATTGAATCACCTGTCGATACTATGCCCTTCATTCTTCTCTAGCTCAGGGTCTAAGCAAGAAGCTGACAGAAAGGATTGAGATAATTATCTACGCCTTCTTTTCTCCCACAGCTGCAAGTCATGTGCAGGACCACGTCAACTCCAGAGTTCGAAGGCTGGCCTCAGATTCAAATAGAGCATATAAAAACCGGGCCCCGGACACGCCCATATACGTGCAAGAATAGGACATACCACTATGCATCTCTTTTCAATGCAAAGGATCACAGTTCAACCCCTTCTCTCAGGGCAGTATCAGCCCAGAGCGCCATGTCTGGCCTACATTTTACGAGCTAAAATATAATGCGCATAGGATACGGACCCTCCTTGATCAGGTGCCAGTCCACCCCATGTGAGAAGAAAGAAAAGCTATTACTGAATGACTTATGCTAGCCTGTCTTCCTAGGATCGATGCGATCAACGTTATGACTCCTTAGTTAGGTTTCACACTGGGACTATCAAGCTGTCATCATATCTGCTGATATAGATGTGTCGATCTCCACCATAGGGCAACCACTCCAAGCATGAAATCGACTCAGGTTGAAAGTGAATGATTATATGTGTTCCCACGGTAGCTAATCCGTCAGGTGTGGATCAAGAAGCTGCGCGGTGCCTTTGAGATCTATAACGTTGGTGGACGTCCGTCGCTTCGAAATTGCCTTATCGCCAGTTCTCGAATGGCTCTTGGGTAACAGGAATATCAAAAGATGGACCAAGAGGCTTATGTTCAAGACTTCTTTCCTGAAATGGCATCTACTAAAAGCACAACGCACCGACTTGACACGCTTAACGGTCCCAGGATAGTCATATCTTGTGGGATTATTGAATCAGTGAGGACGATATCTAAGATCGTGGTACATTCAGTCTTCCTGGCCATAAAGATACTTAGTTGAGAGGAAATTAGCGCCTGCGCAATTAAGACCGACACATCAGAGGAATAACGCTCGGAAAAGGACGACGTTATTTTTGAAAAAGAAAAAAGCATCCCAAACATCCGGCAAACACGCTCAAAACAGAAGATCCGTTCGTTGGATGCCTCGCTTCGTGTCATTCATTCATAACTCCGTGCCGCTGGTTCATGCCTGCGGCTCGTGCCCAGCACCTTCGAACACCATTTTTTGTGAACGGCTGTTGAAGCGAGAAGTCGATCCATAAAGAGAAGGCTGAAGAGATGATTTAATAGTTCGCGCTGAAAACCCAGTCCGACGCCATAACAGCAATTGCAACAATCTAGGGTCGGGTTAGTTTCTGTGTAAACGCTTGCAACAATAACAGAAATCGTTAACTAGTTAACTAGCTGGAAACTCTTACCAAGGACAAGTCCACACCAGGAGTGACCATCACTTCAAGAACCGGGCGATAACCGCGCCGCGATTCCGGGAAGAGGGCCAGTTTCTTATTATGGGCGAGACTCTCGCGCACTTCCGCCACTTTCCGGTCCCCATCCACCACATCGAACAGCGCTAGGGCGTTGCCATGCCTTTCGATGTTCAATGTGAGCCTCTTCTCTTCATCCGGCTTCGATTCCATGGCAGCTACGTTCTTGAACGTGATATTGAAGCTTCCGTAAGCCGAGCCGCCACGGCTGAAGATCAGTCGCGGGGCACCGGTAGCGATCTTGGAGATACTACTTCCGGGCAGCGTCACGGACCAAACATTCTTAAAGGACATCTTTCGGTGAAGCTCGAACAATGGCAACCCTGAGGCATCACGAAACTCCCGGCACGAGCGGTCGCTGGACTTGCGACCGGTCACCGTGAACATAGTCACCCCATCTTCATCCTCGATTCTGTACGCCGTCTGCGATTGAGCGTCGCCCAGCGGCCTCAGAATTAGGGATACCTTCGACTCGGTCACATACTCATTGCGGATGGCGATTGGTCGATCGGGCGCCTTCAGGATACGGCGATAGTTCGGGCTTTTCGTATAAGAAAACCGCTTTGTCTCCGTGTATATCGCTGGCATCGTGGGCTTTGGGGTGCGTGTCTGATTACTGTCCTGGGTTCCGTCGCTGTGCCTCAGTTGCGGGGTAAGGACGCCTTTTAATAATAATGCCGTCTTCCAGGACAGTCTCGATTCCTCGAGGTATCCGCGTAGTCCAACCAGCAATGACTTCATTGCACACAGCCCCCCCGTCTCTTTTAGCACCATCTCCATACTCTAGAGTCTAGCTATCCAGGGAGAGCCCACCACAATTATCGCTGTCGTCGTCCGACGGACTTCTCCGCTCCAGCGATCTCGTGACAGGCATCCAGTCACATAATTAATCCACAGCCAAGCGCAAATACTGGCCTACTTTGGGAACTAATGCAACCTTCCAGCTTTGGTAGCAGCTCGGCGCTGTATGAACACCTCGATGGGCCCGTTCCGTCGTCTACGATGGGCTGGATCAAATGGCTCGCTCATTTATTAATTCAGCCCGAGGCCCCGAAGCCACGATGAGGAGAGAAAGAGAAAACCTACTGATCCGGGGAAGTTCTTTACCGACACTCACTTATACTTACTCTATCTAATCTGTGCGCAGTCCGGACACATTCCCCGTGCCTTGATTGATACTCATCACAATGTGGGTCATTTCTTCCAGTGAGCAGTAGTAGTGATTACTTGGCCTGCGTTGGCACATCCCGGCAAAGATAGATACACTCCGCTCATGCGAGAGAACTGGACGCGTCGAGGTTGTCAGGCCGGGCCCCAGGATTTTATCCCATGCCATGGTCTTATCCCAGGGCCATCTCAGCTATCAGTGCAGCGATAAGCTCACTAGTCGTGCCACCGATTACTTGGCTTGGTATCTGATCGGCAAGAAATCTGGATCTTCCTCCAGCTTGGCTCGGGAACAACGGGCCCAGCACATCTTCTTGCGGAAAGATCAACTGCTTATTATCGCACCACCTTCCACTTCAGCATTATTACTGTGACGGTTGGATTTTAAATAAGGACCGGTCATCCAAACGGTTCTGCAGCTCAAAGGCGTGGACGTGGCAAGTCTTAGAGGCTGACCCGTTCAGGCAACCATTGTAGCAGATACCGCTCTCAACCGTCAACGTCTCTTACCGCCTGTTTTTAGCAGATATGCAGGAACAAAAAGAGACATTTTGAAACAGCTGGAGGGAAGAAAGAAAATTTTTTTTTTCTATTATTTCATTAGCTTATCCTCAGCCACAGTCACTGAAACCCGCCCACGCAGGTACGGAATACTTCGACCAAAGGTAGCGAGATGGAGTGGATACAGAGAACAAATCATGACGCAGAACAAACGATTCGGTGAACCAAGCCAAGGTTGCAGGTTCCGATACCTACTGATTTAAGTATTATGTTGTCTGTTACGCCAGACCCATTCCCACGAATAACAGCGTCATCATAACTCAATTCCTAGAGACCCAACAATTACCATATACTACTGTCGTCACTTTTTTTACCTACTTTCCCAACGCATACAAAACCCTCGGTTTCCCATCATATCCAAAACGTCCCCACCGCGAGTACCAGGACGGCAGGACCCTTTCGATATTATTGACAAGCATCCAACGGATCGGTGCCGGCATATGGTAGGCAGCCAATTATTCTCGGCCGCACGGTCGAAGCGGACTGAGGAAGAGGAATGGCACGACGTCCGTCAGACCGGCACGCCGCACGCATGATGGAAGCCTCCCTTGCCCCACTGGGCCAATTATTAATAATACTGGTCTGACAGTTTTGGCTATCTATGTAGCTCTTGGTTTTCCCAAACAAACTGTTTTGAGCTCTGAATCTGATACCATAGAGAGCCGCAATGAGATCACAAAGTGGAAGTTAATAACAGAACGGTTTCGGTTCGGAGAATAAATCCATTCTAGATATAAAAGTGGAGGGCTCGAATCAACCAACCTTGCCATTTCCGGAGAAGCTGGTTTCAGGTAAGAGTACATAGCAGAATCTGTCGAGACCTTCCATGAACGTAGCTGTAACTACTCTAAATTTCACATTAAGCTGAATTGAGAGATGGATGATGATGAGCAATACTTAAACCAGGGACCCCTATTCCTGCATAAATAATGCACTACACTTGATGTTTAAAGATCATCCGGGTCTCACCTACTTTAAATATCTACCCATTTCATCCATACGCCTCTCTTAACCAGCGAAGACGAAGGCCCGTCAACCCATAGATATCTAGTTTCTTGATTTCCATCCCGCTCTTCATGCGATGATGATCTATCGATGAAATAATACCGACTCAACTCTTCTGAAAGACCAAAGCCGCAATAATAATAATATCAACTAGAAGAATGGAAATTGAGTTCAAATAAATTTCTTACTGTTAATCGAGAGAAAAAGAACCTTTCATTATTCGAGTAGAATATACAATACCATATACATAGTACATAGCACAATGCGCTCGTGAATCAACAAAAGAAATCAAGACGAACATCCATCAGAAACACAAAAAAAAGCCAAACGCAAGCAAAAAACATACAACAGCCATTGTATGTATACAAGACTTGCTTCGTCTGTACCGCAGTTTTGGACTTATTAGGGTCCATATAGGAATCGTCTCTACCTCTTATAGCGAAGAAACATTGATACAATATAGATCTATATGCAACTAGCTAGCCAAAGGATCATAACTTTTCAATAAGGAGCAGATATCATGCGCTACGACACCTAGCAACTATAGCAATATGGCAACATTCGCCTTCTTGTTCGTATTCTACTATCCTAGCATTCAGACTGGAGCTAACTATTATACAGGCAGCATCTGAGCGGAGTAACTTAATCTTCATGACCCACGGTTATCGTTCTTCCCGGCTTGTCAGCATTATCATTATCTTATGCTAGGCCCTTTCTTTGTGTAAAGGTTAACACCAGATGGCTCTGTTATTAGGCTCCTCGGTAGCTTTTTTTTTTTTTTTTTTTTTTTTTTTTTTTTTTTTTTTTTTTTTTTTTTTTGCGCCTTGGGAACATAACAACCAGCTCCTACACAGCAACAATGATGACGACTCCCAAGTTGGCATATGGGACCAACTAGCGTATGCACCTACTCCTGGTGATTTCGACCGCGATAGAACGCCATCTTCTGTCTTTGCATTCTCCCACTATCGTATCCCTTCGCGAACATTCTACCCCGTTGCCCCAGTCTCGGAACTGGTAGGCCGTGTTTCTTAGACGAGGCGGAAAGGGACAATGGAAGATGTAAACGATGAGCGTGTGCTCTGCGTTGTTTGATCGAGTAGAAAGTCACACTTAATAGCCGAGTTCTGACAAGAGACACTGAGCAAGACCTAGATTTAAACATCCGTCTTCCTAGAAAAGATGTCAAAAATCAATGTTTTGAAGCCCAACTAAGTAATCTCCAAAATATAGCTACATAGCTGCGAAAAGGAAACGGAGGTTTGTTTATAAAGGAGAGATGTGAGATTCAGATTTGATTATTCATGAACCAGATTTTTTTGAACCAGGCCTCCAAGATGGATATTATCTTGCCCATGGATAAAAGATGTCAGTGAATTGTCGCATTTTTTTCACAAAATTCTGCTCCTCTATTGGATTTTGGATCCTGTTAACAATGCTATTCAAGAATTAGTAGTAAAATAACCAAAACTGGGGCGTAGCATCCATACAGTGTTCCGTCCCTAGCACGACGAACACGATGAACCTCATGCTCAAGCTGCTCGAAGTCTGGGTCTTTGAGCATATCTTTCTCAATATCGAGAACTATATGGAATGATTTCTGCTTCATCTCCGGGGATTGGGAGTGGTTCAATATGCGAGTGATGTATTCTTTGGCTTAGTTCGTTACCGAACAGAGCGACCGGCGGACGATAGGTATGCCATAATGGCACGGTCAAGCTCTGCTGGACCATGATTATCGAAATCGCTGACACGAAGTCGTAGAATAACACGTTTTGGATGGCCGGGGATGCATTCCGAAACCGATGAACTGTTTAGGACTGGTTCTATCATGACGCTCGACGTACTCATAGTGTAGGATCGATTGAACAGACGACGACCACTACTGCGTACTTGTGATCGGTCTGACGATGAAACAAAAACTAGCAGTATAGGCTCAAGGGAGGTTCAAAAATAAAGATAAAAAAATACATACAACAGCAGGGATTCGCTGGTGGTCACCCACCCAACTACTAACCTGCCGGCGTGTGGCTTAAGTACGGCTGAGCGGACGGGAAGCCCTGTTTTCCACACCCTATGGTCGTATGTGATTGATATTTTCTCGTACTTGAATGAGAAATCAGTTCACCTATACTCTTAGGGAGGCATATGTATGGCCATATATAGTTGTGGAGAACCGAGAATCACTACTGCTGAAGAAAGAGCATATACTATAGTTTCTATTATACATATACTCCCAAGCATAATGTATAGATTACTCGTGCCCTGAACGTATCCACTGCTTGGATGGTCGTGCATGTATCCTCATGTCTTTTCGGCTTCCGGACGTTGGTCGTCAGGTGATTATCATCGCGTCGTCGTCGTACAGGGGAAGGGGACTGGGTGTGTTCGGGACGTGTTAGTGTAAAAGTAGTTAGCATTGAGGTAATGGGTTCTCTTTCCTTGCTCATGGGTAGGATACTCTATATCTATATATCGAGTTTTCTGGGTATATTTTATATGTCAGATCATCGGGAAAGAAGTCCTCTCGGTAATAATGATTCACACTTCCGCTATATTCTGTGCTATTGTCTAGTAGTACAGTCTATCATGGGGTACACTCGAACAAATGCTCTGGCATATGAAAATGATTGCAGATTCAGAGGGGATAAGCAGCCTCTAATGCAGCTTGGAGATGGGACAGATGGGAATAAGGAGAAAGGTCCATAGAAAAAAGGTAGTATTCAAACAAGACAGGAAAGCTATATTGGAATTTTTGAACGCAGACTGTGTTCACAGTCCAGATAAAGCGTCACCCAGCGCCCCCATTTCGAAATCGACTTCCTCGCCTTCATCTTCCCCCTCCAATTCGGAACCACCGCCGAGGCTCACTTGGATCAGTCCCACGTGGAACAAGTAGCCCACAAAGGCTGTGATACCGGCTGCAACTGTTGCGATGGTCACGTACACATCCCGTTTTTGCGCCTGCGAGACTTCGGATATGGCCTTGCTTTCCTCGGGTGTGAAGCCAGATTCTGGCGCCTTTGCAGCATCCCGCAGACGGTCGTTCGCGCGGAGCTCCTTGACAATGGGAGTAGAGTCGGCAAGCGTGTTGATCAATGTGGAACCGATCTTGCCTACAGTAACACGCTCAGGGACCCTCCATGGAAGCGACGAAACCGCACCGTTTGGCTCGAAGACGGAAGAGACATCGACCATGCCAAAACACCGTCGGCGCATCCTCTCCGTGTATTCGGCTAGCCTTGGTGCCTTCGCCTGTAGCGATTCGCGGAGCCAGGGATATGGGAGCTCCGGGACCAAAGCTAACGATAGATACCCAATTGCGAGGCAGTCCAAACTCGAAGGATGCTCATCAGACAGCAAATATGACTTGTTGCCCAGGAGTTCCTCGAACGGCTCAAAGAACTCCGCCGTGAGTGCTTCCAGTTTGAACTGATTCTGCTGCGGAGTTCTTCCTAACAGACTAGAGACGGTATCCCGGGGTCTCTTTATCAGGCTCTTGGGGATCTTTGCTGTTGCCGTCGCAGAAGACTGATCCCGGTTCCTTTGTTCTTCTATCGCATCTAGATCTAGGGATGATAGTCCCAAATGCTCTGTTCGTGTCTTTGCGCCATCACGTAGTTTCGGTGGGAGGATCCACATATTGGGCCATGTTAAGATGGTGCCATAAGCTGGTGATGTGCTTCCGTAATAATTCTGGCTCGAGACGTAGAGCGATAGATCGAGGAGGGTTTGTCCACGCGATTCGATGAAGGAGGCAAAGCTGCCGGTCGTCCAGTTAGCACCACACGAAGAGCCACCCAGAATGTTATCCATAGTAGAAGACAAAGGAACATACGCGATATTATCCGCCTTCTCCAACCCCGTTAACCACCCATCCAGATCCCATTCTCCGTCCGAGTATTGCCGCAGGTAGTCGACGATGTTGCGAAACCGGCTTACCCATGTAGTCCCATCCCTCAAGGCAGGCAATTCATCTTATTACTTTCACGTCAGCACTCCACCGTTATCATGAGGATATCCTACTGCGCTAGAAATCCAATAAGCAGTCAAACTCCAGACACTTACTTGTCGGTGACACGGAAGGGTCACTGCTTGGGACAAGTACCCACTCATCCTTCGGGACGGCTAGAACAAAGTATGCGATAGTAGCCAACGATTGCGCCTCAATTGAGGGCAGCGAAAAGGCTGGTCCCCAGACATGGAGTTCCAGAACCATTGTTGCGCTTGTGGCTCCGGGGCGTATGTAGCTGGGTGAAATGAGAGCTCGCGACGGATCACGTGCAATCACCCGCGATTGCGGAGCTCCTGTACTTGCCTATTTTGGACTAAGATATCGCTTGGTTCTCAAGCCTCATGGCATCTACCTTCTTACAATGAAACAGGGAATGTAGTTTGGTGATGTGACTGGATTTAATATTCCAGGTGAATATTGAACCAGGCAGCAATGATATCTGGTCCCGTGACAACTCTGGCTAAAGTTGTACCCGGTCTCAAAATTCTAAGTACCCTCACCACCCGAGTCTGAACAAGATCCTTATTACAAACTGCGGTGCGCCATTAGAACAAGAAAAAATCGCCAAAACTGTATAAGTTTAACCATTGAAGTCCATATCGAATGCATCGTTTCAGTTTCCAGGCCAGTAGCTCATGAAATACTGAAGTGAAGAGATATTTGAAAATGTGGGATATCCACTGCGTTATATGTGGCGTCCATATTCAATATACGGTTGAGCCACTTTCCGGAGTGCCGCCCTTGGAGTGGTGCCAGGAACTGAGATCCTGTTAGCATAATTCATTTTTGCCATGGGTTCTCCTATATTCAAACTGACTTGTCATTTTAGTGAGGTGTCAAGGTCCAGACAAGCCTGTCTGGCTCACCGGTGTTGGATATCTTAGCTCCAGAGGGAACACTGTCACTCCCAGGGATCCAAGTCATTCTTACCAGAGCTCAGGTGCCTCCTTTGATCATTATCCACCATTTTGTAATTACGAAACATATGGTTGGACCTTTATATTTCATGCAGCATGCTGGGAGGTTCTGTGTGAAAGAACATCCTGCGACACCACTAAAAACCATCGTCTCGGCACAATACTGTGGAATATCCTATACTGTACTGTGTGGAAACGATACCAGAATCCAGATATGGGGCATGATTTTGGTGGTGCGTTGAGTTTCCAGAGACCCTCCATGGAGCCTTGGAGTTCCCCATTCATAGTCAAGCCTTCGATGTTTGACTCTGCGGACGGTATCAATGATTGCTTGGGGACTCTTTCCAAAACCATAAAATGCCCTAATATACCAATAGCATCATAATGTGGCTTCCATCCCGCGATATTCAACACTTTCGCTTATCCTCCAGGTCTATCGCCAGCGGGTCACATCCTAATCTACTGCCACAGTTCTTCTGGAGAAGCCGCTTTTCGCTTGACTTCGAGATGGGTTTTGTTCGACCCACTCAAGCGCACAGTCCTGTGGATTGGAGATCTCTATACTTCTCTGTGAAGCATGAAATGCAACTTCCGCAAGGATCTCCACGCCTGCGTAATCGCAAGAGGATATGGCAAATTATCAACTGGAATATTTCCTTGTTTGATCTATACTCACCCGTTGTCCAGTTACAAGGTTTCCCTATTTCTTGGGACAATCTTTCCATGAGCAGCCGCCAGGAGATAAGTCTGCAAACGCCCACACAAGGTAGAATAATCACAACTGAGCTAAGATCTGGTAACTGTGACTATCTGCAGGTTGGAAGCAGGGAAATCTTCATCAGGAGCCTTCCTGATCCCTTGGGAAATCAATATATACGTGCAATTGGTGTCTCTACCGTTATCTTCAACTCGCAAATGTTTATATCAGCTCTTCGACTACTCACTAAGGATTGCAATAATACCGGATATGCTAGTCATTCTCTGGGCTATGTTGACACCAGTACAGAGACCTTCCTGTGGATCCCACCGAACGAGCATTTTATTGGAGTGGAGCTTGTAACGCGCCAGAATGGTATCTCTGCGATAAGGACTATCTCATCAAGTGATTCTGGTGTATCCTCTTCGGAATGGTTAGGAGACGTCGAGGGCAGAGAATCGAATTTTGCATTCGGAACAATCTGCGTGCAGAGAGAATTGGCCGTTTTCAACCTTGTTGTCAGTTTTGACGTAAGAAACGCCGCTTCTCTGTATGATCTCGGTCTAACTTATTCTTAAAGGCCTTTAAGATGATTTCAGTTGCAATAGTTGATGGCTTTGATGCTCCTCGCGAATCGAAATCCCCAAAGAATTTCACTCGAAAGCAGCTTATTCAACTGCCACTCTGGACACCGAGCTATCCCAAACCAAAACCCATCATCCAGGTGCCCGAGATCCTCGAATACCAGACCTACAATCCCATTTTGAATATGGACTTCGGAGGCGAGTATGGGGAACACCTGCAGAAACTAATACGAATAGTTGCACATATGCAAGACAATGCAGCACCATTGGTTGGATTGATGTTCTATTTCAACGGGAAAGATCCTGCAATGTATGGAAAACAAGGCGCAACCGAGGTCTCTTTCATTATCGATGGATCAGGTGGCGAGAGGATTGTAGAAGTGCTATATGAGCGAGCTACAACCTCTTTAGGAATCTGGTCTCTTAGTGTCCGTCGGCCCCATCCCGCTTACCAGAAACTACAACCGAAGCTAACATGGATCCATGAATTGTGACTAGCTTTACACCAACTTTGGGAGGAGTGTTACTTTTAGCCCTTACAACCGCCAATATGTATCAACGTTGGACGAGATATCGTACGGTACGGATGTGCTTACAGCACCCTATGGCCAGGTTATAACCGGATTTGCAACTACGCTTGGGGTCTGTAAAGTGTCCCTCAATCAGAGTTTATGATTTACTCACAATTCGGACTCTAGGCCAGTAACAGTGTCTTTCAGACCTTTGGTTTACAATGCAGCTATACGAACGGTCAGCCTATTCAGAGTACCTATGGTCAAAACAGAGCTTACAACGATCCTCTCAATGACAAACTATGTTATTCAGTAGGCTCCTATGTCATGGCTGAAACAGGATGCACTGCCTCTACAGCTGCTTCCCTGGAGGGTGCCAGGCGTATCCGGTTCTCCTGCGGTTCTCCGTCACGTACTCGACGAGCAGACGAAGTATCTGGACTGTGGCTGGACTATTTCGACTCTCGGCCTTCGGAGATTGTGGGGCAGTGGATTTCTGACATAGACTGTATGGATATCGAGCCGAACGAAAAGATTACGGAAGTCTCCATATGGTTAACTAAAGACAACTCGTCTTGGCTCTTCCAGCATCTTGGTCGGGTGGTCCGAATAGTTGTTAGAACGTCTCATATGCAGTCGAAGGACGTACATGTGTCAGAATTTCTCTCCGCCGGTGATTTCACGGTACTGAGATTTCCAGGGAACCAATTTGAGAAGCTGGTAGGTGAATATCTGTTAATTTCTCGACACCGTCGCCGAGATGCTGGTTCTGATCATCTAGGTTTCTTTCTGTTGGATATTTAATGCCGGCTTCGACCACCCTCGCGTTCTATCATCGCCAGTAACTGAGTCAGAGCGGATTATTCTTTGGGACGCACGTTCTTGCATGAGGCAATTGCGATGGACCGTGCCAGAGAAAGCTTTCTGGCAGATAAATTCTGATGGACGATTCGACCAGGTCATTGCCATTTCAGCCTATCGGATCCGTGATCGAGGAAATGAATATCTCACTGGTTTGAAATTCAGCTACCAGACCGGCTATACTAGTACCATTGGCTGCACGGATGGTAGGCCTTGTAGTGAAGCATATTTTGAGGATGGTGAGAGGCTTGTGATCCTGGAGGTGCTTTCAGATTACCATGGTACCTTGGACATCGTTGTAAGCAACCAAGCCAACCGTACTCTCTCCGGTACATACTTATCTTTTGCAGCTTCACAGTGATCGTGTGGGGCCCGGGCAGGCTAGAAAGTCTCAATCATTCGCAGGAAAACCGATTGAGATACCAGAATATGAGTCTGTTCGTCACGACCGTGTGGACTTTTCTACTCATTGGCTGAGAACATGCATCATCGATAAGGTCCACAGCTCTTGGGACCATAGAGGACCGACCAGTATCCCATACTGCGAAATGGTCGGGCTGTGGGGCTTCGATATGAGTCCTGGCAAGCTAGGCCTTGGGGTTATTTTATTGGAGAAGAGTGAAGACAGTAGTGGATGAGCTAAGGCCACTGCTAGAAGGAATAGCATGTGTAACCCTTCTAATAGACATTAAAGATATACTCGTTAAAAGCCCTCGTTACTTTTAGTGTAATTAGATAGGAAGTCTCTTAAGTAGTAGACTACCCATTCTAGTTTCTTACCTAGAAGTAGAAACAAAAGTTTGGAAGTATCCGACGGATATCAATGGGCCCTCTTCCGCCCGAATTATATCGATCAGATAAACATGGAAATACCACTACTTCGATCATGCCCCTTCATGTCTCTGTTACTGTATGTAGGCTTCTTCAAACAATCCCAGACTACTCGCTACTCCTTCTGGAGGCAGATCTAATATGACCTATACGCACAACTGCCATATTACACATTAAATATAGAGCCTGAATTTCCTTGAACTCTTCTCACTTCTTTAATTCCAGACAGTCAACTGATTGGTAAGTCCTGCTTATATAGATGGCGCAGTGCTGCAAGATTGAAGGCTTCATCTCCCGGCTGTTCGCGTCATCATCAGTCAATAACAAAAGACAACTCTCCGGTTCTCAGCCGATAGCATGTTACTCTGGTCTTAGAGTATTCTACATCAAGGACAGTTCGCAGCATTCGCCCCGCATGATGCGGGGTCCGTTTAATAAAAGACAGCAATAGAAGTCCTCAATGATCGCCCATCAAGATCCCACCAGACAAGTAATTTGTAGAGATCTAGGATCACGGAAGCAAAGACTTAGAAAAAAACATATGACACGGGAATGAATATTGGATTGCTTAGAGAACTAAAGGATACCGGAATCTATCAGCTATTTATTGCCCATAGACTTCATCTTAATTATCCGCTGGCTGAATGTAAGCGGTCGTGAGGTATAGGATACCAGTTGCGCGTAGCCTTTGGATCAGAAACTGTAGCCTTTTGCGCTACCGGCTGCTATTATTTTAAGAGTTAAGATTAGGTAGGTACATGTAGTTGAAATAGTTACCCGCAGGCGGCGCCCGCCGGCTTTGACGATGTGGGAATACCAACGGAACCTAGATAGCTTATAGGTCAAACCCTTACAGCACTAAGGATAGTGGCATGCATATAAATAAAGCTTTATCCCCTCGCTCCTACTAGTACTAATGCAGTATAAATTTTATATCTACCTTACTGCTGACACTGGTATAGAAGAGAGAGAAGAAAAAGGGGACCGAAAAAAAGGACAGAAAACTAATCCTCCTAGCGTGCGACTGATAGGTCACATAATTAATCAGCTGAAGTCGAACAACTGTGCGTTTCCATCACTGGAAGGACAGGGAAAAAAAGAGATCCCCCTTGAGTAGATCAACAATCCCCAGGTTGGTGTAATGGTTAACATCGCGATTGACACTCAGGGAAACCTGAGCCCTTCGGGGGCCGCAGCTCTGGCGTTCGAATCCCAGACCTGGGATTTTCTTTTCTTTTCTTTTCCTTTCCTTTATTGATAGTTTTTCCAATAGTAAAATTTCTAGAGACAACTATGTAACTGCTTTAATTTAAAAGATATAATTGGTTTGGCATCTAGATATATACACCATGATTAATTCGACCTACTCTACTATCTTAGAGCTCAGCGATCCGTTCAATTTTGACTCCGTCACCTACCCTACTCTATCTACTTACTGGCATAAAGGCTTCTTTCTATCTGGCAAATCGCCAACCTGAATAATTTCTGACTGCCCGACATCCTTCCTTCTGATCGTCACCCTGACAACATGATATACATTGCAATATCAATCTGACGAAGGACCCAGAATCCCCACACTGAAGATAGGAGCAGTGATACGGAACTCGGAGGCGATATACAGGGCGCAACATGCGGTAGAATGCTGGCCGCTGGCCAGTCGACATAGATATAAGAATTGAGACTTGGGGGCGAAGCTCAGGAGGGCAAGATCGGATCCACTACCAGATCTGTTGTCCGAAAAGATCTCGCTAATGTTAGAGCTGGCATCACTCTCGCTCTTGCTGTCGTCGTCTAACTGGTCGGGAACGAGGCGCCATAATTGGGCGGAACCATGGGGAACTGGCAGCAAAGCAGAGATCCAGAGTGAAAAGTTCAGGGTGTAAAGAGAATAGAGTTTTTGTGGATGAGGAGAGTTTGGGGAAGGATGAGATGTGTTGCAAGAGATGCCGGTGGAAGGAAGGATAAGAGAGCAGGAAAAGGACATAGTTGGCATGATGGGGACTTAGAACTGAAGAAAACATAATGGTCAAGGGGGGAGCCAAAAACGACTCCCCTCCCGCAGTGTAGGCGTCTGGGTAGGGAGGATACTTAGGACATTGAGGATGCTGAGGTGAGCCGTGGCCATGGGTGTTCGCTCACATGAGGCCAAGATGGATATTGGTTAACAAGACTTGTAAAATGGCCGTAGAAGTCGCCATTTTCAGCTACCTGCTAACCATCACATCATTAAATAGAGTAAGATCTAAAGCTCGAATAAGACTCCGGGCTTATAACTTATAGAGATCTAGGATTATAGAAGCAAAGACTTAGAAAAAATATATGTTAGATCCAGCTAGGACCAGACCTCTGAGGAGTTCTCCTTTTTGGTCTAGTCGTCTAGTCGACTTCCGTCAATATAACTATAATACAGGAATGAATATTGAATTGCTTAGAAAACTAAAAGATACTAGAATCTATTAGCTATTTATGCCCATAGACTTTATCTTAATTCCCCATTGGCTAAAGCACTCCCTCCGCTACTGATTATAAGCAATTACTTATTCCAGCGTGTCTCCTTTAAATCTATATTGGTGGCTTTAGGTGGCTTCATATTGCTTATCCTACCTCTCTTTCAGCAGAGTCGTATAAGCCGTTTGCAGCTCGCCTCCAAATAAGTTGTGAGCGCCGACATAATTCAAGACACCTCCGCAACCATACCGACAGAATTCATCAGCTTGACATTTCCCAATGCCTCGACAGAGCTGAAGCCGATACCAAACGCCTCGGTCGATCCGGACTTCCTAGTCCGCTACGCCCGCACTCTCGATGACTATGGGTTCAACTACACGCTGGTCCCGTATGATTCGTCGTCATACGACCCCTTCACTATCGGTGCTACCATTGCAGCAGTGACGAAGAAGATCAAGGTTATTATTGCGTTGCGTCCAAATACGTTGTACCCCACCGTTGCTGCAAAGGCTCTCGCGACTCTAGACCAGCTCAGTTCCGGTCGTGTTGTCGTGCACTTCATCGCTGGTGGTAGTGATGCGGAACAGGCTAAAGAGGGAGATTTCCTAACGAAGGAGCAGCGATATGCCCGGCTTGAAGAGTATATCCGAATCTTACGTCGCGCATGGGAGTCCGCAGACCCGTTCGACTGGGACGGCAAATACTACCAATTCAAACAGTTCAGCAACCGCGTGCGTCCTGTCAACGGCACGATCCCAGTATCTGTGGGTGGATCCTCAGAGAACGCATATCGCCTCGGTGCTGTTTTGGCAGATATATTCGGACTTTGGGGCGAGCCGTTGAAAGAGACGAAGGAACAGATCGATCGCATTTACGCAGCGGCACAGAAAGCTGGTCGAACTGACCGGCCCCGGATCTGGGTCACGTTCCGGCATAGTTGCAGAAACGGACGAACTGGCCTGGGCCAAAGCACATCGTATTCTCGACGCTTTGAAGACGCATCGCGCAAATGGACAGGGCAAGGTTCCTGCCGATGCACCACCGCCGCAGAATGTGGGATCTCAGCGTCTGCTCGAGATCGCGGCTCGGGGAGAAGTCCAGGATCGCGCATTATGGTATCCAACTGTTACAGCGACGAATGCGCGCGGTGCGTCAACAGCCTTGGTTGGATCGCCGCACATTCTGGCCGATTCCATTCTAGATTACGTGGATCTGGAAGCGGAACTCATCTCTATTCGAGGCTATGACAACCTCAATGATGCCATTGACTATGGACGCTACATTCTTCCTTTAACTAGTGCGTGAGGAGCTCAAAGGAAGGGAGAAGAAAAACAACAGTCAGGTGGTCTGAGTATGAATTACTTGAACTTTTCTGTTTGGATAAGAGAGAATATAAAGGATTCTCGAATAAGAGGTACGGATTCATATACGGCGTATACAGTCTTCTGCAATTGAAATTCTATACTTTAAGAGCAGTAGACACCTTCGCTCTATACGGATGCTGCGTAGGTTTGATGAATTCATTTTATTGCGATGTTTCAACCAGCACCCATTAGTAACATCGGAAAAGGAAATTCGTAAGTATTATTATGGACATTTAAAATCGAAGTAAGAAAGCGCTATGTTCTATATGCTGAGATACATATTGTTCAATGAAGAGGGGGTAATTCCTGGGACATGGCAATAGAGATCGTATTCTAACTTAACAGGAGCGTCCGAGTCTTCTCTATCATGGCAACCAACATATCTCGGATAAGAAACGTTTAAACCAATACTATCTACACGTAGCCTTCAATTGATTAATTGAGCCCTACGAGTAAGGAACAAAAAGAGCCCACATTAATTAACATCCCCCTGACCAACTAGAGATGTTGTCTTGTCGCGCATAGGGCAAAGCATACGCGAAATTCGAATAGGGGATAGATTAGGGCTACTACCATTCCAATGCTCGAAAAAGGTAATGCAATTACTCCATTCAGAAACTACCTATAGACTACTCTACTCCTGCTGAAGATCGCGTGAGATTTTCCTGTTTCGGTCTATTACCTTTCCGAATCAAATGACTACTAAACCGTACGGAGTATATCGGCATGAATTACTCTAGTCTAGACTAGATAGCCTCACTATCTTTTTGCACTGCTTACCTCCTTGGGGTTATCGGGTTTATCATTACCCACTCGATACGATACGTACTGATAAGTGGAAATGAAAAGGCATGTGGTGATCGACAGACGATACCGTTCCATGTAGGTCATTCCATGTAGGTCAAACTTAGCTCCCGCATTGCCTAGCTAGGTGATTACTTACTCGGTACTTAACTAACTAGTTAACTTAACTAGTTATCTACTCTCTTGTTAGGTGAGTGAACTAAGATCTACTCAGGGTATACCGTGCTTTAGTTGATTACTGATGATGATGCGTCAGAAAATCCATATTTATGTAACCGATATAAGCGATTTCCTTCGGTCCTTATCTGCAAACCCTTTCCTAGTCATTAAGGAAGATCTTAGTCTTGTCTGTCTCCGCTCAGAAACTCAATGAATAGAAGATAACCAGAGAATAACTGATCACATGCTGATGTATCATTGACTATCGTCGTTCTGAAACACTAGCGCACAGACAACTAGTTAACCTCTTGGAAGATACAGCGGGGAGGAGAGCAACTGTCCACAAACGTCATCGATCTTTTCTTTTCGCTTTCTTGCCCAAGGTGCGGGAAGATAAGGTTAGCGATTTACTTTGCCATGCGAGACGGAGGCAAATCCTTCTGGATTGTCGGGTGCTGTGCCTTTTTTGCTATTCTTTCTTGACTGGTCGTTATTGTTGGATAATGTAACCACTTTTGTCAACGCTTGTTTCTCTATGAATGGAAAAGGGACATTCCCTCGGTGATCTTGTGAGAAAAAGTATTAGGTAGTAAGGATGAACATCCGAAGAAAGGATTCGAGATCACTGCTCACTACCTGAAGCTCTGAAGAGCGGCCAGATGCACATGATACTTTCACAGTTAGTTAAAGCAGCTAGTTAGTTAAGTGTGGAGCGGAAATTCATACGGACCCCTGCGGACGCGTGCGCAGAGGGACACTCCGCAGTCTCTTGCGGGCCCTGAGACGATCACCTTATCGAGTGCGTAAATTGTGGGAGAGCTGCAAGCTGACGACTCGTTGATTAAGTCGATGGAGGCGAGGCGATCGCATCGATGCGTATAGACTAGATACTCCGCATTATGCTCTCCCGCTTCTGTTCTTCCTGTCCAGTATTATTGTACTGTACGTCCAGTGCCGAGTACCATATACCTCACAGATAAGAGACTTTGCGCTAACCTCTCAAAGGACTAGAGATTATAGCGCTTGGGTTCTTTCTTGCGCCATCTCGTTATCAAGCAACAGTGTGATCGGATGTGATGGGATATGAGTCAGAAACTCAAACCCAGCCTGGTTCCGGAACCGTATGGATATAATAATATAGAACAAGAAAAGGTGTGGCTTCGATCAGAAGGTGATAGGACAATGTAATAATAACTTAAATGGAAAAACAATCATCATCATCATCATCGTGATCCCTCCATGTCGATCGTCGGATGAATGCGCGCCGCAGCGCACGTGGGCGGGCTTCCAACATGTCCGGCAAAAAGAGAAAAAGAGACCAGTCACATCCTCGACTTGGTTTTGTTCAAGCTAAACGCCCAGGAACAAGAGTTGACTATCAACTTCGTTACGTGTACTCGTCAGCCATGCGGCAGACCAAGGAAAGACCAAGCGAGGGGATAATAATACCTGCTTTCTCTTCGGTAATTGCAATAACCGATCCCTGAAGCTGAAGTTCATTATTTGCGGACTTTTCAAGGGAAAACTCCTTACCTATCTATCTATCTCTTACCCCGTTCTGGTTAACTATCTATCTAGCTTACCACACAGAAGCGCTTTTTTTTCCCCCTGTCACGAAAACTTGATGTTGAATTCTATTCTATAATAAGTGCAATCCCGTGCCCCACTTCGCCATGAGAGAATCAAGTTTACGGATGAAGTTCAACCAAGAAGACATGAAAACAAGCTGAGGAAGTATGTATGTACAGTACATACCTTACTACTCCACTCGGTAGACTTTCGACTCCCTATGCAAGGAGAAATCATCACCAATCATTCGTTTCCTCCCGGATTATACCTCCGGTTATGGTATGAGATGGTTGGATGGCAGTTAACCATTTCTGTTACTTTCTTCAGTATAGCCTCCAGCATCAGGTATCAACTAGTTAGACGGGTTTCGGCCAGATTCTGATCCCATCGAGAAGTTCTTGAATCTTTCTGATGCTTGGTTTGGATACGTAGAACCACGAGTCTTCTTAACGAAATTTATAAATCCAGTCCAGCATATTCAATGCGAAGGAACTTGATAAATCCATGGGATCATGCATAAAGCTACCTGTGGACGATATGTAAGAAACAAAAAGCAATACAAAAGAAGCATCGTATCTCTTTTTCTATTTCGGACCAATCGATATAATTGATACCTTATTTGCAGACTCCCGACTCTGAAGCCTGCCTTCGCCATTCAGGTAAATCAAGTTTATTCTTACCCCGCAATACATCGAAGGACTTACATTTCTGAACAGGTTCAAATTGATCCTCTATTTACTGTTGGTAAGTTCGAGACTAATAAAGAAAACTTAAGTGATGAAAAAGACAAAGAGTCCTTTGCTAATTATCTACTACTTAATGCAGGCGGCCTAAATATCGTAGAAAGTCACCTAATCATGGACAGTCCATATCTTATTCCTATTCGGTCTAGTCTAAAGACAGTATTGTTTTGCGTAAGTAGGTAGATATGGAAAGTGACATGTAGTGTTTTCTGTGATAAAAGCCATTCGTCCACAAAGAACGAGAGACCGAGAGACACTAATAAATGTAAAGCCATTATTACACATAACCTCCAGATCTACACTATTTTCTTCCCTATCCATACCAGCAGGAATATTAAGCCCACAACGGCAAATGTGGCGCTCACAGCCACGAGCAGGCTGGCATTCCAGCCGAAAGATGTCCTGAATCCCCGACTATTCTTTGGACAAACGGACATATGTTCCCAGATTGAGGAGGAAAGAAGATCGGAATCCTGAAAGGGTTCGAAACGTATCTCAAAGACCGGTAGGGCAAACTGAACCGTCGACAAGCTATGGCAGGGAGTTGAAAATAATATTTGCATACATTTCAAGCACCACAGCAGGAAGCGAGACGTCGCTCTGAGTGACAAAAGGAGGGACGGACTCGAAGAGAACATTGACTGGAAGTAGAAGCGGTGCGCCAGTTGTAACTGGCGGTCCATTGCCTTGCCTCGTAATCGTCACAGTCTGCGTTCTAACAGGTATTCTGGGTCGAGCTGCAGAGTTTGCTCGATGCGGTCGTGGATTGTTGATGGTTTGCCATACCTCCATAGTGATGACTAGAGGCCTGGTGGCGATACTGTGGTCTCTAGAACTATGAATAAGTAGGACGATCTTAACACGGTCGTTGGTCTGAGTTAGCCAAAAGAATGCGTCGTTCCGGGGGTTGTTAAGAGTTTTGCTAACTCCAACCTCAATAACGAAGGTTGGAAGGTCACTGAACTTGGGACGCGTGTTGATAGGCCGGAAGGAGTTGTCTGGTTCCTTCTCTCGTGAGTTCTGGCCGCGAACGCGACCAGCACCTTGAACAGCGTAATACTGCATGGTGATGCCCATGTTTTGAAGTTCTGCGGTAATAGCGTTCATCAAATTTTGATGCAGGATCTCATGATAACTGGAAACCAATTTGACGATGAGATTTTTAAAAATCTCATCGTAGAAAACCCGCATGGGAGGAAGCGTGCGCCGACGATTATCCATCCAAGCGAGGACCTCCTTGTCGACTCCTCGCACCATGACATACTGTGGTCCAGAATCGTTCTCGAATCTCTGGTAGGACTGCTTCAGGTATCGAGTGAACATCTGCTTCGTCTCAAAATTGTAACCAGACAGGGTGCCATAGCTCGGATCGTAAAGTTCATCTGGCGAGTTCCGGCTTGATATATCTTCCTGCCTCTTATATTCGCTGCCAACTTCCATAAGGACAGCAACATGTATCTGTGGCAAATTTTCCCACGCGTCTTGAGGGACTTGTACTATTCTATTATCTGTTTAGTTAAGTATATATGATAAAAAGTTATAAACAAATAGAATATATTGACTCTGGAGCGAAGCTCGCTGAGCTTGGATTCTCTAGCAACTCGTTCAGCCTATTTATCTCTGGAGCTAGAAAGGCGTGGGAGAAACCCGACAGGAGGTCTGCCTGTAGGCAGACTCCGACATTAACTAAGACTCTAAGTACTCAGCATAACTATGCAATATATACCTATGAATGACCTCTGCTAAGCGAGCCCGCTATACCTAATACATCACCATGGTATCAAAGCCCAGTACTTAAAGCATGATGAGCCCACGTAGATACTCGATGGATTAAAGGCACTCACTCACTTGGTCATTCACTAACTACTCCATAACTAAGTATCTGGAGCCTAAGCAAGCAAGCAAGCAAGCAAGCAAGGGCTTATCATCACCACCTCTAGTTAACTAGCACCCTTATCCAACCTATCAAATTAGCCAACCCGAGATGGAGGGGTGAGCACGGGGTATTAATCATTGATTAATATAGCTCAATAATGATACCATCCCATCTAACTAATAATAGTTATCTTATCTTGTAACTAACTTAGGTAGTTAGTTATACTTACTTACTACTTGCTTACTCCCCTCACCGCCTCGCATGAATTTCTTTCTCTTTCTCTCTCGCTTGGGAGAAAATAATAATAATCTATCTGAAACCAGGTTAAGCCTATCCAATAGTGCGTTGAACGGTCAGATCATTAGTGTCAGTGCCGCGAGCTGTTTTGGAACTTAGTATGGAAATAGTCTACTAGACCGTCTATCTGTCCTGTCCAATCGAGTGCGAATCGTCGATTTTTGACCAAAACCCGGGCGGTGATGGATGGTGGTTGTGGTTAGGTCCGGGGAGGTAGAGCGGGTGCGCACAGCTCTCTCTGAGTCTCTCTCTCGCTCGGAGTCTCTCTAGGAATCTAGTTGATAATTAAATACACTAAGCGGCTCAGCCCGACATGGTCTGCATGACATGGCGATGCGATGCACCTTTGCGGGGCGGGGTTAGCGGGGTCAAGGTCAAGAGGTTATTTGGTTGGGATCCGGATGTTTTTCTGCTTCAATTTGTATTGGGGACTGTGATGATGATTTACCTTTCATCGAATATTACGGATATCTACGTGGAGTTACTAGGTATACAATTCAAGGATGAGCGAGGTTATTGAAAACCGAAGTAAAGGTCTTGTGAATAATACATTATAGTATGTTGTAGATGTATGTAGTGTAGATGATAACCAATGCCCTAGATACAACGCCGGATGATGCATATGTGGTATGACGATGATGATGAACATGAGATCAAGGAAATGATTATAAAAAAATTGTATCCAAAAAAAAGTGGGGGTTTCAGGCTCACGATCGCGCTCAGACACCAGATGAGGGGGAGCAAGAACGGTCGGAAATGGAATCCTGAACCACAGCAATGATTATTGTCAGGCGGGAAAGGGCCGTGGTTCCTGGAGGAGGGGTCGCGATAGTGCATTGACGATAATAATGCCCATCGTCGACTCGCCCTCGGGAGTATCTTGATCTCCAACAGTAGCGGTGATTTTTCTGTCCAATGGCGTGGCTTGTCGCGTTGACGCGCTCTGCCGGCTGAGTTCCGCATGACTGACTCAACTGATTGATGACGAGAGATGCACTGGGTGCTTCGTCTGTGGTCATGGAGCTATACTATCGCAGCGGTCCTGCATTGGCGCGTGATAGAGCCTTCCGATGATGCAATAATAGTCATTTTGCTGGATTGTGTCGGAGACGTGAAACACCATTTGAAGGACTTGGGATTCCAAAACGGCCAAGCGAGTCGAAAGCGCGCGATCAAGGCATTTCAGCCCAACCGAGGTTGAGGACAGCCACAGGTGTTGCATGTTCGAATGGCGTCCCTACTGAGGCCCATCTGAAAGTCTGATGCCGGATGCCCTCCCCCATGAGGGCACCGGCTATCTCCCCAAGAATCTGCGCAAAGGTGGAGCCTGATGTGAACGAGAAGAGTGTCGTTTATTCCCAGGATGAGCGACGATATGGATTATAAGATGTATAGCAGCATTGCGAAAATTGATGATGGAAAATGGCGTCGTATATCCATGCTCGAAGTAGAGCTCACTTCGATATCGACGTACGATACTTAGCCTGCTAAGATCGAGTCGATACCGTTATCCACAATTCGTATGTATGCTTCCATGGGGCACGGTTCGTAGAATTCGTCAAAGGACATTGACCCTTCACTTGGGGAGAGGCGGGAGAGGTCCCTTGGGAGGGGGTCCCGGGCAGGGAGGGAACTGAGAGTTGGAGTTTCCGACTGAAGGCATGGTTGTTGTTGTTGTGTGATGCGGAATCTGGTTGGATTCAAAAAGAGCTCTCTGTATGCTTCCTCTCAACGGAAGAGGTATAGGTTGATGGATGGGTAGATGATTGTAGGTATTAAGATATATAGAGCTTGGATGATGAGTGCTGGTTCGGGAGAAGCGAGTTGGTCTTCTTCAGCTTTGTAGAGTAATAATAATAAACTCGTGTTTGAGAAAATCGAAAAGTCACTGCGAGCAAGAGGCTGAAAGGATATTTATGGTCCGAACCCCTTCCCACCGTTGGAGCTGGCCAGGAAATCCAAGCTACCACCCGTGTACATCCTTGTCCTCCATGAGAATGGCGCTATGCTCCACCCAAGGGGAACGGCGTGAACGACAGCCCAGGCGACGGCGGATCCCAGCCAGTGCTCGTGACGTAGTTGAAGGAGTAGAAGCGCCGGATATCTCCAAATTGTGATTAGCTGCCTTATTCCCCATTTGGTCTCTCTCCTTGACGGCAAGGCCAAACGAAAAATCTAGAAGGCGACCCGCTGGGCCAGCAGTTGATTCACTTCACCGCACCGTCCGACTAGATCGAAAAGGAAGAACCCTGAAAGAACGGACACGGACGCCGCGGCTCCAGCGCATCCTAGAATGGCTAGAATAGATACACAGTCCGCAACGCATGACCTCGCTGGGGGAACGCCCTCGATGACCGGCATGGAATACCATCGACTAGCCCTCAACCCATGGAAGAATAGCCGTAATCGACTTCTGGACCATGCCACACACACACACAGACACAAACAGCCCCCGACACACAAAATCAATGGAAATCTGGCCCTGATCGGTCTTCTCCGGTGCCAGGGGAAAGTTGTGACGACAACGACCTGCCAGTGTATCTAGAGTAAAACGCCAAAACCTAATCAAACCGGGGGGCGGCTGAGAGACCAAAACTTTCCATGCTGGCTCAATCCCGAGAGCCGGGATCAATTCGGACTGGGCCGGTCAGGTTTCAGCCTGGTAGCCTCTTCAGATTTCAGGGGTCAGATAGTTAGGGTCATGGCCAAGAGGTTAGAAGAATAATACGCCGGAGTAAAATCATCGCTTTTCCCCAGGGGGTGGGTCGGGATAACGAACGGTTCAGTCACTTCTCTGACGGCCTCATCGGCTATTCTGTTTTCAGTCTGCTTAGCTTCCTAGCCAATGCTTTGTCAGAAATTGCAATTTGTCCGAGTTACCTTCCTATCTATGAGCTCTTCTGGAGGCCAAAAAAATATAAAATAATAATAATAGTAATAATGATAATCAATAATCATCCCAGATAGGGGGACCTGCACATGCGGACAGGGTTCATTCTCGGACATACAAAGGCCAATGAATATTACTTGCTGGTATTCTGAGAACAGCAAGCCCCTGCATCGATCGTCGATCGTGGCTTTTCTGAACGAAGCACAAGTCTGGAGTAGACTAGGTAGGTACAAAGCTCACCCGATCTAGCCGGTTTTGTGCGTGGTGATTTTCGGACCCCTAGAGGTTTTCGAGAACACGATCATCGCCAGCGAAGCAAGTCGTGGAGTCGAGTAGGACGAACAAGGCCACTGCTTTGCTTGGGGCTGGATCAAGTCAACAACGTTAGTTGCTCTGTCAGTTCACTCCCTGGCCCCTGTCCAATCACTCCAGCTAATTTACCAACTAGACAGATTTAGTTATCAAGGACAGTCAGCCTCATTAGACGATTAATTATGCTCATCGGGCCTCTGCGGCAGGGTTATCATCTGGCTATTATTCGTAGCGCCGATGCATAGAGAGCCGCTGTGCAGAATAATAATGCTTCGATTGACGAGTCATGATACAGCTGTCGATAGTTGTCTCCTGAGCCTTGACCCGCGCGCCGGTCATAATGTCACAGACAGGGGGCTTCTTGTCGTCTTCCCGATTCTTGCCACTGGATTACCTATGGCAGCAGGGAATAGACAAGCCGAGGCTACACCGTTTAAGCCTCCAAAGAAAACTGCTGTACGGAGTAGAATGAACCCCAAACGTTTTCTAATTAGATCCCCAACCTGGATAGTTTTCCTACCTTCTGCTCAGCGCCTTGCAAGAACCATGGGATGATCCGAGCACATGGCACGGGAATTGTTGAGATTAATGTCCCCACAGAGGCTTCCGTAGGCCGATCAATTAACAGAATCAAAATGGAGCCTGTGCCACACCGTTTAACCGTTAGCGACACCTCGCTTGTAGAAGCCCCCAGAAAGTGGCTCAGACACAAGAGTGTGGGTGCCCGGAGCAGTCCCATCGCAGTGGATAATAATAATCTCCAACAAAAACAAGACTGGGAATCAGACAAAGGTGACAAAGCCAGGTGCAACAGGGGCTTGTCCCCCGTAATACCATGTTCAACTATGACTATGACTGCAGAATATGATACAGGTCCGGGAACGAGGCCACCGTCCCTTCTGATCAACAGGTCAATCTGCAACAGACTGCTGCAGGAATTCCATTTCGTATTCACAGATATTTTTTCGTGTCTTAGGATCTCCGAGCAGGAGCCACCGTGACGCCATGGTTCAGACCTGCAAAATTTTTGGCGTGCTATCGGCGGCTAGCGCTCCATGATCGTAGCTATCGAAACACAACAGATTTTCCTAGTCCGTCTATGACAAACGATGAGATTTTGGCGGTCAGTCGACAAGGCCTCACCGCATGAGTTGACTACTAATCACGGCTTGGGCTAATTATCATTATCAAGCTTTTCGTTAGAGCTCTCTCTTTCACCGCGTAAGGCTGGAGACGGCCAGAGTCGGCAGATGTGTAAAGTGCAGTGTAGTCTCCACTATGAAAATATCCCGAGGTTGATGACATCGAGCCGGCGCGTAAATCATCTAGGCGACAACAATCCTGGCAGTGTTACTCTGGATCCGAGTCACATCCCTGCTTACCAGCCGCTTATTCCGTTGGTAGACAATCTTTGAAACATGCTCTAACAAGGGGTGTTCATAATGGCTGATCCGTAACTTATTTCATCACGTTTTACCAGCAAAGAGTGTGCAAACCATGTTCGCAGCTCGAAGACCCTGGACCGGCGGTGTGTGACAAGCATCTCATAAAAAATTATTCGTCCTGTTTCCCGCTAGTTACCATCGTTGTGGTGTCTCCATACTCTTAGCTCCTTTCCCGTCTTTAGAGTATGGTATTATTTAGTAGTACTGAGGACGGCCGAGATCGCCGGTCAACTTGCCAGAAAAGGCAGGCTTCGGGAACAATGGAAGTTTTTCTCTAGCGGCCTCGTCTGCCGTGGGATCTCCGAGCCGCTTGCCAGAAATATCATACTTCTCCGCTAAGAAGGCTCAAAGGCTTTCCATATCGTCTTCTAGAAGCCCGTTCATTGACCGAGCGGAGCTCTTAGTTCTGAAACATCCCAAGGGCATCCCCGGTTGCAAGGTCAAGACATGTGTAACAACAGTGGATCGATTCGGGTACCGCAGAAATCAGCGGCAGGATAGAGACAAACCCCGAGGTAGGACAGACCTTAGGTCGCGGGATGTTGCTCTCTCCGCCATTACTGTATCTTCTTTGAAATTTCTCTTATCTATCATCATTTTATCACTGACGGGTCCGGGATACTAGGAGACTGGACAGATCACAAAGGATCGAATGGAATAATTGGTGGATCAGGGAAGCTCTTTTGCTGTGCCGTGGGACACTTGCTGCCGCGAAAGTTGCATCGCGCATCTTTGACGGAAAAATGGACGCTTTGGCCCGTGTATACCGGCCAATCAAGGTCTTCAGCATGATTCATGAAGTTGAAAATTCCTGATCGCCACGTGGGCATATTCCGTCCCCAGCCTTCCGCCGTCCTGCAGGCTGCAGGTACATGGCGATCATGGTGGCGAGAAAAACAAAGGTTCGCTAGGATCCCCAGTCTAACGATTCTTGCGCGGGAAACCGGAGTTCTGGGACTGTCGAACGGAATTGATGAAGGTTAGCCCCAAGCATGCTATTAACCCTGTTTCTTTAACGGGACTGCAAGCTTCTTATTATGGATGAAACAGCAAGCGAGTGAGATGCGCTGTCATTCGTCTTCGTAAACCTCTGGAAGACATGGTAGGTTCCGTGCCCTTGGCAAATCCATGCAGACGGGACAGACGGTAGAGTCATTATTGCGTACAACAGGTTTATGCCTCGCGTGTCTCAGGATGCTGGCATCGAAAAGCAAACGTTCGATACCAGAGCCGCCGCTGCTGAGATGAGCTTCCACCCCTAGTCGCTCAGGAGACAAAGGCGTTTTATGATTGGTGATCAGACATTCATCTGAGAGAGCCACTGTACGTCTAGCAGATCCTGCTTGAGAACCTTGGCTGCTTTTGTCTCGGTAACATCTACCGTCGCCAGTCAGAACTGTCAGATCACCGTCCGGAACAAATCTCGACTGTCGCAAGCTCGGGTCTCCTTTTACTCGGCACACATTGCAGAGTGGCAGTGCTGCTCAATCTTCGTCATCAACACCGCCTGGCGCCTGCGAAGATATCCATTCCTCCAGCAGCAGCTGCCCGGTCGTTTCAGGTGCAAGATTGTTGGTCCTGGCTCTCTCCCCCTTACGTGTGACCAGAAGACACAATACCCAGCCCCAGATGTTGAAGCCTTCGTACGTCGTTATCATGCCCAGCTTCTTCTCGTCTTCGGAACCGGCATCATCGTCATCCTGTCTCCTTTTCCTCTTTACTGCAGGCTGTTGTACATCGGACGGGTCGTCAGAGACTGTCAATGTTCGACGCCGTTTACTGCGGTTTTCTTCTTCTGCCTGAGAAGCCTCCGGGATATCATGCAAATCCAGTTCCGGTTCACCGTCGCTGTCCGCTATAACGTGACGGGCTGCGTCAGACTCGTCCCTGACTTTGATAGGAGAATCCTCCGTCCCCGTTAGCTTATTAGAGTTGCTTTCTATCTTCTTAGGTTCTGCAAACGTCTTCTGTCGTGTGAGAAGTGAATGACGTGTCCCAGATTGGCGAAGGAAGATTGCGACCTCGAAGTCGTCTGTGAAGCTGGCACGCGGCCAGAAATTCGTAAGCGCGGATCTCTATACACAATTGGCCGTCATACCTTCGACAATAACATCCTTGACGGGCTTTTTCTTCTTCTTTCCCAGAGCTCTCTCATTCTCTTCGCGCAGCTTCGGTAGAACATGTGGTTTGATGGCAGTAAAGATTCGAGGGAGCACCGGTTCACGCGAGTCCAGCAGCCACCTTGTGTCTGCTGGGTTCTCCAGATAGATGCGGCACTCGAGAACTGAGTACTTGCTGATTCTGAGATAGCGTCGAATAGGCGCCATCTTTGCGCAACTGATTTTCGGTGATTCTCCAACCTAGAATAATGAAGCCAAGAGTAACGCAAGGCGGAGGGGAGACTTGGCGCGGAGTCCCGCCTGACTAAGCCCTGGGAGGAGCTTCCGCTTCAACCTTGGATTTTTGGTATCTACCTAGGTAGTCTACAGCAATTCTCGACCGAAACTTGGAACATGTTAGCACTACCAGTACCTACCTAGTTTCCTGCTTGAGTTTCCTGCTTGGAAGTTGCCGCAAGGATGTCGATAGCTAACCGCAACCGTCGCCTCAAGCAAAGATCAAGGGCCAGCGGTTAATATCTCCGTCCATACAGACGACGTCGCAACCCCGGGGAAAGGAACAGCACCTTAGCTCAATGCCGGCTGTCGTATCCGAAGCAATGAGCATCTAGATTGGCAATAAACGAACCAAGCTTTTATACAGCGAAGATCTTATCTCATTACGTCAGATCTCTTGATCTTCCCTTGTGTACGATTATCAGGTGGCCGTTCTAATTACATGGAAGCTATACAAAATCCCATCTCAGGATGGCCTTGGTCATCTAGACCTGGCTAGATCTCGTCAAGTCCAATGCCGATTCTTTGTGCGTCCTTGTCCTACGTAAATATTCGCAAATACTTCGATTCCGACACTGGAGACGGCGACTATCCAAGGCCTACTTAGTACATTGTCTGGTTGCGATTGTTACGTAGGATCCCAATTATGGACGTCATTGTGCCTTTCATAATAGGATTCTACCGAGTGCTCTTCTTCGTATGTTGCAGAGATTTTTGATATAAGAACATCCTCACGAACACCGACTCCTGACAACTGAACCTTTTCCAGTGTCCACTTTGCGGCTCGGATCCGAAAGCGAGTTTTCAGCCAGAATGGTTGGTTACCGGTACCTGTTTCTGGCAATTGCCTCTGTGGCAGCTGGTGCGCCAGCATCTGGTGGTGCAGAAACGTTGTCCCTTCCATCCGTGACCCAGATACCAGCCATTGAGACGCAGGCCCCTAACGGAACGGCGTCTGGTGCTGGTGCTCCCTTAGTTACCAGCGCTACGACAGTCATCACAACCCATGGCCCTTATTCAGGGACTCCCACGACGACTGGGGCAGAGCAGGGACCGGCCACTATCAGTGCAACCATCCCGTCTCAGCCAAACCCGTGGGCAACATACTATAATCCCAATGGCAAACTAACTCAACCGCAGCCCATGCCGTACATGCCAGCGGGTAAGAAGACCCCATGAGTTTTCTCCGGTGTAATACATACTGACCTAAAACAGGTGGCGTTGGGACCAACGGGACTCTCCCGGTATACATGGTCCAGAGCGACTATGACTATCAGTCAATCGCTCTAGGCATCCACCAAGAGTTCATCGAACTGGACCTCTTCCATTATGGTGCGCAAGTCTTCAGCGAGCAGGACTTCATCGAAGCTGGTCTTACAGCTGAGGATCGCGCCCTGCTCCAGTACATGGCTCTACAGGAAGCAGGCCATGCATCACTACTGGCGGACATGTTGGGCGAGTCTGCGCCTAAGCAATGCACGTACAACTACCCTTTCAAGACGGTCCGCGAATATATCGACTTTAATGTCCGGCTCACTCGCTGGGGTGAGTCTGGGAACTGGGGTTTCCTGAGCCATCTTGACTCGAAGGAGGTTGCGACGCTCCTGGTGCAAGCTGAGGCAATCGAGGCCCGTCAACAGTCTGTGTTCCGCCAGTGGCTAGGTCTCCACCCTATGCCAATCTGGTTTGCCCCAGGTGAGATTTATATGGTGATTACATTCTTGTGCCACGGACTGACTGGTAATCGAAGGCATCCCTCAATCCTGGCATTGGACTCTGCTTTCTCAGTACATCAGCTCTTGTCCGGAGAACAACACTCGTCTGGTATGGCAAAATTTCCCCAGTCTCCACGTTGTCAACCAGCCAAATGCGAATAGGTACGTATATAATGCACATACGATCGCATCTGTTCGCCTGCTTATCACGCATCCAGAATCTCTCCCAACAACACCGCAGACTTCGAAGTCGTCGGTAACCGTACTGGTGACCCGAGCAAATCGAACATCGCCGAAGACCAATCTTGCGTCCACGTCAATGTCACTGGTTACGACTGCGGCCCTGCTATCTCGCGAGTTAGAAACCAGCCACTGAGTTTCCCCGGCCGCGAGGTCTTCTTGGAGTGGGATGACCCTGGCAAGGCCGTGGGACCTAACAATAGCTACATCACTTCGACCACGGCAGGTCAACCGGCATTTGTCGCGTGGCTATCCCAGCTGAACCTCACCTACACTCCGCTCAATGTCACTGGGCCTAACTCTGGAACTACCTTCCAGCCTGCGGCCAACGTGTTTGACGCTGACCCGGCCTTGAATGGCACGGCATTCATTGCGGTCACGGATACGGACCTCTATGTCACACCGTATAATCTCACGCTGCTCAACCCGCACGTTAGAGCATTGGGTCTATACTATTCTGGCTAACCCATCACAACTATCGCGCTGTCGGAAGTCTGTAAGTATAGAATACTCGGAGATAATAATGTACTAGTGTATATAAGGTTGTCAATTATCATGCTTGCATACTATACAATTATGCAATATACATATATCTAGCTAGCAAAGCGTTGATAACGCTAGGTATAATCCACCCCCGGCAGTTTTAAACCTGAGAATCTCATCGTCTCGTACATGGTGTTTGACATGAGATGGGATGCTCTTGTTTCATCTAGATATAATATCACCGAGATTGAATGCACGGAGGTGAAAAGTCATCACATCAAACAACCAGATGTGTCTAAACCCACAATCAACAACGTTACTACACTCAAGATGCCAGATCTGAAGATCTAGTAAATCCACAACAACCAAAAAGAAAGTCTGCTGCATATAGTTAACAGCCATGCTAATTACCTGGAATACGTGTCCAGGCGCTGACACTATGATTAACCGCACCCGAGTTGGTTTCCCACATGCCGGCCCAGAAAGCCGAAGTCTAAAAAAGAAACGATAAAAAAGATACCACCCCTAAATTTTCTAGGACAACAAAAAAGAGGGTTGAGGGAGGATCGAACTCCCGACCTTGAGATCTGCAATCTCCTGCTCTACCGCTGAGCTATCAACCCTTGCAAGTTGATATTGTCGATCACTAAAGCGATTCAATTTTCCTTTCCTTTCAGGGTGGAAAAAGAGTATTAAATGTGGGTTTCCGGGGGTTGGGGTTCTGTTCGGCCAGTCTGCGGTCGTGAATCTATGGTAGTGAGTGAAGTCTTGGCGGTGAATGGCATACTACCATAGACGAACTGTAGTATATAATAATACTTTGGTAGGTGCCGATGCGGGCTGATAAATAGTAACGGTCGACTCCCTTCTATCATCGAAGAGGAAAAAACCCTTGAACGTCGAAGTTGATGGAGCACGACTCCCCATGGAGCTGTCGGAAAGTAGGTAGTTAGTAGATGAACAAGACAGTCGGAACCGCCACCTCAGAACCGGCATTTCCCGGATAAGTCGTGGATTTGTCATGCCGACAGGTTCCTCGGCATGTCGACTGGTGAAGGATGATTGATTTGTTCGTTCTATGTCAGACTATATTTGGAGCTCGGGTGTGGGAGAATCCCCGGCGGAGCAGCCTAGGGGAAGGGGGTCTCCGAAAAACCTCAAAGGATCAGAAAGAAAAGGCGAAGGTCTCGTATTAAGTTCAGGCATATATAAAAATCTTCATGCCGAGTGGTAATAGGAAATATCCTGCTGTGTATCGGAGGAATCTGAGACTGGGGCAATTAGAAGGTAAACCAACAATTTTATATTTTGCGGGTTTACTATACGTTAGTTATACGGATGGTTTTCAGGATCAACACAACTAGCTGTAGTTATGGGCTGCATGCATTCATTCTCGAATCTCGAAGGCACAGAAGTAAACAGTTATATTGAGCCGGTTAACTACCTAGTAGTAGCTAGTTGCTTGTTTCGGTAGAATCGAGGGGTTGAGCTCCCATTCATTTAGCACCTAAACGAACATCCGAGCTACGTAGTGTTTCTTGGATCACCGTAATATAATTTATCTCATCAGTGCCTGGAGTTTGCCTGTATAAGTACCCAGCCATCTAGTCTATATCCCTTTAACGACCCAATTAAGTAAATCGCTGTATGCTTTCCCTCCGCCTGTACCATAAGCAACCATTAACTTCAGACTCTGGCACTGTATACACACCAATTAAAATATCCCCCAAGCCCAGTCCCACATTCCAATGCCTACTCAAAAATATACCCACCACATATATTACACCAGATATACTCCAGACACTCTCTAATTCCTCCGCCACACGCAGACACACAGCCACATTCCACATTCCACAGAACCTGACATATGTACCTAAATAATTCTGGGTCTGGGGAAGTTCGAGTCTAGATCTAGAGGAAGCCGGGAAAGTAAATACCATAGATACGGCTGACTTCCCTGTCTGTCCTTTCCCCACACCACATTCCCGGGCCTCTGGGTCGGGATTGTTGTTGTTTGTTTACATTGTCTAGATTATGCAAATGTCATTCACATGCCGGTAGAGTCTAGACAGATCTCTTTAGATAGGTATGCATTTTGAATGTGTGTGCTTTTCTGTTGTTGGATGTGGTGTGGATGGGTATTCTCTATTATTATTGTGTGTAAGTGTGTAGTTAATAGCAACAGGGTTATAAATAGTGGCTATTTTGGCAAGGACATTTCATTGACAATATCTGAATCCGTTAGGATCGGGGGGGGGGGGGGGGGGGGGGGGGGGAGGGGGGGGGTTAGCTGGAGGGAGAACACAGAAAGAAAAGGCAACACAGTACGATAGATAAAGGACAGTATAATATGTACGGTACTTGACCTATTCTATACACTGGCCATTAACAAAACCAGAAGCCCAACATATTCAATCACGGAGCGGTAGGTGGATATGAATATCCAAGTTAATCTAATATTGTCAAATTATGTACTCGAAGTAAAAGTTCACGTAGCAAAGGACTCGCATAACCAACACCACATTACTCCCCATGTTTACAAGAACCTCAATACAACAGCGCGATGACAACAATAGATTCTCCGTATTCAACGAATAAACCAATTAAATAGCAATATCAGTATCTATACTATCCTATACTTATAACCATAATTGTACATATGTACATTCAAAGAATACTGACCTCTTTCCCAGCCCAAGTTTCGTCTCCCTTCGCCGACCGTACAGTACAGCTACCCAGCAGCTTGTTACCTTACCCCAAAACATAGCCTCCTTTCCCAAGACAAACAACATCCATTCTAACTATATCCCATCCCATCTAAAGATATCACCAATGTCTCATCCAGACTCCCAAGTCTAGACCACCCGCCAAGAATAGTCCCCGTAAATTTCGAAAATAGAAGAATTCTAGCGCACCGCTGATCACCGATCATCCATCGCCCCCTCAAACGATCACCCCTCTAGCGATCTGCACGACTATCGACGACCAGATCTTGTCTTAGAAAGTTCAAAGAGAAGATCAAGAAGTGTCCCTGCTTCTTGTCCAGATTCAGGGGTTCCACTTGACGCGGGATCCGGGGTGGAGTGATTTAGTAGTGGTAGTGGTACATAGTATCTAGCTATTTTTTGCTCTGGCGCTGGACTTTGGGTCTGAGCGCGATGCTTCCAGAACCAATTGCTAGATGGACAGCGGTTTCAGAGTGAGTCGTGGCGGTGAAGTTATTCCGGGCTCTGCTACGGTGTGCTCTCGTTGGGGAGATATTTTGGTCCTGGAGTAGTTACGCGCTTTGACGAATCCTATGGTCGAGGCCCACGTCGGGGTGGCTATGTCCGCGCTCCGTATGTTATTACAAGGGTCTGCGACGAAAATAGATAGAACATGCAAGACTCAATTGGAAACACATTTGAACTAGCCAGATCCACGTTTCAAGTATGTACACAGTTCAAAGGAGAACGAACTGCTTTCCACGAAGCGTTAAAGGTAGAAGAAATAGTGTAATGTACCCGTAAACCAAATATCAAATAATAAAAAGCGGCAGCCGCGAGCTGGTGGTATCTTTAGAGGTGGCAGCGTTCTTTTCCCTTCCCACCGGGAAGGTGAGGTCATGAGGCCCAACACCGCGCTGGTTTTTCAAACAAAGTTCCATCCCCCGAAGAATGAAAGAAACAGAAAAGTATCTCGTGGACGTAAACAAGACAAGACAGACGTGCCGCCTTAGTTCTTGGACCAGTTGAGGATGGTGTTGAGACGGACAGGACCAGCGGGCGTGTTGCCACCAATACCGTTGACCTCCTTGAGAGCGTAGGTGTAGGCAGCGATCACCTCAGCCAGAGCATCGGCGATAGCAGAGCAGCCAGTGCCGGCAGCCTCGCAGATCTGCATACCCTGAACAGTGAGGTTGGCAGCCTCAGCCTGGATGGCAGAAACGTCCCAGCCGGAGAAACCGTCGTTCTGAGAGTTACCGAAGTCGAACTCACCCCAGGTGCAGGCATAGCCACCGTACTCGTCCGTGGGGAGCGAGGTGCCCTTGGCGGCACCCCAGCCACCCTGGGAGTCCTCGTCGAAAGCGACGAACTTGACCTCACCGGGCTGGAGGGTGAACTGCTTGACGGCGTTGCCGTACCAGCCGGTCATCTGTCCATCGGGACCAATCTTGTTCCAGATACCGACGGTCCAGGGGTCGGTGTTGTCGCCAACGAAGCGGACGACGTATTTGTAGTTGGGGGCATCGGCCTCAGAGACCTCTAGAATGTTGGATCCGTAGGGGCTACCGACATTGCCCTTGTATTCGACTCCGCTGCCGGACTGGGTAGTGCGGCCACCGAAGCCCTCCCAGGAAAAGACGCCGTCCGCGGGAGTGGCAGACCAGTCGGAGCTGGACGAGGATGAGGACGAGGAAGAAGAGCTGGAAGCGCTGGCGGAGGCGGAGGCGCTGGTGACGGCGGGGGTCGCCTCAGCGCTGGTGCTGGCAGCAGTGGTGGCAGCAGCAGAGGAAACAGAGGCAGCAGTGGTGGGAGTGCCGCTCCAGTTGTTCTTCCAGGACTCCCAGACACCGTCGATCTCAGCGTAGACCCAGTCGCCAACGTCACGCTTCTCGTGGAGCTGGGCGTGACGGCGCTCGTGGCCGTGGAGGCGGCCCATGGCAGAGCCAGCGCTCACTGCAGTGAGAAGAAGGAGGGAGTTCTTGAGCTGCATTGTTGCGATATATGTTCAATGGGAGGATCTGTTATGTATCGACTGGCTGTTGGAAGGGGATCTGCAAAAACAGCCCAGAAGTCGGGGTGTGTTTCTTTGGAAAAGAGTGCGAATTGTGTTGAATGAGTGACAGCGAGCAAAAGAGCTCACGAAAAGAGTGAATGCGAAGCCTGGGCTGACAAGAAGGAGAGAAGCACAGAAGACGAAGCAAGACGAGATGAGCCGGCAGCGCGCACAAAGGGGGACGGCTGTGGTATTATACTGCTGTGTTTGCCCGCTTAGACTTCGTGCCGTTGACGCCAAACAAGGGCCAGACCAACAAACAGGAAAGGATTGACCTTCTAGCGCCAGGAACAGTGGAGATGCAATCTTAGCGGCCATATTGTATACGTGTGTCTCTTCTATGATCTAGTCCGTCTAAGTATTAATGAGATTGATGACTTGCTGGCTGGACCTCGCTGACTCGCTGCCAGACTAGTCGTTTGCTCCCTGTGGTGACTGCCCATCGCGCTGAGCGTCTAGAGTATATTATTACGGATACACTACTCTATAGCTCGTGCCAGGGGCAGCAAGCAGTCGCTTCCCCTCGAGAGCCTGGAGATGCCGCGTGGATCGGAGAGAATTTGCTGTTGCTGGCCAGGGGAAGGACAAGAAAGAACAACCACCAGTTCCCAATATCCCCATCCCAGGGTCGCAGTGCCAGCCAGCAGTCCTGCCGGCCTGTCAGATCATCGCACCTCTCCCCGCTAGTCAGGGGAACGGCGTCAGGTTCCTGGATCTTTCGCCTCTCGTCTGGCTGGCAGAAGTCGGTTGCGCCCGTGGCCAACCGTGGTAAATTGATGCGACCAAACTTTGCCCCAGTCCAGCGCTGCAAGTGACTCCGGCGATCGGGATCAGCAGTCGACGAGTATCAACGCTATCTAACTATCTGTCTATCTATCTACGGAGTATATGGTCCGGACTGCTGCCATCTTTAATTGTTCTTCAGCCCTAGATGTGCTCTGTGACCAGTCGCTTCTTACTCTAGCTGCCCTTAACGAAGGCGTCAGGCAAGATGGGCACAGACAGTAAACAAAACCCACGGCGATCGGGTAATACACGGCAGGCTCATGGCTCAACTCTGCTGTCTCCCACTGTCCCACACCATCCGAACAACCCGGCGATTCTACGTGGTCCACCATGGAGGGCGGGGAGATCCATTGCACTCTGCTAGTGCCCTTTGAACTCTTCATCATCGTCCATGAGATAGCATGGCGGTGCAACATTCCGATAGGGCCCCTGGGAAACAAGCCAATGACGACAAAAAGAATCCTCTGAGGGCTCTCCGCAACCTGACGGCACTCTGGCATTTCTCACTCTGTTGAACGCCCGAAAATCTACTCGAGAAGATCGCTGATTCGTGTCTGCTTCTGGTCCGAATGAAAACTTCATGATGTTTGTTCTCGCCACCTGTCATGACCCACGTGTCCGAGTGACACACACTGGATCATGGTTCATTTCTGAATTTCCGCCTACCACGCAGAAGCTGTTGCTGTTGCTGTCTAAGTTTTTCTACCCACCATCCTGTTCTGCTTTTCTCACCGGTGATGGTGTAAAAAAGACAAATATCTTGGCGCGCTCGACGTCTAGATCTTTCGCCCACTTCGTCTTTGGAATTGCCAAGGGCAGAAAGAAGAATTTTCATCCTCGGCGCGCGAGAGAAGAAAGGCCGTCTGGGAATCTGTGTCTAGACAGAAAATTGACTGGTCATGAACAGTGTCCTACTCTCTGTACAGACTACAGAGTCTACAGACAGCCCCAATGTAGGGCTGAGAGAAAACGAAGCCCTTACTCATAGGCTGCTGCGCCATCGTCAGCCTCATTCTTCTGTCCTCACCGACCCTTTCACGACCAAGATCTCCGATGCAGGTTGGACGTATGTAAGGCACATGTAACGACACAATTAAAGTATTATTCCCTCATGCACCTGTCCGTAATCGCTGTGCAATTCCTCGCTGCAGGATTGGTGCCTGCGTTAGCGATGTCCATTGCCCTGCTCATTCGCGAGCAACCTAATTTATGGCGGTCAAAGATTTTCGCAATGATGAGTTGTTCCCGCCATTTGACTCGTCATATAGACCGTATAATAGTTAACCAAGTCTTTAGTTGTTGCGCTCTGAGATCTAGCGCTGTGCGTGCACGCAGCTGAAGCTGAGCTCGAAATGGCATCACATGTCGCAGTTAAGTGCAGTTTTGGTCGAGACTTATTTCATTCCCTGGACTGTATATCCCTTACACTTGATGAGCCCGTGGGCAGCTTGTCCCTCGCCCAGGATGTTCGCTCTATACGCGGGCCCCTTGCTATGCAGATATGTTCTACAGTCTACTTATTATTATTATTATACTCAGCCCTTGAAATCCTTTGCGCGGAAGTGTCCGCTGGCTGACGGAAGCCATCACTAGCCTGACAAGCTAGCCACCTAGAACCGTGCAGAACTGCCGCCAGAGAATGAGGCCGTCTTTATTTGTTTGAAACTGCCTTCGCAAGGCTGCTAACCCTGCGCCAAATCCCAGCAAATTTCTATCCATTTCAAGGGGACTTTGACCTGCCAACCAGCGTTCATATCTGGTCGGTGCTAATAGCCTTTCGGAACGGCCCATCTCCCAATTCCCAAATGAATGACTCGACTGGTCCTTGGATCATGAATTCTGGATCGGAACTACGTATGAGCGAGCGGGCAGCTTACAGATGTTGACATAACTCGTTATGCGAACCCCGCCTTCCACTAGAAGCAACTGACTGGCTGGGCATTCCAGAGTCACCTTGACACCGATGGGAGATTGTCAGGATAAGACCAGAAATAAGTGCTATGCTATAATTATGCCCGTAAATACTAGAAACCCATGATTGATCTCTTCTGCACTCGACCGGCTATGGCGGGGTAGGTCACGTGAAAGGCGGTACCAGGCGGCAAAAAAGCGTCGAACCCGCCATATCGCGATGACTCGATTATTGTGCTGGAGGGCTGGTCATCGTTGTCGAGATATCAGCGAGAGGCCGATCTGACTGCGTTGATCATGGCGAACAGCAATCCCATTCTCCCCGTAGAGGGTAAGCGCAATATTCTCATCACTAGTGCTCTGCCATACGTGAATAATGTCCCGCATCTCGGAAATGTGGTGGGGAGTGTCCTGCCGGCAGACACTTTTGCTCGCTTCTGCAAGGCACGAGGCTACCAGACGCTGTTTATTTGCGGTTCGGTTCGTCATTCGTCCCATCTCAAAATTAGATGCAGAATACTGATACTGTCTTAGGATGAATATGGAACCGCCACAGAGACAAAGGCACTCGAGGAAGGCGTAGAGCCCGCGGAGCTCTGTGCTAAGTACCATGCCATTCACAAGGGTATCTACGACTGGTTCCGAATCAACTTTGATATCTTTGGCCGGACACCTACTGCCCAGCAGACACAAATTGTCCAGGACGTTTTTCGGGGTCTCTGGAAGAACGGCTATATCGAGGAGCAGGAAACCACGCAGCCGTTCTGTCCTGTGCCCACTCATTCGAAGTTCCTGGCAGACCGTTTTGTCGAGGGAGAGTGCAGCATCTGTCATGATCTGGGTGCCCGTGGAGACCAGTGCGACAAGTGTGGCAATCTGCTCGATCCCCTGGAGCCGGAATCAACGGAAGATGCCCAAGCGAAGACCAGTGGTCAGGACGACGAGGATGTGGTCACGAAGGCCACCGGCTGGTTGATCAACCCTCGCTGCAAGCTGGATGGTGCAACCCCCGAGAAGCGTAAGACTAAGCATCTCTACCTGCGCTTGGACGCGCTTCGTGACCAGATCGTTTCCTGGTTTGAGAAAGCGAGCAAAGAGGGCGAGTGGAGTGCCAATTGCATTTCCATCACGCAGTCATGGATAGATAAGGGACTGAAGCCCCGTGGAATCACTCGTGACCTCCGATGGGGTGTTCCGATCCCAACTGATGTGGAGGGCTTGGACGAGGAGGAGTACAAGAACAAGGTCTTCTATGTCTGGTTCGATGCTTGCATCGGCTACATGTCCATCACGAAGAACTATACCGACGGAGATAATCTCTCGGGTACGAACTGGGAGAAGTGGTGGAAGAACCCGGAGCAGGTGTCCTTGTACCAGTTCATGGGTAAGGATAACGTGCCATTCCACACCATCATCTTCCCCGGTTCCCAGCTCGGCACGGGCGGGAAATGGACCCAAGTACACAAGCTCTCAGCTACAGAGTATCTGAATTACGAGGGTGGAAAGTTCAGTAAGTCGAAGGGAGTGGGTGTGTTTGGTACCAATGCCAAGGATACGGGTATCGACCCGGACATCTGGCGATTCTATCTGCTGTCTAGACGTCCTGAGACCAACGACTCGGAATTCAAGTGGGATGAGTTCGTCAGTGCCAACAACGATCACCTGCTGAAGAACGTTGGCAACCTGGTCCAGAGAGTGGTCAAGTTCACCCAGGCCAAGATGGAAAGCAAGGTTCCCGACTTCACCAAGTATTCGGATGAGGTTCTCGAGGAACACAAGAAGCAGGTCAACGCTCACCTGAAGGAGTATCTTGAGCATATGGAGGCGATGAAGCAGCGACAGGGTCTGTCAGACGTCCTCCACATCTCCGCCCTCGGCAACAAGCTTCTTCAGGACAACAAACTCGACAACAGACTATTCACGGAAGAGCCCGATCGCTGTGCTGCCGTCATCGGTCTGGCGCTCAACCACCTTCACCTCCTCGCAAGCATCCTGTCTCCTTTCATGCCCGGTACTTCGGAGTCCATCTTCCGGCAGATTGGAGTCGTGCCTGAGCCTCTCATCCCTGACACCTGGGAGGTCGATATCCTCAAGCCAGGCCACGTCATTGGAGAGCCTAAGCTCTTGTTCTCCCAGATCCCGACTTCGAAGATAGAGGAGTGGCGCCTGGCATACGGTGGTGAGGAGTTGAAGAAGCTGAAGGCTCTCGAGGCCGAGAAGGCTGCGGCGAAGAAGGCTGCAAAGGAGAGAGAGAAGGAGAAGAAGAGGCTCAAGAAGCAGGCCGCCGCAGCTGCCGCAGCCGCAGCCGAGCTCGAGGCCAAACTCAACATTGACGAGCAGAAGGGTGTCGAAAAGATATAGAGGGAATCTCACGAGGCTGCAACGAGCATTAGACGTAGAATTTCAGAGCTGTCTATGGCTATACAGTATCTATCTAAAGAGGTGCTAGTGTCTGTGCGCTCACGAATGATCTTGCGTCGTTAGATTCGGGATGCAGAGAAATAGCTCTGCTTGTCTTTGCCTTTCTAACTACTTGTGGGCTGTTTCTTTTTTTTTTCGCGAGCGTTCTCCGTTAACTCTTTGAGCTGCTTTTCTGGCCCTCAAAAGGAGGCCGACGATTCAGTGTTTGGTATCTACGATCATGACTGGTGGTTTTCGGGGTCTTGTGGCGTTGTTCGAGGAGCGGTGACGCGCGTTGCTATAGGGCTATCTGTTAGCCTAGATTATGACAGGCTGCTGAAAAAGAAAGATTGGCGGTGTCTCAACGACGGTGTTTTTTTAGGAGTATCAAACTAGCAGTGGGTACCGTGGCTCAACGAGACGAAAGAAAGAGAACAACTATACATAGATTGAAAAAGTAGGGGATCATATCTACATCATTTCGGCTAGGATACTATCATGGTCTATAGGCTAGAACAATAGACATCGACTTTTCTGGACACCGCAAGCGGCATGGTCTTTTCGTACTGGTAGAAAAGCAACATATCCATTGTCCAGTTTCACTCTAACGAGGACGCTTAGACCCTCCGGACCAGTAATTCCATTTTCAATGAATTCTATGACCTCCTAGCAGCAATCCAGCTTTCCGTACGTATAAACCACCAACCAAACAGCCGTATGTAAGAGCGAGAACGCCATTTTGAATCCCTTACCTAACGGTCTGCAATACCTATAAAATGCATTAACACCTCCATCCATCTATAATCGATTCTTCATTCCTGCATATAAATAATCCCACACACTTGAACCCCACACAGCTTTACATTCCCGATATATCTCCAGGGAAGGGTGGAGAGGAGAACAAGATCTCATACAGTAAATCAAACCAACATCTCCCCATCTCGACAAGCTCCCACATGCAAGACTCGATGTCCAGGGACACCCTCATCGCCGAGGGGGATTTCCAACGCAACCGTCGTCTCCTGAGACGGGTACGTGGTGATATGGCCCAGAGTACTCACGTCCGCTGTGTCGAGGGCCAGAATGGCTCCGTTCTTCCCGCCGGGGATGTAGGCTTCGAGTGTTGAGTTGGGGAGGGTGATGTGGGCTAAGCCGGAGAGGAAGACGACCCATCTGGTTGGTGGAGGTGTTAGTGGTGTGGGGAGGAATAAGTAAATCAATGATGGAGAAATATACATAGAGCTAATGGTGATAACAAAGAAAAGTAGGGTGAAGGAGAATCTAGCTCGAGGGAATGAGAACATAGCTGTATACAGTGATATGCTACGCCATAATCCCCATCTTTTTTTCTCCCTGATTTATGTGAACTGGACAAAGAAGAAAGAAATACACAAGGAAAACATATATGTAAAGAAAAAAAAACCAAGCCAAAACATCAAGTAACGTACTGCGGAGTCGGTGCATTATGTCTTCCACCATCAAATTTCGCCGGGATAACAGCATATGTGGAGTTCCCCGCACTCTTGCCGCCCAGAGGACCCAGATTCAAACTCATAGAGCCAGCGGTGCCGGACTCCGTGGAAGTCTTGAAGCCCGGCTCGAGGGCCCAGCATTCCAGCGTGGAGCGGTTGTTGCGGGCGCCGAGAACAGTGACGTTGAGGGTGTTGGCTGCGGCTAGGCTGGAGGAGATGAAGACAGGGAGGAGAATTGAGAGGCGCATTTTGTATAGATGGATCAGACGAAAATTGGTATGTGTCTATCGAAAGGGAGAGATTGCAATTTTGCTGGATATAGCAGAATTAAAGTCAGCAACGAGAGAGAAGTGAAAAAAAAGCAGTCCCCCTCTTAAGAATGGAATCGGCAGGACAACATTACTTAGGCAGGGGAGCAGCTGTGCTCTATCACAAGTTAATTGAAGATTGCGACCGGTGTGGGGATAGAGGCAGTGGTTTCATTGGATTCTCTCATGTAACGATCATTGTGGCGCATAATTATAGCTAACTGTATACTGTAAGTGCTTAGAGTATATACTCCGTAGTGGATGCAGTTATCAGCTCCCTTGAGCTGAACTGCAAGTCTTTCGCCCGTAGCGCGGCAGTCTAGCTTCACCCTAGAGTACTTACTGGTGGGTCTTTGCGGGACCAACTAGCTACGTAGTTAGTTACCAGATACGGGAGTATATCTTATTCATATTTATTGTCAGCAAGCTTCCATCGAATCAACAAGAGTAGGTGCTAGAGACAAGAAGTTCAACAAGCCAGGGCTGAGGTGGCGAGGCTATCTTATCTTGATCTATCGATATCTGTCACGGTTGCTACCAAAAAGCGAAGCAGCCGGGTATTGGAAAATCGCAATCCATGTTTTCTAGATCGAGGCTGTCAGTCATCTGGTTATGAAGTTTTAGTAAGCCACAGAATGATCGAAGATACAATACTGTGAACAATTCCAGCCTGTTCATTGGCGGTCTCTTATTATCACGTTGGGAGTTCGAAAGTTGAGAAGAAAATGTCAACGATCACTCGATATGGACTTGCAGAGGAGAAGGGACAAACTTCAAAGAGCCACAGCTTGGAATTTTTCGAACCAGGGGCAGCGTAAACGGAAGATTCAGGAAAACAAATGCAGATAGAGGGTATATAGCGTAGAGGGAGAATAAGGAAGCATATCTTCATAATTCTATACGCACATTGTAAGGGTCTTCCTGAAATCGATCATGAAGTTTCACATTGATACCATATTTGACCTGTTTTCTGGTTTACTGGAATGGGATAGTTGTATGAAACATTATCGAGTCAAATACAAGGACGCAAAGAAACGCTCAGAGTCAAGGTCTGGGGAAAGTCAAGCGGAACAGACACCAGTAGACTAATTCTCTCTTGTTTCATCATTGGCTAATGGAAATCTTTAACCGCCAAGTAAAACTCTTTAGCTCTCTTGGGTGTCGTATAGTCAATGTGGTCAAACGATAACTCTTCGATGCAGACGGGTCAGTCACACAGCTGCGACCTAGAATCCATTGACTTTTTAAAAACAGACTACAGTCGTATAGCACGATCCATATAGTTAACGTCTTCAGCAGGACGCCTAGGTGGTTTGGTTGTACGGTGTGTGTCCTGAACCGAAAGGACGGCAGATATGGAGGTGATTCTGGCCAGCGATCAAGGATCTACATACTCTAGAGTCTTCAACCAAGTGCAGGTTCAGCTCTGCAGTCACGAGTGGCCTCAATCATGACTGGGTTCGATCTACTATTCTTCTTGGTAAATATCGCTGGATATACATAGTATCTTACATCGCCCGTAGGGTCTCGATGAAACCAGCAATGTATTCTCGTATCCAGAGCATGCTAGTTTCAATTAGTGCTATCCAGGCATCTCTGCCGCTGCTATAGGAGCACTGGGCTAGAGAATCTGACTACAAATAATAGTTTTTATGCGAGGGTAATTCATCGGATATAGAACGGACGCTCTCCTTGAGGATGACCTGCTAGCCTTGATTCATTTAGATGCTATCACTAATTTGTTTAGATAATAATTATAAGAACTTAGCTACGAAAAGATATAAGCTTTTTCATTTAAACTTAATCTAGAGTTAAAACCATCCCTTGTCCGGAGATCAATTTGTCTGATAAATGACATTAGTGACGAGTTTCCCGACAAGTTAGTCGGAGGAAGTGGTTGGCTATCACGTATCGTTTATACTGATAAGGTCCTGGGATCCTTTTATTTCATTTTACATCTCTCCGCGGGTATACTAGTTACCTTTAATTTAAAGACTGGGACTAACTGAGTCATTAGTCTTTATTTTATGATCTCGTCTTCCTTGAAAGTCATACTGAGTTCTGTTTAGTGGTGATGGTGGCGAGTGGCGAAGCACCATCACTCGGAAACAGCGCAGCTACAGTATACTTTACGCTAGGCGCGAGATCGGGAGAGGTGTATAGGCCATTAAAAACTAATTACGATAATGAAAGTGCGCAACAACATGTCTTGATTATGAATTTGAGTATGTTGGCCGCTGATTTATGTTCTATTTCCGGGACCATACGTACAGTAGTTATCCCTTCCAATGCAGAAAACACAAGACACAGAAAGAAAAATCCACGTATCTACTCTATTTCGGCAAATCAACTCCATCAGTAAAAGTGGCACCACCAGCTGCCTCATCAATCTCAACGCTCTCATCGAGCCCACACACGCGGAAGAGCATCGCCGGCGACAACTCCTTGCCAGCACCAGTCAACCCAGTCTCCTTCAACCGCTCCATACCGGCCTTAATAGCAGTATACGCAGGCGCCAGCGCCGCGAAAGGGAAAATGATAATCTTGAACCCCATCTCGCGGGCCTCGGGAGCAGAAATACTGGGCGTCGCACCGTGCTCAACCATATTCAACAGCATCGGCCACGGCGCCACATCACGAATGATCTGACGAGCCATCTCCTTCGACGTGACGCCCTCGAGGAAACCGACATCCGCACCTGCGTCCCGCGCAGCCTTCAGTCGTCGGAGAGATTCCTCGTAGCCATGTTTCTGGAGCGCATCTGTGCGTGCAATCACGACGATGTCGCTGCCGATACGCTGGCGAGCTTGCACTGCTGCTCGGATGCGCGAGACGAATGTCTCGACGTCAACGAGGATCTTGCCGCCTAGATGTCCGCATCGCTTGGTCTGGATCTGGTCCTCGATGTGGAAGCCGGCGACGCCGGAACGGGCGTATTGCTGCGTCGTACGGGCAACCATGATGGGACCGCCGTAGCCTGTGTCTGCGTCGGCGATCAGCGGGGTGGAGGGGGACAGGTTGGCGATCATTTCGGCATTGGTGCGCATGTCGTTCAATGTGCAGATGCCTAGATCTGCCTGTCCGTGGACGGAGGCTGTTGTGCCTGCTCCGGTCTGTAGAGATATTAGCTTCATATATTCATTGCTCACATATTGACCTTGAAAATGGAGAATGTGATGTAACGATTGAAAGATCAAGATTCGAAACGGAAAAGAGAGGAAAGAGTTGAACTGACCATGTATAGAGCATCGAATCCGGTCTGAAGGGCAATTCTGGCAGAGAATCCATCATAAACACCCGGTGCTACGATGAAGGAATTGGGATCTTCCAGGGTGCGGCGGAGAGTGGTCGCTGCAGAGGGCGGTGCTGTTGCTGCCATGATGGAATAGGATTTGAGGGGAAGACTTGAAGTCTTTCAATGGTCTAGGGAAAGAGTCTGATAGGTATTATCCTATCTATAATGAATAAATTGCTTTATTATTGTCAGCTCTCGAAGCTGCACTCAAGAAGAGGTGGTACAGCAACTTTTATACATCTTTTTCCCGATGGAACGCCGATGCCAACCGGGGCCGGTATCGGAGGCCGGATATGTAAGCAGCCAACAACAAAATTACCGAGAGCAACAGGTTCATTTGTCGATCAAACGATTGGTGGGAATAATAATACTTTAAATAGGAAAAGACAGATCATTTTCAGGGACTAGATACTGTCGTGTTTGGTTCTGCTGTGATATTCGATGATTCATTCATTTATACGGGCCGACGCGGAGGATCCTCGAACGGCGCGGGTCTTGTCTTGTTAGTTAACTATGAAGGTATGTATGTACTAACTATAGTAGTAAAGAAAGATGACCTTATTAGGATGCTCTCTTCAGTGAACGAGTAATGATAACCAAAAATATAAAATAACAACAATAATAATCAAAATAATATCCAATAACCCATTATTAATAATCCATAGCATTCTCCAGCCACAGTCCCCAAACGGCTAGCCAGCCTCACGTGGCGTTTCGCCCCGCCACTGGCCGAGTCTCCGCCGATCGTGAAGTCCGGCGATGATTTGGACGAGATCTCGATTTCTCTCTTCTATCTATCTACGTATCGATACTATCCTCCCTCCAACCTCTCGCGCCCGCCATGGCGCGCTCATCTGTCGTCCAGGAATACGCACCACCTCCGCGCTCAACCACCTTGACCGTCGACAGCAAAGTCGCCCATGAACGCCAGCACACTGCGATCCCGCGCCCCAAGGGGTATCGAGTATCATGGCACGCCAACCCGGCCGTCGAACCGCATCATTTCGGCCAGTCGCATCCGATGAAACCGTTTCGACTGACCCTCACAAAGCAGCTGGTCATGGCCTACGGCATGCACCATGCGATGGACCTGTATCTAACCCGAGCAGCGACCTACGAAGAGATGGCCGATTTCCATAATCCCGACTACCTCGACTTCCTCAAGACCATCATCCCGTCGGACATGCAGTCTGCTGAGCAGAGCGATAACCTCGCCCGGTTCAATTTCGGAGACGATTGTCCCGTCTTCGATGGCTTGTATAACTACGCCTCGCTCTATGCCGGCGGCACTATCGACGCGGCGCGCAAGCTATGCAATAATCAGTCTGATATCGCGATTAATTGGTCGGGAGGTCTTCATCATGCGAAGAAGGCTGAAGCCAGTGGCTTCTGCTACGTCAATGACATCGTCCTGGGCATCCTACAGCTGCTACGCCATCATCCGCGCGTCATGTACATCGACATCGACGTCCACCATGGCGATGGCGTCGAACAGGCCTTCTGGTCAACAGATCGCGTCCTCACCGTCTCCTTCCACAAATACGACAAGGACAATTTCTTCCCAGGAACAGGCGCCCTCGACAGTAATGGTCCCGCGCATCCTCTGAACCCAGGCGCGCATCACGCGCTGAATGTACCCCTCAACGACGGGATCGAGGATGACGACTACATCGCGCTCTTCAAAGAGATCATCGGATCATGCATCTCGACTTTCAAACCAGGCGCCATCGTCCTGCAATGCGGCGCCGACAGTCTGGGCTGCGACCGTCTCGGCTGCTTCAGCCTGAACGTCCAAGCCCACGGCGCCTGCGTCGCGTACGTCAAGACATTCGGTATCCCTCTCCTCGTCGTCGGCGGCGGTGGCTACACCCCCCGTAACGTCTCTCGAGCCTGGGCCCACGAGACCTCCATCCTCATCGACGCCGCCAACATCATCGACCCCAACATCCCCGAAGCAGTCACTTTCCGCAACCACTTCGGTCCAGACTACAGCCTCTTTCCCCCTCTCTCCGACATGCGTCGGATCGAAAATAAGAACTCTCGCGCCTACCTCGCCAATCTCGTTCGAACCATCAAGGAGAAACTCCGTTACATCCAAGGCGCCCCCAGCGTGCAAATGAGCTTCATCCCACCCGATATCCTCGGGATCCGGGAAGACATGGAAGAGGAGATCAAAGAAGAACAACGAATGCTGGAGGACGAGCTCGAAGACCGCGAAGGAGGCGGCACCCGCACAACCACAACGAATTCTGGTCGTCGACGGCGAGATCTCGAGCGCGGTGCTGGCACAAGAGGTGAATTGTACTCTTGAGAAGAGAATAAACCCTATTGCAAAATTATGGGTCTGGTTTTGGTTATCTGCATAATACGCTCTTCTTCGTCTTGGTGTCACAAAAAACTGGCGTTTTGGTACATTCGAGCCACGGCGTTCACTTGTCTGAAAGATTCTTACTTTTTTTGCTTGGCGATTATTCCTTGAAGCATGGCCTGTCGATATCTCTTTTGAGTAGTGGGGCTATTGTCATATACTGTACATACATACGTGCGCTGCATATTATATTCTAGACACTGATACCTATATGCGTCGTGGAATTTGAAATTTTCTATCGTTCATATTCTGTCGTCTTGTGGAATGGCAACTACGCACCCCTTCGAAGAACAACCGGAGAAAACAGGCTCTACAGTGATGGGACAGTCCGGAAGAGAATGATCCTTTTGATTGGTACGCTATAGGCTAAGCGGGAGGATAATTATAAGTGGACTATGGAGAGGCACTTTTGCTATGAATATACCAGTGTTCTTTTGATGGACACCATGTGGAAGAACTCCAAGTCATATCCCCCTTACTTCACTATAATCAGCCCCGGTCCAAATACGGTTGAATTGACAACCTCATCCGCGTTTGCAAATGGTCCTGGGCTATCGGTGATAGCGGCAATGGTCAACCCATTCATCAAATGCTCATCGTACGGGAAAAGTGCGTTGGCCAAAATCGTATCCCCTTCAAGTGATACGAACTCCAGCGATTCCACAATCGGCTTGTTGAGTTGGTTGATATAAGTTATCCACCAGTGTTCCCCGTCATCCTTGTCATCATCATCGTCTCCATCAATCTCAGCTTTCAAGCTCTCAACGTCCTCCGCATTGAAAGCCACAGTAATCTCCTGAGTCTGTGGTCCGGGTGGAGTTACAATAGTCAATGGCTCAAATGTCTCCAGTGGGATCTCATCGATGTTCGGACACGTCCCAGGTATCGTGAAGCCCTGAACGGCAGTGAAAGCGAAGTCCAAGACGCTGGTAGTCAGGAATGGCAGCTCGTTAGGGATCTTCTTCTGGAGAAGTCGGTACCAACCCTCCTGCTCTCCCTCGTTACCGATAACGGACGCAATCTCACGAGCCACACCGTTGTCCCCGCCTTTGGCAAAGTTATCCACTGCATCTTGGAGCGTGCCCAGAACAACAGCGGTAAAGGTCGCCGCAAGAACAATGGCGGACTTGAAGTCTGTCACCGGAAACATGTACTCGCATGGTTGGATCGGGTCAACACCGACACTTTTGAGGGCACCGTTCGCGCTTAAAGCATGGAGTGACTCTTGCTATTGGTATAGTCAGCCTTGATGCCCTACGAGTAAGAAAGTGAGGGACAGGAATGGCATACAGCTTCGACGGCCGTCAAAATCTTTATGACGAACTCACGTTCATCGGGATCCGAGATCTCATATCCTGGAACGTTGTTGGTCACGTTCAGCAGAAGCTCATTGAAGTAAGCCACTTCAAAGAGCTCGTTGAACGCAATCAGCTGCAAACTGACAATTCCCTCCGGACTGATTGTGGAAGGCGGAGGAGTGTTGGGGAGAGTGCCGCGCGCTCTGCGTTCGATGTCTTCGATTTGCTCCTCGCTCGGATTGGGCATTCCATCTGGCAAAGGAGGAACGCTACGCTCACTGAGCATGTCATCTCTCTTGAAGTTGACTGAAGCAGTCGAGACAAGGGATGCAGCACCCAGAAGGGCGACGGCACTCGTGAAAGCCCGCATAATGATTGGCGGGAGTATATATACTATCTTGGAGGTTGACTAGTAACGAAGCTGAGCCAACATGGAATAATCTAAACGAGTAATTCTGTAAACGATCGAATACCTGTTGTGTGAAAGGAGGAGAAAAGAAAACAGAGACGGGCATGCGGGCCCCCTCTTCATATAGGGTAAACAGAAGAGACATGGCTCCTTCCATGGCTGGAACATTGCGGGCATATCCTGGCAGCAACTACATGGCCTTTCCATCGGAAACTTGATATATCATTTTGTATACGTGCTTTCCTATTTGAACAGCAACATGCGTAATGCTTGCATAGCAACAGATCCCCAAGAGCCGTCTCCTCTCCAAAGCTCACCAACATCAACATGGCCGCACATCCAAAGGAGGAAACCACATCCGGAATTTCAAAATCAAAACGCTCCATTGTCCCAACCGACAATCACAGGAAATCAATCCCACATACTTAGCAAGCGCTGGCCTAGTTACTCTACTTCTTAATCCACAATGACAAACGCCGCTCTCTGACAGCCAATCCATTTCTGATCCTGGGCTTCCTATTCTTCAACTCATTATTCACAGCCTACAGAGTCTACGAGCACCTTGACCGAAAATGGCGCGTACAACATGAACATACGGGGAACACTTGGATTGATACTGGGAAAACGGCAAAAGATGGCTGAGTAGAAGGAAAATACCCAGGAAGGTGGATTTTGAGGGATTGATCTGTGGAATGCATAATGGGCGGCTTCATTTTGGATATCATAGTCATAGTTCGGGTTGAGATTCACGAATATTACCATAGTCTTGACTGGCTACCAAAAGATGGAACTAGGCAAATGCCAGTCTCGTATTGCCTGTATAAGATGTCAAGACTACCTAACTAGGTAGTGTCTCGCGTCCACCAGTGCAGCACAATTGGACGGGCGTTACTAGAAACAGCTGGCAGTGCTCGGGTGGTCAAGTCGAATCAACGCCAGTCCGATTATAATAATCATTTTGACTAATCGGCTGTCTGAGCTCGACAGCATCATTTCTGCAGAATACTTACAATCATGTTAGATTTGTTCATTATCTTAAAATCGACTAATCAGCGCTCTTTCTAGCGTTGGACCTACAGCGCTTTGTCATCAAAAATGAGAATGCCGCATGAGACCTTTGCCATCCCGTCTCCTAGCCTTCTTCATCGAGGCTCCGGCTAGTATTTCGGCCCTTTTTGATTCTTGAATCCTTCTTCTCTTAGGGCCCAACGAGAAAATCATTAACGGGTATCCAGCATAGGAACGTTTTGGATGAGGGATGAACGGAAGCTGTCCAAATCAAGAGGTTGAAAATGGCAACTTTCAGCCAGATTTGCACGGAGGAAGTGCTGGATCTGTTCTAGGACAGCTTTAGGGACGTCACTCATCAAAAGGACCAGTCATAAAACGGCGAATCACAAAGCAGTATAGCGCAATCAGGCACCAAATCATGCGCATCGGGGAGAAATCGTTTCTCTACTATTGTTCCTTCGCATCTACAAATTCGTCCACTTCCTTAGTGTTGGTGTCCCGTCTCTGTAATGGATTGCCGGGCTGTTGACTTTGGGAGGGCTGCGGTAGTTCCACGAGACCGGAGCTGCTGCTGGACGCACCTTGATCCTGAGACGCAGCATTCGGAGCCTGCGAAAGGCCGCCTGGACCCGGAGCGGCGTTCTCGCCTGCAGAGTCTATAGGATTGCCACTGTCGTCCGTCGCTTTATCCTTGCCAGCAGATCGTGGCGGTATCTCGAACTCATGGGAAACCTTTTGCCCCTGGAGAATCGGCGCGATAGCAAGAATCTGTTTCACAGCAAGCTCAGGGTTTTGAGAATCACTGCGGTTTGTTAGCACTTGGATATAACGGACATTGAAAGAAGGCTTACACTTGTGCGTTAATGATCCAGTCCAGATCTTCCTCGCCTTCATCGGGACCTCCCGGGCCTCCCTTAACGGGGCGGAAAAGTCTAGGCTTCCATTCAACTCCTTCGTCTACTCTTTTGGCGGCCTCCTCTCGCTGGCGATCCTCAACTTTGGATTTTTCTGTTGTTGCCAGATCGTGGTTCCTTGCAATCAGAGCTTTTACTGTGTTGTACCACAATTTTTGAGATTCTCGCTCAGTCTGCTCCTCGAGTGGCCTAGTCTTTGGTGGTGTGTATTTTGCGTTGGTGGCATTGAAGAGCAATTCCTTCTTGCCAGTCTTGTGCAGCATGTCAGCAGAATGTCTTGGCTATGCCCACAGGATTACTTACCGAGACGTTCTTGATATGCATTTCCCCGTTCCACAAACCGGAAAGCTCGTAGTAAACCTGCCCAGTCTTCTCATTCTTGATGGTTCCGCCAAGCGCGTTGTAGGTACCCGAGAAGTATCCTTTCGTTTTGAATTCGATGTCTGCGACCAGGTTGTTCTCTGGGCATCGAACGAAGCTGTGATCTCCCAGCTCATACTTCATCTTGCCGAAGAGTATTCCACGGGCATACATGTTTGGCTGCGTCAATGTGCTGTTCCTCGTTAGAAACCGCGCAGACGATAACCAAATCGCAGCAATTGTGCACATACTATTTTTCTCCTTTCGTCTTGTCGCTGCCCCTGTTCAGTAGACGCAGGAAAGCGATACCCTCCATCATACTGGCAGCGGAGTTCCCCAGGAACTTGCTTCTGGGCTTCAGAGTGCCGTCTATCCGGATATGGTGCTCTGGCGCCATAAAGAAGTAGCTCGACTTGGGAGGATGATGAGAAGTCTGCTCGGAGACGTAGTATCCCCGCGTGCCATCGGGATAATCCCACCAGCAAGTGAAGGTCTCTCCAAGGACAGGATTCAGGGGCTTTTTGACACCACTACAGATAAACCAGTCAGCCAGCCACTTCTTCCGGGATTATATGTAGGTTTCCGTACGGAGGCTTGATATGCCAGCCGCTCAAGTAGAACTTGACAACGGCGACAAACCGCTCGAGGGGGTCATCGATGGTGGAGATGGGCAGTAGCGTCTCCGGATGTGCCATGAAGCTGCAAGAATCGCAAACCATATCAGTATACTTTCTGCTTCCAGGAAATTCGGGCGGCGAGCTGCTAGCACGCACTTTGTGATCCGCTCCAGCATTGATCTGGGCTCTAGAATGAACGTAGGAAGGACAACACGACTCAAGTCTGCTCCGGGACGGAGCTGTGAAATGATGTGTGAAAGGACTGGGATCACACACAAAGATCAGCTTCCATGCTCCGTCGTTTTCGCAGCATCCTACTGAGCACAGTATTCGCACTAACCATTTCCCTGATCGGGCTCCACGACCGTCTCATCTTCCGCGCCTGACGCTTCAGCTTTGGACTCATCGACAGATGACCTGTTGCCTGTAGTGTGAAGGAAACGCGAGGTCCAGTTGTCAGCCATCATGACCATCACACGTCTCGCGCCCTCAAGTATCAGTGTACGTGTAAGATCGAAGGGACGTTGTCGGTTGCTGAGAAGGCATGACGCAAAAAGTTTGGCGGAACTCACTGTTTAGAGAGGAGCGGCGGCGGCTATGGATGTGGGGGACGGAAACAGGCATATTGGCTAGGGTCAACCTTCCGGATCTCTAGATCTTCTGGACGACAAAAGGGATCGATTCTAGACGCCGGACATTCGATGTGGAAAAAAAGGACCCTGTACTTGCAGTTTTCTAGGGACCAACGAGAGCTCTTATGCGCACCAGGTGACGAAGAAAAAAGTTCCCTTGTCAAAGACGCTCCGTCCGCAGTCCACAGGATCCGGACGTTGACGGGTTAAGGGGATGAGTCGAGATGAGAAGAAGCCAGCAAGTCGTGCAGGGAGTTGTTTCCCAGGCAAACCAGGTGTCTATATGGGCGATCGATTATTATCCAGTGCGGCTACGCTGTCGAGGCAGAAGTATTAATTATCACAAAAAAGAAGCGGGCCAGCAAGGGCAACATTTTAGCTGGCGGGCAGGCGGTGACGTTTGTTGGGCGAGATGACGACGGCTGTATTAGTATTACTAGTCTACTTGTTACCACGGACGAACGAGGCAGATCGCCGGATAACTACTCTATTACTTTCCTCTCTTCTCCTCTCTTATCTTCATCTTCATCTCAATTTCTTGGACGCGCACGGTTTATCCGTCTGTCTCCATCTCCGCAAGCGTCATTTCCCAATACTTGCCAACAATAATCCGTTCTTCTGTCTTCTCTTGAGCCCATGCTGCCGCGAAGCTTTTCAAGTAACTAGATTACCGTATTATCAAGCATCAAGGTACCGCGACCGGCACTGCCGCAGGGCTTGGCGGTGGGGGGTCGGATACTCACCCTGGCTCCCTGCAATTTTTCAGACGGAGGGGTCATCGGGTTTTTTAGGTAGCGCCCTCCCGTCACTCAAAACAGATTTAGATGCGATCCTACTCTCAGCGCTCGAAGAGCATGTCTGTATTCTTCTCTATTGTCGGAAACAACTCTTTTTCTAGGTGTCTCTACTATACGATCAATGCGCAGCAAAACATCAGATATTGTGCTGCCGCAATACGAGGCCCCGTTACCCAAAGTCAAAAGCTGGTAGACCGATGGTCATGATTCTCACCAAGCCTTCCCTTCCGCCGTCAGAACCCCGATTCGCCGTTCTTTACTCTCTCAATAAGAGGCATATCCCCGTGGGTGAGCTCCCTCACAAAATCCATGTCAGGATTGTGGATCATGACATGGAAATGCTCGATGGCGTGGACCGATTTCAGGGACTTCCAATTCTTGAACCAAACAATCTAAATTTCACGCATCATAATTCAGCTTATCGAATCAGATGGTCACATCGGTGATGCTGGTAACTGACCTCTTCACGTGGTATGCGCGAGCAGAAAGTCCTCTGCACGTACTCCTCGATCTCTTGTCGCGCTTTCGGGGTGAGGTCGTCGGTTGCGGGGTCGTCCTCGAGATCGAATTTGACCCAAACAACTAGGTGAATGATGTCCGTCTCGACCCCATAAGGCCAGTCGTTATATAAAATCTTAATATCCTCTGCATGGCAATTCGGGACTGGTCAGCTAGACAGCCTAAACGACCTATGCACGAACAACGTAACAGTCTCACCATCGCACTCGAACGGGCGCCCTTTTGGTTTGAGATCCTGCGGTCTCCCCTCGCCCCAGTGCAGCCTCTTTTTGACAATGAAGTCCATAACAGATCCATATTTCTTTTTGATCTGAGCGGTATACTCTAGGTACCTACGGAGATCGGACGGCACGCGCTGGAAACGTTCGATATGGTTTGTTCCTATATGAGCCAGACATCCTGCGTCAGCAGCTGGTCCTAATGCTGCACCCGTAGAACTCTCCCCCATGATGGCTACTTCAATGGTCACTGACCTACTATCTCCTTCACCAATTCCCAGTCCTGCCTCTTGTACGCTTCATCCGGCGTCGATAGACACTTGATCGATTTAGGAACCAAGTCGCGCAGATACTCAGGGCATTCAGCAGGCCATTCGGAACGGGGGACATTCACAAGCCAATATGGGAGCGATCCTGGTGAGCTATCATCGTTAACTGTAGGAATATTATTGTCCACATCTCTCGGATCAGCATCTGTTACTTTCTGATCGATATCCGCTATAGTCACCGCCGGCGTAGAAGATTCATTGTAGTGTGGCATCATATGCAGCTTTTTGTGTTTGGCTCTTCGCAAGAATAACGCTCACTACCCGGAGCGACACCGTGCAAGCAATCCACGGGGAGAATTGAGGACCGGGGGGAGTCGGCCAGAGATAGGATCCAGCCGACCAGGTAGTTTGAATAAGGTAATCCGTAAGTTAGGTTAGAATGTTCGCTCTCACGGGTGGTCGCAACGGTTCTTGGGGCGGTTCAGTTCAGTTCAGTTCAGATCCGCGGGAACATGAGCACGGGCCACATGTAGTACTGTTTGTCGATTGGTTTCTACCAAAAAATGATTGCTGCCCAGGGACCCTTGCATTATTTTGTAGTGTAGTTCGACTTCCTGGTAAATAATAAATAATACTAGGTAGGGCACGCCCAGGCATTAGATAGTTCTAGTAAGCAAGCTTCTCACCGCTTCCCTTCAGGAAGTTCAGAAGTGAAAGAGACCGTCCACTCTTCTGAGCTTTGTTGAACAAACGACAGCGACGCTCACTGATATCTTTGGAGACCCTCAACCATTTCTTGCTGATGACAAACTCGACTGGCTGTTCATGAAGGATCTCAGGTAATGAAGACAGCTAACTGTGTAAACATCAACCCTACGTTTACTTGAGAGTTTCTCGATTAAGTCTTATATTACTACCAGTCCATATCATTGCTCATTTCTGCACACGCATGCAGTATCTCTTATCTACGTTATTAGACGATACAAGATCGTTTTCGCCTGTGCAATTCTCCTCTACACGGATGCTTTCGACGTGACTCCGCCCGCCTTTTCGTAGGTTGGTAAATCAGTTTCGAGCAATGAAAGTCAATAATCAGGGCCCGTCCCAGCTCAGCATTCCACAGAATATTGGCCAGCCGGAGGTCCTGGTGCAGGACCCCCAGCGAACGAATCTCCTTCTCGGACCTTGCAATCTCACATGTCCTCTTGTCATGCTCAATCTCAGGTATAGCCTCTCGGTCCATCTGGCCTATCAGAACATCGCAGCCGTTGCGACATTCATCTGTTGGAGTAGGTTGAACTGATGATATTATTATTATTCTTCTTGTTATGGAGAAAGTTCTCGTAGACGGTCAAGACGGTCAAGACTCCAGTGATCTCCCTCCAAGATATCCACCATTCATGCTTCTATAGCATTTTTATATCCCTTCTTCTTTTCTTCTTCTTCTTCCTCTTTTTCCCTCCCATTCTCTCAACTCAATTTCTCTACCTTCCAGACCTGAGCTTCTGCACCTCAGGACCATCCACAGAAACAATAGAAACACCCTCCTTCCTCAACTCCTCCTTCGTCCTCTCCCACCCCTCACCAGGCACCACACACTTCGTCCCCTCCTCAACAAGCCAACTCCTAAACCCCGCCTTGACCGCATCCATCGCCGTAAACTTCACACAATAATCCCCCGCCAGCCCAACAACAAACACATCCGTAACACCCCTCTCCTTCAACGCAGCCTTCAAATCCACATTCACCGACTTCCTCATCAAGAATTCATCATCAATATTCCTAAACGCATCCCCGAACGCAGAATACATCTCCACGCGAGGATCCATACCCTTTTTGACGTATAGATCGATGCGATCGGTTTCGATCTCAGGAATGAGCGCCGCGCCGGGTGTGTCTGCAACGCAGTGCTCAGGCCATAGTTGTTGGGGTTTGGTTTCGGATTCTTTTCCCGGTGCGGGGTTTCTCATCTCGATGAAGGATTCGAATGGGCGGTTGTTGGGTGGTGGGTGGTTGGTCGCGAAGGAGATGTGTTCGAGGGGGTGGAAGTCTTGGGTCGCGACGCGTATGGCGAAGGTAGGGAGGGAGAGGAGGGAGTTGATTAAGGGGGCGATGGATCGACCTTCTTGGACGGCGAGAGATCCGTTCTGGGAGTTGTGATGATTGCGCTTTTAGAATATGGGGTCTATTGAAGGTCTAGATGGACGTACCGGTGGGCAGAAGTCCTCTTGCATATCAACGACGATAAGAGCAGGGACGAATGCATCGTCCTTTTCCTCGACGGTTCGCCCAGACCCGGGTGCATCGGGTCCCCTGTGGGATGAAGCAGCCATCTCGCGAGATGGGGAAGGCGTCTAGGCCTGTTGAGACTTTTGCCTTGGATGCATTGCGGGGGATTGAAATCATGCCCGCTCTTATCGCGGAGCGATATCTGGTCGCTTAGTCACCATTTCATTGGGTTCGCTCCTTTCCACTGCATAAACTAGATATACGCTACTAGTAGACTATCGTTATTGTCACCTTCTGGGAGGATGGATGTATGTACTTTCGTATATACGTGCTTACGAGAACCCCTAACTGCAACACAGATACTCTCACCTAGAATTAAGATTCGAAGCAACTGACCATGTGAGAATGTTTGTTTGAACTTCCGTATATTTTTAGTTAGTTGCATGGATCAAAGAACATGCTAACTAGCTTGTTTATGGGTTTGTTCTGCGCTAAATGAAGCACAGTCCTTAAAGTATGCAGAACATTACGCACAGATACTATTGTATATATTTCTATACTGACCTCGTCTCAAAAGGTTTCTGAGCAGTTGCAAAAGAGCTAGGATTGAGAGGTGAGCCAGGTCGTTTCAACTGCGTCACTACCAGGATTTGACTTACCAGTGTGTGTAAACGTGCATTTCGTTCGTCTTGATCTCCTGCCGCACACGTGCAAAGAGCACCTCGGCTTCCTCCCTGGACCAACCTCCGTAGCGCATAAACAGAGCCAATGAATAGCTATCGATTGCGCTCTCGAGAAACTGGGCACGGAAGAACCATCCAATCTCTTTCAATCTTCGGTCCTTGGGCCATGTTCCAATGGGACAGATTTCCTCGTGGCATTGGATATTTTCGAACTTTGCGTCTGCTAAAAGGTTCTTGTACTCTGGGAACAAGTCAAATATCCTGCCCAGGTCATGCGAGATCTGGTTGAATGCTTCCTGTACGGAAGATTCAGCATTCTCGTCCAGAATTAAAATCAGCCGAAGGTCAGTCTTACGATCCACTTGTATGTATAGCTTTCTTTGGGATAGGAGTCGTCGTCGCATTCCATATGCGTACGACCTTCAGAAAGCTCGATCTTGCCGCCTGGTTTCAGATGCCTGTTGCGTTGGATTTGTTAATGAGTGATGCCCTCAGTAAATGCGATCGTGCTTCACGTACTTATAACAGCGCTTTAGAAATTTTGGCCAATCCGTCAAACTGCCAGCGAGACCCCGGACGTGGATGAAGTCAAACGATTCCTCAGGGAAAGCCCAATCCTCGCTCACGTCGTCGACAATGAAGCGCAGATTGGGTGGTGTCCTAGCTGTCCAGCTTAGATTCAATTCTCTTATAGCAATGTGAAAGACATACGGACCAGCTGGGTTGAATGGGAGAGAGGTCCACTCCAATCACTTCTGCCGATGGGAATTCGTCGGCCACTGCCAGCGGTGTCAGCCATCTACACTCAAGTTACGATTTAAATTAAACACTTGGTGCTCACCTTGAATGGCCCAGATGCCAGTTCCTGTCCCGACGTCGAGAATCTTCTGGGGATTGTCCAGTCTCGTCCATGCCAAGTCCCCGTGCAAACAGAGGCGGAATACATGGTGAAGGACATCCAGCCGGTCTTGCTCCTTCTCATCGTTCGGAAGTATCTGGCAGCGACGGTCAGGCCTCGCGTCTTACCGCCGATCATGCGATTGATTCTGTCGCCCAACCACTTACATAGGAACCAGAGTGGAACGAGTGATATGTCCGACCGTTCTCGTACTCATAGTTGTAGATGGACGAGGAGACCGATGTCAAACCGTCATCGATACTCTGCCAGTCGCCGCTGTCTGACTATAGCAACCAAAATCAATTACCTGTGGGGTCAAGGCATCTGGCCGACTCTCTTGTGGCTTACATCAACTTCTAGAGGCGCGCCTGCGCGAACATCCCCTGATTCTGCCATGTCACCCGCAATCACAGTAAGGAGGGGGACCGAAACGACGCTGGGATCTTTAAACCCCGGGAAATTGGCGCGATTCTCAACGTGATTCAGATGTTTCATCCCCGGAAGGGGAGTGCTCAGTCCTTAAGGCTGCCATCTTGTCTGGGGGCTCATCGTCTCGTGGCTGAATCGGCGTTTACTTAGCCCTTCCACGTTTTTTTTTTTTTCACGACAGCAAGCAAGCCAAACGCCGCAGAGGACGGTCGAACCTTCAGCTGAATCGCGTGGAGCCCCACAGCCTGGATACTCTACTCTAGCGAGTACGGTAGGCTCGGAAACAGTCCGCTTCGGGCCGTGTGGAACGTTGTTATTTAGTTTGTTGAACGTCTGTATCCCCGACTCCCCGAGTCACCGAGGGGGCTTCCAAGATCGTGAACGCAGTTTGTGGTTGGCAAACAGAGAGTTCACTGGTCGTAAGATTGGCCATTGTAGCTCTAGTTTCCAGCCACAACGGGTGTCGATAATCGACCAAGCCTTTGTAGCCATCATCAATGCTCCATCAAGATATCCCCCGCTATCTGCACCTCGGCTTGCCAGGTTGGTGACCGTTGACGGTTGGTCTGACTGTCAGCTATAGCCTTATAGGTGCTGCCCCAGTTAACATGGCGTGTTATGATTGTTTTAGCGTCCCCTAAGGGTTCTCTGGTGATAACAGCCGATTCCTCCAGCTATAACCCCAATCCTTTCTCTTTTTCGCAGTCCCTCGTATTCCGAAAGAGAGCTGGGTGGCAATTCTGCGACGGACACGTTAAGGGTCAGTCCGCAACAATGCTTTCCTTAGCCTGGACCGCAGCCGCTGCCTTGGTGGGCTATCTCATCTGCGGAACAGTTTACCGTTTGTATTTCCATCCGCTGGCCCGCTTCCCAGGTCCCAAGCTTGCTGCATTGACGCGATGGTACGAATTCTACTATGATGTGATCAAACCAGGCCAATTCATATGGGAAATTGAGCGTATGCATAAAAGATATGGTACGTATCTCGATCTCACGTCCACTGTGCTTTCAGATGCAGATATCGTTGTCGATGGCTTGCGATGGAGAAAGAGCCAATGAATTGCACGACATTAGAATTGTGTTGAACGGATTCTAACTTCTGTGACACAAAGGCCCAATCGTGCGGATCACTCCAGAGGAAATCCATATCAAGGACCCGGACTTCTATGATGAAATATACGCACCTGCTTCCAAGCAGCGAGATAAATATGGGAACTGGACGATAGGCGCGGGCGCACCGGCATCGACCTTTGCTACCGTCTCCCACAACCATCATCGCCTCAGACGATCGGCCATCAACCCCTTCTTTTCGAAACGTGCTGTATCCAATGCCGAGAAACTCATTTGGGAGAAGATCGAGATCATATGCCAGCGATTGGCGGCCGCTTGCCAGAGTAAGCAAGTGCTGCGACTCGATGCCGCTTACATGGCCTTAACGATGGATATAATCACCGACTACGCTTATGGAGAAAGCTACAACTATCTTTACGAAGATGATTTCAAGCTCGAATGGAAAGATACGGTCATTGGGGGGTCAGCTAGCGGTGCATTGATCCGACAATTCCCCTGGGCGTTTCCCGTCATGAAGTCTCTCCCCATGCCGATTCTGAGCAAGGCTGCTCCCGAGGCTGCTTTATTGTTGCAATGGCAACAAATGGTCCGTCGACAGGTGGACTCAATTATTGCCAATAACCGTGAAGGGAAGAAGGCCCCTGGGACGATCTTCCAAGCTTTGCTAGACAGCGACCTGCCGCCGGTGGAAAAGGAAGCAGACCGTCTGCAGGATGAGGCGCAGACCATGGTTGGTGCTGGAAGCGAAACAACCGCGAAGACATTGACAATCGTCACCTTCTATCTGCTCCAGGACAAGAAGAAGCTTCAAAGATTGCGAGATGAATTATCCACGATTCCAATGCAGCCAGGACCAGACGAAGAACTCCTGACACAGCTGGACCAACTTCCATATCTGGTAAGGACGATATCTTGGGTCACACCATTGCTTCCACGGTGCTAATTATTATTCGCACGTATAGAATGCAGTGATCAGTGAAGGTCTCCGTCTCATGCATGGTGTCACGACTCGCCTTCCACGAGTCGCCCATGAAGTCATCAAGTACAAGGAATGGCAAATTCCGCCAAACGTCAGTCTGCCTTGATATTCTCAGTCTTTTCCTGTGGGCCATTCATGCTTACCCAAACGTTAGACACCGGTCAGTCAATGCAACTATTTCGTCCATATGGATCCGACCATCTTCCCCAACCCGTTCGAATTCCAACCCGAGCGTTGGATCGAAGCGAAGGACAAAGGTAACCGACTGGAGAAGTATATGGTTTCCTTCTCCAGAGGCAGTCGCCAGTGCGTCGGGATCAAGTACGTATCCTCAATTCCCTAGCATTTTGAAGTCCTCCGGAGAACTGATTTGCTGCCTGAACAGCCTCGCATATGCTGAGATGCGCTTAACCCTCGCAACCATATTGCGCCGATTCGAGCTTGAGAACTATGAGACCACCGTTGAAGACGTCCGCATCGCACGAGACTACTTTGTCGGTGTCCCAGAACCGGGATCGCAGGGCGTCAAGGCTGTTGTAACAGAGGTGTTGTGATGAGAACACGTAAGCAAAGTATCTAACTAATTGCCGTAATCGAAAAGCAAATGACCTCTTTCCTCGAATTTCATTTTAACGAGCCTATCATAGCAAAGGGTTCTTACACGAAGACCGGTGTAGGCATCACTCGATACTACCACTAACCTTGCATTGAGGGTGTTGTAGATCTTTTCGGGGTCGCAAACCTTCTGCTACATAACTATGGCCCGTTCGTTACTCAGGAGTCAGTGCTTAGTTACCAGTACAGAGTTGGGTCAGCAGAGTAATCAGTGCTCGTCCTGTATCTAGATAAGGATCGTCTGCGCTGCCCAAGGCTTGGTCACGATGTCGATCATTACTAGATAATGAAATCGCAGCGACAGATATGGTCAGTCAATCGCGGTTGGCTATGGGTAGACTTCTACTGCTTTCTTGCCTTGCAGTAGTTCTAACCTTACAGGTTCCGTCATTCCTCACTGCTCTTTGAGATCATCCACTGTCGATAAAAAAGGCAGATAAGGTTCTAACTGACTCCCACCTTCATCTGATCTGGGGCACAGTCCTCGATAGTCCCACCATAATAATCCGGCCAAGGTGCCACAAGGCTTGGCCATGTTAACAGCCGTATTTGGACAATTTCCAGCTAATTGGGAACAATGGGGGTGCAGATTTGATATATTCTCGCTTTGAGGATGCGTCCATCACGTAATAATAATAATGTACCCTGGTTTCTATGAGCACAGGTTATCCATGATCATTTAGCCAGTTCGAATAAGCCGTCCTAATGGCGGGAAGAGGCAGCAATAATACCAATACTTACTGTGAGCAGTGACCGCTATTGGCTCGCTAACGACGACAAAGAGTCCTTTGTGGTCATATTGATGTGGATCTGGTGCGGAGAGGTGGCGCCCGCTTCAGGAAGATGAATCAAATTTCTCGAGCTTTACGGACCGGTAGCGCACAATACATAAATACCAATGGTGATGGCAACAATACTACTACTAATAATAATCATCATCATCATCGTCTGACTGCTGTGTAACTACCTACTTGAACGGGAAACATCAGGATTTATTTTCCGCCCGACGATTGGCCCGGGCTAACCCCTCGTCCGAGGGGAAAATCGAATCCTTATCCTGATGGATAAGCCCAGGCAGAAACTAACAGAGAAAATAAGCTCCCGAATCCCAAACTGCGGAACTGATCATACTTCTTTAGGAAGCTCAATTCCTCGCCATGCGCTATCATGTTCCTAGCATCCCGCAACTGGCAGGCAAAAAGCTCTTCACGCGGCCGGTCTCGCGTTTTATTTGAGGCTGGCCTCGCGGATTTTCATGCTCACAGAGATGCCGTCCTCGTGAAGCCTGCTTTACTTTCTCTACTTTCCTTTTGGCAGAACTGCTAGCCGTGCACCATGGGGTTGACCTCAGCGTGCAAGACGGTCCACGTGGGCCGTCATCAGAAGCATCAGAAATGGTCAAAAGATGAACCCCCAGTCTTGACTATTTCCTCCGGTGACACTGTTACCTTTGACACTATCGACGGGAGTAATGGCCAGATAGTGGAAGACTCTGCCATTTCTGCCATAGATTCCTTCGATATCAGCCTTGCAGATCCCGTCTTTGGACCAGTCTTCATTCGTGATGCGGAACCGGGGGATGCTCTGAAAATCGAAATCTTGGATCTCCAAACAGCGAACTGGGGTTGGACGGCCATTATGCCAGGATTCGGACTGCTCGCCAACGAATTCCCAGATGCCCACTTGAAGATATGGAAGTTGGATCAAGACACCGGCTTCGCGAAGTTTAACGACAATATACGTATACCTCTTCGACCTTTTTTAGGGACCATGGGACTTGCAGCAGGCGTGGAAGGTGAATTCTCAACAATCCCTCCAACAGACGTCGGTGGAAATATGGACTGTCGCGAACTCACGGCCGGCACCACACTTTACCTCCCTGTGCAGACGCCTGGTGCCCTATTCAGCTGTGGCGACGGTCACGCTGCCCAGGGTCATGGTGAAGTCTGTGGCACAGCGATTGAGACTCCCATGAGAGCTACTCTTCGATTTACCGTCTGCAAGGATCATTCATGGGTAACTTCGCCTCATTTCCAGACAGCCCCGCAGGCCGCAGCAACGCCATCTGTAACAGACAAAGGCAGATATTCGGTGATGGGTATCGACGCAGACTTGTTGGAGGCTGCAAAGAAGGCAGTTCGGAACACGATACAATGGCTGACGGCAACGAAAGGGCTGAGTCGATCTGAAGCATATATGCTCGCGAGTGTAGCAGGGGATCTCCAGATAGCTGAAGTAGTGGATCTGAATAATGCGGTCACGATGAGTCTGCCGTTAAATATCTTCGATTCTGAACAAAATGGTGCCTAACCCTCGTCATTTCTTTATCGAAGGAAATGCTTCGTTACCAGCTCATGACGTCCTGACGCAGGATCTCTGCTGGGGGTCTCGCGGGAACGTCAGCGTCGAAGTATATGGTTACGGACTACGGAAAGGGCTATGATCAAGCATGCTACGGGAATTAAAACAATATACAAAAATACCAACATATCGACCTATCGACCTATCTCATGTACGAGGGAGAAGCCGATGTGTCAGGAAATCCCACTTGCTTTTGGCGAGCACGGTTCTATTTTTCTGGGGAATATTTACAGTCTCTGGGACAGGTGGACAAATTTATATTGCTACCATATTACTACAGCGTCACTGGGAACAGGAAGCCTCTAGCTAGATGAAGCAGTGACTATTCAACAGCCACTGCACTATCTGGACTCCGCTGTTAAAGGAGGAGGATGTTTCTATAAAAAATATAGTGCTTTATATGAAGTCACATGGAGTTGACTGGCAAGCTAAGAAGAAGAATAAATAGCATTGTCTACATTAATAACCCACAGACTGTAAATCATTATTCTGGTTAACTGAAATATCTCGTCTTTTCCTTTTATTGCAGGTCACACTTATAAGGTATAAACAGCTACTAGCGAAAGGCCCCTATTATATAAGAACTATCTACTGCACTTCAACGCATGCATATGTATATTAAGCGAGATGTTGGTGAAATAGTTTCTGCACACAAAGCGAACGCCAGGTGATCTGTCAATTATCTATTTGCAGCAGGTTTTTTGAATCCTAGATATAGGATGCACTAGATTACTAGATTCTTTGCGTACCTATAGAGATGAATATGGGTTCAACTCCCCCCACCCCTAGAACTAGATTCAAGCAAGCAATTCAAAGTGTTCAGGTCAGACTATGCTTCTGTGCTATTCAATCTTCGACAAATAGTCCCATAAAGTAGAATACTGCTGAACTTTTCCAAGATCTAAGATGCCTTTGTCCCTCGTTAAACAGAGGATATAGTCGCAGTCGATTGATTATATTGGGAATTGAACCGCTCTGATTCTGGGACTAGTCAAAGGCGCTGGGTGATTCGACAAGTACTCACTACCACGGACATTCCCCTAGACCATCTCAGAAATAGCATAATGCCCAACAGTAGTATAAACTTGAAACTGAGATATCTCGGTTGGAAACTCAAGAGACCAAGTATGTATGTACTGTACATTCCCGGTCACATGACACCGCGTTTCCAGCGCGTCACCCGCCAACACGATTCGATACGCCTACCGAATACCAACAAACGATCGGATTCCTCGACATCCAAAGAAGAAACCACATGGATCCGGTTCTCGACGGGCTCAATGCTGCCCAGCGAGCCGCCGTGACCTCACCCGCATCGATCCTTCAGGTCCTTGCTCCTCCGGGCTCCGGAAAGACCAAGACGCTCACTGCCCGTGTAGCGTACTTGCTCTCTCACTATGGATACCGACCGCAGGACGTCATCTGCTGCACGTTCACCATCAAGGCAAGCCGCGAGATGCGGGAGCGAATCGCGAAGTTGATTGGAGACCAGCTCGAATCGAAGCTGATCCTGGGCACTTTCCACTCGATATGTCGCCGATATCTGATGGCTTATGGACATCTGATTGGGCTGCAGAAGGGATTCGGTATCGCTGATAGTAATGACAGTTTGGCGATTATTAAAGTATGGAGGCGTCTTTGAAGATAAATTTTTTTTTGGAGCGTTGGTTGAGGAGTGTTGCTTATTTTGTTTTCAATGGCAGAGAATCGTGAAGCGGTTACGACTAAACATCCAGCCCAACACGGCGCGGTCGAGGATCTCGACTCAAAAAGCGCACGGTGTCAGCCATGAGGAGTTGGCAGCCAAGCAGACAAAGGGTGTTGACCAGCAGGAGTTCGTGCAGGTTTATCGCGAATACGAGCTGGCGTTGGCGAGCTCCAACCTTCTTGACTACGATGATTTGCTACTGCGATGCGCTGATCTACTCAGACAGCATCCGCATTGCGTGTCTAACGTGCAAGCAGTCCTCGTGGATGAGTTTCAAGATACTAATCTCATACAGTTCGAACTCATGAATCTTTTCGCTGCTAGAAACAGACGTATCACGATTGTCGGTGATCCCGACCAGAGTATCTACGGTTTCCGCTCCGCGGAGATCAAGAACCTCACGCGCATGCAGAAGTTATATAAGGATACTTCAGTGGCTCTTTTGGAAGAGAACTATCGTTCATCGGCGTCTATCTTATCTTCCGCACAGGAGGTCATTGAACAAGATACCGCGAGGCCAGCGAAGAAGCTGCACCCAACACATTGCGTTGGATCAATGCCGGTGTTGAGGAGACTCCCGACTGCAGCTGCTGAAGCCCAATGGATAGTCATGGAGATCAAGAGATCTGTTGCGTTGACGGGAAACCTTTTGAACCATTCTGACTTTGCTATTCTCCTCCGCTCAGCGTCCCTATCACGCCAAATTGAGTCGGAGCTGGGAAAGAACGGTATCCCTTATCGAATGGTTGGCGGATCGCGATTCTTCGACAGAGTCGAGATAAAGCTCCTCCTGGATTACCTGCGAGTAGTGAGCCACACTGGGAACGGAGATGCGCTCTTACGCATCATCAACGTTCCCTCTCGGAAGATAGGGGATGAGACAGTCAAAATACTAACTGCAGGCGCGGAAGAGGCTGGCATACCTCTATGGAATTTCGTGAAGGACGTGGCACAGGGTCGCAGATCAACGAAGAAGAGTCTATCCAAGGCGGCCGACCAGGGCCTCAGTTCTTTCGTAGGGCTCATAGAGACCGCAAAAAGAAAACTGCTCGAATGCAACGATGAGTCGGCACCTAGGAAGCTCTTAGAATTCGTCATGAAGAAACTGTCCATGAGGGAATATCTCAAAGTCACATATCCCTTGGATGAAGAGAACAGATGGGCAAACGTGGAAGAGCTCCTAGCCCAAGCTGGAGATGATTCGGGCTCTCCAATGGCATCTGAGCAGGACGATAATCTTCCTGAAATCGAAGGCCTTGAACAACAACACGCTCATCCAGGCGAAGAGGCCTTGGCTCGGTTTCTCGCTAACGTCGCTTTATCCACAGAGGTCACTGCAGAAGAGGGTGATCAGCCGCAGGAGAAAGTTACTATTTCGACCATACATGCGGCAAAGGGTCTCGAATGGCCTGTTGTTTTCGTGCCAGCTGTATATGAGGGTATCATTCCACACTCGCGAGCGGAAGATAGCGACGAAGAAAGGCGGCTGCTATACGTCGCCATGACAAGAGCGCAGGCGCTCCTTTACCTCAGCTTTCCTCGTCGAAGTTCCACAACTGGTGAAGAGACGACTCAGACACCCTTTTTGACGCAGCGTATAGTAGAATTTCAGTTTCGAACCACTGGACCAAAGTTCCACGACAAGACTGTTTATGGTATCGCAGACATCCTGCGCCGGGACCGACCGTCACAAGAGGCTATGCTGAAAGGAATAGACGGCCTGCCGAGTGTAGAGGACAACCTCTGGACACCTGAAGGCGAGGAACATCCTGACACAGTTACCAGATGGGACGGCTCGCGTACGTCGGTTCTAGATGGTGAGCCTCCCTCAAAGAAACGTCGTTCCGACCAGAATCAGGCTATACAAACTTCGAATTTCGTGTCGGCTTCCACATACACAATGAACAATTCTTCCAGCTTCTCTATCCCTACCACCCTCTCCGGCGGCTTCTCAACAGCAAGGGAGCACTTAGCGACGCAAAATGTCGTTCAACCAGCTTCCGAGAACCGCCCTGAGAACAAAGCGACCGGGATTCGCTCTGCTGGGCGTAAGACGGGTTTGACACAAGGCAGCATATCGAATTTCTTTGGCCAGCCATCGTCGAAGAATGAAGCGTCCAGTCAGCGAGTCTCAGCCAGCCACCAGTCACTGGAAATGCCCGATCCCAGCACCGAGAGGTCGACAAATCTCGCTGGGGGCCAAGGTGCACACCCAAAGTACACCATTCCGCCCGCCATGACCAAGCATCGCATACAGCCACGAACTTGGCCACCTTCACGCCCAGCTCTTGGGGCATCCGAATCCAACCGGTACACGTGGCTCACCGGGCCCTCAACAGGCACAAAGGTGACGGAGGGCAAACATCAGAGAGAGAATGAGATCGCCGTCGAGAATCAGACAGGGTGGGTGAGTGATGGCATTAAGAACTCTTCCGAGTCCATCGCCCGCGTACGGCCTGCGACCACGTACCACACGACCACGATGTCCATGGTCCATCAACAAGGGTCCACAACCGGTCGAAAGACACTTGGGATTCGGCGCAGTATGAACGGTTGGGCCGACAGAATGAACAGGGCGGGCAATGGAAATCCGCCAGGTTAAGGGACAACATTACATCTTGTTGGATGTGTAGCGAAACCGCACTCGATTGGCTGGACTGTCCTGACTGCTTTGTCCTGATTGGATGCCTCGCGCAACAGCACCACGATAGAGCATACATGCCCAATTTGCTATCACGAACTGTACTCGACCATTTTCATGACTATGGGTGGCGTTCATCTTGAGGAAAGTACCTGGGGTCTTCTGCTCATATAGACATAATGAATTAATTCGATCCTTTACTCAAAATTTCCGATACAGACTTGCGCTTTCTAATAGAAAACATTGCAACAATAGAAGTCTCAAGCAAAGCAAAGAGAAGTAATGACCCAACTACTATCTAGTTAGTGTAGTTAATCAGAATCTACACTACCGAGTGCCTCGCTCCTTCAATCCATCAGAACGCAATCAGACAATACAATCAACGACAAGTAGATGCCAACATCCTCACAAGAAAAAGAGCATCATAAAGAACCGAATAAACCTCCTCAACGTACTAATAACAATACTGTAATGCCGACCCTCAAACCGAACTCATAACGATCTAGACTCCCCATTGCAACAAGCAACATAGCCGGAAATAAATTCCCTTCCCTTCTCGCACCTCCTCTCTTCACCGCAAGATAGAACACACCCACTCGGTCCGAGCCACGAAATGCAACCTATTAACCAAGAGACAGCATTAGTATTAGTTAGTTGACCATTATGGAGTCGTATTCGCAATTGCCAATATATCTAACTACTCCAAAGTTCAAGACCGAAGTCGAATTCAAAGTCCAGACAGGACGATCATCATGGCTAGACCTTGCCTTGTCTTTCTTGCATGTTCCCACGTCTGGTTCTAGAAGGGATCATCGCTGCGGTACTTGAAGATTGGTGGGGGATGTTGATCGGTTCGGGAGGAGTTTAGAGGGGAGCGGAGTGGAGTGGAGTGGAGGGGAGAGGAGAGGACACATATCTATTCTAAGTCTAGATAGTTAGATGCTCCGTAGTTAGTTAGTTATCTAGTTAGTAATACATACCTGCTCGGGTAGGTCTGGTCTGGTCGTAAGTTACTCGTAGACTAGGTATCTATCTAGGCTAGGCTATCTATCTTGGTACGTACTGGTGCTGGTGCTGGTGCTGGGGCATGAGCACAGACACCGTTGTTCGGTAACTATGTGGGTTGGTAACTATCTACTCGGACTAGAATCATAGATACTCCGTAGGTCTAGTTTACTTAGTGCTGGCTACTACGAGAGTACGGACCTCGACTTGTTTGTTTGGAGGTTTCTAAATTAGGCGAGGCCTGTGCCCCCTTCTTACTCCGTACGGACGGGAGAAATCGGGAGAGGAAAGACATGGTACGAATGGGCTGGTAGATAACTAAGTGGAGGAGGATATGAAAATCGTTGATGGATAGGGGATAACTAGTTATGGTACTGGAGTCTTAAGAGTGGTCTTTGATTGTTTCTTTGTATAGTAACATGTACTCCGTAGAGTACATACATTCCCGGGAAAGGATTGGTTGGCGGCGAATCAGGACACAAAAGGACATAGTTATACGCGTCATCAAAGACATTGCAACAGAGAATATGGACTTAGAGTCTTGACTATCATGTTTAATGGGGACTGATGTGCGCATACTATACTTACTATCTCTTTCTTTTCCAGTTCTAAATCTGAGCCTCTAACTGATTTGTAGATAGATATGTTCTGAGACAAGCTAAAAGGCTATTGGCTGCAGAAATGTCAGATAGCCATTGGTTCTAGACTCTGCATTGCGTCAAAAGATCCATTGCCTGAGGACTTACCGCAACATCCGGGCGGTCCCGAATCAAAATGAGGCGAGGAACTGTATTGCTGCTATCGATGCAATGACTACCGAGACAGAAGAGAGATCAGGATAGTAGCACTACCGAGATACCCCAAGGTTCACTGACAGCGGGAAAGAGTGGATCATCAGAGACGTTAAAGGCATCGGCTATATCAACATACCACCCCGGAGTCTACGGATAGGAATTCTGGGGTCACGATGTGGAGTACATATGGAAGCAGAACCTCTAACGGCTACCTGCATGGATCTAAGGTAGTGTAAGTAAGTCAAGCGTCAACCCGTTGAAGCTCTTCGTTGCTTCCGCGATACGCGCTACGAAGACAACGGAGAGGACTGGCGGTAGCCATCGTGGAGAAGCCGTAGAAGGTCTAGAAGCCCAAGACTCGGTGGTCTGGTCCCAATGTGAATAGATAGCACAGCAGAGCTGCACGACTGCAATCCCTGAACGAGCTTCCAACGGTGTGCAGAGCATCGGGGAGCGCTTTCCGGTCTGGGCGAGGCAGCGGGAATCTCCAGCTTGCATCGCTTGTTAAATCTCCCGTTTTTATTCGTCGATATGAGAACCCTCCACGCAGACAAGGATAGAACAGGGGTTTGTTCTTTCTAAGACACAAAGGGAAAGGAAGGCGGAGACGATGTTTCGTGTCAACGAAGATTGTCCATGACTACTCCGTAGCTGGTGCTTCAGGCGGTGCCGCGGTGGTTAGAAGCGGCCTGTGCAAGCGTTAGATCCCCCGCCCTCTACCCTCGGCATCTGAGATCCTCAAGTCGCCTAGGGGAGCGTGGTTAAACTGGGGGCATCTGGAAGGTCTAGAAGGGCGCCAGAAGGCGCCTGTGAAACAAGTAGCGAACACACCGTTAGAGAGCATATTGACCAATAATAACAACATCCTGCCAGAAGCAGTGGCTTCGTCAAGCTGGCACGACCTGGTTGGCTCTCCCCTGTGTGGCTTATGAAGCTCCATCAGCCTTGTCGTTGTAAAGGGACCCTTTGCTTTGGGCATGATAGAGGAGGAGGCAAGGAAATGCGGTGGGATTATTGTCGCCCAAATGGTCTGTCCCGATCTTCTGTTGTAAGTAAGCCAGAAGGTCTGTTTTTCGGGATCACTTGGGAGACCGGAAGCGATCCGGGATCGCACAAGGCTCTGCGGCCAACTTGATGATTCCCCAATAGACAGATGACAATCCAGAATTAGACTCCATCTTGGAGCTTTGAGCTTTGGGCGTCAGGGGTGAGCCATTCAGGGCCAGCTGAGGATGCATCAAGGCCGTGAGAATCGTCTGTCCCTGACAGTAGTGACTACTAGTGAGTGAGTTAGTACCACGTCGACTGCCAACCAGATGAAACTGCAGATGGAATGCAGATGGGCCACGTCCTAAGCGTAGTCCCAATAGATGATAGTCTAGCAGAAACGAGATCGCCAGCAGTTGAAGCGGTGGAAGCAATAATGGAAAAGTCACTGGACATTGGGCTTAACCCGATCAGGCCAGGCAACAACAGTTCCAACATTGACCATCCAGTGTGCATCCACAGCTGTCCATCCACGTCCACAGTCTATTGCCCTCTAACATCTGGTTGGAGAGGGAAACAGGCAATGATCGATTGTCTCAGTCTCCGTGGAGGGACGGTGATCTTTGTTCCGGTTTGCTGCCTTGAACGGCTTTGGGAGCCTGGCGTGTCTCTGCTCCAATAGTCCTGCCCCCCGTCGCAGCCCTGACGGTTCCCGTGTGTGGTCCCAGGCGCTGCCAATTCGCAACTACGCCCAAAGAGATCCCCAGAACAGGCCCAAAAAAAGAAACCAAAGAAGAAGCAGAAGAAGAAAGGGACAGAGGCGATGAGCGTCACGGGAAAACTATTATTCGAGGGGTCGTGCTGGCCCCTGGTCGACCAGGCCGTGTCAGATCCGATTCGGGACGCCTCAGCTCAGGGCCCAAACCGTCGACTTGACTTGACTTTACTTTGCCTAAACTAAACTCAACGATCGTTCATACCAGATTCGGGATCCCATGGACTCGCGCTCTCTCGACCGCTTCTCCATGCCATCCCTACTGTTGCTTTGCCCTGTCTCTGGTCGGTGACGTCGGGTCTGGACAGGCTGCTCCCCCACAGGCCTGGGATAGTCAGCGGGGATAGTCTTGCACCGCGCGATCAACGACGGAGTTCTATGGTGCATTCCATTGATGCCTTCACTTCTGAGAATCATACAAAAGGCTGCTGGTTTCCAGTCTATTCTTGTCTCCATCAGTCTCAAAGACCATCATCAGAACTTTAAGAGTCATTTCAACCATCATCCTCGTTGCTATAAACCCTCCATCCGCCTCTGTGACTGCCTTGCTCAGCCACCTTCTAATCATACTTTGAAGATCTTATCTGCCTGATAACTGCCTGATCTATCTATCTCTACGTTCTCCTGATCTTCCCTGGAAATCAACCATCTGTGACAGTTGACTTCCCATTGCCGACCTCCTCGTTACCTTGATCGCATCTTGGGTGACTGTTCCGCCGATACTCCTTCTTTATCTCACCTTATCGTCATTGATACTCCGTCTACCATATCCAACATGATGGACAAGATTGCCCCGTCCAACTCTACTGCCTCCAGCAAGGGCAGTAAAGGTAGCACCGGGGAGATCAAGACTGATGTGCGAGGTACGTCCCAACTCCCAAATGGACGGGCCCGCTGCCCTTGGTCCTCTGCAGCCTCGACCCGAAAGTATCTGAAGCTAACCCGAAACGTTCTGATACAGGCTCGAATCCACCGCCTCGCAGCTCCCCGGGCAGGGTCGTCGTTGTCCATAACGGGGGAGGTCCCAGCTATGAGCAGCGGCCTGTCGACATGTCGCGGTGGAGATAAACAGCTTCTCCTCCGTCCTGGGCAGAAAGCATGCGACGCGCAGCGGCCGCTATCATTGGGTGACCTGGCGGAATAGGCGGACTGGAGAGACTATTTGTCGCGGGCCCGCTGGTTTCCGCGCGTCTTTGGGGGATTTGCCCCGGACAAAGTGAGGCGGAAGATCGACGCACGGATTCCCGTGGCTTTCACAACCCTCCAGATGAAGCCATTATTGGCGGATATTAACGGAACATTCTGGGCCTTGACCGACTCGCTTGTCCGCCTGCATTTTTACGATTACAGTCTCCCGCCAACTCGTCCGCAAATGCCCGGTATCCTTGGTTGCCGTCCGTGTCGCACCACTGCCGAAACGTCTTGATCTTGTACCATCCCTGTACGAATATCGGAGTCGGTGTTCTAATATCTTCTTTTTGCGGCTATTCGGTTTCCTGCTGCTTCCATCATACCTTGTTTATTATGAGCGACACAAGGCGCAACACATACGAGACTCCCGCCCCCTTGACATTTCCCTTGTTTGTTTGTTTGTGTCTTTCTCACTGGTGTATATGTGCTCCGACCCTTCCTGGATAATTACTTGGTTGAGCCTTATCCAGACAGCGAATAAGATCTGTCATGAGCACAGGTCCATGAGAGGCTTTCCTTTTTTTTTTGTATCCTATTGGTTTTGTCATGCTTTTTTGGCCGAAAGTGACATGTATAATGGGTGACTGGCTGGGCCAGCGCACCGGGTTGAGGTGTTGAAAGGTGTTTGTGATTTACTCGGTGCTTTTTTGCATGTATTACTCTCCTTTTGCTTGGGCGTCAAAGGTCCATCAAGGCAACATGCGCAGTACATCTGTCTGCGTTGTTTACTATTGATGTCATCATCGGCTCCTGTCTACAGCATCGTTTCTGTACTTTTAACTCCGCAAGATGGGGACCACGAGACTAGATACTTATACAGACACAATATAGGCTCACGCCTAAAGATAATGCACCATCCTTCACCGTTGTCCTAACATATAACAGTAATAGCTCCCAGAGCAGAGCAATTATTTTGGTTAATAACATGGACAACAATGCTGACATGGCGCTTAGGACTTTTGAGGTCTCATCGAGAACCGAGTATAGGAGGATACCTCGGGAAGGGAACCAGAGCAGAAGGGAAGGCGTGATATAGTTTCAGCTAGCGGTCATGGCGAGCCTCAGCCGCAAGCAAGCCTCATCTGATCGTCTATCATAGGGATTTGCACAGGCTCACGCCCCATTCGACGTCGCCAATTTGGTCATCTTGAGATCTCGTGAGGTACATGCGATATCCTCGCCGAGTGGACGGAAAGGGGCAAAGGTCACAAATCGTATATTGACACATTCTAAGATCATACAGTCATTAGGCAGTCCTGCACTGGCCACCAAGATCATGCCACCAGTCTAGCCTCAAGAATTGTCTGGCTTCCTGCCTGGCTACGCCAGATCTTCACCAGCTTCAACCCAGCGCTTGCGAACATCTTCTTCCAATCCGTCTCGGTTCGCTCTCGGCCTCCAAAGGTGAACATGGCATGATCCATCCAGTACGGGGCCATATCCTCCACTCCGCCTGGTCGTTCACTTCCGTACTCGGGGACCACCATTTCTCCTATCAGGACTCGTGAATCAGGCGCCATGGCAGGGACTATCTGCTGGAGGATGTTCAGGCAATGAGCGTCCGTCCAGTTGTGAAAGCAGCGGCGGATATAGTAAGCATGAGCATCTGGTAGTTATACGTCAGCATCGTCGACCTATCTCTCACTTCCAGTCTTGGTTCATTTATGTACTACTTACGTTTAACCGGCTGTGGAGTGAAAAAGTCATGTGCCATCTTCTCGATGCCTGGAAGTTCCGGGTAAGAGTCCAAAACTAGTGGGCGGTCCTGGATGATGAATTTTCCTTGCAACTCCGGCCATTCATTTTTGATCTGCAACAATGACTGCCCTCTGCCACCACCAATATCCACAATCAACGGTCGTGTCTCCCTGTCGGGCACATTGGCCAGCTCTGTACCGAAAGGATACATGCCCAGGACGGGAAGGACGAAATCCTGAGTCGACATGGCAACATCAAACTGCTTGATGCGCCTTGGATCCTGGGAAATAATCTCGAAAAACGTCTTGCCATCTTGCCCGTTACCCCATGTAAAGGGATTGCTCGTCATGCTTGTCGTATCCTTGCCACCGACCTCTCTGAAATACTCCGGGAGTCTGGATGTATTCACCAAAATCTCATCGCACCTGTGCTCAATCTGTTAGAATAGCCGCCGCCTTCTGCCACTGATGATAATGGAAAACTCACATGAGCTTGAAGAAGTCCACTTCGTGCCCGTCCAGGTATGCCAGGGAGAAAGGAGTATGCGCGTATTCATCCGGACCGACCATGTCGAATATTCCCGTTACAGTGGTAATGCGCATTAGACGTACTAATTAACATCCATGAGTATCCTATCCGCAGATCCTAGATGCAACTCCTTCAAGGGAACTCACCAATGAGTGCTTCATCGGCCTTGACTTTGGCTGCTAGCTCCTTTGCGGAGATGCTTCCCTCTCGAGGAATGTTTTCCGGCACACGAAGCTCCAAGAGACCACGCAGATTGCATGTTTCAACGAACTATGATACAGATAATAATATCGATCAGTTGTGTTCTTATATCTCAAAGATCCATCGTCCACTTCATAAGAGAGAACGATGATATCAAAGACAATAGTATATAGTTATAAGTTTTTATCGCTTGACCCAACATAACCTTGCACATTATTGACGGGAAAGGAAAAAAACAGCGAGACGATGATTGGCATACGTTGGTGAAATGATCGAATATAGCCTCCTTAGGATCCTTCAAGCGATGCGTGAGCTTGTTGAGAGACTGCACCAGCCTCAACCGTTGTGCGCGGTCCGTCTGGTCTGTTTTCTCGAATTCCTTGATAGATGCAAGGATATCTTCGCATTGAGCGCTCAAGGATTGAGCCTTCGACATGATGATTGGAGCTCCTAAGTATCTGATGTCCGTCTTGTCATGTCAGTTTAGATCGCTTCATCCAAGCCGATTGGAGGCAATTCCGCAACAATGAAATGGCATGGAAACTGGGGTTTACCTCTCTGTGTTAGCCCAGCAGAATGACAGGCAAGAAGAGGAGGTCCGTATTCGCGGCGCGACCGGAAAGATGAAGGGAGAGAGAGAGAGAGCAGAGGAAGCAGATAAATAGATATTATAAGTATACGTACGGGCGAGCACACCAACCGGATGACGATCTCACAAAGTCAAGAAGAAGAGGAGACCAGGGGGCCTATTTAATATTTACCTCTTGATCTCCTATCAATTGTTATTTATTCCTCCACTTGATTATTGCGGGCCGACAAGGGAAACCCAACCCCCACTTCGAACTTGCTTTGCTCTTCTTTACTTAAGCTAATCTAACTAACTAATATCGGCTTCAGTCTCCACGCCGTCTATGCACATCAGACAGGCGTATCAATTGTTCTTGGCATCCACGGGAAGTTCATCGTAGTGGATAAGTATGGTATATTGCCATCTATCTATCTATCTATATGAAGGCTCTGTCCATCCTCGATACTTAAAAGGAACCGGAACCCCAGAAACAAAGTCCACCCTCTCCACATATACACCGCATGTGCAACGCAACACTGAAAAAATGCATGTGCATGTAAGATCTTGTTTTAGACTTTTTTTTTTTTGTGCCAAAGTAGCCACACTAACTAGTTACTGCAAGCAGCATCTCACATCATCATTCGGGACTTCTCGGTCTTCTACCTAGCCGCCTCTTTTTCTCAATAATTCGGACGGAGACCGGGGATCCCACCTTTGATCAGATCATCACCATATCCCTTACAACAACCCACAAGGTTAGCTAGGTTTTTCGTCAATGTTGACGATCATAGCATAGCTCAGCTGTCTATATGTCTGTAGATGAGATATATATCATCGTGTTTTCCTTTCCAATGCAAAAGAAAGAAAAAAAGGAACCTGGATCGGCTTCTCCCGCTACCCTACGAGAGTCTAGAGAGAGAGGGGCAAGGCAGGCGGGGAAGCCCCTCTACGGCAGTTAGCTATATCGGCCCTTTATATCGGCCCTGAGTGTCCAAACAAGCAAGTCAAGTTAATTCTATTGGATAATGGTTAATAACATACCCCTTACCCTTGTCTCTCAGGACGATGAAGGAACTGTCAGTTACATACCTACCCTGGTTTGATTGCTTTTGCTTTATTCTCCCACTAGTTTTTGCTGGGAACTATATAGAATAGATTATAATAATACCTATCGGCGACTTCAGTCTAGATACATAGTTAGATGCTTGTCTTTTTTTTTTTTTTTTTTTTTTTTGTGCGGTTTAAATAATAATAGCTTCTTTCTTGAGAAGAAAAGGAAAAATGAAAGAGAAAGAGAAAGAGAAAGAGAAAGAGAAAGAGAGGAATTACTCGTGACACGCCTCCAACGAAGATCCAATGAAATAAATATACCCTGACATAAAAACATAACTAGCTTACTAGGCAACAGGATTAACTAACTAGATTGTAATCTACATGTAGCTAGTCTTCGTTAAACCAGAATCAAATTCACCAAAATAGATATATCAATAATCAGCTCGACTATTTATACGTTCCTGAAACAAAGATACAAGAGGAGCGAGAAGTAACTAATTACTCACTCAGTTCTTCCTTTCTTCCTTTCTTTTTTTCTCTTCCCTATAATAATTTGACCCGAAAATAGAATCCAAGGGACCCCTTAGTTATAGAAATTCCAAAAGATTATATCAAATAAAAACCATCCATTCCATTCCATATCAATCCATTTACGCTAATTCGTATTCATATCCCTGGCTATGGCCTCTTTTCCAAAAATTCCCGAAACCATTCCCAGCGCCATGCCAATGTTGTAGAGCAAATCACCGCCCATGAAGGTGTGTTGAGAATAAAATAAAAGAAAGAGCGTAGTGATAATGCGCAGGTTGGCCGTTATGCGCAGAGTGCATGCTCTTCTTTTTTGACCCTTGCCGCATTTTCTTCCAGCTCGAATCCCTACCAAAATGCGGTCCCCGGAAACCAAAAATGAAACATATGGGTTTGAGGGTAATAAAACATAGTCAGAAAGAAGAGAGATTTGGTATCATAAAAACCCGGGGGGAAGGGGAAGAATAGGGGGTTGTTTTTGGTGTAGATCCGCTCATCGACTGCACTTGCGGTTATATACCATCGCAGTAGTGTGGTGTTTCTTTTTTTGCAAACGCTTCGAGATTGAGTGTCATAATGAGCAAGGACGGTAGGGTCCGAGAAGTCGATCAACTGGAAATTCGCGTATCAGGTGCGTCTTCCGGTTTGCGACCGAAGACGACATGTCTGTTGAAGGGCGAATTAGTATCTCAAACGAATCTGAATCGTCCATTTGAGAAAGAGAACTCACTCTGCGATGTACATGCGATTGTTCAGATCGTTAAATTCGCTGCGCACTTTTGCAAGGAGGATCCGAACTTCGTCTGGACTCCAACCTAGATGACGGGTGTATAGGGCAAGACTGTAGCCTTCGACGCCCTGGTTCATCGCTTGTCCACGGATTCGGCCGATTTCTCTCATCTTTGGATCCTCGTGCCAGGGAGCGAGCGGTAGCTGCACATCACAGAAGATCAGTGAATGGCTCCTCTAGATAGTAGGGATAGGATAGTAAACTGCAGGACGTACCTTGATGATTACATCCTGCACGTCGACAAAACCCGCATCGATCATATGCTGCTTCTGATCCCTGGCCACATTCAATCGCGTCCCGTTGAGTATACTAGCCTCGTCCAGTTTTTCGAGGAACATCTTCGACCATTTTGGAATTGTGCCATCCTCGCGTTGAAACCAAGCGTCATTCTCCTGCATCTCCAGCCAGCCTCCTGGTTTCAGGTGTTCGAATGCTTGTCGATGGAAGCGCGGCCAGTCACGAACACCTCCGCATAGAGTGCGCGTATGGATGTAGTCAAACTGCTGCGTATATAGCCAGTCATCTTCGGCGTCGTCGACTTCGAAGGTCAAGTTCGGAGGTACCCTATTCCTTTCAATCAGTTTTCCTTTGCGACAAATGCAGACATCGTTCAGTGGACAGTCAAGACATACCATAATGGCTGTATAGGACTAAGATCGGTGCCAATCACCCTGGCAGAGGGATAATTCCTGTAAGCGCATGCGCAATCAGTCTACTATATTCTTTTCTCGAAAATACATTTCGAAACGAAGAAGAGAATCCATACTCTGCGAAATCGATCGCCCAATCTCCACGGCCTGTCCCCACGTCTAGGACATTCTGCGGATCGGGGGATATCGGCGCAAGATGGAGCCTACCATCAAATGCGAGTTCGTGCATAAGGTGAATCTTCCCCAGAGTTAGTGTAACGCGCGAAGCAGAAGGCGGATCAGAAAGACATACCAAGAACAGCTTGTTTTGCTCTTGGTCATCATTCGGCTAGATTGCCTCGTTAGCAAACGAATCATCCTCGTTTCCCGCGGATGGTGTTCAAAAGTACCATTATATACTTCCCCTCGTGATAGGCATGATATCGTCTCCCATGCTGTAAGGATTGCGCTCGTCAGCGATCGGGTGGTAGTTAATGGCTCTTTTCAATTAGACTATCATACTTCGTACTGATAATTGAGAACGCTCGACGATAGAGAGTACGTCGACCCCTCCCCACTGTGTGAGAATACGTTGTTAGCTAACTGACTACGAGCCAAGGCCCGTGCTGATTCAGATGCAGTTGCGCCCAGAGCTTTACAGAATGATAGCGCGAGGCTGCACATACAAGGTCCCAATGGAGAAGCTATCATCATCTCGAGGATCCATCTGGTCTGCTGAATCCCATTCCGTCGGCGCCGTCGTTCGTGTAAAGATCGAAGACGAATCTTCCGTATCGGATTCTGATGCCATCCTGAGATTTTCGCAGTCGAGAATGGTCGCCAAAAAAGACAGGCACTAAGGAACAGAGGTATTGTCCGGTTGAACTCTTTATCAACGCTGGACAGGACGAGCGGGCGACACCATCATCACTGGACTGAGCAACGCAGAGTTGAGTTGACTACGAAGTACTGTCTGGCAATGTGGGCGAGTGAGCGATAATAATATCTGTATCACTAGCAATCACGGCAACCGAACGGGGAACATCGGGGTCTTCTCGAAGGCCATCGGCTACCGACTCAGGAGGCAATGTCGCGTTGTCATTCGGAGACTTTTGGGGCCAAGAGATCGCCGGGCCTGTGAAGAACGGCGAAAGCAACGAAAAGGATTTGACTGTCTATTCGGCAGTCCTGCTGGAGCCCGGTCCCGCCTTCTCCCGCGCCCGTTTTAACGATGCTTATAAGTGAAGTGATGGATGATGCTCGGAGGGGGGCATCCTAGCTACAGCCTATGCCGAGAAACGCTGAACTCGCTGTTGTTAACCCGGTTTACTCAGCTTACAGGACCAATCCTGGCCACTCGACATGGTATACTGCGATGATATAACGTCTAAGGGTGCCGCGGACACGTGCAGTATGATGCGTCCAGCTGCGGAAAAGATCGTTTCGAAGGGTTCCCGAGGAGTGCAGTTGCTGTTCTTGCTCAGGGTTTCAGGGATAGGGAGATAAAGGGAAGATGCCCTCGTTTTCAGATGTTACATATCTATCACCAGTGTTTAAAGAGCTTTTCTTGTCTTGTCGACGCATGGCTCAGCGGTTCGATGTCTCATCCATGATCCTGCATGCTGCCCTGCGAACCCCCGACTAGACTAGGATTTCAAGATGCACGAGATCATAAGGACGAATGAACCGTGGAGCAAGCGTGGGGCCGCGATGAGACCGAGGTCTTCCCGTCGAGAGAAGAAGAATAAATGACAAGTGGTGTTCGTGAAGAACTCCTCGATGGCTGGCTGGCTGAAGGATCGTGAGGACCGGTGGATCCACGATCCTCCTTAGCTTCATCCTTAAGCTTTGGCTTGGAAACAGGCGATGGATGAAGATCACTTGCTCTTGGCGGCGAGCACCGGCGAACTGACTCAATAATGCAGGATTGCCCGGCAGTTTCTACTTAGATAGGGATGAGGCAGTCAGCAATCAGAAATCATCCTACGGTCGAAGCGATGTCCGCTCACAAGACATGATGGTTGGCTTTAGGGACGAGGACCGGCTGCAGAAACGCACCCGAGATCTTCACGGCCTCGCTGGTCTGTCGATGGCCCAATCAGGACATCGGGGACCAGAGCTTTCCCAGTCATCCTTTCGTCCTTCGTCCTTCGTTGGAGTGGAAGTATGGTCCTTTGTACTGCAAGGTAAATAGATGGCAGCATTCTGAGCAAAAAAATTCCTTTGATGGATGAGCAGATCTGGCCGTCCAGACCGAGCTGAAGATATCAATCAGCTCGCGTCGCGATGCCAGCTGCTATATGACTGTGCATTGCATGCCGTGGAAACACGAAGAACAAACCGCAAGGGATGGAAGAGGATTGACAGGTACATACAGCGCGAAGTTGCATTCCAGTCATGTAGATATGGTACTCCAGGGCCAGTACTTCGGAACCGATACCATATATACGGTCGCGCGGGCCGTCCGTCGGCAGGGTGCGATATCCATGTGTGTGGAATGGAAGATCGTCAGGTACCGATGAGGCCTCATATCCCATCTCGGTCTGCAGAACGCGGAGTCTTCTTACTCGTAGGAAACCATGATTCGCAATACCCATGCTTGTTTTTGTATTTTTCTATCTGTCTGTCGAAGTACTAGTACTCTCGTACATGAACAATCTTCACCTTCCACCTTGCTTTTCCATTCTGGGTTTGCTTCCTCAGTCCATCCCACACCGGACAGCAACAGTTTTCATCTCTCCCCCTTTGGTCACACAGGTGCAATGTAATGCCTACAGGCTAATAGACGGATGCTTTTTTGTTTTTCGGCGTCCGTGCGCTTTTCTCAATCTGTTCCACTCCCCCTTTTTTTCAATTTGGCCTCCACGAGGCCGGTAATGCAAATGGTATCTTGCAGAGAGGGGGTACAACAAAAGTAGACAAGGCCGGACTTTAGGCACACAGGAGTGTACATGGACGCGCTCGCACAAAAACTGCTCAAGAACAAAGATATTTTTTAAAAAGAATAATTGTAGACACGAAGAATTGATTTCAAACTCGAAAAGACTCGCGCTTGCAATGCCAGTGATAGAACAGACACAGGAGTGAGGAGTAAAAAAAGAAACAGCAAAAGACGGGGAACAAAACATAATGAAAGGGGTATGTAAAAACGGGATATGCGAGATTCGACCAGAAGATTCTAGGTCACAGATTTTGGACCAGAGGTCGTTTCGATGATAGACAGGTATTTCAGGTTGGATAACTATGGCACAGAGGCTATGCACAAAAAAATGGCACACCCAGATATCATGGATTAGAAGAATAGCAAGGGACACATAGATCCTCTAAGTATGAACGCTGCGGGTCAGCGAATCAGGCTGGCCCACAAGATTAATACGCAGTTTTAATACGCTCGGGATTTCCAACGTTCCACCGCATATCCTGATGTCGAAGCTTCTGCTTAGAAGGCAGAGCTAAATCCCACCTGAGGCTGTTGAGGGTACGCCTGCTGCCCATAAGAACGCGCAGCTTGATATTCGTGTGAATTCGAGTATTGGACGGTCGGGGGCGGGGTGGGAGAGGGAGGACAGGGGTTAGCTACCCCCTTCGCTTGGGCGTTGGTAAATGCCTCATTCTCAGGCGTGATTGGCGGGGTGAGATATCCATTAGGCATGTTTCCAGAATACTGCTGCTTCTGAGGAGTGGCCAAACCAATCTCTCCGTTGTAAGGCTTCGAGTTCTCTGGGACTTCCGAAGGCGGCGAAGGTGGAGTGTACGAACTGGCAATGGAGGCCTGGCGGGCGAGGAACTGCTCGAGAAGCTTCGAGACGCGGGAGTAATGGGCAGAAGAGTACTTCCGGGCCAACACTTGTGACGGTTGATGCAACTGCTGAGACAATCCAACCAAGGTCATCGAATCGTAGTTCGCAGCCCATTCGGTGTGACGAGGTTGAGGCCGATTCAGGATGCAGCGAGAGAGAGCCAAGGCTGCCCTGGAAAGGTCAGCCGAAGGCTTGGACACGAACTCCCGGTGGAAGAGGGAAATCTCGAGGATGTACAGTGCAAGATGCTCTACTTCCGGGTCGTAGGGAGTATCGATGACGGCGATCTGAAGAAAGCTGTCGACAGTCGGGTGTCCAATGGTCCATCCCAGCGTCTGCAGAACGTGCCACTCCATCTGGATGAACATGTCGTCATCGTACAGAGAGCAGCACATCGACTTCAGCTCCTTGATTGTGGGAACACGGTCCTTCTTGTCTCCGTACTTGGCGGCGATGAGGAGTGCTGCACAGCCAACGAGCTGGTAATGTCTCTTGTACACAACACGCTTCGAGCAGTATCTGTCGAGGAGGTTGATGGTCAGGAAGAGAGTGGCCGGCAAGAGCTGGAATGCGGTGTGCGCTTCGATCAAGAAGTCAAGCAGATACGGGCGCATGAACCACTGGATCTCCGTTTGAATGTCAATCGAGTCGACATCGGGAAGCGTAGCCGTCTGGAAGAAATAGGGGTTAGCCAATGTGACACCAACACGGACTCACTTCCAAGATCACATATGAAGGGAAACTAACATCCATCTCAAGCATGTGGCTCAGGATATCATCCTGGTACTCCTCGCTAGCCTGTCTCGACAGCTCGTCTGCCATGGCGTATTGACGTTCCCGAGCAATGAGCTTTGCGTGTTCCTTGGGATCCATGTGAGGAGCAGGGAAATCTTCGTATGTTTCCACGAAGAAGCTATCGCACGGTTGATATTTGTGAGCGTGACGTTGTTGATAAGCCATGCTTGCAATATCCTCCGATAAGTTATCCGGTTGTCGAAGATTAATGGTAGATTCGGTGTCGAGATTCCGAAATGAGAGGACCTGAAACACCAAGGTGTGTCTATCAGGAAACGACGGAATTAAGAGAATGACAGTCGTCGAATTAAAATGCAAATAAGGATTGGAATTAGTTGGAAAACAATATTAATGAGAGGTCAGTGTCGACAATAGTCCGCACACTGCAGTCGAAGGTGGCCAGGACCCAGATATAAGTCTGCTTGGCCTAAGCTAGAACGTGCGAGGATCTCATTAGCAGGTGGTATTTAGAAGCTAAGGATTAGATTTCGGGAATACAGGGGACATGTATGAAGGGAACAGCCAGGCTAAAAAGCAAGTGAAGCGAGGTAGAAGGAGGTCTCCTTGACGAGTGGTACTAACCCAGAATAAAGGCCTTCAGGCAGAGGGCACGTTGCAACCCTTACCGTGACGGCGAGTCTGGCATCTAGGCTGGGACAGGACGCAGGAATGAACCTGAGGAACTGGCTGTAGGATACCGGTCAAGAGATGAAGCACGAGTCAACGCCTCCACCCCTTCGATCCGATAACTTAGGCGTGCAGGCCTGTATGTGCCGCGGAATGTGGGGAACACCAGCGGGACAGGGACAACCCTATCTAGGGGCAGATTGTCAGGGGAGGTATTATGCACGCGAAGAATGATCAAGACGTACACTTTTGAAGACTCACGTCGTTCAATTATCTGGTACAGACCTGAGATAGGTACGTCCAGAGAGCTGTTCAACGGCTGAAAAAATGGTCCACAAGGGAAAAAACGATGCGGATTTTTACAGGTCGAGAAACTTTCTGCAGGAGACGAGTGCGTTAGCTTATTCTCTCGGCATGTACTGCGCTCTAAGAAGTCTGTCGAAGATATTGTCCGAGTGGAAGGAGAGCGCGTTGTGCACTGAGGTATGTGAGGACTGAGACTCTCATTCCCAGAAGATAGCCGACCGAGCGAATGCCCACACACCACTATCCTGTCGCGACCTCCTTTATGTTAACCTCACGGCTGGCCCTTTGGCTATGCCTAAAGTTAACGGTACGTCGACTACTCGACGTTTCTTCCTAACACGCTACCTTACACGGGTCTCGCAGTGGCATACCCGTGTACCTCCCTCTTCAAGGAATGAGATGCCCTCCAGCGCGGTCCCAATTCTCATGCACCGTTATCTTTACCAAATCCTCGATGTGCAAGGCTTCCTTAGACTGATATCAAAGCTGACGAAGCTCGATTTAATGAAGCTCTGGGGCTCCGCAGCCCAGGGGATGATGAACCGATGATGGACAAGACTCATGACCACGGGTGAAAAATTATCTCCGATTCCAGATTATATATTCCAGGCGGACGCAGTGAAGCATTTCGAAGCTCGATCGGTGGGTATGCCATGATATCTCGAGATTGAACTCGGAGCGGGGGGTATAAAATTGCAGACACAAGGAAAAAAAGAGGGCACCCTTACCTCTCAAAAGACACAACACCGAATCATATACACAGAAAAATCGAAAAAGGCCAGGAAAAAAGCAGCCAAAGAAGAATTCCTTCTTTTCTGTTCCTGTGTATTTCGCTCGTCTAACCGGCAGGAGCTGTATACAAGGAAGACTACCGTCGATCGTTACGGAACGCGATGGCACCGTTGACTCGAGGGTAGAGGAAGGAATCGAAACTGGAGACTCGACGAGAGCTTCACAGGCGTCGAAGAGGGGGGAACGTCGGAGCAGAACTGACGGACACGGCTCGACTGGAGAACTGATGCAGCAGGCAGGATGCGGTGTCAACCGGATGGTCCAGTCGACAGATCACAGCCAATGGATCAGTCTCAGATCTCTCCAAGATTTTGGCGGAAGGAAGAGAGGAGGAGAGAACAAGAGGCGGAGATGAAGGAGGAGAGGGAGAGAAAGGTGAGGAGGGAGTTTCTCTCTCCAGGCGGGTGTAGAGGAGAGAAGGAGAAGAGATCAAGAGAACCGAGACGAGAGGTTGAGGTCCCTGGACCTTCTCTGTTCGAGCGTTCGCTGCCCGCGCCGTATGGTAAGACGTGACGGTGTCAGGGTGTATGGGTATCGGATTACGGGTACGGCAAGAGGCTCACCGCCGTCCGTACGGTTCCGTCTCGTTTCGTCTCGTCCCGGACCAGTACCAGACCACCAGCGCTGCTTGGCTGGTTTTGGTCTCCATCAGCCTAGGATGGGAGAGCGATTGGCTGCCGCTGGAGAGCCGCCGTCTCGGGGGGCTTTCTGCGCCGGCGTATGGAAACCAACGTCAGTGAGCAGGTATTATTATTATTGTATACAATAATACATACGGGGGGGTTTCGTACGCCCATACAGTTGGACGCAAGACCACTGCCTGGCTCGACCGCGCCTGTGTACGGCGTAATAGTTCTACACTATCTACGCGCGGGTATCCCAGCGAGTGGCTCCATGAAGCTGCGACCGAATGCTGCTTGATTACTCGCGCAGGACGTTGAACTCAGTAGTAGTAAAGTCAGAACCTGGCAGGGTCTGCCTCATGGGGCCTGAACGCGGAGCGACTGCCAGCACGGTAAGTGCTCGACACCGCCCCAGTTTTGGCGGTCGCAAAAAAAAAGGAAGCCTGAGCCTTTCAGGAGAGAGAGACCCTCTTTCGAGCATATCATGCATTCACTGTCGCTGCTACTTCGTCCCCCCACAAGCGGCTGCTCATCATCATCCTGATGCGCGACCCCTGGGCGGAGAATAAAAGAGCGTTTCCAGGGTGCGGATGTATGTAATTAATTATTATTATTATTATTATTTCAGGGTCAAGCGCACCAGTACCGTAGACAAGTCGTTTCTCCACGATTTCCGGACCTTCGTAAGAACCGGCTTGGAGCCTCCTGAAAAAAACTCTCTAAACCTCCACGGTTCAGCGCGCGACGAGTATCTAATTAGTAGTAGTACTACCAAGACGCTTGCTCAGTACAACTTAGTGGGGGATGATCCCCGTCGCAGAAGAGAGAGAGAACCGGTCAGCCAGTGGCCGCTAATCGCATCACCCCCCATCCGGCTCAAAAGCCAGTTCGCCTAGAACAGTAATATTAATCTCTCCCAAGCTGCGTCAGATTGATACCGGACGCTTGCTCTTCTGCAGCCTCCGATACTGCTGTTGATGCCATGCAGCCTCTGCGCCGCCGCTAATATTCTGTGGTATCGTACGCGCTCTCGCGCGACTCGCAAAGGAATCCTGATCACTTAACCCGCAGAACCGGGACGGTTGGGGTCCTCAGCCCTTCCACATCTTGGATGAGCCGCTCTGTAACCCCATCTTAACTCCATTTGGCAGAAATGAAAATACGCTCGCGTCCCAGGCTCTACCACCGCGTCTGGCGAACCGACACGCCTGTTCGTCCATAAACCAGGTTTACCCTGAACACTTGGATAGCCCATCACGTCTCATTCCTGCAGTAGTTCCAGGCTGCAGCCGTGAGTGGAACTACTCTACACTGGCGCATCACCGGTTCTTTTGATATGGGGTTTCCGCTTTCATTTTTATCTAGTTAGTTATCCACTATTATTAAGAGTCGCGGTGATAGGAATGTCTCCCCGGTTGATGCGGGGTGCGCCTCGACAGGTATCATCGACACGAACTTCGTCGAGGAAATAGAATCAAGACATCAAAGACGGTATTTGGCCATGGTTAAGATCTTCCTTTGACCCTTACATCAGTCGCTTCGTAAGGTGACATGTTGTCTATCTGGTAGCGCGGTTCTACAAAGAATGCCTTTTTTTTTATCGTCAAATGCATGATAATCCTCAAAGGGTCTAGATCCACAGACAATTACTCGCTGGTCTAGAAGAAGATCGGACGGCGTTGCATGTAAACAGAGCCCTACAGAACGGAGTCCCTTCTCTTATTCGTGCTATGAGTAGATGTGGAAACAGCGGTCAAGTGGTCATCTTTACCGACAATAGAGCTGGTTCTCTGATTCGACCAGCCATTTCATATATGGCACTTCATTCTAACGATGCTGCCATGTATGTATGTACTACTATATCCTAAGCAGTGGACTCTGCAACTGTTTCGCTGTAGGAACCCGGAACCCTTACTTCTTCAGCATGCATTGTGTTGGTTCTGTGCCACATTGAAGAAGTGACATAGATTACGGGAGAGCTTTTGAAGATGACAACAAAGTTCCGGATGAATGGCACTTTCTAGAATATTAGTTTGTGGCTGTTGTGTTGTGTCTATTCGGTTCCTTTATTTGCTTGTGTCAATTCTTCGCCATGATTTAGACAAAGGACACGCAAGAACCCGAACATGCCACAAGAGATTTTCCATCTCGTGTTCACAGCGTAGTTATTGTAACCGAGGTCCCTACGCTATTGCAGTATGTACTGTACTGTAGATTGATATACTTTGCTGGGACGAAGCAAGGGATGCCGGGGAAGCGGTTCGACCGGCGCGATACAGAAACCCTCTTTGAGAGAATCATCACTTTCAAACCACCGTTATCTGTCACCTGCCTGTCGGAGTGTATAATAGATTGCAACAGAGTTCAGGTCCTTTGTTTACTCTAGAGAGCAAAAACCCATTATTTGCAGCTAACTCTTTGGTCAGGATGTCCCATGATCTGGTTGATCCGCGGCAGATCGAATCCCCTTGGCCATTTAGCCGCCGGACAGCCCCGGCTCCAACTGGTTGGATCCCGCCGCATGGCCTGCACCGGGCCACAGCCGGGCTTAACTAAAATTACGGTACTGGGGGTGCAATCCTATCCGTCTGCTCCAAGCTGCGGCTGCTGCTGCTGTGCTGCTCCCTTGCAACTGCACAGCCGCTTTATCTAGAATCCATCCAGCCATGAGGTATGTAGTTATTCCTACATGTGAGATTATATTTCCCTTGCAATCATGAACGATCCTTCTTGCTGTAGGGCCGTAGGGCCCAACACCAGCCGCCAGCTTCACGTCAGATCCTTGTTCCTGGGTCTAGAGCTCTCCTAAGCTAACGATATCAGGAGATGGAACACGATTAGGATACGGTGGCTTTCCTGTACATGTTGGTTCCCGTAGTAGAGACATGTTAGCAGCGGTCGTAATCTGCTTAAAGCGACGGTTGCTAACGCCATTCCCCAGCATTGACGATAATCTCGAGTCTTCCAGAACTATGGCAGCACTGCAGCAGTACGGAGTACTCTCGTAGCAAAATTCTTGATGAGCGCGTGTCTGATCACTAAGTCCAACAGCTGCTGCCTGCTCTCAATTCTGCTTTGACTGATTTACCCCTGTTTATGATGATTATTTCTTGCTGTAGATCGCTTCCGGTGTTTCGAGGCATAGATAGCTGCTTCGGCTTAGGTACGGTACGGGAAAGTTTACTTACGACGGCGAGGCGCCCCTTTTCCCTCGACCCTTCGCGGTAAGCGCAGATCGTTTGAATGATGATAATGATAATAATACTCAACCGGCATTATCTATATTTATTTATTAGAATGATTATGATCAAACCATTGTTCCAACTTCGCCCCAATTTCCACAGATGGGGGAGGAAACAGAAGTGGCAGATGATGGGTAGTCTAGTCTGCAATATGATCGCAGTGATAAAGACATGGATTATACCTAGCCACCTGACATGTCCCATCCGCCGTCGTTCCGTCCTGTCTTTTCGACAAATGATTGGATAGGATTCGTCGAAACATATGCAGGGCAATAGGGGACACAACGACATGTTGCAGCGTAAACCTCGTAAATCATGAGCCACCTAGCCTCAAGCAGTGGAGTTTACTTTGGGCTTTTGCCCTTCGCGGCATCACTCCCGGAAGCTTGCATGGTTCATGTAAGGATCATCCTTCCAGAAGGCCATGATAATAATAAGAATTCTAATCCGCTGTGCCACACCAGATGTCCTTTCTTTACTCAGCTACTACTTACTCGTCTGAAACGTGCGCATGAAAGCAAAACCTCTAGGTAATCCAACCTACCGGACCCTGACGGGATGTTAGCGACTCAACAAGGAACACTAGACTCGTATCAAGTCTATCAAGTGCCACGAAACAGTTTTGGACACTTACAACACGACGTACGACCGTGATCCTAAAGCTACATTTCGAAAAAGCAGACAGGTAGTTTTACACGAAAGCGTTTCAATGCATTTGATATCACTATATTATGTGGCGTCCGTCCCGTCTCCAGCCATCCGACCGAACAGTGTATTATGTACTGTACAACGTGGACGGTCGTTAAGCATAGTTGACAGTAAAACTCGCTATTAACATTACCAGATGAATCAAATAATGAAATTGCCAGTTGCAACATATCATCCTCCAGTCCATGCGTTCGATCCTTAGGTCAGGGGTTAAGTATGTCTTACTGCGCGAGTCCGCGTGCATGGCTCTCTATATATAGCATATGCATGGATTATGGTACTTATGTTTACATCACTGAAATCGCTTCTTGGAGTATTATTAAGGTAGTAAACGGTTCTCTTTCGCCGCTCTCTCCTTACCGCGAAGCTGCAAGATGCACCTGCATATCCGGTTCCTTGCACAAGTGTCGTTACGAAGTCAATGCTCTGCAGTCTACCCGAAGCAACAACGCGTTTTACATCATGGACCCGTTAAATCATAAGTACGTACAGTATTTAGATACAGAACTGAGACAATAATAATACGTCGTTATCAAAGCAAGGGGAGATGCACAGCAAAGACGATAGCCTTTTCCTCTGTTTTTTCCACGAGGATTCTGGAACCCTGCTTACTCGGGGTTTCTGTGGTTAGTTAACTGCTCCGTAATTAACTTAAACTGGTGAGGTGTGTGCAACGTGGAGAACGAGCCAGTACAGTAGCGCTCTAGTATCATTAGTGAAGTGGTCTTTCCTTTACCAAGCATTCGTTGTCGGTGTGTCACGTCCGTGTGGAGACGACCCTCCTATTTCCGAGTTGCGTGTAAGTAAAAAGAGGACGACTAACTATTCCTGTACCAGGAGTAACAGGATACAGTAGTTATAAAAATTTATGCTCATCATAGTTATATAATATAACACATAGAGATTTTCGGGTTCTTGGATCCCGGTCTTGAGCTTTCTAGATTTTTCTTCCTCGGGGCGTCGCTTAACCACCATCTACACGGTTTTCTATACAATTACACGGGCGAATGATCCAAAAAGGTCAAGGGCAGTTGAAAGCGGAACAAAATAATAGATGTCAGAAATCCACAGCGGAGCGAGCAGCACGATGAGAGGCGAGAAGAGCGGGAGAAAATTTTTGTCTCGTCTCTCAACGGACCTCTGCCACGCGAGAGATTGTAAAATGCAGAAAAGAACAATGGTCCGCTCCCCACAACGAAACAGCGGTTTGACATCAGGGCCCGGCCCGCCGAGGAAAACCTCGAAACAAAAAAGGAACAGATCGAAAGAAAAAGAAGAAAAAATCAACTTCGATTTTTTTGTTTCCTCCGCCACCCCACTGCGATTTCCCAGTTCCGATCCACTACTGGGCAGGGCAAATCTGGAGGCTAGGTAAATCGCCGGACGGAGCGGGTTGGGGACCAAGTGGACGTAAGGCAGTTTTGATCATGTCATAGCGGACAGTCTGGAAGGGCGGAAAGGGCAATGAGAGGAACGCTGGCGGAGGCATTCTCTGGCAAAAATCTGTTAGGCGCGGTGAAGAAAACGGTGAAAAAGACTGGTAGACTACGCGCGCGTTCGCATAGGCGTCGAATTTACTGTACAAACAGTCCACTCGTTATATATAAGACACGATACACCGAGTACCTGCATCGAATCTCCACATTCGGAAATCAGTCGGGTGACAAAGGCAGTTTGAACTGGTAAGTCGCGGGTAACGCCTCGTGTTTCTCTTTGTTTTCGTCCTACGGAGCTCCGCTTAAGAAAAAAAATTTTTTTTATCTTCCTTAAGCAAGCTACGAGTGTAGGTCGTGTACGAGATGTCTAATTCTTTCCCCTCGCGCCAACAGGACAATGAGAATTCGTCTTCTTGCTGTGCTACTGGTGGCTTAGTCTGGCTGAGCTACGATCCTTGATCGTTTATATATGTGGCTGAAAGAGAAAACATAATAGGTAGATGCCAGATCTTTAAGTCTCTAGGAGAAAAATGGAATTTATACAAAGTAATAGCTCTCGCAATAAAGATTGATATAATAACATGAACAACCATCTCATCCCACAGAATCTACTGCTGCAAGAGAGCTAGCAAAAGAGCGGCATGGCGTTTGCCTGTATACTCGAAAGCGATGCAGGTTTGACGAATCAGAACGCCACAATTCCGACTGCAACATAGGCGATGAGTTCCCTTGCACGATAGATGGCAATATGCCTCTTTTGGGAAAACCCGCGTCTTTGCCTTCGTCTGGGCTCAACTAACGTCTCAAGCGCTCTTCGCCGTTCGCTTGTGTTCTGTTTACGTTCTTGATCGTTCCAAGGCGCGCTTTCGACTGGCTCAGAGCCTCCCAGCCGGCCTTACCGTGTTGCTTGTTGTCTCGTAAAGGGTCACAGACCAAGTGGTAATGGCCGTATGTATCCTATACAGAGGTTTACAGTATTGTAACATCAGAGGTGTAAGAAACGTACAGCACACTCGACAAGTATTCTATACAGTACAGACCGTCCCGGATACTACGCTGGATAGAGTTGACCGTAGGCAGACGAGGCGGATACTATCGTCAGAGACTCCACAAACCCCAAAAGGATTAATATGGGTTCATATGGGTATCTTACCGTAGAAGGCCACGGAAGAGCCGATTAAAAAGGAGCATGCCGTCATCTGGCAGCTGTGCCAATGCCTTCTCTCCTGCATAATTGACCTCTTCTCAAACTACGGTACACATGCGGTCTGTGATCAGGATATCCGAGGACGACGGGCTTGATTTTCCTTTCAATAGTTTTCACTCTCGTTCGTTCGCGTCAATAATTCTTGCTCCTGGACGCTTCAACACGGCTCAGTTGCGGCCAGTTTGCCCGGAGCTTTACGTTACAAGTGTTGGTTAGGCATCCCACGAGAATACCAGGGGTTTCTACCAGATTTGCCCCCCCGGGCAAGCGAACAAACAGCATGGCGCACGCGAAGGCAACACAAAGCACCATTGAAGGCGTGTCGACACAGCTCCATTGGCTTTGTCCCGCTGATTTGATGTTTTGACCGTACTCTCTATCTAAACATCGCGTTTATATTTATTTATTGTCGATCAGGCGCGTTGTGATTCTCGTCTTTTTGGTCCCAGAGTTCCTGGCCCCCCCGGAAAGGATTGCGACTCCTGAACCCACTTCGCTGGACGGTCAAACAGGTAAAGAAGCTTCAGCCGCGTCCCAGCACGCGATCATTTCGGAGTCACACCGAGTGCGGAAACTGCAACAGATTCTCGTCATCTTGAAGGAAAATAGTAGCGTTATCGTTATCGATGGATTGAGCTGCAACTTCGGCCCTCTTAATCATGCTCAGCGTAGTACAAAACTTGAATGCCGTTTGTTTGCGTCTCACATCCCCGGGATGGGTCCTTCGAGACACTCAATGCCCTCTGGTTCTTGATCCATAGAGTCAATGGGATTATATACTTGCACGTTTATGCTGGAGTTGTTTATGAAACCCGCGCTGGCTGACATAGGGGTTCTTGTCAAATCCCTCTTGCCACCGACGGGAGGAAAACATCCATGCACATACTTATCAAATTAGCACGCCAGCATGCTGTGATTTATGCTTCAAGCAGAACAGGTACTCAAAACACCACGATTTCCTGTTATGGGAGTTTAATGAGCCAAGCCCGAAAGAACCTGACATTATTGAAGGTTGAAGGTCGTGCTAAACTCGAGACAGAACCTGCGCCGCTGAAACTGCAGCTATGCCTACTTCTGGTTGCGCGTTGATGGTTTACCCGGAAGTATAATCGACTTTTGCGATCGTGTACGATCGTAATCAACAGCGCCATCCATCAATGGCTATTCTTGTAAACGGGAAAAGGGAATAGACCTTTTTTGAAATACAGGCATATTCCTCTAGTCATATCTTGTTCTTTAATCTTGAGACGCCCGCATGCAGCCGGCTTAAGTATGCATCTAGTTAGTTACCTGCAACGCCGCCTGTAGTAAGCATTCTTCTTTTCTTAACTAATTGCCTTTGTCTCGTGCTCTTTTAACACAAATCAGGTACTTGATTTAGCGAGGTTACGTCTAGATGTATCACATAAATGATCCAAATTTCGGGAACACGCTATGGCTGAGTATGTTGTCGTCGCGCGCTTATAGCTGGCTGCGAGATAGATGTAATAGTCGCAGATAAACTTCTAACTATCCTTTGCGTCGGAATCGCGAACCGCTTGCCTTGCCTGCTCCCAGGTCTTCGCGTCCCAGAATTTCAAATGGATTAGTTTCCTGGTAGCCACGCGATAGGTCCTTGTCGGAGACTCCTAGATGCGCGTTTCGCTTGCGGAGGTTCAATCAGAAATGCTAGATGCAATTGGCGCTCTTTACACTGCTATGATGCATTCGATCCCCTGAGAGAGACACCAACAAATGCTTTTGATTGAATCTGGTCGAAAGTTTCTGGCGATTGTGGCACTCGACAGTGGAAACCCAGCTCCACGAGTGCGTTTATCAACGCGGAGTTGCCATTTAACAATACTTCAAACGCCCCGCAGTCTTCTAACCTTGTAAACATAGCTTCCAATCAGGTCTCCCGATTGAACTTTTCTCCTCATCGATTCAGCTCACAATGTAAGAGAAAGACAGCGCCTTGGCAGTAGTAGACGTCGCAGCTGCGCGATCTGCGCGAGTAATGCCAGGTTTTCTTTCGCCGGCGAACCGACCTGAAGCATGATTTGCCCCAAAGCCTCCACGAGCCAGATCTTGCGCTTGATACTAGCATATGCACGCAAAGAACCAGGCAACCCCTGGCAGAGAGCAGGAAATAGTTCCTACTGGGCTGAGACTGCGGCATAGCCAGAGTTCAAATGCGTATCTTATCAGGGATCCCACGACAGAGAAACGAGGGGCACGCTCAATAGCCCCTCGTCATTATCATCCGCCGCACCGCACGGGCAAGCCACCCCATACCAGACCGAGTGACGTGGCAATCCTCCGATCTTTTTGGGAGACCTATGAGATACCATATACACCCTGCGTACATGACATCGATACAGGAACCGGCAATAATTACAACTACTGCTTACCTTCAATGCCGTGCTGTGTTGCGTGCTCTAGGTTGCACTGCTCTTCGTCGCGTCTCTACCACAGCTGGACGGCGATATCATGGCTGGCTACTAAGCGTTGTTATTTCAGGTTCTGTGCCGTTGTTGCATAAAAAAGCAAGGTTTCTCGATGTTCGTTTGCGACACAGGGGTCGGATTGAAATACCGCCTGGTTCGGGTGCGCGTGCTTGTTGTAATCATTGATCGAGACGATGAACGCTCAAGCAATAAGTAATACTTACAGTTCTCTAGAGAAATTGCAGCTTCGATACATTGGGCGACGGTATTATACTCCAACGTCAAAGTCTATACTCCCATGGATTACTTACCTGCTCCGTCTCGACTTCCTGTATAACGTGTTATACATCAACGATCATGTGGCATATGGACTATCAAAACTTCCTTTAACACGAAAGCGAGTTCGGTGAATATCAGTTGACAATCGATTAAAGGTATCGGAGCCCTCCTTACTATGAGAAGCGATGCCCTGGCCTAAGCTGTGACTGCGAGCTGTGATAGCTAATAGGGTGCCTCACTCATCAAAGCATAGAGAATTTCATCGATAATCCTATTAATGGAACATACCATAACATCCCTCTAATTACCCGACTAGCTCTCTATAGAATGTCTAGCGAGCCAGAACCATCCTTACAGGATATGTGTTGTCAGCTCTCTATGAACAAGCCCGATGCACGAATCTCATGATAGATAGGACAACCCATTCTTGCTGCTGTATATATGACTTGTTCTTTCTTCTGATACCCTCTAGACGAGGCATTCCCGATAAATAGAACAAGCTACCTTGTCTAGTAAACTTGGAATATCTGTGAGATAGTTATGCATAGACAAGCGCTTGATCAAGGATGAATCATTCTTGCTCTATCTCACTTCTGCCAATGCTGACATATCCTCGTTACAATGCTTTTTCCAGAGGCTATAATAACTATCATTATTGGTAGTGAATGGATGCGATTCATTTGGCTCGACCGAGAGAGATTTTTCAGTCCCATCTGGACAAGGAAGTCTCGTATTGTATAGGATTTCGCTTGGACCATCAGGTCTTCTCTAAACGGGCTTATACTTATTTCTATGTTGGATAGATTCTAGCATATTCTTACCTGTTTTCGCCAATGTTTCGAATTCTGAGGGGTCAAACTTAGGAGATAAGGGTGATTCAATAAGGAAATTCATCAGATATCTCATAACTATGTATATGGTACTCCGTACACTTACCTAAGGTAGTTAGCCTAGACTAGCCGATGGACCACTCCTGGCATATAATGATGACCTAGCCAGAATGAATGAGATAACCATGTGTACTACCTAGTGCATCTATTAGCTCATAAAATGCCTTGTAGAGACTGGGAACAGCAATCAAGCATTCAATATTTTTCTAATGTACTGTACATACTAGATACAGGACTTTCCAGCCAACTGAAACATAGGGGTAAGTGGAACCGAGTCACGTGATGATACGGCCCCGGGAAAAACTTCCCCATAGGAAAAATGTTCGGCGGGCAGAAAATAACCGCGAAGAAAAGATAGCAACCGCTGAAAAAAGAATCGCAGCACCAGCAACACCCTCGTCAACGCAATATCTCGGTGCGTGACATGGCTGCATAGCGGGCGACTTCGGTCGTAGAAGGCACAGATTGATCGCGATACTTTGTCTGCCTTCTTCATTTCTGGATTTCAGCGCAAAATTTCAGACCGAGTTCACCGCAGCTATACCGTCAGCCATGGATATTCATCGTTGTCGCTTCGTGCCATACAATCCCCAGGCAATCAATGCGCTAGCATTCTCGCATCCTCCGGCGGCAGATCAGGCTGGACGAGGAGTTCCGACCCTGAGACTTGCGATTGGTCGCGCGAACGGTGACATCGAGATTTGGAATCCCCTGCGAGGCGCTTGGTTTCAAGAGACGGTCTTTCGAGGAGGCAAGGATCGCAGTATCGAAGGGCTTGTTTGGACACTTGATCCGGCAGAGGATAACCCTGATGGCAGCAACAGCAAGCTGCCTGGCAAACTGCGTCTGTTCAGTATCGGTTATTCGACTGCGGTCACGGAGTGGGACCTCGAGCAGGGCCGTCCTGCACGCCACTCGAGTGGAAACTATGGAGAGATCTGGTGTCTAGCAGCTCAGCCAAGGTGGAAAGCTACAAAAAGAGGCAAGGATGGAAAACTTCTGCCTCCCGCAGAAGGAGAATACACTGGGCAGCATCTCGCTGCGGGATGTGCGGACGGCTCGATAGTCATTCTATCGACTGCCGATTCAGATCTCAAGTTCCTACGAATAATGCGTCCATCTACGAAGCGAGCAAGAGTTCTTAGCATCACCTTCCAGACTCGCGATATTATCGTTGCCGGATATGCCGACAGCTCTATCCGATTGTTCGATATTCGAAACGGACAGCTGTTGAGGACTGTATCTCTTGGTAGGGGTCCCACTGGTGGGCCAAAGGAGATCTTAGTTTGGACGGTCAAGTGTCTGCCCGATGGTACCATCGTCTCGGGTGACTCGACCGGAGAAATCCGATTTTGGGATGCGAAGAACTACTCCCTCATTCAGCGTCTACAGAACCACCAGGCGGATGTGCTGGACGTCGCTGTCAGTGCAGATGGTGAGACCGTCATCAGTGGAGGTGCCGATCAGAGAACTGTTGTTTATAGGCTGAAGGAAGGGGAGAAGGGTGACAAACGACGGAGGTGGGCAGAGGTTATGCATCGGCGGTATCATACACATGATGTCAAGACATTTGCCGTGTATGAGACCAAGGAAATTAGCATTGTCGTGTCCGGAGGTATGATCCATGCCCACTCAATTTGCTGTGATAGAGAACTAACCGCCATTTCCAGGTCCTGACGCCTCTCCTGTTGTTCTCCCAATGAGAGAATTCGGAAAGGAACACCATAGGAAGCTCTCTGCCCTCCCACAAATTCCGCAGATCACATCCGCTCCGTCCTCACGGTTGATAATGAGCTTCTGGGATAGGGAGGTCAGCATATGGCGCATGTCTCGTGGTCTTGAGTCGTTGGCCGAAGGTATCGATGCGCCGAAGCATCGACTTGTTGCAAAGGTTCTGGTCCAGGTAAGATCTCATCAGCATGAACGGCTGTTTGGTATGCGGTTCTAATGGAACAATAGGGTGAAGAGAACATCGCGTCGGCTATGCTTTCGCCGGATGGCAAGCTTCTTGCTGTCGCCACTATCTCTAGCGTGAAGCTGTTCTCTGTCCGCAGACGGAAGGGTGATGAGAGAGGGACTCTCCGCGTGCAGAAGCTAGATCTTCCTTCCGACTTGGCAGACGAGGGGGCGCGACTTGTCTCCCTATCATCCGACAGCCGGTGGCTCTGTGTTGTCCGTCCTAATAGCGATATCTACCTTGCTAGGATCGTGCCAGCGGTATCCCCGCAAGAAAAGCCCCAGGTGCTCCCTGAGCTCACCAAGGTTGAGAGAGCCCCGCGCCATGCTCGACATGAGAAAGCGGGACATGGTACGCTCGGAAATTTTGAGAGGACGATACGATCGGTTGCATTCTCCGATAACAGCAAAATCCTTGCAGCGGGAGATTTATCTGGCTGCGTGGACACCTGGACGCTCACGGATGCCACAGAAGATGCATCCAAGAAGCCACGGAGAGCAGAGGAAGACTCTGATGAGGAGTCCGACGATGAGGATGAGCAGCCTATTATTGAGGGTCAACGTTGGCAACTTGCATCCCTGGAGTCGCCGATACCTCGTCTACAATCAGGAATCATCCTGCTCTCCTTCCGCCCCCAGGCTGATGCGAAAACGAAGTTGCTTACAAACGGATCTGACCATCCTGCTCATGACAATCAGACGGCAGAGTACCGTTTGATGGTGGTGACTAGTGAACACCAACTGGTTGAGTTCGACGCATCGAAAGGAAAGCTATCTGAATGGTCAAGGCGGAACCCCAAGGCATATCTCCCGGCTGAATTTACTGGTGTCAAAGACCGAGCTATGGGAGCTGTCTGGGACGTTCATGATGGGCGTGAACGTCTTTGGCTCTACGGCACATCCTGGCTGTGGATGTTCGATCTGACGCAGGACTTCCCCTCAGAGAAGCTCGATGACCATGAAGATGGCCAGGGTAGCACGGATCTGGTCAAAGCTGCATCGCACAAGAGAAAACGGGATTTGGAAGAGGACGAAGCATTTGAAAGGAAAAAGCAAAACAGTGGTGCTGGAGACCGGATTCCCCGTTCACAGGCTGACGTCTCCATGGGCACCAAAGTACGCAAGATTGACGGCCGTGACGAGGCCCAAGGGGAGTGGATTTCGCTCGAGAAGAGAAATCGACGTGGTGACGACGGAGACGACTACGAGCATGACGAAGAGTTCATCGCCGAGAGTGAAGCAAATCTAGCTCGCCTGCGCCGCGGTTCTCGACAGGAAGAGAACGGTGCTGATCTCTCGAAGCGCCTTCTGAATGGTACAGCAAACGGTGATACTCCTACGCCGAAGAAAAAGGCCCAAGCCCGTTTTGATTCCCCCTCGCAGCAACAGCTCGTGCAGGTTGATAATGATGGACATCCGCAGCCACCACGCCGATGGTGGCATACATACAAGTACCGAGATCTGCTTGGTGTTGTCCCACTTCAAAGATCCGGGGGAGATGAAGATGAAGATGAGGACGCAGAAGATGATCAAGGTCTTCTCGAGGTTGCAGTTGTGGAGCGACCGATGTGGGATGTGGATTTGCCCGGTCGGTATGTGAGGGACTATGAATGAAGTAGGGCAATTCAACAGCGCATGGAATAGTCTAGTTCTTGCAGTTGTGAGTCTTTAGAGCATCTTGAGCTCGCTGCGCGGCGTATTCATAGACATTTTTTTGGTTTTCTTGTTGACAAGGTCAATGATGTATGTAATTCTAAAACGTACAAAAAGTTTCAAGGACTGGTTTTTCATGCAGTAAGTATATTGGCTTCAGTTCGTTTATGGTGTGCCCCAGACCATCAGCTGTCATGAGAGGAGAAACAATGCCGATCCTCATCCCGAACCGCATAAGCACAGCGTCGGATGCTGCCAACGCAGTACGATTGTTACCTAGTTGCCGCGGCTGCATCTTTCTGTTCGATTGGCTTGGCTTCATCAGCTCACCGCGCATCTCGAATGGATCCTCGATCTTTCCAAGGCGTTAAAGGATTCACCGTGCGTAGCTTCTCCGCTCGTTTGATTGCTCCCTTGAGACCACCGGGCTGGCTACTAACCAAGGGGGCCAAAAATGTATTGATGCTCCTATATTGTGCTGCCTGATTCGATTCATCCCTTCGTTCGTCTACATAATGTGCTACTGACTGGAGCAGTTCTCTTTGTGATCCAAAACCAGCTCGTCTCTTCCAACACACCCCCAGGGCTGCATTGATATCTTCCATCATCTTCCCGGACATAGTCTCCGCCACTTGTCTGCTCTGATGCAGTTCTTGTACTCTTAAGTACTTATGAAGAACGTATCTTGAGACCCGAGGATATCCTGCACGACAAACTGGTCGAGTACGCATCGAACAATGGAGGCTGTGTCGCCGCTTTGCGTTATTTGCGGGGCAGATGTCCCATATCGCCATATGGGCAACTCCTGGCGAAGAGAGTTCCGTGCAAGTCTGTACTATGTTTTCTTGTGCTCTCTGTTTCCCAAGGGAGCTTGATCTCTATATTTTTGGAACCGATCATGCTGACTTGGACCAGTTCGCTGTAAAACGGATCCAGATCTTCTTGATGGAGAGCCATTCTTAACCGGAGTCGGTGGCTACATCGCTCGTCATAGTCCAGTATCTGCTCCGTCAGATCCCAACAGGCGCTGGGATGATACTACTTATGAATACACGCAGGAAGATGTCTTCCCACCGTTGATCGGGGTTCCCAGACAGCCACGTCCTGGATTCATTCTCCATGAAACATGCTGGGAATTGCTCCAGAAGATGCTGAGCCCATCCCCAGTACCAGTGGAGCGGCTCTATAGCATATGCCTTTCATGTCCTGCTCATAAGAAGGGTTGGTTGGACTGGGGTCACGACTATGGACGACTAATGGATCGCCTTCCCTTGGATCGCTATCCTTGGGAAGATGTCTATGTTGTCGGATACGTGAAGCGGTATCTGGGCGACGAGGACTCACCACTGACGTATTTCAAATCTGAACCTCTACACGTCCCTGAACTCCAACAAGCCCTTGTGGACTCCCGTGAGCGACAAGAGAAATCTAGCCCCAACCCAATTTCTCCTGTCTTCCAGGGAGAGCCTGATTGCTTTCAACAGCTACCACAGGAACTACTTGAACATATCCAGATGCTCCTACCGTCGTGCAGCGTGTCCAGTCTGAGAACAGTCTCCAGGTCTTTCGCCAGTCTTCCCCTGAGTCAAGCGTTCTGGGCCTCTAGGTTTGAACGATCTCAAGAACGCGGATTCGTATACGAAGCGACAGATCCGGTATGCAGTGATATTTTGGAGCAGAGAGCTCGTGACTGGAAGATCCTCTACCAAAAGACTGCATTGAACGCCGCATCCTCGCGAGAAATGATGAACAGGAAGAGAATCTGGGAATCTACTAGAGACTTGGTGGACCTCCTTCTTCAGAGGCCTCTTACAGGCCCAGGTCTAGAAAGAAGCAAACACGGAATTCGGGGAGAAATGCCCCAGGGTAAAGACGTCTGGAGGGCAGCAGGCGGTGACTTTCTTCCGCGGTCACAAGGTCATTCTCCTTCTGGAATGCCTTGCAGAGCCATATTTGAGCAGGACGTGACGATCCCTGAGAGTTTATACCAGATAAAGGTCTCGATATGTGCCTTTAGCGGAAAGCGGTACATTTGCGGCCTACGATTGATTTCAGCCGACGAAGACGACGTGCTACTGGGCTATGTACTGCCCAACTCGGAGACACAGATAGACATCCGACAATTAAACGGAAGGTTGAATGGCTTCATTCTCGCAATTGGACCGAGAGGTATCCATGCCTTGCGAGTGGTAACTACGGCAGGAAATATCTCGAGTTGGGTGGGCAGTCCAGATGGTCTACCCCAAACTACCCGACTTTGCATGAGAAAGCCACTCAACTCCTTGAGAGCTTTCTTTGACGTGAGTTCCAAGAACAAAGATGCTTATGAGGACGCGACATGACACTAACAGGCATATAGGGCTTCAAGATGGTCTCATTGGCCGTCCCGACTGCGAGCGAGCCTCTTTTCGGAGACGACCCAGTGCATGAGCATCTCCCACTCCGATCCACTGGCCTCTGGTACCCGAGTGTTCCAGCAGAGCATCTCGAACTCCACGAAGCATCCTTCGCAGGGAGAAGCGTCTCCCTTTACGAATATCGACCCATTATCCATGTGATGTTTGGCGGGCCTAACGGCCAATACCTGAAATACCTAACCAAGATATCGGTAACAGTATCAAAAGCAGCCATTGTAGGAATCGATTTCTACTACACAGAAGACGCTCCATTGAGATCTCTACGAGCCTGCCATTCGACTGCTAGCGGCGATGATTCTGTCAAGACACCATTTTCAATCGACGGTCCAGGCGGAGAGCGCCTGACAGGAATCCAAGTGGATGGAGATTTCTTTCTCAGCTCTTCTGGTTCGGGATCGTATAGATATGGCGCCATAACCTCTCTAAAGGTAAAGTAACTACCTACTAAGTTCAAACATTCCCTTACCCCCTGAGAAAAGTCCTCACCGAGCCCATACACGCACCCCCTTCTTCCTTCCTTCTTCCTTACTAAATCCACACACACAGGTCACCACAAACCGCAACCGCTCCTTTATCTTCCAACCTAGCGCGATCCCTCTCCTCAGACTCCCCTCCGGTCCACACGTCCGTCAAAGACCAAAAAAAATCGAAATAGCAAGCGGAAAAACCATCACTGGAATCTACTTCATGCACGTAAGCTACCACTTCTCCCCCTTACCTAAACCCATACCCTCTCCCCCGCCCCCTTCCCTCCACCCGTCCGATTACCGCAAACCTCTCCTTTTTTTTTTTTCCCCGAGCCCAACCCGTGAGGAAAGACTAGAATTAAATGGATTACCCCAGTCGTTAATAAGGGGCTTTGATATGCAGGATCCCGCTTTCGGCATGATAAGCCTAAGTCCTATCTCTGAGGATCTGAACAGAGAATCATCATCTTCTTCTTCTTCAGAGAAAGATCTCGAGTCTACTCTTGCGGAGATGATGAAGAAATAGTAAATGTGAAAACGATGACGATTACAATTACGATGACGACGAAAAGAGAGAAAGAGAGAGAAGTTATATCAGAATGAAACATGCATACATACATACATACGTACATGATATCTAAACACATGTAGTGAGAGCGCAATCGTGTCTATTTTGGGGAGTTCTAGTACTATTGCAAAGGTTGAATTTGCTGCAAGAATGGTATCTTTGCGATATCCTCTTTTCGGGCTTTTTTATGTTATTTTGTGTTCGGTACAGGTACTGAGATCAATCGAATTCGATTCCTTGCCTCATTCATTCATTGACTATTTAAGTCCGTACGTAATGTATTCGAGGTTCTGATTTCTTTCTTGTAGTTGAAATGGGATACAGGCCAGCAGCAGTACTGGATATTATCTCTAGAACAAACTTACTTCTACAAGGCTAATGTCGTTGTCTCATAATTGATAAATCTTATTCCGAACTAGTCATTATATTTTTGTATGTATGCGTGCCTAAAATCCTAAGGGAATTGGAGAAAGCTCATCAAGCTGTACTTGAAGAAGAGTAAAGAGATAAATTGGCCTCTGTCGCACCTTCTTTCGTAAACCGACGTTGAATAGTAGGGTAATAAAAATCCCAGGCGAGACCGTCAGATGCACCCAGAGACGCATAATCGATATGCGATATCATGGCCGTTACATACACCGGAAAAGAACAGCAGAGAGAGAAAAAAAGGACCACAAAAGCGGGAGCGCCATGAGCACCCGTCCGTCAAAAAAAGAGATTGGTCTACATAGGTCATAACATGTTAAAATGGAACTCCAGCGTACTCCGAAAAGAAAGATATATCGCTGCTATCGTCCCCTTGCCAATCGTGATGGTTCTGTGGCATATCAAGCCCGAGCTCGTCCTGCAACCCGGTCTCCATCTGGCTTCTGGCCCAAACACGTTCACGGCGAGCAGTTTGATGATGATGCAGCGACGGTGGGAGAATCTGCGGGGGTACTCCCGGTTCATCGTTGATGTCAGTCGGAACGTTCACCTTCGAGTCTATCCTGCATCGCAGTGGTAAAGCTAACGTGGGATCAAGATGCACAGCCCTAGTCGCGTGGTTTCGCATCGTATTCATCGCGGTCACCGCATCAAGGGAGGCTTGAGCTTCTGCGCCCAAGCTCAGAACAGCCGAATTCTGCTGGGCCGTGAAGGAAGATGCGATGAAAGATGAAGGACTCGAACGGCGCGTGCACTCACGCAGAGTCATATGCGATGCTGTTGTTGACGGCGAAGGCTGAGCAGCCTTGAGAGAGCCAAGTGTCAGGTCGTTTCCCGTAGAAATAGTGCGTTGACGACCAGGCCCAGATTCTATAGATAGTGGTATATAGCAAATTACGATTCCGGCAACAAGTACTTGGCAGGCTTAGTAGCTCTGGGCGGACACCGTAGCAGGCTAGTAATGTGTAAGCAACATTGTAGATGACCGTAGATTGAAGCCTAGATGGCAAGCGTGCACAGAAAGCTGGGCACTGTGACACAAGACATGCGTGCCCCAGCTTGGCGAAATGAGAAAAGTAGAAGAGAAAGAGATCGGGCACTTACAGGACTGTTGAGCATGCTGTTCCGCTTATTCCTGCCTTTCTTGATGTGGCTTTTCAAGGCGCTCGAGTCGAGAGGCTTCAGCAGTTCGAAAGAACACAGAAGCTCTCCTGAAACCGACATGATTGCACCCCAGTTGTCAAATTCACCGCAGTACTATGTAACACGCTGTTAGCAAACAAAGACTCGACGAAAGGAAAACGCTCCAAGGAGCAGTTACAACACTTACGTTCGGGGCAGAAAACACGGTGACCAAGATTCGATCCTGGTAGAATTCATATCCATCCTCAACAACCATGTGCGCTCGGCACACCAGATCAAAGTCGTGCTTCTGCAAGAAGTCCATGATCACCTTTTTTCCAAAGCAATAGCTCACACCTCGTTCATTAGGTTCCCAATCTTCTTCCATATCTGCCGGATCACTCCACAACAGGTCATTCAGAAGACCATAGTCAGGTACGTCCGTGGGACGAGCGATACCGCGGATATCATCCATGTGAGACAGGCTAGGCGAAAGGCCACCGTGGACACAGAAAATCTTGCCAGCAACGATAGATGCGATGGGGAGGCAGTTGAAAGTATCGATGAACGTCTTCCAGACCTTGATGTTGCAGCGCCGCTTACACTCATCATAGAAACCATACACGCGAGTGACATTGGCGCATTCGTGGTTTCCACGGAGCAGGAAGAAGTTCTCAGGGTATTTGAGCTTATAGCACAGCAAAAGAAGGATCGTCTCGAGAGATTGTTTACCACGGTCGACGTAGTCGCCCAGGAAGAGGTAGTTTGCTGCAGGTGGGAATCCGCACATCTCGAAGAGTCTGATCAGGTCCGTATACTGACCATGGACGTCACCAACAATCTTCACAGGCGCAGACAGTTCAACCAGAGCAGGCTGGGACAGCAACAGCTCGCGAGCAGCAGTACAGATTGCCGTGATTTCAGCATTCTTCAAGCATACCGCTTTAGTGACTTTCGTGGAATAACCCGCATCGAGGAGACGTGAGATCATATCATCCAGATCAATCGACTTCAATGCGCCCATTCCCATTCCCACCCCGGGAGAGTTGCTGGCCTGTTCAATAGCTAGGATCTCCTGCATTATCGGGTTGAGCTGATTCTCGTGCTTGATGAGAATGGATTCGCCCGGGGCCAGAGGCGTCATTGGGGGGACGGACGGGGGCGCGTCGGACACCAGGTCAACCTCGCCTGCCTGCTGTGCAGCACCCACATCCTTATGGCCTCGATTCAACGACGTCGACTGGGAAGGAGATGGAGGAGGATCTGGAACAGCATCTGCATCGGATACCGCAGAGCCCGGGGACTGAGCTTGGCTTTGGCTTGATGCGTTCGACGGAGCTCTGTTTGCTCGAGCTGAGCGCGTGCTGTTGGTAGACTTTACTGAACCTGCATCAGACTTGTCGGTGTCCAACCCAGCCGTGGACCCCCTGGGACTGTCGCTGCCACCCTTGCCCGCTCCAGGGATCTTGCTCCGAATGGAACCCCGCAGCGATCGCAGAGACTCCTTGGTATCTGATCGGGAGAACGAGGGATACGACTGCAGCGAGTCGCCCGGTCCCGTTGGCGTACGTGAACCGCTCTTGGACTGTGACTGACCCATCGCGAGGAAAACTGGAGGCTTCAGAGCACAGAAGGGGCTAGATAGACTGCCGCCTACGGCTCACAGACGGAACTGGCGGCAACCCTCTTCGCAGCGGGATGGGATATGCAGGACAATATCAACAGTGGACTTGTTATTCGCAGCTTGGAGGATCGTGTGGAAGGGAACACACGATAAACGGCTGAAACGACAGAATACTGCTGCGGTCTCGACGAACAAGGACGATTTGGGGCGATAGTAGAGAGGACCGGGGAGGCAAGGCCACGGTCTGGCAAAGCGGTCTCAGGGAAGAAAGGGTGGTCAAGCGTGCGGATGTGATTCTCGACTGACTACTATCTGGCCGTGCGGACAATAATTAGCTCGACTTGCGGCGAGCTAAGCTGGAGCGTGCCAACGCTGGTTGGACCGGAGAGGGAGGATGGCTGTCTGGATTGACGCAGACAATTCTGCGACCAGCGTCTGACAGACTGCAAAGTGCAAAAAGCAAGCAAGCAAGCACAGCTGCCCGTCGACCAGCAGTTGGACAGAGCGAGAGGGCTTGATTCAAAGTCAGTACGGTGTGGGGTCCACGGAGACAAACGGGGGAGTGTACAGATGAATGACAGATAGAGTACAGCGGATGAGCGGACGGGGATTGAAGGCTTTCCAAACATCTGCCCTGTGGGGAAGAGGAGGCTGGGACATGCGTCATGTCATGATGGGCCATTTGGGGCTATTATTCGCACGTACCAGAGCAGCAACAACGCCTCGACGAGGGAGGAGGGGGGTGTTGACTTACGAAGAGAGCAGGGGAGGAAGATAATACCTGTTGAAACGGGACGTTCAGCAAGATGGCAAAATAATGAGAAATCGAAGCTGGGTTCGGATGGTCCGCAGCGGGTGGAGCGGAGAGGTTTGGAGTAGTAGCTAGAGTCGAGTAGCGTCGATAGATAGAGTAATAATTATTTCCAGCTGGAAGCAAAGCTGTTTCGGTCCTGCTGAACGAAGTCCAGTCAGTCCGTCCGTTTCGGTCTGGATCGCTCGCTACCGTCCCGTGACCCGCCGCTTCCGACGGCCAGCGCTTAACTAACTTAGTCGGTCTGTCTCTGGATTCCGCTTGTCGTTCGACACAGACTCACTATCGATTCCCAGGTCTCCCAATTGATACCCGAAGGCATCAAGCGCCGGAAAAGGAAATCACAATAATTCGAAAAAAGAAAAGATATTAGTGGGAGTTCAGTCGGGACGATTGTCTTACTCCCTCCTCAAACGCATAGGCCACGCTGCTCTGTCGCCTTCGCTGACATCAACATTCACCAGGCAATAGCCAACTAACAGCGTGTGAACCTTGGTTCTTGCCTGCCTCTGCTTGGCTGCACTCAGATGATGACACTACGACGCCCAGGGCTTTCTGGAGGCTCCGGGCTCTGGAGTCTGGAGGGGCAACAATAATAATAATATGCTCAGAACCCCCACTGGTTTTACCTCATCCCCGGAGTATAAATAGATTGATAACGTATGCTACGGCTAGAGTGGTTATGGTGCCTAAGGCTGTCCTGAAACGATGCTGCCCAACTTGAAAAAACCACGAGAATCTGGTGCGTTCTCGACCGTCAATAATGCGGATTAAGATACTACACGAGTCCGTTCTCATTGTAAGTTCGGAGGTAATCGAGATGCTGGCCATTTTGGTCTTCTAGACCCGAGGGGTCCAGTCCGTCGTCCAATACCCCGTCGCCAATGCTGGCCAGATTTATGCGGGTTGAATCAATGCGCATTCGTCACTCCGCATCGCCTTTTCTTCCACCTGCGCCGTGATAAGCCCTTGTGCTACCTGCAAAGTCGCCGTGCCACTCGCAGTATGCCTCCGCTGCGCCAAGCAAAAAACTAGCATCGGACTGTTTCCTCCTCGAGCTCCGAGGTTGGAGTGGTCCACGCGCCCGCACAGTTGCCAAGGCAGGAAGCGCAGCAACGCAGTAGAGAAATGCGAGCAAGACACGGAGTAGTAAGATACGTCAAGTAGCCAGGTTGTTCTGGCCGGAGGAGCTCGACACCGCCAGTTCTCACAAGTATGTGCCAGAAGAACGGTCGAAGAACCGGTCACGCTGAACGCTCCCCGTTTGAACAAGGCTCAAAGTGATACAGACGTCTGTCAAGTCGCAATTCCCTTTCGCTGCTCGCGCAGACGAACCTCTTCTGGATTCTCCTCCACTTCGATCCTCGTGATATATCGCCCCGGTACGACGACAAGGCCGATCAGTCGGCTAGTCATATCCACCTTAATCGTATCTGCCTTCGTAACCTGCGTCTCATCTTCTTTCGATGCAGCAGCAGCAGCCGCAGCTTGAACCGCGGAAGGGCTAGGAAAGCGGTATTCACATGTCCCGGCGAGGATGATGTTCCTATCCTGAAGTTCACGCAGAAAAATAAATCAGCAAAAGAATTCAAACTCAGGAAGCTTGGATGCGATGCCATTGTAGCAGTAGTTTCGCAGATAGACCGGGGAATACGAACCGCGTCAGTGCACTTGAAGGTTCCCACGAACATGCGCGTGTCAGTCGTGTGTATGCGGAGTGTTCGCCCGAGAAGCGACTCGAGGAACTGGACAGCTGCACTGTTCTCCATGTTGCTCTCTTTTTGCCGCTGCACGGTAACAACGAAGGAGGGCAACTCCGAATTACCAAATGCAGGAACGGTTGTCTTGCGGAGGGGAGAGTATACCAGGAACGTCTGAATAGAGGGGAAATCAATGAGGATACGCAAGATCGTAGAAGGACCCTCCAAGCTCTCGTTCAGTCGCGCCCGTTAAGAAGGATAGAGGGAGGTTAGGCAGTTGTCAGTCCGAGAGAGCTTGAGGTTTGAACGCGGCGCGGTCCGACTTTCGGGAACGTGGGGTAATACTTAGACACACTCTGGTTTCACACATCATCAACAGGCAATCTATCAACCAAGATGTGATCCAGTTATCCTGATAGGATGAAATTTCAAATGCTTACCATGCCTACTGCCTATTTCTTAATTGACCAGACGCAAACAAATCAGCCTCGCCTCCTATCATGATTGGGACTACAACTAGAACTTTCATATGGTTTTAGAACATGTTTTCAAGGATAGATCTTTCCCTTAAGTATGGCCGTCGAACCACACGTTGTTCTTCAACTAACAGCTAACTCCCTCAAATATTAACAAACAGCCTAGGGCCTGTAACGCCATCCCATATCCCAAATAAACAACGCTCGAAAGTGCACAGGTCAGATATAATATAAACGAAAATATGAAACCTTCTATGCAGATAACCTCCTTCACCAGATACTCCCAGGAAACTCCATCTTGCAGCATAACCCACAAAAAAACAGACTCATAAATGGCAAATAGTCGTTAAGAGTGCTCAGAAGCACCACAGCTATACAAGAACCGATATCATGCACCAGTAGCAGTAGCTGGTCATGCGAGTTCACATTGAGGAGCGTGGACAGGGATCAAAAATATACATGAACTAAAAACAACAGCCCTGCTGATGTCTCCCCATTGTGAAGGAGCGGCCACGACTTGCGTGGTGATGGAGGCGCAGAGTGCGTTTTGCTAGACTCTCACATATCCATTTCAATATCGACCGTCGAGTTCGGTGAGCTTAATCCACTCTCATCTGAGCTCGTAAGAGCATTGCCCTCATTCGCGCGGGGGTTCATTATGTTCCAATGGGCTGATGATGGTGTTTCCGTTTGTTGAGGAGCGGTAGACTTGACTGCTGGAGAGGCAGCGCTTTTCACTCGCCGGAAGAATTTATCCAATGTCTGTTGTCGCGCGTCGATAGGTTCCGGCTCTGATGGAGGAGGCGGGCTTGTGGGTTCGTCCGCGGCAAGAGTAGGAGTCGGCTTCTGCGCGGCGGAGAATAGCCAACGAAGAGTTTGCGCTAAATAGTTGACAGTCAGAACATATTCGATCCTTGCCATTCCCTCGAGGGAACGCATAACGAAGAGTATCACTCACCGTAGATAGTCTGCTCGTCGGGGCGGTCGTCCCTGAAGCGCTTCCTTGTTCGACTAGGCAGATATCTGGATGTTTCGTCTGATGTGGTAATGGCGCCAGGCGAGACCGGAGTAGCACTGGGGGACGCGGTAAACGAGGCTTTGCGCTTGAGGCCCATTGTGTTTGCGAAAACAGGGGGTATATGGCAGACAAGGTCACGGAATAAGGGTTGTCTCTGAATAAATAGGACTCAAGGCGTGTAACTAACGGCAGAGTAAGGGTACAGTTCCCTTGAGGGCTGGGGATGAGGAATGAGACACTCCTGAGTATGGGTTGCGGGAGTCAAAGCAAACAAGGCCCAGTAACGCTCTTGCAGCAAGAATTTAGCGATGGTTGGGTGAAACGCCGCGACGATAGAGACGCGTTTGACGATACCAAAAACGCGATGTCATACGCGGAGAAACGCGCTAGGCAAGGATGGGCTAAATTGAATTCTTATCTACCCTCGACTCCTTCTCTTTCAAGGGCATGTAATACATATTAAGTCGTGGATAAAAAGCCTTCTGTATTGAAACCTTGCGCCTGGATATCTAGATGGAATGAACTCCAAGATATCGCCCAAGCGATCCTTGCCATAGTTTTGTCCACACTGTATGTCGTCATGCGCCAGAGTGCCACTGAAGGCTCCCACTTTACGCCACAAGCTACGTGAACACGCGATAGGAACAACTCTGACCAACACATCTTCTTTGACTAAATGAGACTTCTAATTTAGGGAATAGCATAAGTTCTTATTGGTTGTACATACAAATCAATCTAGATTATTTCCGTCGTATGTAAATGGGAACCGCCAAAATAAATATGGACCATTATCCGGATGCGGGGGGAAGTGCTAGTTACCCGTAAACCGGTGTGTAATAGCTATAGTTGCTATAGTTCACGTCAATATAGTATTGTTCTATATTTGGCCCATGGAATAAATAGTAAAGTCGGTACTACACGCCGTAACACAAGTGCCTTGGGCATCTGGTAGTAACTTATTCAGTCTTCGGTATGCCGCGGGGTATCTCTTCAAGCCATGGGCATAAGTCACTCCACCATGACGACCTCACCCCGCTCCCGACTGTCGACTCAACGCTTCACGCCGCAGTATCACGTCAGCCATTCGGACCACCTAGTTCATGATAACTCTGAGTTAGAGGAGAGAATCTCGACGGCTACAGATAATACTTCTTTACAATGCCTTCCAGGGAAGCATCCCATGCGGGGTCTTGGTATTCTGACAACTCTCGGACATTGAGCCGTCAGCTGGACCATTGGCTTGCCCAGGTTCCTGACCAGATAGAGGGACTCGGCTCGCTGCCACTTCCTGGCGCCCGTGTAATCATCGCCCCGTGAGTTACTGGACGCTATTTACTTTGTAGAGATATATACTAACATCTTTCAAGCCATGCTGGATATGCATACTCGGGACCCTGCGCTGCGTATGCATACAAGGCACTAGATCTCTCGAAGGCGTAAGTCATAGAAAGAGTTCAAACTCAGGATAGAATTCCTTCTCTAAAGATGCCTCCGACAGTAAACGGATCTTCCTCCTGGGACCCTCTCATCATCATCCGCTCTCGACGCTGGCGTTGTCCCAGATGTCATCCTACTCCACCCCGCTTTCTGACGAGCCTCTGCCGCTTGATACGGATCTGATCACGAAGCTCTTATCCTCCAAAGCAGTTAAGCCGAATGGGTCCACGGTCAGCTTCACAACGATGTCACGTTCCGTTGATGAAGCGGAACATAGTCTCGAACTCCATCTACCCTACATCCATCGTCTTCTTCAACTTCAATATCCAGACAAGCCGGCCTCTCAGTACCCACCCCTGGTACCAATCATGGTTGGAAGTACTTCAGCATCGACGGAGCAAGCATTCGGAGCGCTTCTTGCTCCTTATCTTCAGGATCCGTCAAATGCCTTTATCATAAGCTCTGACTTCTGTCATTGGGGACTTCGTTTCCGTTATACGTACTACGTCCCACAAGCGCCAACACCAGGGCCAAATCTTCCACTGTCCTATGATTCCCTCCCGCAGCCATACCCAGATCTTGAAAAGGTAGAAGAGCAGATCCAGTCGGTGTCTGCTGGCCACCACCTGCACCACCGGGACCGCATCAGCTCTGCAGAACCAGCGATCCACGAGAGCATCTCCGCGTTTGACATTGCAACTATGGCGGCCATAACTACCGGCAAGGCAGAGAAGTTCCTCGACGTGATTCACCAGACAGGGAACACCGTGTGTGGGCGACACCCGATAGGTGTGATCATGGCAGCCCTAGAGCAGCTGGGCCCCAATTCCAAATCCGCGAACGGCAAGTTCCGCTTTGTTCGATATGAGCGGAGTGAAGACGTGGTATCCGTATCAGATAGCTCTGTGAGTTATGTGTCTGCGTTTGCAGTGCTATAGAGTTAGCAGCGTTGATCTGCTACTCATGAGTAGACTACGGTATATGAGCCCAGATTCTGCCTTTATTTGCACCCGATCATTTTCAGATAGATACTTTCTGGAAGTCAGTCATACAAACGCTTAATTTCATAGAAACATCTGCTCCCAACCGCTGAGGAGATCCACTGTCCACTTTCACATGTTACCATATCTCTTCTTTCTCCTGATGCAATGATTTCCAAAAAATGAGGAGAAGCCTGTCTGATCTTCCTAAGCGGCCTAATTACGCTCGCCCGATCATCAGCTATTTCTCCGCTCATGGGCGTGCTATTGAATGGCATTCCAATGACGCGGGGCTCGCCAATCAGAACTCAGTCCAAGACGAAGACACTTTCCCCGCCTCTACTACTGTACTTTACTGCGAGTTACGTGTAAGACTGGAAGTTTCAACCAGTCCAGCTTAGAGTAGCTATGACTCGCATCAAACCGCACGACTGGCTCCACCAATATAGTACCTAGTCCGGGTTACCAATCTCACCGGCGATAGCGCACGACACGGTTGGTTGACGGAAACCGGATATATTAAGATTCGTTCAATTCATCTAGTATCCATCTGTGGTTCTGGCTTACAGATGTTCATCTTCTAAAACTGACGGTCATGATCCACATATATGGGGATGGCGCTCTGACCCATGCAAACCGATGAAATGGGAAAACATCTTCAAGGTAAATAACCTGTGGATGGTGTTCTATGGTCCGTCTGTAGAGTCCAGATGATGTTTCGGTCACAGGCTATTCTTCTCAACATATGTTGCATAGTGGATGCAATGCTTACTTGAAGCCGCGGGATAACCAAATTCTGGGGGTGCTCGTCTGATGGAAACCTTTTGCGCGTTAAAAATGTGTGAGCGTAGCATCTGAAGTAGAGCATGACTTAGAATACAGGGCTGCGCGCTTAGGGTTTATCGAGGTAAGCATATCTACTGGAGGAGGTTTGGGTCCCTGTCGACAATAAGATCTCCAATCATATACTACTGAAGCGCCAGTTGACGACAGTAAGGCTGTCTGCTGACATCGCCGCATGGACGGCGTTCCCGAGAGAGCCATGCACGATCTATGGCTTGGATTCCGGGGTTAGAGTTAAAACATGAGATCGGGCCTAACGGCCTTTAAACCAACCACATGGTGCCGGGCCAAGGGGACTTTGACTTCGCATGACCTCCAAGGTCCACGTAACTAGTAATAAGATATCTCAGAAATCGACCCGGATACTTGATCCAGTACTTCCATATGTTAACATGCTACCTAGAATAACATTACCAAGCCATCGAGGATCAAAGTACCCGAAACCCTAAGCGTTGTCTCACCTGATTATCCATAGTTCGGGAAAAAGCCTTGTCTGATACCAAAACACGCTACATTCCATTGTTCGAAATGGTTTAGTGCACAAAGAACTAGAATGTGAGACCATTTTCCAAACAATGAAATTCCCCAACTTGTTTATGTTTGAAGTGATTGTAAATGTCTACCTACCTACTAAAGACATGTCGTTATGCCATCTTTTGGTACATCGTAGCAGAAAATCTGTACCATGTGAATTGCGCGATTTATCAGGCGGTGAATCTGGAACGATCACTGTAAGGTTGCCCTCCTCTGGACAGTTGTCAGGAATCAGCACTGACCGATGCAGTTGACCGGGGTGGCCCCGTGGTTCTTTCGAAACATAAGAGTTCTTGTTGGCAATTGGACAAACAATGAATCGATCGTCCGTCCATTCTTTTACACAGTCTTTCTTTGGATGGTGACAGGATATACACTCTCTCCTTTTTATGATGCGACATCGACAAATGCTACTCTGTACGGCAAGGATCAATCCCCAGGTGCCCCATGATGTGCTTGGCTACAGTCACGCTGTGGAGTTGCACTTTTGCTTACATCCTATGCAATCAAGCTACAGATGCCCAATATGACAGGGACATATACATATAAAGGAGAAGCGACCTCGTACTAATATGAAGGAAGCCTTAAGGATGTCCTCGGTGATCAGTCTGATAAAGCAATCTCTCCCAGGAAGGAGCAACCTACGCACAAAGAATTGAACTCAGTCACTCTTTGACACACCCATTGAACTGAGTCACTCTCTGACGCACCCATCTTCACGCTCGTTTATTTTATCGCTGAATTCTCCAGTAAAGGATCAAGACTTCTGAACCTTTATCCACTGTTTTTGTTGAATCATTCTGCATTCGAGTTTCGGGGTCACGTACCTCGCTTATTCTTCTGTCAAGATGAAGATCCATTTAGGATGTTCTCTCATGATACTACTCCAGTGCCTCACCATGATAGTCGCTGCGGTCCCTATGACAGTCACCTTTGACCGCCTGTCTCCTAGGGCAAATACCACTGACAGACTTGTGTTTTGTCATTTCATGGTAGGTGCTCTAGTTGAGTTTGATACCGGGTCGAGTTAACATCTCGTTATAGATAGGGATTGTTGGCAATCGTCAGAATGCATCAGACTATGATGACGATATGAAACGGGCGAAATCTCTCGGGATTGACGCCTTTGCCTTGAACATCGGCACTGATTCCTACACTGACACGCAACTCGGCTATGCGTACCAATCTGCCGCAAACAATGACATGAAAGTATTCATTTCCTTCGATTTCAATTGGTGGAGTATTAGCCAAGCCAGTGATATTGGGGCAAAAGTGAAGCAATATGCTGGCCTCCCTGCACAACTCACCTATGGTGGAAAAGTTGTCGTTTCGTCGTTTGCTGGAGACGGAGTCGACGTTGCAACACTCGAGTCTTCCGCAGGGACGGAGATATTCTTTGCACCGAATTTCCATCCGGGCCAAGGAAACTTTAGTGCCATCGACGGTGCTTTGAACTGGATGGCATGGGATAACAATGGTGACAACAAAGCTCCCACGCCGGGGCATAATGTTACAGTGGCCGATGGTGATCAGTCATACATTACAGCGCTATCAGGAAAGCCTTACGTTGCCCGTAAGTCTCTCATCCCTAAAGACTCCACCTTGTCGTTGCTGAATCAAATATACAGCTGCATCGGCCTGGTTCTCGACACATTACGGAGCAGAAGTGTCCTACAGCAAGAACTGGGTGTTCCCCTCTGACCTTCTTTGGTTCAACAGGTGGAATGACCTTCTCACACTTGGTCCACAGTTTGTCGAGATTATTACGTGGAATGACTATGGAGAATCGCATTACATTGGACCTCTTTCTTCTCCCCATAACGATGATGGGGCTTCGAAATGGGTCATGGACATGTAAGTCGCGAAGTTTAATTAATTATATTAGTCGCTGAAGCTAAATTTCCGCAGGCCGCACGATGGCTGGTTGGATATGGCAAAGCCATTCATCTCCGCATACAAGGCCGGTAGTACTTCAGTGAATCAGTACATCACCGATGATCAATTAATCTACTGGTATCGACCCACGCCAAAGAGTATTAATTGTAACTCTACAGACAACACTGAGCAAGGGAATCCCAACAACTCGAGTGGGAACTTTTTCCGTGGCCGTCCGAACGGCTATGAGACACTGGCAGATGCAGTCTTCGTCGTCTCTCTCCTCACTGAGCCTGCCACAATCAAAGTACAGTCTGGAAACAACACCCAAACGTTTTCCGCCGAGGCTGGGGCTAGTGCTTTTAGTGTGCCAATGGGCGTGGGAAAGCAAGTCTTTTCAGTCACACGCAACGGCCAGTCAATCCTCAGTGGTACGAGTCTCAAGGACATCGTTGATACATGTATCTGCGGCATTTATAACTTCAACGCTTATGTTGGGACTCTCCCAGCACCTTCGACTATTGATAAGTTACAGCCAGCTGGGTTGTCCATGCTGACCCAAGGGCTCCAAGTGCCATGTCCGACTAACACATTAGGCACAACCCCGACTGCTACCTTAGGACGGTACGCGGTGACTCCCATCAGGCGCTCCAAATGACGTTCATACAATTTGGGCGAGGAGGGTGGGACACTCGTTCTGAAAGATGTCGCTAAATGATACCGAACTTCTTGTCGCTCGCTTGCCTACAAACCTTACCTGCATTGACGCGCGTTTACGAAACAACGTGGGATGGTGATCACAAACGCGATATCTGCTGAGCTTATATTCTTGTATATGTTTATGGGGTATCTGGATGCGACATTGTCCACTCTTTTACTGACATTTTACACTTCTATGCATGTATTTAGTATACTGATTAGGTAGTTGATATATGAAGCGTTTTCCCGCGGAAATGAAATATAAATATCCAGGATAATTTATATGCTTGACAGTTATATGGGATAGGCCAGATAGCCACATCAGACCATAACACTAATACAGTACAAACAATTACCGAACTTCATTTCCTGATAGTCTTATCCGGGAGATTGGCCAAATTTAGCCGAGTTACCTAAGTAGACTTCCCCGCAAACGCGGAGAACCCGATGGCGGACCCACTGGAAGCACTCCAGAGTCCAGAAGCAGCGTCTCCAAGTCGCGCGGACAAATAAACAACAATGAGTCTCGTCTTCTTTTCTCCTCAAAAATCTTACCAAAAAGCAAATCCAGATTCAATGACACCTCCATGGAGAGGTACCACTCCCATGACTCCAGCTGCAGTAGCCAGGCACCAAAAGAACGACGAGCAAAGAGACGCAAAGTCGCGCTAGCATGCGTAGAGTGTCGTACAAGGAAAGTCCGCTGCGATGGTGCCCATCCAGGTTAGTCGTCTCGTCTCGTCTTTCTTCTTGTCCTTTCCGTCTGTCTCTCGAATTAAGGTACGATGAGCTAAATAAGCACCTCGATTCCAGTTTGCGGAGCATGCGTCAAGAGGGCCCGTCAGTGCGTATATACTCTCGACTTGGAGAGGAAACGGTCTATTGAGCGAGAGTGAGCCTTGACCAATTCCTGGTTTTGACGGTAGACGCAGTTGTCTCTGTTCTGACGTGGTGGTTTCTTCGTGGACAGATATGTTCTGCGTCTTGAGAGTCGGGTCAGGGAACTTGAGCGTGAAAGAGCCTCATTGAGGACTCTGTCGACTTCTGAAACCAGAGTGCCAGCGTCAGATGGATGGGAACATTCTGGTGTAGGTGCTTTGTTTAAGTCTTATATCTACTGATTATACGCGTATGAATATGGATGCTGATTGCAGTGTGGTGTGTGTCTAGGTGAATGTCCATGTTGGAGCCTCGCAGCATTCTCCTCGAGGTGGCTCCGTTGCCACCGTGCCTACTTCGCTAGATACTCCGCGGATATTCAGCTATCGCTCTGATCAGAATGGTGACGATGGGTCAGAACCGTGGAGCTTGAGATCAAAGGATAACCGGTATTCAGATGCTACTAACACCTCCTTGCACTTCAACGGGAAGCCGTCACGCGGGGAGGAAATGTCCGACGGGGTAAATGCTATGATGGGTGCTGTTGAAGAGAGACCTACTCAAGGCTTCTTTGGAAGCTCGAGTGCAACTAGTTTCATGAAGCAGGTCAAGTCGGCTGTCGAAGAGAAAGTATCCTCGCCAGAGTCTAGACCCTCAGATTCAGTTGGCGAGAATCCTCCTCGATCGACTTTGATGTCGAGACGGAAGAATAATATGGAGTCGGAGCTTGCAACTTACGCGCTACCTCCGCGCAAGTTCGCGGATGGTCTAATGGATGTTTACTGGAATCTTGTGTTCCCGTTGTACCCGTTTGTCGACAGGGCGCAACTCAATGCGCAATATAATAATATATGGACGGGAGAGAGTTCTGAATACGACGAGAACATGCTGATGTGTACCTTCAATACCATATTCGCACTCAGCTGTCAGCTCTCTGACTCGATAGAGCCACGAGAACGGAGGGCATCGGCGGATGTGTTCTTCTCTCGAGCTAAGGAGCTCCTCCACTTCAACTTGTGGAATAGCGGTTCCGCAGAGCTGATCCAGTGTCTCCTACTGATGGGCCAGTATCTGCAGAGCACTGACTCGGCACATCAGTGCTGGATAGTCATTGGCTTAGCGGTCAGGAATGCTCAAAGCCTTGGACTACATCTCCCTTCTACTATCTCTCGTTTTGAGAGCTTACAGGAACAACGGCTGGCGCGCATCATTTGGAATGGTTGTGTCTTGATGGACAGGTATGCACCTCCTACCCCCATAGGCCCCCTTTCTGACCGTGTTTAGGGTCGTCTCGATGACTTTTGGTCGACCCACCATGATTTCTGAACCGTCGTATTCATGGGTATCATTGCCTGCCACGATCGACAATGATGAATCCACATCTCCTAGCGGTCGAGATGGGCCGGGCAAGCGGGCAGATGAGCCATCTTTGATAAACTTTTTCGAAAGGTCGTTGGAACTCTATGAGATCCTAAACGATATACTCGTACGGCTATACTCTTCAAATCCAGAAGGACGACTGAACGACGGTCGTAGCTACTATTGCTCCCAAAAAGAGAGTAGTGATGGTGAACGTGAAGTGTTTGAACTAGACCGTGCTCTTGCAGAATGGTGTCGGAGACTGCCACCACACTTGCGAGATGGCGAAAGTGCGGCGAACCCGATATTCCAGCGACAATCGATTGTGCTTAGGTCGAGGTGGGCAACGAATGAATTAGCAGAATGACTGTTCTCTGTATGACTGAATCGCCGTGATCTTAGATTCCTGCATGTCAGGATGCTCCTCTTCCGGCCTTCACTATCGCGTTATTGCACAAACCGGGACTCTTCATGTGAAGACCCGCTCATCTCGCTCTCCGGTTCATTCCCGCAACGAGTGACTCTCCAATGTTCAATCATCTGTGTGAGGGCGGCTCAGGAACTGATTGAGCTAATCTACAATAAGGTCCCTTCCGACGGCACTAATGGACCACTCCCAGCATGGTGGTATAATATCTTATGTAAGATCTTCACTATTGCATGTCTCCTGCATTCGACAAGGGCTGACACTGAGGTCAACAGATGTGTATACAGCAGCTACTGTTTTGATCGCCGGCCGACTCCGTTCGGCAATCGTGGCGGAGATAACCGAACCGACAGTTACTCGGTCTTGGAACCTTGCACTTGAAATTTTAAGGAAGTATCAGGAATCCAGCACGTCAGCGCGACGCTGCATTGCTGCACTCGAAATACTTTACGATAGAGTAGTCTCGGAAGGACACGAGCCCCATCATCGGGTAACTTCAACGTTGTCGAGTGAACAGCAATCCCAGAGTTTCCCATTATTGCCGGCCCCAAACTCTCTCGACGAAATATACCTTGGAGAGGGCATCGATTCTACCGTCTTTGAGACTTTCAACTTAGATGATCCACAGGATATGTCTTGGCTGCACAGTGTACCAAGCAATCTCTATTAAAGTCCAGGGATGTCTATGGTAGTCTTTATGCATGTCAGCCTGCAGCCCTTCCCGGTTTGCTCTGCTGCCCCGTCACGGTCCAGGAGTCTGTCGATCTGGACCCGCGGCGTTGGCGAAGGATGCATGACGAAGAAACCCTCTAAGACAAGGCGGCTACATGATTGGGGCCGTTGAGAGTTGCTGTGTCATGTAGCTTGCAGCATCCCACGGAAATGCTTATTTCACTGTCGAACTTGAGCTTATTCTGATGATCTGGCGGCCCCCCTACCAACCACGGGAGGTCAGTGAGCTAGTTCTGATCGCCCATGCTCCGGATTCTCATGGACGCTTACCCGATAATCATTTCTCCGGCGGCCGCTACTGCTGGTAGCATGGAAATAAACCGGGAGGATCAACTTCTCCTAACCTTCTGCAAACTTCTTAGCCTCGATCTACACCTTTGCCCCTATTATATGGGCTTATGCTTATCTGATGACGGGTGACATCGGGTGAATCACGCACGCTCTGTTTGAAATTTCTTTTTGAGAAGTCTGTCCAATCCATGAATCGCACTCGGTTGCGTGTCAAAATCCTGTTCTAGGCCTGAAATTCTATTTGATGACAAATTTTATCTCCGAAAGATAACTGCTCCGCGTTCTACAATACAGAGTTGTGGTCAAGCATTGGTTATTTTTACCGCGAAGAAACCCCTGAAACTTTCCACCGCTACCACCCAAGTCCTCATTTCCTCTCATTTCCCATTGGCAATGACGCTGGAGTCTCGATCGTGGTCTTCAGATAGACTCTCTTCCTCCTTCGGTTTTCCGGAGTGGATCCATTTTCGGAATGCTACAGTCAGCATGCTGCTCATGGCAATCTGCAGACCCTGGAAGATTACCATAGGGATCTGTATTTTCGATTGCTGCAGAGATGTCAGGCCAACGAACATCAAGTTGGATAGCGGTACCCCCATCGCTGGGGTCTTTGCAGGAACACAGTAGGCCACCGCAACGGTGTCCTCCTTTGGGAGCCACGGAATTGATAGTAGAAGGCAGACCGCCAGCCAAATGAGAAAATAGGCGATTGAGATAAACACAATGAATACTAGGTTACTCCCCTTGACGCTAGCGAAAGCGCCAGCACCAAAAGCTTGGTCGAAAGTCTGCCAGATAATCACCAGGAGGGAAAATGAGCCCAATTTGTTGAGTTTCCACTCAATGAATACTTTTCGGGTGGCTTTTGGAAAGAAGTACCGGACGACTTGACCTACAACCTGCTCGCTGCGTCAGTAAAGAGTATGGAATCGGTCTATCGGCCATGAAACTAATGTTGGTGCAAGGGAAGAAAAGAGACTCTCATACCATTGGAAGGAACACGGACAGCCCGAGTTGTTTGAAGACGCGCCGATAAATCTCTGAATAGCCGCCTGAAGCATGAGGGAGAAAATCCGTGTACCACGCATGGGTCGATATATACATCTGAACAAGAGGTGGTGTGAGGAAAGGCCCTAGGAAGTTCCCGATTGTGGATTGCACGACAGTGAGGGCATCATTTCCGTCTGCCTTCCGAGTCATGACGATATTGGATGATATCGTCGTCGGCACACAGCCGGTGAATATCAGACCAATCAATAGACCCGCGTCCATGAAGTTTTTATTGGTAGCACAGGCGCTAACAATTCCGAATATTACCGCAGATGTCATCAGGAAGCACTGCACTTGCACAAACAAGTGCACTTTCCATCGGGAATAATTATCTAAAAGCACCTGCGTTGGAAGAGTACATCCCGTGATGAAGAAGATAATCGCCACGCAGAGATAGGTGACGACTGTCTGCTTGAGCTGCAGCTGGGATTGTGCTACCTGGACCTGGGAAGCGATGGCTATGACGATACCGAGTGCTATGAGGAACCATTGATCAAGGATCAGCCATATTGCTCCATCGCAGGCCCGTCTCAGACGAGAATTTTCCGGCATTGGGATGTCTATCCTGGCGTGAGAGGACCCTGCAAGCTAGGTCGTTTCGAAGGATCAAAGAAGGTTTCGTGGTTCTTGGACATCAAAGCGAGTATAGACAACGGCTGGGGCAAGGAATGAAGAGTCCCAAGTCGCAGGGTCTTCGGAGGGATTAAAGCAAAGACGATCGGTTGAACTATTTGCCGTCAGAGGGATATGCAAGCCATTCACAAGGTGCCCTGCATGCACGTCTCTTACTGCTTGGTAAAAGAAGAAACCTTGTGGGGAGAATGATGGCACTACTGTCGTCCAGATAATTGGAAGCACATGTCCGAAAAGGGAAAATGATATTCTCGTGATAAAAAAGAAGAAATAAAGAAAAAGGCCAAGTACCAACTGCAGGGATTCGCGGAATGAATTGGCCCCCATAGGATTCGGCATGCAGAAGCGTCGGGAACCGATAATAAAGGTTCCGGTCAAGCTCGTTATCAATGCAGGTTCAATGATCACAGCGGGCCGCTAGTCAACTCTTTTCCTATCTCAAGGTCTCACCAAGAGGCCACACTAAGCAGCCAAGAAGGGCCGTTTTCTTCGTTTGAACCTTTCTTTTCAGCTACCAAGTCTCGGCGAATGAGCTGTCAACATACAGGGCTAGACAAAGGTTAAATTGTTTCGCATATGGTGTGATAGTACATTATCCCACACGAAGGATCCGCGACATTTGTTGTTCAGGAAACCAGGCTGAAGAGATTATGCCACTGATATATGGACCAGTGTGCGAAACATTCCAGAACCCAACGGTCTAGGCAGTAAATCAAGCACCAACTGCTGCCCGAGCCCGATAATTGGGATGGAGGGCGATACATGCGGATGTAACCAAGGCGAGTCCACCAGCAACACGATCTTCCTTTGATCTTCCGGCCCGCCATGGATGCATTGGCTTGGCAATTCTTGGCGAAATGATCATCTACTCCCCGACTCCACTTATACAATGGCCTCCGAACTCCGCCAAGAAGATGCGATGAGACATTCAGCTGTTAGGTATGCTATCACGAAAAGACTAGGATTTTGTCCTTGACTAGTATCGGCCCAATTGTAACGATCTACGGAGACAACGTGTGTGCTGGAGCAATCTAAACCAGCCATGTGAAAGCTACAGGAGCCCTCCTGAATCAGTACATGCTGCGGACAGGGTCCAAGATCCTACCATATGTGGTACGATGAGACAGGATTCCTCTCACCAAAATAATGATAGGCGTGACGCACGCAGCTTACCAGCCCCGAAACCACATTTTCTTCAAAGATAAGGATCAGCGGGGAGTGTATCTGTAAGCGGAAAGATGTGGTTTTGTCGTGCTTGGTAGTTCCCTGGTCTACATGAGAGATCGTGGGCTGATGAAGGAGTGTTGTCACAAAGGATGAGAGAGATAAAGCGGGCCAATATCCCCGAGGTAGAGACGCCTTGCAGTTCCATTTTCAACTCATCCTTCACCACTCCGTGGCAAAATCTATTGAAGATGTCTTCTATCAGAAGGGTACCTCAGACAACTCCCGCATTACTTCCTTCTATCCTGGCACCTGCACGCCCATATGGCCCGCGGTCTCTGCCTTTGCTTGTGAACTCTCAGCCATCTCGAGGGTTGGTCGAAACCAAGAAGGCACGAAAGCCCGCCGTAGCCCCGGACCTTAGTGACCTGTACCAAGAGACGAATTACTTGCGAAGTATCGTTCGAAGTATTCCATTTATCTTCGAGAAGCCTTCAGCCCCAGCCCCAGCACCAGCAACTCCCCAGAGCGCTGAGTTTCAGTTTCCCTTGGCAACACTCTTCAAGGCTCCCACACGCGAGCTCGGGCTCTCACTCAAAGATGCCTATCTCAGTGCATTATATGAGCATGGAATCGTCGGCATCGAGCTCGGGTTTGAAGATCCAGACAGTCAGTTCATCCTGGATGTTGTCAAGACACTTGGATTCGAGGCAGACACGCACTCCAACACTCAAGGTGCTCTCTGGGATGTCACATTTAAGCCTGAAGGTGTGCTGAGTACAGCCAATGGAAAGACGGCACACAGTATCTCGCATTCCCTGGGCGAGTTCGCTTGGCACACTGATGGTGCTTTTGAACAGAAGCCAACTCGCTTTTTTGGTTTCCATATCATTCATCCAGACAAGATGGGCGGCGGTGTCTTCCGGGTACTTAAAGCAGAAGACTTATTCTCGCTGCTCTCTCCTTCGACCGTTGATGTCCTTACGAACTTCGAATTCGATCTCCGAGTACCTCCGGAATTCCACAAGGGAGTTGACACGGTGAAAGGAAAAGTCCTCCATATTGATAGTGAAGGCAAGCCATACGTCCGATACCGACGCGATATCTTTCTTGATCCGCCAAGCGCCAACAAGGCAGCATGTGATGCTGTGGCCGAACTTACACAACTCCTCAACGAACCAGAAAAGATTGGCGAGGCGGTCCCTTCGTTCGCATTCAAGGAGAACATGGTCTTGCTCATGGACAATGCTCGGTTCCTGCACTCTCGGACAGACATCAAGGACCGGAGGCGCTGGTTGCGACGAGTAAGATTCCACGAGAATCCATCCATCAAGGCATGAAGGCCCCGAGATGTCATCGTCGGTGGTCGTAGTCGTGCAAATATTTTTCGGTCTCCGATCTCTTTTAGCTATAGACCTTTTCTCTCTCTTCCTTTCTTTCTTTCTCCCTGACTTGAATGTGTCACATGATGTCGTCCCGATTCTATAGAAATCAATGAATGCAGTTTCCTGATCATCAGAGTCTTTACAGTAACAGCACTGGCGTAAGAATAAGAGTGAGACTCAGAAGGTACCCAGATAGCAAATATGTGCGACTTTCCCTTTCCGATGGAACCAAGAAGGTTCGGGGATGTCCTTGGACTTTATGATATCCGCATCTGCTGCGTTGTGGATAGGCGAGATATAAGTTTATCTTCTGATATGAAATAAAGAGTTCAATTCATGATATTGGTAAGTATTTGCTTTCTTTGCTATTTGGCCAGCTTTAGCATCTGAATGCTTCTCTATCATTTTGAGCTTAACATAAGGGCTCCAATAAACTGCCCCACTATTATTTATTTCACCGAATTTGAATTCCTTCCAAATATCATTGAACATTAGGTATTTAATTGGGATACATTGATCCTCTTGTTTTATTATATAATCCGAAAAAGTTGGTCTTGATTCTTCACTTATAGGCTAAGAAAGCCAATGAGAATACACGAAGTGGCTCATCGCCCTAGCTTGTACTTCAGCAGCGGATAAGAGGCTGTAAGTACACTTCATTCACCAGAAATGTCAGCCTACCCCCATAAACCAAAATGGATCCCTTAAGCGTAACAGCCAGCATAATCGCTCTTCTCCAAGCAGCAAATGCTGTGCTCTCTATTTGCTACAACTACAACTGCTTCTCTACTGGCTCTTCATCAGGACTTTCAACTATTATCGATGAGATCTGCAGTCTCCGAAACGTGCTGGAGTCACTCGTGCGCCTTGCTCAAGAGGAGAACAAAAATTCCGCTCGTCTCCCCACTCTTAGACTCCTCTGTCAGCCTTTCGGCCCGCTGGCCATTGGGGTTGAAAAGCTGGAGTCGCTAGAAAGGCGGTTAACACCATCGAATTATTACGCTGGCCGGGTTCCGTCCAGACGACAGGCGTTTCTGCGAGCCTTGAGTTGGCCACTTAAAGAGGCAGAAAGTCGAAGAACTATCGAGCAGATTGCGTTGCTGAGGAGCACATTGAGCTTGGCTATTGATACAGATCAAACGTCAGTTTTCTATTTTCTTTATTCATGTTCTTCATAATGATGAATCTAATGCATTTGTTCCGGGTATTAAGGAGGTTGATCCTCGCTATGCAGGACCTAACCGCCCAAAATAATGGCTTGCTAGCAGATACGCAGGAGCGTGTAGCAAATTTGCAACGAGCATCCTCGGATATCAGCAATGGTAAGGTTTTGATCAGCGACATATTAAGAAGTCGGCTAATTTGAGTAGATTCTCAACGTCAAAAAATCCAGAGCTGGCTTGCAGCACCGGATGCATCTATGAACCATGAAGTTGCTCGCAGCAAGAAACATCCGGGGACCGGAGAATGGTTTATTACAAGCACGGAGTTCCTGTCCTGGAAAGCCGATGCGTCCCAAGTTCTCTGGGTTTGTGGAATACCTGGATGCGGCAAGACGATTCTGAGTTCAACCATCATCGACCATCTACAGGATAACTGTTGCCACAATCCGCACAAAGTACTAACGTACTTTTACTTTGATTTCAATGACACTAAGAGACAGTCGCCCGAGAATATGCTGCGAGGGGTTATTTCTCAGTTCATTTCCAAAAACAACAAGCTGCGTCCCTCCGTAGATAGTCTATTTGCTTCCAAGGGTGGACATCAGCCGACTTTTCAAGAGCTACTACAGGTTCTCCGAGAACTTGTCCAAGAATACGACGAAGCTTTTCTTATCCTTGACGCCCTGGATGAATGCGTAAATAAACAACGCTTGTGGGAGTTCCTGCGCGAAATCGATGGTTGGGATACTGGACGATTGCATCTGCTGATTACAAGTCGTCAAGATGACGAAGCAGAAATGCAGTTCAAGCGTCTATTGTTCGGGGCCAAGGTTGTTCTTCAGGGTACTTCTGTTGATATCGATATCCGTTCGTACGTGAAAGAAAGGCTCCAGTCGGATCCCAAGTTGAAACGGTGGCAGCGGCGACCGGATCTGGCGGACGAAATCACAGAAACGATGGCAACTCATGCCAATGGGATGTAAGTTTGGTTTTATCAAGGAAAAGCTTTTAAGGGCTCACACTCTCCAGGTTCCGATGGGTTGCATGTCAGCTTGATGCCCTAGAGAATTGTCTAAACGTGTCTATGCTGCGTCAGGCGCTCTGCTGCCTTCCAAGGTCCTTGGATGCCATGTACACAGAGGCGCTTTGTCGAATCAACAAGGATTACTCAGGGCTCGTTTCAATGGTTCTACAATGGCTCACCTATTCCACACGACCATTAAGCATAGAGGAACTAGCCGAAATAGCCACGGTAGACCTCGCATCCACAACTAGATTTGATCCCGATAGACGATTCCTCGATCCAAGAGACATTCTCGGCCTATGTCCCAGCATATTTGTGACAACGACACCTGGGAACCCAGGGCTTGAGACACTCGAAGATGTCAATCACCAACAGATCAGACTTTCCCATTTCTCCGTCAAACAGTACCTGACCTCCTCGCAGATCCAGTCAGGACCAGCAAGCCAGTACGCTATCACGGAGAGTAAAGCCCACGCATGCATTGCCAAAGTCTGTCTCGCATATCTCCTTCAATTCGACCGGCCATATACCACTATGCAAGACGTTGTCCAGTCATCTTTCCTGCTACGATATGCGACTAACTACTGGCCGCTGCACGCAAAACGAGCCGGCCTTGATGCGGACACTCTGTGTCCCATGATCATGGAGCTCTTCAGATTGGAGCCCGCTTATCTAAATTGGACTGCCTTTCTCGACGGATATACTCCTTTCAACGGGGATTGCTTTTCAGAAGATAATGATGACGGCCTCAATCACCCACCTCACCCCCTCTACTATGCCTCCTCCTTTGGACTTGGTGATATTGCAAGGCAACTGATCAATACCAATGCCCCAATCGACAGCAAAGGTCTGGCGGGGACCGCTCTCGCGGCGGCATGTTTGTCAGGACATCTTGAGACGGTGCGGTTACTTCTGGATAATTCAGCTGATATTGATGCCCAAGGAGCTTTAGGTTCGCCTATTCTTCTTGCTGCTGGCCGTGGGCATATGGAGGTCGTTAAACTATTACTTGAAAGAGGGGCCGACGTTACTCAGCAAAGTGAAGGACAGACAGCGTTAGAGGAGGCAAGAAAGTATGGACATGAGGATGTTGCTCGTCTGCTGAGTTCTATACATTGATTATTTACGACAATTGAATGCCTTTGAAATAAAAGCTTAAGCGATTAGCTCAGATATTCCATGGATCTCTTGTCAATTCATGTAGCATGGCCCGGCTTTTTCATACTGGGCATTTCTGTGAATATAATGACATGACATAACTGGTTTATCTCCATATCGGGGTGATGTACTTGCTTTCCCAGATGGTTTAGTAGAAGTCTCTCCTGAAAAGCGCGCTACGCAATAGAGGAGTCAGCTGTCCCCAATAGCTTTCATATATACCTAGTGAGTGGGTTATGGGAATGTCCATTTTACGGTAGATCATATGCCACAAATACACGTCAGTCATGTGCTCTTCAGGAATACTAGAATTTTTATGGTACTTAGAGACAACGGAAAATGCTGTCTATATTTGCTATCTAGGTAGTTGAAATCGTGCTATTATAAGCTTGAGCTCTCTAGTTATTAGTGCGGCCCGTTCCCCCTGAAATGGCCAGTCTGCAATAGCCGAGCATAACTCGGTCTGGTCTTATATGAAGTACTGTAGTAACTATCGTATTATGTGTCTTAGACAGCTAAGAAAAAAAAAGTACTATAAAAAAGAAAGTGTACGAACTCCCTATCTAGGTAGCTAGGCAGGGAGTCTCGGGGGGTACTATCATTCCTGGAGAAGTGGACTTTCTTGTTGAAATGTCACGATATTTACTATCATAACTCGCTGAACCATTCAGCAAAGGGGGGAATCTCCGGTTTGGTCTCCCCGGATCCGAGATCTCTTAATTAGAGACCAGTAGACGGATTTCATCGAGGACCTCACGATCGTCCACGTGGTCTGTAAAACAACTCATTCGCGCCAATTTCGTCGCATAGCTATTACCTTAAGAAACCATGAAATGCATTTTTAGCTGGGTTGACGTATTATGCAGGGTGCTTTTTTGAGAATCTTAGTCTAGAATTTGACGAGATCTCCGGGCAAGCGGGAGATAGCTTTGAAGTCTGAGCCTTGAGGGAATAATATCATTAAGTAGTTACCTAGTTATAGTCATAGAAAAAGCAATGTGGGATTATAAGTCGGCTCAGAAGAGGATTGATAAGGTATCATGTGAGTAGAGTATGTGTTTGGGTAACTATATCTGAAGTCTGCAAGATGGAGCTTCTCTCACTCTTGGATTCTTATGGATAGGATTCGCGTCACGCAATATTGACCGTGATATTGAGAACAACAAGACGCAATTCCCATAAGTCGAGACGAATCCCCCCACTTTACTAGAACAAAGCTATGTACAAGCATTGTTGCTAAGTACCTAAGTAGTGGCGTCCAGGACTAACGAGAAAGGCCAGAAGAGACAGAACAGCAAGTATGGTATAGAGCCACACAGACATCACAGGAGACTCAGCCTAGATCACCAACAACATTGAAACAAAATCGAATGAGAAGAGCTCGCAGAAGAACGTCGATTCACCGACTTTCTGTCCGTTGGGACGAGAAGACCAGTACATACTCTAGTAACAATCGCCCAGTGGAGAACGCCAATGCTTGAATATGCCGCAACAATTATTTTAAATTGAATGTCGGCGGCTAAGGGCTCGCGGGGATATTCTACAGGTATTATGTACTATTACGTGTCACAATTGTCTTGAAAAGAAGATGCTTCTCAGTTGAATCCATTGTAATTATTATTGTAGCATGAGAAATATTAATTAATACTTCTGGAAGCCCCATTGATATTATTAAGCTCGGTGGATGTAGGCAATAATTAATTTAGTTGGTTGCCAAGCAAATCAGGCGTTGTCACTGTTCGCCCCCCCATCTCGTTAGTGTAATAATACTCGATGCTCTCCGTTCCGTTAATCCACCGACTGCAGGTAACTAATCTCCAGTCTGTTTCATGAGCCCGTCAACATCTTCCATCGCTCCATCTCCCATCGTCTCGAGAGCGCTCAACACATCATACACCCAGATCACTCTCAGGTGCGGCCATGTCGCGAACAGAACTGGACCGTCCTGAGTCCGTGGAGGAGCAAGATCCTCATCGGGCCGACGGCGACAAGAAACAAAAGAGCAAAAGACCGGCTAGTGCGGAACCCCAAGTCCTGGCTTGCGCGCCATCCTCGATATCTTCGTACTGACCTGGTGGATCGGATCAGATACCGCGTTTCGACAGCAGCGCCTTAAAGCCTGGCAGTGAGTAGCAGCCTCGATCATCGCAACCTTGTCTGTCCTCATCTACGTTGCTGACGCTGCATCAACCAGGCCGATCTTAACGCCCAGATCCGTTCTGCCCCTCTTCTTCGTTATAGGGACCATCTTTGCGCCTCTTGGAGGAGTTCTGCTCTGGGCTAGTTCCCAGGTATGCTGTCGATGTTGCAACCTCTCACGCGTTGTAGCCAGCTGACGTTAACGGGGATATCTTAGGTCCAAGAGATCGTGATTGACTACTCCGACTGCAAAACCCAGGCACCCGTTGGGACTTTCAGCCCGATCCCCGACAAAGTCACAGCTACTTTCAAGTCTACCCAGCAGACTCAAACGCCATCATGGCAGCGCACGATGGTCCAAAGGCCCATCTTGAAGAACCAGACTACTGTTTGCTCGCTGCTATTCGAGATTCCTAATGACTTGCCACCACCTGTTTTCCTCTACTATCGTTTGACGAATTTCTACCAGAACCATCGCAGATACGTGCAGTCGCTGGATCTCGATCAACTGATGGGCAAACCTCTTTCGAACAGTACCATTGCTGGCAGCACCTGTGACCCTCTTACGACCGACCCGGCGACCGGCAAGGCTTACTACCCGTGTGGACTGATCGCAAACTCCATCTTCAATGATACTATCTATAGCCCCGCACTGGTGGGAGTCGATGCAGGCAACATCACCTACGAGATGACGAACAAAGGTATTGCGTGGGATAGTGACAAACAAATTTACAAGAAAACCCAATATCAGAACTCACAAGTGCACCCGCCGCCCAACTGGCACGACCGGTATCCGAATGGGTACAATGACGAGACTCCGATTCCCAACATCAATGAGGACGAGGAATTGATGGTTTGGATGAGGACTGCGGGACTGCCGTCGTTCAGCAAACTGTCAAGACGCAATGACACCACTCCGATGAAAGCTGGCGTGTACCGTTTAGACATTGACGACTGTATGTGTGGTCTTCTACCCGATATTGTGAATCAACCTATGTCTAACCTGAACCGATAGACTTCCCGGTTACCGAATATAGCGGCACCAAATCGATCTTAATCTCGACGCGCACTGTCATGGGAGGCAGGAATCCCTTCATGGGAATCGCTTACGTTGTTGTTGGTGGCATCTGTATCGTGCTTGGCGCTCTTTTCACGGTCGCACATCTGGTGAAGCCGAGGTATGTCGCCGATCGTCCTTATTCGAATCCCATCCCATCCCTTTGTTGGCTCCATACTCATTCCTCGCTAGGAAAATGGGCGATCACACCTACCTGACCTGGAACAACGACCAACATGCTACAGCGGTCACCACCGGTCGTGATGACCGGTTCGGTTCGCATGCTCTTTGAAGGGTCTATTATATATTCGGCCATATTCTATTTTGTTTTCCTTAGTCTCTGGATGGGCCTTGGTTCTTCGTGGCGTTCATTGCGGACTTAACCCTTTTTTATCGTAAACTCGCAGAATGTATTTCTATGAGTCGGCTACAGGTATTCCCTTTTTTTTCTGTCTCTTGTAGATGTGGTTCATATGGAAAGGAGGGAGCATGACACGCTTGGCTCCCCGCAAATAATATAACCTGGCTTCCCTCCTTGATACAGCATTCCAGGCGCGTCGCCATGTTTTGTGTTTCTGCTACTACATTCCATTCAAGTCACCAGAACTTATTGGCGTTATAGTTGAAAAATAAAGATGTTTTAAAACCACCACCTACGAGACACCTAGGCCGCGGCGCCAAAAACAGCAACGATGCAGTGGCTTGTAGGATTGATCTTTTTAAGCTTGACCTTCGCTTATACATTAGCAGCAGATGGAGGAGAAGATTTCACGCCTCATCGCGGTCGCTATTGCGGGACAAGCGAGCCTGGGGCAACATTCAAGGCGTTACAAAGACAGCTGGGCTCTATAGAGTCCCAAGCTCGCATGAGCGGCGCAGGAAATCTAGAGGATTTAACTCCCATTGAGATTGAGACATGGTTTCATATTGTCACTACCAAAGCCAACGCGGATTTGGTGACCGATAAGATGATATCTGACCAGGTAAGTCTTCACCTACCCAAGAACCTCCTATTGATGCGCATAACCATGACACTGAATCAAAAAACACATAAAAAAAGCTCACCTACCTACAAAAATCATACTCCAACACGACCATCACATACAAACTCCTCGGAGTCGACCACACCATCAACGACACCTGGGCACAGAACGGCGACGACATCGGAATGAAAACCGCTCTCCGCAAAGGCACCTACAGCACGCTCAACATATACTTCCAAACCGACCTCCAAGACACCCCCAGCGATTCAATCCTCGGCCGTTCCCAAACCACCCCATCCACCATGCCCTCTCTCCTCGGATTCTGCTCCCTTCCCGACCCCACCATCAACTCCACCAGCACGCGCTCCGACTACATCAAAGACGGCTGCAACATCCTCGCCAGCTCCATGCCCGGCGGACCCCTAACGCACTACAACCTGGGGGGAACAGCCGTGCATGAAGTCGGGCACTGGAACGGCCTCCTGCATGTATTCCAGGGTGGATCGTGCTCTCCCAGTAACGAGGGGGATTATATCGCCGACACGCCGTTACAAGCCGAAGCGACGGAGGGTTGTCCAGTGAGACAGGACTCGTGTCCTGATTCCGCGGGACTGGATTCTATACATAATTATATGGATTATTCTTCTGATGATTGTTATCAGGGGTTTACGAAGGACCAGACTTTGCGGATGCGGAATATGTGGGCGAAGATGAGAAAGGGGAAATAAATGAATGGATAAATGCATGAATCGATATTGGAAGATGCAGCCCATGCATACGGAGCATTTCTGATTGCTTACTCTTTCTCTCTTGCATTCTTTCTTTTCTCGGTGTTGTCTTCCAGGAATTCCCCATGTCAGTTTTCAGAGACTACTACTGGATCTAACCAGGATTTCAAGATTTTGCTTCCTGTTCCAGATACTCATTCGAGGGTTTTTATTTCTTTTGGGGTCTTATAATCTTATTTCATTTTCGTTCTACTTATCCTATATTTACTATATACTACTGAGGCACGAAATCTGACTTGGTGAGCTTTCAACTACCAAGATCTGTTGTCTGGATAGAGCTTATCTTTACAGGCAGAGAGCATAAATACAATTGATAATAATATGTCAAGACCAGACTAGACCAAGATTTCAAGCGTTCGTGCATTAAGGTAAAAGTAAAACTACCTAGGGATCACATGGGTAAATCGTAGTTGTCCCCAAACTGCCTTGCCAACCTCCGCTCATAACAATGCGTCCGGAATTGCATCTTGCTGATGCTTCTGGCACAATAGAAAAAAATGCCTTGCAATTAAACACATTCGTGAAATAAAGGTCCCAATCAACAATGTTAGCCAGTTCCGCGTAGTTGTCATTTTTTTTAGAACCAGACGCGCCGATTAACGCTTGCGCTTCTTTCCTCGGTCATCGTCATCAAGGCCACCTTCTGCGTCCTTCTTCTTCGCCTTCCTCTCCAATTCATCCCAATCCTCGCCTTCACTCTCTTCATCCCCGCTGATATCCTCACTAGCCTCAGCACTAGCGTCGTCATCGAACTCGCTATCATCCTCTGAGCTTTCGTCGGACTCATTGAGTTCCGACTCAGACAATTCGAATGCGGACTCTTCATCTGATTCGTCGCCAGCCTCTGAATCGGATTCCGCGGCCAAGAAAGACCAACCACCGTCAGCGAAGAAGCCATGAGGATCGCTGGTTACAGTCTTCATGATTGTCGTCCAGTTGAGGTTCAGAGGTCCCTCGGTGAACGGAATATCAACAGAGTCGAGCCAGTCTTTCACACCTTCAAGAGATTCCACGGGGATGGTATTGATATGCACCGGAGGCCTGTGGAAATCCTTGAAGACGAAGACCAAGTCGAAGTTTTTGAGGCCAAACTAGGTGAAACAGTTAGCAGCAGCTTGGGGCTGTAAGTTATTCGATTTTGAGAGCTTACCTGCACGCGCTCCAAATGGGCGATTTCGATCTCGTTCAGCGTAATAACGAGGAAAGGAGGCTCCGTGAGCTGCACCAAAGCGTCCGTAGTCGGCTGAATGAGCACATTAGATCGATTCGGCACTCCGTTGAAACCAATCTCCCGGAAAGGAATGTCGACGTCAACGCCCTCGTCTTTGCCTGCATCGGATATCTTCTCGGCAAAGGCCTTGAATTCCCGGTCCAGTGCAGCTCTGCGGCGCCTCTCTTCCTGCTCCGCCTCGAATTCTTCTTCATCGCCGTAACGATGCTTGCGCCTACGGTTGCCGGTCTCATCGAATTGCATATCCGTAGCCTCGCGATAGAATTGGACATCCTTGGTCTTTCTCTTACCGATCATGATCGGCGTCTTCAAATGAACATGGATAATAACGATCATCTCGTGAGCACAAGGTTGGAAGAACAAATGCTTCACGTTGCTGAAAAGGACATCAACATGCTCATTCCGGAATGGCGACTGGTAGCGGAGACCGTTCTGATGGATTTCAACCTCCCCTGGCACACGCTTGCCATCAAGCGGAGGCCGGAGGTAGACATCAGGGAGCTTAACGGGCCGGCGATCTGTTCATAAGTTAGTAATGGATGACTGAAGGTGGACTTAGTTTTCAACATACTCCTTATTTCAATCAGCTTGTCTTGTTCCACCACATCCTCCATTTCCTTCTTCTCCTGCTCCCGTCGGAGAGCAGTCTTTCGTAGCTCCGTGATATCCTGAGCAACTTGCGCCAGTCTGTCATTGTCCTTTGACCTCAAAGTAAGGTTTCTCAAGAAGTGGGCAGACAGGTCTTCGAATGGCTGATCATCCTTCCTGCCGACTCCCTGGCCAGGGGAAAGGAAGTTGATTCGCAGGTAAGCGTACTCTCCCTCGTCACTCTTGCTGGCGTTCTTGATTGTGTTTATGTGGAAGGGAACAGGTCTACCCATTATGGGAACAATGACCGTCGATGCTTTATGATCCACGTACACAGTAAGATCTTTGACTTTGGCGGGAAGTTGGTTGTCTCGCTTATAAGACTCGAATCTCTTGAACTTCTTCTGCGCGGTACCATTCTCGTCCCCAGTAGTGCCAGCGAATCGTTCAAGACCCTCCTTTGTTTTCTTGGCAGCTAGTTCCTTTTGGTGCTCACGACGGCGAGCCTCGGCGCCTTCGTTGATCTGAGTAGGCCGCTCAGCACGGAGTTTAGTCTTGGTGATATTCTTTGCTGCGATTGCGCTCGACCTGGACTCCGTCTTTTCCTTCGCTGGCTTCTGCTCCTCCTCTTCGTCGCCGAAGTAGAAGGACACCGAGTCCATATCGATGCCCGAATCTTTCGTGAATATATGAGCACCAGTGTCACCGACACGGACAGTGTCGGTGATGACCATAGAATAGACCGCATTGCTCTTTTCCTTGGGCTCTGGGTCCTGGACATCAACCAGCCCAACGGAGACGTAGAAAGTCATGCCGCTTTTCAGAGGCCTAGTATTCTTTCCATTGAGAACCATATTGGAATCCCGTAGCTCGATGCCGATACCAGCTCCAATGTTCTTAACAAAGTGTTTCTCAAGCTCCGGTCTCTTAGAGCGGATGATGCCAATGGCCTTGTTGTACAAATCCTTGGCGATAACGCCGTCACGGATATCCTTCATCACAGCCTCATGGATGCTAAGCAAAAATGCGTAATTTGATTCCTGCGATTTGCTTGGGTCGACCAAATACGTCCGTGCGATAATGGAGCTGTAAGTCTTGTAGCGAATTCCAAGCCCAGCGATAATAATGCCGGCACGCAGATTGTTGTCGTCAGAGGTAGCCGTTAGCCTCAGGTCATATTTTCCACCACTCTGGACGACAGGACCATAGGCCCAATCGATTTGCTGAGGATCGAATTCGGGCGGCAGTTTGGCCAATTTGTTGAAAAACTTAGCATCATCGATCTTAGCATCGATCTTGGATGCAAGTGCTTTGTGGGTCATTTTTCTCTCTTCATCGAGCAACTGAGACATTTCATCCACAAAGTACTCCGACATGAGACCACTGCATGCCCTGGCTGCGTTACGGATGCAGACCAGTTCTTCCGGACCCTTGACAGAGAAAGCCGCGGAGGACAGAGCGGGCGCGATGTCAACTTCTTCCACATCCTTCGCTATATCTCCGAATAGACGTTTCCATTCGTCTGCGAAAGGTCCTGAAGCCGCATCCTTGGGCAGGGTTCCAACTTTTTTCTGTTGAAGTTAGCAATACGGCCTATGGAGGCAGAGTCCAGATCAGAACATGCTTACCCCTGCAGTTTTGATGATATCCAAGCATTTCTCGAAGATCTTGGTCTTCTGCTCCGCATCTTTCGTAGTGACCAGGATTTCTACCGGTATCTTGCCGCCTTTCAGAGGTTCCAGATGCTTCGCTATTGATTCACAAGTTCGCAGTATTAGTTGGATGTCGCTCGCCACCAGTGCTAAATAGCTGAATATCGCGACTCACCTTTCTTCGCCGTAGTCACAACGTACATAGCATCGATAGTGAATACGAAAAGGGTAGCGGGGAACTCGTATCCAAGCAACCAGAACTAGGACACCATACCTCGTCAGAATCGCGCTAAGAAAGGGAACTGTGACAATAACTCACATGCATCGCATTGCTTTTCTGGAAAGAGTTGGCCTCGTCCGTCTTACCCATAACGATGACGATCGAGCCAACTCCTCCAAAGACAGTGTTTCCTGACCGCCTGTCTGCCTTCCATGCTGAATAGAAGCTAGACAAGCGGTTGAAAAAGTTGTTCTTGTCGATAACGATTTCCTCTGCCATCTTGAGGTCGATAAGAGAGGGTTGTGGCGCTAAAGAGGTCGGCCACCAGTCCCCTACGAGGCAACCACTGGAAGAAAAGCGATTGTCCGCAAGGTACGTATAAACTCGAACCTGGGACTAAACGGGCCTCTGAAGTGATGTCTTCACAAAGGGGTGTTGTGAAGGTGGCGTGCACGCAGGGCAAGCTCTGCAGTTTCGAGGTAAAGTGAACGCGTCTGTTGCACGACCCTGCCGAGCGTGACCGTGACAGTTCGGGCGGCAGCTTTTTGTCTACTTTGGGTCTAGCGCAGAGTGCTATGTTTGCAGTGTTTACAATATGTTTGCACTGTTTGTCCCATGTTTGCGGAGTTCCGGAGTTTCGGGCACTTCGCTCTTTACTCGGTATCAGTAAACTAACTTAGAACTAATTAGTATTATTCTTCCCTAACACATTCATTCTTCTTCTTGCTTGATTATTAGAGCTGCGGTTGATAGGGAGAACTGCGGTCCGTTCATTCTTGGCTTAGCCTTTTGTGTCTTGCGTCCATCTCAGGAGAGATTTGTTACCTCTGTTTCTGTCCGCTTCATCTCGTCTTGTTTAGTTCAGTATGTTTGCGGCCTCTGTTCCTGTGTCGACCAGGTGATATATATTGCATGACTCTCGAATATAGCTTTCTGCATCCCTGATGGAGGCTTTTCCGACAAAAGTACGCTATCGTTCTAGAATATGTCCTTCTATACCGATCCGATGAGCTTTGAGGACGAGCTCACCGATCCGAATTCCGATGGCACATCTCGCAGACAACCTCGAAACAATGCGGCCACCGGAGCATCTGCTGCAGGAGTGCGCGCTCTCAGTGCACAGATGATCGCCTTCTACTTTCGAGCTCCCATAAAAGCCTTCTTCCGTACCCGGGTTGAGTAAGATATGTCCCTGTTTCCTCTCCTTTGAAACGTGCGTTAACATATCACCCGGTCAGTTACATGGTACAGCCACTGTCAGCCCTACTCGACCTATGTGATCTATAGCTAAACAGTCATTCATGAATTCTAGGCTTTTGCAAGAGCAATAAACCCGCGAGTCGCTGAAGGAGGATGGTCCTGGCATACGACCACACCTGGTTTACTTGCACATGCTGTTCGTACATACGGATGGCGTTTCATACCTGATCAGGTTTTGCCTCCGCTCCTGGCAAATGCAGGGTGAGGATCTGGATATCCGTATAAGCTACCGCTGAAGACTGATCTGACACGTTGTCTAGAGTCGGTGCTGTCCTTTATACGTCTTACCTGCAAGTCCTCGCTGCGCTCCATCGGCCCACTGCGGAGGGAACCAAAAGATCATACCCACCTGCTCATCCGTTGGAAACATTCACTGCGGGTTTCGCGGCTGGAACCATACAGTCTGTTGTGGCTGCCCCGTTGGATGCTCTTCAGGTTCGTCTTCGGACGAGTGATATGATAGAGGGCCAGTATAAGAGCATGTGGCACTACGGGAAACACAAGCTTCAGGAGATCGGTCTCCGTGGTGTCTTTGCTGGGTGGACGCTGACCTTCCTCCGGGACTCCTTTGGATACGCTGTCTTCTTTTCCACTTTCGAGTACGTCAAGGCACAGGCGTACTATTCGTTCATCACCCGCTTCTATGGATCTCTGCAACCCTCTCGAGTGCAGACCATGTCGTCGCCGGCTACGAGTGATCGAGGAGTGCCCGTCATCAAACCACATTACGCCATCGAACCCTGTTTTTTGATGCTTGCTGGGCTCATGGCATCGGTCGCGCAGCAGGGGGTTCAGCACCCGCTGAGCGTGATTCAGAATCTACATTTTGGACGGCTGGAGTATCTCGACCAGCAGGCTAGACTTGATCATTCAAGACAGCAGATGATGCGGCATTATTTCCACGCATATCAGGAGACGTTTGCCCGATGCCAGAAGAGAGCCGCCCGCGCAGGAGGCTGGCGGCGATGGCTGTTCCGTGGGTTCGTGGGCAGTTCCATCCGTCAGGTGCCCAGTACTAGCGCAGGCCTGGTGATATTTGAGCTGGTGCGCCGGAAGTATGCATCTTCAGCGGATGTTGTTCATATACAGAAGGATGGATATGATATTCTTCTAAACTGATAGCGACGCCCCAGCAGCATTCTACGTCCGTTATTGTGTAATTACCATATAGACATACATAGAGATATACGAGATGTAAATAGTCATTCGAAGAACCATGTGGTGAAACAAGACGTAAACAATCCTAAACTTATTGATGGAGTGTGCGGCTGCTATTGATGCGAATGCTGGATAACTAGCCCTCGCTAATTACTGTAGGCAGTAGGCGATGCGCGAGGTCCATAAGGTGTAGGAAACAGCCTTATGCAGTTAATTATTTATTACTGCTAGTAATTCGGAGCCAGCCCCGAGGAAGTGGGGCATAAGATAAGTTAGAAAGCCTCCGTTAGGTTACTTTTCGACTGTGGTCAATTTATATGGATTTACATGTAAATAAGCTCTTGCAACGCGTCCCTTAATGCGCGACTAGAGGAGTCTCTGCAACCTCATATAGGCGCGCAGTCCTCTAAATTCAAGTATTTAGCTTATTTTAAAGAGCAATAATTGATTCTGCAGATAAATACATGTGCCGACCGTGCTTGACGCATAACTACCCCGTCCGTCAACATGAGAATGTTCCCTTATCGAGGTTGACTAAACCGATGGCATCATGTTCTTTATAGCATTTGCAGGTGTGAGCAAGATTGTTTATGCTGGCCATGGCGTCTGGGTGGTCTGGCCCTACGACACCACTTTTCCTTCCCTTGGACGAAGAGCAGTTCAATTGTCCAAACGTCCCCCGCCGGCAAAGACCGCGGGTGGAATGGTCCAGCACAGCCTCCTGAAATGTGGAAATTGAATAGCAGTGGTCGATGCCACAATGTAATGAAGTTGAAATGGGAAATGTAGCCCTTATCCCACGCCCCTGCAGCTTATTTATAGATAGTCTTAGATCTCTTTCTTTTTACTTCCACTCATGGAGCCTGCCGATTATATGCCTATCTATAGGTAGGTATCAACGCCCACGGAATCTCGCGAAATGTCACATGGCCCCCTGGTATCTGAGGTATCCTGAGGTCACTCCGCCGGCTAATCCTTATATACTGCAGATATCAAAACCCAGCAGACTGGGCGGTGCCAAGGTTTATTGATAATCTTATTTGTTCGATGGCTCAAACCACCTTCTCATCATAGTAGCCTGCGAGTTTCTCATCCCAGGACGTAAAGCCACTATTGCCCTGACGAACACAGTCGCGATATTTGCTCCACCATTCCGTGTTGGTTTTGTGAGGAAATAGATTCCATAATACCATTGACTCCTCTTCTTTTCCAGACAGATCCAGTCGGGCATATGTTGCTGCACGAAAGCGTTCCCCTTTTGCATCACAGCGGCAGATGACTATATCATTTCCAATTAGATATTCACGCTCACCGAAGCGGTATACCACCATGACTGTCGCTAGGAGAAGGAGAGCCACGCTAATGATCTGGTTGAAGAGTGTGGTCATGCCCAAAGAAATAATATGGCACCCGAATGCTACCCAGCCAAGTGCCCTCGCAGCATTATAGAGTCGAAGCCGATGCGGCCGGGGGTTCGTCAACAGAACATCTGTAAGAATCCGACGTGGGGTATAGATTGTGATCACAGTCCCGGTAGGGAGCGTCCAGAACGTTTTCACCACATCTTTCGAGGTGTCAAATGCCTGTCTTGCCGCCGTGCTTATGGCGTGACGATTTTGATCCATGATGACCTTTCTCACAAGGATGGATAAAAGCATGCTTAATGCGTTGACAAAACCCCACCAGTCACCCATGACGATTGGAAGAACAATGATTGGTGTCATACAAGTAATCCCAATAATAAAACTAGCAGTATGGCGTAGGGTAAGCCTTTCAGTCTCTCGGATCGAAATGCAAAGTATAGTGGAACAGGGCTTGAACTCCTGACACAGGAGCCACCTGGAAAACCAGCCTGTCACATCCGTTGCCATAATGCCGTCGGTGATATTATATGCGACAAATCCGGGAATTGGTTTCGTGATATCGTTATTTGCAATCAAAAATGCCCCCAGTAAGGGCAGAAACTCAGCAAAACGGCTGTACACGAGACGACCAAGGGTCAGGTTAAGCGCGTCCGCGCCTAGCATTGTGACCAGGCCCAATGCATCTATACGAAACGGTGCCCAGTTTCGTAGTGATGAGAGCAACATTTGCGAGCGGGTGCGTTGAGATGGTGTCCTATGATACCGTAATCAATGCTGCTTTTTCTTTTTCTTCCTTTTCTCTTTTTTTCCTTATGCGATGTGCCTCCAAAAGGTGGAGGGGGTGAGGAAGGCTACGCATATAAGAGGATCGGCACTGATTTTATATCTATCGATGCTTATTGCTGAAGAGCACTGCAATCAGAACACCTATGATTTCATGAAAGGTGCCCAACGGAGACATAATGGTGGGACTCCTCAATGATCGGTCACGGTCAGATTGGTCTGATTCTATTTATCCAGCCTTGTTGCTATTTAGTTGTCAGCCTTAAGTAGGCTACGATGATCGACACGTCAGCAACATGTATAGAGACTGCGAGTCACATGAATGTCAAGCCCTCGTCCAGCTGCTACTTACGGAGTACATACTGCTGACTCCCCCCAAAGTGCAACCTCCCCTTCTCAGCCTCAAAATCTTCTAGCTCTTACTATAAGTATCAATGGAACGCGTCCCCTTTTTTCAGAGTCATCGGTTGATAAGTACTCGCTACTATGGACCATCTTATCTTACCCAGCAACCCGGCTGGATTTCGGTTCGAAGTTCCCATCCTCAGCATGACTAATTATGATGGCGGCGACTTTCTCACTTACCCCAACCGTCAGGGTTGGGGTCCCTTCACTGTGGCTGAATGGCAGGCGATTTTCGATGACCCCCCCGACGACTTCCTAGCGTTTCTTCAGCGGTGGCTATATTTCGGCCTCATCCATGTGAGGCTATGCCCGATTGATGTCAAGACCGTATTTCTGTCCCATAAACGCGACCAGTCCGGTCTCCCAATCCTTACTACACAACTGCTGCCGGCAATTGCTTTACAAGCCGTCGAACGGACATCAGGCAACGATGATCATGGAGTCTTTGCACTCCGACTATGCTATAATATACATTCTAATTTGCAAGGCGAGTGGGGACACAGAAGGAATGATCCCGAGTCCCTGCAGTCTGTTGAGAGCTTGTATGCATTTATTATGGCTGAAGGCCCTTCTGATCCTCGACACCCAGACCATGTACTGGCAAACATGGTACTCCATGATTTTGGCAATATAACTACTCATTGGTCTCCTTCGGGACCTAATGAAATAATGAACCAATCGCTAAATTTTCATCCGGACACCAGCAGGCCTTACATGTGGATGGCTTTACGGCAACGCGGCTGGTGTCCTTCTGATATTATGCCTATGACGAAGCTTTTTACTGTCTCTGCCCTTATTTTCATAGCGAATCTAACACCATCGCCAGTTGGAGAAGAGCATCGTATGATTAATATCAGCAACAAGGAAGGATACAAACCATCCAGTCAGAGGCTATGTAATGAGCTCAGTTGTTCACCCCGGCAGCTCTCAGATGATATATACAAAACAAAGCATGTGGATGGATGCCCTGGGTGCGATGATATTATTGCAGACCCTACTACATCCCTCAATCGCGGCAGGATCCCTCTCATCGTGTCTATTGACCCTGGAGATGACAGCGCCTACGTTGAGCTCGTTGATGCTAAAAGCGATATGTCTTATATTGCCATATCCCATGTGTGGTCAGATGGGCTCGGAAACGTTGAAAGAAACGCACTTCCAAGATGCCAACTACTTCATCTGAGTAGCCTTATACGTAATCTGCCCGGGAAAGCCGCAGATACCGTCCTGTTTTGGCTTGATACATTATGTGTCCCCCCTGATGCAGCCGACCAAAAGGAGGCACAAGATACCGCTTTAAAGATGATGCGACAGGTGTACGAAAACTCTACCGCAGTCCTGGTCTTGGACTCTTGGCTAATGTCCACGACTTGCTTTCAAATGAGTGACACCGAATTACTCGTGAGAATCTTTAATGCCGCATGGAACCGACGCCTGTGGACTTATCAGGAGGGCGCTCTGGCGAAAGCAATATTCTTTCTATTCAGGGATGATATTTGTGATCTGGACTTGACTTTCCGACGCTGTAAAGCTTCTTTAGATATCACCACAAGTACTACAATCTGGCCCTCTCTGGCCGCAAAATACGACAGCCTTCGAGGGTTTCGAATGATTTCCTCTGATAGAGAAGAAGCGCTTCCGGCCGTGATGACAGCTGTGGCATTCCGGAGCACGAGTCAGGCTTCTGATGAAACTCTGTGCTTGGCTGCACTGCTTAACCTTGACATGGAACCGATATTGAGGGAGAAAGATGTACTGTCCCGAATGGAGCTGTTTTGGGCTATGATGGATTCCGTTCCCCTCAATATCCTGTGTTACATGGGAGATACAATCGACAAGCCCGGTCTAAGATGGGCACCACGCACGCTGCTTCTCTCGGCATCCAATATTATGCAACACACGGGCGAGTATTTCCAGCTTCCCGGTAATTATCAACATCTACCCCATGGAAAACCATCCTCCCGTGGACTACGGGTCCAACTTCGCGGGCGTGTGTTTGACGTTTCCGACACGACGCTCACAAGCTATTTTTACCTAATCGAAGAAATGGGGAGATGTCAACGTGTCGTCTTCCATTGCAAGCGTAAGGTTTGGCAGTATTCCGAAGCGGTTATTTCAGATACTGGTGTAGGACGACGTGAAGTGAGAAACAGTATAAATCCAAAGCAAGCATTCGGGGCAACGAAAGTGGCCCTTCTCTCGTTCATGGGAGTGGAGAGCATGATGGAGGACGTGGGCATTCTTGTTGCCATTGTCGAAGAGAGCGAAGGTATAATATATGGGAGAAAGTTAGGTTCTGTAGTTTGCCGAGATGAATCAACGCGTATTGGCGACTTCGAAGGGCTTGGTCCAGGCATGACAGCCCGGGTTAGGAATAGGGGGACTGATTTTCTCTATGGGGCTTATGTTGAGAAAAAATATGACCGGCAATTGTGGTGCATTGAGTGATGATATCTTCCAGATTACTCAGAGTTAGCTCTTCCCATAGAGTCATTTCGTATTCCTTGTGTGTGTCCTCTTTTCCTTTCTCGGCCGTAGGTTCCATCCGACTACAGTATAGAAATAAGCATCAGAGTTGCGGTACCACAGGACTGACCCTAAGGGGTTATGAGGTTGATTTAACAATGAGCCGACGTCGACGCTGTATGGGCCTACTTGTAAAAGACGATGTACCATAAAGCATGTATTTGACATGGCACAAGTATAGCTATTCCTGAAGAATGGAAAGCACCATCTGATAATTGGTTATCAGAAAAGAATGTGAGGGAAAGATTTTCAGGATATAAAGAACCCAGCACTAACCGTATAACGACTGTTTCTGTTATAATTATGACATAGATGTAAAGTCTAATTCTTACAAAAAAAAACACTAGAGGATAAGTAACGCCAGAGAGAATACATGGAAGTGTTCTGCTTCCCTACTAAGTATCTATAATTCAGTGTATTTCAACGGCGAGAGTCCAGTGGTCGAGCATTGAACCTGGGCGATTCTCCGGATGCGATCAGCTTCTCTTGGAATAATTGTTATTGGCCACGGAGCGATTGCCGCGTCAGAGGAGCAGCGCGCGGCCCCTCTTTTCCGGCACCAGGAAATGATGGCCACGAGGTCAGATTCGAGAGAACGGTCGATCTATCTCGATTCTCGGGGTAGTTGGACTAGATGATGATTTATTAAATAGTCAGTGATTATTGGGAAGTAGACCAGTAATACCCTGTGACTGATTGTTGAACCGAGGTGTTGTCCTCTTAGCATTTGCCGCGCGGAGGACAAGCATCCGAATTCTGTTCGTATTGTTGTTCACGCGATGAGGGAGCAAAAGGCGGATCGACCGTCCCCAGCTTTCTTAGTTCTTAGTATGTAAGTGGCTTTCCACCGTTTTCCCGCCCCCCTGATCCCCTTAGTATGTATGGTACCTATTATTATGCATTTAATTATTACTCCGCTCTTCCCAAGACGCCTAATCCGGCTTTGAACCCCAGAGTAATTACTAACTAACCAGTGTCTTGGTGTCTGCGACGCGAGACTCTTGTAACGGTTTATCTACTGTCGTAGCTGCCAGAGATCCTCTTTATCAATCTATCCCGCATCGTGGAATCAATCTCCTCTTGATACTCAATACCGATCCTGATACTTGAACCCCCTAAAGCGACCATACGCGCCAGATCTCCGCGTTGCCAGCCCAATTGCACCCAACTGTCTGTCCACTGTCGTCCGGATAAATACCTCCAGCGCTGTAATGTCTGATCGCCGCCACTGCTAGACTTGATATTATTGTCCACTCGTCGTCATCTTGCATCTGGCTCCAGTTCGTCTCGTGAGCGGCTTCAAGAAAGCTAAAGAGCCCACCATTATTATTATTCCACTGTCATCGACCAGCCATTTGTTGTGATCGGTGGTCTGCTCTGTGACTGGCTGACCGCGCTGTGAGCGTGCTCACTCTCGCTCTTTGGCTTCATCCCCCATCTCCAACGCATCCAAGTCACTGCTGGAAGACGACAGACTGACTGACTTGCCCGCGGGACCTCGTGCTGTCGGCACACCGCCCTCCCCTCGAAGTCTATCGTCGGAGGCCGTCATTGCTGCGATCGTCGAACCTACCCCTCTGCCAACGTCCTTTCTTCCTCTCATTCCGAGATCATCACTCCTGTCTCGCCGCGGAAATAGGGCTGCTTCGACCAGCCCTTTATCACCGCCATCATTCCTTCCTCCAGCTCCGCCCGCCGTACTTCCGCCAGCATCCCTCTCCGGCGTCTCTCGTCCCATTCTCGATCCGGGGCAGAGCGGTCGACGTTGCTATTTGAATCCGGGGAAGAAGAGAAGAAGGAAGGCAGTCGGCCGTCCTCCCGTTCATCCTACGCCTCTGACTTTTCCACCTGGTCCGATACTGGCGACCTAGCGGAGCAGCTCGCCGACGCGGAGGACCCTCTTCGGTCCCGTCTGCGCCCGTCTCTCGACGAGGAGGTCTTCGGACACGCTCGGGCTCGGTCTCGAGGGGGGACGAAGAAGAAGAAAAGAGTACATTACCCGGAAGACGTCAGTCAGCACGGTGGAGTTGATAAAGAGGCCATAGAGCTCCCTAGACCCGCTCCAAGACGGATCTCTCGAGCGGAGCGGGTTATAGCAGCCATCATGTCGCCCAGCAATCGACAGGCCGCCCTCACGCATGGCTTGGTGGGCAAGCCATTGCTGTATGTGCTCCGACGCTCTCATTCGTGCTCTACGAAGGCCCCATTACTAACAGCTCGCTAGGTATTTTACCAGTGTCTTTGTTTCTTTAGGCGTTTTCCTTTTTGGATATGATCAGGGTGTCATGTCTGGTATTATTACGTACGTCTTATCTGATCTGAAACTTGCCATGGGTCAATTCAGCAATCTGGCGTCAATCAATATACTAATGCTAGTCTAGGGGTTGGTATTTTAAGGACTACTTCAATCAACCGTCCCGAGCGGAGATCGGTACTGTCGTTGCCATTCTGGAAATAGGAGCGTTCATTTCCTCGATACTTGTTGGGAGGATCGGTGATGTGATAGGCCGCAGGCGAACCATTCTGTACGGGTCGATCATCTTCTTCATCGGTGGTGCCTTCCAATCGTTTGCCAATGGTCTGCCAATGATGATGGTTGGTCGTATCATTGCTGGTCTCGGAGTTGGTGCACTCTCGACTATCGTTCCGGTTTACCAGTCGGAGATTTCTCCGCCGCATAACAGAGGAAAGCTGGCCTGTATCGAGTTTACGGGCAACATCACCGGATACGCGGCTAGCGTATGGGTTGACTATCTATGCAGCTTTATCGAGAGCGATTATTCTTGGCGTCTTCCGCTGCTGTGCCAATGCATTATGGGAGCCCTTCTCGGGTTTGGTAGTCTGATCATTTGCGAGTCGCCTAGGTAAGTATGGGATCCCATTGTGTCCAGTGAGGTGTATTCGATGGCTGTCCGTTAGCATGTGAGCTAACTTATGACCCCAGGTGGTTGTTGGATAATGATCATGATGAGGAGGGCATGGTGGTCATTGCCAACCTGTATGGTGGAGGGGACCTGCACAATGACAAGGCCCGACAGGAGTATCGAGAGATCAAGATGAACGTCCTCCTTCAGCGCCAAGAGGGTGAAAGGTCATACGGGGACATGTTCAAGCGCTACTACAGGCGTGTCTTCATTGCCATGTCAGCTCAGGCCTTGGCACAGCTCAACGGTATCAACGTGATCTCTTACTACGCCCCTCTGGTGTTTGAGTCCGCTGGTTGGGCAGGTCGAGCAGCTATCCTGATGACGGGTGTCAATGCACTTTCGTATTTTGCGTCTACTATACCGCCGTGGTACCTCGTCGACCGCTGGGGTAGACGCCCGATCCTGCTTTCCGGTGCAGTGGCCATGCTCCTCTCGCTCTCTGCGATCTCCTACTTCATCTATATCGACGTGCCTGCCACTCCTACCCTGACAGTCATTTTCGTCATGATCTACAACGCTGCATTCGGCGCGTCCTGGGGCCCCATTCCATGGCTGTATCCCCCGGAAATTCTCCCGCTCAGCATTCGTGCAAAAGGCGCTAGTTTGAGTACCGCCACCAATTGGGCGTTCAACTGGCTCGTTGGAGAAGTGACCCCCATCCTGCAAGCAGCTATCAAATGGCGCCTATATCTCGTTCACGCGTTCTTCTGTGCGTGTAGTTTTGTTGTTGGTAAGTTCTTAAATGTTGCTGTCGGGAGTTTGCCATCAGTTTGTTGACTGCTATTCTAGTGTACTTCCTGTACCCAGAGACCAGTGGTGTTCGCCTAGAAGATATGAATGTTCTGTTCGGGGATGCTTCAACGGCAATGCCAACTCCTGCGGCACAGGCGGAACGAGGATCTCTGATAGGGGCGGGCTCGCCGGTCCCGTCTCTTGATATTCGACGTCAGCCGCACCAATTCGGCGCAGAGAGTGCCATTCCCGGACTGGACATCGAACCTCCAAACATCAACGGCAGTTCCAACGGCAAACATGGCCGCGATGATGACCGGAGCGAGGGCATTGGTGGCTGGATCTCGAATATGGTGAACCGCAACCGGAATGCCGGAGCGAAAGGCGGCAGTAGTAGTAGCCAATATAGACGTCTGGGGCAGGATGAGGAGGAATAAAATCAAGTGGGAGTCTGGGGTCAGAGTCTGTTGCTGGAGACGTGAGGATGATATCCCTCCGTTGCAGTATGGAATTTACAGCCTATTATGTTTCGCTCTTGGAATTTCAATAATGACAAATGGAATGCAGAGGAACTGCTACTACTACTACTACTACTACTACTACTACTACTACTACTACTGGTCTTTTTTTTTTTTGATATGGTTTCTGCTGTCCGCATTTGCATGGATGTTGTCCCATTGGGGAGTGGATTGTCCGGGCGTATTTTTGCTTACTTTATTTTTATTGTTATAATTGTATTCTATCCATCTATCTGTAGATAGCTCTGGTAGCAGACGAAACAATATGTATGGTATTGATGATATACCGTATAGATAATATACACCTATATATACACAAACGACCCCTTTCTTGGATGGGATTATTCCCCTTACGTGGTGACGGAGGTAGCGGGTCCTCTGATCTGATAGATAACCAAGTCTAGTGTTAAGATCGAAACATGGTACTCTCGGGTGCAGGGTCTATCTACTGTTAAGACAGCGGCAGAACAAAACCAAAATACATCCATGACCACAATAATAACCACAATAATAATAATCAAACGAGCACAGATACAATTGTGTCCAAAAACATAAAACATACACCAAAAAAGGAGTGTGCGCCGTCAGCCACAACAATAAAAGACCTAATAATAACCCTGGCCGTCCGGACGTCGGGCGCGGTCCTCGTGGACTGCTGAAAGGTTCCACTCGGCCATTCCCGTTTGTAGAATGCTGCGTGTCCTTGAACTTTCTGGCCAGCTCCTTCTTCTCGCGTCTCCCCTCGCTGGAGCTGTCCATCCTTCGTTTCCACCAGCCGGAATAATATCTAAAATAAATAAATAAAATAATCTCCCGTGAGTCTGACTCTCCTTCTCTGCCTCCCTTGTTCTCGACCACCCTTGTTTTGGTCGCTCGTGTCCTGAACTGGCAATAAACCCCCCTCCTCGTCTGAGCACAGCTAAATCCGACTTAGTCCTTTCCACGCCCATCGTCGGAGATGCTGCGTTCCCTGCGGGCTTGAAGTCTCCCATAGCTGCAATTGACTTCCATTGAGTCACTGGACGACTCCCGCCAGGATCGCGTCCGGCTTGACGCTCCCGATACCGCTGTTCTGTGTCTTCGCATTCAAGCTCTAGATTCCGCATTTCACAATGGCGTCAACCGATGCTGCATTGACCACCGGCGCTGACCAGAACGCCGGGGTGCGACGCAGAAACGTTCCAGGAACGGAAGATAGCCGTGGGAATGTTCCAGCTGTGGTGCGAGACGAACAGGATGTCAAGGTGCACAGAAAGGTATCGTCGAGCACAACTGCCCCATTTCCCGCGGCACCGCGCTCTTTACACGGAGTTGCTGACAACTGTCCTGAATCGTAGCAAAAGTCCCTTGGGGCCGTCTTGGATGAGTGGGAGTTCATACTGGCACCTTTGATCTTTACAGCCCTCTCGTTTTTCACGCGAATGTGGCGGATTGGCCGCTCGAACATCGTGACGTGGGACGAAGCTCAGTAAGATGGCCCCCGCTCACTGACCTCCTCAGTCTCCGTTCCATTGCTGACCGTCCTGCTCACGCGCAGTTTTGGCAAATTCGGTTCCCACTATCTGAAGCGCGAGTTCTATTTCGATGTCCACCCGCCACTGGGAAAGATACTGGTTGGCCTGTCTGGCTACCTCGCGGGTTACAATGGATCCTTCGAGTTCAAATCTGGAGAGAAATACCCGGAGGATGTCAACTACATGTTTATGCGTGTCTTCAACGCCTTCTTCGGTGCTGTCTGCGTGCCGCTGGCGTACTACACTGCACGCGAACTCCGGTTCCGACGAGTCACGGTCTGGCTGATTACCCTGATGGTGCTCTTTGAGAACTCGTACGCGACCATCTCGAGGTTTATCCTACTCGACTCTATGCTCCTCTGCTTTACGTTCACCACCATTCTTTGCTGGGCGAGATTCCACCGGCTGCAGCACAAGAGCTTCTCATTGGAGTGGTTCACGTGGCTTTTCCTGACCGGCTTGAGCATTGGCTGTGTCTGCAGTGTCAAGATGGTCGGCTTGTTCTGTACCGCCTTGGTTGGCATCTACACTATTGAGGACCTGTGGAACAAGTTTGGAGACCTCAAAATGCCCAAGGTTAGTACAGAATCGGATTCGGATAGTAATCTGGCCTATCAAGTTCTGACGAACCGGCAGGTGGTGCTTGCACAACATCTAGTAGCTCGCGTCGTTGGTCTGATCGTCATCCCGATTCTCGTCTACATGTTTTCTTTCTACCTCCACTTCTTGATTCTTGAAAACAGCGGCCCTGGAGATGCGCAGATGAGCTCTCTGTTCCAAGCCAACCTGAAGGGCACGGAAGTCGGCAAGGACAGTCCTCTCGAGATTGCCATTGGATCGAGAGCCACTATCAAAAACATGGGTTACGGAGGCGGTCTTCTTCACTCTCATGTTCAAACGTACCCTGAGGGCTCGGGCCAGCAGCAAGTGACATGTTATCATCACAAGGATGCGAACAACGATTGGTTCTTCTACCCCAACCGCCACGAACCCGAATATGACCCCGAAGGACCATTGAAGTTCGTTGGAGACGGTGACACTATTCGCCTAATTCACGCCCAGACGGGCCGCAACCTTCACTCTCACGCCATCGCGGCCCCCGTCACGAAGGCTGATTACGAGGTTTCTTGCTACGGAAACATTACTATTGGCGATGAAAAGGATCATTGGGTTGTTGAAGTGGTCAGCGATGCTGCATCGAGAGACCGTTCGAAGATTAGAACTCTTACGACTGCCTTCCGACTACGCCACCCGGTTCTCGGTTGCTATCTACGGGCAGGCAACGTTAACCTGCCACAGTGGGGTTTCAAACAGATCGAGACCACATGTGTCAAGAGCAACAATCCCAGAGATACCTACACCCACTGGAACGTAGAATCCCACTGGAACGACCGACGTGAGTTGAGCCATTATTGATAGAAACCTTAAGTAAGACTGCTGCTGACATACAACTATCTTCCCTAGTTCCACCTGGTGATCCTGGCTCGTACAAGTCGCCATTCCTGAGAGACTTTATCCATCTCAATGTTGCAATGATGACCTCTAACAATGCCCTGGTTCCAGACCCTGACAAGCAGGACGACCTCGCCTCGAAGTTCTGGCAATGGCCCATCTTGAATGTTGGTCTCCGTATGTGCTCCTGGGATGACAGTGTGGTGAAGTACTTCCTTCTGGGAAATCCTTTCGTCTACTGGAGCAGCACAGCGAGCTTGGGCATTTTCGGGCTCCTAGTACTTTGGTATCTCATTCGCTGGCAGCGTGGCTATCGTGAACTGAGCCAGGCGGATATTGACCACATCCACTACTCGGGTGTGTATCCTTTCCTCGGCTGGGTCCTGCATTACATTCCGTTTATAGTCATGGCTCGTGTGACATATGTTCACCATTACTACCCTGCCCTTTACTTCGCCATTCTCACGGCTGGCTTCTGCGTGGACTGGATGACGCAGAAATTGACCCGGCCACTTCAATGGGCACTGTACACCGTTCTTTATGGGATCACGATTGGCTTGTTCATTGTCTTCCGTGACATTGTGTTTGGTATGGAAGGTTCAAATCAGCAATGGGCTCACCTGAAATGGTTCAAGGGCTGGAGAATAGCGGACTAGTTTGCCCTTGCGAGGTCATGGTAGCGCAGTAGGAAAGTGTCACTGTTCCATGATGACTCCGCTACTATGCGGTTTCTGTTTTCTCCAATATCCGCTTTTGTTCCAACCCTTTCTTTTTTTATTTTTTTCTGGCCTCAATTTCGGTGATTAGAGGGACGGCTTCCGATTTATCCACACGGGACTAAGGAACGATGTATGATTATTAGCAACCAAGCAATGCTTATCACCTGGGACAAAAAGAGTTGATTGAAAGTGTGATCCCATGCTCGTTATTCGACCGGTTGTACCAAAAGGTCTTATGCGCGGTTTAATGCTAATTCGAGCGAAAAATTGTATTTGTAAGAGTAACACAAGTTCTGTTCTTCTGTTTCGGTTTCATATAACCTGACGAATTGCTTACTAGCAATCCGTCCAAACAGTGCCCAGGCCAACTGGGAGCATATTATTGCAAAGCAGCCAACGTGCAAGTCTCATTATCGAAACAGGTGACAACCTACTCACTCATGAGATGGGATACCTTATAGATATGTACAATCGAGCCATGCCTGGGTCCCAGTAAGGAACAATGCGTAAAGTCTCGTCATGGGGATAGCCCGCTTCGTTCTAACAGCAGCCGCCGGTCCAGCCTCGTCTGCCTCTTGCCATAGCATCGTTAACTCCCAACGCGATCGTCTTGGGCATCCCTGCATTGGCACCGCCTGTGGCTCCGAACCCCTTGACGCCGCTTCGGCGGTCGTTGAGGTCATACCGTCCGGCCTCTATATTTCGATATATCCTCTCTGCTACCTCCAGAAATGCCTGTTCGACCCCTTCGCCGGACTTGGCGCTCGTCTCGACGTAGCGCACTACATTATTCTGCCGACACCATTCCTCGGCCTCTTCACGCGTCACTCGCGGCTGATTGGGGTCGCCATTCTCAGTGGCGAGATCCAATTTATTACCGACCAAGACGACCACAATGCCATCTTCCGCGATCTGCCGGAGATCGTGCAGCCACTGGGTGACGGAGGCAAAGGTGGATGGACGAGTAATGTCGAATACTAGGAGGGCTCCGGAAGCGCCCCGGAAATAGGAACGGGTGATGGATTTGTATGTCTCCTGGCCTGCGGTATCCCAGAGAGACAGCTTCATGCGCTTCTGTTGCGGAGCCTCGCTAGATCCATTGTTGTGGCCTTTTTGGGAGCTGGTGGACGAGGGGCCAGATGGACCTTGCTTCTGATCGCCGAGATCGTTGTCGAACTTATAGGACGCCGGAGGTCCCACTGGGACGATACGAGATCCGAACTCCACGCCGATAGTCACATCATGGGTTGCGGAGAAACGGCCCTCGCAGAGTCGAATTGTAAGCTATAGAGTGGTAGGGCAGTTAGTTAGTTAGTTCCTGGGTGAGGACTCTCAGATGACTGATACTCACACTGGACTTGCCGGTGCCGGAATCACCAATGCAAACAAGCTTTGCGATATAATCCCATGGCTGCGACATAGAGATCCTGTCTCTCTGGGGCTTTGGGGGGGGCTAGATTGGGTGATATATGTATGAATTCCACGAACTGGTGCCTGTGAGAAAGCTTGATTGCAGCCTAGCCCTCTGTAAGGATGATCAACTAGTAGTAGTAAGTAAGTATTGAATTAGCTGCTGCTAACTTATCGGCGGGAGGAAGGTGATAAGGAGCCGTCTAGCCTCATGCTCTGGCCTTGTGATGGCAGACAGTGTGATGTGATGGGGAGTTGCACAGCGGCTGAGTGACAGATGCCACCGACATAAGTGATGTGCAAGAGACAGTTGAACTTCTTCTTCTTATTATTGATCACAACGGTGGACAATTTGGCTCTCAACCGGACCAGCTGGTTGTTCGTTTGTCGTGGCGCGCGTGAAGCTACTGACGTGCTGAGTCATCGATGCTCTCTCGCCTGACGCTCATACTTCCGTCTTCGTCTTCGTCTTCGTCCCACTCGATCTCGTGCACTTCTGTAATGATTCTCACTCGACACAAGCCTCGCGGTCCTGATATTATTTGATCTATTTCGTTCTTCCCCCGTGGCACCTGGTCCTAGCTCCTGACGCTGGTCGCCCTATTTCATGCTGGCCCTGTTCCCCCTTACTGTATTCCGGGTAGCTTGTAACAGCTCTCGGCGGTCGCTGCTCACCGCAAGAGAACCCCGGACTTCTTCCTGAGGTTGCCTTGCCTTCTTTTTGTATGACCATTTCCAGAAGCCTCGCCCAGGCACCTTGGGGAAGAGAGATATCGGAAAGTCTCGCTCCACTGACCGGTGCTTCGAGAACATCATGTTCTCAGAATGTATGTAGAAATATCCCAGACACTTCCGGCCTCTGCCTAATTTCTCACACGAGACACTGCCTGGCCCGTTTGCTGCTGGCGATTGCTCACACGTTTTTTTTAGATGCGTCTCGTTTCCTCGCTCAGTCCCAGTCTCGTATAGCGCATGTACCAGAAGACACAGGTCGAAATAATGGATCTGATCGCCAGAGACGACAATATCAGGGCAGCTCGCGCTTCCCCGCCTCCCGGTCTTATCTACAACGAGCCATGGGCAACCCGTATCAGCCGGCTTCCTCCCAGACGTCACACTTCCCTTTTGCTTCGCGGATGTCAGCGCAACCGGCCCCTCTCTTCTACAGTGCTACGGACGAATTTCGGGAAGAGGACGATGAGCTGGAACATGAGCGCGAGATTGCGGATCTATACGCATTGCAGAGGTCGCGCCGTCACTTTGGTTCCAGCCAGTTAGAGCAGTCATCTGAGCTGGAGGATGATGGAGGAAGCTCAGAGGCTTCGGGCGAAGACCATTCCGGTCATGGACATGCATTTGACCGACCAGGTGGGATACGGAGTTCCTGGCGTGCTGGGAGGGCTACGACCCGCCGGAATGTGCAGATCGATCTGCTTCCGGAAGAAGACGAAAATGAGCCTGCCGACACGGTGAGTCGGAGCAGCGGTGCCACTGGGAAAGGGAAAATGGTCGATGTAGGCCTGGAGGATACTCTGAGGAGTGATCTGCAAGAGATCGAGCCTGGCGGGATCCCCGATTTCACGGAGGAAGAGCCGCCGGTGATCCAGCAGTTTCGCAAACAGCCTCGGGACTCTGGAGACAACTTTCAGACCAGTCCTTTTCCTGTTCATGAGGATCCGGATAAGCAAACATTGCTAGATCATGCGAGGCCGTCCAGTCCTACGGCGTCTCTGCCTCCCTCCATGGCACAGCCGGAGTCGGAACCGCCGTCCCATGACGCCTTCTGGGGCCACCTCTTCTTGCTTTGCCTGGCTGGTCTCTTTGCCACGGCGTTCCTGGTATATCTGCATACTTCTGCTCCGTCTGAAGACCCGAGCAAATGGGGTGATACCGTTTATACAGCAATTCATGGATCTCTTTTTCTGTTGACCATCTATACATTTGTCTCGATCTTTGTGTCCTTGTTATGGCTTGCATTACTGCGGTACTATGTGCGCCACTTGGTGTATGCGATGATCGTAGCTGTACCGGTGATTCTGTTCTCGTTCTCGTTATACCCGTTCATCTCCAGCTTCAAGGGCTCGTGGCATGGGACAAGTGTGCAGGACAAGGTGATGCGGTTCGGTTCTCTGGTTCCGTTCCTCTTGGCCAGCGCCTGGGTTTACACTGTGATCAAAGGCCGCCACGCCACTGGAAAGGCGATTAATATCTTGGAGTTTGCCTGTCGGATCCTTGTTGCGAACCCTGCACTGCTTGCTCTGGGCTTCGCTGTTCTCCTCACCGTTGTCACCTGGACCTGGATATGGATGCTCATGTTTACTCGGGTATTCCTGGGCGGTCACTTTCTGGGGCCGAAGAACTTTGTCATAGACCTGACTACCTGGTGGTTAGCGGTCTATTTCATCTTCGTCTACCTCTGGTCTCTTGGTGCCATTGCTGGGTTGCAGCGTTCTGTCACCGCCGCAACAGTCAGCCAGTGGTATTTCCACCGTCTCGCAGTTCCTGCACCCACCTCGCGGCAGATTGTGCACGCAGCATTTGTACACTCTGCTACGACGCTCTTTGGCACTGTCTGCTTGTCGAGCTTGCTCCGGTTGCTAGTCCGGCTGCCGCTGGTTATATTCCCTCGACGTATATCATCCATAATCACACTAGTTGCCTATTCCATTATTCCCACTCCGATAAGCGCTCTTACCAACCCCTTAGCACTGACATATGCTGCCATCCACTCTCGACCGCTTGCTATCTCTGCTCACGGTCTATCTCAAATGACCTTCCTTGCTCCCGCAACACCCGGTACTACACTACAACCTCGTTCCTTTTCAAGACAAAGAAGCGAGCACGTCCCTCTTCTGCCCTACAGACTCTCCAAACTCGTCCTGCATGCCACTCGTTTCATGATGTCACTTGCTCTTGGTTTTGGCGGATGGGTCACGACCGCTCGGACTCTTCGGGTTGCTGAGACTAGCGGCACAATCCGCGGAAGTCTCTACGCCTATATTGTGGGACTGATTGCCGGCGCCATCGGGTGGGGCGTCCTCGGTGCGATGGAGGGAGTTATTGCAGACATTGTCGATGCCGCCGTTGTCTGCTGGGGCATTGAAGTCGGGGCCTCGAGCCGCGAGGCCCGGTATTGCCGTGAAGCCGGATGGCTGTTTGGAGACGACTGGCGCGCAGAAACTCGGGATCATGCACAATGGAACCGCGTCTGATATTACATTATCACCTAGGTAGCTTGTCATGTCATTGTCAATATCCACGGTGTCATGGCGCCTCAAGGAATGTACGGATGCGTAGCTAGGATGCATTCATGTATTCATGCATCCATCTCCTATCTCCATTCCCGTTCCTCTCTCTATCTATCTACCTATCCCTCTGGTTAGAGAGTACCCAAACTCATTCCATTGCGGCTCGATTCAGTTCGGTTCGGTCCGGTCCCAGGCGTTCGCTGTCTCTTCATTATTCTGTGATGTTAAACGAACGATCTTAGCCTCTCCACGTTTTTTGAAATGAAACGATTCATGTGTTTGCTCTGCCCTATTCATTTTCTTTCCTTCCGTTTCCTTTCCTTATCCTCGAAGGACTTTCAAAATACTTCTTTCTCACTTTTCGGGTAGATTAGTTAGGGCGTTTTTGATTTCTTTTTGGAGAATGATCATTATCATGTCATGATGGTTATTAACTAGGAGACTATCGAATTCAACACACTTAGAGAATTAAAGAGAGAATCAAATTAAATTAAAAAACTGATACTAACTATCAAGGGTTTACTTTATTATCCTCTGTTCTTTATCATATATTATGTGGATATCACCCTCTCTCTCTCTCTCTATACATTCTATACATTCTCTAGATAAGGATACGATTCGATAGAACACTGCCAAATACTTAGATCATATAACTATAAATATATTCCTTTCCTCGTGATTTATACAACACGCTCCAAATCAATACAATTAAACATGAAGCTAACACCGAAGATACATGTGTGTATATATATATCACTTCCATTTCATTAGGTACTATACCATAAGAAAACTAATATAATACCTAACTAACTAGCTGCCCTTTCTGAGCCGGTTCAAAGATAATTGTTGTAAGTAAGTAAGCACAAAAAGGTAAAGAGAAAAGAAAAAGAAAAGAAAAGAAAATAAACAGTGGTATCATTTACACAATAGAACGAAACGAAGCAGAAGGCAAAAAAAAAAAAAATAACAGATAACAAGGGAAAAAAAGAACAACAATAACACATGCTTAAGTTTAAGTAAGAGGAGGCTTTGCCCGCCAAAAAAACAAAAAACTAGACGCCGGATCTCCAGGGATAAATAACTGGAATAGAGTGAAAAAAGAAAGGGAAAAGGGAAAACAACAATGGAATCATAATTGCAGCCGACCGTGCCAATCCACACCTTCCTTTTGGCACCACTCGCTGAGAACTGCAAAACCGAATCGAACCGCTTCTAACGGCGTGGTCGTCCTTCCTAGTGGTAGAAAGAATCGACCAGAGTATGACCCCAGTTTTAATGGCTCTTTGCCCCGATCGAGATAGTCTCCAGAGCGTTTGGACCATGTACTGGGAAACTCGTGCTTCAGTGTCTCGTCTGAAAGCTTACGAGCTCCCTCTAGCCAGAGCCGTAGAGCTTCCTTATAGTATTCCGGAAGGCGGGCTTTCAGCTCGAGGAATTCTGACTTGTATTTCTTGCTCTCGTCCGCTGTGACAGTATGCCCGTCACTCCCTGGAGTGGGCACTGGACTGTGTTCTCCAGGAAGTGGGCTGACTGCGAGACGCTCGAGATCAAGGGCATGAATGGTATCGTGGGAGATGGCACCCAGAAGAAGACAGAGACTATGAAGATGGGGATATGCGACGCTGTTTTTGGTGACTACACGCCAGTATGCTAGAATGGATCGCCAATTGGTCGAATCTGGGACCTGACGAGTGATTGTCTTGCATCTGTCGTCCGCAATGAACGCGAGGATGAAGCAAAGAATCGCTTCCACAGCAGTAGCCGCAGCGAGTTTTGCGTCTGTTGTCTGTCGACTGGCAGCGTGTTTCAGCTCCCTTCCCAGACCAGCATATTTCTGGTACTCGTCTCGCCATGCTCGCCGTTCGCGATCCCGACTATGCGTGGGCTTGCTTTCTCTCGACAGCGGAGGGGACGCCCGTGTGCTTCTCTCTGGGTGTAGAGGAGTGGTCTTGCCGGCCAATTGCGACCTGGCTTCAGTGTCTTCTGGATCAGGATGTCGTGAGGAGCCCCCCCTGGCGTCTCTTTTCGGTGCAGAAGTTACTGACTTGAAGGAACGCGAGTGATGTCCGGTAGCATCAGAGGCAGGAACTGGTGAACTCGGAGAAGCAGATCCTGGCGCTACCGTTTTTGGACGTTTCCTAGGCATGTCTTGATAATCATCACTCTCAACAAGCCTTTGCCGTCTGTCGCCTTGAAGCTTTGATAAAGACAGATCTTTCTTGGTTCTGTTATCCCTAGAATCGTGATCTTCCGCCAGATTCGAGCGTGCACTGTCGCCGGCCGCCTTCCTCTTCCCTGAAAATTTGAGAAGAGCCTCAACCCGTTTCCTATTCGATCGGCCGTACTTCAGTTTGACAATAAGGCGAGTTTTAGAGCTTGGGCTGTCGGTTCCATGTGTGCTGCTAGGCATTTTCCTACCCGTACTGCCCGAGGATTCTCGAGGATCATGGGCCACTGTTTTCGAACCGGATGTTGATCGATTATGTGTGTGCACTGCTTTATTATTGATATTAGGGTTCTTTGAGCTTGCAAGCGATCCGGAATGCGGACGCCTTCCATCTGGATCGTGTTTGGATGTTCGAGGTGGAATTGGTGATCTGTCTTTGGCATGAATATTCGTAATGGGAGACTCGTCTCGTAGTTTTGAGAGCTCCTCTTCGATATCTGGCGGAAGTGTAGGCGAGAGCAATTGTGGAAGTTTCGGACTGACAGGAACTGGTGGGAGGGTCGGTGAGAGAAGAGCTGGAAGGGCATGGGTTGCGCCATTAGTCTGGGAACCATCACCAGACTCAGTTTTCAGGGGAGACAATCGCGGTTTCTTAGGAGATCGTCCACCGTGCCTCCGATCCTCTTCCTTCGAAGGCTTCGATTCAGGCTCCACGGACCGTTTACGGCGTGGAGCGCCATCTTCAGTATGAATATGCGGCTTCGACCGCTTGGGGCTGTCTGTTTGCGGGACAGAACTGTCATTTGTAGCTTGCTTGGAAATACGCGCATGGTTTTTTGGAGTGTCAGGCGCCGGTGCAGCACCGTCAATAGCACCCTGATTTCCAGAGGTAGTTTGACCACTGGTTATCTTTTTGCTTTTGTAGTCACTTAGACTGATCTTTTTCTTGGTCGCGCCAGTGAGGGGGGTACTGGCAGCACTGGTCACACTTGTAGGTTTGGAATCGTCTTCAGCCATGATATTCCCACTGTCATCTGACCAATCGCCAACAGCAACCAGTAAAGAATCGCCTTCCGAATGGGTCAAAAATGTCATGTACTGTAGTTGCTGTTCTTCCGGTTTGAATGGACCGTCCGTTCCCACCGCCCAATTATTGACGTATCGATCTCCAAGGCGAAACGGCACGTCCGATGGGACGGTTAGGAGGAAAGGATAAACAGGCAAGACTTTGTCCCTCAGGTCCTTTAGCCGCTTGTCGACCGAATCTGGCTCAGTGTTGTGGGGTCCCTTCGTAGTAAATCGGGGGATGTCTTCGTTCTTTTCGTGGGAATAAGTCGTTGTTTGAGCCGACATTGCAATCCAACTAGGACCTGGAGACTATAGGAAAATGCCAATCGAAGTTCAGGACGTAAGATGCAACAAGAATATACCCTATTTTCGCGAGATCATTTGTTTCCTTGACGTGGCAGATGATAGATGCAGTCGTTAAAGTCAGACATCCAGAGATTCCATAAAGTGGCGCACAAGGGTGAATCGACCAGGTCGCTATATGCAGGCTCAATAGGTCTCAAGGATCATGGCAGGGTATTCGTAGGTCAATAGATCAGTAGGAACGGTTATTGTCGCAGTCGCAGTGAATGGGCGCGGCGAGATCCATTCACGGCGGAAAGTACCCGCGGTAATCTGAGGGAGACCCTGGCACAGTGAAGGCGATCAAGCTGCACTGAGAGAGGGCTCGATCAGATACATCGGTACTCGAGTACTGTCCAAGTCGTCGCGAAGATATGATCAACAGTAGGCTCCCCCTCCCCCGACAAGGCTTCTGTTCTTCGAGGAGAGCGATATCACATCCGACGGTCCATCAATTTCGAGGCCAAGCTGCTGACAAGCCAATAGCCACCCAGATCTATCGGAGAATTGCACAGCAGGCGTTGGGACTAGATGCCATGGAATAGTTCTTTCGGAGCTGGGACGCGGCAGACAGGTGGTACGGGGATAATTGCGGTCGGTGCGTTATCGGAGGAGGCGTGGGAAGGACGAGCGGAAGAGGAGCGATTATTGCAGCATGGGTCGCGTTAGATAGCACAACTAGCTACCACAGCAGTATCAACCCACGTAGCTTGCCAGATGGGAGATCGATAATGGCCCCGACTGCGTGAACAGGCGGTCGATGCTGGAGGGCGGGCAGTGCCGAGATGGGGCGCTGATCACGCTGTCACGGCATTACTTTAGTCTACGCCTGCGCTGGACTGGACCATTATTTATTTATTTATTATTTGTGCAACGCAACTTGTGCATGCGAGGCCTCTGAAGAGCAGTAAATAAACTCCCTTCCACACCATCTGATCAACTGAACTTCTCTCTTCTTTTTCTTCTTTACGGTAGAATCCACATCTTCAATCCAGCGTCCCCTTTGATCGCGTTGGTGGCATCACGGACGAGGATAGATAGTATTCTGCGATAAGATATCCATGCCTCAGTCAATCAACCCTTGCAGGAACGCTCCCTGTCTGCTACCGAAACCCTGCAGAGATTGGCCTAATTCGCCCGGCTTGACCATGACTGCTCACAATTTTATGCACCGGATAATGTATGTACGTCCATATCCACAAGGCGCTTGTTTACAATCAATATTCCAAGAAAGGAAGTAGATTGTTCCTTGTGTTTACTACATGGAGGTACCTACTCTCCAGTATTACATGGTTTAATAGACCTCAGTCATATCACCAATACTTGATACCCATGTACAAGTTATCCATTGAAACATCGGAGGACCCTGGAAGCTGATCATTGGGGCTGTTTTTGGGGGCGAAGCCACCCCATAACCACCCCGCCTCCTCGCAAACCGTGCGTGGTGGCTTAGCCTCACTCTAATAGTACGTCGTCACATTCGCGATTGAACATCTAGCCTCTCGATTATATCGACTCAGTGCGACGCCGATACGGCCATTCTGGTGAAGCACTATCGTTGAATTGAGCATGTAGCATGGCCTCTCGGTGCTAAAGAAAGGCATGCACATGAAATGTGTCAATTCGAACAATATACATACATTCCATGTCTAGAAATAAAGGCACCAGCCCAGTGGTGCTGCGAAGTGCAAATTTCGGACAATCATCCCCTGAGGTCCTATCATGCTAACAGACACGCGTTCTACGAGCGGTCGTCAGCCGCGAACTTGTCTTGCCAGAAAGCTCTGTAGTGCTTCTGCTGTCCGAGCTCTGAGATCTCGTCCACCTCTTTGGGTGTCAATTTGAACAGTAACGCGCGTAGGTACTCGTTCAATCGGGATTCTTTGCCACTCGTCGTGATGACTACGTCACCACGTTGGATGGACCATCGCAGAAGGATATCTCCTTCACTGACTGCGTATTTCTTGGCCAACGATGACAGCAGGCCGTCCAGAGGACCACCCTTGGCCCGAGTGACCGGGGTCAAGGGGCCATAGCTCGCTGTTGCGATACCATTTTCTTTGTGGAAAGGAACGAGGTTTCCGTGTTGTAGATATGGGTGGAATTCGATCTGATTGATGGAAGGTTGGACCTTGGCCGTCTTCAAAGTGGCTTCGATATGGCTCTGCAGGTAGTTGGATACACCAATTGACCTCGCCTTTCCGGATTCTTTCACCTTTTCCATTTCAGCCCAGGCTTTCTGGAGATCTTCATCTGACTTAGCGAAGAAGGGAGCATGGATCAGATATCTGAATGATGGTCAGCTTGCGCTCCTATGAATACTTTTTGCGGATAGTGACAAGAGCTACTGACAGGTCGACATAGTCAAGCTGGAGCTTTTTCAAGCTGATGTCAATCGCATTGGGGATGTCTGCGATGTTGGTGATGACCTTTGTGGTAACGAAGAGCTTCTCGCGCGGCACTTGGCTTTCCTTGATGGCCAGACCCAGCTCTTCCTCATTGCCGTAGACTTCTGCTCCGTCGAGGTGGTTGTATCCCAGCTTGATTGCGCCCTTGATGGCGTCGACGAGATCACGGTTGATTGCACCACCGTTCGGCTTGTACCAGGCTGTGCCGGTACCATACCCAATCTACTTCTAGGTCAGGAACATATTCTTGCCAAGACGGCCTGGAACCAGCTTACCGCAGGGATTTCAGTACCGTCGTTAAGCTTGACGGTTGGAATGGAGTCGATAACGTTTGCCATTTTGCCCGTGTGAAGTGAACAGAACAGAACAGAACAGAACAGAACAGAACAGAAGCTGGTACGTCAAGGAGAGAGAGAGACTGATCTGCTAATGGAATCGAGCTTAGTTATACGGTTTCCGCAAGAGAAGCTCGAATCTAGAATATGATATGGTAGGAGTTGATTGATAGACAACTACCGCGGGCCAGGACCGAGATAAATACAGCGGGCCGATGCGGGGCAGAGCCAGAAGTACTCGTCTTCGATTGTCAGTAATAGGACTCATTTCCCCCCCACTTTAGGAAGGTCAAGTCTTTGGATTAATAATCATTCGATTTTGTGCAACTTAACTAGCACGTTGCGAGTCGGGGGGGAATCAGTAATGCAGACAATTATGACAATTAAGGATGTCCTTCCGAAGAGACCGGGTCCATGCAGTGAACCGAACAGGGCAGGAGTCTACTGCATATCGGGGGTGATTGAAAAGATGATATAGCCAAGGAACTAACATGACATACGCTGCAGTGAGGGACGGTTGGCAATGGACCATCTGTCTCTCGAAGATCCAGCTATAGCCGCTGAAACATATTAATAATTACATTGTTGAGCTTTCAGGGAAGGCTAATAGTTAGAGAGAACGAGACGATAGAGGCTATAGGGACATCTAAAACATATGATACGCGCAGTTATGGCTTTCATGATGGCCACTAGAGGATGAGAATATGGTGCAATAGCATATCACTATGACACAATTAATTGGAGAAGAATCACCATTGTCAGAACTCGTCTTTCAAGGTCCTCTGTCATAAATAAGTAGTAGCAATTAGTTGGCCAGTTGATATTATTTATAAGGTAGAGAATCGGTAATTACGGTAATTACGGTAATGATCAATTGCTACTGGGGCAAAATGATGTCACGCCGCCTCTTGTCGATTAAACTCCCAAGTAAACTAACTGAGGATGAACAACATTCGCCGCGAACTATACAGTTCTCAGACAACCTTCTCCCTCGTGGGTCTTATCCTTCTTTTTCTTTATTAAATTCATGCCATTTCATCCGCTGCGGTATTTTATGTTCTAGTCGGCTCTTACTTACAGTTGTTCTCATATGTTTCGCTGCTCACACCCATTCCGTTCGCGAGGTACCCAGACCCGTCTCAGCCAGATGGCGTCTCATCTTTCTCAGTCGGCTGCCAGAAAGGCAGCTAGGGTTTCTCTATCTGAGCTACCCAAGTCCAATGTCTTCACCACGAAGCTTCCGCCAGATCCTGCATTCCCGACTCCGCAGGACTCGCACAAGGCTCCCAGGGAGACGCTAGGTCCGCGACTCGTGAAGGGCGCGATGTATACATTTGTCCGCCCGGAAACAGCCGAGGAACCAGAACTCCTTGGGGTCAGCGCAAAAGCAATGGAAGATCTTGGTCTAAAGCCTGGAGAGGAAGAGAACCCTGATTTCAAGGCCCTGGTGGCCGGGAATAAATTCTTCTGGGATGAAGAAAATGGTGGAATCTACCCTTGGGCTCAATGCTACGGAGGTGAGTTCTGCTTGAATTTATGAATAATACAAAACTGTCACTGACCAAAGCAAGGTTGGCAATTGTATGCTGCCAGTACCCGATTAATAGATTTCATGAAGTTGACCTAGCCGCAGTGGTTCATGGGCTGGTCAGTTGGGAGACGGTGTATGCATTCCTTGAACATAAGCGGATATATTTCCGGATTTCCAAGCTAACAGTGGATAGCGTGCTATCAGCTTGTTTGAGAGCGTCAATCCCTCCACGGGAAAAAGATACGAACTACAGTTGAAGGGTGCTGGAAAGACACCGTACTCGAGATTTGCCGATGGCAAAGCTGTTCTTCGGTCGAGCATTCGTGAATATATTGTCTCCGAAGGTAATACAGCCGAAACAATCCATTTCTTCAGCTAACGCATATACTAGCTCTAAATGCACTGGGCGTGCCTACCACGAGAGCGCTCTCGCTCACTCTCCTTCCGAAATCCAAGGTCTTGAGGGAACGCATCGAACCCGGAGCGATCGTGGCCCGTTTCGCTGAGACCTGGCTGAGGATCGGATCTTTCGACATTCTCCGTGCACGCGGGGATCGAGACCTGATTAGGAAACTGGCGACATTCATTGCCGAGGATGTCTTCCAGGGCTGGAAGTCTCTGCCTGCTGCCGTATCTACAGATTCCCCCGAGGTGGATAACCCCCCCAGGGATGTTCCAGAGAACGAGATCCAGGGACCGGAGGGTGCAGAAGAGAATCGTTTCACTAGACTCTACCGAGAAATTGCAAGGAGAAACGCAAAGACCGTGGCAGCCTGGCAAGCTTACGGCTTCATGAATGGCGTGTTGAACACTGACAATACCTCAATCTACGGGCTATCTCTCGACTACGGCCCATTTGCCTTTATGGACAATTTCGATTCTAGCTATACACCGAATCACGATGATCATATGCTGAGGTACAGTTACAAGAACCAGCCGACCATTATTTGGTGGAACCTTGTCAGACTCGGGGAGTCGCTCGGGGAGCTCATCGGTGCTGGAGACCAGGTCGATGAAGAGACCTTCGTCACCAAGGGCGTAACGGAAGAGTTCGCCCCAACCCTCATCAAGCGCGCTGAAACCATCATCGGCAAGACAGGCGACGAGTACAGGACTGTCTTCCTGAACGAGTACAAGCGACTGATGGGCAAACGGATCGGTCTCAAGACACACAAGGAATCTGACTTCCAGGAGCTGAATTCCGAATTGCTCGATACGCTAGAAGCATTAGAGCTTGATTTCAACCACTTCTTCAGACGACTCTCAGAGCTATCCTTAGCCGACCTCGAGACCGAAGAACAGCGAAAAGAGGCCGCTCGTGTCTTCTTCCACAACGAAGGCGTCGGAGGCGTCGGCAACACCGAAGACTCCGCTAAAGAACGAGTCGGACAATGGCTCGCCAGCTGGAGAGAACGAGTCCTCGAAGACTGGAAACCCGAAGAGGACGAGGAAAGAAAGAAGCAAATGAAAGCCATCAACCCGAACGTAAGTCTACCTAGAAATCTTACCCTTCCCCATAAATACATACATAAACTCCTCATAGTATCTAGAGATACTGACGCATAACCGCAGTTCCTACCACGAGGATGGATCCTCGACGAAGTCATCGAACGCGTTGAGCGCCGCGGCGAGCGTGATATTCTCAACCGCGTTATGCACATGGCTCTCAATCCATTCGAGGATAAATGGGGTGTGAACCCCGAAGAAGAGGAGCGATTCACTGGAGACGTTCCCCGTTTCAAGAGAGCTATGATGTGCAGCTGCAGCTCTTAAGATAAAGAAAAGATTCTGATACCGCATAACTATACACCGTTGCGCATTATGTCCTGTGCGATTTTGGCCATTGGGAAGGTATATATATGAACATATATGGCTTGTTGTCCAGAAACAGTGGACATAAGGAAGGATCTTATAGCAGATATATTGTAATTACGATTGGGCAAAATCAATAGCTAACCAGGGTGAAAACAAAAGGTGGTTGAGATATTTAGGCACTGATACCTTTGCAACTTGATATACTCTCGTTATAGTCTAAATGATATTTACTACTTCCGTCGCAATTCGATAGGAAATCTAAATGCTATGCGTCCGCAAGATCAGGAACGTCCGTCCTTAACGTCCCTCGTCGGAAGAGAGAAAAATACTCGGAGGAAGAAACGAAGCCTGATCTAGAAGAAAGAATTAAGGGAGGAGATAAAGAGATATAGAGATGAAGGATGGCCATGGCTATCTGTCTTCAGAAAAAAAATAAGACAGGCCATCCGATGCGATTCATTCGTTAATATTCTTTTTATCCGGCACATGCAAGTTCTGTCAACTTTTGTAGCAAAGTGAAAGGAAAAAGAAAAAACCGGCAGAAAAATAAAGAAAAAACGGCGCGATGAGGATTCATCATGTAGAGTCTCCACAGAAGAAATCGTCGTAATGCCCAGATTCTCGAATTAAGCCGTGATCTCGTTACAAAAGCAGAAACCATGCCCTGATTTTGAAAAACCTAATCATGAAATTGTGGACTTTTATGCCACCCTTTTTTAGACCTTCATCGACCATCACAAAACCCAAAGGGAATTAGGAGAACCATCAAATAGAACTGGCTTAGGCAGGGCAGGCAGCCTGGACGTGGCCGGCCTGCTTGCACTTGTAGCACACTCTTTCGCCGTTGGCCTCGGTAGGGCAGTCCCGCGAGACGTGGCCAACTTCACCGCCTGGTAAAGAGTTAGAGGTCAAACGTTGAAGGGTCAGATATACTGTATACGAAAAGCTATGCACTTACAGTTGTAGCACTTCTGGCCCTGGGTGCAGTCGCGAGCCATGTGGCCGTATCCACCGCAAGAGTAGCAGGTCTGCTGGCGTCCACCGTAACCGCCTCCGTAGCCACCGCTGTAGCCACCGTTGTAACCTCCGCTCTGGGGGCAGCTGCGAGCAATGTGTCCGACCTGGCCGCACTTGTAGCATTCCTGACCGCCAGAACCACCGGCACCGCCAGCGTTGTAGTTGTCACCGGAGCCGGACTGAGGGCATTCGCGGGAGAGGTGACCGGTCTGGCCGCAACGGTAGCAAGACTTCTCCTTGGGGGGTGCAGTGCACTCTCGGCCTGAAGAGATATGGTCAGTACTTTCAACTCGGAGTACCGGAGAACAGATCGGAAGTAGACTTACTAACGTGTCCCTGTCCTCCGCAGTTGTAGCTGTACAAAGTTAAGTAGTTAGCGCATCTGTCCGTGACAAAAACCGCCGGAGAAAAAGAACGCGGGTGAAAATACCAAGTAGGAGTACCCCTCTTAGGGCAGTCGCGCGCCTGTATTACAGGATGAGTAAGTATTAGGTCTGCATAGAGCAGAACTCAGTGAAAGGAAATTACCTGGTGTCCGGCGTCGCCACCTGTGAAAAAAATGTCAGTCTCGGAAACAAAATTCTTCACAATCATGTACAATGCGACAACAAACTCAGAGCACATTGCAAGCTAGAAATGATGGTATGAAGGTGTTTCAAACCAACCGTGTAGGAAGATAATGGCCATCAGACATCAGTTTTCTTGCGCTCTGAGTTGGCGCAACGCAGGGAATTCAAGGAGACAATCGCAAAAGTTGCGACGTCAAAATATCACGGCTAATGCATAACTCACAGTTGAAGCATCCACGGCCGCTGGAACCTTGGTAATCCATTTTGATTGAGCGGTATTAAAACGTTGGAGATTGATGTAAGTGGGTTGAGAAACTGCTTGTAGAGAGGTCAGAAATCTGTGGTAGAAAAATTAAAATGCAGAGATAGTGCGGGGTGAGGTCTGCCGCGGTACCTGAGAGTGGTTTGGTCGCTAGCCTCTAAAATAGCAGACAATCTGATCCGAGAGAAAAGTGAGAAATGAGGAAGAACAGGAAAGGACCGGAAGAATCAGAGAATTCAAGGCAACGTCGAATTCGGTAGTGCTTGATAGTGGGGAGTCAGCACTGGCGGCGTGCGCTCTAGGCCTTCGTCTACGCTCGCCTCTGGCGTTGTTGGCGTTGGCCAGCAGAGCAAGTACGGTTGAATCCTGCTTCGTCTCCAGCGAGCTGGATGTGAAGTCGAAAAGACCACCACCATCTGTGTCTCTGTCTGCTGGTTTCTTCCATGACTCTCAGGAGCAGCTGGCAGCTGGATTCTGTTCCCTCCGTTGACAGTCGCACTTTCTCGCAGCGTTCATTTCATAATTAGCGATGCAATTAGAGCCAGCAGTCGCTTAGACAAGGTCTCCATTTCGCATTTCACCCTTTTGACGACTGAGCTGGGCTAAGCTGAGAGAAATCCGGCGATAGGATCGCTTTCGCTGACCCCGTCTGTCCCCCCAAGGGCGTTCTTCTCCAGGACAGACTGGAAAGCAAAGGAGACGAGGCAGTGACGACCATCTTGACTCAACAAAATCTGAGATGGCGATAGACAAAGCAGATCACAGTTTAGAAAGGAATATACAAGTGGCAGGGTGAAAACGAAGCACTTCAGGCCAAGAAACGCTGTCTCAGATAAATCGCACCAGAAGCTTCCTTATATCCGTTCAGTCGGGACGCGTGCTCGCCTTCCCAAAGGTACTCTCCGTCGGCCTGCAAGGTACGAGCCCTGGACCACTGCTAGCCCTCGGTCTAACGGCGACAGCCAGTGACCTTACTACTACTCGAGACTGCTATCAATTCGAGCATGAACTCGAAGATCAGTGGTCTTTATCTGTTGATCCTAGGCCTTTCTATTGCGCGATTGTCGTGCGGGCCGCTGCGCTGCACCCATACTACAGAGTCCTGACGCGGAACTGCTAACTAAGATGCTCTTCTGACGATCTTTGACAGGGCTATCTGATTCTAATTTCTGGCCAACAGGGCGGGGCGATCTTTGCAGACATCAAGATGGATTCGATGATATCGATGGAGGACGATCTATACAATATCTATTATCTACATAAAGAGTAAAAGTCCGCTCCTGGCCCAGCCTATGTGAAATCATAGCACTCAAGCAACTGGGTCCCCACCCCTCTCTCACGGAGCACGATTACCTGCTCCTCATCAAATCCGATCCAGCTATCTCTCGACGATAACTCTTCGGAGAGGTCTTCAAACACCGATCGCAGCTGTCCGCAACTGGCGTCCAGGGAGACTGGCGCTATGCCAAACTCCACGGATTTTCTGCGGTGTTTATTTTCGGGACTGACCTGGACACTGCTATCTCCCTGTAATGATCTTTGTGACGAGAACGGGGAGGACGCCACAGCCTCGAGTTCCCAAATTCGTATGTCATGGCCTCGCGCGCCGACCGAGACGGCTTTACCGCGTTCACTGACTTGTACACCCGAGACTGAGGATGTGTGGCCCCAAAGTCGCCGCCCTCCCTTTATGGATAAGGCGTTAGATGTCGACACGACGAGATACATGGTCAGCGTGTTGTCCGCGTGCGAACTCAGAAGGTAAGGGTGTGAATAAGACAGTGAGGTAGGGGGTTCGTTGTGCAGTATAGAAGGCTCAGCGGGTATTGCAGGAAATTGGCGCGCCACTGGTCCATGTCGTCGTCCTGTCCCAGGTTCTATGGGAAGTCTGACTAGATCTGTACCGTACTGGGAATCCACCGTAGTGGCGAGTCGAGAACCGAGATGTTCACCGTCGTTACTAAGACGCAGCTCCTGAATGCCAAGGGACCAACCACAGCCTACGCGATAAAAGCTGTATGCTATCGATGCCACGATTTCCGAAGCAGAATTCCGTATGGACAATGATATTGGCGCGAAGATGTTGTTAGCAGTAAGAGAAGCCACCCGCCGCGGAGGTTCCAGTGTCGCGTCAGTGCTTGTATCGATCTTCCTCCAGGGGAGTTCGTACAAGGACAGCACCTTATGCTGGGATATCATAAGAACATAAGGTGACGACGATGCGACCGCGGTCACTGCACCCCCAGATGATGCTGCATGGCAGAGTCGTAGAACCAAGCGCAAGGTAGGCGTCTGCAACTCATAAACCATAAAACGGCCATCTTCGAATCCAACAGTGACTTCGATGCTGTTTTGAGACGAACCCTTGGCTGCAGCAAGAGCTGTAGGAGCAGCAGATACCCTCCCTGCGACGTCTTGAAATGGAAAACTTGCCAAGCAGCGACTGGGACATCTTGTAGACCACACTCTTAACCCGCAATCACTATCCGCAGTGAACACCATGCCTGCATAGAGTTTCACCAATATCTGTGGAACGGGCGGTTGGGCGACCTCGACTTCGCTGACCCGGCAGCTACCCTTGGACCAGTTATGCCTGAGCCGGTACTGTCTTTTCCAATTTGTCGCCCTGCCTTCCTCCATGAGGTGGCCATGACCTAGCCATTTCGACACCCTTGGGGAGTAATCAAGTGCTTTCTGGGATGATATCGAGTGCTTTGAATTCGCCAACCGACGGGCGCGGGGCCACACCCATCGCGAGTAGTATAGTCTTTTCCATAGTTCGGAGTCCCCGGCGAGGGAATGAAACCGGCGGGATAGTCTATCACAGAGTTAGCAAAGAACAACATCACCACCAAGAAACAAGGGATAGAGCGAACAATACCTTTGGCATGTTATGAGCGACGGTATCGGGAGAAATGAGAGAATCTGAATGAGTAGCTCATCACTCAAGGATGAAAGGCGGTCTGTTCGATCCGCAGTGGCGCGGAGACGCTTCGGTGCAGGAGACGAAGTGCGTTCGTTATCTCGAGATCGCTTGGACATTTCGCAGATCCAAGCTGTGTAGAACAGTGGATGCTAGAAAAAGAAGGAAAAGCTATATCCCAGACCGTACAACGGCGGCCTGCGAAACACTGCCAGACACCCTACATGGATAGATTAGTTAACTGACTTGGTTATCAGTTCGCCGCCGTCGAATTATCGCAGTAGACGGGAAGACGTCAAGTCGCTTACCTAAGGAGCTCACTCAAATCGACCCAATGACAGTTTCCCCAAGATCCCATCTAGAATAAGATAAAATAGACTTGGTAGTGCAATGATGATACCCTAGGAAATGATGCTAAATGGTAATGGACTAGATATTAACACATCCAAGGTCTAGACCCTACTCGCAGGCCGGAGAATCATATGGTGGGGGAACATCGTATGTTTCCTAATGCCGTTAGAGTGGTTCTCCATAGGTATCGCGTCGACGCGTCTTAAGGCAATTGTACGTAGAAGCTATCCGACTTCTATGCATAGCTGATCCCAAACAAAGCGCAACCACTCTTATCTTATACGTGGAACTCGTTTCCAGAATTGGCGTTCATGGAAGTTATCAGGAACCTCCAAATATCTCTAGGCGACCAACTTGACCAGGCCTTCAATCGCGCGTACAATGAGCTGAATGCCGAGCTTGCTGCTCGAGATGCAAGAATCCATCAAGCAGAAGAGAAAGCAAGGACTGCGGAAGAAGCTCGCGTAAAGGCTGTGAAGCGGGCTGAAGAACTCCGGCACGAGAACAAGTCGTTTCAAAAGAAGTTCCGGGCCGATCAGACTGATACCGATGGACAGAGCTCTTCCGCTGCGATATTCAACGATATTCAAAGAGCATATGATCCAGAGAAAGTCTTGACTACCATAAGTGGTGGTAGAATAAACGCCGGTAACGCTCAACTACTTGAAGCACATCGCAGTCTTGAGTCCAAGTACAGGTCCCTCTATACCCAGGTACAAGAACTTGCGACGGCGTCTGATACGCTCAGGCGGAAGGTCAAACACGCAAAGAAAACACTGTCTCAATGGCAGGGGTATTTCAATCGGGAGGAGTTTACAGTCCCTGTCCAGGGGGTCAATGTCACGTTCAGACGAATTGAACGAATTGGGGAGCGTAGCCGCTCAGGCCGATCATCTTCACGCCATTTACCACAACCCTTCGATAAGCGCGATGGAGACCAAGTCGACCTATCGCTTCTTCAGTCATCCGACTCTACGCCAACTGCATCACAGAGCTCGGGAATTGAGGAACAAAGGCAGCGCGACGAGAGTGACGGTAATCCACCTGCTGCAATGATTGTAACACCAGTCGAACCGAATGTCACCGTGGAGCCTGTTTTGCCACCGCTATACAGCAGAGAAACTATGGCAACGGGGACCTACGAAAGACCCGCTGTTATAAAAGCCGAGAAAAGCACCTCCAGTGAACTGGATAGCTTATTGAACGGCCTTGAGTCAGGCCCACCTGGGACACAAGACTTGGAGGACGTTGGAAAGACAGTCGAGACTCCAAGGAAACATGTACACTGGGACAACGGATCTCATGGGACTTCGACATTGAGGGTATTCCATGAATCTGAACCTCGGAGATTTACTTTTGGCCGTGATTCGGGGGAGTTCCGTGCGCAGCAAACAACAGGGCGGCAAACGCCCCTTCAGCCGATAGATACTAATAGAGCAGTGACTCGCCAGCCCGGACCTGGGCCGGATTCCAAGCGCAGGAAGACAGGCGTGAGAGGTGTACACGCGATACCTAGCGTGGCAGAAGATGGCGAAGAAAATTATGCCGGCATGGCAGCAGAACGCAATCATAGGACGGCTAACACTCCTGCCCCTAAGGGAGGTCTCTTAGCTGGGAGCTCTGCCTCCGCAAAACGTCGCTTGGATGATCTACTTGCAGCGCCGTCGCCCAAAAGGTCACCTCTTCTACCACCTAGATCACAAAAGGCATCTACTGGTGCGACGGGGCGATCGCGTCCGGACCGACAAAGATCTCCTTCGAGACAATATTTGAATAATGACGCTCACAGCCCTGAACCGCCAGATCCGGAAGACGAGCCCTTCAGATGCCGCCCAGTCCATAAACTCAACCTTGATTGTTTCAAGATCAATACTGAGTATAACCAGGGGCTGGAATTTGCGTTCGACGAAGTTGTCCGGAAGCGAGACCAACGTAAATGCCTTGCCGGATGTACACGTCCGGACTGTTGCGGTGATAAGTTTCGTGCCATGGCACGGGCGGGAGGTCTTACGAGTGCAGGCGATGAAGATAGTCAAATTCTGGAAGATTATATGGGCGATCAGAAGCACAAGCTGGAAACAATGGGCGAGCAGGAGAAGCACGATCTTCTGATCGAGGCGAAAGCGAGACTGTTAGCGAATCAATATGGAAAACATAGATACGCACACGAACGACCACGGTCGCCTCCTGGATTCTGGCGTACAGACATGCCTAGCACCCAGGAATTGGAACGGGATCAGGAAGATGCCAGGAAGTTGGAGCGCGAGAAGGTGATGGAACGATACAGAGAGGCTATGCGTCCCGGAGGACTATGGAAGTTCGCCGACGAGCCTTAGAACAAGTACCGATAAAGTGTGTACTCTGTATCTCCCATCCCGCAATTTTCTTATTTGATGCATATGAAAGATGCATTTGAATTTTGCAGCTGGGGATATGCATGTCTTGTTGGCGTCCTCATTTTGAGCAAGAATATTCATGATTGAACATCGACATCTTGCAGTACATACCCCACTGTCCGTCTCTATGTTGCCTAGCATCATTTGCTGTGGGAATGGTAGACGAAGGGCGAAGTTGAGATGCTCTTTTAAATTTCAAAGTTGGCTTAACCGTTAATTCTGAAGCTGGTGAGCTCTGCATTCTGCAGTATGCATATAATCCCAATCCATTCTCCGTCATATAGTTACATGTTACGAAGAGGATACGAGTATGGTCGTAGACTAGGCGCTTTTTTGGCGTATCATTCTGCATTACTTAGTTAGCTAGGGATATGATATAATGCAAGGAATGCTGAACGCGAAGTCGTGTTATACAGTAGTTAGCAAGCTTGCTTGAGCAGCTATAAACATCAAGCATCGCACGTAAGCCGAATCTCAAGATCTGAACTCTATCGCGACCTTTGCTACAGATGTCATCAAAGGCCAGTTAATGGATACGAGAACTGCCTTAATATTTAGTTACTCTACTTAAGTTGGTCCTGCCTCGGCAGCGAAGGCTTGGCGAACGCTGGACACGTGCCCCATCGCAGCTAACCGTCATCGTCCGCCCTGGCATCATCTCCTTCAAACAGGGTTCCCCTTATATCACGACACTTATAACTTCTATCCATTTTATCGTGTTAATAAGTCCAAGGGGGAACTGTCTGTGAGGTCCGCTTGACGCTGGACCCCCATATCGAGTCAATATGGAATCCAAACGCACCCGCTACGTCGCGAAGACGTTATCTGAGCCTTCTAAACTGCTGTCGCTTTATGAGGATTTTATCACTAAAAATGCCAGTTCTGTCGGGCAGATAGAGTCTGCGCTCAGATCGCTGACGTATATAATACCTGGTTAGACATACAGATCCGCCCGTTTGATCTATACAGTTACTGAGAAACTATTACTAGGTCGATATCGGGAATCCGAGGTACTCTCGGAATCTGGTAAGTCCCTCACTTCTATCAAGCATCTAGTATGCACACGGTTCTGACGGCCTCTATAGTACACTCTGGCGTACAACTGCTCTCTTTATATCATGATTCCCTTGTTTCTCGGGTTATCGCCCGGCTTCCTCCAACCGCCGCTCGTCCACCTCCGACTCCACATGCCCGGTACACGAAGTACTGGACGTCGCAGTCGCCCTTGTATCGCAAGGCGGCGCTCACACTCCAGATGATTCAGTACACCGAATTGCTCTGGGAGATGATTGCGCGCCGCCGTGGGGAGAAGGTTCGATGGCACGTTGTCGTATTCATTGAAACAATCAAAGCAATATGTCGCCTGTTCTTGCTTCGATTGACCAACTCGAGACCCCTAGTTAGCCCTCCGTTACCGGAACGTGAGCTAGACCTCATGACCGCTAACGAAGAACGGGAGGATAACGAGTACAATGATGTGCAATCACCAGCCAGTGCAGGATCATCTGATTTGAGTTGGACGATGCCCCGGACGCGTTTGTCACTTCCTAGTCTACCAGATGTGAATGACGTGTCGAATTTCCTCATTTCCAAGGTTCTTACGGCAGACGACGTTAAGCCAGCTAAATCTCTCTTGCACCGCGTCAACGGCCAGGGTCAATTGGCCGAGGTCCTGTACATCCTTAGGCCTGTCGTTTACGCCCTGGCACTTCGCAAATGGGGCCAGGACAAGCGTAGCTGGAGACCTTGGCTAATTGGATTCGGTATGGAATATGGATGTCGGCAGCTTGCGAAGAAGGATTTCCGGGAACGCATCGCCGGGGGTCTGCGGGGATTAACGGGATTGGAACGAGAGGAACTCAAGAAGAGAGGCTGGGCTATGGGTTGGTGGATGATGAGAGGTGCTTTCTACGAGTCCTTCACGAAGTATGTGAACTTGTATTCCCCTGAATGACTTGGATTTGAACTAACATCGATCAGGCCGTCACTGAAAAATGTGACCGAAAAGACGAAGGGTGTGCCCTTGCTAGACCTCGTTGGCGGCATCCTCGAAGACTACCAGTATCTCTGGGATAATTACTATTTTTCGACTGCAACCTTGTAGCAGATTGGTTTTGTTCTCCTTCTTTTCAGCACATTCGACAGGGTATCTTCTCCATTCCTTTGTCTTCAGGAAACCATGTCAGGCACACGGCGTGTATACTAAGGGAGTTCAGTGGCGATACCCGATGAGATTAATACGGATAATTGAATATCACATATATGTCATGATAATCGACGATGTCTTCCATTTTGGCCATGGGTATCATTATTCCTATCGTACAAGCCCGTATACAACACCGTAGTTAAATCATACTATTCAAAATATCATTCCCGCCTTTTGCCCATACCAACTCGAGAGCTCGTCCGCCTTTCCCTTCTGTCCAGATGAAGAGTTGAGAAAGTATTCGCTGATTTGCGCCTCTGCTTCATCGACGGGCCAGTCAACTCTAGTCGGTCCTTTTACCTCAAGCAAGTCCTTTACCGTTCCCCAGCTGAAGCGACACTCAGTGCCCCAGCCAAAAATAGGATCCATATCTCTTTTCAGCCAGTTAACACATTTCGAATCTGACGGGTATCCGCTACCCCAGCTTTCAGCGGCAGTTTCTAGTGCGTCCGCATCACCTCCTGCGTTCCGTCGGAGGTCCATCAACTCTTCATAGCATAAATCCAACGCAGCATCTCTTGTCACCTTCGCAACCACACTCGCAGCACTGACACAAGGGTATAGTGAATCAGCCTTCTTGGCAACAGTGATCTTGAGTGTCGGGAAAATCCGCTCCAGTTTCGCCTGATAAGTCGCTGGATTTCCGATTGTGTCGATGTATACTTCTTTGACATCAACTTTGCGTTCCTCCACAATTCCACGGATAATCTCAATCGTGGCGTCCATTGCTTGTGCGTTGAGATTATATACTCCAGCGCCAGGCCGCATCATGCCTGAAGAGATGTCCTGTGCGGATAGCACCTTAACAGCCCAGCCGCAGGACTGGAAAAGCGGGTGTCCGGGTGTACATAGAAGGCGCATTAGGTTCGATCTGACGCCTGGTGTGAGGACTTTACTGTCGTTGAAAGCGTGGTCTTTGGCTAGCAGCGAGTGATGAAGGTCGCGGGGAAGATAGAAGGCGCTGTAGACCATGGGTCCAAGGACAGGTCCTCGGCCTGCCTCATCAACACCCAGAACGCATGGAGTAGGTTCGGACGTCTCCGCTGAGCCCGGTACTGCGGAATCTAGGATAATCGCCGGAGGACATTCTGTATAGTTTGCATATGACTCGCCGGAGAGCAGTCGGCTTCGGTCGATCGAGGGAGGTCTGAAGACGTCGGTCGGGGGTGTCTCTTGGGCAAGATCGACAGGTTCCTGTATGGGATCATTCATTTTTTTTCTTTTTCGTTTTCTTTTTCCTATCTGTCAAATGCGATAATATCCTATGAGACTCCAAATCAAGAATTGCGACCTGAATGATTGCTGCAAACTGCAAGTCTCGATCTCTCATGCCGGGCGGTGGAAGAGACGCGTCGGCCCTGTTTGAGTCTAGCGCGTGCGGCGCGTGTTGGCGAGACTGGAGAGATGCTCATTGCTCTGGTTGAACTTCCCCTCCACCATATCCGCGACGAACTGCCCCTACGATCTATCGCGAAGGCGCGTTGTTCTGAGAGACTGGACGTTCGCAAAAGCGCTCTTCGTTTGGAGCTGAAATCGACTGGTCTTGATCGCTGTCTTTTCCGCGCCAGACCGGCCACTGCGGACCCTCCGCAACTATGGCTCCCCGAGCACCTGTAAGAGCTCGCGACTATGACTATTCCAATGTGGGGAAGGCAGGAAGGTGAGTATCTTTTCTATTTTCGCTATAAGGGATAGATTGAGATGGACAAGGTCGCGAAAACTAGAATGGGAAGCTAATCAGACGGCGAATAATCACAGACGGACCGGGATTACTCTGAAGGAAGGAAAGCGAGATGAACATGGAATGGAAGAGATCGACGGCATGTTCTCGTCGCCGGAGAAGTCGCCTACGGGATTGAATGGTTTCGCGCATGATAATGAATCAGATAGCAATTCAGATGGTATGTCCATCGACGATGGTAAGTCGTCAAAACACCGTTGTTGTTCCCCTAATACTCCCTAGATGGTCAGAGCTCGAATTTTTTTTTACGCATTGATAGCTAATACATTACACAGGTAGTGCTCCTGGCCCGGGTGATTTCCTTGCCGGTGCAAGTGGACGCAATTCTTATTTCCCTCCCCCCGTTGCTCGATCGCCTATGAAGACAGGCCTGACGGGCTCTCCACGGCGGACTCCTGCATTGCGTTCGTCGCCGATTCCGCGCAGCGACCAACCATCTTCTAGCCCATCTACCGGTCGTCAGCTAAACAACAGGACTTCCGAGGCTGGAAGACACATTAGATCACCTCTCAGCCAACGACGGCCGAATGCAGCGCCCGCATCGCGCGTTAATGGAGTGAACGGAAAGGGCAAGGGAAAGGAGATTGCTTTTGACCATGACACCACTGCAGACTTCTCTGATGGAGATGGAAACGGTCTACTCAGCGGCGACGAGAATCTGGGAGATATGTCAGAAGTCCAAGACATCATCAACAGTTCCGGCGGCGACGAAAATGACGAGCCGCTGGGCGCCGAAGAAAACCTCCAAGAGGGTGTGCCATCCGATGTCGAGCAGAATGAAGATATTTCAGAAGCGGAATCACCAGTACCGGAGCCGAGAAAGGCCAGTAAAGAATCCACTGTTCAAAGGAAAGCTAGCGCCAAGGACCAAGTATCGCAACGTGGGTCAAAAGCGAATACTACTCAGGCTAATGGAACATCTAAACGCAAGCAGGCGGGAAGGCCGTCAAAGACCCAGCGCGATGAAGAGGAGGAGCCCACTGAACAAAGGCCGGCAAAGAAATCGAAGACCACAGGACCAAAGAACCAAGGTCCGAAAGCTACAGGGAACGCAGAACTGGACAAGGTCGTTGAGAACTATGCCAACCGTACAGGTCCTCTGAAAGGTCGCAGCCTATATATATTAAAGCGTGAAAATCCTGACCAGGTAGCCACGCATACTCGGTCCGGACGAGTATCAGTACGGCCGCTGGCATATTGGCGCAATGAGAGATGTGTCTATGGTGATGAAGAAGCGCAAGTCGGCGAACGGTTCCCATTGACTACTATCAAGGAAATTATTCGGACGGAAGACGTCGAGCCTGAAAAGAGGGCAGGTTCAAAGCGAAAATCTTCTAAGAAATCAAAGTCGAAGTCTAAGAAGAATCCGGATGACGAATCAGAAGACGAGACCCAGGACAACTCTGATCCTTGGGAGAAAGAAGGTATCCTTCATGGATATGTTAGGAAATGGGACCCAGAAACTCAAACTACAACGGAAGATGATGACGTGCTTGGTATGTAGTGAAATTTTCTAGCTGTCCATGCCGCAGATATACTAACTTTAATAACACAGATATAGCATATGGCCCTGCAGGGATAGAGACGCGTGAAGTGAAAGACTCGACGTTCCGCTTCGCCAAGTTGCTCAGCTCTCCATTCTTGGGCTCTGGTATTGTTGAATTGCCGCCTGGTGGTGTCAAAAAACCGAAGAACTCGAAGAGAATGCATATGGTATTCTATGTTTGCCATGGCAGAGTACAAGTCGACATTTCTGGCGTTCAGTTCAGCGCTGGGAAAGGATGCGTTTTCCAAGTTCCAAGAGGTAATTCAACCATTCTATGGGAATAATACAGACGTAGAACAAGAAATACTGACATATCTTCTCCATAGGAAATTACTATAGCTTCGCGAATGCGTACGAGAAAGATGCTCGGCTCTTTTTCACGCAAGGATGCATCCCTACTGAAGGAGAAGCCGCTGCTGCCGCCGCAGAAAGTTCAAAGCCTGCCACGGAGGAGGAATCTACAGCAGAAGCAAGCACAGGCCGTGCTACAAATAGCACAAAAGGCCGGCCCAGAGGAAAACAGAAAGCTGGTGCTAAGTAGACAGCGCATTGGTAACGATTTGATTTGGTACTTTTCACGTTATAATTTTATGTGCCTGTAAATATTTAACCTTCACCATGTTGGTTGGGGTCTCTTTTGTGGCGGGTGCGAGTCTATATCCTTTTCAGAGTCGAGGGGATTCGGGGGCTTAGGAGTCACTGCGTGATACCAATCATATTTGGACCTATCTATAATATTCAAGACTGGAAGTTTCTAAACCATTTTGACTTTGATTCCTCGTAGACATCCTCACTGGCAAAGCCACGCATATATCCTTCTATCACTATAGAATCAAGATACCTAGCATATCTTCTGCAAGGCTAAACCATCAAATCTCCTCCATATCTTCATCCAGGTCATCATCCAGTCCCAAAGGCGGGAAGTCACCCACCTCCACCTTATCCGGCTTCACAAACACACCAGTTTTCGCAGGACAGTTAAAGTAACGCTGTCCACCTACGCTACCATCATTCTTACCCAATGGTTCATCAAGCTCAATCCCAACCCAGAGAGGCTGCTGCTCCGACGATGATACGCCAGCGTCTGATTCATCATCCTCGCTTGCGGGGTTCGGTTTAATACCAGCGAATGGAATCGTAGGCACAGGACCGACGAAACGGATAGTTCCACGACGGATGTGTGGAGGCGAAGATGGAAGAATGATCGCACGAGCGTCGACTGTGATGCCTACACATAATACCGGTATTTAGCATATGGAACAGGAGAACGGAGAAAAAGGACAGTAAGTTTGGAATCCATATACACGAAAAGAGAAAGAAAGAAAGAAAGAAAGAAACAGAAAGAACCACTTACCCCTCTTCTTAACTTCCTCGACGTCCTTTTGCGCCTGTTCACGCATCAACTCCTCAGGTGATCGTGCTTTGGGGTCAAAACGGCCCAGCTTCTGGGATTTCTTCCATGCCAGGACAGAATTGGGCAGGGACTCGTAAGTAGAGGTGGGGAGTTCATATTTCTGTACTGAGGAGAGGTCGGTGAAATTGGGTCTTGCGGCTGGAGGTCGGGTGTCGTGGACCTGTTAAGGTTATGGTCAGTATATTATGGCTGGTGGAATTCTAGATCCCATGGTGAAAGGTGAGATATTGTAGGAAATGCAGTGGAGTAGGAATATAGCATCGCCATTTCGGGGGAAGGGGGGTAACAGTTTGCGTTTTCTGGTGTCGGAATGTCATTTGAAAGGATGAGAAAAGCAGAAACAAGTCAAGACATAATTCATGATTCTATATGCAGAAATCGGGTACTAATCGCATATCAGTAGATTCCAGAATACCTCGCATAGGAGCATATCTGGAATCTACCAAGTTCGATAGTACATACAAATGGTACAAGAGAACACCAATGAAGAAGCCCGAAGAGCAATGTCCCGAATCTGGACCTCATTGACAAATCGGAGAACAAGTCAAAGACAGAATTTAGACACCTACCTCGATCTCGCATCCTTTTGATAGTCCATAGATTTCAAGGACCTGCTCATCACCCTCGAGCCACTGGTCTTGCCTTCCTGGAGCCTTGAGCTTGAGTCTTTGGCAGCTAGGCGGTATACCAGTCATGGTCTCCAGTTTGCCTTTCAGCTGGAGGACAGTCCATGAGGGAGTAATGCGCCGTTCAGCTCCAAGAGTTGGAGTACTGTCCGCGGTTGGCCCCGAGCCAGGCACGGAGATAATGACGGGGACATCTATTGGAGTTGGTTGGAAAGACATCTTGGGCAGCCAGTATTATCCTTTTATAAATTATTAGAGCAGTCCTCATAAAGGCCTAATCAAAGAGGACAAAATGCCACAGAGTGGTATAAAAGAATACCGAAAGAGGAAACAAGACGGGAAAAGGGGGTTATCGATAGTCACGTTAGCTGTCCTGTTCAGGAAAGAGGGCAACTAGCCAACTGCCAGCGCACCAGAACAGGGAGAAGAAAGATTAGCCGTTTAAACCACTTACCAAGTACCCGGAATTTGCACAGAACTGGCTGGATATTCTTTGCTGCAGTGAGTCCTGCTGTATGGCCCCTGAATAGAAGAATAACTTGATGTCTCCAGCGACGGCACCCGAAATCTAAACTTTACTTACTCTAGTACATTATTATTAAGTACAACACTTTGCAGACAATTCCTTGGTTTTCTGTGCCGCACACAATGCCATTGATTAGTCATCAGTACTATACTGCCATCTGGTTACACGATACAGTCACTTTAGCTTATTTGAGCTCTGCTTCGATCGAAACCCTTGTAAAGCTAAATAATACCCGAGTATGAAGTAACAATGGAGGGCCTTTGAGTCCGTGTAATTGTCTTATCCAGTTTAGGACCCTCTAATATCTGAGAGTTGTGCCGTCTAAGTAGTGACGGTAGTTATCGAATACAAGCAGGATTTGGCGGATTTTCTAGAAGGAACAATATGAACTAAAAGTCTCATATAATAAATAATATGCTCATATTCCAACAAAACAACTCCCCAGAGAAATTCCATGCTAAAGAAACATCCATAATCCAACATGTTATCGACGCCGTTACTTTCCCACATCACCGTACCACGTGACAAGCAAGGGTCCCGTGCCGCTACGAAACTTTAATTGATCTCAGATCGATCAGTCCCTCTTAATGTCCACGACGGCCAGCAGGCATAATTTACTGGGATCTCGATGTATCTATCTACCCATTGATTGAAACTCACCACACTTCCCAGTAAATCTGTGACACTACAAACATGGCATCATCCGAGGTTTCGAACTCGAGCACCAAGCCGCACGAAAATAGCGAAGCATACGAGGAGGAACATGTGCATCAGGTGTACCAACAGATCGCACAGCATTTCTCCGCTACGCGGTACAAGGTAAGACCTAATTTTTTTTTTACCTAGCCTACACTTTCCTATTTGCGTGATTTTGTGATTATAAATTGTTACATTATTGGATTTGCTTCGAAACACCATTTACTGACTTGTATCTTAATTCCTGCAGCCATGGCCTGTAGTGGAGCGGTTTTTGAAGGAACAAACTCCTGGCTCTATTGGGCTTGACATCGGGTGCGGTAATGGCAAGTACCTAACCGTCAATCCTGACGTATTCATTGTAGCGTCAGATAGGTAAGTTGGGAATATCTGCGGTATTTTTTTTTCTTATTTGTTTTATATTTTTTACGTCTTCATGTTTTCTTTTTTTAAGCAATTCGATTATGTCCCCTGTCTATAAAATGTCGATCCTTTGTAATATTACATTACGAAGGGCCCGTGTTAATTGTAAGGCAGGTCTGAGGCTCTGGCACGTATTGCCATAAAACACCAGCCACACTCGACTATTTTGGCTGATATCCTGGATCTACCGCATCCGTATTCTCGCTTCGATTTTGCCATATCAATTGCCGTGATTCATCATCTATCAACGCCAGAGAGAAGAGTTCGCGCAATAGCTGAGATATTACAGACTCTGAAACCGACCACTAACAACAGCAGAGGCGGCACGGCCTTGGTCTACGTGTGGGCTCTGGAGCAAAAGGAAAGCCGTAGAGGCTGGGACAAAGGTGACCAGCAGGATATCATGGTACCTTGGGTTCTAAAGCAAAAACCGACTGAATCTGGTTCAAACAACGAACAAAAGGTATTTCATCGATATTACCACCTGTATGAATCAGGAGAGTTGGAGCGTGATATATGCAGTGCAGGAGGCAAAGTCCTGGACTCGGGGTATGATAAAGACAATTGGTGGGCGATCGCAACGCGATCCCCAGAGACATGAAAAAGAAATCACGGAGCTCGGTCATTGCTTCAAGACTCAATCTCGAAAGCAAACCTTTCCTGGATCCAACATGACAGGAATGAAGATGAAAGAAAAAAGGCCATCCGTCGTGAGTGAAATGTGGGGGAATCTAAACATAATAAAATATCCACAAAAAAAAAAGCAAAATGGGAACTGCAAACACGTCTGTCCAGAAGATGACTGTCTACCTCCCACCGCGCTATGCAATTCAAAATCAACGCAAAAGAGACATCAGGCATTCACGTCGTTTCTTATGGATGCGTACGGGGCGGAGGTCCTGAGCCACCTCCCACTTGAGGGCCATAAAGGCTGGTGCGAAATTCTGGAGGCGATCCTCGGATTTGGTAAGGGTTTCTCGGAGGTAGTGGAAGCGGTGCATATGCTGGGACGCCAGCCGTGAGCTCTTCAACCGAAGGGAGCTGGGGAGGAGGTGGTCGTGGTGCAGATCCACTCCTCAGTCGCGGCATGACGGTATTGCCCCGGCGATGTTTCGTGGTCGGAGGATCAATGGAAGTATTGGATAGCGAAAACGGTACAACACCGGCTCTGCGAGCCATTTCTTGTTCCCCTAACTGCCAGTGCATTGCTTCTGCCGCTCTCCATGGAATGGCCATTTCTTCAGCGACTTTGGCCCACATCTCCGCTTTGAACCTGTCCATGTAACCGAGTCAGTCAATATTCAGTCTTTGGCATCCGTTCACTTTAAAGAAAGTCGCAGCTCAATATCCAGCGTCGTGGCTCCTTTCCAAAGGCTTACCTTTCGTATAGCCTGGCTAGCTTGTTCTTCCTGTCCTCGTCCCACTCGCTCCGGCGCTCAAGATAGTTCTGGTAATGGAGGCGACAACTGATCGCGCTTCGACCGGGCAATCTCTTGCTGATATCCTCCCATTTCATTCCGCTACCGCGCAGCTCAATGATCAAGGCATCTTCTTCAGGAGACCACTTCGACTGCTTTTTCGCAGGTGATTCCGCAGGGTGCGCAGACTGAAGGCGCTTTGCTGGCACCGACGAAGGAACACCGGCACTGGCAGGACGTGCTGAAGTCGCAAATGTGGAAGCGGTGCTTGTTCCTGTCGCAACAGCTGCTGATGGCGCCACCGGTGTTAAGATCGTCCTGGACGATGTCGCCGAAGCTCTCGGCGCCGCCGGGCCTTCCTCATCTTGCGGCTTCAGCAGCAGTGAGATATCCACTTTGGCGGACGGGATAGAGACTGGGTTTTGTACCACGATCATATGCGCGTCTTGGACGGAACTCTTCTTCGCTTGTCTTCGCAAAGACTGGACCGCGTGAACCCAGACACGCAGGGCTTGCAGCGGATGGTCCTCTAGGTTTTTAAGAGGAAAGCTTTGTTAGAGATATACAGCTCTTCAGCTACAGGCAACTTGAGCTGTGTGAAACGCTGGATGCTGAAACGACAGGGCCGCAATCGGGGCGCATCAAACAGGAGGATGGTCGACCAGGATTTGGCTGGGATCAATTACACCAGATAGTCGACAAGGTCCAACACGTGCCTGGTCAAAGGTATCGTAGGGTGTGGCTGAGGTATTAGAAGAAGACAGATCGGAGAAATGGAAGATTTGACTTGGGGAAATCTTGCAGCAGGAGAATTATAATGATTAGATCTCCCAACGATGAATGAATGAGAGAGCAGAAAGACAACGGTAGAAAAAGCCGGTGATCCAAATGGAGAGGCCTAAAATAAGATAATATGGGGAAACGTCAAGGGTTTTTGAGTTTCACTCGGCTCAGCCCAACCAGTCCTGGTGGGCAAGAGGCGGAGGAGGGGATTAAAATGATACCCACCCTTAACTAAGATATACACGAAGGGTGAAGCGGTCAAACCCAGTCCGGGTGAGGCAGTCATCCAAGTTGTCCTGGCGAACTCGGTTGGCCCAGCTCGTTCGAAACGGGGATACGGTACGCCCACGGCAGGACCAATGGTGGGCGTGCCACCGTTGGGCGTCTAGGATATCTCTAACGGCAGAAGCTGTTCTGGTCTTATTGCATCACCGGCTTCTCTGGTCCAGGGGCACGGCTTCAACGGGGGGGGGGGGGGGGGGGGGGGGGGGGCAAGAAACGGCGCCAACCCACCGGTGCGAAGTGGTATAAGAGTCGCACAGAGTGCAAAAAACAGAGCTACGACGGGTCTAGGGCCAGAGCAGCGGAATGGATCCCAGAATTGTTTGCCCGCAGTAATTACATCTCGCAAGTTCGAAAGTCTAGCCCGGCCGTGGTAAAGCTCCAGCATACGAAACAGAAGAGGGATCATCATGGCTACAACAGAAATCCAGGAACCACCATCCGCCGTTGAATCACCGTTCTGGGCCATTCTGGCTTTTTTCGGGGGAAACGAAAAAGCCTTTCCCGTGTTTTCGACAACACGGTTCGCTGGATCATATTTTGGAAGCGATCCAGAAGGTCCAGGTTGGGACGGTTCAACGGCAATCAGGATAGGCATCAAATCGACAGGAGCCGCTAGGATCTGGGGTCATGCGTTCGTCTCAGGTCCGGATTCTGTTGAAATTGGCACCGTCCGCACGGCAAGGCGGGAGAAGGCTTTAGGTTCGGAGGCCATATTAGAATCTTGCAGGGCTCCACGCGACCGTTTGGCAATGAGGCGCTCATCTTTCGCCGCTCTCAGTGTGGATTAACTTAACCGTCGTTCTAATTTGAGAAAAGCCACACCAGTCCTCTCGTTCCGCGGATTAGCCCGGGGAGTCGAGTCCGATCTTCGACATGTCGTGCGTGGACGATGTGCTGTCATCCAGAGAAAAAGAGGCTCGTCCAGCAACCGGTGTCTGGCATCTCGCATCGCATCGCATCGCAGCTTTCTCTTATTGTTGCGCGAGGCAAACTCGCTCGATGGCACTGGCGATATACACGCCATTGGGTACATTTCGACCTTGCTACCGCGTAAAGCGACCCTGCCGCTTCAATCCTGTTCTCTTTTGCGCACTCCCCGCATGACAGACCGAACGAACGAACATCCAAGGCCCAATCTTCAGAGTGATTCCACCTCCAGGGCCAGACCAGCGGGAACGACAGTTGGCCCGACGTGCTTCTGGCGTTTTGCCCACTTGCTGCGCGTCGGAAAATTGACCTCAGCGGCGTTCTGGAGCCGATTGAGTTGCGTGCGCATGGTCGTCGTAGTTAACGTGTTCGCTTATTGATACTTGGTCAGGTTCGTCCTGTCACCGTAAGTAATAGTAATATGATGGTTGTGCGGTGGCTGTGATACTAGTTCCCAGGCTTCCCGCTGGCCAGATTGCGATCTCGAAACATGGGTCAGGAGCGACCCATGCCCACTGATCTCTGGACTTGAAACCGTGGTGCTCGGATAACTTCTCGCTCGTTTGTTGTGGTTTACGAGCCTTGGGCGTCTCGGAAATTAGTGACCTGTCACCGTGGATGCGTTTACATGCTCTTCGTTTTGCCTTCGACTTTTTTTATTATACCGTTTGGATCCCACGTATTATGTACTCTACCGAGTTCTGGACAGGTACGGCCTCTCTCCATAAGGCGGTCCAGCAGCGGTCTGTGTGAGCATGGATCATCTCTGGTGTCCCCATGCGCATACCTCTCTTCTGACAAGCGCCACTTTGGGAGATCGGCTAGCAAGAATTCGAGAAACGAAGGACTGTTCCCAACACCACCCCAATAATGCTTATCCTTCCTGCAAAAAACGACGGGCACAACGCTACTTACTTTTGATGTTCTGCTCGGAACAATTCCTGACTCTCCAACGACTCTTCTCCGCTTAGTGCAGCGCAGTTTGACAGGGAAGGCCGTTCAGGACAAGATTAGCTAGGATTTCTGGTGGAGCTCGTGGTGGCTTGGCCTGGCTGGCGTCGCTTGACGGTTCGCCGTCAGCGCAAGGGGACAATGTGAGCCGGTGGGTTTTTTGACGTCGAGACGTTGGGAACCAAATCCGCCCCGGGTGGAGATACCGGGAGACACGGTTCAGACGAGAGCAACCGTCACGAACGTCCAAGGGTGAAAAGCGCTGTCGAGAGCTAACCGGTGGGGACTGCAGCGCTACTCTCGGAAGTCAGACGTGAAGAAGAACCATGATCTGTCGCTAGATGGTCCCGCTAGCCCGCTGTCATTTCGCGCCTCGAACCAGTCCGCTCGCTATTCAGCCCAGCCATCGGACATTTTCCTGCTCGCTGGGTCTAGGAACGGGAGGCGACTGGCAGATGATTTAATATTATTCTTCCCACACCGTGCAGCGCAAGGTCAACATTATTATTTGGCCGGGCCAGCATTTCCAGCATTTGCCGCTGTCGAGTCATCTCGTCGTCCTTTCTTTTTCATTCCTTTTTCAACGCAGTAATCGTTAGGGCATCCACGGATCTCTTCCTGCTTGTATGCAGTGATGTATGCCAGTATCATTGGGCGGTGGTGACTCGGGGTCCAGCTGCAGAGGTCTGAAGTAGTGGGAACGTCTTGAAGTGAAAGGAGAAACGGTCGTCGTGGTGCGGCAAGGCGGTGAGGTCACCGCCAGAACCCTCGACTGCCGATGGCTCGAAGCTAAAGGAAATGAAGCATAACGCACAGAACCACACGGAGCTCTGGACAAGCGGTGGGCAGCTGTCTCTATCCTATCACAGCAGCCGGGGAGCGAGAGCAGATTGTTCACGGAATCACCCACTGCCCATGAGTTGAGTTAGTTCTGTCGTGCGTCTTTCCGGCAAGCAAGAGGCGACAGCAGTCTGGCCGGTTCGTTCGTCCAGGGAGCTTCGCCGTCGAAAAGTCGATCAGACTAGTTACGGTACTTGATGTTGTTGCTGCCGATACGTACAGTAAGTACATCTACAAAAGGAAAGTCACGGGATCTACGCAACGCGACATATGGTAGACGCGACGGCCAGTCCAGTTCTCCGATTTTGTGTTTTATTTATTTATTTATTTCAAGATCTTTGTAGAGGAAGCTGATGGAAAAGATGATTGGAAGAAGTTCTTAAGTCTACAATGAATGATTGATCGACGCGATCGTCCGTCCAAGTGGTAAGCTCTCATCATATCTACTTTATATGAAGTCGAAACTTCGCGGAAGCAGTGTGGCACCGCGGTGTCCCTGGTTGTCTAAGAAGAAATAAGCTGGGTCTCTACATCTAGCACTCGCAGGAGGGGGAGGGGGAGCAGTGCTTGGGGACGTTGCCTGCTGTTGTCCGCGGGTATGCAAGTATTCTGCGCTGTCTCCGTGCTGAGGGCTATAGGCTTGTCCAACGGCGTCCGGATGGCATGCGGCAACTCCCGAGTAAGCTTGGGACTGTTGTCTTTGCTCTTCTAAGCGCTACTACTTGGTGTGATCCATGCCAACCAGAACAACATGCGATGACAGCTCAGTGAGATACTTCGGCATTGTACTCGCCATCGTTCACCCTACAATGTTGCGGGGAGTCGACTTGGAGCTGGAGACATGTAGGATATCCTCCACGATTGATTGGAGTAATGGACAGGTCTTTACGCGGCCGTGTCGAAAGTGTCCTTGGAATGGTGCCACGGCAGAAGAATGAAGCAGCCTTGTGCCGTTTCGGGCGACACAGGATGAGGTAAACATGCAGTTTCTGTTGTTTCAGACTCTGATCAGCAGCCTCGCTCCGTACCCGGACTGAACCAGTGAAATGCATCTTAGGCCATTCTCAATGGTCTGGAGTCTCAGCATGGCCTGATCATCATGCAGGCACACACCTAGCCAATGCTTTGGGAAATCGACCTGCCAACGTGGTCTGTGACGAGTATCGTCGAGCTCTTCATTTCTTCCTCTCCATAGCCAATGCCCTCCGGATGGCGGTCTCTTATCTGGACTGCAGGAGTATTGATCATCAGATTTCATATCTCTCAGCTTGGCGACGTAAACTAAACAGTAGGGTATATATCTCCGGGAAGGCACCAGCCTAGATATACGGCTTGCGACGCATTGATGTCAATATGATCCATCGGCGGATGCCCTTTTCGACATTGACCTGCTTGCGATAAGTCATCCGGCGTTGGCAAGTCACTTCCCCAAGACATCTCGACGACGATGATGATGATAGATAGGCTGGAGGCGTAACACATCGCCTTCCCGACAAGGATGGTGGCAGCCACCGTCAAGAAACCACACAATCTGCGCTCGGGCTCTCTGGCTGGCCCGGATGAAGCTCTGATTTGCTCTGCTCCCGCTCTCGTGAGGGGAGAAGGTGTGGCTCCTGGATATGAAGGATGGCAACCTGTTCCACAGTCGGACCCTAAAACAAACATCGTGGATCCTGAAACGTCCCGTTCCAGGGTCTCGCCTTGGCCCTTCCTCTAGTGTAGAATAAAAGTAGGTAAAATAATGGCAAAAAAAAGGTCATACATACCTTAGACTCTCCCTGGACTAAATTTCCGGGGTGGTCAATCTTACCGATAGAATATAGCTGTTTCATAGGATGGCGAAATGAAGCTTCATTAATTTGCCGTCGAAAAAATCTCCGCATAGACTCATGTCGCCGCCAGAGCAGACTAGCACGGCACCTTTGCGGTGAGCTTTTCGTTTTTTCTAGAATCTCTCCTAGTAAAGTCGTAGTTAAGACTAATTAGCTACTGCTCGCGCCGGTATGTTCTGCATTCCAGGTCCATCCTTGTTCAATCTACATGTCACAAAAGATGGCTCGTATCGGCGGTAAGTATGGTAAAGGGAAAGTTAAGTCGCACGGGAAGGGACCCTGAAACTTGAAATTGCGTGAAGGGAAATCAAAACTTCAGGGTTATTTGATTAATCACTAAATTAAAAGAGTAACTACTCATGCTGAATCATCTGTCAGTCCAGATAGTTGACTAGTTAGCAGTTATATGCTGAATTATTGATGCATCTCTACACTGGCCATGATATTCAGATATATTATCAGCATAAGATCGTAGTAGGTAATGAACACGCCTTTTGTATTGACCTCCAGACTGCGAGATACGATAAGTAAACGGTATATTATTACTATACTATCCGTATACGATCCGAGAGTCTAGTCCGACGGAACTTTCCCGTGAGTCATAATCGGGTAGTAAGTGGGTAGTGGCTAGGATGTCAGGGACGGGTAGCTGTCAAGGCAGCAGCAAAAGCAGCAGCAGGAAGTAGGAGTGAGCAAGTGTGCTCGAGGTCAACGATGTCTCGAGTGCGAGTTATATTAGTCCTTGGTGATGATTAGGGGGTAGAGTGTATGGCAATCAGAGAGATGGGTAAGGGGCGTATGGCTTCTCTAGTCTATGGCTTCTCTAGTCTATGGCTTCTCTAGTCTATGGCTTCTCTAGTCTGTGACTTGTTGTGATCTCTTCGTGGTAAGTCTTTAAGCAGCTTACTTCCGTAGCTGGTGCGAGATTTAGGAATTGGATACGATGGAAATAGTGGCCAGGGAGGATTATTATGATGCTTTAGAGAGATATGACAGTCTACCTAAGCTCTATGCAAGTAATTCAGGTGGAAAGAATAATATTAGAAAACCCTAGAGCTTTTTTTTCTTCTTCTCTGTGATGATTGATTCATCTGCTGATTTGGGAACGAAGGCAGTCGATATCGGTATCTGTTTTTGTCTCCTGGGGTTCCTGGAGTATGAGAATAAAGAGTATCGAGCATATTTATGGAGAAAAGCCAGTGTCTATCGGTAATAATTCAGAAGTATCAAGTTTTCAGGGACGCTTGACGCTTTTGCGATCAAGCAGGAAAGGTATGTACATAGATTTTATACTGAAAGTGACACAACAGTGCAGATTAAGAAAGGAGGAATGCTTTTTGAGATTGTAGTATAAGTGGCAGAATAGAGGAAGCCGTAGATCACAGACTTGTTCAGCTCCTAGCAGCATCCTAATCTTAGAATCGCTATGTATCCCTATAATCTACCTAGCAACCGCCATTATCTGCTTGTCAAGTTATTTCATCCAGGTAAGCAGTAACGCTAGACAGTGAGACAAGATAGTCGAATTAATGTCTCTAGTGGACCAATTACGCAGATATTGTATCACCTCAATCATTACAATCATAAAAACCAAAAATGTCATTCTGGAAAGCCAGCAGAAATTCAATGACCATATTTTTATTATCATGAAGGATAAACTCGCGCGCAGCGTTGTAGTCTAAAAATCCGCATATCATCTGAACTTCTTCCCATCACGACCACCCTCAAAAGATAGAATGAAAATAATTTCCCCTCAGCTAAACCCAGGTAAAATGATTTCCAACTCTCCTCCTTAACGAATCTACGTAATAACGCGAAGAATCAACGTCGTGATATGCCCATACAGTACATAAACAGCGACCTATCGGGGAGAGTACATTAAGTATGTGGGGCAAAATACTTACTTACACACAGTCTCCGATTGACCTCCCGACCTCCCAAAAGCGACGCAAGAGACGACAAATTCTGCGCTTAGGCACGATAACCCGTTATGCTCAACTGGAGAGACATAGAACTTATGTGTCTCTAGTTAGTTGATTGATTGACCAACTCTCCTCTGGTGAGGGAGGGGCTGAAGTGCTTGGACGCCAGAAACTGGTGCATATGTACAATGCTATACATGCTATACAGACGTTGATTTTCTGAGGCACTTGTATATTCCTTTTTGATCATGCATTTTTCTAACGAATATGTTCACTTGGAAGCTCTATGCAAGATCTGAAAGGAATGCTGTGAGGAGGGAAGGGAACGCCCAAATTATTAAACTGCGATGATTGTAACCCGCACACATCCAGTGTCCTGTCCTCTACATGGCATACGAGTGCTACATCTTCATGCATAATTCCCGGTGAAACTCCAGTTTTCAAAATGGAACCACCCACTCGATCGCAGTCTGACGATATCCCATCGATATCACAAATCATCGAACGGCTCATAGCAGAGCTATCTACAATCGAACCGCAGAACAACAACACTACCGGACCACCTACTACTACTACTACTGCATGGCCTTCTCAAAGTATGAGTACTCAACAAGGCGATATTCAAAATCAAAATCCATTTCATTCTCTACAAGGCTCTCAATTATCGAAAGTGAAATCGCTCATGTTGACGCTCCACTGTCTGTTTCCGAACGAGTTGCTTCTCGCTCTGGATATCTTGGATCGAAAGCTCGTGAGGCGGTTTGTTAGTAGCAAGCAGACCGAAGATGGAAATGTAAATGCAGCAGAATATACGAATACGTCAGGATCGGGTGATGACAGGGAAGAGATTCCAGATTCTCAAGAAGAAGAAGAAGAAGTCGATTCACTACCTGAACAGCAGACTTCAGTGAGAGATGAGATGTTTCTCGTCCTTTCCACTTCATCTACAACGTCGCAGTCATCGCGGAGAGTTCCAGAGAAGTACTACGAAGTTCGTCTACGAGCTTGGAACTGTACTTGTCCTGGTTTTGTGCTGAGTGCGTTCAGGAATTTGGGAAACGCAGTAGAGGAAGATGTTGGTGTTCGTGAGGACGAAGATGAGGAAATGAATGACTACCATGGGGATCACTGGTTGGGAGGAACATTGACGCGAACGATGTGGGGGAACTCGGCACCTCCTATGTGTAAGCATCTACTTGCTTGCATTCTGGCGACGAGGTGTGCGGGGCTCTTTGGAAATGGGTTGCAGGAGAGAATCGATGTGAGCCAAACCGAGATGGCTGGTTGGGCTGCAGGCTGGGGTGGATGAGAAACGGATTCGTCCGGGGCATTGCAGAGCACATTAATGGTCTCGAATTTATCGTCAAAGACAGCTCCCGTCGCGTTGGTACATATATGATCTGGGGAGGGTTGTGGTCTTCTATTGAGAGAATATTGTGTCTTCTAAGGGACATGTCAACGCAACGCGACTACGAAGTGCATATATCGTTCGAAGACAACATTTGCGCCTACATATGAAGCCTTGGAAGGCTTCACAGGAAAGCTTACATACATCCGAGAGATAAGTGTTACTGCGCCGCGTCTGAATAGCTCGCAGGTCAATAACCTCGGGTGATATCTTTTCAGATAGGATCGATCTCTCAGAATTCAGCTCAGGATGGAGAGGATCATGATATGGGGCGGTAGTAAACATTTATCACGGCCTCGTGTTCATCTCACTTAGGAGGTAACGAAATGCACCTCGCGGTGGTTCCTAATGTCATGATATCTATGGTCTTGCTGTATCAAATACAGAAAACCGCAAATCTCGATCGTCATAGCCAGTGGAAAAGGGGCTGACCTTATTCTCGGGTCAATCGTATTATACGTTTCAGGCATACACTAGCTTGCTCCAGACGCTTTTTATGCAATCCAATCGATATTCTCCATACCACCCAAGTAGCATACCGGGTCTCTTTAACCCTTCTTGCTCTTCTCTTTGTTACCATCCTGGTCTTCCTTCTGGTCACCGTTGGCCGTCCCACCAGCCTTCTTGGCTTCCTTCTCGTTCTTCGCGTTATTCTCCTGTTCCTTCTTGGAGTCATTCTCCTCCTGCTGTTGTCGGTTCTGGATCTTGTTCTCTATCAAGTCGTGGAACGCAGTGATGGCGCGGATCAAACTACTCAGGTAGATAGCCATGAGCTGGTCATTTGTCTTGGTACTCATCGCACGAGCCAGCTCGTTGTTTTCCGTTGCCGCAGATAGCTGTTCCGTGCCGTTGATTTTTGGTGTAGCGGCGGGTGTCGACAGGTTCGGTAGCAGGTTGAAAACATCCTGCAGGTTTCCAAGGATTGCATGGTTGACAGGTAGTTCATGGTCCAGGACCTTCTGAAGGTACTGGCCGATATCGCGCAGTCGCAGGTGTAGACCCTGCAATGACTGCAACTGGGAAGTTATCCGTGTCGACAGCGTTCCCACTGCAACGTCTCTGATGTCTCGGAGTAGGTGCTCGACACCAATCTCCTCCGCCTCCTCTGCTTCGATGATCGAGGGCGTATGTACAAATGTTTTCGAAGTGGTAGTACCGTCCTGTTTCGTAATATATTAGCACCGTTGTCGATATTCGCACCCCAGTCCGTCCTGGGTGCTGCATGATGGCTGGTCATGCGGCAACAGATCACCTACATCCTTAATCTCATCGACAGCAAAGTACGCATCCGTCGGGACACCGACTTCCTTCGGTTGTACATCAATGATAACGAGCAACGGGTTGGGAGTATAGCGCTTGAATAGCTCGTTGATCTCGAGGTCGGAGGCCCGTAGCTTAGGTCCGGAATGATACCATCCTACCAACTTTTCACGAGCATTGATCTTCTTGAACATGTCGTTCATGGATTCGACAAAGTTGTGGTCCAGGAACCACACGGAGGGGTCCTTCTCATCTTCCTCGAAGGGAACTAAGCGCCAGGAAGTCAGCGACCGTCGGTGCGCAGGCGGGCGGGGATAAAGCTACCTGCGAAACTGTTTGATACTCGAACATTCCTGCCATCGTTCTGACCGAGAAGCACACCAACCACACGCTTCCGCGTGCCTTTGGCAGATCGTCCGTAGTGGTCTGCAACAGAGAGCAGGACAAGGGGAGCAACGGAGACGGTGCGTGTCACGAGGGAGAGAGTCTCCGCCGTCGTGGCAGGCATGGCGGAAGACGCAGGCTGATGTGCAGAGGGGGAAGGAGAGGGAAAGAGAGACAGTAAAGGGTATACGGTGTGCGAAGTGCGGAGCGAAAGTCGAGAGCAGCGTTTGGCGTTGGGATGATGATGGCAAGCTCAGGTCGCCGTGCTGGAGCTCTCCAGGTTGCTTGCCGCGTTGATCTCACTGCCTGGTTAGATAAGCCACTCTCCAGCCACGACGAGCTGGGTCACGTGATGTTATAGAGCACAGCACAAGAATCAACCAACAACTTCAATAGTTAAATATACTCTTAGCTTATCAGCTCATCTTGATGTCAATCGAGGCTGGTGTATTACAGTGCATTCAATTCTATTTTTCTAGTACGTGCAGATGTCAGGTTGGTTTCTTGTCGAACCATGAGCAAAGGCTGATTGAGTACTTCCCAAGGCACAAGCGGCTACGGGGGAAAGAAAGAAAGAACAAGAAGGCATACTTCTCTCATGATTTCGTGTGTGTCTTTATCCCTTTCTTGTCTTGGTCTTTGCGTCGAATAGCCACTCCCTAGGCTCTGGTCTACCCCAGGCGCCCTGAACGTGCTCTCCGCAATGTCTCATACCGGGTATCCCCGGATATCCTAGTTATACCATGAACTTAAGTATAGTATTTATATGCTGAGCTGATCAGTACCGACATATTTTCGGGTCCACAGTAATTTCAGGCTAAAGCTTCTTTGCTGCGGTCGAGCCTTGAGGAAGTCTATAAGAGATATAGCTGCGCTGCAAAGGGACTGTTTTGAATGAGCCGACTACCTTCTGTCCTCTACTTTCCGGATACTCTGTTGAGTTTTCCTGGGAATAGACGATAAGATATGGGATATAGGTATCGCGCTCTGTAGATGAAAAGTGTTGGGAGTGCCGGTGACGATACATGAAAGAGGGGTGCAGTCTTTGGTATTTTCATTATGTTCTCTATATATCTGAACTAAGAACCGAAATGGCACGAGAAAAGATGCAAAAGCTGCTACCACGTAACCAAGAACACATGAGGCATGGATTACCCCAGATTATCCAAAACCACAACCTCATGTCCTCCATCTCCCTATGTGCATATTCTTATACGACGCCCTAGACAACTGAATCGGCTGGTCACGGCAGGATGAAGCGGTTCTTGGTGGTGGAGCTATGGCCACCCAACCGAACCGACTGCGTGGAAAGGCTGATAGATACTTCGCACGCTAGCTGGCCCTGCGGAGTTCGACAGGGGCATCGTTCCTGGTTAGAAGGCCAGTATAGGAAATACTATCAGCGTATCGGAGATAGTCTGGAAGCTAATGGATGGCCGTCTGGGACGATATGTAATTGATTATTATTATTAACTAACTGACTTGACGTTGGATAATTAACGTGGTGACGGTGTTGATGGAGCATCAACCGGAAACGGGAGCTGTGAGAAAGCAGGGCACACTCACTTGTTCAAGAGATGATCCTCGGGTATGCCACACAAGCCCTTCGTCATAAGATAGATACAATAACTAATATACAAACAAGGACAAGAACCAACTAACTACTACTGCAATAATAGTATAGTATAGTAGTACAATCTCCTCTCCGCCGACCAGAAGCAGCAAGGCCGAGTGTCGGACCAGCGGCGGGTCTGCGGTGTCTCCCCAGAGCGAAAGCGCCTCGGACACGCGGGAGCTCCAGCCCGTTCTCTCTCCGCCCGGATTCTGCTCGCTTTCTCCAACCTGGCAAAATCCTCCCTTCCCCAACTGCTCCAACCTTTCGAACTCCCACGCCTCTCCCCTCCAATCCTTCCTTGCTTCTGGAGTGCAGCACGACCTTGGTCAGGTCCTCTGGCTTTTTTTCTCTCATAGTTCGAAATGGCTCCCATCACGGACGAGACCGTCGACGGTCTCAAGAACATCATCCACAAGCTCGAGGCGCGCGTTGAGCAATTGGAGCAGCGTCTCACCCATGGCGGCGAGAGCTCCAAGCCCAGATCCGTCGCGGAGCAGATGCGCATGGTTCTGATGGGTCCTCCTGGTGCAGGTATGCTTCCCCAGCATTATCTTCATCGCCCGTTGTTCAAGCTGTGCTGACCGGATTTCCTTTTTAGGCAAGGGAACTCAGGCGCCCAGAATCAAGGAGAAGTACTGCGTTTGCCATCTGGTAAGTATGGGAAAATTGAATGGGAGATTTGTTTTCTTTTTAGCGGTCGGCTGACTTTCGTCTCTTCTCTGCCCAAAAGGCCACTGGAGACATGCTGCGCGCCCAGGTGGCCAAGAAGACCGAGCTTGGAAAGGAGGCCAAGAAGATCATGGACCAGGGTGGCCTTGTCAGCGACGAGATCATGGTCAACATGATCAAGAGCGAGCTGGACACCAACAAGGAGTGCCAGAACGGGTGAGTTTACGAAGGGTGTGCGAGGTGGTTTAGGAATGGAATATTAACGGCACGGCAGTTTCATTCTGGACGGCTTCCCTCGAACTGTTGCCCAGGCTGAGCGTCTGGATGAGATGCTCAACGCCCGCAAGCAGCAGCTCCAGCATGCCGTCGAGCTGCAGATTGACGACGCTCTGCTGGTCGCACGGATAACGGGTCGTCTCGTTCACCCTGCCTCTGGCCGATCGTACCACAAGATCTTCAACCCCCCCAAGAACGACATGGTTGACGATGTCACCGGCGAGCCTCTGATCCAGCGCTCCGATGACAATGCCGATACGCTGAAGAAGCGTCTGGCGACCTACCACGCCCAGACCGCCCCCGTCGTCGAGTACTACAAGAAGACGGGTATCTGGAGAAAGATTGACGCCAGCCAGGAGCCCGACCGTGTGTGGAAGAGCCTGCTGGGAGTTTTTGGAGAGAAGGACAACAGCATCCTTGGAAGAATTGGCTTGTCCAACTAAACGACCTTTTGCCTTGGTTTCTGCCCCGTAAATCGGGACTTTGCGTCGGGATGAGAGACAGCCCTTATCTCCTTTCTCCGTCGGGGCGGCCTGGAGATTTTGGCCTAAATGAGTTCACGATTGTGTCATGCGGAAAAGTCCTGTTTGCCAGTCCTCGTCCCTTGCAGGTCGTAAGGTGAGCCGTACTCGTACATAGACCGTTGCGAGGACCAGGTCACGGGTGCTCCTGTATAGTATGTACTTTGTCGCATTCAATCGGATGTCAACAGTCATCTCAGAATGAGATCTACTTCAAGAATTAGTTCCAGTGTTATTTAACCCATGAGTGACGTAGAAAGACGTAGAAATCCGTGTTGTAGGATATCGAGAGCTCTACACCATGTGTTGTTAGATCCCGGGATCCGAGGTCCTCAGCACGTCGATACCTTGGGATCAGCTTCTTCAAGTCGCCTGAAGGGCAGTATGGTCTATTATAGATCTGCTAGTTAACTAGTTATTAAGATATCAGCTCATAGTGCCTTCATAAACGGAATTTCCTACATTGATCTATGAAGATGCTATCTTTCACCCGTACTTGGTTCTCACTATCGGCATCCCTATCAGATGATCAACTTTATTCTCGCATAAAACCCCCATAATTTAATACTTGGTTATATCCCATTTTCTATCAACATCGTCATTTCATTTACAAGTCAGTAGTAACTACCATAGTCTCAAAACCGACCACGAAAAAAAAAAAAAAAAATCGTAAACACAACCCCACTCTACAGCGGCGTAGGATAGACCGTCGACTCGATCTTCTCCGGATAAGTCATTCCACCCTGCTTACGAACCTCATCCATAACCTCCATAATAGCAATACTCTCCTCCCACGGCATACCCTCGCTCTCCAACTTCTTATCCCTCACGCACCGAGCCACCTCGTCTGCTTCCCAATACATCCCCTTTCCATTTCCAGGAAAGGGACACTCGACCTCCTTCACCGGCGGAGCTTCACCGTTCTCGGGCTTCTTGGAAATAACCCTATATCGCTGAGGACGGAAAGCTGGTCCGTCGACTTGAATCTCTCCCTTCGTGCCCTGGATTCGGATCGCAGGACGTGCGGAGTTCTTCTCATCTGGATCAGAGGCGATGCGGAGATGCGTCATGGCCACGGCTTGGGATTGGCCTGGCGTAGGGCTGTTGGAGGGAGTAGTAGTTGGGAAAGAGAGCAGGATGGTAGTCGCTTCATCGGCACCGGTGAGATGGTAGGGAGTCAAGTGCGCAGAGATTTTGGAGGGTGGTTTGCGCTGCTCGCGTGGAAGTGTGTGGTATAGGGTTTGAAAGACCCAGGTGAGGGAGTATATTCCCACTATTATCAGATTCAAATCACGCAGTTAGCGAAACGTGCCTGTAGATAGAAGCATATCATCTCCCCATAGAAAGAACCCATTAAAGTGAGTGAGTGAGTGAGTGGTCATTCAAACTTACGATCCAAAAGCGCACCACCAGCCAAATCCATATTGACCATCCGATGCTTCGTCCCCCATTTACTCTCAACATCATCCCCGAAACTATTATCCGCAACGACTCTCAAAACCTCTCCGACCCCCCCGTTCTTGATAATCTCCCTAATCTGCACACTCAACGGGAAGAACCTCGTCCACACAGCCTCCATCAAAAACAGTCCCTTTTGCTTCGCCGTCTCGACGAGGATCTTCGCCTGCGCCGCATTCACCGTGAACGCCTTCTCGCATAGGACGTGCTTTCCGGCGTTAAGGGCTAGCATGGTATTTTGGAAATGGTGCGAGTGAGGCGTGGCGACATAGACGATATCGACATTGGGGTCGGAGACGAGCTCTTCGTATGAGCCGTATGCAGCGACAGGGGAAGGGATGTTGAGATCGGCAATGAAATTCTCGGCGCGGGATTTGGAAGATGAAGACGCGACGGCTGTTACGGTGTGTTTGATATCAGAGGCGTCGCGGAGAGAAGAGTCGATTAGAAGGTCTTTGGTGAAGACTGGATTCGTGGAGTCTTGTTAGCAAGATGGATGGACAGAACTGTTTCGCGCTGGTTTGTTTCTGAAGAAGATTAAGACGCACCTTCGGCGATCCAGCCGGTAGCTGTAGTGGAGTTATTCCTGTTAGCATCGCTGGTCTTGTGTATCACATAGATATAGAATGGGACGTAGATCAATGCTCGGAAAATGCTACAGCGGTGTCAATTCATCGATGTGGTTTCTCAAACATACCCATAATACCCCAGCGCGCATTGTACGGAGCCATTGTTATTAATTACGAGAAACAGATCTTCGAGAAAGGGGAGGTATTCGGCAGATAGGAATGATACAGCTGTATGCAATTCTTGGCCCAGGCTCAGTGGGGAGGGGAGGGGAGTTAAATGAGGTTATAACAGGTGAAAAGAATGTATATCAACAAGAGTTAGTACTGTACAGCTGTGGCTCCAGGTAAATGCCCGCTTTTCTGAAGGTCCTCTTGGAAAGCAGTGGGATCTTTCGTACGTGGCTTTCTATCGCAACTTGTATTAATAAAAATGAGGGTGAGGGGAAATGGCGGCCCACTCTAGAGCGGGGAATGATCTTGAGGCTTTATCTCCGTAGCAGTGCTCTCTCTAGTTACAGTTGCCGACATTTTGGTCGCCATAGAGTACACAAGCAAAATGTGGTTCGGAAAATAGGCTAAATTCTGCCCGAGAGAATGGTAGTACGGCATTTGATTCTTGTATTTGAATCCGAGCTTACCTGCTCAGTTTGGTATTGAATATGTGACATCCATGAAAGACACCAACCACCTCTTGACTATTTGTTGCGGAGTTAAAGAGGACTATGGCCATAACAGATAATCAACTGCTTATGAAGAAACCGGACGCCAAAACCAGCCATATATGCGGAGAAGATGAACATATGCCTGTCAAGAGGGGCCAGTCCTCCTGCTAACAAAGAGGTGCACAAAATCAGATATGAATACTGGGGTTCGGAATACAGTTGCCGAACAGAAATTTATGTGAATAAGAGATTAGTAGACGTATGGTCATGACACAGGTTCTGTCTTGATCCGGACGTTATGCTCAGCTGGATCATTATCCTGGAAGATATTAGTAATGTGTATCTCCTTGATAATTAAGTCCAAATACGCTCTTCACATACCTCTGCTTTTCGCTTACCCAGCACAGAGTCTGGGGTACCCGTTCGCACTGAAGGTGTGCCTCCCCGTCCTGGGGCGGCGCCGTCCTTGGTAACCTCACTATAGCAGCTTGCATGGTACACGCGGCTGCCGACCTTGATGGCATCCTGCCAGATCCAGTCCTGTACTTCCTCCGACCACGTAGATTCGAATTTCTCCTGGCATATGGGACACGGCGTATTTCGTAAGACCGCATCGTTAGGTGCATGGATCCATTGCTTCTTCGGGCCTTTCTGCGCCGCAGCAGCATCTGGTCCTGCCGTATTACTACCAGCAGATCCGCCATCTGCAGCTCCGATCTCGTCCTCGAATTCTCGCGATTTTATCCAATCCTGCATCATTTATCAACAAGTGCACTTGACATGTCTGGAGAGGGAGATACTTACACGTTCGTCCACGTACCAGCTGCGGTTCTGGCCGCGCTTCGCTGCATCTGCCATTCTCTGATTGGTTCTAAAATGCCAATCCAGATGTCGAGCCTTTTTCTCTTTCCCTTCTTCATTAGCGAAGAAACGACGCCCACAAGTTCCGCAGCGATTGGATCTCGCTTCATAGAGTGTTGCTACCAGAGTGGGACGGGGTCTGTTTATGTATCTTAGCGGTAGTCACCACGAATTCCAGAATTTATACTCACATTTTGATGGAGGCTGTGCTCATTTGCACACTGATGGTCATCTCAGATGCGGCAGGAATCTGGGGTGTGGAAACTGGAGGCGTATAACGGACTTGACCCGGGACGATAAGTGGTAGGTTGGGGAAAACTGGCGGTATTGGTGGCGTTGCAGTGGCAGAGGGGAGAGGTGGTAGGAGACCGCGCGCCCTCAGGGAGGCAATCAACGGGTTCTCGGACGCTGCAGTTGAAGCTGCAGGGGGTTGTGGAGTGCCGACCGCAGGAACTTGTGGATATGGATTGGGTGCCTGAGGGGGAGGTGTGGGCTGCTGTTTATTTGTCGTAGCTTTGATCAGTTCGGCCAACGTTCCAGGGTTAAGCAGTTGCTGCAAGTTTGGTTGTTGTAGCTGCGATGCAAGAGATTGCGCCGGAGCCGAAGGGAAGATTGGAAGTGTCTGCGGTACTGATGATACTGGGGGCACCGGAGGCGCTGGGGGTGCTGCTGGCTTGGGAGGTGCAAGTCTAGAGACCTGGTCTCGGACGAGTCTGAGCTGTTCCTGAGGCAGTTCCTGCCGTTGCAAAATGCCTTGAAGATCGAGGAGAGCCTTGAGACGTTGCTGGACAGAAGGATCTAGCGGATTATTGGCAAAATCGGACCGAGCGGTCGATATTAATGCATCTATATCACTATTCAAGGCACCAAGGTCGACCACCTGACTAGGCTGAGGCGTTGGCGAATTGTACCGCTACATCCGGTGAGCATCCATATTGCTGAATCTTCCTACTTCGAGACGTAACATGGAAGTTGACAAGGATCAGATGTTCACTTACTGCTGGTTGATGGCCATGTCCATTTGTCCCATATTGGGGACCCAAGTTCTGACCCGACGAAGACGGATATCGCGAGGAAGCTAGAGGCGGAGTAGGAGAATGTGTCCAGTTTGGGGGTGTCGTAACACCACGGCCGCGGCCCAGCAACTCATGTTGGCCTCTAGCCTGCTGCTGCTGAAGTGCTGCTGTCCTGGCCTTGATCAGAGCGTTCTCGATACTGCGAGTTATTTCAACAGGGAAGACCGGCCTGGTATCTAGGGAACCGGGGACTGGTTCTTTCCATGTCTTGAGCATCTCATCAAGCTTCTTGCGAGTTTGAGAATCGACCAAGGTGTACGCATTCATGAACGTCTGGTACATATTTCGTCCAAGAAAGAGAGTGTAGGGCGTTCCTACATTCTTGACGACAGAATCGACTACGTACAGAGCAGGCAGCTTCTGAGAAGGTGGTGTCTACAGACAATTAGAGCAGTTCTTCCAAAGACCAACTACGACAACACAGTACAACTGACAAAGTATGAAGATAGAAACAAGCATAGGGGAACGGGGGAGAAGTGAGGCACCTACAGTTCGAATGTGGTTTTCCAGCACCCGGGATATTGCCATTGCATGCTCCGTATTCTCTTTGGCTATGACAGTAAGGTTGCTGATTTGGAACTTGTCATTTGTAGTCAGGTCCTCAAGGGAGTTCTTGTAATCCTCGGCCACTTCGTCAGAAGCGAGTCCGGAAGACATGGCGGGCAATCAAGTATACGAAAGGTGGATGGCTGTGGGAAGATGAGTTCTGCACAAGGGGGGTTCAGAGTGGTCCGTAGTGGATAACACCCGAATACACAATATGACAATATCTGCTTCCTGATTGAAGATCAATGCTTTCTTTTGTGCGCACTGCTTTTGTCTCTCTGGTGCCCGTTTGTCTTTTCTGTCTTGATTTTTTTGCCTTCTTTTTTCCTCCTTGCCAGATGATGGCCTTTTTTTTCTTTGCTTGTTTCCCCCCAAAGGAATCTCCTGGAAGAGCAGAATTTTTGGAAAGAAATTTGTAGAATGCTTGCTAGCTATGTTCGTGACTGAGACAACAACAGGTCCATGCGAACGCCCACGACCAGTGAAAGCCTGCGGCCACCCTCAAAAAATTATACCCACACCTGTAAATATCCTGGCTTCTACCTTTACCGCAGAAAACAGGTAGCAGAAAAGGAAATACTGAGAGGAAGAAAGTTGTCGATGAGGCCGGTGAGGAAGCAGGAAGGGTGAGTTTTTGCGATGGAATGGCTCAACGGCAGGCGCAGTCAGAAAGAAGCAGAAAGAGGAGAACTGAAACAAACTGCTGAACAGGCGCTAGAGAATATACTCCATAAAATGAATAGGGGAGAATGGAAAAGGGTGCTTTGTTCGATGAATGAAGTTGACTAGCCAGTTGCAAGGTCAAGAGACGAGAGGTGATCGGAGAACTGAAGAGGCGGTTGATGAGTCAGCATCGGTGGATGACGAAGTCGGGAGTCTCATGGCAGGCGATAACCAGATCATGTTCCATCACATCAATCCATCGATCTAAAGAAGTCTCGAATGTGTTGTGACTTGGTTTATTGACGAGCAGGATTGTTGTGACTTTGTGCTTGTTGTCATTTACTTGAAAATTCATCTAAGAATCACTGATCCGCTGTGACACCATGAAGCTGTTTCTCTACAGTCTCGTCCTTGGCCTTCTGCCTCTTGCCCAGGCCGTCAGCCCTCAGAAATCCTTCATCGTCACATATCCCAAGGATACGCCAGATTCGGTTTTGACAACGGCGAAGAATGCTATTACAGAAGCTGTAAGCTGAAGCCACTGCTGTGTGTGTCGGTATACAATGCTAACCACGAGTAACAACTCAGGGAGGTCTGATCACTCATGAATATCGTAAGTTGCCTATAATCTAAGCAATTATCTAAGGCCGTTGTACTAATCATTGTGCTCTGCAGAACTGATCAAGTATGTTCCTTCATCCACTCCAACCTCTATCATATAACTAACGCAATCCCATAGAGGATTCGCCGCGAAGGCTTCTGCCAGTGCCATTGAAAACCTCTCGACTTTTTCCTCTGTATATAGCCCCTCGATCGAGGAAGACCAGGTCGTCTCGATTGATGAGGCTTGAATAGGCAACAGTCCCTGCGAACACAGCGGCAACTGGAAATTTGAGTTATGCATTCCGTTCGTTTTATGATGCGATGAATGAACATGGCGTTAGGATATCATTATATTTCTTTTTTACAATGGGTAACGGGTGCTGCATTCCCTTGGATTTCAGAACTCTGCTCGACTCAAGTCGAGGGATCCTCGGGTGTCGGGACGGTGCCTGGGTGCCTCGACTATCTATGTACTATTATTATTCGTTAGGGGTAATGGAGTAACATTCAGCACAAGAATTCAGTAACCAATGATGGATGCATCTTAAGAAACTGTATGAGATTGATTAGAGTCCTCTAATCATTACTCTATTTTTAATTTCGTAGATATAGCAAGGATAGGGTACTGTGTTTCAGTTCCAGTTGGGTCCAATCTTTGGCGGCGTCGAATGCCCCTAGTGTGGACCCGCGGACTCTCGAGTCTCGACGCGGAAACTCGCGACGGACCAGTGCATACAATAATAACCCCCCTGGAAGCCATCCACCACCTGCTGTTACCTTGTCAGCATGCAGAATTTATTTCTGCTGGACCAAGTAACCCCATAGACCATTCCAAATTACCAAGGAGCACTTGTCCAAAATGGTGCCTGCCACGGCTGCCGAGCACACCGTGTCCAAGGTGTTGCTCGAGTGGATCAATAGCTTCTCGCTGGGCAAGACAATCCGGGCGATTGACGAGCTAACTGATGGGACTATACTATGGGAAATCTTACAGGATATCGATCATCAGTATTTTCTCGACGAGTTACCAGAGCGCAACCAATCCGACCACTGGGTGCCTAAATGGCAGAACCTGAAGCATATCCACAAGTTGGTGATCAGCTATATCCGCAGCCAGAATGACGATGAATTGCCCTCGGGGCTGGATGCCTCGCCGGACCTGAAAATGATCGCAGAACACAACTCTATTAAGGAGATGAATAAGCTTATGAAACTGCTGTTGATCGCCGCTATCAGCTCCCCGAACGCCGAGACTTACGTGACAACGCTGCAAGCGCTGAGTACCTCGACGCAAGAAGGCTTGAAGGATATTATACAGGAGGCGCAGAATGGCAATCCCGATGACATTGACCATAATGATGAACCTAAGGATGATTCCAAACCTGCTCTTTCCGTTGACCCCGAGCTACAATTTGAGGAACGCGTCGGCAAGGTTCTGGCGGAAAATGATCGATTGACAAGCGAGAAGAAGGAAATGGAGAAGGCGTTGGAGGATCTACACAACCGTCTGGCACGCTTGCAGGAGAATAATGATACGTTACAGAACCGCTTGGCCTCCACCGAGGACCGACTGGTAACTCTGAAATCGGGGAAGGGAGAAATGGGATTCAATGCAAAGGCTCTGGAGACGAAGAGTCGTCAGCAGGAGGATCTCATCGCAACCCAGGAGGCGAAGATAGCTGCAGCTCAAGATGAGATTGACAGCTTGCGGATGAACCTGGAGTCCTTAAGAGTCAAGAATCAGCGGTACCAGACACTGCAAGATGATTACGATGAATTGAAGACCGAGAGAGATCAGCTTGCACGTAAAGCCAATGCAGCTGAAAAGTACCGTCAGAAACTGCAGGCAAGTCAGGACTTCGAAAAGGAGAACCAAGTCCTCAAGAACCAGGTTAAGGACCTGCAGCAGCAACTGAAGGATGCGGATTCCAACCAGAAATGGTCTTCAGAGCGTGATGTCGAGCTTGAAGAATATAGGCGAGTTCTGCCGCGGATAGAGCAGGATCGTCATGAAATCCAGAACTTGAAGAAGCAGCTCGAATTCAATAACCATGCGCTTACGGAACGCCTCCAGACTGCCGAGGAGCAACGTGAAAGAGATGAAGCCGTGATCAGTGAGCTGAGGGAACGCATTCGGGAACTTGAAGGCTCGCCCGGTAGCCCATCACTTACCCCAGGCAGTAGTACTCCGAAATTGCAGGGTACGCTGCAAAAGGATTTCGAGGATATTGGAGTCAAGGAGGCACAACTGTTCGTAACCCGTCTTATCTCTTCCTGTCAGTGCTAACTATGTGGTCCAGGAAAGCGGAAAATGACGATCTGAAGAAAGAGATCGACAGATTGAAGACCACCGACTCGCCGACGGTGGTAGGCGTAGGCGAGGACCAAGCTGGCGAACAAACAGAAATTGCGCTTCCCAGCGATCCCTCCAAGATCGGTTCACATCTGGAGGCCTACTCCGAAAACCTGGTCTTGACAGCGCAGCTCGCGCAAGCCAAGTCCACTCAAAACGCCGAGTACTGGAAACTGTACGACCAATACGCAGAGGTTCGACAGAAACTTGCAGATCTAGAAGACGAGCTAGAAACAAACAAGCGCCTGCTTCAGGACGCGAAGAATGAACTTGGTCTTGTCAACAAGGAAAAGCTTGACATGCTTAACGGGGTCAAGGAGGCAAATTCGGCGGAGGTATCCAAGGTCCGAGCTGAGTGGGATGCGCTCACGCACAAGGTCCACCACCTTGAGGCAGAGGTGGACGCTAGCCAGACACTCACTAGAGAAGTCTGTACTGAGCGGGACGAGCTACGCTCTGCCTTTGATCAGAAGCGGGCTGAAATCCGTGCAGAAGACCAGGATCTCATCAATGAGATGCAGGCTCTGCTCGCTCGGTTTGCTGCTCGTGCGGAAAATCCTGAACAATCCGAGAAGTCTGATAATGAGCTACTCGAGCAGTTCTCTAAGGTGACGAAGAAGGCTGTGGACAGGCTGGTGAACGGTGCAGAGGTCAGTAAAAAAGAACGCTTCCCTGTTTTGGAGACTCCCTCGGATATGTTCTACCGTAGAAGAGTGTTCCTATCACTCCGTATACTCTTAAAGTCTCTGCAATCTGCGGGAACATTGAGCTAACGCAAATATCTAATCAGCACCTTGATCACCTGAACGAGCTTATCAACTCCCTCCGGGAGCGGATCAAGAGTCATGAAGAAACCAACATCGACTATATACTAAGTGAGCGAGAGGTGAGTTAACTCAATATCCGCACTATCGCCATCTGGAATCCTTTCCTCAGAGTCCTAACCAAGCTTCTACAGGCCGAGCTACAAAAGGTAATCGATCAGCAATCACGAGAGATCGCCCTCATATCATCTGCCTGGTTCGATCTCCAAGGCCGTCTCCAGAACAGCAATGTCACCGTTTCCCGATACCGCCACCCTGCCTCTACCCGCGCTGGCGCTGGTGCCGATGCGTCGAGAGGTTGGCTATCGAAACAAAGAAGCATGGTTGCTGGCAGGTAAATATGAATGATAAAGCACGCATCGACACAGATCGATTCGTTATGTATTCTTTCAACATACAGCATGTCCGTATGTTCTATCAAATTTGAGCCATTGAAAGGTCTGGCATCCATGTCCTGTCCCCCTATTGACGACTCCCCTTTTGGTTTCCTTATCGCACAGATACCACAACTACCTGTACCTTTTCTTTTCTTTCTATTCGAAGGACAGGGAGGAGTTCTCTCGTTCTTTATTCCCCCTTTATAAGATTTTCATAGTGCTTCTAGAAAGAAATACAGCTGTTGGTGGGAGAAATTGTTTACAGCATGTATATATGCACATACCGCTTGATCAGGTTTTCTCTCTTATATTGATCAACCAACTTCTTAGGTGGGGAGGGGGGGTTCCTGTCATTATCTGTCAATATTTCAGGTCCAGATTGTCTTTTCGACGGGAAAAGAAGAATTGTTAATAATCAAAAGGACTAACTAGTACAAATTTTCAAGGAAGGCAAGAAAAAGAGAAAGGAAAAGGGAAGCAAGCTTCAATTCTACATCATGAAGGAAAATATTGACTGCGATTCGAGTGATATCGATGACCGTCTATTCCGGATCTATCCGGTTCGTGGTCTTTTCATTTTAATATATAACTAGTAACACATACATACATACAGGAGAGCGAAAACTTTAATTTACATAATGCGTTGTCATACACATGATTTCCATTCAAGCCCACTGTCTTGGGTTCTTCAGAACGTCCATGATTTCCTTTTCTCTCTGCTTGTCTTCCGTCTCAGCCTGCTCTTCTGTGCCGTCGACTTTGTCGTCCGTGAAGGTTCCCGAGATCGGGTCCATGTACACCCAGCTAGCCGTTCGGGGCAGACTCATCAGAATGCTCTCCACACGGGCGTTGGGTGTGCGCAGACCGAAACTTGTGCCTCGGTCATAGACGAGATTGAATTCGACGTAGCGACCGCGGCGCAACTGCTGCCATTCCTTTTGGGCAGGAGTGAATGGCATGTCCTTGCGTCGCTCGAGGATGGGAACATATGAAGGGAGGAAAGAGGCCAGAGCATCAGTGACGAAAGAGAAGAGAGTTTCTTGTGGGTTTTGGGAAGATGAAGATGAGCTTTGAAGGAACGCGGCATCGAGGTCGTCAAAGAAGATACCGCCGATACCGCGGGCTTCGCCGCGGTGAGGTAGGTAAAAGTACTTGTCACACCATTCCTTGAACTTCGGGTAGTAGGTCAGGTCGTGTTTGTCGCAGGTATCCTTGATGGTCTTGTGGAAGTGTTCGCAGTCTTCCGGGAAGAGGTAAGATGGCGTCAGATCTGTACCGCCACCAAACCACCAATTCTTGTCTCCGTGAAGGGGATCTTTGGGATCTGAGGTTTCGAAATATCGGTAGTTCAGGTGGACTGTAGGTGCCATAGGGTTGTGGGGGTGTAGGACCAAAGACAACCCTGCAGCGAAAAACGTTAAAGAGTCCACATCAGCGGCAACGAATGACTTGTGGTCCGCGCGCATCTTCTCAATGGCAGCCCGAGGCAACTCTCCATAAACGACAGAGACATTGACGCCGGCCTTCTCAAAGACATTGCCGTCCTGGAGCACACAGGAGATACCACCACCGCCGTTAGGACGTGTCCAAGTGTCTGTTTTGAACTCCTTCCCATCTATGCGACTCAATTCCTCTGTGATCTTCTTCTGGTGCTCTTTGATCAATTTCTCCATGCGGAGGCGCATTGGAGAGGACTCATTGATGGTCGATTGGTTTTTCAAGGCTTCGTCCAGCTCGACTATGGACGGGGAGTCGAGCTCTGTCACTTCGCCAGTCATCTGGATAGACAAAGGATTAACAAGACTATTTTGTAACCCGGTAAAGCATTGGTCATACTATGGAATATATTAGAGCACCGACGAATGGCACGCCAATAGCAAGTCGAAGGTACGGTCGCCAGACGGTGAACTGCACCGACTCGCGAGACTTCTGTTCTGTAGAATATCTGAGGGTCTGTCTCTGGGAAAAGCGAGATGGGCATTGGCTCCTTTTAAAAGGCCGTCGAAGTAATGACCTCGCCAAAGGCGCGCCTCGTCCTGGAGCCGCCATGGTTGGAAGTAAGCTGATGTGTTATTGGCGCTGTTCGGTCACGAGAACGAATTATGGCAGGATTAGATCTCCAAAAGGAAGGTAAGAATGGAAATAACAAGCGCCCAGACCAATCCTGGACTCGAATAAATCAAACAATCGGCCCGAAAATTGAATATTCGAGGCTGATATCAAATGTCAGACCATCTGCGGCAATCGTGGCTGTCACGGCACCCGGAAGTCCAGTCGCTTGGAAGCCGAATAATAAACTGGAGGACGATTTGCTGTTTGCTGTGTTTGTCTGGGGAAGTTAGTTTGCACTGTTTGCATTCCATATCAAGATCAATACTAGATCGAAAGACGATGAGGCTCCACTGGACAAGAGACCCGATGACCGGTTAACTATGGAATCACTTAATACTCGAGGATGAGTCAAGGCTTTCTCGTGAGGTAGAGCTGCCAGAAGAGTCGATCCCGTATGATCATACTCCAGCTGGTTCAAGAACGTTAGGCGGCATGCTGCAGGAACAGATGACGGACAGGTCACCGGTGGAGTCTCCGATCAGTGATAACGGAAGCAGATAAGCCACGTAGGATGAGAGTCAGAGGTGCGCAGGTGGCAGATGAACCAGCAATGCCTCTGCTGCGGTGGTTTCAGGCCAGTCCAGGATAATCTACCGGCCATCTGGAAGTCGTATTCCCTCATTCCCCCAGCGCATCTCGTCGCTCTGCCCAGTTGACTCGGACCAAGTGCCGGTGATGCCTGCGCAGTGAGTCACGTGTGGGGCCTCACCGCCTTCTCAGAGCAGCCAGCCATCCCCCCGTGACCTGGCCGACCCGAACGGGCGCAGACCGTCTGGATTACGCGCGGGGCTGTCGCCTTCCAACTACTTGACCTCCTACTTCCAGCCATCACTCCCATCTCTCCTATTACTTGCTCATACTCCCAACCATCACTTACCATCGATTTTGACGATCTTTTGTCTTCCACACTTTGCCAAATACCGTTTCGGTCACCTTTGCTTTGAATACCACCTCTCTATATCCCGACGTTATCGCTCCCGTTATCACCATGCGCTCCAAGTTCAAGGACGAACACCCCTTCGAGAAGCGCAAGGCTGAAGCTGAGCGCATCCGCCAGAAGTACGCGGATCGTATCCCGGTAAGCTCTCTACATATTGCTGAATAGGCCGTTTTGCAGCATGCTGGTGTCTCTGCACTGTCGACGTTCCTCTCACCGCCTGTTTTACTAATGCTGTCCGATCGGTATATTGCAGGTCATCTGTGAGAAGGTCGAGAAGTCGGACATCGCAACTATCGATAAGAAGAAGTATCTGGTGCCGGCAGACCTCACCGTCGGACAGTTTGTCTACGTTATCCGCAAGCGCATAAAGCTCTCTCCGGAGAAGGCTATCTTTATCTTCGTCGACGAGGTTCTGCCGCCTACTGCAGCTCTCATGAGCAGCATCTATGATGAGCACAAAGACGAGGATGGTTTCCTGTACATCACGTACGTGATCACTATCTGTTTGGCATGCTACAGCGAACCGTATACTGACGTCGTTCAAGGTACTCTGGAGAGAACACTTTCGGTGATTGCTGAATGACTTGTGAGCGGTCGATCTCCCCAACCGACCAAGGACACTTGACAACCATATGTGCTGGATGTTCCTTGGGGTCTATAGACATCATCAAGATCGACACCAGATGAGATGACAGGGCTGCTCGATATGGTGGTGGGTTTCTATCATGTGTGCGGGCGTTATATCGGGTTTTCTATCTTCTTTCAGTGGTCCGTACTTGCCAGTCTTGCTCTTTAAGGGTCGTCAATCGAGGATATCCTTCCCACGGTTCATATACGTGTGCTCCGTTCGCTCCCGCGTTTTTGGATTTGAAATGCGGCATTCTTCACTACTCTTCCTGGGGTGCTCAAAGTAGGGACTAGGAGACGGGCAAGGATAGAAAGAGGCCTAATGCAGAACGACATGGACCACGTGTTCCGTTCAACCAGCTGCCTCCGACCCATTACAGATCAGATTTGCTATCCGAGCAAGATATAGTAGTTGAAATGTATTATTTCCATCCTATCTGTCTACGTTTATGGGCTGGCCGATAACGCCATCGCCTTTTCGTACCCTCTAGATTTACCCCTCTCTATGAAACGACTTGGGGTGATGATGTCCCCGCATACGTCAAAGATCGACTCCCCGTGACATGGTGCCTAGTGATAGCTACACGTGAATGATCTCCCCGATGTTTGGGAAGATAGCGGCGAGGTACACCAGCCTCAGACTGGTGACCTCTTGCTATTGACGACCATTTTCTGATCGTAATGTAAAGTCTGCAGGCCTATTTGCAGGCTCGCATGTAACTTTGCCAGTTCTGACATGACCACGTCCGGTCGGCCCAGATATGATATGTGCCATGCTTCCATTTATGCGTCCTACATCAACAATACAAATGAGCCACTGTACGCTGTTTCTCAGGGGCATCATGTGTTAGGCTCGAATTTGGTATCGGAATAGCAGGTTACCTCTGCCAGTCAGCACGATCTGACAAGTCCGAGATTTGTTGTCTCAATAACGAAGCCACTCAAGAGTATGTTTGTTTCCAGGGATAATGTCTGTATATCCCGTCCGCTTCTATCGATTTGTATCTGGAACGAACCCATAGACAATTATTCTCATCAGTTTCGCGCTTCCGTATGTTGGCGTCGGTATACAAAGCTTGGCTGGTTCACCATCAGACCGATCTCGGGGCACCGTCAGGTCCCATTTTGACAACAACCAACGTTGTCTGTAGCGAAGAAGAGGTAATAATGGCATTGTACTATGACCGTGACCATTATTAATCTAGTACTCTTCACCTGAAAGAACGGTCAACAGCAAAAGCACCGATACACCCCGGGACCTGGAGTCGGCGACGGTATCCTATTTCGGGATTAGCGCCATCTGGCCGCCGGCCGCCCTTAAAAATTTGGGAAAGTCCCCGGTCGAAGATCGAGTCGTTCTGGAGGCTACCGGAGGTGATCCTGCGTTTTCCTTTCCTTTCCTTCTCTTCGGCTGCGGAGTTTCGTTCGAGCGATTGCATCTATCTTCGTTGAGTGCTTCTTTCTCCTTTTCCCTTGACACAGTCGTCTGATAAAATCTCCGCGTGTCCAATCGTTCAGCCGAAAAGATGTCGCCAGCTATTGTCCAGGCCGGTGCCGGCTCAGCCGCAAAGGATGTCAAGAGAGAGTCAGCAACCGCTCGATTGCTGGGTTCCGGTGCGTGGGATGGATAGTTTTGGTGTGACCTAGACATGATATTAACGGCAATAAACAGGTTCCGCCGGTATCGCAGAGCTGCTGGTCTTCCATCCTGTACGACTCATATCATAACCGCTGTTGACGCCTTATCAAGTACTGACGATTCGCAAAGGTCGATACTACCGCCAAGCGATTGATGAGCCACCAGGGCAGGGTATGTCGCCAGTATCTTGAGTACTATGCCAAGCGGCGCGAGACTGATGGATTGCGTCTTATAGATCACCTCCCTCAGCGGCCTGAACCAGGTTGTCTTCAGGGATTATGCCTCTGCGCCTATCGCCCGCAAGTTCACTTCTCTCTTCCCCGGTCTCGGATACGCTGCGGGTTACAAGGTACGTGCGATTTCTGCGGCATGCCAATGCCTGTTATAGCACAACTCCCGTGCTGACGATTTTCTCTTAGGTTTTGCAAAGAATCTACAAGTACGGTGGTCAGCCTTTCGTCAGAGACTACCTGGCCAAGCACCACGGCTCCGACTTCGATAACGCCTTCGGAAAGGGAACTGGCAAGGCTATCATGCACGCTACTGCTGGAAGGTGAGATTTCGTTGTCTACAATGCAAGGAAAGATCCAATTGCTGACATGCGATAGTTTGATCGGTATCGGAGAGATCGTCCTGCTTCCCCTGGATGTCCTGAAGATCAAGAGACAGACAAACCCCGAAGCTTTCCGTGGCCGTGGACTCTTCAAGATCATTTCCGATGAGGGTATGGGACTGTACCGTGGTGCCGGCTGGACTGCTGCCCGTAACGCGCCTGGATCTTTCGCTGTATGTTTCTCTATCTTGAATCCCAGTTCTTGTCAGAATGTCTAACACTATCTAGCTTTTCGGTGGTTCCGCTTTTGCCAAGGAATACATCTACGGCCTCCAGGACTACAACTCGGCCTCGTGGACGCAGAACTTCGTCGCCTCCATCGCTGGTGCTAGTGCCTCCCTTATCGTCTCCGCGCCGCTCGATGTCATCAAGACCCGTATCCAGACCCGCAACTTCGAGAACCCCGAGTCTGGTTTCCGGATCGTCGCCTCTATGGCCAAGAACGAGGGCTTCACCAGCTTCTTCAAGGGCCTGACGCCCAAGCTGCTGATGACTGGACCTAAGCTGGTGTTCAGCTTCTGGCTGGCTCAGACTCTGATCCCGGCCTTTGGCCACGTTGTATAGGTTCGGAGAGACACAAGGAATCTTTCCAAAATCTACGCTTTCTAGAACTAATATTGCTCGCCTCCTGACGACTGATTTATGGGTCATTTGGAGCGATGGGATTTCCATCTTCTTGTATGTCGTATAGAGCCTTTTTGTTGCCTTTGTCCTGAATCACGGTCATGTAGTATGTTATGCGGATGAAAAATAAAAGCACAATGACTCCACTTTTCATCTGTTCCATGTAGCACAAGATGGCCTTGACCACTTAGGACCTCACCAACCACCAAGACCGATCTCTTATAACCACCTATACTCGGTTATTGACCACGTGACGATAATTATCCCGAGGTCCGCTGTCGGAGCCAATCTCCCCAGTTTGGTTCGGTATATCAAGTAGCTCGGGCTTCCGTAAAGCTTCCATGAAGCTGATAGACAGAAGCTCGGTTGCCGCCGCTGACAGGACAGATGCGAAGTGTACGTACCGCGGTAGAGGAATTTACACGAGCAGTATGGTGAAATGTCAGCTACCTACCCATCTATCCCTAATCTGTAGTACGGCTATTACAGTACTGTAACCACTCACAAACGAGTCTTTATCCTTGAGGCTTGTATATAAGTACCTACTTAAGCGCCCCGCAATTTGCAACGACCGATAGTTCAGGAGACTCGTTCTTTTCGTCGTCTCTATAGAAGGAGACAATCTATCGATACTCCGACGTCGGGATAGATGTAGCCTGCGTAGATATATTCTCCTGATCCGATTCGCCATGTTTCTCTATCCGCTCATGGGGCAGGCTGAGATATAATAAGTCGTAGAGCCACTGCAGTATCAGGCAATGATTGATAAGGCGAGATGAGTAACTATAGGCGGGATCAAGGTCAAAACACGTTAACATCTGACTTCGCTCAAAACTCGCATTCCTGGGGCGCCCTAGGGCATGAATAGGCGGTTATATTATGTTTCTCCGTCGTGATCTCGTAAGGCCGTTCTGCACTGTTTCTAATCAGGATAATAGACGACATCTCTATGCCTATAACTCGATCAACATAGAGACACTTGTTAGACAGCAGGGGCGATAATAACCTCTCGGACGCTTTCTGTGTTTACAGTGATCTTCCTGCCACACGAGGTCGAAGAGGACTTTCGGATCAGGTACCGGTTTGTCTTTTTTCTAAATCAAAGCGTTTTCTGACCTCCCTTTCATAACGTTTCCTTTCTGCAAAGTTGTCCTTTGACTTTTCCAATGACTTGAGTCCTCTTGAGAAATAATCATCCTTGTGCCAAATCTTTGCATGATCACGAACATGATCGATACGGGTGCTAGTGAAACTAAGTACACCCGAGGCACTTTTTCAACGACCCATACTCAACTCCCTCTCTCTATGACTCTGGTGAATACTGCCTCGATAGAAATCTAGTCTCCTCGATAAATCATCTTTCGCCTTTTTAGACTCCACTAGTCTGCCCAGCAGGTCCTGGATTACTTTGTCTTTATCTATTCCTAATCAGATAGGAAGTATTGTTAAAATGGAGATGGATAAAGCGGGGACGTTCTCAATACGCACCTCCGTTAGCGCTCAACACTCGGGATGACATAGGGATCATGGCTTGTTCCCAGTCATGTCGCTTATCAGTTGTTTGGACCACAAAGCATCTCGCTGTGTCGACCGCAAATACGCAAAGTATAAAGTATGATACTGGAACTGCTGCTGGGGATGCTGAAGATGCTTGATTGAGTCAGCCAGCTACGTGGCTCGAGCAAGTCAGCTCAACTACTCTGCTGATTAAGATGGTGCTGGCGCCCAACTAGTTACTACTGGAGGGCACCAAATTATTACCATGTCTGTGCATCGTGGGTTGTTCAGAGAGGTGAATAGTGCATTTCGAAGTGTCGTGATTGAGCTATGGTCTCTGCCTTGGCATGCAACTTGCCCCGATGATGGGAGTACGTTTTTGTTTTTGGAATTGTATATCGAGTCGGGTTGTGGAAATAGCTAGATATATACATTCTGCTCGAATATGGGCATCCAAGCGGTGGTATATCCGGTCAGATAATCACTATTCCTGACCACTTGTCTGTGCTTAAAGGGCGAGCCTTCACCAGCATTTAAGGAACAGGGTTTATCTCACAGTACCACGAACGCAGATTGAGGTTCAATGTGTCTGGGATAAAGCTACCGATAGCATCTTTAAAAATAGGATTTATTTGCCGGCAGGCTTTCTGATAACAATATAAGAGTAGAACTTATATAAAAAGTACTAGAGATTTATTGATCTATACATTTAATGTAAATGTAGGTAATAGAACTGAACTGAAGTATCATGCAAAAAGCTTGAGGGCGTTTGGATAGAAAGCCTGCGCAACTGTCTTCGCCCTTAACTCGCAATCCAAATGACAGTTCTAACTTGGCAAGACGACCTAATGGTAGTGTGTATAACCTTATAGCTGGCTATATCAGTAATTCGGCTAATGCATTGGACAAACGCTCTTTAGACGACTTTGATGTATTACACTTCAACAACTACCGCTTTATAGTTGAGATATAACTAACTGTGTAAACTTACTCTATACAAATTACTAGCTTAGTAGGAAAGATAAATGTGAAATACGATTCTAATATCTATCTAGCTAACCAGACAATATAGCCATTAGCCACTAAACTAAGTTCCCATTCTAATATATCTAATACAGACCTCTTTAGCCAAGTATCAACAGTCCCTCTATCCACCTACCTCCACGTGACTATAGCCTTCCCCTTTAGGCCATCCACCCAAACAAAGAAACCCCCCTATATATTCCAGGATAACATAACCCTCTTTAACAGCGGAGTCCAGATGGCGCAGTGGTCTGGATTACCACCCACAGCTCCATCTAGCTGGAGGCTCCCTGTTCGAACCTCGGGGTCGGCGTGAGGGCGTCAGAGCAAAAAAACTAGGTAGCTCTGGGCACCAGTGACCGTCAGAAATGTTCCTCAGTTCCTAGAGATTGAAAAAGCCTGCCCGCCAAAAGCAAGGTGGGCTTTTCGTAGCACCCTCACAGCTCTCTGATATAAAGGAGAGGTGAGGGTGTGAGCTTTTTTGCATTCGTCTTTTTTTTATTTGATGCTTTTCTTAAATGGTTGAGAGGGGTCTAGTAACGCGTTTTGGATATACAGCGGATGATATACCCCTTCTGGAGGTAAGTATAGCCGGATATTTGTATGACGAAAAGCTACTCAGCGAATATTTATTGCTATTTATTATTCTATATCATAATAGCTTATAAGAGATCCTCTCTCAGCTTACAGTTGTAGATATCGATGTTTGAAGCTACTGCGTTCTTTGTACCTCTAACGAGTCCTTCTGATAACGAGCTATTCTCGCAGTACACAAAACATACACGGCTATATTTCTTACACTTCTAAATTTGCAGCTTACCAACAGACTAAAATACCAAGAAAACAAAATAGAATGCAACAGCATTAATAGAGCTGCAGTAGGTAGTTAAATAGACTACGTTCATGCATCGACTCCAACGTCTGACTAAGCCAGGTACAAGCCCGCCCAATCAGAAAGCCAAAGGCTCGGCCGGGTCCTCCGCATGTAACTAACTACTCGAGATCGGTAGCTATCTCGAAGGATCATTGATTGATCCTGCACTGTTTTTACGCTTCAACCAATTGAACTACGATCTTGAGATCTAGATCAACCAATTTCATCTTTCTTGATATTTCGAGTATCTTGAGCATCTATCGATTACTTACGAGTTACGCACGACGCATCCGACATCAGTTAACTCCCGCAATTCCATCTCTTGAAAGTCAAGCTCGAAAACAATCTACGCGACGAGAACCGTATCTATCCACTATCAGCAAGAGAGAGATACAGCCTATACCGAATAATCCAAAGAGCTAGAAATAGAATCAAAACCAACCATGTCCGCCGCAGCGTCCGCTCCTTACCTTCTTTCCAAGTACCGCTCCTCCATCCCACCCCACACCCTTCCCTCCTCTCCTGTCCTCTCCCATCAAGTTTATCTCTAGCTAACATCAACCCCCCTAAAATCAGAATCGGCGACCCCATATTCGCCCTCGCAATCGGCGCCTCAGCCGCCTTTGTCCGCATCCAGCGCGAAGAACGAGAACGTCATCCGGACCGCGCGAAAGAGATCGGAATCAAGACCATCTTCGACATCGGACAGCGCCGAGTCGGGAAGTGGTGGAGGGGAGAGTTCAAGGATCTTTGATTTGGTTCAAACGAGAGAGAGAGAGAGAGAGAGAATACGCGAAGTGGATATTGACATGGATACAACGGAAGTATAACTTTTTAGGGTCATTTTTTCACATTTCGTCAGGGAGGGAGTTCTGATTGAGCGGAGATTTCTTTGGGAATTTTTATTCTTTCCTTCTCATACTGTACTGTAAGTACTCCGTATAAAGTTCGATACAAATAACATATGTATAAACTGCGGACTTTTCTGTTATGATACGACATACGCCTATGCGATGATTTATGCATAAATCCTCTCAGATAATGGATAATCTCAACAGACTCCATGTTTTCGAATGGAAGGGATACAAATACAATGAAAATGAAAGAAAAGGGCTGCAGAAAGAAGATGTCACATGCAAATAAACTGAAACAACGTTCGGGGGCTGGCATAGTACTGCTAACTGTTGCGAGTTGCTAGTAACGTGAAGCACTCCTTGGAGAATCGATTGATAATCCTAGTCTACTCTATCACGCGGTAGTTACTATTAGGACAACTCTTGTTACCAATACTTAGGAAAATTACCTACGGTTCTACGGCCTCGTTAGAAAAGAAGTAGATAATTATGAACTTTCTTTATTGATCACACTGGAACTTTTCCCTCCCTAAGTGTGTTGCTATCATGAAATGCCCGAAGCAAACATGAATCTATGCAATCGTAAAACAGGAATTAAAAAGGAATCAAAGCCATCATATCATGAGAAAAGCAAAAGACATTAGCGCCAGCATCCGCTTGTCGACCCAGGACCAACAAGCAAACGAGATGTCGAAACAAAGGAAAAATGAACTAAGAAGAGGGAATCAAGAAGATCCGAGAACTAGCCGTTTCCGGAAACATCACGTGCACCCGTTTAGTCAAGCTCCTCAGGCTGCTCGACCTCGTCGGCAGTCTTAGTGGAAGAAGCACCAGCGGCGCCAGGAGCAGCACCACCAGCAGCACCAGCGTAGGCACCGGAGATGATGGGGTTGGCAACGCTCTCGAGCTCCTTCTGGGTGGACTCGTACTCCTCCTTGGTGGCAGTCTGGTTGCTGTCGAGCCAAGAGATGGTCTTCTCAATCTCGGCCTGGAGCTTCTCCTTGTCGCCGGCGGAGATGTTGAGCTGACCCTCGTTGAGGGTGTTCTTGAGGGAGTAGGCGTAGGACTCCAGACCGTTCTTGGCCTGGATACGGCCAGCCTCGGCCTCGTCCTCAGCCTTGTACTTCTCAGCCTCGGCGAGCATGCGCTCAATGTCCTCCTTGGAGAGACGACCCTTGTCGTTGGTGATGGTGATCTTGTTGCTCTTACCAGTGCCCTTCTCGACGGCAGAGACGTTCATGATACCGTTGGCGTCGACATCGAAGGTAACCTCAATCTGAGGAACACCACGAGGAGCCGGAGGAATGCCGGTCAGCTCGAACTTACCGAGCAGGTTGTTGTCCTTGGTGCGAGCACGCTCACCCTCGTACACCTGGATCAGGACACCGGGCTGGTTGTCGGAGTAGGTGGAGAAGGTCTCGGACTTCTTGGTGGGGATAGTGGTGTTGCGCTTGATCAGAGGAGTCATGACACCACCAGCGGTCTCGATACCGACGGACAGAGGAGCGACATCGAGCAGCAGGATCTCGTTGGTGGACTTGGAGGAAGTGTCACCAGACAGGATGGCGGCCTGGACGGCAGCACCGTAGGCGACAGCCTCATCGGGGTTGATGGACTTGTTGGGCTCCTTGTTGAAGAAGTCGCTGACCAGCTTCTGGATCTTGGGGATACGGGTGGAACCACCAACGAGGACAATCTCGTGGACGGAGGACTTGTCAACCTTGGCGTCACGGAGGACACGCTCGACGGGGTCCATGGTGGAGCGGAAGAGGTCCTGGCAGAGCTCCTCGAAACGGGCACGGGTGATGGAGGTGTAGAAGTCAATACCCTCATAGAGAGAGTCGATCTCGATGGAGGTCTGAGCAGAGGAAGAGAGGGTACGCTTGGCACGCTCGCAAGCAGTGCGCAGACGACGGAGCGCACGAGCATTGGTAGTCAAGTCCTGTTTATTCAAGTTAGCACGGAGTCCTCCTACAAATCCTAAGGTGACTTTTGCCGTTGTGTGAACAATGATAGCGGAGTCCCCCTAAAGATCCCAAGGTGACTTTTGCCATTGTTTGAACAATGATAGCAGAGTCCTCCTAAGGATCCTAAGGTGACTTTTGCTCCTGTGTGAACGTTGATAGGGAAATGGAAATGATATCACGTGATATGGGTTTAAGGGGACATGATGGGCAAGGAGAAGTGATCATTGGGAGGGCACCGGATTGAAAAAAGGGGGAAAACAGTGAAGAAAAATCCACATCAAGAGATTGTTGCCCGACGAAGATGGCCATAAGTCACACTATTTCTAGTGTGGCTATGCCCATACAACCTGTCCTGGCGATACATAGGCCCCAAAAGATGCACTGAAAGGAGGCACCTTAGAACTGAAGCAGCTTGCACTGCTGGCTGTCTTTTTGAGCTAGAAGGGAACCAGACACTAGCAATGCTATAGCTGTAGTAGTATAGCAGCTTCCACAATATAGCACAATGACAGCAGAGCGATACCACAGTAGCAAAATGTAACCAGGCAACCAGGTCACATAGCAAAGGACAGTGGTACCTGGGCACAATGTATACCCATTGGGAATGGTCAGACAGAGTATCAGGGTGTACACTCTCGAACCATCCCTGGGGATAGAGACAGAAACCAGGAACAAGATGGAGGTTGGGGGGTTGGTGGGGAGGGGGGCGCCAGGAGTGTATAACACAATGGCAAATTAGAGTCAGCGAAAGCACTCACTTTTTTGAACTTGCGTTTGAATTCGTTAACGAAGTGGTTAACCAGACGGTTGTCGAAGTCCTCACCACCCAGGTGAGTGTCACCAGCGGTGGACTTGACCTCGAAGATACCCTCCTCGATGGTCAGGAGGGAAACATCGAAAGTACCACCACCCAGGTCGAAGATCAGGACGTTACGCTCGCCCTCGGCCTTCTTGTCGAGACCGTAGGCAATGGCGGCGGCCGTGGGCTCGTTGATGATACGGAGGACGTTCAGACCGGCAATGAGACCGGCGTCCTTGGTGGCCTGACGCTGGGAGTCGTTGAAGTAGGCAGGGACGGTGACGACAGCGTTGTTGACGGTACCACCGAGGTAAGACTCAGCGGTCTCACGCATCTTGGTCAGGACCATGGAGGAGATCTCCTCGGGGGTGAACTGCTTGGTCTCGCCCTTGAACTCGACCTCGACGACGGGCTTGCCGTTCTTGTCGACGACCTTGAAGGGGAAGTGCTTCATATCGGCCTGGACCTCAGGGTCGCTGAACTTACGTCCAATCAGACGCTTGGCGTCGAAGACGGTGTTGGATGGGTTCATGGCGACCTGGTTCTTAGCGGCATCACCGATCAGACGCTCGGTGTCGGTGAAGGCCACGAACGATGGGGTCGTGCGGTTACCCTGGTCGTTGGCGATGATCTCGATACGGTCATCACGGTAGACACCCACGCAGGAGTACGTGGTACCCAAGTCAATACCAACAGCGGGAGCCATTGTGTGTGGTGATTCGTAAGAGACTCGTCAATAATTCGTGGAAAAGGGAAGACTAATGTACAATATTAAGGACTCGAGGGACGGTCGAGCCTAGGAAAGAAAAGAGTCTATCAGGAGAGAGAAGACAGAGATATTCGTGATTCAGTGTCTTTTGATGAGAATGTGATTGAGGGAAGAAACTTGAGGCTACGGTTGTGCGAGGAAATCACTAATATAGTGGTGGGCGGTGAGGCAGAAGTTTCTAGCATCGGGTGAGCTTCGATGGGAATCCATGCGATTCTACGGGGGCCACGAGCCCTCCACCGAAGGCTGGGATGCCCCAGCAACTGCTAGCAAGTGCCAGCGGTGCCGCTGAGGAAGCATCCAGGCGTTCTGGCACCTTCACTGGCCGCAATGGCCATTAATTACTGGGTAGATATGGTAGAGGAAGACCGCCAGTGACTTCTAGAATGAATATGGCAGATTGAAGATCGCATCGATGACACGGCGATCTGGCGGGGTGCTCGCATGACGTAATCCCGCTGGAGGGGTCGATGTTCTCTGAGCTCATCATGACTTGGTCTGGGGAATCTTCCAGACAGTATTTACTGAACTGATGCTAATAATAATAACAATAATAATTAATTAATTACAGAATTTATGTGTACCATAATCTATTTTAGATACTATTATTACAGTTGTATTTATTGAAATATTATCTAGGGGCAGCGGAGCATGGAGAGTACCTAATACTGTTGACTACCATCGTTGTTATGGAGACAGCTCATGGAATATCCACTGTTGGTACTGCCCTCCGGAATATGGTATTAATCTGGTAATACTAAATTATAATAATAATAATCATCCAGAAAACTCTTTATTATTGTCGGAAAGACGCGCCATCATTTCCGCATCAAAGAACGAGCCCCTCCGCCGCCCAAAACGGAACCGTCTGCACTGGCCAATCGCATCACCCCTAGGGCCACTTCCCGTGGGATCACGTGCTGTGCAGCTGACCAGACTTCTTTCTCCTGGTTTCTTTCTTGCCAGCATGGCTCGTCGAGATATCATATCGATTCGATTCCTCGTATGATCACCATGAGATATGGTGGATGCTCTCTCCATTGTGGGCCAGGAACGTCCTGGTGGAGATGATGGCTGCTATAGAAAATAGCTACCTACTCATTGGACTACTCCATTCTTTGTGCTGGCTTGACGTTCAAGAATATCTGAGCAATCCGTGGATGTGGCTGGAAAACCATGAAAGAGCCTCATAGCAACCCCGCAAGCTTCTTGAGGAATGCGATGGGGCAATCCTTCAGCCTCACCCCCTTCGTGGTTGATCACTTTCAGGACCTTTGATAACATGCAGGGATGCTTAACGGGTCCATCCCATCAGGATTATCATGAACCCACTAGCACTGCGTCCACGACCTAGGATCCGAACCAGAATAGTCTGGGGACTCCGTGGTAGTGTACCTGATCTTGCTTTGTTCACCGTCCTAGGGCGGAACAACCAATCAGAAAGAAATACATGAGCTTCGACAGGAGGAACCCTCATGATCATATCTACGGTCGATAATAGCACCCGAGACAAATTTACCGACCTGGGCCACTGCCATTATTCGAACTCTGCGCAGAAAACAAAGCAGTACTGAAACTTGCCGCGCCCGCTCAAGCACAGGTCGGCAGACACCCGCGACTTGGTCCACCAAATCTTCACATCGGTTCCTGATCTGGCTTCTGATGAATATGTAGACCTATGGTATATAGCGCCATTAAGTCTCCACTAATCGTCTTGCGTATTGGTGCAAGGTATATGGCAGTGTTACACTACTACTAGCAAACACTCGGTATGCATTTATGCAAGATTCATATACCTCTTGATCATTCTAATCGAGCACATACGACCATAGGGTGTGGAAAACAGGGCTTCCCGTCCGCTCAGCCGTACTTAAGCCACACGCCGGCAGGTTAGTAGTTGGGTGGGTGACCACCAGCGAATCCCTGCTGTCGTATGTTTTTTTCTTTTGCCATTTTTTTGGCCTAATATAGCGACTTCAGCTCGACCTGCCTTTGAAGTGGTTATGGAGGCGTCAAAAGTCTAGGCCCCTGGAGCATCAACATGTCCTGGTAACATTGACAGCTGCGTTGGGGACTTCATGCAATCTGGGATTTGCTCCCATCGCAATGGCTGGGTTGTACTGTAGAGAAAGAGTGAATCCGACTGTTGCTTGTTTCCTTCATGCTCACCGTCGTTGGGATCGGATATGCTTACGCAGCTATCACGAAGCTCCTGCTCGACGAAGTTACCTACATTTGGCTGCAGGCCCTGATGCAGACAACGCTATTCGAACATTCTGGAAATCAGAGTGATCTTCCTCGCTAGCGAAGCAGCAGATAATAATATTCTTCTTCCACTTTACTTTGTCTTTTGCCTTTCTCTGCTGGGTGGCTCCGAGGAACCCATTGCTAATTTCATCGGATAGGTTTCCTCAACTTGACATTTGATCCCACATCAACTGGAATGGTTCCTCAATCGTGCTTACCCTTGGTCGACTCAAGTGGTTCTGTTCTTGGCCTTTGCGTTCAACTGTTGGGTTCTAGAATTAGTACTTCACATTGCTAGCAACTCGCAACTCAGCAAAACAATCTCGTTCGAAAAGAATCTACCAATACTCGAATATGTTAAGTAGTCAATTGATCTGAGCTCTTGTTTCTAATCTGTATAATCTAAAAGCCTATGCGCACTACGCCGACCCCCGAATAACGCTGTCTAGCAGTCCAGATTCTTTTTCATTTCTTTTATAGTCAATTTGAATTGATTAAGTGAGCCTGTTGATTTAACTTTCCCTGAAGTATTTACGCCTTATATGGTCCCGACATAGTCCCGTTATCGTACCTAAGCATAACGGAGAGTAACCAGTTGTATCACTCTGCAATGTTATTATCGAAATTGCTATTCTGCCAGGCAGACACGAGGAAAAGAGCGCATAACACATTCCCATCTCAGCTCGAGAAGTACAGTATATTCTAACAAAATAATTCGCACTGTTGTTATTGCTCTAGAGGCTGTATTTTCGGGGCTATCCCTCTGAATGTTATTTCAGTTTTGTTTTGTCGCCTCGCTAGCGCTCGGCGATTATCAACATATTCATTTATTCATTTATTTTGCTCCGAGCTGAATGGCAGTGCGTGCGAATCCATCGTCCTTCATCGTAATATCGGGTGGTGGATCCCAACTCCCCGCGGCAGAAAACTGCCGGGCCTCGGTGAAAAAACCAGGGGGCGCGCAGGGACCGTACATTTTGTATATATCTGGGGTTTTAAAAGCGCGATCGCGTTTTGATGCGGTGGCTGAGTTCTAGGTTGCCGGGCTTAGGCATTCAGAACATTCGTGTTGCTTATTCTCTTCATTCCAAATGGCTTTGTGAACAATAGCGAGCGTCCCTCAGGTACTATTATCCGGATCCTCGCTATGACTTGCCCCACGGCAAGGCAACATCCCAAGGTCGAGCCAATACGTCTTGATTACGAGACTTGTGCGAATCTCCATAACAGGATATTCCAAATAGCATGGAGTAGTACTAACAAAAACACTGAGTCATGGTCTCTACAGACCTGGTGGGAACGATTTTCTCCATCCGAACAAATTGCCAGTCGTTTAAATGCTGATTTGATCGAATTCCTTAAACGTGCATATTATCATGATAACGCCCCAGCATTCTTCTATTTTCTTCAACCTCTGACTACTTGCGAACATCTGTTAGACGATCCGTGGTTTGAGGACAGAGGAAAAGATCGCTTTATCAATCTGCATCATGCGACTGGGTTTAACTGTGGAGATGAAATGGGTTTGCTGTATAGATATCCCGATTCCTTGTTATTATCTTTTGCTAATATGACCTTATAGGTTCGATCAGTACACTTGCAAAGCGGCTTTTGTTGAGTTGTTTGACGATGTAATACCAATCTGCGATAATGGATATGGCTGGAAACCACTGGAGGAAATATACGGCGCCTACCTTGAGATGATCAAGGAGGGGAAGATTGAGGCCTGCACACCAGATGGGAAGAAAAGTAAAGAAAGCAGATCGGACGCTTTTGGCCCATGGATTTTCAATGATTATACCACTTTTGATATTCAAAAGAGTGTCGAGGCCTTGAAATATCTTTTGGATGTGATCGAGGCTAAGAGATCAAGCTGGCTAAAGCGATCTGGCTCAGAAGAAGGAGGGGGAAATGAAAAGGTTTCCCTTCCTTGGACGGACCCCGCTATTCTTGATATTGCTGGCATTCAACAGAACACTTTTGCAAGAGAGTTTTGCGAAGAGTCCGCAAAATGGACTCGTGAGCTTTCCTTTCGATATATAGCCCCTGGTATAAGGATACCTACCGTGGACGAATTCATTGCTCAGCCTTTCAACCGAAACGGCCAAAGGGATACCTTCGGCCGAAAGATGCCGGTGCTGCTTTTCCAAGCTGACAAAGGAGAACTAGTTTCCAACCAAACTGTCCCTATTCCAAATAACTGGCTCAAATATGGTGGCTATACAGATGTCCCTATCACCACAGGACTATATCTAATTGGCGATCATCGTATGAATCAGGCATTTGAGAATAGCTGTCAACTTTTGCTTCCATTCATGTTCGGGGCCAATGGCTGGGCTCGGCTAAGTGATAATGAAGTTATGGGAATGGAGCCTATAGATGACGAACCGAGCCCTTTAGATGTGAATTCTGAGTTGTACCAATCTGGGTATAATGGCTTTTTTGGGTCACGACAGGTTCAACTGCACAAGGTCCTCACTAACTGGGCTGACCGGGTGAAATGCGGCGATTGGACTGTCAACGAGACTGGAGTCGAGGGTGGGATTGAAAAATTCCGCGAAGCTGATACGGAGGCAAATTGGCAAAAGTATTGGCTGACTTTGACATGGTAGAATTGTCTACTGGTCCGAATCATCTATTTTCAATACATTTGAGTTTGTGGTACGTCTTCGATACTGTGGGTTAATTCTAATTCATTTATTGAATGACTTCCTAGCATTAGCCAACAGGCAAGCATTCATATAATGTCTCTAGGATAGCTTACTACTAACACCAATTCAGCAAATTATCAACAAATTCTGAGCATCGCTGCCATCGTTGTCGTGCCTATGGAATGGTTGTATGCGATTTCTAAATACTAGGTCGCAACCGGATCCTTCAATGAGCTGATGTACATACAAATACTTGGTGCTCAACACCGAATTCGACTCTCTGAGTATGCGAAGAAAGAGTGTTTATTACTTGAGAAACAATTAAAATATCATCCCGCTTATCAGAATTTTTCAGATATAAACATGTCAAATCGCCCTGTAGTTGTCGAATACTATTTACCGCCCAAACAGGCAAGCGCGAAGTCACGGGAGCGGGCGCCACTAGCGCGGCGATCGCCCTGCGGAGCTGACCAATGACCGCCGAGCCGGCGCGAAGCCATCGGTCTCCGCGCTCCATCTGGACTCTCCCTTGCGACTCTTAGTCTTCACCACAACTCTCAGCTTGTCCTTCCATCGTATAAAACACCCATCTCGCCCTTGTTTACGTCCTCTTCTCGCGCGCGCTCTTCCACGTACCCTCCTATCTCTCCCACTCATCCATCTCGAAAACCAACCTCGATCACCCTCATAAATCACCATGGGCGACTCTAGCTTCACTGACCCCGCTGCCAACGCCCCCGATGCCGCGGCGTACGAAAAGGGCAAGGGCAAGGCTACCGAGCAGGACCCTACGGCTCAGGAAATGAGCATGGACGAGGATGAGAGCTCGGAAGAAAGTGGTCCTGAGGAACTGGTATGGAAGAACCTTCCCTTCATTCTGTCGCGTGCGCAGTTGCATGATTTGCGCTTTGCGCCCTCCTCTTGTTTGTTTTGATCCGTTGCTCAGTGTAACTAACATGGGACTTGTGCGCATCCTAGGCTCCTGAAGGTACGCATTGACTTCACTTCTATTGAACGCTTGGACCCCGCGATGAGTGAGCTGTTCCTGCACAAGGAACGCGACCATAGGCACATCTATTAGAGCTCCGGGCCATTCATTAGGCAAGGAACAAGAAAAAATCTGACGATTTTCTTACACAGAAGACGAAGAAGAAGGCGACAACCTCGAGCCCATCTCGACTGACAACATCATCGAGGGCGGACGACGAACTCGCGGCAAGCGCATCGACTTCGCCGAAGCGGCTGAGAAGGCCAAGGCTGCTGGTGATGACGAGATGGACGATTCCGACGACGATGAGGATTTCGAGGCTCCTGACGAGGATTCCAAGATGGAACACTAGATGCACAGCGATAGCATCATCATTATTCATTTCGTCAACTCAACTTTTATGTCTCTTCTTTTTGTCATGACCCCCTCGAAAGCGACACCTGGCGCGTGGAATAAAAAAAGGAAAAAAGGGAATGCAGATCAGTTCAACAAAATACCAAATAAAGTTTACGTGAATTAGGATTATGGTTCTTGAACATGCGACGTTCTTGAATGCTTTTCCTGGTCTTCACTCATGCAGTGCTTTGTCCTCGAATTTTTCTCTAGTAGGGGATGCTAGCCGCGATGAATACTCGGTTCAGTTGCAGTCCCGGAATAGACAGCTGTACTTTTTTACATTATAGGTTTAAAATGGAACCAGTATATCTCTATTGCTGTGTCTTCATATCGCAGAACTACCCGTGCTCACAGCCTAGGATAAAGTGATGTCCATCAATAAGACACCACCTTCAGCACCCCCGTATTATACCTTTCAACTATAACTACAAAAAATCTCATATTTCTCTAAAAACATCAAAAAACAAATAAAACAGAGGATCCCACCCCTTCTCTAAGATTTTGAAATATCGAAGAAATAGCCTAAGTTCCATACAAAACACGCCCGCTCAGAGAATAATAATAATAACAACATGCGAACTTTGAATCGAGCTGTATACCAAAAATACACACACACGCACATACATATGCGTATGCAGCATATCTAAACACGCTGTCTTAACCTAGCCTTAACACCACCCCTTGGCACATACGCTCCACTAGTATGCGGATGTCGCTGTACATTATTATTCTCCCAGAAACTTCTCCCCTCAACCAATTCCACATCCCACATGGAGATAATACTCGCCACGAACGCAAGGACCTGTCTCTCTGCAAAGAAGCGTCCTTTACACATCGTCGATCCACCACCAAAAGGTCGTAGATGGCCCGTGTCTAGATCTGCTGTTTTCTTCCCTGTCGAGGCATCCGTGCGGATGAATCGGTAGGGGTCGAATTTATCTGGTTCGGGAAAAGAGCGCGGATCGCGCGCCTGTGCGCCGTGAGGGATGGCGAGGTAGTCGCCTTTGTAGAAGCTGTAGGTGCGCGGTTCGGGGACGCCGTCTGTGGTAGCGTCTTCGGGGGATTCGGTGAGGGTGAGGCCTGTTTTGGCTTCTCGGTATGAAAAGGGGGCGGTGTCCATGCGGAGGGTTTCGAAGTAGGTGGCTTTGAGGAGGGGGCAGGAGGTGACGAGGCCGTTTAAGTCGAGGGAAAGGCGAGGCGGTTCGGTGAAAGGGAGGCCTGTGTCTTCGAAGCCGGGTCGGTAGGCTTTGGCGTAGGGTGCGATTTCGCGTCTGATGGCTGCTAGGAGTTCGGGGTCTGCGAGGATGTGCATGATGTTCCAGAATACGATGGTGGGGGAGTTGGTGTTCATGGCCCAGAAAATCATCAGGTCTCCGGGTGCGCTGGCGGCAGGGGCAAAGCCTGCTTTTCTCCAGCAGCGCATGCGCGCCTTCATCGGTTCCGAGACGTCGTCTAGGTCGCGGAAATCGAATCCTGGATCCCGGCCTTCGTCGAACGAAGCGAAAGAGGCGTGGAAGACAGTCATGATGCGAAGCAAGCGGTGACGGGCTGCGTACGCTGCAGATATACCTGGTAGTGGAACGAAGCGTGGGATGCCGATGAGCAGCAAGTTGAAGTACTTGTCGAAGGTGAAGAGATCTTCGAGTAAAGCCGGATGAAAATCAACGAACGCTTTTCCCATGAAGACAGTGCTGGTAATGTATCCGACGAAATGCCTGACTAGTTTGAAAAGGTCCACCTCACAGGTAGGCTTATCTCTGTCTTCGAGAAGAGTTGTCTGACTCGCCCTCTCCCAGATTGACTGGTCGACCATACTGTGAGAGAATGACACAAGATTTGGAATCTCAGTTTCCAAAAGCCGGACCATAGTAGCAGTTGTCTCGGTCACATGAGGCTCCCTCATAAACAGGCTGGTAGCTTCATCGAAAGCTTTGGTCTGCTGAGCATCCATTTTACGGATGGGCCCAGGGTCACCGAATACTTTATGCATGACACGATCGTAGACCGAGTCTGCGGACAACGCCCGATGAGCGAGGGCAGATTTGGCTATGGATGGGGCCATGATCATGTTATGCGTCTTTCCAGCAAGATGCAGACTGAACACCGGCTCGCATATCCAATCTCTGCAACATCTGTCAGCTTTCATCTATACCCAAAACATGATATTAATAATAGAAAACGCACTTGACCCTTCCAATGAAGCTCTGCTGCCCCAGCGCAAACGGCACCCCATGCCCGAGCCATGGAATCCAATAAGGAGCCTTCCTAACAGGCCGAGGCTCTTCATCCGTCACTGCTCTTGGATGACTTTGAAAACCAGTGATGAGTCTCGTAGCTAGACAGGAAAAGATAAGTACTGCCACCACAGTCTGCCACATTAGTTGCGGCGCAGCATCCCTAGGCACCTGAAGCGGGCCTTTGGGGGGTAGACCCTCCTCATTCATGCTGTCTCGTAACAGAGCATGCCCTGATATCGGGACTATCGGCCAGAAGTGGCTCTCAGAAAGGCCAACAGAGTGGCGGCAGAACCGATGATGCCAAGTCAGGGGTTATGCAAAGACAAGAGTATGCAGAGCTTGAGATATGCAGAGGGTGTATAGTACAGTTATACACAAAAAAAGACAAGACGAAGCCCCTACTCCCTGTCCTATAGCTGACGCAGCAATTGTCGTGTGATGTTTTAGAGCTTCCATGGCCATAGCCAGATCTCTCCATATTTAGGTCCTTACATAATCGCCTTGAAACCGCGCCAGTTGGCGATCAGTGGCTAGCGTGGCTTATGTCATCGTAGTCACCGTCCAATGAGCGGTATCTAAAAATAATGTAGATTGTAGGACATCTGAATCTTGACTGGTTTCTATACCATTCTTTCACTGCTCAACTAGCCTATTGTTTGACTTATTTGATTTCAAAATGGATATTTAACTAATCATACATACACAAGGTGTTTCATTAGGACACTAAATCGCCAGACAGAAGAGGTAACTATGTATCGATAAAGAAAAGCTCAAGCAGTACCTGGGCGGCCGTCGCTTTGGAGGATCGCTTTCAGGAATGCGCTTTCCTTCTCGAACTTCTCTACCTTCGTTTGAGAACTGTACAGTTTATTGAGCAGCCATTGGACCCTCGGAGTCAGAGCGCTCGGCTGCTTGGGAAGAGTGGCGAGTCGCTGCAGCTCGTCTTCGTATTTGGCAACGCTCTTGTTCTCATTGCTAATCAGTTGAGCCAATGTTGCGAGGTCCATTCGACTGCGTAGTGTCTTGTCTTCTGTGAGCCTTCTGAATGCTGCGTGATAAACTGGCTTTCCCGGTTTGATCGCCTGAGGGCGGCCGTTCTCAGAGACTATAGTAAGCAATTCGGCCTGATGAAGAGCTGCCACCGTTGTCTCCCCGTTGTCTTTGAACAAGTCAGAGAGCAAGATGTCGTTGTACGACATGACGCCGTTTTTGGAGTTCGCTAGGGCCTTGATTAGATGCCATGCTTGCTCACGCGTCCAGTGTTGCTTGGACGGATCGGTATCCAGAATATAGATCTTGAGAATCTCAGAAGCGGATTGTTCGATGATCCTGTTTACCGCGTCTGTTGTGATCGTTAGCTGAGTCTATTTACGACCATAGCAAGGACAAGTTGACTCACGTTGAGGGCTCTCTCCAGCCTTCATGCGGTGCGCCAGAAACTCAAGATCTGTAAGCCGACCTCCCAGGGTCTCAATACAATGGTCGAGCTCCTCTGTTCCAAAGGGGAACCTCTTGTTCAATTCCCCATCTTTCCAACTATCATCCTCACGGCCCAAATAGTCAAGGACAAACTTCTTTCCAACTTCAAGTGAACAGTCGCCCATGGAGATGGTCCTGAAGATCTGGTTTGGCAATGCTTTGTTGAGGGGCTTTGAGTATGATACGTCACTGGTCAAGAATATGACATGAGCAATGTTCGCACTCGTCAGCGCTGCGGCCCACTCAGAAATCTTGTCATAGACTACATCGGTATCTCCAGCCTTATGCAAGAAGTTGTCAATGACAACAACCGGGCGTTTCTCCGGATGGGCGTCTAAATATTCTTCGTCTGACATCTGCGCGTCTTTGTCGTCCTTCCTTCGGCTTTCAAGGGTCACCTGTTTCAGAGCAACGCCAGTATTCTGCCAGATCTTGCTGAGCTGCGCATCCAGGGTTTCTGAGAACCCTGCCTTAGTTCCGATCATACCTTGCGCCGCGAGATCGATGAAGCTGCTGAAGCTATTCATCCACGAAAACATCGGACGGTAGCCGACCTGTGCAGCTGCTGTCGCAATAGTAGCAGCATCTCCTCTTGCCTCCTGGATTGGCTTGCAATCAATAACAACCCGATATCTCCCGTCCTTGAGTGCTTGGTCCAACACGAGTTCCCGTTTCCCGGACCCGGCCGGCCCCTGAATGACAATGAATGTCCCAGTGTTTTCTGTCAGCCAGGATTGCAGCTGGGCAATATCATTTTTCCGATCGTCCCATAGTACCTCCAGGACGTCTGGATCCCGCTTATTACGGCCGAAGCCTATGAAGTTGGCTCTGCTAACCTGTTTGCGGACCCATCGCCATACTGAGTTTTGCTCCACATCCGACGTCGCTTTCACTTTCAATTTGATGAAAAATGTCCGTATCGGGTCAAATATAATGACGGTCATGGTTGCAACGAACGCAGCAATGGCCGGAATGACGATCCTAGGATGACTGAGAATCCAGTCCTTGATGTATGAGAACTTGATCTTCCGTTCGTATGTGATTCTCAGAAGCGTGCCTGCCTTCCCACCGCCCTGGCTTTCTGTGACGACAAGGCCGTGTGCACAATTCCTCGCTAGTATAGCGTGCCTGCGTCTAGAGAATTCGACAAACGCATTTTTTGGAGTGCCTGAACCGGGGGCGATGTCGACCAGCTTTCCGTATCTCCGGAACACCGAATACAGGTCTTCCTGCGTCAGTTCGGCTGGTGAATCCCCCGGTTGAGGTGGAAGGAATTCAACTTTTATCCTCGGGCTCGGAAAGCGGAACAGGTCTTCTATCCAAGGCTTTCCCAGGACACGAGCTGCTTCGACTGTTTGGAACGGGTTAAACCAAGGCTTTATCGGATTCTGGGCGAGATGCTCATTCACGGCGTTCTCAATCTGGACATCGTCGAGACCAGCCGTTCGGGCATACTTGACGAATACACCTCCCTCAGAAAATCGAGGGATGATCCCTGTAACTTCAATTTGGGGCTCTTTCGGTAAAGCTCGCCGGACGATTCTCAATATCTCAGAAGCTGCGAGGTGTGGCTTATCCACACGCTTCATCACCTCCTCGTATCGAGAAGCCTCTCCAATAACTGGCACGCGTAGCAGCCATTGCAGCTTCGGTGGGAATACATCTGCAGAGATGAAGATTAGACCAGGAACTTAATCAATAGCTGCGATTGTTGCGTAATACATACTGTTAATGAACAGAAGGCCTTCATTCGGCTCCAGCTTAATGTGTCCTGCTTCAATTGACCGAGGGGCCCCTGAAGACGCATATCTTGCTGTTGCGGGGCGGAGCTGAGCAAATCTCGCGCGACAGCTCAGTGTCTGAGATATACATGGCACCCTTTGGTGCACAGGAACTCGATGAACCCCCCGCGCAGCCCATAGCAGCGTGGATGCCATCATGCCTTTACTGAACGAACATGGTTGACAACGCTGAAGGGCAGCGCGCACTTGTTATTGCTCAAGCATCAGATGACGTCGGCGGAGTCTGTGGGATAAAGTTTATGGGCAAGTTGGAGTAGCCCGAAGCGATTACCATACAATACCCATTGTGACGCATATTTACCGATTTTAAACATGACAAAGAGCCATCTGTACGGTCACAGTTTGTCTTGTTTAAATTTACACCTCCGACGTTTCTACAGTCGCTGAAGTCCATCACGCCGTCAACTTCTGAATCCAGCACTCTTCAGGTGCACCATTTCGCAAAAATGGGCTGGTGGTGGAGTTCCTCCTCCAAGGATGAAAATCAGACATCCGCGAAATCTACACTTCCGACCTCATCGTCGCGCGATGCCTCCAAACCGCAAGAGACAATCTCCGCTACAGCGAAGCAGATGAGCCCTGATGAGCAGGTTCAAGCGGAATTTCAACGGCTGCTGGCCGGCCTTGAAAGTGCAGATGGTTCGCAAACCTCTCAGCCAGCTCGTTCCGAACCTACATCGCATGTCCAATCCACAGAAGCCGGCATCCAACCTTCCAGTGAGCCTCGTTCGTCAATCGCTCCCGAATCCCTATATCCGGACGAGATGGACTGCCGGTCAGCCTTCGATTATGCGTTTTTCTGCCAGTCGTTCGGTGGTCAATTCGTCAGCGTGTACAGATACGGTGAGATGCGGTCATGCAGTGAGCACTGGAACAATTTCTGGCTCTGCATGAAGGCGCGCTCTTTACCCGATGAATCGAGGAGAAGGATGATTCGGGAGCACAACAAGAAGAAGGCCATCAAATACAAGACTGGGCCAAGCAGTGAGGACGTGTGGGAAATGAGGACGGAGCCGGTCAAGAATGCCTTCCAGGGAGACTTTGCTGCTTTGGAGAGAGAGATGAAGGCGGCGGAAGAGGCACGGTCAAAGGCGCAGGCTGGAGCTGGAGCTGCACCATAATTTGGATGAGATGGCTTTATGGATCATTGTTTCATTAGACGGATACCTTCCCCCTTCGGTCCGCGGGGCTGTTATGTATGTACATTAGATCACGGCTGCATTCTACAAACGCTGTTTTCGTTTTCAAGTTTCCTGCAATATAAATCGGACTCCCCTCCCAGTATATGACTCCAGCATCCAGTAGCATTTGATATGTGGAACATACTCATTCACAGAATCTGCAAATCCAGAGATGCGAGGTTCGCGTTATCAAGTCTATGGATGTCCCAGATGTAGCCGCGTGTAAGATGAGCCACAAACCAAGAGAAAGATGCAGTCCTCAGCGAATTCTGCATTACTTGCTTTCCCCAAATCTCTACGCGGTCCTGACAAAAGGGCCGATTAGTTATCATCGAAGTCGGTTTCCCTGGGCCTTTTCTCCGTACTGTCTCGTTTAATCAGATTGGATATGTTGTGTTCACGAAGATCAGAGCTAATAAATTACAGGCCTTTAGCATCTGGAAGCATTTCCCAACTGACGCTGTAATAAAAGGAACTGCCAGCCTTCGGAAAACCCACCTTTATCATTCACAGAGATCATACTGAACTGCGACTATTACCATAAAGTTATCTCAGCAAGCTCAGACGCTCGCCAAGACTAGTGTAATTTACTGAGCCAATAGAATAGAATATAAGTGCGCTAAACCTAATAGAGTAGTGCTCAGAAAATTCTTTGGCGAGCGTCTGAGAACAAATGGTCGCAATTTGTTAGTAAAGCTCACCAGATTAGCCCTTTTTTAAGGGTATCATCCGACTTTAACAATGAATAACTCCACCAAATATTAATTAATTTTATTAAAGTCAAATGTTATAGATCTATATACTATTTCTCTATTAATTCATATATATATTAAGATGTTAAGATAATTTTTTAATATCGAATTATCGCGTTGAAATAACTAGGTTAGATTTTGCGAAAGCTCACCAGAAGTAATAGGTAGGGGTAGCGAAATAAGCCAGTATGGTAGAGTAGAGGCAGCAAAATAAGCCAATATAGCAGAAATCAGAGATTTTAAACTGCTATTCTATAACATATCTATAATATATTAGTCCTTTTATAAAATGTTAGAGAAAGAGGATATAAAGACCTATTATTTAAGCCTATTTTTAACCCAAATAGATGTGGTTTAAGATGCAAAGTATCGCGTTGAAGATTGATAATTGATTTATATAAGGTTAGTCAATTATCCCTTATAAATTGCGACCAATTGTTCTCAGACCCTCTACGAGGTTTTTTGCTATAAGATCTACTATTGGTTCAGGAGTTAGTGGGTCTAGTTTACCTGATCTTATTGGCCTAGTTCTTTAATATATGCGCTAATACAGGCTGTTACAGCAAAAAGCCCACCCGCAGGGGGGGCACCTCGCTAGAGGGTCTGAGCTTGCTGAGATAACCATAAAGTCATCTCCTGATTCGCAAAGGCAATAAATACTCCGGTTGTGCACACAGACCAGGATAGCAACTGGACCGAATCAGCGTCCGCAAGAGTGACGCCGCCAGCGGATGATCGTCCAAGGCGAAAAGCAGGAGAGTTGTCCTCTCTCTTCCCCTGTTTATCTATCTACATTCAGTCCAGAATCTCTTTTCTTCCGGCCATTTTGTCCTTGGATGTGACACGCGCCGCAAGATCAGTATCCTTTCCATACTCAACAACGTCCCAGAGAATATCCTCCGAGAAAGGAAGATGCGACTTTCATGATCGTGCGGCGAGCTGGTCAGTCTGTATCTACTTATTTATCTTCTTCAAAACAATTTACGAATTACTCCCAGTTCGTAAATAAATCATTCCCTCTACGCAAACGCAAACGCGTACATCATGGCTTCACGGTATGGCTTTCTTTCCTCTTCTTCTTCAAGAGCTCTTTCTCCGCATCTTGCTTTACCGCGCAACGCTGTATCAACCGCAAATAGTCTCGCGACAACTCGTTTCGTTTCTTCCGCAAAAGAGAAAAACATGCTCATATTTCGATCAATAGATTCCCCCACTCCAACCTCCATCAGCGCGACCCCAGAGCATCTTCTTCGCTCTTCGATGCATATAATGGCGCCTCTCGGCCTGCGAGTCGGTCGCCCCGTCCGGGTGGATATGGTGGTTACTCCGGTTCGGTCAGCGATGGCTACACGGCCGGCGGAGCGCAATCAGGCTTAGGCGGTGGTGGATATAGGGCTGCGACGCCGAATTCGAAGTACGTGGAAGGCGATTCTGCAGCTGAACAGGGAAGGGTATATCTCCATGCTAACTAGTTCATACAGAGGACAATATTCAGACGCTGTTCTATCGTCGCTTGAATCGCAAAACGAATCTGAGATCGAGGGTATTAGCGCAAAGGTCAAGATGCTTAAGGATGTACGTACACGCGATTATTCCATTCTCAGCCACAGGCTGATATCTAACACTTCTGTATAGATCACCGTTGCCATCGGCGATGAAATCCGGACAAGTTCCGCTCTAGCGGACAAGGTACGTGACGCCTGCACTGCTCTCTCCATGAATAATACCCCCCCGGCTAAAACATCATCCAATATCCATAGATGAACGAATCCTTCGATAACACACGAGTCAAACTCCGCGGCACAATGAACCGAATGTTGCGCATGGCAGAACGGACAGGCGTCGGCTGGCGCGTCTGGCTGCTTTTCTTCTTTGCCGTTTTCCTCCTCTTCGCCTACGTCTGGTTGTCCTGAGCGGCATGTTATCTCCGGATTCTGTTCTCTCCAAAACCATATCTTCCAACGATATCGACTGTATTGCTTGTCTTTCTTTCTTTCTTCATATGGAATTTGATGCGACTAGCACCATGTTTGCATGATATGGCGTTCCAGGTGCTTGGGGCATGGAGTGATGTTATCGATATGGCTTTTTAACTATCCTGAAACACATATTAATACATGTAGTTTATATATAATACAATCCATGCTAAATTTGTGAGCTGCTCTGCTGCTGAGTTGATATCCACAAATTGTCTTCTCTATAGCTCGAACTCGTCTTTAAGAACGTACTTTTGATTCCTTTCTAATTCAATTGAGCGATTATCCGCGTGAAATTCATTCCAGCAAGTCCGTAAACTGTATTATATACATATTCAACTCCACCCCCACCGTTTGTTCCCTTTCCGTATCCGACCTAACTCCTAACATGCACGCTTCTCATAGGTAAACCATAGATATATACAATAATAAGGCCCGAAACAAATAATCACATGGGGACTCGTAGCCAAATGTATCGTCGACGTCGATCAAGTTTTGAACCCCAGATCTCCAGACTTCACTTACTCAAGACTATCCCTTGGACCTCCCCTTTGTCTCGTGAATCGTCTTCTGTAGGCGCTATTCCGTCGACTGGTCTGGCTGGCTATTGAAGCACGGAGGTCCTCCTCGTCTTCGAGCGTCATTCCGCTCGTGTCAAACGCGTCTGCGCCACCGCTCCAACGGTTCAAGAAGCGTCGCTGAGCTTCAGTCTCTCGTCGAATAGGCGGCGGTTGCGGCGGGAGTCCTCGACCGCTGGAAGTACTGGTCCTGAAAAGTTGTTCAGAGAAGGGATCGTGCTCATCATCATCATCGTCGTCGTCGTCTTCAGCTTCCGTGTCGGTATGCTGCCATTCTTCTCCCTGTTCACTACCTTCTTCCGCCTCAGGAATATCATCGTCCAAATCGCGGACCATAAGCGAACCCCCCTCGTCTTCTGCCGCGGGAATATCATCATCCAGATCCGGCTGGTTATCAAAATCGTCATCTTCTTCTTCATTCTCCTCCTCCTCCTCTTCATCATCATCGTCATCATCATCCTCCGGAAACGCCTCAGGAATATCATCATCCAAATCCCTCTCCATCAACCCTTCCTCACCATCCTCATCTTCCTCCAACCCCTCCTCTCCCTCCTCCACAAGCCCATCCGCATCCGCATCAGGAATATCATCATCCAAATCCCTCTCCAACATCTGATCATCCACACCACCAGTATTATCTCCCTCCTGACCCTGCGGCCTCCCAAACTCATCCACAATCCCCATAGTCGACAAATCCCCCCCCGCACCAGCCATCTCCGCCGCAGCCGCAAGTAACCCTTCCTCTCTCTCCGCCTCCTCCTCCCTCATCCCCAGCATAGTCTTCGCACATCCTGCCGGTTTGATCCACGCGTATCCGAACGATGCTATATTCTGCTTTCGTGCGCGCAACGCGCGTTCTTCCAGCTGTAGTGCCGCAAGTGTATTTGACGGCGCAGTAGATGAAATTAACGTGCGACCGCTCGGCAGGTGTCCGTTTCCTTGGTGATATCGACGCGAAGACGACTGGTGAGGATCGGAGGGATTCAGTTGGTTCTGAGATGCGGAGGAGCGGTGTGGAGGAGTTTGCGAAGAGCCGAACCAGAGCTCGTGGGACTGAAGATTTCAAGACGAGTTAGTTTTTATTTTTTTTTATTATTCAAATTATACCAATCGTTATGATATGATTCTTTTCTGTCCTTGAGAGATCTGCGTAGTAGACAATGCAATGCAAATGCAGAAAGGGAATCGTAGACTCGACTCACATCGCGGGGTGTGATTAGAGGTAGCGAGAACATTGTCTGTTGTCTAGACTTGACTTGCTCCTCGAGTCACTCTTTTTTCAATCGATGAAAAAAACTAGATCAGAGACGAATATAATACATCGGACACAGGGAAACTTCAACAATAAGTCGAATCGGCCATATAATTAAGTTGCCGATTGGGAATAGTTGTCAGGGCAGAGCTAAGCTGCGGCGTTGAAAGGAAAGCTACCGTAATGGACGGAACCGCTTAACGCGTCGGGGAAAGGCTCGAGTCTAGTCCGCTTCCTGCTAAAGGAACACCACGTCAGTCTCTGGACAGTATAGAGATATTCTTAGGTGATCTTTATGGTTGATGTAAAGACTATTGGGTATGATAAGTAATGTTAATGCAAGTAAAATCCAGGACTGTCAGTTCGTAGGTGCTACCTTAGCTGGAGTCAACTTCGAGCTCAGGTCTTTTCCGCCGTGACCTAGTGATTTTGAAGTGAATTGCTGCAGCTATGGACTATTCGAGGAGCCAGTTTACTCGCTACTTAAAATACTAGACACAAGAGCAAAGTGGATAAGGTATGATATAGAACTGAATATATACAACATGAAGCAATATAGAACGCTTAAACTGCTAGACATCCGCATAATCATATGAGAAATGCTGCAAAAGCCATCATGGTCACATCCTAGAGCAGAAACTTGGGAAAAGACAATAAAACCTGCAAACAAATAAAACATGCATAGTGCCTCCCCAGACGTAGTAATGCTGCCATATCTCGTGTCCATCCATGCAAACAGAACCATCCAGTACAGGACACGGGGGAGCATCGACAATGCTGACCCCGAGAGCAGAAACAATGGGGGTGTCCAGTGAATTCCACCCCGGCGTACAGAAGATCTCGCCAAAGGACACAGAAGGAGAGCGAAAACATGCGCCAGTACTTGTCATCAGATGACCGGCGCAAACAGAAAGCGAGGGGGGTATATTGTTTGGTTTTTCCATATCCAATACAAACAATTTTATCCGCGCTTTGCAAATCGACTTTTTGGGTTCCCGCCGTTTGAGAAAACTTTTCGTTCTTTTACCTTTTACATCCAGACGACTTGCCACAACTTCCACGGAGAATGGAAGATATCAAGACGTATCACAACTGTCATTTCACAACTTGTAGAATTAGGCCCTGAACTGTGCCTTAAAACACTTTTGTCGACAGTTTCTTGGGGTAGACCTGCTACCAACCGCTACGCGTAGAACTGATTGCCGTTCATTTACGCAGCAACAGGCTGGACCTTCTGCGTGGTCTCAGGGAGGCAGTCAACAGCAGCACGGCGGACGATACCACCGGTAACAGGGAGCTGAGAGCCGATACCCATTAGGTAAGTGTCGATCTCGCGAGCAGCCTGGCGACCCTCATTGATACCCCTAGATCGTAAGTCAGTAGTGGTTACGGTGTGTAAGCCCGATAGAATAACTTACCAAACGATGAGGGACTGTCCACGTCTGCAGTCACCAGCAGCGAACACACCAGGAACGTTGGTCGCGTACTGGCCTGGAGCGGTCTTGACATTCTTGCGGGCATCCCGTTCAATCTCATCGCCGAGGAGACGGTCCTCGGGTCCCAAGAAACCCATAGAGAGGAGCACGAGATCCGCGGGGAAGAACTGTTCACTGCCCTCAATAGTCTTCATGTCCCAGCCGCCGGAGGCGCTCTTAGTCCATTCGACGCGGACGGTGTTGATACCCTTGACGCGGCCGTTTCCATCGCCGACGAATTCCGTGGACATGACGCAGTACTCACGGGGGTCCTTACCCATGTGAGTCTTGACTTCCGAGTGACCGTAGTCGACACGGTAGATACGCGGCCACTGGGGCCATGGGTTGTCCCGGGCACGCTCTGGCGGAGGCTGGGGTAGAAGCTCAAAGTTGGTCACGGACTTGGCACCGTGGCGGACTGAAGTACCAATACAGTCATTACCAGTGTCTCCACCTCCAATGACAACAACGTGCTTGTCCTTGGCAGAAATGTACTCGCCGTCGGCCAGGCCGGAGTCGAGAAGAGACTTGGTGTTGCGGTGCAAGAACTCCATAGCAAAGTGGACACCCTCGAGCTCGCGGTTGGGAACCTTCAGGTCGCGCGCAACCGTAGCACCGGTAGCGATGACGACGGCATCATTAGACGCACGCAGCGATTGCAGGGAGACATCCGAGTCGGGACCAACGAAAGTGCTGGTGACAAACTTGATGCCCTCAGCAGCCATCAAGTCAACACGACGCTGGACGACCTTCTTGTCGAGCTTCATGTTGGGGATTCCGTACATGAGCAGACCACCAATGCGGTCAGCGCGCTCATACACGGTGACGCTGTGACCGGCCTTGTTAAGCTGATCAGCGGCGGCGAGACCAGCAGGGCCGGAACCAATAATGGCAACTGTCTTGCCGGTGCGCACAGGAGGCGGCTTGGGGACCATCCAGCCCATTTCAAAACCACGGTCAATGATGGCACACTCGATAGACTTGATACCGACGGGATCCTCATTGATTCCCAGGACACACGCACCCTCACAAGGAGCCGGGCACACACGTCCGGTAAATTCGGGGAAATTGTTGGTCATGAGGAGACGGTTAAGTGCATCCTGCCACTGGTTAGAGAACACCAATTCGTTCCATTTAGGAATAATGTTGGAAATCGGACAACCAGTGTCAGACTGGCAGAAAGGAACACCACAGTCCATGCAGCGAGCGGACTGGTACTTGAGTTCGTCCTCGTTCAGGCGGCTAGAAAGCTCCGCCCAGTCACGTGTACGAGTGGCTGGGTTGCGGTATTTCTCGTTGCGACGCTTGTACTTCATGAATCCCCGGGTCTTGTCTAGAATGAGGGCGGAACGCTTCTTCTCGGTCTTGGAATCGCTGACGCTGTCCTCGATGTCGAGCAGATCAGCCTTCTTGCCCTCCTCATGGGTCGAATGTGACTTCTCGACACTGGCAGGAATACCTGGCAGCTGAGGCAGAGAGAACTCAGCCTTCTTGGCAGCCTTAGCCTTGGCAGCTTCTTCCTCCATGACTCGCTTGTAATCAATGGGGAGAACCTTAACGAAGCGGGGAAGTGCACGAGTGAAGTCAAGGAGAATGCGCGCAGCTAGCTCGGAGCCGGTGTAGTGGTGGTGGTCCTCAATCAAACCGCGGACGAAGGCGATCTCAGCTGGGTCTTCCAGACCACTCACTTCAACCATCTCCAAGTTGACCTTTGAGTGGAAGTCTTGCTTCACGTCCAAGACGTAAGCGATACCACCAGACATACCAGCAGCAAAGTTACGTCCAGTGGAGCCCAGGATCAGAACACGACCACCAGTCATGTACTCACAACCATGGTCACCGACACCTTCCACAACAGCAGTAGCACCAGAGTTGCGGACGGCAAAGCGCTCAGCTGCAACACCTCTGAAGAAGCATGTTCCGTTAGTAGCGCCGTAGAGACAGACGTTTCCGACGATGATGTTCTCCTCGGACTTGTAAACAGCACCACGAGGAGGGTAGATGATGAGACGGCCTCCGGAGAGACCCTTTCCGACGTAGTCGTTGGCATCTCCCTCGAGCTCGAGTGTCACACCAGGAGCAAGATAGGCACCAAAAGATTGACCCGCGGAACCCTTAATGTTGGCGTGAATGGTGTCTTGAGGCAGACCAGCTTCACCGTAGCGACGACTGATCTGGTATGACAGGGTGGCACCCAGTGCACGGTCGGTGTTGACAATGTCGCACTCAATTCTGCAAGGCAGACCCTTCTCCAGGGCGAGCTCGGACTCCGCAATGAGCTTGTTATCGAGACGGGTGTGGAGGCGATGGTCCTGCTTCCGGACGTTGTATGTCGCAACACCTGGGCGCAGGGAGTGCGCCGGTGTCAGAATGAGGGACAGATCGATGTTCTCCTGCTTGGAGGATTTGACATCGTCCCTCATCTTCAGCAGCTCAGCACGGCCGACCATCTCATTGATAGTACGGATACCGAGCTTAGCCATGATGGCACGGAGCTCATTTGCGACATAGTAGAAGAAGTTGATAACGTGTTCGGGAGTGCCCCTGAACTTCTTGCGTAACTCAGGGTCCTGAGTTGCGATTCCGACAGGGCACTGATTTGTGTGGCATTTCCTCATGAATATACAGCCCATTGCGATTAAAGGAGTTGTAGCGAACCCCCATTCTTCAGCTCCAAGCAGACAGGCGATGGCTACATCCCGTCCGGTGCGGAGTTGACCGTCAGTCTGCACAATGACACGACCGCGAAGATCGTTCAGGACTAGGGTCTGGTGGGTCTCTGCAAGACCCAGCTCCCATGGCAGACCGGCATATTTGATACCAGTCCATCGCGAGGCACCGGTACCGCCATCGTGGCCGGAAATCAAGATGTGGTCAGCCTTGGCCTTAGCGACACCCGAAGCGACGATGCCGACACCGACCTCGGACACGAGCTTGACAGAGACACGAGAACGAGGGTTGGAGCACTTGAGATCGTAGATGAGCTGCTTAAGATCCTCGATAGAGTAGATATCGTGATGCGGAGGCGGAGAGATCAGACCGACGCCGGGGGTGGAGTGACGGGTGCGCGCGATTGGTCCGGAGACTTTGTGACCGGGGAGCTCACCGCCTTCACCGGGCTTGGCACCCTGGGCCATCTTGATCTGGAGCTCATCGGCATCAGCCAGGTAGGCGGAAGTAACACCGAATCGGCCAGAGGCGATCTGCTTGATGGCGGATCTCATCGTGTCGCCGTTCTCCAATCTCTTGCTGCGCTCATGATCTTCTCCACCTTCACCAGTGTTGGATTTCCCGCCCAGACGGTTCATGGCAATGGCAAGGGTAGAGTGCGACTCCATGGAGATGGAACCGTAGGACATAGCACCAGTGACGAAGCGTCGCACAATCTCCGTCCAGGGCTCGACCTGATCGATGGGGATCGGGGTGCGCTGCTCGAAATCGAAGTCGAGCAGACCACGGAGCGTGCAGTTCTTGATCTGCTCATGCTCGGATTTGGCGTATGCCTCATAAGACTTGTCGTTCTTCGTCCGGACGGCATCTTGGATATTGGCAATGCTGACGGGGTCGTTCACATGGGGTTCACCACCATCGCGCCAATGGTACTCACCAGATTCTGGAAGGCCAGGAACCTGGACAATGGGGCGTGACGGGTATCCACGCTCGTGGAACGCGAAAGCGTCCTGGGCAATGAGTTCGAAGGTCAGACCTCGGATACGGCTAGCAGTGCCAGCGAAGCAGCGATCAACAACGCTGTCATCGATACCCAGAGCTTCGAAGATTTGAGCGCCCTTATAAGACTGGAGCGTAGAGATACCCATCTTGCTCATCACCTTCAAGATACCACCGTCGCAGGATGCCTTGTAGTTCTCAAGGACCTTCTCGTCGCTGAGCTGCTTCCTGATGAGCTTTTCGTGGTTCATTTTGAGAATGCACTCCATAGCCAAGTAGGGGCAGATGGCATCCGCACCGTAACCCAAAAGGACACACATGTGGTGGACCTCACGGGCCTCTGCAGTCTCAACAACGATAGCGGCCAGGGACCTCCACTTGTTGCGAACCAGGTGGTGATGGACGAGACCAGTGGCCAAGAGAGCCGAAACGGGAACTCGATCAGGACCAGTGGCACGGTCAGACAAGATCAGAATCTTGTCTCCATTCTGAATGCCCTCGGTGACAGCATCACAGATCAAATCCAGGGCGTCGATATAGCCTTGAACACCCTTCTTTTTCTCAAAGGTGATGTCGATGGTTCGCACTGGCCAGTCCTTGTGAATGGTAGTCATGTTCTTCAAGGCGTTGAACTCGCCGAGAGTGAGGATAGGAGTTGGCAGCAGAAGTCGGTTGCACTGAGAAGGCTCCATCTCGAGCAGGTTACCCTGGGGGCCGACATAACACTCCAGAGACATGACAATGGCCTCACGGATAGGGTCAATGGGCGGGTTCGTGACTTGGGCGAAGAGCTGACGGAAGTACTCGTAGAGCAGACGAGGCTGCTGAGCCAGACAGGCTAGGGGGGCATCGTTACCCATAGATCCCAGAGCTTCCTTTGAGTCTGCTGCCATAGGGCCCAGGAGCAGACTGACCTGCTCGAAAGAGTAGCCGAAAGCCTTCAGGCGAGGGTCGTTCTGGACGGTCAGGTCATCAAGAGGAGTACTAAGATCCACGTTCTGAGCGAGAAGCTGCTCGTTGATAGCTGGGAGCTTGAGCAACTCCTTGTCCAACCATGCTGCAAAGTCTTGACGGTGAGCAACGGTGTGCTTCAATTCAGAATCATCGATGATCCGACCAGCAACAGTGTCCACCAGAAGCATCTTTCCGGGCTGTAGACGGCCCTTCTGAACGACCCGCTCAGGGTCGATATCAATGGTACCGACCTCAGAGGCACAGACGATACGGTCATCATCCATGACATAATAACGGCAAGGGCGTAGACCGTTGCGGTCCAGATTGGCACCGCAGTAACGTCCATCTGAGAAGGTGAAGAGAGCAGGACCGTCCCACGGCTCCATCTGACAAGCAGCCCATTCGTAGAAGGCTGCCTTTGCAGGGTCCATGGCTGGGTTATCCTGCCAGGCCTCGGGAACCATGAGCATCACAGCCTCGGGCAAAGACAAAACGCCGTTGATCATGAGCAGCTCCAGGACGTTGTCGAAAGCGGCAGAGTCGGATCCGCCATCCTCAACAATCGGGTACAGGCTCTCCAGCTCGTCACCAAAGATCTCAGATTTCAGGAGGCCTTCTCTGGCTCTCATCCAGTTCTTGTTTCCTCTCAGGGTGTTGATTTCACCGTTGTGGGCAGCCCATCGCAAAGGCTGTGCGCGGTCCCACGAGGGGAATGTGTTTGTGGAGAAACGAGAGTGCACGAGAGCGAAATGGCCCTCGTAATCAACGTTGACCAGATCATGATAGTATTGGTAGACCTGGACGGGCGCCAGCTGACCCTTGTACACAATGTTCCGGTTGCTGAGGGAGCACAGGTAGAACCAGTTTCCAAGACCAATAACGTGGGTTGCGCGCTTCCGTAGGACGTAGAGCTGTCGTTCGAAGTGTCTGTCATCGAACTTCTCTGGATCGGTGATCTCAGGCTTGTTGCCGTCACCGTAGGCTGATTTCAAGACGACGAATGGCTGCAGGATAACCGGCTCACGGGAGAGAGCAGCAGGCCCCAAAATGGTCGAGTCACGGGGGACTTCACGCCATCCGAGTACCCGGAGGCCCAATGACTGCGCAATCTCCTCAAACGCCTTCGTGGACTCCTTCAGTGCGTCGTTATCGGGCTTGAAGAACAAGTTACCGGCGGCATACTGTCCCAATGGAGGGAGCTCGACTCCGGCGTCACGAGCAAAGTTCTTCACAAAGAACTTGTGCGGGATACTGGTCATCACGCCCGCGCCGTCACCGTCTCGAGCATCAGAGCCAACCGCTCCTCGATGGGTCATGTTGCAAAGCAGGTTACGGGCTATCAATTGCGATCTGTCAGCATCCTCATCTACAGACACTGAAGAAATCCTGCATCCAGGGAAACCTTACCATCGCTAACAATCTTGTGGCTTGCCTTGCCCTTGATATGGCTGCACTCCACGCGTCAGAAGTTGTTTATTCATAATGAGGCACAGCCCCAGCCCATTGACGGCAGCAGAACCAGTCAGTACTCACGCTGTGAATCCTACACCGCAGGCATCTTTCTCGAGTTCAGGGTTGTAGAGACCCTGCCGCGCGGGCAAGGCCTCCGCCCATCCATAACCCCTCTCTGGCTTGTACACCGAGTACTCGTGCGGCTGCTCTTCTATCGTGTTTTCATAGATATCCTCAAAGTGACCCATTCTTCCGCCGGCGACCGACAGAGAATGCAATGACTATCGATTTTTCTTTTTTTAGTGCCTATTTATTCGCCGTCTTCTGTGTCCGCGGGCGGGGTGTTCAGAAAGCGGGACGATATAAGATAAGGGGATGTCGTCACGACAACCGGGGGGTGGTCAGCGACAACGCTACTGGGAAGGGGTATATAGTAAAAAGAAGAAACGTCTATCAACCCAGCGGCTCGCTGTTCAGAGGAATCGAGAAAGGAGTGAAGCAGAGAGAAGAAGAGAGGGAAGAGAAGAGTAAGAGGAGAGAGAAGAGACCGACACGGGCAGGACCGGCAATTCAAATGGTCTGGGTGAGCGGCCCAAAAAAAGACCACGGGCTGTGGGGTTGTTGGAGACTCTTCCGCCGTGGCAAATGGATCTCAAGCGTTGCTGCAAGCTGGTGACGGGAGCAGAGCTATGCCTGGATGGTTTGGTCCGAGAACAGTCAGGTCAATGTGCCTTTTTTACCTTTCTCTGCCTGTCTATCCCGCTTCTGGAGAAGTTACAATAATACAGTCTGCAGGCGGCAGCGGCTTTCGGAGGTTTGGTATTTGGCCCCGTTCTGTGGTTTCCGCTGCTACACACGGACTGGTCTGTCTCTCTTTCTGGGTACTCTTGTTAGTATCCATCCTTCTACACGACATCTCATTTAACCTGGGGGATACAGCAATCTCCTTCTTCCCCCGGGTACCGTGGTTTCATTACTTGATATTCTGTCCTGTTACGGCCTCGTACCATATATATAGTATCCTTCTCGAGAGCTGTTTGTGACAGTTTTCGCCCTCGAGCAACATTCCCGGGGCACATGGCATCGATCTGCCTGCGCCCGCTGCTCGCGATCGAAGCTTTCCACATACGGTGCTGCAGGCAGAGATAAGACAAGGCGGGCCAATCAGGGCAAAGGGGTTTCAACCTTTTACCCAGAAACATTAGACTCTGGCTACGTCAAGGCCCACCCGGTGGGGCATAATCCGGCCACTAGGCGCTTTATGACGGCTGGCGTATTGGGACGGTATTATTTACATGGCTGCTCACAGGAGGGCAGGGATTCCGCCGAGGAGCACGTCCGGATTCAGTCCGCCCAGTCACAGCACGCCCTGCTGATCCAGTGACATGAAAAGAACAGACAATCACCAGCGGAATAATATTAACAGTGCTCGCTGATATGATGGAGTCGCTCCCCGAATCCGACGGTCGGAGCTGCCCTCGGGCGCAGGGTCAGTCTGACGAACCGTGTCTGCTCGGAGCAGAGGAGCGACTGACTAGACTACTATCTCGACTACGAGACGAGGCTAGAGGATGGCAGCCATGGCCGATGCTGATGGCTACTAGTACTCCTCCTTTGCCTGCCGAAAAGCGGACATCGCAGTGCTTCCCACCATGTATGGTCTGCTCTACAACACGACTTTCTGTTTCGCACCACAGTTTGGAGTCGTTCCCGCGGTCCATCCGGTGGTTCTCCTGGAGCAGCGTGCTCCACTCCCCGACTTCATGACCCATAACCAGTCTCTACGGTATACTCTAGACAATCCGAAGGTGGGGGTTCACATTATCTGTTCTCCAAGTGCAGATATGAGAGCAATACGCAGAGTACGGAGTAGTCGTCTCGAAGACATCATAGAGATGGCAAAAAGTGGAAGTGGCAGACGTCAGGATCGCTGTGATGGATGTATGTAATAACTTTTGGCTCGCAGACGAAGATGAGGGTGGGCGCTTGTCAGGGAGATCGGGTCGATCAGCATCTCGAGGCATCCAAGAGCAAGCCCCGCATAAACGAGCAGCGGACAAGACTGGAGTACTCAGACTCCTGGCGAGACGAAGATCTGCTTGCCAGCGAAAAGAGAGAACAGATCATCGACCAGCTACGACTCACTTAGGCAGGGTTGGTTGGCAGGTAGGCAGTGCAGGATGCGCCGAAGTCGTCCACGGTGCACCCTGTGCCCATCCTCAAGCCACCGGAACGTGCGTCGTGCAGGGTGCAGCATATGTTTCTAGCTCTCCGGCCTAAGGAGGACAGAAAAGTGTTGCAATTGACATTTCTACCCCACGCTGGGGAGGACCAGCAGACGATCATCAAAGGACGACATCGTAACCGCATTACTTACAGGGTCAGGAAAACTTACAAAAGCCGGGGTAGAAGTACGGCCTCGCCTGCGGACACGATCATATTGCTAATCCGCGTCTTCCTGGGAGTTATCCGTGAAATAATCACTACTCTACTACTTGCTACCAGATTTCTCCAACTTCAGCACCCACACCCCCTCCACTTTCTTCTCCATCCGACTCGCGGGGTCTGCTCCGGGACCCTCCTGGAGTCAACGTCTCGATGTCCTCGAACTAGCGCGAGGGATCAACTTAATCAACTGTCGCTGCCGACCCCGATGTCGGTGCGCCAACGCTGCACCTTGCATTTAACGTCCTCATGCTGATTGGACCACGGCGTTTGTAAAGGTCATATTTAGAGGTCATCGAACGTCTTTATCGCATATCGATGGATGTCCGCAGGGTCCTGCCCCTGAGAGGTCTCTCTCCTCGAGATCCAACGATCCGTCCTCCCGGGTTTTGGTCGACTGCCAACTGGATCGCTGCGAACCATTAAGTTAAGGTCAATTAAACTTCACATAGTCAGAACTACTTCGCGGGGTGGCGGGACGAGCAATGCAACCAGTGACCATTGTAACATTTTTAAGCGCGACAGTGGCATCTAGTTCGACCCTCTAGAGGACGTTTCTTTGCTATCTATACTTCCAGCCGGCCGGTCAAGTCAACTCGTCGACATCTTCTCTCTCGGCCGATCAACGCAGAGAGTCTATATTCTATACGGAGTAGTAGTGAACAACAGTTACCCAATAATGCTACTGTAACTAACCAACGAGTTAGACTAATTCACTAACAAAACTGCGGTGACTCACCTGCAGACTACTCCGTACCCTCTCTCACATAGTTACTACTACTAACTTATTTGTCTCTCTCCTCTTCCTCGGACTTTGACCAGCAGACACGGAGCACTGCAGTCCGCCAACTTGTGTCGTGTCGGGAGGGGCAGGAGTGCTGGTCACATGACAGCGTTGTTCAACTGCCGCCCTTCCGCATCCGATTTCTCCCGACTGGCCGCGTGCTCGTCTCTCCTCTTTGGGCTCACCGAGAAGTTCCCTGGAGGACGCCGTGGCCATCGGAAGTCTCCGGGCGTTTTTACCTGTACTCTACTCTAAGACCAAGCAAGAAGATAAACTAACTATCTAGTTGGTTATTCTTCTGCGAGATGTCTAGGTAATTAGTTACTTGGCTAACTAACTACCTATCGTTACTATGGAGTATTGTCCTGCAGTAAAGCAGGCAGTAGTAATGGCCGGAGAAGTCTCCTTTCTCCGATACTCAACTCACTGACTATTATTATTGTCTCCTAGACCTTTCTATTCTCAAATAGCGGGGTTGACTGACTTACGCAGCCTTACCGCTAACGAGAAAACTGGATGCTCACACGAGCAATTCCAATTGGAGGTTATAACTACCAATTATCCAGTACAAATTTTATAGGCTAAAGTTATTTAATAATTGCTTCGAATGTATTTCGGTATCTGATCGTGTGTCCTATCCTTAGGTACTCTTACTGCGAATAGGTATTACATATTATTTAAAAATTAAAGACAAATAAACCAAAGGACCCCTCACTTAGAGCAAAAGTATATCTATACCACTACTACTAACACTAATAATAAAAACATCACATAAAAGAAAAGAAAACAAAACAAAACATATAGTCGAAAACCCCAAAGTCCCTAAATGGTGAAACATTTCCTCCCAAATCGAGTCATTATTATTTAACTAGACCAACCGACCGACCTTCCCGATTAACTTGCTTTCTTATCGCCGCAAAGCCCGAAAACCGACGAGGCTCGATTATCGGCGAAATATCGCTTTTCTCTCCCATTGCTTCATTGATACGGTAAAGTAAAAGACAGGCGGGTAATAATAATTATTAAATACCATATGCAAGTACGCTGCGGTGCAATGCGAAACATGCAGGATTATTACTATCGTGGTGCGAACGGGTGGGATGTATTAAGTACTGTACTTCGTACTGTACTACTTGATAGTAGTACTGTGCTTATTGAATTATTGCTAGGATTAACTAGTATAGTTCTTTTATCTTGTATGTGTCGTTTCTATTAGAATATAGGAATAGTTCTTTATTCTTTGCTTTTTGTCTCTCTTTCTCTTTATCCTATGAACTATTAATAATAGATCAGATCGGTGTTTGATTTTAGCGGTAGTTGAGTTAGGTACTGCATATAGCGTCCGATTACCGAGTTTGGGTAATTGATCCCACTGCACTTGTAACCCTTTGATTCCAGTAAGGACAATGATACTTCAGGATAACTAATAGTAATATACGCAGATGTTTAGTACATAGATCTGATAACTATCTAGTTAACTAGTTACTAAGTTCTATCTAGTCACCTATTATAAAAGTGAAAGGACACTGATCTTTCTAGTATAAAAATATGTATGTACTGTGCACAGGTAAAAAGCTCTCGCTAGCGAGATCAAGTTATTAGTATACAGTCACACTAACTAGTAGCACCGCCAAAGTTTGCTAATACCCAATATAAAGACTTACTGTCTAGGGTATAGAATTCAATTTCTGAAGCTAGCTTATATAGCCTACGATTTCTGTAACGATGTCTCTTTTATTTCTTTTCTTTTTTCTGCTCTTCTGATAAGTAACCACAACACACGCTGCCTGGGGTCCATTTCAGGGACGTATTCCAATTCAATATAGAAACGGCCGTTGTCATAACAGACCTTGATGATCTCCCGAACAGGCACGGAGGTATTTAAGCGATGTATCTCGGAGAAACAAGCTCTGCTTTCCCACATCGCCACTTGATTATTCTAGACTGACTGGTTTTGGCACTATGCTATCCTATGATACTAAACAACTTTCCTACTAAGCTAGAGTCGTACGGAAATAAGAGAAGGGTATGCTGAATGCTTCGTATCGTTGGCCATCGTAGATGTTCTAGTCTGGGATACTGGATACAATTGGTAGGATGAAGTTGGAACTCGAAGCTTTCCAGATGAACTTGTCTGTCGTGAAGGTGTCAGTTACTCACTAATTGATGAGTTCTCGTTGTAGAAAGATGATTCTTGGATGCTAAATGCCCTTTACAGGAGAGTTTGATATCGAGAATAGTTATTTGGAACTAGCTGAAAACGGTATGTAGAAAGTCTTGGATCAAACCAAAAATAATGTCTTGTTGTCAGTGATAATGTATGTATGAGGTAGAGAGAAGAACATAACTGGACATTATTAGATCCAAGTTTTAATTTGGCAATAATATTCATTATGAGAAATGGATTGCCCTGATATATGGAAATCTCCAATATTAAGGTAGTTTGATAACGATCACTGTGCACATGAATCGTATAGAATGACCACATTACGGAACTACCATACCATCAACACACGATATTATCCAGGAGCCATGAGACTAGATGCATTCAGAATTAATCTTATATAAGAACCTCCTGTAAAATTCCTCAATATTGACAGCGGAAACACGGAGATGTATCCGAGAGGCGGAGGTTCTCCGGCGGGGGCAGAGCTCGCCATTTGTGCGGGGGAATCGCGGAAGCACAGTCAGCGTATTATATGTAGTCTATTAGTACACCTCTCGCCGACTATGGCATAAGTATAGACAAAACAATTGTTTGGTGTATTCTGGAGACAAGACGAAATGGTCCAGGATGACAACCAACCATCGTCAGGCGGGGACTATGACCTCTCCCGTCCCCTCGAAGCCACCTCAGGGCTTCGTCAGGGCTTGACCTCATATGGCGACGCGCATTTTTCTCTTTTCCTTCGAAAGGTATTTATAAAAGCACTGGGGTACTCAGATGATGCTTTATCACGGCCTATAATTGGTATTATCAACACATATTCTGGGTTCAATCCTTGCCATGCCAATGTGCCTCAACTCATCGAGGCCGCCAAGCGCGGCGTACAGCTCCATGGAGGCCTGGCGGTGGATTTCCCAACTATCAGTGTTCATGAGTCCTTTGCACATCCGACTAGTATGTTCCTGCGGAACTTGATGAGTATGGATACGGAGGAGATGATTAAGGCGCAACCGTTGGATGCGTGTATTATGATTGGAGGTACGTCTAGCATCTGTTCTGATATTGTAACTAGTCTGACGAAGACCAGGCTGTGACAAGACTGTTCCCGCGCAGCTTATGGGTGGTATATCAGCGAATAAGCCAATTCTGCCCCTGATTACTGGGCCCATGATGCCTGGTAGTCACCGGGGCCAGCGATTAGGCGCTTGTACGGATTGTCGAAATAACTGGGCAGCCTTCAGAGCCAACGAGATAGATATCGAGGAGATATCAGCCATAAATGAGGAATTAGCGCCAACTGTTAGTATCGTATCTCCTGGGTGGTGTTATCAGTATTCTGACTGCTTCTACTAGATCGGAACATGTGGCGTCATGGGGACCGCCAGCACCATAGCTTGCATTACAGCTGGGCTGGGAATGATGCCTCTTCGGGGCGCTTCAGCACCAGCTGTCTCCTCTGGTCGGCTCAGAATAGCGGAGGAGACAGGAGCAAATGCCGTCTCGGTTGCAAAGGCGAAACGGACTCCTCAGGATATCCTCTCTAAGGAATCTTTTCTCAACGCAATAACAGTCCTGCAGGCTATTGGTGGCTCGACAAATGCTGTTGTGCATTTATTAGCCATTGCAAACCGCCACCCGAAGTTACAGGGTGAGATTACCTTGCAGACTTTCGACGAGATTGGTCGTAAAACACCTCTCCTAGTTGATCTCAAACCAAGCGGTGACAACTACATGAACGATTTCCATAACGCGGGTGGTATGCTTGCGCTTCTGCACCAGCTTCGTCCGCTTCTTCACCTATCTGCCATGACCATCTCGGGTCAGACATTGGGTGAAGTGCTTGACGCTTCCCCTTTCCGTTCTTTCCCATATTCCCAACAGCTGATTCGACCACTTTCTGATCCTCTGTATCCTTCGTCCTCGCTGGTGGTTCTTTACGGTAATATCGCTCCTAACGGCGCCGTCATGAAGGCCTCCGCTTCCAAAGATCGTGCTCTACTATCACATTCCGGTCCTGCTGTTGTATTCAAGAACTCTGCTGATCTAGCCGCGCGCATCGATGATCCCGATCTTCCTGTGAACAAAGACTCTGTCCTAGTCCTTCAAGGAATCGGACCCATCGGCAACCCAGGCATGCCAGAAGCAGGTCTGATCCCAATACCGCGCAAATTGGGAGCGAGTGGAGTGAAAGACATGCTCCGTTTATCGGATGGACGCATGTCCGGAACCGCAGGGGGCACGATCGTGCTACATATTTCTCCAGAGTCAGCACTCCCAGACTCACCGTTTGGTGTTGTCCAGACCGGTGATATCATTACTTGTAATGTGGAGAAGAGGCTACTGCATTTGGACATCTCTGATGATGAACTGAAGGCGAGAATTGAAGAGAGGAAGCGGTCCATTTCTAGCAGTGGGGTATTGTCGGAGAGGAGTCGGAAGAGAGGATACCGCGGATTATACGAGAGAAGTGTGAACCAGGCCGAAGAAGGTGTTGATTTCGATTTCTTGACGGCTGCTGGGCCAGGCGGTCAATAGATAACTACAATGCGGGTTGTATAATGAGTTCAGATCGTCCCAACGGTTAATATCATTTACCGATAAAAAAGAATAAGAACAAGAAAACCTTCGTGAGCGGGATGATACGTCCATAGTACGGAACTCTCCTAGCATTTCGGACTTCATTTGTTTTCTCAAAGCATTGAAGAATCAATATCACTCCAGCATGAACTCCGGAGACTTCAAATCGACCCATCCAAGGTTCGGCTCTGACTGCTTCCAACCCAGACGTTCTTGCACAAGTTTCGAATACGTCTTTACTTCTTCTATCGGATACGACAGATACGAGATTTCCTAGATAAAGTCAGCTTCTTCAGATATTCACCATCAAGAGATATAAACAAAAACTAAACTTACCTCCTGCCTATAAACCCCACTACACATAAACATAATATGCACCGTCCTACTACCACTATCTTTCATAAACTCCCCTCCACCATGATACAGACTTCCCAACATCACGAACGCATCTCCAGCTTTCATCTCCGCATCAACCACGCCCTTACACCCATCGGGGCCAAAATCCGGCTTTTCGTCTCCCCACAGATGACTCCCCGGCACGACGCGCGTGGCGCCTATCTCTTTCGTGGTATCGCATCCAGGCACGAAGAGACCGAGGAGCATGTCCCGATGTGGCTCGTACGAGTAGCTGGAAGTGCGGACGTGGCGAGCATGATGGTTCTTGTCGTCGCGATGGAGACGCTGGGCTGCGGCGCCGGGGCGGATGTCCATTGTGATAGCAATGGAGAGGAGTGGATGGGTAGTGTTGGTTGAGGGTTCGGTGTTGTAGTAATTTGTAGTGGTGAGTGAGAGGAAGTGCTCAGATAGGTCCTGTATGTGTAAATGCATAATTCATGAATAATATTGACAGAGAAACAAGAGAAAGATGACCTAACCTGATATAAAGGATCTGAAAAGAACTCCTCTCGTACAGTCTTACTTCGTCCAATGAGCTTCGTGCAAGTTCTCGTGCCTCCATTCAGTGCTATATATGCCAATTCCATCATTTATAAGCTAACCATCTAAAACCATGGTAAAGTGTATCGAATGAACATAATAAACGAAAAAAAAGTATACTAACCTCCAACTTTACTCATCTCCCCATCAGCATCCAAGTACGGCTGAACCTCGCTCTGCGCTCGCGCAAGCTTTTCCTTCGTTGTGAAATTCTGGATGATCACGCATCCATCTTTCTCAATCGCGCTGATGAACTCTTCCCGTGGAGCGGAGTAGGGGATTCGTTTGATAGACATGGCTTAGTGCGATATTCTACAGATTCTCTGAAGTAATTATATCCGATACTCCCCAGAAAGAAAAAACTTCTCAAAAGCAGTTTCCATAGGCCCTATATAAATACTGTGATGATGAGTGGGGTTTATGCTGGACTCACCATGCCAGACTAGCGTCTCTATAAAATGCTATATACAGTTTAGGCTTATATTGCCAAGGATGCAGAAGATGTAAAGGTCTCGCTGATAGAGAAGACCAAAAAACAGTTTGACCTATAGAAATTCTAGAGTAATCGATTCATCGTTATCTGTCAGACAATTTGCTCTTTGTCCGATATGATGATTGATAAAGCCGCTTATCTTGTCGGGCGGTTCCCGCTGCCAAGAGATTACATCGGGGATTATTCTCTTCAAAAGGTGAGGGGAAGGAGTACTAGTTTAGGTGACCATGGCGGTTATTTGGGGGTGGGGGGTTGTTATTTAGCTCTTTGCATATCTGGATGATTATTTAGTTCTATACTAAGTATGGCATGGGACACTCAGCCGTTTCATGCAGTTTGTACATGTGCACTCTTCTGGATACCACATACATAGACCAGTATCATTCCATATCATGAGAGAAATCAAAGAAAAGATTAGCCAGTGCAGAACAATCCGAGACAAAGATAAGATTTTGATTCCAGCAACAACTAAGATGTTGTAATACTTGCGGAATATATTTAGGTCGACCCGTATTCCTATTCCCATTGTCCTCATTAACTTGCCAGAACATTTCCTTGGATGGCCTTGTTAGGTACTTAATGTTCTAGCCACCCTGACCACTGCTGTAGTGTTAAAACAGCACAGAGGGGACTAGGTAACATGGAGCAATACCAACTTGGCTGATTCGCCAACTTTTTACTGGAAAACCGTGTTTTATTGCCAGGATATCAGTTTACAGTTGCTGAAATACATTATATAAAGACATAGCAAAATAATCAAATGGGAAATTAAAAGATAGCTAGTTTGTATTAATTACCATAGCATGTGCATCACTAATGCTGACTGGGTGAATCATGTAGAGTAAAATGGAAAAGCTCTCATTATACATTCAGAACAGGACGCAAATGACAGGTGTCCAATGAATTGATCATGTGTAGATACTCTGTCGGTAATACCGGTATCAGCAAAAGTTCGTCGATAAAAACGTGTATATAGGATATCACTCACCTCTGTGAACTGATTCACAGACATGCCGGGCTCAGCCATATTTACATCCTTCAGAAAATCGAGAGGCATCCAGACTAGATGACCCTTGATCCTCTCCAGTTGTTCCTTAACGAACTTAATTGGCAAGAACGGGTCATGCAGATGGCCTTGCTTGATATAACCCCGTGGGGAGAAATAGTCATAGTCATTGAATGTCTTGATGTTATCGTCTGGATCAGCGCGGAAGAGCAGGCGGAAGACTTCCGTGTTGGTAGTTGCTCGTCCGGTCCAGGTATCCCAGAGGTCGTCATCCAGAGGGTCCTTGACAAATTCATACTCGGGTCCCTCGTCGTTTTCGTTCATGCAATCGTTGGGGGGCAGAGCATTTGGGTCATTCTCAGCGTTAAAGCTTTGAGCAGGCAGCAGGCCAAGATGCTCGCGCCAAAGCCGCCGTCGGAGAGTGGCTGCAAGTCGGGCAGCCTTGTAGGGCTTGCCATCCATGGTACTATCAAGCATTTCCCTGTCTTCCATTACTATGGCCAGTTCGCTGTCATGATAGCCTAGCTGGGACTAAAACGTTCGTCAGTAACTCACGAGTTCCGATGGAGGATATCAGCTCTGGACGTACCCTGTCGTTAATGTTGGCGCTACCACAAATGACAAGTCTGTCGTCGATAATGCACACTTTCCCATGGACATAGAGTTCTTCCTGGATGTAGTTTTCCTTCTCTCCTTCGGGATCACCTTCCCAAAACTGCTCAGAGACCTTTCCGCCATTGAGCATTGCCGTCTGCGAGATTGTGTCTGGACTGCTCGATTCGCCATGATGCCCAGCCTTCCGTCGCTGCTCTTCGAATCTTCGCAGCTGATCGATACGTTTTTGTTTCTCCTCATCTCCAGTAGCATAGCTCTTCTCATGGACATCAGCTTCCTCGCCAACTGCAGGATGTATACTTTCGCTCATGATCTGTTCCGCTTCAGCGCGCTGAAGGTCTTGGTATCTAACCCCAGCTTTCTCCTCTAGATCAACAAGAGCTGGCGTCTTATTGATGCGGTCATAAGAACGGAGGTTGAAGAGGAATATGTGCTCTACACGGAATCAGGACTCAGTCCAGATAACAGGGTGTTAGTGACAAGGGCACTCACGTCTGGGATCGACTCCTTGGGCAGCAATGCGCCCCATAATCGAGTGTTCGCCGCGGCATATTGACTTATACTGGTAATCCATGATTGCACGGGTGCCTGTCGCAGCACTGTCCCGTAGATCACCCGCGAAACCAGGAATAGCTGGGATGATAATAATCACTCTGAATTTCCTCCCTTCTTTTGCAGCCCGGACGCAAGCATCGACGATGGCACTTCCGATCCTGTTGTTTATGGGTGCCTGTTTGTCTCCAGTAGCCGTAACTAGATATTGTCAGCATAAGGCCTCATTCTAAACATAAAGTGGATAGACCTTACTGAAGAACTGGTTCTCAATGTAAACGTAGTGCTGCGCATTGCGGATCGCCTCAATGTATGCATTCTGAATGCTGTGTTCGGTGAGGATCCCGCTACTCCAGTCGGCGCTGCTACGGACAACTTGAGCATGAACCGATCCTTGCATGGCTCGTGGTTTGGTACTCAGCGGTGACAGCGGATGCTGGACATAATCTCCACAGGGGTATGACGGGCGCTGGATTCCCACGAGGTCTTCATCCTCACCAGTGCGCCCTTCAAGCATGAGCCAGTCGACGTCGTGAGAACGCTTGTATTTGTCCCGCTTCACCAGGTTCCAGCGCAGGACAAAGTGCTCCGCAATATCATAGACACAATCTCCAATGACCGCCATGGCCACGTCGTGCCACGGCATTCGGCCGTATTCGGTCTTGCTAAGTTCGTTATTCTGCCAATCCTCTACACTCTGGAAATCAAGGATGCGGTTGTTGTTGAAATCCTGTCCAGGGAATATTTCGTCCTGGATGCCAGACGGATGCACATCCGCCAGGGCATGTCCATTAGTGTCCCATCTACCGAAACAAAGGTCGATACCTCCGATAAAGGCCAGCGCGTAGTCGATCACAATGAATTTCTCATGGTGGGCCTTTCGTGGAGGAGATACTACTGTCAGCCATCCTGAATCTGTACACAGAGAAAATGTATCTGACTCACCCAATAGAAAGTCATATCGCCCAGGTTTTCAAAGACATTGTGGTCTGGATGGCGGAGCACTTTGATATTTCCGTAACCTGGGCTCCCTTTGGGACAAAGTTGGCGCAGCGCATGCTTGGTATGGGCTGAATTACAGGTCAGGGCCTGTTGGACTTCCTTGTAGACGATCACATAGATCTTGACTCCTGCCTCTGCTCTCCGTTTGAGCACCTGGTCGAGCCTCCATTCCTGGTTGAAATACGGCGGCCGTCGGAGGAACAGTTCAGGAGAGAGCCACCAATCCGCAATGTAGATGGTCTCTGTGGCTCTCTCAAGTGCTACAGAAACAGCCCAGAGGTAGTCGCGTGCATCGACATACCACTTGACCTTGTTGCCTTCGTGTTCAGGCGCAAAGGACTGAAAACGGTGGGATTCCGCTATGGAACTTCGCTTCTGGTCTGTTCTCTTCTCATGCTCCTCGTCATGGCGATGGTTTGGATTGAATACGTTTCCTAGTTTGCCGATCTTATGCTTGAGATGGAATGCCTCCGCCTTCGTCTTCTCGAAGTGGCTTTCTGCGCGACACTCGATCGTCAACCCAAGTCCGCAATGCAGAGAGCATCGACACTACCTTTTAGCGTATGGCTGAGATGGTCGATTTTGTCCTCCAGCTTATCTTTGAGCTTGTGGGCCATCTTTGCGACGTTCTTGTCTGGCTTGGAGTGCACAGAGCAGCTAATACACTTCTCTAAGAACAGAGGCAACTTCCTAGTTATAACGACACCGACAAAAGCACCTTCACTGACACCACCGACTTTATTTCTATCTCACAAATTTTCCCAATCCAGCTGAAAAAAACGTGCTTCTCACATCGACTACAGCGCCCATGACATCATCCACCCCGCCCTTGCTTTGCCAGCCCTACGCGGCGCTATTGACAAAGCGGAGAATCTCACTTCCTCCTGTCGTGCATCCAGCCATTCAATTGACGACCAAGCCGACTAGCACGCGAGATACACGACACTAGAGAGGCAGAAGTTGTGCGTGGAAAGAGACTCTCTCAGATCCGATCCGGCCGGCCAGATTGATTGGGCTTGATGTGCTGGTACATTACGGAACGTCCCACCAGGTCCAGAGCTACGCGTGTTTCTTCTTGGGCCTGTCTCAGCTCTGTCGCTTTCAGAGAAACCAGAGGTAGTAGTAAGTACAGTGACAAACCCAGCAGGACTGATCTAGGGCCATGCTGAATAAATATTAGCATAACAGTCCAACTGTGGCTCCTTGGCGCTCTGCCATTAAGGTTCGAGATCCGTGTCTAGAGTATGAACATTCTTCCCCTGATCCAGCCGCGTTATCAATTGCCTTGGTAGGTTATAGCGCGATTGACGTTATAGACTAGGCGGTTGAAGAAACGGACGAGTCGGATGTGAGAAACTGACCAGTGAAAAATAAGTCTCAAAGATGAAATCAGCGCGAAACATCTACAAGGACGAAGTCGACTTCGCGGCGCTTGCGCTGCAGTCCCCAGACTTTGCAAAACAGTGAGTGGACTTGAGACTAGCGTTTTCTTGGTTCGTGGGAATTTCTGATCTCTCTCATAGCGTGAAGCCGAACGGGCAATTGGATTTCACCGATCCAGATGCTGTCAGGTACGACTAGCATTTTCACCACTTTAGCGGGTTGCCAAATTACTAATGGCTAAGGAGAAAGACAATTGACCAAGAGCCTCCTACTGCGCGATTTCGGCCTCAAGGTTGATCTGCCAGAGGACAGACTATGCCCTCCGGTACCGTCCCCGTCTCTTGTATGTGATAGGCTGAGCGACTGACGATTGAAAGGTGCCAAATAGGTGCGGTCGTCTGAAGAAAATACTTAATTTCATTAATCTCACATGCTCTAACATTTTATTAGGTATAATTACATTCTATGGTTACAGGATCTCTTGGATACCACAGGAGACGAATATCGGGATCGTTACGATCCCGACAGAGATGTAATCGGGCTAGACATGTACTATTCCACACTTTTCTGACCTATAGAATGGAGCCTTTGCTGACTTTTGCAGAGGCACGGGCTGTTGCAGTATATATCCGCTTCTTGGATGTGCTTCACGACCGCGATGGAAGTTCGTAGCAACAGGTGAGAATACAGCAGAATCTGAAATTCAGGAAGCTAATCACGACGATGCAGATGTCGATGAGCAGAACATAGAATCAGCACGACGCAATGTCCAACAAAATAAGCTTGAATCCAGGATCAAGGTTATTCGGACAATACCGGAAGGCCCTCTTATTGACCTCGATCAGAGACTTGAGGTCGAAAGGTACGTTACTAAGACTCATCAACAAACCGATACTGACAAAGCCACAGGTTAGACTTTACCATGTGTAATCCGCCATTCTACGAGTCCGAGCAAGAGATGATTGCCTCAGCAGAAGCAAAGCAGAGACCTCCATTTTCAGTAAGTGCTTACTATTTCGAGTAATCCGTACTATCTCTGCTCACAAATATCCACAGGCATGTACTGGAGCAAACGTGGAAATGGTAACCACTGGTGGTGAAATTGCTTTCGTTACAAGGATGATTGAAGAGAGTCTTGAGCTTCGAGAAAGGGTGCAATGGTACACATCCATGCTTGGGAAGCTGAGCAGCGTCTCTGTCCTTGTGGAAAAGCTCATGGAGTACGGAAACCACAACTACGCCGTCACCGAGTTCGTCCAGGGAAACAAGACAAAGCGCTGGGCAATAGCATGGTCATGGGCAGACTTACGCCCAGAAATGGTAAGTATCTCATGGGTATTTCCATGTCTACAGTCGAAAACTGTTTCCAACCCATATTGTGACAATTGAGCTCACACCAAATAACAGTCCGTGGCTCGAGGTATCGCCGGCTTCCCCAAACACCTCCTCCCGTTCCCGTCAGAATTCAGCTTCCATATATCCGACAAATCGATCGACGAGATCGGTCAAAAGGTTAACACTGAGCTATCTTTCCTTCCTGTCCAATGGCACTGGCGTCCAGGAATGGCCGCAGGTGTAGGCTTCGCCATGGAGAACGTCTGGTCCCGTCAAGCACGTCGAAAGAGACGTAACGAGGACGCAGCAGTCAAGAAAGACGAAGTCGACGAGAAGAAGGCGGCTCTGGGATTCAAAGTCCAAGTCAAACAGGAGAGAGCCTCTGCGAATGAGGTGGCCGTACAGGTCAGATGGCTGAAAGGAACTGATACGGTCCTGTTTGAGAGTTTCTGCGGTATGCTGAAGAGGAAAGTGGAGGAGAGATGACCTTATGATGAGAGAATATAATTTGTATTACATGCTCGCTTTTAGATGATATTAGTCGCTGCTGAAGAAAAAAAGTCTATCCCCATCCTCAAATGCATGGTTTTCTGTTCAAAAATATGTAATAGCACAGCATTAAAAAAAATATGCTATACTCAGCAACGTTCAGGAATTTTTCCCAATGTCAATGATTAACCACTGACCTCCGACTGAAGCTCTTTCAGACGATCCCATCCCTCAGTTCCCTCCCAGAACTCCTTACCTTTACCCAGAATACCCCTCACAGCACTTCGAGCCTTGAATCTCCAATCTTTCGCCACCAGTTCGGTTTCAGCATCTGGTTTCCCTTCCTCCTGTCCTTCCTTCTGCATGCCTCCGAACTTGGCATATCCCTCGCGAACCAAGCGTTCCGTAGCCTTGACGACATCCATCCACTTGTTCTCGTCTCCCATCTGGAACGCTCCCTGCGTAGCAGATGCAACAACAGCACGCCACGCCTTCTCGTGAGCTTCGAATGCTTTAGAAGGTCGATGTCTAAACTGCTCCAAGCGTGCAACGAGCAGCCAGAGCGGAGCAGAGTGAGTGATGAGTGGGACGACGCTCTCATCAACCAACGTGACGATCTGTCCGGGGACAGTTCCGCGACGGAGAACGCGTTCCGTTTTGTTTTCGTCGATGGCGATAAGTAGATCTTCATATTGGTAGTTCTTGACGAGATAATCTACCAACATCGTCAGGATCGGGAGATCGATGCATTTCTCGCCCTTTTTCGGTCCGAGGATCTCGATCACTTTTCGTTGTGCGTGGACGATGTCTTTGAAAGGGACATTGGGGGGAGGGATGGAAGCTGCTACTGTGAGGAGGTTGTCCCAGATGCGGTGATCGGTGTTTTTGAGCTGGGCGGCTCGGTGGAGTGCTGCGAGTGCATCGCGTTTGTTCTTGTAGGGGTCTTTTGCTGCGGGTGCGGTTTCGTCTCCCTCCTCCTCGTCTTCTGCTTTTTCCGCTGGGATACTGTCTGCGGCGATCTGAGTTGGCTCGGTGGTGGAAACGTGGAGGAGAGCAGCAGCGAGGTTACTCCATGCTTCAGCATCGGTTTCTTCGAGCTGGACTACTCGCGTGAACGACTCGATTGATTCGTTCCATTTCTGCAGCTCGAGCTGGACACAGCCGAGGGCAAACCAGGCGCCGTGGTTGAGACGGTTGATTTGGAGACTCTTGCGGTAGGCTTCTTCGGCTTTGTCGAGAGCTGGTGGTTTCGAGGTCAAATAGTGGCGGGCGAGAGATCGCTGAGCGCGAGCGTAACGCATCTTGGAAACCTCCCAAGCACGTTCGTACATAGACGGGTCCTTGTCGATGTCCCCCAGAATACAGAACAATCTTGGAGCATCTGCAGGGAGAGTTGACAATTCTGGGCCCTCGAATTTTTCGTCCTCGTCCTCGACGTCCTTGTTGGTTCGTTCGTACAGCTGTCTGCGCACGATCGTCCTCGCCTTATCCTCCCTCTCAGTGGCAGCATAACATAGAGAAACCTCCGCCCACATCTGAAGACGCTCGTAGATATCAAGAGCTGTCCGGAGTCCTCCAAGGTTAACCCATCGGTTGGCCAACTCTGCTTCGAGACCCCATCGTGTAGAGAAATTCAACAACCAGATGTATTCCAGTCTGTCAGCCGCTGGTGCTGATTCCGATTTCTCCGGTCTGGGAAGGAAAGTGGTTGCTGCTTCGGGCGATGCAGTGTCTACCGGAGCAGAGTCAACAGATGCAGTGTCAGCTATGACCTGATCTACTAGGGCTTGCATTTGCAAGACACCTCTCTCCACGGTGCGGGATTTGAAGCCCTCAATCCGACTTCGGACCAGCAGAGCCTGCGTATAGATCTGCCAGTTGGAGCTTCCGCCTTCCAGCACACGAGTCGCGTACGGAAGGGTTTCTTCTCGCGTCAGGCCGTTCTCAGGGGTCGTATTGGTGATTGCAGATGCGAGAGAAAGTAGAATAGCCGAATCAACAGGGTTCAGCATAGGCTGGTTTGCAGGATCAAGGGAAGCCAAGGAAGGAGGCAGAGAAGATTCATCCTGCACCGTCATTGACTTTTCTTGCGTTCTCTCATCTTCCTTCGCAAATGAAATAGACTCCAAAAGGGTATCGTCATTGAGGTCAATATTCTTAGGTCCTGAGGATTCAGCCTCATCCTTCTTCTCTGTAGTAGCATTAGACTCTTCCGCAGCTTTGCCGTCGGCGCTTTTCGCTAGAACCACGAGTTGACTGATGTCACGATCCTGAAACTTCGTCCTCTTCCCCAGCTTTCCAGTTAGGGCGAACTCGAAATTTCTCGTTGCAGCAGCTTGCTCGAGATCTGCTCTAGCCTTTGAATCGAAGCCAAAGAACGTGTGTATTGTCGCCCTCTCGACCAAGAATCTAGCCTTTTCTTCCGTATCAGAGTTAGGCGCATCAAGTAGGACCTTCGCGATCTCATCAAGGTCATCATAAATAAGCGCCTGAAGACTACCCGTAACCTCAGACAACATCTTTTGATGCAGGAAATTAACTCGCATCCGGGCAACCCGCGCTGCTAACGGTGCTGAGGCCGTCAACAGAACACCCGCGTCCACCAACAACGCCTTCGCCACACAGAAGAGCTCGACATTTGGCGTTAGTTGATAAGCAGCCTCTCCATCCACAGACAGATCGCGGATCATCTTCTTCCGGATTGTATTTACAACAGCCTTAGTCTCCGTCAAAGCCGCAGGGAAGACGACTTTCGCGGAATCAAAAGCCAATGGGGGACCGGTCACGTTGGACTGTAGGAATGAGAAGAGCGCCGCAAGACCAATATGCAGAATCTGTGACCGTATATTTGAAGAACCTGTCTCCTTCTCCGCCAGCTTCTTTGCTCTTTGGGTGACGAAATCCGTATACGTTGACTCCCCGCTCTTCACGGGGACAAGGCCCTCGTCTCCTTCCTGGATTCCATGACCAAAAATCTGTTTGGCAAGAGGTAGCTCCAGGACAGCGAGTGACCCGGCCGCAGTGAGACTAACCGGATCATACTGCTTCTTCATTGATGATGAGATATCGGACTCATCATATAGAGTATCCAGTGTAACTGGAACCGTAGAGTTTGTAGATTCCGCCATCTGTCGAAAAGAAAAAAAAAAAGACCTTATAGAAGATAGACACTCAGATAGAAAACCGATATAGTCATCCACACATGAAAGGCAACACGCTTTAGATCGTGATTGCTAGTGAAGCATATGATGAGAAACAATCTGCAAATTTGTCAGCTGCAAATTCGCGTCTTCGCGGGACGCAGGAAATTTCTGCTGCAGCTCGAAAAAAGTCTCTGCTTTCCCGTAGAATGTTTATCTAGGGTATTTCGCAGCGATTAAAATCTGAAACGAGCGTCAAACGTAGTAATGGACGCAAATAATACCCCGCCGTCGTGATTCTTTAACCTGAAATTTTTACAGCGATGGTGGGGTTTCCGGCCTGTGGCATTAGTGATCTCTGCGGGTGTGGCGACTGATAAGGTCGGCTTATCGACACGCACCTCCGCCCCTCTTTTTGGCTATAAATTTGAGTAGGTAGAGAGCATAGCTTGATGATTTATGAACTATGGTTACAAGCGACGTTTAAACTCTTGACAGAATCTACATTATACGTGAGAATATTAGGAGGCAATGATATAGGCATTTGAACGATATCAAATGCCATGGTCCACTAGCTGTAGCGACTGGAAATGCCATCGATGTCTCGGCGAGAACGGGGTGACAGCTTCAAGGTAAACACAGGACAGGGGAATATGACTTGCGGTTCCGCGTGTAATTGACCTCAAATAAGCTTGCTGGATTGGGCCCTGTTATTAGCTACTCATGGGTCCTAATCAAACCTGTTTGGACCCTTCGATCGGCATTGTACGTTGCCCTAGCACAAAAGTGTGACGGTTCTTTTTCGTTTTACAAAATGGGGACAATATCCTAGAAAGCAAGGCTTAGTTGTGAAAAGCATATCACTTAGTGCGACTCCAAGTGCTGATCACCTTGGGGGTTAGGCGCGATATTGCCTGTAGTTGTGTTGATATTCTCACCGCGAATAGCGGTGTTATAACTGAATGGATAGACGTGATATCGTGATTGATATCTCTGCTTATGGGATACTCAATGATTATCATCTTCGATATACATTGATTGAATATGTGACAACGTGGCGAATAAACCCCAGTTCCTGTAGACGCATGGTTAAGGGGAGAGTTGGAGAAATGGCGGGCGATCAGTCGCGTTTAGATGCACGAGGCACCGCCATAACTCGTCATCTTTATCGGGGGAAAGATACATTCTGGCCAATAGTCAGGAACAACCGAGGGAAGTCCGGATGATCCCGTATGCAAGATCTACATGCTCCAATGGCATAATTATGGTCGTTTAAACACTCGTAGCACCGCGCAGGATCTGCCAGGTCATGTTACTTACTTGGTGGGTAGTTGCTAACATCGCCAGCCATAAGTTGATGCTCTGTGCAACAAGACAGGAAGACTCCAAGATTGCGCGTCCAAATAACTCGAGAATGATTTTCTACTTCTCCTCATCTGTAGTTATCGCTCGACTTGCTATAATTATTCCATCCCATCCCATCTCCGATCCAGCCGATCGGACCGGATGGCTGATCCCCACAGTCGGATCCGCTTCTCCGCATCGATGAAGAACCCCACTCGCATAGTTTACGTCTTCTTGACAATATCGGATGGGAAAGCCAATTTTGGCGGCTAGAACATGTCTTCTTCTTTTCATTTGTTGCAATCACCTTCCTGGTTCGTGCCACGGGAGAATCAGGAGGAAAGTAGAAGAGGAAAGAAAGGCGGGGATGTGAGGGGTCATCACATGAGGGCATTTGGTGGTACAATGGCATCGGATGACTTATATCGATGGCAGATAATTTGTCTGTTTTCAGCAATGGCATTACCAGTCTCTAGATTCCACGAGATAACTTGAGTAAAAGCATACCAGTTAAAAGGCGGCCAAGCCTCTCTTTTGTCTCCCTCTCCGGCTTTACCGTCTACTTCCTTTATTATACACAATGGCTCCAGGTTGGTCCTTCTGCGCGGCGCATGTGTCACTTGTCCAAACGCCATTGGCCAATGCTGACTATCTCCTGTAGAGCGCAGATTTATCCAGGACCCAGTCTTGCTCGTAAGAGAATGGAGTCGTGCTCAGCTACAATTACAGCCGGGCTTGAGGTTCGATGAGAGATTTGGTGTTTTGTTTAAACCAAACCTGGCTGATGCCAATAGAGTCACGGTGATCAGTGGAGGTATGTTTTTCTTCTCTCAATTCCTCTACAGTCTGCGATTGGTTGATTTACTAACTTGGCCCAGGTGGAAGTGGCCATGAACCTGCCCACGCTGGATACCTGGGTGAGGGTATGTTGGATGCGACGGTTGCCGGCTCCATTTTCTCCTCGCCCAATATCCGACAGATATACCGTGCTCTTGAGGCAGCTGCCTCACCCAAAGGGACAATTGTGGTTGTCAAGAACTATACTGGCGACAAACTAAACTTTTCGCTCGCCGCTGAGCGCTACAAAGCCGCAACGGGGCAGGATGTCCGCGTGGTATTGGTGGCTGAAGACGTATCGGTGCCTCGTTCTCGCGGCAAATTCGTCGGTCGTCGTGGCCTGGCTGGTACTATTCTCATTCACAAAGTGGCCGGTGCAGCAGCGCACCGGGGCCTAGATATCGACCGCATTGTTCAACTGTGTGATAAAATCTCCAACAACATGGGCACCATTGGAGTGTCGCTCGCACCGTGCTATGTCCCAGGCCAGCAGGGAGCAGAAACGGGGCACAGTGAGGAGATCAGTTTGGGTATGGGGATTCACAATGAGCCAGCCTTCGACCGTCTACCAGCAGAGACACCAACAGAGGAGGTTATCAAGAAGATGCTCAATCTTCTCCTTGACTCGACCAACAAGGAGCACGGCTTCCTGCCCGCTGAAGCAGCCAACGCTGGTCGTCGTGTGGTTCTACTAATGAACAATCTAGGGGGTCTCTCGACCATCGAACTGGGCGCATTAACCTCTCTGGTCAGCACGCAATTAAAGAGCATGTATAACATCACCCCGTGCCGAACCTACGCAGGCACCTTCCTTTCCGCATTGGACGGTCGTGGCTTCAGTATCACGTTACTGAGCCTGGATGACTCCGAAGAAGCTTCCACAATCTTGAGCCTTCTCAATGACCCCACGACTGCAAACGGCTGGGCCTCAAGTATCCCTATCGACCAGTGGACGAAGGAGTCCGGCATTAGCGAGTCAGTTGATCAAGGAGCTGAGAAGCCCCGCCGCACCAGCCTTAATGACATTCGCTGTTAGTCTTCCCTCTTCCTTTCTGTTTCTGTGTTCTCACACATTCAATACTTTACTGACAAAGTGCGAAACAGGTGATAAGGAAGCCTTCGTAAAGGTCATCAAGTCCATTTACTCGGAAGTTGTTGCAGCAGAGCCAGCTCTTACACACTACGATACGGTTCTTGGCGATGGCGATTGCGGAACAACGCTTCTTGCAGGCGCGCAGGCCATGTTGCAAGGGGCAGAAACCGGCTCACTGCCTACGCACAGTCTCACTCAGGGGACGCTTGCACTGTCGGAGGTCGTCACCGAGGCTATGGGAGGCACCTCAGGAGGAATCTACGGCATCTTTTTATCCGCGCTAGCCGCGTCTTTGAACCATCTCTACGAGGAGAACACCCCTATCGATGTTCGATACTTTGCTCGTGCAGCAGTGGAAGCACTGACGGCACTGGAGAACTTCACCGGTGCTCGTGTTGGAGATCGTACCTTGATGGATGCGTTGATACCATTCGTAACAACGTTGGACCGCGTAAGCAAGGACCAGCCTCAGGGCCTCGCCGCCCTTGAGGCAGCCGTTTCTGAAGCGCACGCTGGTTCTGAGAACACGCGAAATCTACAAGCCAGATTTGGACGGTCTGCGTATGTCAAGGATGACTCTGGAATGCAACAGACAAAGGAAGAGGAAGCCGCTCGTCTGCCAGATCCTGGAGCCTACGGTCTTGTCGCTGTGCTGAATGGGTTGCTCAAAGGTTTGAAATGAGAGATATGTGATCAAATCTGATTCCATATATGATTTGGGCAGTTTGTCTCGACTCTTGAATGCTTGAGAGTCTGCATGGATACCGGTGGCATAGTTCATATAATGATATGTATAAAGTTTCTGGGAATCTGGGGGCATTTGATATAGTACCTCTTTCATTATTCAATTTGAGTTAAACTATCAAGAGCGAATATACTTGAGACGGCCGACTAAGTACACGAGCGAGTACAGCCAGACCATCACCATTAGATACCTATTCGAGCTTTGAGAGGCTTTCTAGGCATATCTACGTAGTCTTAGATTACGTTGTCACAGTCGTCATCTTATATATATTCCTCTTCTTCGAAACCAATTTCAAAACAACATAAGGCTATGGAGTACGGAGTAGTTAGCTTGATAATTCGATAATTGTTTTGACAATATTTGGGTTGATGAACGTCGAAACCAGCTAGCTATGGCTTCGAAACAAAACCCATCATCGGATAATCTGCCGGCCTGTGCAAAACACGATGAAGTGCCGACCGACTCTGGAGGGCTGAAGAGCAACGATAGTACCGAGTCCCAACATAATAACTAGCCTATACTAATCCTCTGTCACAGTAGTATCTAACGGGGATGATCATGTCTGAGCATGAGCCCACGGAAGTAGAAGTAAACACTCGCTATGCTTGTTTGGGGAACGCGCCTGCTCTACCTAGGTAACCCGAAACCACCTCCTTGGACCGTCGACAGAGAAGCGCCATTTTGGCTGTTATTGAAACTCCGGCTGTCTGGGATCCCAATATTCTAGACAGAGAAGCCTATTCTTTCCTCCTTTCCCTCTGATAATGAGATCGTGAATCGAATGCCATCGATCGACTTGGGAGAGGGGCTGGGCCTTTCACTGTACCCCTCGGTCGCGACGGCCCTTCTGTTTGTGTACCGTATAGACCCCGGGGTAGATAGGGTCTGGAAGCTAGGGGATACTGCATCTTCGCGTCATGGACTACAGTAGCTAACTAACTATACTGCAGGGTTGGCACTGATTTAAGCGACTGCAGCAGACCAACTGTCACAAGGCCGAGGGGGTAACGGCAATTGTTTAACATCAGATTGTTATTCTTTCCTTCTAACCTGATCATTCGAGCCAAGCATCTCCTGCCAAGTATGGTATAACTGCCTCGAACCGGTGATTAAGATCACTACCAGCTCAAGAACACTCCCTTAGGGTGCCTGGGGTTTTCTGGATTGACAAGGTCGGTTGACGCCAAACCAAACACGTCTCAGGTCTCGCCATCAGGAACACTCGGATAGTCGGGCACCTCGGGGCTAAAGGTAAAAATCGCCTGTTTGAGCACTAGATCATACTTGAAGCTTTGTGCATGAACCTTCAAAGTTGTGGTCGTCTGTGCTTTTGGTGGAGCTGCGACAATGATGATACAGTCGTTGAGGATAGACATGATGCTAATCTGGAACCTCGTGGCTCTGCTCCCCTTTAACGGAGGCCACGGTGCTTAACGATCTTCCCTCTTTTATTCCTTTCTCACTAAGGTCACCTGGAGTCGACTTGTTTCTTTCTTTCTTTCCCCTACGTTCAGTTCATAATTCGCGATTTTTTACTTAATTTTTTGTTCGTTACTTTCGTTTCGTAGAGGTGTCTCTCGTCTTGGCATCTTCAAGTTACCGCTGGCGTAGCTAACTGGTTGGTTGACCCTGTTGGTACGGCGGCTATGTGTTCGGATTGACGCTGACCTCGATGCAAGGTTATTACTTTTTTTTCTTCGAAGTGCCGCTGGACGGATTTTTATCGACTCTCTTTTCGAATCGCCTGACGTGCGTCCTTTTAATTATTGAGCGGGAGGAGTAAGACGAGGATCGAACGTTCCCATCTGAGGGTGTCTTACTGTGGACGACAAGATGAAGCTGAACCTGGCGCCAATTTGTGCATTGCTGCTGGCTGCGCCAATCTCAAACGCCCTCGCAAAGAACCTTCTCGCGGACCAGCTTTTCCGTCGTGGACTCGACATCGGCGTCGGGGACGCTGCCCTAGAAATCGCGGAGAGAGAACTGTTCCAGGAAAAGCGCGCTGCTCTGCCCGAGGACCACAGCGGCGTGAATGTCGTGTCGAGAGCTGATAATGCTGGAGCTGCAGCAGCGAGCAATTTCAACGAGACTGCGTTCAACGCAACAGCTGTGAAAGCATGCGACTCTGCGTTGAGTGCGATGAAGTCCGCGGTCAACCCGAGCGGTATCGTCGCCTGCTACAACATTCCGTTCTATGATAATACGACTGGTGTCTTCCAGACCGATCTAAGACTCTATCAGATGAACCAGCCCGTGGACGAGTTCGCCGGGACCAAACCAACCCAGTACAGCATGCAGATAACGATTCCGGAGGCAACATTGTCCTCGCCGAAGTCTATGATATCTGGTCCGATTCAGAGCAAGACATCCAACGGCCAGACAGTACAGATGCTACAGGGCTTCACGAGTGTCGGACAGCTGAACGACAAACTGTCCACCGAAAAACTGACAGCGTACGTATTCGCCCGCCCCATCTTAGCCTATTGGGCAATGCGCTGGGATATAAAGCAGTCAGACTAACATGTATGTACCTATCAGAGACGACCTCCGAGTCATAATGATCCCTAACATTACGATGAGCACGAACAACCCCGTCACCAGCAACCTCGTATCAACTACACTTTCATCCGACACCATTTCCTATGTTGCCGGCCAGCTGGCGCAGCCGAACGGGACACCAACCAACATCACCTTCCCCGAAGCCATGACACGCACGACGGCCATCTTGTTTTCCGCCACAAAGTTCTCCTATCCCGGTACTCACATCCTAGTCAACCCCATCGGTGGAATCATCACGGGTATCTGGTGCGGCCTCTTTATCGCTACCGTCGGACTGGGCACTATTGGAAGGTACCGCTTCAGACAAGCTTACCGCGAACGCGCAGCTCGTGCGATGGCTGGTTCAGCTCCTAAGGGCTTCTAGTCTCTTTTTTGTTTATTATCTTGCTGTTTGTCACCCTGCTGCCAAACTCAGCTTCATTCTTAACACCTGTTTGTTTGATTGATTGATCAACGAGACAAATTACAATGGCTTCTTTCGTTTATTATTTCCATACGAGGTAGATAATCTTGAAGCTGGAGACAAAGTCAGAGACTATGAGATCTATGTCGATAACGAGCTGGAAGTTCATCTTTCGGTGTCTATTTGCTCTTAAGTAATATTTTGGTATAACTACCTGGGTATGTGGTTTAGCTAAGCTAAGAGCGAGCTTCCCTCTTGGATTTAGATTGAGCGAACTATGATATGTTCTCATGTACCGTATGAATAATTCTATGCCCCATTTCTTCCAGCAGAGGCAGACAGTGTCCAAGATGCAATGATCGAAAGAGGTAGCTCGTCTTGTAAAGTAGACAAGTCGTATCCCTATCATTACACCTTTTCTAGAGTTGAGAATTCGTAAAGATCCCCCTCGATTCACTCTATCTGAAGAAGCTGCCATCAAGAGGGAACTATCCCCGATAGTAATTCCATCATTCTCTAGCTGCGAGCCAGATAAGGTAGAAATCCAAGAGAATGGCCGTCGGTGGAATCTGCGCCTTGTGCTCAAGGCAGTATCCTTTGTGGTCCTATTACGGTAGAGGACTCATTTTTTCATAGGACCTTGGCAGCATGTTATGCATGGTGAGGACTACATACTTCCTGCGGCTCAACTCACGGCGCGTCCTAGGATGTGGTCATAAAGGGTCACCTCATTGACCGGTAGAAATCCATTCCGTAGTTAAAGGCCGCATCCATAAGGACCAAGGATAAGCCTTGAAGTTGCCTAAACGACCCGCGAGGAAGACGCGGTCAGGGATAGACTACTGTCTCCCGGGAGCAGTTCTAGCCACACTGACGAATAGAGTCTGCTGCTTTCGCATCTCAAGTGAGGCGATTCTTTCAATGTTCACTGGCGCGGTGATGTTCGTTCTGAATCTTGCCGTCAGAGTCGACACCCGCGAAGAGAACAGAGGCTTGGTCTTTGTCCACCGTAAGCATTTCTCTTCTGGTTCGACTGGGCGTGCCCCATTCGAAGTGTGCCTTTCCTGGTCCGATCGTCTCCATACGAGGGATCATGCATGAAAGCCGTTCCCATACACGACGCATGAAGCGTCGTGTGATGTTGTGCGGTCGACCGTTGGCGAATGCCCCGAAAGTGTGTCCTTTCTGCGGTCCCTGCACGAGAAATTTGGCATCGAGGGCCTGCGTCGTTTCTGGCTGGGTAATGCCTTTTCTCCGCTTTACCGGAGCCCATGGCTGCACTCCAGAGATCAGGTCCTGTAGTAGCCGCGCCTCTTCCTCCGGGAGAGGTGGAAGAAGGCTATCTAGTGCAGCAGCGTACCATCTCTTCCTGATATTCCTTCTCCGGCTGACGGCAAGGGGCCTTCCCCAGGAGTTTTCTGCGGGGATCTTCGGCATCAGAGTCTTCACCTGCGGTCTTATCCCGTATTTTCCAATGATTCCGTTCTTCTGCTGGGACTTGAGAAGGTCGACCACGATAGAGGGGGGTTGCCAACCATCCTCGAACGTCGAAGGCTGCTGCATCATTTTCGCGACTGCTTCAGAATCTGGTGGTACTTCGGGCATCAGGAGAGGTTCCAGAAGCTCGTGTCTCCGTTTTCCGATCCGACCATATGATAACAGCATGACCTTTTCCAGGGGTCGTAGATATCCTTCGTTGGCGCGTTGAAGAAGGGATAGGGTGTGCCTTGCGGCTCTTCGAAGACTAAACTGCTTGGGAACTGGGATGGATGCGGGACTCCGATACTTGGACGCATGGTGTCGATATCTTTCACGCACATGATCGCGCATATACCCTCTCGCAATGGGGTCTGGGAGGTAAGAGCATTCGCGGAGAGTAGCTCGTAGCAGATGTCGCCATTGCTCCGGCGGCACGAAGACGGGGCCAGGAGCCATGTCTGGGATGACAGAGAGCTGTCTGGGATGAATCCACCGAAGGTATGGTGATCCCAGGTACGTACAACCTGATTTCAATTTAAGGTGCTGCAAGGGGGGTGTTTGATGTCTGAAAGTGAAGAAGATAGTATCAAATGCTCTCCATCATTCTCCGGGAGCAGCAAAGGCGGTGGCCCAGAAAGGAAATACTTATGATGTTTCTGGGTTACGCGAAAAAGCACTACTTAGATTGTAAGCGCAACGCGAACAGACCCCGCGACTGTCCAGCACGATCTGATGCATATCCCCCAGCTCACTGCCTAGCTTGTCCGGCACAGCCTGTCTGTCTACGTCAATCTAATCTGGACTCTTGTGGTATCTGCGATCAGGATCTGCGCATTACTGCCAGGTTCTGGCTCTCTTCTGCCGGGCGTGTCTTTTCGCGTCTTTCCCGCTTCCCGGCGCGCTTCTTCCGGCACATTATTGCTCTCTGAGTGTAGGCGCATTCTCCGACCCCATCCACTGCTGCAACAGCGACCGTTGTCCTTTGAGATCTACTACTACGTGTTGGGCTATGTCTGGGGCGATCCTGTACGTCTGACAATCTACAGGTCGCGCATGAATCCTGCAGCTGGACGCACCAAGAGCCACTTCGCAGAGGTAAACCAGCCACATGGCTTCCAATAGCCACCACGCATCGCGTCCGAGCTTGCCCATGTCGTACTCGCAGGGCAGTATCGGATCGGCTCATGGGATGGCCATGTCGCAATCTCGTATGGGATCGTTCAATGCGTCCCAGTCGGTAGCGTCGACACCGGGGGCGACTCCTCCAAGGGGGTCACAGCAGTCCAATATGTCCTTCAGTTTCACCAACGGGATGGGACACAACTCAAGGTCGAGAGGAAGCTTTGGCGGATACGATGATACGAACACATATGGGGCCATGGCCCCATATCAAGAGGAATATCAGCCTCAGATCTACAGAGTCTGTTTTGATTTCCCGTTGATTGATACCATGGCAAAAGCTTAACTAACTTGCGATTGCTGCTCCAGGCTGTGTACTCGAATGTGTCCGTGTATGAAATGGAGGTCAACGGAGTGGCGGTCATGAAACGACGGGCCGATTCCTGGTTAAACGCAACCCAGATCCTAAAGGTTGCCGGTGTTGTCAAGGCCAGACGGACGAAAACGCTGGAGAAGGAAATTGCTGCCGGGGAGCACGAAAAGGTTCAGGGCGGTTACGGCAAGTATCAGGGTACCTGGGTAAACTACCAGAGGGGTGTGGAACTTTGTCGCGAATACCATGTCGAAGAGTTGCTGAGACCACTGCTGGAGTACGATATGGGCCAGGACGGTGTCAGTTCAGCGGGTCAAGGGTCATTGGATACGCCCACAAAAGAACAGGCAATGGCCGCTCAGAGAAAGCGGCTTTATAGCGGCGCTGACAACAGAGGTATGAGCCAGCCACCGCAAGGCACTTTTTTCCAGAATATCTCCCGCACGGCCGCCAGTGCAGTCAATGCAATCAGCAAAGCTCGATTCGACTCTCCCGCAGCACGGGGAATGGATGGTAGACGATCGAGCATGATGAGAAAGCCATCGCACCAAATGGGCAGCCAGGAATCCCAGGTCTTCTCGAACAGCCAGCAGAGCATGTACAGCAACGCTTCTGACAGCGGATTTGCGAGCAATATGCAGCACAGTGGACGCAGCATGGGTGTCCATGGAAATTCGAGCCTTGGCCAAGAAGATGCGGCGGAACCTCCTCGCAAGAAAATCAGATCATTCTCCAACCAGGGCTCTTTCACAGGGGGAAACACGAATGCCGACCTGTCGATGCATGACGCCACGCCAACGGAACCCAGCGACTCGTTCTACCAGCAGATGGACGGATCGGCCTCTGTCGCTGATGGGCAGAAACGTGGACTAGAGCCACTTGCTCCGGCGACGACTCCAGAGAGGTTTCAGAAGATGAAGCTCATCATGACACTATTTCTGGATAAACGGGCGAAAGACTTTTCGAACCACCCAGCCTTCCTGCAGCTTTCCGGGGAAGACCTGGAAATTCCTCTTGACGAGTATCGCAACAGCGCTCTGCACTGGGCGGCCATGCTTGCTCGCATGCCGCTGGTGTATGCATTGGTTGAGAAGGGAGTCAGCATCTATCGGCTCAATCTCGCTGGAGAAACAGCTCTCCAGAAAGCAGTGGGGACGAGGAATAATCTTGACTACCGGACTCTCCCGCGTCTATTGCAAGTGCTCTCTCCGACGATTGATATGGTCGATTACAATGGCCGGACTGTGCTCCATCATATTGCTGTGATGGCAGCCACCGGCGGCGGAGGCCATGTCTCAGCAAAGCACTACCTTGAAGCTCTCTTAGAATTCATCGTCCGGTACGGAGGGACTGCCATAGATTCCTCCGGTAGACCTAGTGGGACTGGAGTGAATGCAGGCGGGGACAAGACTGAGAAGAGTGAAGTGATCACCCTCGGTCGTTTCATCTCAGAGATTGTGAACTTGCGCGACGACCAGGGCGACACGGCACTGAATCTTGCAGGTCGTGCGCGGTCGGTCCTTGTTCCGCAGCTTCTCGAAGTTGGAGCAGACCCTCACATCCCCAACCATACCGGCCTGAGACCTGCAGATTATGGGGTCGGTGTCGACATGGTGAACGGAAATTCGCAGTCCCAGCAGAATGGGAACAACGATTCCTTTACGGATCAGCTGGCTAAGACGAAGAAGGACATTCTTGATGGTAAGACGTTCGTATATTGTTTGGGTTTTCCAGATACTAACTTCGACAATAGCAACCATTGACCAGATCAGAATTCTCGTGGAGGAGACACTTGGGTCAGTTGACCGGGACGTCACTACCACTCTTAGCAAGAAGCAAGAAGAATTTGACCACTGGCACGCTAAGATACGCGAAAGCGCCAAAGCCAGGCAAATTGAGCAGAAGCAGCTCGATGAATTGAAACAACGCGCCACCGGACGAGTCGAACTGGATCGACGGATCAAGAACCTCGAGCGCTCTGCCGCGGAGCTTGAAAGTACGCTGAAGAGCCTCCACGGCACAGCCTTTGATCCCTCGCAAAAGATTGCTATTGGAGATGCGGACAAGGAGTCGGGGCTCGACTCGAACGAGTTTGACAAGCTGTTTCCCGCCGATTTCGACCCTGCTTCTGGATTCTCTGAAGAGCAAAAAGCTTTCCTTGCATCGCTGCCCTCAGTTGAGCTTCTCAAAGCGCACATCACAAGCTACAAGGAACATAATGATGAGATTTTGGATGAAGTGCAGCGTCTCAAGTCCAAGAACGTTGTTTTGGGCCAAAACTACCGCCGCATGGTCATGGCATGTACCGGCTGGACGGCCGAACAGGTCGACGAAGCCGCGGAGGGCCTGACGCAGTGTGTCAGGGAACTGAACGATCATCCAGTTCCCGAAGACGAAGCGATCGAAATCCTAATGCAGGACCGCGGCCAGGATTGGTAATTTTGCATACTCCTGTGATCATCAAAATCATGTTCTCTTTCCAAGTGATGCGCGGGACATTTTGCAGTGGAGTTGATTGGCATTGAGCTTTCCTTTCTCTTCATGGTTGTTCATGTTTGATTAGATACCCCACGATGGAACGATCGGAGCATTCAACTTATGTGCGTTTTTGGCAGTACAGAATTATTAAAACTCTTTCCTGTCTTGCATTATTTCACTCTGCATGTCTGTTATGTTTAACTGTAATAGCATAAATGGAACTGTTCGAGGTGAGATCGACGATATTATATACGATAAAAGTTTGTTGAAACTAACCAGTTCAAAATGGCATGGTATCTCTGAAAGTAAAGCCCTGGAAACGCAATAGTATAGTATAGTATAGTAATTATTAAAAGAATGGATAGATTCATCAACCTTTCACCTAGAAGTTGTATATACAGTATATACAGTATATACTATCAAGTTGTCAACCAACGAGTGCCGACTGAGATAAATAGGTAGTAAGTAAGTAATCTGCAGTTCTTAACTACTAACTAGCCCCTGTAAAAATTTATCCAGGACACCACCACCACGATTGTAGAAATACAAGCCTAAGTGCTGCTGTGGCTTTATTCTTCTATCGATATGATAGATAGATAACCGATACTCTATGAAAAAAAGAAAAGAAAAAGAGTGTGTGTGTGAGAGAAAGAAAAGAAAAGAAAAGAACCTGATACTCTCCATAGGTAACTAGGTATTCTGCCACTTACTGCACTGCACTGCCTTCCCCCTCCCCGCCGCCAAAAGTCTAGTGAGGTACAGTACTTACCGAGAATAAAGACAACTCGCTAAAAAGAATGACGGCTATTGAATGAATACCATACATCATGACGTTCAATAAACGAACTTGACTTTTGCGATTGGAAACATCTCCAATTACTGGCTGGTGCGCTTTACCTATTTCGCGTCGTGAGGTTTCAGAAGGAAATCCAAATTTAGAATACGCTACTTTGGTACCTGCCACGGCCAGATGTTCAACCGTGGTCTTGGGATTGTCCCAGTTTAGTACCAAGTGAGCTGCGTAGCCTTATACTAGATTACCAGGCTAATCAGGCTTCTGGTTACTGTACTACAGGTTGTGTCTCAGGATAAACACGAAAGCATCGTAGCATTCCTAGCACTACCACTGCCCTGGGTATAATAAACATTAACGTCGTGAGCCGACCGGGCCACCGCAGGTCGATCATGACTCGTCTGTCTCATCTGCCTTGCAGCGTTTTGTTGGACCTGGCCGACTCAGGACGAGGAATAAACATATAAAAATCGCGGCTGCAGACAGTAATAACATTGAAGTTTAACCACTCAATATCCCCGGTATAAGGAGCTGTTGGATGGCAAAAGAATAGTCGGACCAAACCGACCCTCGAACAAGACAGAAAGATACTTAAGATACAGATAACTCGAGCCAAGTGCACTATAGAACAGATCGTAGATTGCACAGCGACGAGAAACGACCGGCTGCCGTTAGTACGTCCTGCGGGAACCGGTTGATGGATTGGCTGCGCTCGACGCAAGACCGGAACCGAACTAGTACGCCACGAAGGTAGCCTTGCCATCCAGCGCTTGGACCTGTAGGAGAAAGAAGAAATCAGCAAGCGGTTCGAAAAGATTTCGACGTGGGCCATCAGTGAACTTACAGTGCAGCCATCCTCGTTGCTGCCGTTGAGGTCGTAGAACAGGCCGTCCTCGTACTTGCAGGCACCGCTCAGGTTGTCACCCTCGATACGGAGGTTGTAGTCGAGCTTCGCGTTGGTAGTGGGCTTGTTCTGGAAGATAGACAGCCAGTAGCCGTTCTTCTGGCCGACACCAATGTTGATAGGAGCCCAGTTGCCAATAGGCTGGCTGCCGTCACCCCACTGGCAGCCGTCCTCGGCACTGACACCCTTGGGGTTGACATAGTACTGAGCCGAGGTACTCTTACCCTCCCAGACGAAGTAGGTCTCGGCGTTGGGGCAGGCCAGGGGCTGCAGTTCGTTGGCCAAGACCGAGACCGGAATGGTCTCAGACTCAGTACCTGAGAGGAGACAGGTCAGAAATTCATTGCCAAATAATATACTATATATGTATAAACGGCTCAGGTTCAAGACTTACCAGGGTAGTCAGTACGGCAGATGGCGATCTGGTCGCCGAGAGTGTTCTGGACCTGGATATCGCCTTCACCGGGGATACAAATCTTCTTAGACAGAGAGGGGTTGGTGAGACGCAGCTTGCCGTTCTTGCACTGGAGACCACCAACGGACTGGCCGGTGGAACCCTGGGTGCTGGGCCACTGGGACTTCTGGTAGCCAGCCGGGCACGCGTAGGAGCACATGGAGCCCTCCGTGCAGTGATCACCAGTGACGGCGGTGATGATGTCGCTGACCAGCTCGCCAACGATGCTGACGTACTGGATACCGGACCAACCGCCCAGTCCCAGGTAGTCGAGGGGAACCGCACCGTAGTCGGACGGGAATTCGCTGCAGTCGATCTCTCCATCGGGGAAGTCAACGTCGAGACCCTTGGCGCCGGAGGAGCTGGAGCTGGGAGTCGGGGTTGGGGTCTGGGAGGAGACCGGGGTGCTGGACGAGGTCGGCGGAGGCGTGTAGACCGAGCTGGACGAGGAGGTCGAGGTCGAGGTAGGAGTCGGGCTCGAGCTGGAGCTGCTGGAAGACGAGCTGAGCTCGAAGAACTCGGCCGGGGCCACGGAGGGAGTGGGAGCGGCGGTGGAGCTGGCAGCAGTGTTGCAAACACCCTCGGGAGCCTGGCCGTCAGCCCACTTCAGAGTACCGGCGGCGATACCCTCGCAGACTTTCTGGGTGTCGATGGGGACGCCGTTGAACTCGTATACGTAGACGACGTCGCCAGCCGGTCCAGGGGCACGCTTGGCGTGGACATGACGGTGGTTGTGGTGGTGGTGCTGGGCACTCACGAGCGAGCCCGCGGTGGCCAGGGTGACGGCAATGTCGGTGAACTTCATGGTTATATAATAATATTGAGTGCTCAGGAAGGGCGCGGAACGGGTTGTAAAAATAGGAGATCTGGGGGATTATTAGCCATTGATCATCAGAGCTGTCCAAGTATGGTATCAATTGCATAATAGCACTTCGTTGTGAACCCGTCTGCGCATGCAATTGCATTGCCAATGATCAGGAATAGGGCTAGTTATCGTCTTCGACTGTGTACAGGACTGATGGGTTCTCCGTGCACGATTAACCCTTCCCCTCTGATCCACCTCTTGCGATCTTGCAACGCCGCACGCATGCATATAACAGTTGTCGCATACTCTAGAACATAAGGGAAAGTCGAAAGCACCTACATCGATCTCCAAACAGCAGCAGCTGAGCTCAGTTGACCAAGTGATTTGTACAGGAAGCGAAAGAGATGCAGAGCGTGATCTCGATTGGATAGCGGCCGAGGGACGAATCGTACGAAACGAGAGACCTAAGAGAGCGCAGGAGGTTCCCAAAAGAACGTGGTAGAGAGACGGGGTCTCTCAGTTGGAAGGAACACTCGATGGAGGGCAACGGGGAGTGAGGGCCTGGGGGAAGAGAAAGAGGAGGAAGAGGAGGAGGAGAAGAGGAGAAGAGAGCAGACGGGAAGGGAAAAGAAGTAGAGTAGAGTAGAGGCCGTTGGGCGAGGGGGAAGACCGGATGGATGAATTGGAGTGAAAAGGGTCTGGCCTGGTCTGGTCTGGCTGGGTCTCTCTTGGGGTCTGATCGTCCAGTTGGCCAGGGGGATAATAATACAATTACTGTGGTATTATTATTATCAACTAGTAATAATTCTTAACTATTCTTAACCAGTTAACCACCATACTAAGAAGGATTAATTGACTAGAGGTATTGGCGGAGCATTGGCACGGCACAGAGGGTGATCTAACTAGTGTTGGTGTGTCTGTACCATAATAATAATAGTACCACAGTACCGTATCCTTCTTGATATTATTCTTATTATTCTCTCTCTCTCTCTCTCTCTCTCTCTCTCTCTTCCAACTTGTTTGGTGTTTTCCTGTTCCTGGCAGTTGACTAGTTATTAGCGGCTTGGCTCACCAATCAGCAAGTCCAACACGGCCGATCGCTGGTTGTTTTAAAATTAGATGCGGATTCTGGCGAGAATTATTTAACCAACTAACTTAACAGCTCTCCAGATCAACGGCCTGTTCAACCTTCGAGAAGCGAGTGCTCTGCAGGGACCTCTTCATGATTAGAATTCTGGATCAGATACTCTGTCAGAAGGACTCATCCCTCACTATTTAATCATCATTGTCGTCGTATTACTCCGGAATTATTACCCCCAGTGATGGTCCCAGCTGGAAAAGGAGGCTGAGTCTCCTGCCAAGTAGGACGAGCAACTTGGCAGACGGCAAAGAGAGTCCACCACGGTCCAGCCCTGGGGCATGCCAGTGCCTTTACCAGTAGTATCTATCAGACATCCCGACTCACTGGTTCAGAGAAAAAAAAAATCATCTGTCTTCAGATGCGGCTTGCTGGTCGATCGCATTTGCATCTCATCTGAATACATAGGATAGGAGACTTGACATGATACTCTACAGACAATAATGCAGAGATCGCAAGAAGCAAGGGAAGATCACAGACGGATCTGCACGGGAACCGATGTGAACAGATCAACACCACCCCAGGTCCCGTTCCACTGTGCCAGTATTATCATTACATACTACTACTGTAGGTCCGATCTTCATCAAACTGTCGGTGGGCCTCTCCACGGTCTGATATCAGGCCCTCGCTTCCCCATAGGGCAACCGTGAACGTTGTTCTTCTGGTCCGTCTTTTCTGTTCCAGTAAGTTATTACTCTGGTCAAGAGTAATATGAATAAATAATATGAATGCTCTAGACGAGATGACTTCTACCAGACTCCACGCGGCGCCAAGTACCGTTCGCATTTAACTTTGGCCGCTGGGCCGTCTATCGCCAACGTGGGGCTCATCCACGACCCCTATCTGTGACGGTCAGTGGGAAAAGGGTGTAAAAGGAGACTCGATGAACGAACGGGTGCATAGTTACAAAGTACCATAGTTCTCTTCTTCGTTAAGGTATTTATTGATAGGCGAGATATAGCTACACGTGGATTCGCCGACAACAACAAAACAATAACAACTATCCTTGCAACAGAAACATACTATAGTTAACTCATCCTTTTCTCCATTCCCCGAGAATATGAAATCATAATGATGTACAACGCGTGAAATATCACTTGGATCTCGTAGAATAATCTACCATAATTGCAGAGTAAATATATCTCCTTTTCCAAGACTATGGTACATACATCCCTCGGGACGAACATGATGGAATGCGCAACCAAAACAATAATACACCAACTATGGTAGTAGTATCCGCATTCGCCACCATCCACAACAACAACAACAACAATAGAGTAAACACCGCCACAACCTAGAATAGCATGTCCTACTTCATTCACCCTAGAGAGTACTATACCATATTCTACCATATTCCATTCTAAATTCCAATCATACCATATCTATACCAACCCCACAATCTGCACAAAGATTCTAGAGCCATCCATGTATGTGTGTACATACTTGGTTAGATTAGAAAGAATGGGTTATGACGCCATCATTGTTGTTCGGGCCATAACTATGAATGGTAGAAGCCCAAGCATTCCAGACGTGCACTCGAATCCTGGAAATAGAATGTGTGTGAGTGGGTAGATAGTCTAGAATCCGTGGGAATTGGCATAGTTGCGTGCTTTGCTGTTTAAGCTACACATGGTACCTGCTTTACGTGTTTTAGTTTACTGCGTTGACGAAGGAAGGAAGGAAGGACGAGTATGTATTAATCTAGGTACCTGCTATTATTATTCTACTTAGGAACAAAAGAGAGAAACTGATTCGTTATAGCAATATTCTGTTTTATGATTCTTTCTTTCTTTTTTTTTCTTTTCTTGTGACATCACATACTGCTTCTACTATCTATATATCACATAAAATTACTTTTTCCGTTCAGAATAATTATTCCTGGGCTTTATATTCTCCTGTACCTCAGCCTCTTTCCCCTTGATGAGGAAACTTTCTTCTAAAAAGACAACTCAAATATAACTAACACCCTCCCCATCTTTCCCCCTTACAAGATACGACCGTTAAACCTGCTTTATTTTCTTAACATTGATATCCCTCCAGACCTTCCTCAACACGAGCGTGTTCGAATAGAGACACTAGTCGCGATTAATATTACCGTCAAACGTTGCGTATCACTATTAATAGCATCCCTCGTCGGAGATCCTACTTACTGGATAGGAAGATTCAATCGTAATACCGAGGAGAGTCTTGGTGATTAGGGGAGAGGCTTGACGTAGATCAGTGGCGAAACAAAGATTTCTTGTAGACTAGTTATTTCGACTAAAATCCCAGATATCTGATGATAGAAATAGATTAGGTAGCTAGAAGTTATCTAACATACAGTAACTACAACTAATCACTAACAGAATGATTAGAGTTGTGTGTACTGCACATTCATGAGCAGTTCCGATCACAGGTTCTGAAATTATATAGATTTATATCGGACCGACGTCTTCTATTCCTTTTTTTCTGACTGGCATCTGCGATAATCCTCCACATAGTACTTGGTATCTATATATCACGTGATCTGTAGATATGGCTATACCAGATGACTAAGCGCAGATAACGGATCACGCCAAGAGCCGGACAATCTCCTTCCGCGAATTTTTTTGAATTTCGGAGATCGCAAAATCGATAGAGACAGCGCTCGTTTCTGCAGCGCCAAACAGCAATCATGGTCTCTGAAAAGGCTCTCACCACCAAGGTGACCACTGGGTCGCCATACCAGCTCGAAAATGGCCAGGTATGCTTATCTAGCTTCATGAAAAAAAAAATATCAGAAAGGAACGGCCAGCTAATCCATGCGCATCAGGTCCTCAGAGCTTCTACCGCACTTCTGCGACACCTAAAAACCCAACAGAAACAGAAGGAGGAGACGTCGACGAAGAAGACGCTGATTGGAGATAATGACGATGCATCTGATGAGGACGTTCCTATCAACAATGAACCCGTCTGGATGGTTCTCACCACGAAGAAGCATGTCGTGGACAAGAACCGCTTGAAGCCTGGCAAGATCACCATCCCGCATTCGCTCAATGCTGCTTCGTCTCTGAGTATCTGCTTGATCACGGCGGATCCTCAGCGTGCATTCAAGGACGTTATCGCCGACCCCGCATTCCCTTCGTCTCTTTCTTCCCGCATCAACAGGGTCATTGGTTTCTCCAAGCTGAAGGCCAGATACCAGAGTTTCGAGAGCAGACGGCAGCTTCTCGCCGAGCATGATGTCTTCTTGGCCGATGACCGAATCATCATGCGATTGGTTCCGACACTCGGAAAGATATTCTACAAGTCTAGCAAGCGTCCGATCCCTGTGCGCATTGCTGGGATCGAGAAGGTCGACGGCAAAAGAGTGAAGAAGGACCCGAAGAAGAAGTCTGCAAACGACGAGAAAGACGCATCGGTTGCATCGCCGCTGATCGTCGCCAAAGAGATCGAGAAGGCCTTGAACTCTGCACCTGTCCATCTAGCTCCGTCCGCGACCACGGCTATCCGTGTCGGTGTCTCTAACTTCACCCCGCAGCAGCTACAGGAGAACATCGAGGCTGTGGTGAAGGGCTTGACTGAAAAGTTTATTACGAAGGGCTGGAGGAACATCAAGGCGATCCATATCAAGGGCCCCAACACCATTGCGATGCCCATCTGGCTGGCCAGTGAGCTGTGGGTTGAGGAAACCGATGTGCTGGAGGATGCTGCAGAGACCAAGGCTATCGAGGGTGCAAATGACAAGAAGAGAAAGTCGAGCGCTGAAGAGCCCAAGCTGCTGGAGGAGAACAAAAAGAAGAAGAAATCCAAGACCGCAGACGACGAGGATGATGCCGCGGCGCTTGCGGCGAGGAAGCAGAAGCTCCAGCAACAAAAGGCTAAGGCTCTGCAGGATGGCGGCGACGCTGCCATCGAGACGCTTGCTGCTGCTGCGCAAAGCGCATCCAGCTCCGGCAAGAAGAAGCGGAAGTCTCTGTCGTGATCCTCGCGCAGTGGTGTTTTCCTGGTTTGTTCGTGCTTGCATATATGGGTACAATTAGGCGGCGTCTGAATCTCACGTGTATCAAGTTTCCAATTGGGGCACAGGGAGTGTCTTCGATACCCCTTTCGAATAAAAGTTACCCTGCTGTATTAGACTCCCCATAATCTCTAGCTCCTGCAGCAAAATTAAAAGCCTGTATACAGTTCTCCTGTAGTGACGCTAAGTAGACCGCGAGAATATCCGCTGGCTTTCCTGTCCCTCCAAGCTTAACCGAAGTCCGACCTCGGGATCGAAGACGTCTTGGCACGTCAAACGATAACCACCGCCCTGAGTCCCTCTCAGTAGCTCCCCCGAAACCACGAACCCCAGCATCAAACGCAGCGAGGTTTGCTGGCGATCCGCCGAGAGAGAAGATCCATAATCTCTGAACCGGTTCTATAAAGCCGTCATGTTTCCAATTGCCAGACAGTCCGTGCTGAGGGCCGCTCGGTCACAGCTCTACCCATCGCGGGCACTGAGCCAGTCACAGCTGTCCGCTCTCCAGCGGCTTCTTTCGACTCTCGCTGTGCTGGAGCAGCGGGAGGGAAAGCTCCAGCCCTCTTCGCTGGCTGCCATTGCTGCAGCACAGAAGCTGGGTGGTTCAGTGACCGGATTCGTTGCGGGCAACGCCATCAAGGGCTCTGCAGCTGCCGAAGCTGCCAAGGTCAAGGGTCTGGAGAAGGTTATTGCGGTCGAGAATGCCGCTTACGAGAAGGTACGGGAAATTCTGCAAGAGTTGAGTGATAGGAATATGGCTCTGAATTGAGCTAATCAATACGGATTATCTATAGGGTCTACCTGAGAACTATGCCCCCCTCCTCGTCGAGAACATCAAGGCCGGCGGATACACTCATGTGATTGCTGGACACTCTGCCTTCGGAAAGAACATTCTGCCTCGCGTGGCGGCGCTTTTGGATGTGCAGCAGCTTTCGGACGTCACTGCCATTGAGAGCGAGGACAGTAAGTGGATTGGATCGCATGCCATGGTTCAAACAAACTCGTGCTGACCGGTGGGTAACAGCTTTCGTTCGCCCCATTTACGCCGGAAATGCTATCCTGACTGTCCAGTCCGAAGACCCCGTCAAGGTTGTTACTGTGCGAGGAACCTCGTTCCAGGGCGCTGAGACTGAGGGTGGTTCTGCTGAGATCGTCGACGGAGTCGACCCCAACGCGCCTTCTGCTACCGAATGGGTATCTGAAGAACTCGCCAAGTCCGAACGTCCTGACCTGGGAACCGCCTCTCGTGTCGTCTCTGGTGGACGTGGTTTGAAGTCGAAGGAGGAATTCGACCGCATCATTCCTCCGCTCGCTGATGCTCTGGGTGCCGCTATTGGTGCGTCCCGTGCGGCTGTCGACAGCGGTTTCGCAGACAACAGTCTGCAGGTTGGTCAGACCGGAAAGAACGTCGCTCCCCAGCTGTATCTGGCTGTGGGCATCTCCGGTGCTATCCAGCACCTTGCTGGTATGAAGGACAGCAAGGTGATCGCGGCCATCAACAAGGACGCAGACGCTCCCATCTTCCAGGTGGCCGATGTCGGACTCGTGGGCGACCTCTTCGAGAAGGTCCCCGAGCTGACGGAGAAGGTCAAGCAATAAACTAAGCGTTCAATGTCCTTGTGTTGTTTTCTGCGTCCTCGAGTTGCGGGTAAGGTTTGTTTACGTTTGAGCATGAAATGTCTGTCTATAGTATACCACGTACGCTGTCTAGAGTAGAACGTCAGCGTATGAGAAAGAAAAAGGCCAAATTAATAAAGACATGAAAATCCCATGATCTTAGCATTGTATATGTCGGCTCCACTCTCCCTATGGCCCCCACTTCAGGATCCGTCTTTCGACATATCAAGTACAGTATCACCTAGTGCCTATCCGTATGAAACAAACCCTTGGAGACGGCTGTCCATATCTCATGAGGCCCCCAAAGTACGGTATTCGGGATCGAGTGAAGCCCCGATCCGGACAATCTTCAGTCTAAGCATCAGTCATATTTCTTGACTTGTGTTGAAATCCACATATAAGATCCCAAGTCCCTTCCGTAGTGATATAATTTCTATTCATCGTCGTGTTGGCCCAGTCCAATTATTTACCATACCAACTATCTAGTATCCCTATTGTTGAAGATGAATCCAGTCAACACCAAACCATACAACCTTCCATCTGATGCATGTTGGCTAAGTGAGTATGCTCTTACTTTCTTTTCCATCCCAGAAAAAACACAAACTACATGTGACCACCAACTAAACCAAACCTCTATTCATTATTTCCACAGTCACCGGCTGCTCATCAGGAATCGGCCGTGAAATAGCCACTCTCATCGCCAACAAGCCAAGTCAACGTCTAATCGCCACAGCCCGCAACCCATCCACCCTCTCATACCTCCCCGACAACAACCCCAACATCCTCAAGCTCGCCTTAGACGTGACATCAGCCAGTTCCGTCGACGCCGCATTCACCACCGCCGCGCAGCACTTCGGACAGAACTACCATCTTGATATCGTAGTTAACAATGCCGGCTACTCCCTCTCCGGTGACACCGAAGCCGCAACGGAAGAGGAAACGCATCAGGAAATAGAGACGTTGTTCTTCGGGACTGCGCGTGTGACTACGCGTGCGATTGCGGTTATGCGTCAAGATGAGAAGCGTCGTGGTGGTGTCATCTTTAATATCTCGTCTTTGGCTGGATTGTGTGCGTTTCCGGGCCATGCGTATTACCATGCGGGCAAGTTTGCGGTGGAGGGATTTACGGAATCTCTAGCGAGAGAAATGCATCCGGAGTGGAATAGTAAGTTTGAATTTAATTATTGCTGTCTATGTTTCTGGTCGATACGAAAATCTATCGTCGTGACTAACTCCTCATCAACTTACGCTATATATATATAGTCAACTTCTGCATCATCGAACCCAGTGGCGTAAAGACCAATTTCGAAAGCCACAGCAAAGCCATCATCAAGCCTCACCCCGCATACGCGACAGAAGACATGCCATCGCGAAGGCTCGAAAACTACGTGAAAAAGGGTCTTGAGAGTGGTGTCGGTCTGCTAGAACCGCGTGATGTAGCAGAGGCGATTTTCAATATCGCTAATCGTGGTGAACGAGTTCCGCTTCGGGTTCCTCTGGGTAAAGTGGCTTGGACGATGGCGAAGTCGAAATTTGAGAGTATGCTGGTGGATTTGGATATGGTGAAGGATTTGAGTTTTATGGATTGAGATTTTTGGAGAGGAGAGCTATGATGTTGATGAGTTAGATAAGACGATTTGTCGATTGGAATTTACTATACATGGGGGTGCCAGCTCGGCGTGGTTCTATACATGGATCGTATACCCCGGAGTCATTATTAATCATACTCCATATCAACTGATCCTAGATAATGCGGAACGTCGCTCATGCGTCCTTTGACTCTCTTGTTGTGTGGCTCAGTCAACCAGAATTCACTCTGAACTATGAAGTGCTTTTACGCGTCCAGCCCTAAACTTATCCTCATCCTCCCCACAAGGAGAGGAAATTAACCCGCTATGGAATAGGATTAATTGCACCGAGTTCGTTCCCTTTCCGCGGAAAGCGGAAAACTGACATCCACTTGTAGCAGTATCTTCGCTTTTTACTCTCAGTTTGTGGTACCGCTGGTTATTGCGGTGTTGTTGGTATCTAGCTACTTAGCCCGTGAGGGACTCCGGGATATATATCTACATAAAAAAAATAAAAATAAAAAATAAAAGAAAAGAAAAGAACCACCCTTCCCCCCCTCGATATGCATTTCTTCTCGGAGAGCAACTATTCGGAATATCTCACGGCATGAAACTTCGGAGTTCGGAGTAGTAAGAAAATATCATCTGCGCGGAAAGAAGTGGGGAACCTACTTAGTCCGAGGCCGTTAAGTTAAGCAGACCGCAGTTTAACAGTACTACTACTAACTAGTATCGATGCTTGATCCCTGAAGGCTCGTATTTTGTGACTCATGCTCCTTGAATCATAAAGTTGCTGACGACAGAGGCTGGGATGCTGATGTGAGCAGATATGGTCGATTAGGATCTTCCCTGGCAGGGAAAAGAAATGCCTTTTTGGAACAGATTCTATGAAGAAGTATTAGTTACTCTCTACAACTTTTCGACTCTACATCCAGATGTAGGTGAATCTCCACTTTTATCCGATTACCACCTGGGGCAAAACGGGGAATAGGGAAAAAATAATAAAAGGAAAAAAGGTCACATAGAATAATAATAGCGCGGCCCACCGTCCAGACACTTCTATAAGCTCTACTTTGACATATAGATTATGCCACGCGGGAAGTCGATTGGTTCAGGAATCCTCTATGGCAATAATACCCGTATAGAGTAACTAGAGCATGCAGAAAAGAAAAAAAGGCATTATCACCTCATCTCAGGCAGAAATAAATATGCATACATACATATACCCCGAGCGGTAAGTATGCGTCAGCCCCCACGCGGTGATCTAATTCCGAACCACCAAGGTAGAAATATCCCGACACGTTTTCCCTGCAGCGTGAATATCTGACTGGCGGCCGAACATGCCCAGACCAGAGTCCAAAAGCAAGGTCATAGAAACGGCCAAGCCATGAGTCTCGGCCCCATTCCGCTGGCGTATGGTAGATAGAACTAAAGATGGATTCCGCGGGCACCTATTCGGGACTCCGCTGGTCGGGTGGATCGACATGGCTTGTTTCGCGTCCCTCAGACTCATTTTTTTTGGCTTCGAAGTAAATGTTGTTTGTATATTATTATTACCTCAGTTCGAGGGAGTTCTGGACGGTCTGTGGGGCGCGGAAAGTCTTCCTTTGTTTCTACAGGGTGTGTGTGTGTAAAAAAAAAAAAAGGGCCGTTGATGTTGGTTGGTATCTAGATCCTAGGCAGCAGATATAAAAGAACCAGCTTACCCCCTTTTGGATGCACGAGACTGTGATTATCAGCGTTGTCATTCAATAATACATAATCAAACAACAAGATCGGATATTCGAGAACCCCCATCCAAACATCAGGGTTATTTATATAAAACCTCCCTACTACCTACCTACCTACCTTACCTGCCATTATCGGTTCAACCATATTACCAAACCATCAAAATGGCAGCCAACAACATTTCATCCTCCAAATTCAACATATTCTCCAGTCACTCCTCGATCCGTCGGTCCTCCACCTCGACCTGCAACACTACCTCTACTCTCCCCAGCTACGAGGAGTCCACCAGGAGCACAACTTCACCGATGATGAACACCAAGCGATCGAGCTCGAGGGAAAAGAAAGTCGTGCATAACGAGGCTATTGCCACTTGCCTGGCTCTGCGGTAGAGGACTGGGCAACGTCAAACTTCTCTTCGCTTCCAATGTACGCATGCAATCACGACCGATATGGGGGGGATTATTCTTTCTTTCTTCTGAGACCGCCAACGCGGTCTTATTGATTTGGTTCGGACTCGATTCGATTCGATTCGATTCCCACTCCTGCAATGAGTGTGGATCAAAGAACAAAGCTTTTGCTTATTGGAGACATCGCCGGAGTTAACGGGTCTTCTTTCACGATCATCGACTTGACGTTTAATACACCTTCAACAACGACAGCACGATCACAAAACAAAAAGAAAGCTATCCCTCCAGTCCCCCTCTTCCATCTTAAATACGAAAGACAGAAGATGAGAAGAGAGGAAGACGGAAACCCTCAACGGGATACGCTTACATCCCTCTTAACTCATCCGTTTCTTCTACTTTATAACCTTTTAACTTTCCCTTTCCTTTGTCCCCTCTAACAGATACTTATACCCCTTATGTGTCCTTTTCATGTTCTTTGATTCTGTCTGGATATCAATACCGCAGATGACTGAGATTAAATGTGGATGTTTATTGTTGTGTTTCGTTCGTATTCTAGTCTGAGGGAGAGCCTGAGATTGGATCCTAGGATAATTCATAATGATATGATGATATATGAAGCGAATAATATATTTATCTTTTTTATAATTGTCGATGTGTAGTTCATGTGATCTATGTGGATGGAGGATGCTTTGTGTCCTAGTCGATTATGCTCAGAGACTATGGACCCGGCTCATCATGTTAGATTCCAATTTCATCAAAGAAAGTAGACCCTAGGAATCTGGTAGATTCCATGGTAATCAAGGAATAAGCAAGCGTTCGATAGCTCGTCAGATAAGCTACAGGTGCCGACATTACTAGAAAAGGCAAATTTGTAACTTCTGGTATTCGCAGTAAAACCAATTACTATAACTACCTATATCATCCACCGCTATGCATATTACATCTATAAAGACAATTGGTATCATAATCATATAAGTTCAACAGTGACGATCTTTGCCTCACAACCCGCTGAGCAGCTCGCTCATCGAGATCGGTTTACGCACAGCGTTGGAGAAACCTTCGTGAAACGTAACCCACACCTTGCTCCCTGTTTGCTTCGTTTCCTTGTGTTCTCCAGAATCCTTGCGGTTGGTTGGTCCAGGGACTGGCTCCTCGATGATTCGGCCAAAGAAGTCACGCTTAGCACCGGAATTTCTTCCGGACTTCGCATTCTCCTTGTCCTCTTCCTCATCGCGCGACTTCCGACCGGGTTTGGTGTACTTGAGTTGAGATGCCTCTGACTGCTTGCGCATCGTCTCCTTGCGGTATTCTTGATCGAGAACCTGTCGAACGGCATAACGCACGGGAGCAGAACCTCCAGAAGCTATCGAGGTTCCTTTGATCTTGGAAAATGACGTGAGTACGTCCAGAGGCCTATCAGAAGATCGGTCAGTCATTATTGTCCTACAATGGAAGCTTCTACTATGCTGGGACTTACGGCTCCATTCTGTAGATCCATCCGCCATGAGCCCCGCCTTCGTTTTCCACTCTGGCCTTCTCAAATGTAATACCCACACCGGCCATAACTCGAGTGGCTGACCGTACAAGAGCGCGCTCGCTCTCTTTTCGAACACTAGCCATGCTCTTCTGCTCCCCTTGGCCTCGCACCACGACCGGCTTCACATCAGGCGATAACATCCGGAGAAGGTTGGGAACCAGATCCGTTGCTAAAGATTCCATGGATCGAAACAGCCTGAGCAGGGCTGGAGAAAAGGAGGACTGGAATCCTTGTAGTATTGCTTGATTCTGCTTCAAGGCCTCAAAGGCTGCAAAATCGGCTTTGGGGCCAGAGAATGGATGTTCTTCTTCATCCTCATCGTTGCCTAATAGCTCCTTGCTGACGACACCCCCGTTGCTCGATGCGAAGAGATGGTGGAAAGCTAATAGAGGCTGGCTGAGATAAGGGTTGAGCTCCCAATCCTGGTTAGAAAACACCCGAGAGGATATCGCGTCATGGAAATGGAGCCATTCATAAGCAGCATTCGGTTTCGAGAGGAATGTGTCGTCCTGGAAAGTTCGTGTAGGATAAGACGCAAAACACTCGGACACACAACGGTCATATTCGCTGCTGGCATCCACCATCTCCCGCAGGCGATTGATCGCATGGCGCTTACGGATGTCTGCAACTCCCACAGGAGTCTTTCCAGGCCCTTTAGAGAAAGGATCACGGAAGGTGTCCGCACCCGTAGGTGCATCAGGAAAGCCTGCTCCATGAACGAAGATCCGATCGACAATCTCACGTACTCCACCTCGGCCTAGGCCTCTTAACGAAGAGCCTTCCTTCCGAGAATCTTCGATCAGAGTCTGATCGAACCAGGATCGGCTCAGTTTCAGGGGCGTTTCACCACCTGCGTCCCTCAGCTTATGGGCGATCCATTCGGCTGCCACAAGGACGCTGCGTATATCACCCTCGCCAACTCCCCGAGCTGAACGCCCTTCTTTCCGACTTGCTATTCCCCAGGAGGTTTCACATAGTCGCCTTACGCCGTCTCCGTCACATGGGATCCCCTCCTTCGCGAAGATGGTCTTCATTCGTTGCACCACATTTTCCAATGGTGCCTGCCGGATGTGAATGATCTCAGCAACCGTGGACGCTCTAAGTGGTCGAAGGCTTGGGTGGTAAACATCATTGCAAATGAGGATCAGAGGCCGCATAAGACGGAACTTGTCAACCTTCTTCCTTCTCGTGGTAGACTGTTCTCCACTGTAAGTAGAGTTCTTCTGGTCCAGCTGGACGAGTTCGATCAGTGCTTTCATAAAGCCTCCTTCTCCACTGCCGCCAGAACCGCTAACAACTCCATCCACTTCATCAACAACGACACACACCGGTCGTCCTTGCTTGCGAATGGTGGTGCCATTCGCTTCGACGTTGACACTCTTCACGTTCTCTGTTCCCACAGCATCCCGGATGCGGCCCTTGACAACATCCTTACTGCGCTCATCACTAGCATTGATCTCGAGAACTTCATAACCTGCTTGTCTCGCGCACACATGAGCCAGAGTCGTCTTGCCGAGACCTGGAGGACCGGTCAAAAGTAAGACTTTGCGGTGGAAAACCTCCTGTTGTTCATCGTTCTTTAATTTTTTTGCTTTAGCCCTGGCCAGATTAGGAAAGACAATCGGGTCCCATCCTTTGAGCCAGCGCAATACCGATCTATGTGTGCGTTCATCTCCGATGAGATCTGTAAATTTGCGCGCGCGGTACTTCTCAGTCCATAGGGGGCTGACGTTTTTCTTGCCGTTGGTGCTCACTGAAGGCGCCTCAACTGATGGCTTTACTGCTGTAGATGGTTGTGCGCGGCGTTCGCCTTCCTCTTTCGTTTCCCTTGCAGCATCGTCCATAAGCTTGTGAATTTCGATGCCATAGTAGCTCTTTTGGGCTCCAGATCGGCTAGTAGTTGATCGCTCCGCAACGAGCCTTTCATAGGAAATGGGAGCTGTAGTATTTTTCACGCGAACGTTGTGTGTCTTCCCGGAACAGGTCTTGATGGAGAATTTGGTCTCGATTTGCGTGGACGTGGTCGGGCCGCTATGTAATGGGAGACTCGAGACCGAGCTGGTCACGACTGGGATCTCCGTGCTCGACGTAGCCGCTGGGAGTGAGCTTGCTTGAGACGGAGGGAGTAGTAGTTCTGGCGCGGGCTCCTGGATGGCAAAGTCGCTCTGGAAATTCGCATCCCTGAAAGCATCCATATCATCCTCATCATCATCTTCCACGAAACCACCAATTGTTTTCAGTCTCTTGGGTTCCGTGGGAATTTCTGGTTCCCCAATCTTTCTCTTCTGCGCCTCGAGCCCCGGGGATGAGGCGGGAAGGGGACCCGTTGTCGAGGATATGAAGGGCATCTTGACGGTAGGAGGAGAGGAAGGTAAAACGAGATCTGACCGAATAAGAAAATCCAATTCACCGTTCTCTTGCAATGTTTGAGGCTTTGTTGGAGTATCTGGCTGATATCAGACTATCTGGTCTAACAATAGTGATTCTGGCGCAGTAAATTGAAATAGCGTACCAAGTCTTAGATCCTCGTCGCTCCGGAAAACATCAGACAGATTCCACGCACGGTGCTGGATAATGATTCCCTTGCGAAGATTCTCCTGCCGTTGGAGATGTAATGCCTCGATGTCGTCGTCGAAAGTCTCAGATGGGCAATCGTTCAATAGATCGATGTCTGGTGTTTCTGAGTGTAGGTGGAGGGCAGGGTCAAAGGAGGATGGTAGCAAAGGTGAAGATGATGCTGCCATCAGATTATAGACACTGTCATTATCATTGAAACGGGTGCTATCTCAATGAACGCACAGCATCAAGCACTTGGTGTTATCTGAGTACTGGTGCTTATCCCACTGTCCGAAGCGGTGCTATTGACGCGAACAAACGCGTATCGACGCGCCAAGTAATTTTTGGCTTGCCGACGCCTTGTCAGTGTTGACTTCCGCCCCGCAGCTGGACGGCGTCGACTACACGCATTTGATCAATACTTAGTTATCATATTCATTTAAACGATTCTTTAGAGCTTTGATGAAGTTCTATGATTTATCAAGCATATATCCACTGGGACTTTAGGGTGTAGTGCATAACTAACGTACTACGTAGAAACACGCTTGGCTTTGATACTACGGCGTAGTTTCTGAATGATAGAAGCCTTAAACGAGGCGATTTGACAGAATCAACTTCATTGCTTTGGGCTGATATGCCTTGTGTGCCCTTCCGCCGCTTACATCCATTGAATTATGTCAGATCTGACCATATTCATTCTTTTCTTGCAGTCTCATTCCCTTTCGCCCTATTTTTCAGTGGACCCTGCTTTGAAATCAATACTTAGCACCACCAGAGCTCAGATATGCAACCAAGAGACGCTTCGTTTCACGAGATGTGCCACTAACTGTTCCATGAAACCTCTTGCTTTCTCCCGTTTTGGCAAGTAATGAAGTCGTCCTTTGGAGCGATCACCATGGATTATTAATGCGCAAAGTCACGTGGGATATACAAGCGTTGCTCGGCATCCGAATTATTGCAAACACCGCCGATGATGAAAAATACGTATAAAAGAGGCGAGGAGGAAATCGTCTCGGGAAAGCGTCTCGGGACCTCCAGCAGAGCCAATTAGGTCTGTAGTCATTGCTTTCAGATCATGATGCGGACCAAGACTTGCTACACGCTACGTCGTACCATACCCAAAGTATGTCATCGTGATTAGAAAATAATTGATGCCGCCTTAGCAAGTGAAGGTTAGCTTAAGGTTAGCTTCACTGCGCTTCAGGAGCTGACTCGGACGTTGATTGAGTAAGCTTCTCGACAATTCTCGGCCATTCTGCATGTTGTGCTCGGGGAAACCCCATTTGTCAATAGTTATACTCTGAGTATCAAGATGGAGCAGGGAGGTGGGGGATCTGCTTCCAGCTTGGATTCGGTAGTCGTCCCAAGCTTTATCACCCGCGGTGGACAGGTTCATATATAAGCTCTGTAACATCCCCGCCGTGGGTTAACTCCAGACTGTTTACAGAAATACAAAAGGCCAAACTTAATTGCTCTTTTATAACACCGGCTCTCTAGCACCTCCCAAAATTCCCATCTAATTCGTCCTCCACTCGCCTTCAGCCAAAATGGCATCTCTCAAACCGATCATTCTTTACGGCCACGTTGGCGGCCCCAACCCATGGAAGGTGGCCATGGTCGCTGAGGAACTGGGCGTCCCCTATGACTTCAAGATCCTGGAGTTCCCAGAGATGAAGAAGGAGCCCTTTGAAAAGATCAACCCCAATGGACGAGTGCCCGCCATCGAGGACCCCAACACTGGCATCACGCTGTGGGAATCCGGCGCTATTGTCGAGTACCTCGTGGAGACCTACGACAAAGACAAGAAGATCAGCTTCACGGCCGGCACGCCCGACTACTTCCATGCTAAGCAGTGGCTCCACTACCAGATGTCCGGCCAGGGCCCTTATTTCGGCCAGGCCGTCTGGTTCAAGATGTTCCACCCGGAGAAGATCCAGAGCGCACAGGACCGCTACGTCAATGAAATCCGTCGTGTGTCTGGTGTCCTGAATAGGGTGCTGGAAAAGCAGGACTGGCTGGTGGGGGGCAAATATAGTTATGTTGATGTTGCCTTCGTCCCGTGGTACGAGGTTGTGCCATGGGCTGCCAGCGAGATCGATCTGGAGAAGGAATTCCCAAAACTGTCTGAGTGGCTGAACCGCATCAAGTCTCGTCCTGCCGTAGCCAAAGTCCTCAAGGACAAGGCTGAGGTGAAGGCCGCTGCTGATGCTGCTGCTGCTAAGAAATAGGCGTGATTGTGGAAGATGGGACCAGACAGACGTTTACGATAGAATATGAGAGTCTTGCCTAGATAGTGTCAGACCAGGCATACAATACCACTCAATGTATGAGCGAGATTGATAGCTATGATACCTCAGTCGCAAGCAATCGATTCCTTTGTTTCTCGTACTGTCTTTGAACAGTAAATACCTATGCATCCTGTAGATGGCAATGCAACATGGTCATGGTCATAACTTTCCCATTGCTTTATATTTGATATTCTAGGGAGACATGGCTCCAGCCCAACAACAGGGAGTATAATTTATTTGGTATTAAGGCATTACGATGCTATCACAGAGTAATGAAATACCTACCTAGGTAGTCTACAGTGGCAGGAGTGAGGCTGGTGCCAAGTGTGGCGGAGAGTATTCCGCATAAGGCTAGCGCCACCAGCCCCAGCGACCGCGCGAGTTTTTGGGGAGAACGAGGAGCTTCCTGTCCGTGTTCGCGACAGATCGTGACCGGCAACATCGCATCTAGACCGCATCCACCACCCGCCTCCTGGGCTTCTGCATTCCCCTTCTGTGTATTTGGCGGCCTGGTCTACAGCGCCAGTCATCTGCTGACTGCGTCTGCGTCCTGTTCACCAAAGAGCTTTGACGACTCTTGACGTCTCTCATCGCAGGCAAGGAGCCTGTTCCCGTTACTTGCGACCAACGTCCCATCTAGATCCCAACGCGCCACGATGGATGAGAACCCCGTCATCCCCAGTGGCCCTGCTGATAAAGAGCAGGCAGGTGCTGCTGGCCAGGATGCGCCCGCTGACTCTGGTATGTAATCGCTAGCTTGTTATCGTTCTCTGAAACGCAATAGTTGCTAAAGCTTTGACCTGGAAATGCAGGATCGCAATCGCCCGTGAAGAAGACCGAAAATACGGGATCAGATAACCCTATGGATGCACCAGCATCGCCCCGACCGCAGAATGATGATGCGGAGCCAGAAGACGAGGAGATGGGCGGTACAGAGACGGCAAGCAAGGAGAATGGCACAGCGGATGCAAGCGCAGATGCTTCTGGTTCGCAGCCAGCTGCAGATGCCGCTGGAGAAGAGCAACCCGCACAGGACAAGGCCTCCGTCGAGGATTCAGCTCGTTCGCATCTCGTTTCCCAGACACATGCCATCATTCTCCCCAGTTACACATCGTGGTTCGATATGCATACGATCCACCCCTTGGAAAAGAAAGCAATGGCAGAGTTCTTCAACGGTCGTAACCGAAGCAAGACTCCTGCAGTCTACAAAGATTACCGAGACTTCATGATCAACACCTACCGATTGAACCCGGTCGAGTATTTGACGGTCACCGCCTGCCGCAGGAATCTGGCGGGTGATGTTTGCGCTATAATGCGTGTTCATTCCTTCCTCGAACAATGGGGCCTCATCAATTACCAGGTAAGAATAACAAGAACAACTGCTCCGCAAACCTGTCTAACTTTTGTTCTAGGTCGACCCTCAGACGCGGCCTTCGAATATCGGCCCACCTTTCACTGGCCACTTCAGAGTCACAGCCGATACTCCTCGTGGACTGCAGCCATTCCAGCCGGGACCGAACTCCTTTGTTACTCCTGGAAAGCCTCTGCCTGCCACTGACCGTGCGGCGTCCGCTACTCCTGCCAGCAAGGCGGATCTCAACCTCGAGATCCGTCGCAATATCTACGACGATAAGGGCAAAGAAGTCACTCCCTCCGAAGACAAGGCGAAGCAGACGAATGGAGATGGCGCTGCCGCTAACGGCACAGTGGCCGAGGCTTCAGCCAAGTCGTTGGAGAGCGTCGTCCGTGAGCCGCGCCGCAAAGTCCACTGCTTCTCTTGTGGTATCGATTGTACGCGCCTTCGCTTTCACTACGCCAAGTCGACTCCTGCTACAGCAAACCCCAATGCTTCTGATACAAAATACGATCTGTGCCCGAACTGCTTCCTCCAGGGTCGCATGCCGTCCAGCCACAGCGCCTCAGACTTTGTGAGAATCGAAGAGAAGCCACACACCGGTATCTCCGATAAGGATGCTCCGTGGTCTGAGTCAGAGTTGATTCTGCTCCTCGAGGCTCTCGAGAACTTTGACGACAACTGGGACCAGATCGCCAAGCATGTCGGCACGAGAACTCGGGAAGAGTGTGTGATGAAGTTCTTGCAACTAGAGATTGAGGACAAGTATCTCGACGATCTGCCCGGTACATCAGACGCAAACCGGGCTCCTAACGGAAGAGAACCGGTTAGCCAGCTCGACAACCCTGTTCTGTCTGTTGTCGCATTTTTGGCACAGATGGCAGAGCCTGCAGTGGCCGCCGCGGCAGCCGGACGCTCCGTGCAGGAGATCCGCAAGGAGCTCCAAAAGCAGATTGAGAAGAGCAGTGACAAGGCTCAAGATAAAGGCAAGGAGAAGGAAGGAGAGCCCATGAAGTCTGAGGATTCGATGGAGATCGAGGAAGTCTCTCGGGAACAGGAGTCCACGGAAGTGGCCCAGGGAGACAAGCGTACGCCAGCATCTCTTGCCACTGTAGCACTGGGAACATCTGCTGCTCGTGCCGGTGCCCTGGCATCGCACGAAGAGCGCGAGATGACTCGCCTTGTGTCTGCTGCTGTCAACATCACGCTGCAGAAGTTCGAGATTAAGCTTGCGCAGTTCAACGAAATGGAAGAGATCATCGAAGCTGAGCGCAGAGAGCTGGAGCAGGCCCGACAGCAGCTCTTCCTCGACCGCATGGCCTTCAAGAAGCGAGTCAAGGAAGTCCAGGACGCAATGCAAGCTGCTAGCCTCAAGGGCCCTGGTGAGGAAGCGAACGCTATCCTCGCCGACGCCGCCACTGCCGGTCTTGGAAATCACTTCACTTTCCAGCCAGCAGACGCTGACTCAAGAGCCAGAGTTCAGCCATTGAGCGCAGAAGCTGGTGCGGATTTCAAGACTCTGGACCTGTAAGAGTAGCAGGGATGTGTTTCTTTCAACAACAGGGCGCACTTTTTTCTGCAAAATTCGCATTGTGTACAGCTACGGAGGGACTTCTTCAAAAAGACGCAAAATCGGACACGGAAGGGAAATTTTTAAATCTCAAGGACGTGGCAGAAACTTGGGTAGATGAGGTGGTTCTTTTTCTTCTTTTAAAATTGTGTGACTCGCTTTTACTGCCTGTCTTCTATTTTCTCCCTTGTTTTTACACTTTTGATGTTAGTTATGAGGAAGGCGCACAATTTTCCAGGGAGTTTCGAAGAAGCCTTTTTATGTTAACGCTTTTTTATCTTATTTAGTGAGAAGGATTTCATTTAGTGAAACATGTGTTTTCTAATGCATGATTTTTCCTTATTATCAAATAAATCAGGTCAAATCAATGAAACTTATCAATCGAATTACTTGCCTTTGTGAAATTGTACTGTTCTCATTCTTTCCTGTGAGATTAAGGAGTCCATGGCGGACGTCAGGGGTGAAGAATTCAAGAGGATATACCTTTATTGCTGGATAGCTTGCTTAACCCCATGCCCTATAATTTACTGACTCAGTCCACAAAAAGCAGATAGTATAACTTTTAACCAATTAATATCCACAACATGACATGTAACTATGGTACACACTATATGATGACATAGATATGAGAAAGGTCATCCCGGATGTCGAGATATCATTCAGAATCACCAAGTTCGTGAGAACCGGGTGAACCAGAATGTAAAGGAGGACGGATCTCTTCTTCTTCTTCTCCTTCTTCAGGATCGAGCACTGGTTGTCCATGACCTGAACTAGATGGTGGATGACTTCCTTGGGACCCGTCGCGATCCTCTTTATCAGGTTTACGTTCATGTTCATGGTCATGGTCATGGCCATGCTCGTCGAGAATATGATGAGCGCTGGCTTCAGATGCTGGATCCAATTCCATACCGCCGTCACTAAGATCGGTGCTCTGATCGTCTTCGTTCTCGTCGGTGTGGCCCTCATGCGCGTCTGTGGTGGTATCTCCCATCCCTGCTGTGTTGCGCTCGTTTTGATCACTGCTATCGTGATCGATGTTTTCACGCCATTTGCGCACTTGCAATGTACTTGATTTGCTCCCGCGCGTGTCTTCCACGCGTCGTCTTTTCCTCCGGTTTCGATCGAGATCGTCTTCGATTTCGAATATTTCGTAGCCGTATTCCTCCCATTCGCTTCGATAGAGTACGCGATCTCGCCAGTCGACTAGATCTTCTTTTCTCTTGCGCTCTCCGATCGGTTTTCGAGGCCCGGTGAGATTGGCATTTGGCATTCGGTCACTGTCTTCGAGTTTGATCGGTGGTTCGGGGCCAGATGGGACGTGGTGTCCTATCAATTGCCAGATACGGAGTTCCTCCGTCTTGCTGATCTGCTCGTCGAGATACTCTGCGTGGGTATCTTCGAGGGTTTCGGGATCAGGTGCCATTTCTTCGTCCTCGTCTGAACGAGGCTCAGACCCAGGGGAAGACAGGGCTTCTGACATTTCCTCAGCAGAAGATTCATCATCATCATCTTCTTCTTCCATAGCGTCGATTTCTTGTGTCTGGTTCTCAGATGGATGGCGAGAAACGCTCCTTTCGCGAGACGCTACTGATCCTGATAGAGCATTTTCGACCTCATCATAACTCATGTAGGACGTTGTCCAGCCCTTACGGTGTCGTATATCTGCCACTTCGAGGCTACATCTCCGCGCAGCTCCGATCCAGAAATCAAATGTATCAGACTTCATGTTCAGCACGTCTAGCGCCGCTCTGACGTCGCGGAGTCTCACGACCCGAGATATTTCACGATTACTCCATGATACGTCGCGGATGCGGGACATGGCAAAGAAAATAGACGACTGGACCAGGCGTCGTGTTATGCTCACTGCCAGGGCGTAGAAATCTGCAAACGCATCGCTGGTGAGCGAGGGAGATTCGTCCGCGTAGGCTATGTTTACCCAGTTGTCTTCGATGCGCGACCCTCCAAAATTCATAAAGCAGCGTTCAGACAGCTTAATCCACTTGCTGATGTTGAGTAAGCTAGCAGAGAGAGCTATGCTCGATTCGGCTTGATTGTCTGAGGAATTCTGGGTTTCTAGCTGCTGCTCTATCTGCTCGGCCTTTTCGCGATCGATGATCCAGTTATCATGGTGCTTTTTCCTCCCCGAAGTGTCTTCCGAGGCCTGTTCCTCTAAGGCAAGAATCTCAGCGAATTCATCTAGAGCTTCACAGCATTCCGGACTAACTTCCGCTGCGGCTGGTATATCTCCCAGGACAATGGACCGGGGGTGACGCTCAAGAAGATGCTGGCGCTCGAGACCGGCCTGGAGAAGCTTGATATAGTCGAGTACCTCTAGCTCAGATTTTGTCCCAATGGCATTGGAAATGTCTCGTATACCATCCGTTCCCTTTCTAGCAAGGACGTTGAAAAAGACATTTTTCTCGCTGGAGGACCAGGTAACGGCTCCGTTCTGTGACGGATGATGTGTTTCTCCTTCGTCGAACTTAGGTCCTGTGGAGACATCATTGATCATATCCGTCAGCATATGACGGTACGATTCGATGGCCTCTTTTGTAAACCCTCTCCGGCGACTTCGATGGGCGTTGTATCGCAGTCCTTTGGAAGACCTCGAGCGCCGTCTTGTTTTGCGATTCTCTCCTCCAGATTCATCTGACGACTCGATCCTTAACCCCTGCAGCGGCGGGGAAGACGCCGGAAATCCCTGTCGCGGGGCTCTGCTGTCAACATCCGAGTCCGAAGCTTCTTCATCTTCATCTGGTTCGTAAAGACTTGTAGTGCTCATGATGTTGATGCTGGGCGAGGCCCGAGCGTGCTACACGCCGAAGACCTGGGGGATCTGGGAGGAATTGGGGAAACATCACACCGAATATGTGGTTATGTGAACAACAGCAGAATCAGAAACATCGGCACTCAGAAAGTTGGTATGATGTGGTGGTAGCGAAATAATCATGTCCGCATCAAAGAATTCCCAAAAGATTGACAGAAATGTGTTTGCGCTGTTTGTCTGCCGGAGCTCCGCCATTTCGCCGCAGATCGTCGTCAAAAAGAAGTCTTAGATTAGACAATGGGAGGTTAATAATTTCTTGGACAGCCACATCGCGTTGATCTTGGAACACTCGCATGGAGTCTTTCCTGGGAGGATGGAGAATGTTCCGGGTCCTACGATGGTCGTTGCGCCGCCCTGCCTTTCAGAGAGCTGTTCTACCACTTCCTTGGGATAGACGTCTAAACTCTACAAGCTCTACAAGATCCAGTCCGCCGCGGCCTTCTAGCGATGCCCCTTCTAGCGATCCACCGCTGTCGGGAGGTATTCGTCTCCGACAGTACCAGGAAGAATGCATTCAGTCCGTGCTGAAATACGTCAGCGATGGTCACAAACGACTGGGTATATCTCTAGCAACTGGCGCAGGAAAGACGGTTGGTAGAAGCTGTCGATAGTATACATGTTCTGCTGTCCAGGAACTAATCAGCTTCTGTACTATAGGTCATCTTTACACAGTTGATCGGCCGTATACCTCCTCGTACCAGACATGCAACCCAGACATTGATCATAGTTCACCGAAAAGAGCTCGTTGAGCAGGCAGCGCGTCATTGCCGACTTGCGTATCCAGACCGAACTGTCGAGATCGAAATGGGAAATAATAAAGCTTCAGGAGCTGCCGATATCACAATCGCCTCTATACAGAGTCTCGTATCGAGAGGTCGCATAGAGAAGTTCAATCCCGATCGTTTCAAGCTGGTGCTCGTCGATGAGGCACACCATATCGTGGCGCGATCCTACCGTGAGGCGCTGGAGCATTTCGGATTGGATAAAGCGTCTGAGGAGTCGCCTATTCTGGTGGGTGTCTCTGCGACATTTTCTCGATTCGACGGGCTGAAGCTAGGCGCCGCGATCGACCATATTGTCTACCATAAAGACTACGTCGACATGATCGGGGAACAGTGGTTGGCAGATGCGGTGTTCACAACTGTAAAGTCAGAGGCCGACCTGTCTGGCGTCCGGAAGGACAAATTCGGAGACTTTGCTGTCGGCCAACTTTCCGAGGCAGTCAATACAGAACAAACCAACAATATAACTGTGCGCGCATGGCTCTCGAACGCCAGTGACCGGAAATCAACACTAGTGTTCTGTGTCGACATCGAGCATGCCCGGCAGCTCACCGCAACCTTTCGCGAGCATGGGATTGATGCTCGATACATTACCAGCTCTACTCCGAAGGACGTCCGATCCGAACAACTGCTCGCGTTCAAAAACCAAGAATATCCGGTTCTGCTGAATTGCGGTCTGTTTACCGAGGGAACTGATATCCCAAACATCGATTGCGTTCTTCTTGCGCGGCCTACACGGTCGAAGAATCTCCTGATCCAGATGATTGGAAGGGGCCTTCGATTGTATCCGGGCAAGAAAGACTGTCACATTATCGACATGGTTGCCTCTTTGCGTGCTGGAGTGCTCTCAACGCCTACACTGTTCGGCCTTGACCCGGACAAGGTGCTCGAGAAGGTGAATGCGAGAGAGCTATCTGAGAGCGCCGCAGCTCTCGAATCCGAGCCTGCGTCGCAAGGCGAGGGCCTGCCTAACGAGGACGAAGTCAATATCACCTTTACGAAGTACGACAGTATCTTCGACCTGCTCGGTGATGTCCACCGTGAAAGACACATCCGGTCCATCTCACCCAATTCATGGGTACGGGTAGATCAAGCTCGCTATGTCCTCGTTGACCGATCTGGATGGCTCACCATCGAGAAGGACGAGGGATCAGACCTATTTGCCGTGCGACATGTCACAAAATTCACCCACGACGAGACCGAAGCAACCGTCTACACGCGTCCACGCCAGGTTGCCAGCGCACCTGATCTGGACCAGGCCGTTCGTGCAGCCGACACTTACGCTAGCGGTATCTTCGACACGTCGTTTATCTCCACTCACCAACGTTGGAGGAGCGCACCCGCGACTCCTAGCCAACTTGCCATGCTGAATAAACGGCGCGTTCACGAAGAGCCATTTCGATCCGAAGACCTCACGCGAGGTCAAGCGGCTGATATGATCACGAAGCTGAAATTCGGCTTGAAAAAGCGGATGGCAGCGGTGCAGGCGAAGCAGCGACGACAGAAACGTCTCGCGGCGGAGAAGCAAGAGTTTGAAGAATTGAAGCGTCGAGGCGATGTGAAAGTCGGTCCTCTGAATGCGTAAAAGGTAAAATTATGAGTTGGCTCTCTTTCCTTCCTGGAGCGTGTCTGAACCTCCATTATGCGATCATCCTGCTTCTTCTAGCCCTGGTATAATGACATTCAAGCCTCTCAGCTGAATCGATCATTGTATTATCCCTCCGCCGCGATCCAGAATGCTTACTCGGAAACATTCCATGATCCATAACTTATGAAGAGAAAGAATGAGTCCACCGAATCGAGTAGTACATACAAGAGCTCCTCCCTCTGCTCTTCGATAAATATACATACATACATCGACTAGTTAGTTAGTTACACAAACATCACGAAAAACCGCTCTTCTCACAACTATATCCTCCACAGACCAGGCCTCGTCCCAACACCAACGGATCGACGTGATTATCATCAGACCGAGTCTATTACCTGGAACAGGGGAAATTATCACCACCCAGGGAAAGCAGAAAAAGGGTTTAAGGATAGAGGAATAACATCCGTGCAGGAAGGGTCGAGAGCCCGCCGGTGTGATATACGGTCAGCAGGGCTGATGTGAGGGAGTGGATCTCTTGAGGAGGGAGGGATCAAGACTCTAGATCTAGTCTATTAATCAGAATATACTGTACAATCTCCATTTTATCCAAGAAAGACTTTTATCTCTACAGGAACGGCTTGTTCGTGCACGGTTTTCAATCGTGTTGATTCTCCCTTGGACAAAGTCCTCAGATCAGCCGTCGTTAATACAGGATAATACAGGACAATGATTACTCCAACTGAGCGTTTCTACCATGGTAAACGATACGATTCACTCCCTTCGATTCATCCGCCAAACTGTATTTAGATCTGTATACGTCCCAACTCCACCGCCCTCGCCTCAATCGAGAAAGGAAAAGAAAAATGAACATGCACATCCCGCCCGACAGGACGACGGTCAATGGTAATCGGTATATGGCAAGAGACAGAGAAGCTGTTGGTCCAGCATAGCTGCGGGTAGGTGGTGGAGAGGAGCCGACCCGCACTTAGCCAGTTGGCATAGGAATCTAACCTGGAAAAGGAAGCGGCAAGAACCAACGGCCAGATGTATCGATGTATCTAGCCAGAGAAAAGAAAATGCAAAAAAAGAATCTTAAAAGGCAAACCGAAACAGCTCGCCGTGCCATGCTAACGCTGATATAATCATCGTGCTGTACAGTATTGACCGACCGTTGAAGGCCAAAAAGGGGCATGCGCCCCAGAAACACATTACTCCGGGGAAATGATCGAAAAAAGAACAGCAAGCCGCCAGACGATGCAGGCGGTATTAATAGTAAACAAGAAAACTAAACACATGCAGAAGACTCAAGGCTTCTTCTTCACATGACTTCCACCGGCTTCCGAGACAGCAGTCCCAATATCTTCTCCCTCGAGGATGCGATACAGTGACCCTAGGGAGAGACCGCTGCCGAAAAAGTAGATGCCAACTAACCATGTGGCGACAATGTTGGCGATGTGGTGAAGAAGGTAAGCATATGAAACACCATATATAGCGGAGTAAACGGCAAGGGAGAAGAAAAGGACAGAAGTAAGATGCTTAAATCTGGAAGGTTTGTTAGGCCCGAATTCTGTATCACTCCACCCAAGTGAACTTACCGTGTAGTAACCCGGGGAATCATAGTCCCGGTCGTCATGGTCTCCACAAGGAGGATAAATGGCATTATTGATAGAACATTATGATGCGATGAGAACGGTGTGAACCAGTGCACCAACAAGTTATGTACCCATACAAGGAGGACAAGAACGTTGATGGGCAGGATCCACAACATGAGGATGAGAATTGAATGAGCATAATTAAAAAAGTTGGAATGGGCGGTCGATTTCTGCATAATGGTCAGTAAAGTTTGGAGAGCTTGACATAAGAGGTAATACCGTTTCTTTTGCGTGCCACATCGCGCGCACGGTGGTTGCTAGTTGCACAATACATGCAACCATATAGGCGAACTGATATGGAATCACAGTTGAAACAAGGAACAGCAGAATGGCAGTGTTGATGATCCTCCTTCTAGGGGTAGGAGCTGAAAATATCGGTAAGTTCCTGGTACAACAACAGTTAGCAATCGAGATTCCGCTTCTTCAGTATATTCTAACGTACCCCTTGTCATCCCGTCGGATGTAACCCGATCTGCTTCGGAAAAGACCGTATAGGAAAGAAAATATGGCGAGTAGAAACAGGACGATATAGTTGAGGACAACGCAGATTCCAATACTGATCAGCACGAAAAGCGGGACCAGGAACCAAAAGAAGGCATCTTGAGAGCCTAGCAGCAGGTCATTCTTCGTGAAGTCGATTGCCGATTCGGTGGCGTTCGTCCGCCAGTGAAAGGGGTCATCATTCGGCGGCAGTCTTCTCGACGTAGCCAGGGACGACGCGAAAAACGACAGCGCCAGCATCAGAAGAGGCAAAGATGACCGGAGAGACAAGCTCAAGCTTTCCAAAAAAGTAATGAAATAGCCCGTTTCATCGTATACCTGGAACTGCTTTCGCAGGACAATCGCGACAACCAGTAGCGGGAACGCAGCGAAAACCGTTCTATAACGCATCACGAGCTCTCCAAGACTACCGGAGAGATCCACTTTCAATGAGACTTTGACCGGGGAACCGCAGGTCGGATCCGACCAGAGCTGGAAGGAAATACCACCCAAGGTAGACTGTTCACGGAGAGGCGGGGGCATGAATGGCGCAATGCCATGCAGGTTAACATTGACATCCTTCACATTGACAAAAAACTTGGACTCGTTCGGTTCTGGAATGGATTGACGCAGTAACGGGGTGAAAAGCTCGTGCCTGTCACCACAGCCATGGTTCTTCACACTGAGTTTGTACGCAAGCAGACTCGAGTGCAAGGAAGGAATCTTGATCTCCGTCAACATTGGGCGGTTTGCGGGCAATCTTACATTCAGACCAGCGCTGAGGAGACGGCCCAGGCCAACCTTGGTCTGGATCAAGGAATCAGAGCTGTCCGAGAATTCCGCCACGACCCAACCGCCCGTTGGCGAATTGGCCTTGTCGACTACTGCGACAAATTGATGCTCCGCCAGATCTTCCAGGTCATATTGAAGATAGGAGAATGGGCGAGTTCGATCAAAGGGGTACTTAGATTCACGGGTTGACGCTGGCAGATGTATTCTATCCTCGGCTGCATTCTTGCAGGCTAGGCGAGTAGAACCCGCGCTACCTCCAGACAGATCCATGTTCATTGAGAAAACAGCCGCAGAGTTGCCACCTTGAAGTGGGAACACCGTGCAGAACAAAACTTCGAGGTTGCCGTTACCACCGGTTTTATCAAGCGTCTGATCTGTGAGAAGGGTGAATTTCTTCCCCGGAACTCCTTGAGGCGGTACGGGCAGCAAATGTGCTTCGGGCTCCTTCCGGCGTCCAAAACTACGGAGGACGAGCCTTTCACCCTGCGACAGGATTGAGTTGGTATTGGCTTCCAGGGTCAACAGTGTATTCGGCTCTTTGCGTGGCAGACTCCTTTCAGCAACCGGCTCCAGTCCAGTCAGATACCACTTCTTCAGAATTCTCATTCTCTCTGCTCGGGGCTTTGTCTGACTGGAACGGCGGACATCGATGATGTCGAAGAGAGATTTGATTATCGCTTTGCGGAACTGGTCACACCATGTAATGGACAGATGATCCATGCCAATCCAGACATCGGGTATCGTGGAGGTGAACACGGTGAAACCGTGGGTCTCAGGAACTAGCGATGAGAGACTGGCATAATCCGACGGAACAATCGTGTCGCGACCACCACCGGCGATGGAGATGAGTGTCACATGCCAAAGAGGGTTGTTGTTGGCCCATGTCTGAGAATAAGCTTCCCTCCAGTAGTCGTTGATCTGCTTATACGTCTGCACCACGTCTGAGTCAAAAGAAACTGGCGGTTTCGCATGGGGCGTAGACATGGTGATGATAGTGTTGACCGAATTCGCCTGATAATTGGCCATAGTCAGCGCCGTCCTGGCGACAATCCCCCCCATCGAGTGTCCAATGAGTATAACCGAGCTCGGATCGGGCAGATCAGGGTCTCGTCGGGACCGCCGGGGGTCATGGTAGAGCGACAGAATATAGGCCACCGCTTCGTTCACATATTCAGCCTGGTCGAGAAGGGTCTGGCCGTGGAACGCTGCCATATCTTCGTTGAAATCAATCATGAAGAAATCCAAGCTCCGCGTTCCCGACTTGAGACGTTCGTCGTCATGTCGGACGACGTCGAAATAGTGTCTCGAGGCTTCTGCGGCCAGTGATCGGACTTGCCTGTAACTTCCGGCATTTCCAGGAAGGAAAAGAACGGGTGCTCCATTGAGCTGCAATCTACCATCAGCATTTGACGCCCCAAGAAAAGAATATCACCAAACAATCAAAATTTTTCCCTTGAGAGAGATCCATACCCCGATGTTTTCCTGACTATATGCATCCACCCCTTCTTCCCGATAGAGGTATAAATTGTATTTGCTCGCGAACCGTGTGTGCTCCGTATCAAACCCAAGCATCTTGATGAACGTGGGACTCATCATGGGTACATCACACCCATCGGCGCCAGCCTGGCGTGTCATAAACGAGCGTACGATCCACAACAGCGAGATCATCCCCAGAAAGGTCACAAACAGCGTCCCGATCGACAATGCCCATGGGCTGCGCCATCGCGCCTGGCGAACCCGTCGAGCCTCTGGCGATGCCTCCATGGTGAACCGCTGAGCACCCAATGGCATCATGGCCGGCGTTTTGGGATCGGTGGTCGCGGGTTGTTGCGACGAGGGCGTTGGCGGGTTCCTCCACGCGCTGGAGGTACGGGATCGGGGGGTCGAGACGGCGTTGTCTCGACGGAGATCGATGCTGGGGGCCCTTCTGGCTACCTGCGACCGCGACTTCTCTGGTGTTTCGTAGCCGTTTGCTCCATGGCCATCCTCTGTCGACGTTCGCGAGACCGGAGTGTCTTCAACGCCGTCTTCGACCGGAGAGCCAGACGAGCGTCTGTGCATTGGAGGAGGCGGGGAGAACACTCATCCAGCGCCAATGCTTGACGGGTCGAACTGGCGGGATCGGACGGAGTAGTAACTGCAGTCGTAAGGCGACGTAAGGGGGTTGACCTGAGGGAAGAGGGGGCCGTCGTGAAGACTTTCAACTTTCGCCGTCTGCCGTCTAAAGGAGAGAGAGAGAGGGAGAAGGCGCGGTAAAGCAGCGAAGCGACCGACGGCGGCGATTGGCGGCTGAGCACAGGGCAGAAGAGCCTTTTCCGTGAGAAGAACGAGCGACAGGTGGGATTCGGTCGGAATGCGCGAGCAGGGCGGGGGAGGAGGAGCAGAGAATGTCTTGCTGGCAAGATATAAGAGAATAAACTAGAAAAGAAGGGAAAAGAAGAAGAAAAAGAAGAAGAAGAAAGCAGGAAGATGGGAAGATGGACGATCTTGTTCTAGTTACTCGCGGCCGGCCTCCGGAGACGGGAAGCTGGATGGATGAAGTTGGCCTGGGCGGCATCTCCGCGCGCGGTCTGGACTCGATCGAGGGTTTCAAGGGATTTATTATTATTATGTCTATATTATTCAATTCAGGCTTATCATCTGTACTATTATTATTATTCTACACACCACCCTCAGTTGACTACATTAACCAGTTATGAGTTAGTTAATAATGAGAGTTCTCAAGACTCAAGAACCCCGTTAGATCCTGACCTGACCTGACCTGACTACCTTCGCAGCCTTGCCATCGCTCTGGCTAATTAATTGAATACGATCAGCCGCTTATCAGCACGCAATCCGTGCGTTTGATGACCAAGACAGTTAAGACCTGGTCGACGTCGATCGATGTTTATCCCAAAATAGATATCCTGTCTCGGGACTTTTTAACAATACCAAGCTTTTCTGTCTTAGAGTACCAATTCCTTAGTTAAACGGCGGAACATAACATAGTTAACTAACAGCATATTATTATTCTTCCACAATTTGGCATAAACATACTCTATTCTATAATTACACATCGCTATTTCCCACATCACAGAATATCATAGATTCTGATCATACTTAGTAATAAATTACTCTGCTAACCAACTAACTAGTTAACTACCTACCTAGTTCCTGTCGCATTCTCCCACCTCACACATCCTGTATGCAGGTAAATAATATGCATAATCCTACCTGGGTAACCCTACTTCTTAGTTCCCAGTCCGGTTTCACACCAAGGCAGCCACAGCCAAGGAAACAAGAGCTTAATAATTATCAACTAAAGAGCCATGCAATAATGATACTGATACCTACTGACTTTAATACTCCAAAACGCTTAAACCCCGCACCGTCCGCGTGATGTCAAACTTGGTGCACCATGACCTCGACATTTAACCTGCTTTGATAATAGAGTGGAAATCTCATCAGATTTATTCCCAACCATTTTTCTCTTCTTATTTCCTCTGCAGCATTATCCAGCTGGACATGTTTCAATACAGCATAACCACCTTCTGCGACAATTACCTACCCAGTTAGTCCTAACAGAAAACAGAACCACACTCCATACCTATCTACATTAAAAGAACGTGCATACACACACACACACACACCACACGCAAACGCAAACGCAAACGCTACCGGTAGAAAATGGGTCTTATCGCATCCCCCCCATCTCCACTACCAACTTTATTCCATCCAGTGCAAGAAAACGAAAGACATAGGAAATCAGGATCTCAACCTAACTAAAATTTTTAGCTTGGCCTAGTTATCCTATCCTATCTCTTGCACTAGTTATCTACTTCTACAAGTTAGTAATAATACAGGTCAGTGTGGATTTCTAATTTAGTCTTGATTTTTTTTTTATATCCGGAAAGGTCCTCGATAATAGTAAATGAATATACTCGGGACTTATGCCGATAAAAAAAAAGAGAGAGAGAAAGAAAATCATTTCGTTCCAATGAGGAGACTACTCTCGTGATGCAATAAAAAATTGCACTGAGCGCGTTAATATAAGAAAGTTGATTAAGCAGAATCTGATTATTGGATTTTTTTTTCTTTTCTTGTGCTATCTTTTTAAACAGATACCTCTTTTGAGGTGGGGAGATTTATGATGGCTAATTCATATCTCGAAAAGGTACGACCTATAATTAGCGGATTCCTATCCTATCCTATCTAACAGCGTTAACTGGTGGTAAGTATCAAGTGGAGAGCAGCAATGGAGCAATTTGATAGTGTCGTGTATTGTTATTATTACTATGAATACAATACATTATCCTTCTAGAGTCCTGACACCTAACTCAGTACGTTCTAAACATCTGAAAAAAAAAAAAAAAAATACCTCCTTCTAAAAGAAATAAAGAAGAGAAAAGATTCATATTATACATACCAAACGCCCCTCTCCTTCTTTAGAGTATAACCCCATAAATCCATACATGTAGTAGTCAATTCACTTCCGCCCATCCACCTTCTCACCCCCCTTACCAGACCCCGCTTCCTCCTCGTCCATAAACAATCCATTCCCCTCAATATACTCAATAATCCCCCTCGGAATCAAATAATCCACACTCATCCTCTGCTTCAGCAGGGTCCGAATCTTCGTACTCGAGATCTCGTTCGGCACCACCTGCGGGATACGATGGATATTGTGTTCCCATTTCTTCAGACTAGTCAATGCGTCACGGAGATCAGTCCCTGCGCGCTCCACGACGAAGACGCCAAAGTCGCCCAGGATATGTTGAAGGTCTGCTTCGGCCCAGAGATCGGGTGAGGACATGCTATCCAGATCAAAATCAGAACACATTAGGATCTTGTCTTGGGGACAAGTGAGATTTTGTCTCATTCTTTTCATTGTCTTTTCGTTTTTTTCTTTGAGAATTTAGGGTCGGGTATAGCTTACGTTTCAATCAGATCCGCGCCGGCAAGAAGGGCTATCTGCGCTCTCGTGCGCTTTCCATTAGCATCTTCGATCCCGCCTAGGACAGAGTTGATTTCATGTTCGAAATGGTCCAGGACTTTAGCCGTAGGCATATATTCTGGTTGAATAGCCTCCCAGTGGTCTATGTTGATCCACTTAGACGTCTGGACTGCTAACTGGCACATGTGAATTCTGTAGTATATATATACTCTTGTTAGTTCTGATGTACTCCCATTTGGTTTCCACGAATAGATGCACATCATGAATCATATTCAAACAAAGAAAAAAAAATTGTTTGGCAGAATAGTACAACCCACCTATGAATCCCCTCCACCAACCCTGCCTTCTGATATGCATCCGACACAGGCGAGAGATACCCACCCACGACCTCAAAGTCGGTATTCATCCTCGCAAAGTCCGACGCCATCGAGAACATGCGCAGATGCAGAAACGTCGGCGGCGAATAGCTGCCACAGGCAATTAACACGAGGGGTATTTTACCAGACTGGCTGCATCGTTGTAATTTCCCCGCGGGGAATTTGTAGTTCTCCGGCCGGAGTTCGGATGCGGGTAGCAGGTCGATTGACTGGGCGACATCCGTCATTGTGACTGTTATCTTTGGGGACGTGGAATAATATTGTGCAATATATGATGCGTACGGTTTATGATATATTGATTGCTTGATGATTTCAATTGCTCTGGGACGAAGCCATGGTGTGGCGGATGTGTGATATCAACAATAGTAGTAGATAGAGATTAGGTCTCCGGGGATCAACATGTATATTTCTCAGCGAGAAACAAGAGGATAAATTATGCCGCCTACCCTTCTACCTGGTAGCGTAGGAGAATATGTTGTCGTATCCTAAGCGCCCCGGGATGGGCGAAACGTGTACGTGTGAGCAGTTGGATAAACCGGGCACAGCAGGTGAAGTCAATCTGATTATCACGTGACGCGTATCTACATACGGTCAAGCATTAACTACCATTGAATTACTGCGGTGCGTCTACAACTGGGATGCGATATCCTGTCAGAATGAAGTTTTGAAGACTACCACAAGGTTGAGTTTCAGACCACAGGATAATCCTTCACTGGTCCATCACCAAAGCAAAACAGATACAAGTGAAGCTATGTCAAAGTCGACATCATTTGATATTGTAGCAAAGTGACATTATGACATGACACGGTCATGAAGAATAATCATTATATATAATCTAACCCTTTCAAGCTTGTCATGAGTCATCCATTGCATGAAAGGACAGAATTCATGGGTATCTCGTTTCTTGCTATCCAAGTGCATACCAATATCTTCATATGAATCAGTTCAGTGCGTCACATTAGCTCTGTCAACGGCAACTCCTTTCTCTGGGTCACTTGCGTCAATGCTGGCGCCTCTGGTGGCAGCCACCTCGGCAAGGTCGCTGTCGTGCTCAACGTCGAATTGTTGTCCGAGATTCTCCGGCCCGAAAAGGGTGACGAGGATCACGAATCCATAAACGCAACCCATGAAGATGCAGATAACCGTACCGTAATCGTAACGTTTCTCGCCATCATTCGCTGGCGGCAGCGGGAAGCGCTCACCGATGGTTGACTCGATCGTCGAGCTGGCAGATGAGACCAGGTTGCCCAATTGATACGCAGTACCGACAGCAAAAGTGCGAATTGCACCCGGAGACAGTTCCATCAGATGGATAGGGATGATACCCCACGCGCCCTGGACGCAGAACTGCTCGAAGAAGGCGGCCGCCATCACTCTCTTGGACGTCACGAAAGTATAGGGGTACAGCAGCGCACCGCCAACAATGCTGACAAAGATGATAGAAAAGCGGCGACCAAAGATTCCACTAGCCCAGCCGCAGACTGTGCCGCCTGTCATTGCACCGAGGTTGGCAACAACTTGCGTAACAGTAACTGCATCAGCGGAGAACTTGAATTGAGCTTTGAGGAGCGTGGGGTAGAGATCCTGCGAGCCATGGCTCTATAGAAAGCTGTTAGTTGACTATTTTACGCCATGCAACAAGCGCGGGCACTTCTGAGCCAGGAAACCTGAAAGGATGGATTGACTTACCATAAAGTTGAAGCCAGCCATCAGCAGAACCAAGTAGATCAGGATCAGCCAATGGCGCTTAAGAGCAACCTTGCCCTCCGAAAGGAAGGTTCCTGCCACCCCTCCACGCATTTCTGCGCGAGCCTTTTGTCGCTCCTGAAAGGCCTTCGTCTCAGGCAGGCAAAGACGGAAGATAATGAAGAGTGCCGGAGGGCAAGCTGCGAACCAATAGTAAGGCCTCCAGCCATGCGGTGTCGTATCGACAAGTGCGCGCGAGAAGGCTGCAGCCAGCAGATATCCAAAAGCGTAGCCCTGTTGAAGCATACCAGAGACTACACCACGAGCCTCGTATGGGCAATCTTCGAGCGCGGTAGCTGCTGCGTTACCGTAGAGACCACCCATGGCGATTCCAAAGAGGGCACGGCAGGCCAGGAACTGCTTATAGGTCTGACAGAAAGACGTTCCTAACTCCAACACGATGAACAGCAAGTTGTTCACTATGAAGGGCCACTTTCGTCCATACCGATCCGAAGCAACACCAAAAATGACGGCGCCGACAGAACGAAGCATTAGAACGAGTGTAATTCCCCAGGTTATATCCGAGGTGGACTTTCCAAAATACTCCGACAACTGAGTCACAGTGAGAGAGACGGTGAAGAAATCAAACGAGTCCCACGTCCATCCCAGGAATGCTACCTAATAACATTGTCAGCTGTGGATATGGCATAGTTGAGAGAGCCATTTGCGCCCTCCGCGAAGGGGATACAGAGCGCGGACAGCGCAGGAATAGACGACATACACCAAAAAACAGCCACTGTTGTTTGTTCAACAGCGTCAGCGCCTTGATCGGGTTGGGCACCCGGTGCATGGGCGGCACGAGAGTAGGAATACGAGTAACGAGAAACCGGCCAATGCTGGAGAGGCTGAGCTGACTCTCCTGCTCCTGCTGGAGCGGTGACTCCAGCTCAACCCTCTGTGGCTTGTCCTGCGTGTCTGCCATCTTTGCACTATAGATGAGTCCTCCTATATAATATGCACGATTAGAGAGTCGATATGGACTGATATCCCAGCGATAATGCAACGGAACCAGGAAGGAGACTAGCAGCAGGAGAGCCCAGAGCAGGTAGGTAGGTAACTATTCTCCGGACACCGAGCTGGTCTCACAAACTGAAGAGTCAGGGCTGAGAAGAAAGGGAAGAGCGAAGGAGACCAGATGCGGGGGAGGAGGAGATAAATACCTACATAATGCCCTGCGGCTATGCCACCCCGCGACTGACCGTGCGTGCCTCTTTCCCGGCAGACGACCAGGCACAAACGGAAGATTTCCGATAGCAGACAGACGACGCCCTATGGTACGCCATGCTGGATGTGTCGATCGTGGTGAGGGGATCTAAGGGATCCATTGAGAGGAGAAACAGCCGGACTGGGGAAAAGTGTAAATCAAGCCTAAGGACCACGGGGAGTCTGGGGACAAGCGACCTGTCTGGCCTATCGCAGCACCTGGGATCTTTGCTCAAGAGACACCGTCTAGTCTCCGTGATCGGGACGGCAGAGATTTGTTCCCTCTTGAGTCTTGAGTCTTACAGAGGAAAACGGTCACCGGCTGGCTCTTCCTGACTCTGACTCGAAGCCGAATGCCTTCTTCGGAGCCGGATGCGGACAAGGCTCGGGGAGAAAAAAATAACCTCAAACGTGCCTAACGTGGCCACGAGGAAGATCCAGTACCGCAGCTAGCCGTTCGTCTCTCGTGCTTTTTTTTTTCTTCTCGTTCTTCTGGTACCGTGCTGATATGCCGTGGTGCTCATACAGCTCTTTTTCTCCGAGGATGGTTGTTGCCAAGCGCATCAAGCTCACCAAATTGCAGAGCCAAGAAGCACTAGATACCCTTGGTACTCCACGGAACAGCAACAATGCCACGCGAGAAGACCTGGGGAAATGGACGCAACTGGCATGCTGGCAAGGTTAATTGGAATCCTAGTCATAGACGCCCCTGCCTCATAGAACGGATAGAGACTCGATCTCAGCTGCGTCCTCTATTATTCAGAACCACCATTTCAGCAACAAACAGACATCTCATCGCAGAGAACAAGCTGTGGCGGCTCTGGGCCGGTGAGTCTGCCTTCTTAGTCCCAGTTTAGTGCCTTAACCTTTCTCCAGTTTTCCCGCTTGTTCTTCTTCTCCACAACTTGCACTGCAAGTGCTTATTACCCCGAGCAGCGATCAACAAAATTGTTGGCCCGTGTACGTCACAAAATTATCCGCCACATGCGCATCCAGCATTCCCTTTTTTCCTGTTGGATGGCTAAATCCAAGATGGACACATGGTCTCGGCGATTCTCCCCAAGAGGTGTCAAGAGCACCCTACGCTTGGCGGCTCGTTACGTGCGCCTCTGTTTAAGCAAAATTGGTATCGCACTTCTGCCACCTTTCAAACGTAGAGTAAGTACCAGAGAAGAAGAGCACTACGGCGATGAGAAACTAGGAGATAACGATTGCCCTTCTATGATTGAAGCCATGTTTCCCAGGTCCTGGGACTTCACACCGAGGGATGGAATCCCTCCTTTTGGCCCCTTAGGATAAGCGAATATGGTATATCCCTGCTTGTGCGCGCCTCTCAGAAACAGATAGCTGAGCGCATACGCCCTGATGTCAATTGAGCTGGGATTAGAAGTCGGATTTGCCTCGGGTGTAGAAGTCCGATGTGCAAAGCTATCTCGGCACAGATCTAACTCTTAAGCTTCCTTTCTCACCGGTTAACGCGACTGGCCACCAATACCTCTTAGCTAACAGCTAGGCGTCTGGTATTATTCTGGTCAAACTTCCGATGAAGATTCCAGATCTGGATCCTCTGGGACGATATAGATTTTTCTTTGCTCACGATGGCCAACTCCCGGTGAAGAGGAATAGGCACTAGGGTGGTCTCGTGCTCGACCGCTACCATAGTTAAGCCTATATCGGCGCGTGGATAGTGGATACCGAAACTCTCCACCAGCTTTAATTTTTAAACTTCAGCTTGCAAGATAAGCTACCATCATAATTTTGTTGAAGACCAAAATTTTTTTCTGTGTGATCAGACACACAGTAATGAGTCACCTATGGGCTGAGTTGCGCTCCAGCATCTACACCGAGAAAGCACTGATATGTCACTGCGGGGTATTTACTCGTCTGAGCCTGAGCGCAAGACGAAGGAAAAAGAAGCGTGCACGAGCCCTCGACAACTACAGTCATTCGTGGAAGTCCGCAACCACAAGATTAAACAAGTACCTAGCCAAACGGAAGACAGGACTAAAAAGAAGAAAGTCGTTAGCGTTGCCCTATATTACTTTCCACATCTCTATTAGGAGATTAGCAACAATATACTAGCTGTGAATGTGGCTTGTCCCTAATTCAACAAAAATGCGCCTCCCTAGTACAATCAGTGAGAAAGAATTATGGGGAAAAGGAATATCTTCGGACGTAGGGAACTGCTTCAACATGGAAACTGTTATCTAAAATTATTAACTAGCCTACTTCGAAACGATCAGATATATTGCGCCAAGAAGAAGTCCATGTTTTGTAGTGTAAAGCGAGGACCATCCCACACATCCCGGAAGGTAGTAATAGCGATTGGGCTCTAGGATCGCGACTGTTCGGGAACATGCTTCCAAGGGCTTTAGTGCGTCTCTATTCCAGATACTAGGACTAAAGCTGATCATAGAAATTGCGACTAAAGTCCTAAAACCACTCTTTGTTTTTTCAGGGAGCTATTATTTGAGAATCATGGTTCCGCGAAATACATACATATGAGATTCAGAGGACCAGAACTAGATATTCCAGGATGGACAAGGTCCTTCCTAGAACGAGAATCAATCCTAAGCAGGTTACTCACATTCCTGAAACCAAACTCGACAATTCTAGGAGCATTGTTGCTATTTTAGAAAAACTAAAACCTGTATCCAATTTGTGCTATATGTTTCTTAGAATAGTAATTTCTGGTAAGTAGGTTATGCTAATTCCTGTGATAGTACGACTGATAAATTATAAGTATTCTCGCATTTAGTGAAGTCGTCTAGAATCACCAGTCATGCAGGAGAGGTGTGCAAGTTATTTAGCGCTCTGAAACGCAAGGTTGGGAAGTCTCGCTGGAGTTTTCCAATGAGAGGGCTTGTGTGGCAGCATCTGGCATGTTATGTGACTTTCTCAGATGGAAAGAGAGTATAGTTAAGTCGTGGAGTTACTAGCGTGTGATTACCTCTCTTAAACCGCACTCGAAGCTAGTAGTTATAGAACTTCCAACGTCTTAAACACTAGTAGCAGGCAGCAGCACAGCAATTGTTAGAATCCAATTCGGGCAACTGAGACTCAGTCACCTTAGGTACTGCCGCAGAGCCTTCCAGCCTACACATTTAAACAGCTTATTAAAACTCATAGAATAAACTGCAGGAATCGTATAATAAGAGCTGGACTCACTCTCACTTCAATCTCCTCACAAAATACCAGTTTATAAAAGTCTCCAACAGGCCAATAGAAGAGCACACCCTGGCTAATTTCCATTTCAATAGCTGGAAACTTGACCATAATCTTATAGCAGCAATATCGAGTCATTTTAATTTTATTAGTATGCCTAATATTCTCTGCGTAACTCCCTACTTACTGTTTGCGGTATTCCCATTATCATTAATATCAATACAATTCATAATACAAGGTAAACCAGATAATACCTTACTGATTATTTCTTATAGGGCGTTGCCTTCGTCTTTCTTGATGAATCTATGATTATTGCCTATTCCTCACTTTTTATTAGTGGTTTTCTCCCGTACACTCTAGGAACGGGCTGCACATACTCAGCTATGCGGCGATGTCCCGCCGTGCCAATCCACCTATATATCACTGATGAACGGGTCATATTGCTATATCGGAAGTCTCAGACTCTGCTGACATTCCCGAACCTCGATGAGATCACCATTATAGCAGACGAGTATATGATTGCCTACAGGGAAGCTAGTTCGCTACATGGAAAATGAACTGAACACAGACCAGATCCGGGAAAGTCGGCCAAGGAATGCCTCCAAAGCCAAATGACACACTGAAGATAAGCAACTTGAATCCTCTCCGTGTGAACCTGTGCCATAACACATAACGGTTTGTCTGCCGCCTCTTGAGAAGATATAAATATGTATGCCATCTTCATCTGTTCCCACATTGATAGTCATTATGTTGTGGGGGTGATTCTTTTGGCTCGCTAAGATCATACGCAGTTTCTCTCCTCCAGCTTCTTGCTAATATACATCGACTTTCACGCGTCTTCGTGTTGTCGTCCTCGCGATGCATTGGTGTCTCGTAGAGGTGAAGGAGGAAATTGGTTTTGCAAGTCCAGGCTGAGTAGTAGTTTGGGCAACCAGGAAGTTTGCAATACCATACCCAACGTCTACTGGGAGGTAGGGTTGAGTTTTCGGTATCAGTATCGGAATCGGTCAGATAGTCCGCAAACGACTGAGCAGCAATGCAACGGGAAACGAAGCTCTCTGTATTATCATTTAGGTCGATGCTCATTTCTTCTAAAGTTTTTGTAGTTCTTATCGTCTCGATGTCCGATTCAGCACAACTTCCCATTTTCGAGATCAGGGAAATTACAAAGCTAAGAACAGAAAGATTTGGATCTAGAATCGAAAAGTTGATTATCTGCGAAATGAAGTTTGAAAAGGGAGCAAAGCTGACAGTCTTGTGGGAGATCTTTGATATGCGGGGTTCGGGTGCACATGAGACTTGACATTTATCAACCTCCGCTTGCCTTGTATGCTATCTATCTCAAATATGGTCCCCTATAACTGGCTGCTTGACGCCCATCTTTTCTACATGCTACTGTCGGCATGCCTTATAGCAAATCTATTCCCAGGTATATAGACCTTGTTCGCGATCCGAAATCTACCTAGAGAGAATATGTTATCGCAATTAGCGACAGGATTCTGACCATCCTTGTAAAATGCACAGAATTAATGTATTATATATGCTGTTTTCAACTACTCAGTTACAAAGCTCACTACAAATAATGATATTCATTGGTTAGGTCTACACCCCCTTGCTAAACATCCTGTTAGCCGCGTGCTGAATGAAACTTGTTAGATCCAGCTAGGACCAGACCTCTAAGGAGTTCTCCTTTTTGGTCTAGTCGTCTAGTCGACTTCCATCAAAACTCCATGTGTTGCGGCCAAATTCATGCGTCGAGAAACAAGAGCCTATCAATCCCTGGAAAGCAGACCTCTTGCAGTGCATATCTGGGTGAAGGATTGCTCTCCCTTCTTTTTCAGTTGCCAACGATCCTAGCTAGTAGAAACCAGACATATAAATTGGAGCTCGTTCATGCTCATAGATTGTAGAATTAGATCTCTGATAGTCATTTCTCTCGGTTGCCACAGAATCTTCCTTCCTCATTACATACCAATTTCTAGCCTAGGTGAGTCAAGTTCCTTTATTTTAGTTTATCAGTGCTGACTAACTTAGTCTCTCAGTCATGTCTGGGTTAAAGAACTCTGGAAAGAAAGCGGTCGATGTTATCTTGAATCCGCAAAAGGTCAATGTTGCTTTCCAGAAATTTACTAGGCCTACCGTTGGAGCTGGCAAAACTACATTCCCGACTTCTCAACGGGACTTGAAAAAAACATCGGGTTCTACTTCGACCTTGCCGACCACACTTGTCAAGTGGGGAAAACGCACGGCCGTTTATTTACTCAATGCGTCTAGGCTTTAATGAGTGATCTATTCATTAGCTTTTTTCATGCTCCTTCCTTCCTCTTTAATTCTTTCTTCGTCCTTATGTTGTGTCGCCTGTAGACCAGAGTTGAAGGCCCTTCAGATCAGTAGATCTAGCCTTTAGTTAGTTGGATAAAACTTTCTAATAATAGATCACCGTGACCAGTCTGTGGATCACATAGAAGGTGAAGGCGGGGAATTAAGCTGACCTTACCTATCTCATCCCCAGCCGACTAGAGAAAATGTAGCTCCACCTTCAGTGGTCAACTTACAAGTAAACCCCATCCCCGTCAACGTCTTTGTGCGCCCAATGTTTTGCCTCTCATATTATTTTTTTGAATAATGGTGACATTTCCTCAGAGACTCACCATTGCTAGGAGTGTATCACACATCCCCTGTTTCTGCAAACCGTGGGTCTGTTTTGGACAGCCTGCTATATCTGTTTCATCCCGCCATCATTTATCCACCAGCCCACCAGCACTCCACGAGGAATTCTTTCGACATACATCACGACGATGGATGTAAGTTAATTCTATGATGTCTCCGGTCTCAATTACTGAATATCAGTTAGATTCAACGAGACCGACCGTTTAAACGAACGATTCGTCAAGTTTCGACCAACAGAGCTCCAACGGATTGCCGGCGAAGCACTGCAACAAGACTATTGCCCTGATATTTCTAAGCTTGCAGAGGGAGGCTTCAACAAAGTGTTTAGTCTACGAGCAAGGAATGGTCGTGAGGTGATTGCACGAATTCCCACTCCCATTGCCGGGCCTCCGCATTACACCACCGCCAGTGAGGTGGCGACGATGGATTTTTTGCGAGCTGTTCTCAAACTGCCGGTGCCGGAGGTCTTGACATATTCAGCAAAATCGGACAATCCTGTCGGAGCAGAGTATATTCTGATGGAGCGGGTAGAGGGGGAGAGTCTTGCCTCGCGGTGGTTATCCCTCACAACCGACGAGGTGAAAGACGTCATGGCACAAATCGCAGATATAGAGAGGAAAATTTTTGATTTCCATTTTCCTGCGTATGGAAGCTTATATTACAAGAAGGACCTTGACACGGAAACCCAGATACCAACCATAGAAAATTTTGTTATCGGCCCTGTGTCTGCCCGGCAGTTTTGGCATGGCGAACGAAGCAAAACAGAGATTGACCGTGGGCCCTGTAGGTGTTCTCTTTTCTCCCTTCCTACTTTTCTCTGGCTTTTTAGAAAAAGAACCGACGTGAACTGGGCTAATTATTGCCGTAGGGCTTTCAACCGTGGACTGTGTTACCTCCGCGGCTCGCCGAGAGATGGCTGTCATTCAGCATCACGCCAAAGCTCAGCCTCGCCAGACATTCCTTCTACCAACTAACTATGACATTCATCCCTCCGAGCACAGCTCGTTACTTTCGCGATTCCTACAGTTGGCGCCTTATTTAATCCCACCGGGTTCTTCTAGCGCTCCGACACTAAGACACCCCGATTTGAGTCTGAGTAACATTTTATTGGCACCTGGATCCACCAAAATTGTCAGTATCATTGATTGGCAGGATTCTGTGATATTCCCGCGCTTTATGCAAGCAGGCTATCCCGCGTTTTGTGAGCATGACTACTCCCGGCCTCAAAGTCTGCAGATTCCATCTCTCCCTGATCATTTCGACGAGATGGGTATCGACGAACAGAGACAATCCAGAGCCATTTTTCGCTTAGAAGAGGCCAACCTCTACTACACAGCCGCGACAGGTATATATAACGACCAACACATGGATATTTTGAAACTTCCTCATTTCGGAATGCTGCAGTATCTCCTTCGCCAGACAGGGTACCCTTGGGACGCAGACGTAATCAATCTACGTGCTGCGTTAGTAGGCATTACGACTCCATCGATATGGAGCAAAATTTCCTCGGCAGTTTGTCCGGTTGTGTTCAGCGATGAAGAACGAGAGGCAGCTATAGCAGAATCGCAGGAATGGAACGAGTCGGAACAGCTATTGTCCCGGGTTAGAGAACACCTCAATATCGACCTGGAAGGCGGCACCGAGCCGGACAATTTTGAGCGGGCAGTAGAGGGCAATCGTCAGTTCCGAATGGAAATGGTTAGGCAAGCAGAGGCAGACCAACAGGAGATCTGTTGGCGTAATTGGCCGTATAAGGATAAAGAGGACAATAGCATGCCTCCTCAGAGATAAATGGTGCGCTGTAACATCAGCTTTAATGCATTCTGGTGGTCCTCTGAACATGTGAAATGGTCCTAAGTGTGCCTAATAGCAGAGGGTTACATTGCCTTTGTATCCGTATGCCTATTCGATCTAAGAACCTCTATCTGTAAATGCGACGGTGTTAGTAAAGTAATAATCAAAAACTAGCCGTCGACAACATTTTGGGAGACGAATCTCTCGGCTTCCCTTCCGCTCCATTGATAGTGGAGCATAGACCAGAAAGAACTTCTATAAATCCCCAAGTTCGCTTTAACCATCCTCTCTAAAGGATATCAATAACTCAGCAAGCCATAAGCTTTAGCTTTAGCCACCAACACAATATAATTTCCAAAATTTGGCTTAAGAAATATTAATAGATCCTGGCAGGAACAGCAGCAATATTATAGCTAATAAGCCTTAGCCGCCTAGACTTTTACTTCCTTTGATTGAAACTGAGCCCCCCCAAAGCCCACTCAAGTAGCACTGTTGAGATTACTTTCTACGTCTACGAGCGAGATAAGTGGCGGGTGGCCTATATCATAGCAGTAGATCTATCCAATCCCTTAGCTTTTAAGCAGATAATATAGAGGTATAGAAGATAAAAAATAATTCTCTATAATATAAAAATATAAACTATTATAGTATTATCCAGCTTTTAAGCGCCAATAGCCAATAGGCTTAATATATTATTACTGATTTTGCGGGAGATCAAGAACTAAATAGATTAGAAGCTAATTTAATTATCTATAGCCTAATAGTAATCTAAAAAAAGCTACTAATAGTTATCTCTTAGATCGAGTATCTTAAGTAAAGATTCATGATTTATTCAGGGGGATAGGTATGTTCTCTTAAGAACTATGTCGGCATATTATCCTATAGGAGATATGCGGATTAGATTATATTAGAAACTGTCATAAGAGAGTGAATATATGAGAGACTGGGGTATGTCCTACCCGGGATAGGTCGGGTAGTACAGATTACATACAGTCACAGAAATTCGGTACTGAGATATCTGTTTTAGGATATGTGGGATCTTGTCTCCATCTTCTCTTGAAAGATCTCGGTATAAGATCGTTAACCTGTCTGCATACACTACACATCCCCGACTGTATCCCGAGAGTGGTTCTTTAGATCGTAGGGAGGCTCAAGTAATCAGTCACAATATCACTGTATAGCAGTGAAAGAAGTGACCCATCATATCTAAAGTGTTCGCTGCGAAGGATTTGAGCTCATGTATCGGGCTATAATGCAGTCTCTCGAACCATCACTCCTGCAGTCTAGAAAGCAAGTTCAACTTCGTCCTCACAAGACCAACCGAAGGGTTTGCCCCTCTCTTGCTACAAAATACAAAGGAGCACTCGGAGCAATTATAGCAGAACCACGGTTTGGAATCCTGTCACAGAGCATACTATATATTATTGCATATTAGAGTATGGTTTTTGTATCTCGTGGCAAGAGTGAGTTCTGAAGCGGATCTGCTCTATAGCAACTGTACACTGTGGCCAATCTTAGAAATATGAACGGCCTAGAAGCAGAATCAGTAGCTCTGTGCCTCAGGAATAGAAGCGCTATTGATAAGATTTAATTAGACACAGCGAGCTGGTGTATTTTTACGGTGTGTGAACCGTGAGCGTATCTGACGCTGATGTTGATGGACAGCGGTGGGTAGGCAAAATGAATTTAGCTGTATGGTAGTTGTGAGCAGTCAGAAATCATGTAGGGTTTAGCTAGCTTATTGTGCTCAACGTTGAGGATGTCGTGAAAACTACATGTCTCATATTTTTATTTACCTATAACGTCATCCTTGAATCTGGATAATGCCTGTTATTACGTTTATTATCGCATCTGGCACCTATATCAATCCAATGTAGCAGAAGTATATTTAAAAGTATCTAAACAGCTGATCTGTTTATTCGCCAAGTATTAATTAACATCGCTATGACAGGCGCTCATATCACCTGCATGAACGACCTCTGGTACTATATGGATGCCCAAGCGATGGATTTTCTACCATGTTTAGACTAACTGCAGATAGAAAATAGCCGAGTCTCAATTCTTGCTCCGAACTGACAGCTCCGAGGTTATTAACTGCATATCTAAATAATTACTGATCAACGGACTGACGTTCGTCCGCTTCCCTGGCCTTATCAGATTCCAGGAACTTCTACCCCTGCACGAGTTTTGGATAGGATCAACCCCGTCTCCACTGACTGAGGAAACCCATTGCTGTAGCTACTGCAAACGCAGCGAATCAGTGTCGACATATCGCGAGCTAGCAAATCGTCTCGCGCATCTGCTTCATAGAATTCATATAGCTCGCAGACTAGCCCAAGCTTGATCGACCTTTGAGTTATGCTAAATCTCCTGAAATAGATCGTCAGCATTTCGGGAGCAACATATATAATACTTGGGAACGCTTCCACTATTGTAGCGGTAGACTCGATCAAGTCTCTTTCAACTTACCCGCCAGAAACATATACTTTGCGTATGACCATGTCTTCGAACCAAGATGAAGCTTATCTGCTCAGAAACCGTGACCAAGCCGAGACTGAACGGTATGTGTTCAGTCTGAGACAAGTGTTTTCATGTTACATCGTTTCTTCTTTTCCTGTCAGGGTGCTAATCAACCACACAGGCTCAACTTCCAACATGACGTACTCAAGAAGATCATGGGTAGTCACATAGCTCATCCCCAACTACCTTTGGAAAAGATCCAAAGTGTTGCCGATATCGCCACTGGAACTGCGTAGGAGTGCATTAGTCGATGTCGACAATTAGGGCAATGGCGCTGACATCTCTCTCATAGAATTTGGCTCCGTGAGCTACAGGACTTCTACGCCACTGCTTCCAACGGTATCAACGGAAAGAGATATCTTCACGGATTTGATATCAGCGATGCCCAATATCCCTCTGATCTCAAGGACATAACGCTGTCCATTCATGACGTCACTCGTCCGTTCGACGAGCAATTTCACAACCTATTCGACCTCGTTCATGTAAGGCTTTTGGTGTTTGCATTGACACCAGCGCAGATCCAGCAGGCTATTTTCAATATAATACAGATAGTTGGTATGTGAAATGGCCATTATCGCAGCAACTACTCCGTCCATCAATCTAATGGCTGTTATTATAGCTCCAGGAGGATACATCCAATGGGATGACCTCCGCACAGGGGAGGTGGGATTCAACGTCCCGCACACTGGACTTGAACCAGATCTTAGTATCATAAACGACTTTGCAACTTCCATGGGGTTCAGTGACCGATTGCCATTTCTGATTAAAGAGCATTTCGAGGAGCTCGGACTGAAGGACGTCGCATCTGCCGAATACTCTTCTTTGAATGAACCAGACGCAACTGAATTGGCAAGAAAGTGGTATGCAGTTACGATAAGAACTTTACTGGTGGAAGTTCTCAAGAGAAAAGGTCTTTCAGAAGAGGAGCTCACTCAAAAGGTACGGGAGTTCGAGCGCAGAACTGCCGCTGCTTTTGAAAAGGGCGTGATCCCTCGTATACTTACTGGATCTATTGTGGGGCGAAAGCCTATGCAGGGATAGAATAGTTTGTATAAGAGAATCCTGTTAGATATGCTCTTAACATCCACAGTCCAGGTTATTATCTATATGCACCGACAGCTAATGCTTTGAATCCTATGGGAAGCGAATTCAGCGAATTCAAAGAGACCTATCACCCTAGTGCCAGTAGAGGAAAGTAATAAACCCGACATAAGTTTTGAACGTAGACATTGGTAGACATTCCGTGTAACTCTTTTTGATAGACGGAATGAGGCATTTTTGTCAATATCTGAAGAGCTGAATGTCAAATAGGAATTGAAAAAGCCGAAATGAACTGTTTAGCTTTCTCTGAAAGGCATCCGAGTCGCCGTGGTTCTGCGCTGCCAAAGCCTACAAGAAAAACGCAGGTCGCGCTCGTGTTATTGATTATACAGTAACTCTGATATTGTATGTGTGCCCTATGGTGTATAGTTTCTGAGTGGCTCGGAGAAGCTGTTGGTTAACAGTAAAACTTCAGATAACTATGTCCTACAGTGGCGCTGACTCTGTTCGAGTCTAGCCAGTGCAGGCTATCTCCCTAGTCTCCTTCCAAGTTTATCTTACAGAGATAATGCATGTTTGTCCCTAAGCTTAATACCTTATTCCTCAAATCATAATCCGTACCCAAAAAGAAATTTTAGTGAGAGAAATGCGAGTTGGAAGCGCTTGACAGGATCACCGGTTTAGCTATTCTTAGCAAGACATACTCGACTAACGGCCCGAACTGTTTTGATCAGAGTCCTATGTGCATATTTCACCTATTATACGTTCTATTAAGCCGACGATTGGTAGTAAAGAAGATGATGTCAGCGCTAGTAAATAAGCATGGTTTGATATTAAGCCGGCGCGAGGATCGGTATGCATGCATAAGCAGGCTTACTCTTCCGTTGCCGGCCAATTTTAACACATGGTTACGCGTTTAAGAACCCGTTATAGTAGCAATATGGTGGAGTTTCATCTAGTGCACTGGTATTCGAGCAATGTTCTAATAAGGCTGGTCTCTTGAGCTTGCTTGATAGTGTGCGGGGCCTGGAGTCGAGCATCGGCGGCTTCAAGCATCGTGTCACTAATTAGGATACTACTGGTCAGCTACATAGCGTACTGACTAGTTATAATGATCATCGGGTGTTATAGGCCTGCTTTTCGGACGGTAATAGCAATATTAGACGCAAAAATTTCCTTACTGGGTATAAGAAGACGTTCCCTTCAAGGATACTCGTGAAGTGATTGCTGCAGTCATTTTCAACAGATTCGGGACTCCCAATGCACAGATTTTGATGCACTGAGTTATTCAATAATGATTTTGGCATTAAAAAGTGCCTCGCTGATAAAGGTACTTTGTGAATATTGGCGGTCAGTAGTTGCACTGGGGATTTTCTTTGTGATGGTAGGGACGACGGGCCGGACTCCACTGATTGACATCTCTCGCCAATGCATTCAATCTAAAGCAAGACGCTCCTTTTTTCTATTCACCTTTATCGCAATTCACAGGGCTATTAGAAGAGGTGAGTCTCCCAGTTTTCACACTGGGGAGGCTTTTCCTCGACGTTTCGTTTGGGACGTTGAAAGATACTGATCATTATCGACTTTGAAACACTCAAGTCGGGACCATGGCTTCCGCAAATAGTCATGAACCACCCAACTCGTTCACTATCAAAACCAATTATCCTATCGTCCAAGATCTGGCTCTATATTTTGGCGTTGTCGTCGACGACACCCTCGACACTACGTTGCTGAAACAGAAGGCAGAAGAACTCATTTGTCACTGGCCTATACTCGGAGGCTTTATGAGCAAAAAAGTAACAATAAGTCATGAGTACAGCATTTTTCTCAAAGTATTTGAAAGAGCTAATCTGTTAGTATCATAGACGAAACCCTATTCGTTTAGTATCGGAAAGAATATCGACGTCAAAAGCCGCATGTTGAATCGTACAGGCAGAGAAAGTTTGCCAATATTGTATGACTGTGAAAGTCGGCAGCCTAGCTCACCACTGGTGTTCTCTGCCAACTCGAGCATCCCTGATACGTTGTTCCATTTCGATGCGCCATCGAACAAATCATCAGAACCTCTATTCACACTAAGGATAACATCATTGCAAGATGTGACGCTTCTAGGCTTCCGCTGTCCGCATTACTTCGTTGACAGTCAAGGTATGTTCGACATCATCAAAACATATGCAGCGCTGGTCTCTGGGAAGCCTATCCCAACCCTTATACTTTCTTGTGACGAAAGATATGATCCCATGTCGAACTCGGTCCCTGTCATGGAGGCACACCCCAGAGACCCAGTGCTAGACTTTGACGGCCATCGAGTTGGGTTGGTATCTACGCTACTTACAGCTTCCCACATGCTGTGGAAAGGGGCGAAAAGGGTAATGGGCATCATTGAGACACCAGAAGAGCGATATGTCTATGTCCCGAAGAAATGGATCGACGATGCTCGACAGCACGCTGTCAAGGAATTAGCAGAGGTCGATGAAACGAGACATGCTGCCGCAGGGTTGACTAAACAGGATATACTCACCGCTTGGTTCTTGAAAGTAAGTTTCAGATCGCTGAAATACGGTTCAATATCATATCTCATTATTTTTTACAATATATAATAACCAAAATAGTGCTCTTATCAAAATTCGACACCCGACAACCGTCCCATAAACTTCTACTACTCCCTCAACTGGCGTTTCGCTCTTCCATCTCTGCCAGATAATGAAGCCTGCCCACGTCACACCGTCTACGCACGTTTGATCCGTTTCGACTCTCTGCGCAAGCTGCAACAGGACTCTCTTGCCCAGAATGCGCTCACCATTCGACGAGCTGTCAACCAAGCGAGAACGCCATCAGAAATCTATAGAGCTCTGAAATTCCTCGAAAACAACTTAACCAACTTTGTCACGATGGGAGGACCCGATATTGATCTCAATCGAGTGCCGATTCTCTCGTCCTCTACGGCAATGCCATTCTGCGAACTGGATTTTCGGGGCGCTTCAACAACAGGTAGTGAAGCGAAGGTGATATATGTACAGCCGTGGGCTCCACTGGCTATGTGCTTGCAGTTTGTGCCATTTTCTATATCAACCAAAGACGGCAAGGGAGGGTACTGGCTGAGAATGGCAAACGTGCCTCAAGCGTGGAAGGGGTTTCCAACTGAGGTTGATGCTTGATTGTCTACATTTGCGTATGAGTACCGGATAGATATTACCCTCAACCGGACATTCCCTTTTGTTTCTGTTTATCTTAAGCTATTCTCTATAATAGGTGTATCCTGCATTGAATCCCACCTCCATGGAACGTAGTATACATATTTTACAGTTTCTCATTCACCCAGTTACTCTTCCAACTCGTCCCACTCTGCTTAAACAACTGCATGATCGGACATCGCCTCTCCGTCTCACTCACAAACTTATTAAAGGTATTCTCATCCTCGATATCCGTCTGCACACGCACATTGACCTCTATGCTCTCCCAATTTCCATTCCCATCCTTTCCCTCCGCCAATACTCCGGTATCGAGATCACCCTTGACTGTAACGTTCCATTCTCCCAGCTTAGCACCGAGGCTCTTCGCGACAAGTGAGCCGGCAACTTGCGTGCAGGATCCGAGACTGCCGAGGTTATAAACCAGTGGGGTGGGTGCACTCTCGTGGCCTTCGAAGAATTTGTAGGCATCGGTCTGGATGAGGTGTGGATGACCATCGGCTTTGATGCTCTGAGCGACGCCGCGACCTGTTCCTGACACGCGGACGGAGAATTTGTTGAAGGATCGAGACGATTGAGAGAATGGTCGAGAAGAAGAAGAGATACGCGAGATTGAGCGCAATGCTACCACGCCCTGGTGATGGCGGAGCATGTGATTGTAGGATATCATAGTGATAAGTAAGTCCAGCAGTGGCTTAGAAGTAGTTAAAACTAGATTTCTAATTAGATAATGTGAGACTGTAGTATGTAGATGGTACACAGAACGAAGAAATCTCAGTGCGACAGAAGTTCTTAAAGGCAATGAGAACTGAGCGATGAGGACCGCCTGGACGTTGCTGGCCACCAAGGTTAGTTGAGGGTAGAAAATCGGGTTTCGGGAGATAATTACTCTTGACAATCCAAGCGTGTTATCTGTTTCGTGTATTTTAGTGTAAGTCGCATTATAGGATAGTTATATAGTGACGGACGGGGACTGGAAGAAGTGAGAAAGTGTAGTATCTCTAGCGATGAGTTTGTGTAATGACCCGGTTGAAAATGGGTCTAGTTAGTATGTCTTTTCTCGTAATTGCTGTTAAGTGCTATATCGAATTGATAAATGTTTCGTTTCATTACACATGTTCATACCTTTTATTGTGCATAGTACATATATATATATACTGCGCTGTCGATTACTAGGTACGTAGTGGACTTCCCTTTTTGGGCAATTACTGATAATGCGGAGCACGATAGCCTAGCTAAACCACTAATCGAGAGTCCGAGACTACTCCAAAGGAATGCGAGTAGAACCTCTAACTATACCAAAAATAGAAAAAAAGAAAATTAATAAGATTTATATTTTTCAAAGAGAGTAAATCTCCTTAATAGCTCGTCATCTCGCGTAGTGGAAGGAGGCTGGCTTACTTTGCTCTCCGGCGAAAGAATATATGGCGATTTTTATATTATATGATGAATGATAAATGCTATTCCTATGGGAATTAATCATGTTTTTCAAATGCAAGCTAAATTTCAAGATTCGCATTTTGATTTCTACTTCTTCGATGCCATCTTTGACGGTGGAAAATAACGTATAACAGCAATGTCTGGAAACTGCACTGCACGGGATTATATTATTATGCGCATAGTTACTAATTGTTAGCTCTGCGCCTATAATCTCGTCAGTCTTGCAAGGGTAAAATGCAGCGCATTCAACCAGCATCTAGCAATCGTAGGTTAAGCGATGAGATGACATACAGTACGGTAACGTATAACTATATCTATGTTCATCACGCGTCCCAATTTACAGGACTCCTAGCATGATGCAAAATAAGTCCGTGCTACTTCGTATACTATTACCATTGTAGCTGGTTGAGTCTGAAACATGTTACGTACCCAGGACTCTAGGCTTATCCCACCGCTATGGTCCCGGAACAGCGACGAGTATGTATTTTTGTGTTAGTGCCGGGGACGTGAAATGGGTCTGGTAGATTCCCGCATAGTCGAACTTTGAAGGGAGACCATCTATTAGTAGAGTTATTCTGAAACACGCCATGCGGATACTTACGCAGGTGAACATGGCTCGTGCGCCGTAAGCCTAAGCCTCAATGATAAATCACTTCCTCGGATCTTCCTGGACTGGGCCGGTTGTAATATAACGAACGATGTTTCTTTTTCATCTGCAATTTGGCGGTAGATGCCGCCGTTTGTCTGTCGAGGACCTCAAATTCAAATCGACGTCGCATCACATCTTCGGATCGCAGTTGAATACGGTACTCTACTCCGTAGTTATGCACGGATTGCATGGCTGACTACCTCATGCATGCTAGGGGCCCCTGCAGGATTTGGTTCCTCTTGTCTGAATCTGCTTTTCAATCTCCTCTGCATTAACGAGGGATTTTACGGCCTGAAGGAAAGAGGACCTGCATAAATGCAGATGTCGTCAGATGGTGATAGTGATAGTGATAGGTAACGGTCGAGTAACGAATTTCTCAAAGTACCATACTTATCCCTTTCCCCACATCTTGCCACCCCCAACTCCAAGGATCGCGAAAGACAAAAGATAAAAAGAAGGAAAAAAAGCTCCAGTTGAGAAGAATATCGAACATTGCTAGAAGAATCGCTGCCGCGTAGTATCTCTCACACGTGGGTCCACCATTCTCGTGTTGGCATCGTCTCGGCGAGAAGCCGCTGCTAGCAAGTATGGTACCATAGTATACTTCGTGGATTCGGTTGAGACGGGTGGCCGTTAAAGTCTACTCTGTATTTTACAGGGTTTCTCACTCATGAGTCTGTACTTTTCCGTGGACGAAGATTGCAAAGTCGCCTTCTGGGCTTTTACAAACTTTCGGGCACCAAGGATAGACGCGCTTGATAAGGGAGAGTCTCCCTATGTAGATGACAGGGGATGAACAGATGAATCAATCGACCGTCTACTGCGTCAAGTCCACTCTTCAGTTCACTTCGCACTGTCATTGGCGTCCTAGATACCTGGAGGAAGCACTGCCTGCGCATAGAGTATACTCATGTTTGACGAGTACGTGTATCTGTTAGGCCGACAACTCAAGAAATCAGCGACATCATCGAAAAGAACTAAGTAGAGCAAACTGCAGAACCAAACAAACTCCCGCTTCCCACCACGGGTATTATTAGGGCCAATCAAAGAAACATCAAAAGAATCTCTATCAGATCCGTAACGGGATGGATCATTCCCGCAGAGATGGGTAAAATAATACAAAATCCAAGGATAAGAACAGAGGACCCCGTTCGTTTCCCGCACAGTAACTTTGGACCTGACTAAATTTTTAGTTCAAACAGAAGCCCAACGTGAAATTCTATTCTTCTCCACCAGCTAAGAGCAGCCCTAGACTAGGATCTCGGGCTGTGCATCCCGTCACGAACTTCTGGGCCCATCACTCGATTGGTTATGTCACCGAACCTTCTAGGGCTGTTGGGTTTGGCGAAACGATACATATTATTATTATTATTATTATAATAATGAGTGTACATCATGTTAATTATTGTTACTATTCTACGCGCTTGGATAACGCGATATGCCCCCTATACTTTCAAAATGATAGCGTACCAGGCTTATGAATAGAATAATTCCTCACTAATGTTAAACCTGACTGGGGACATCATCCCTGATGAGATAATACGGATACATATTCATGCGACTGTAAGTATCGACTATTGGTATCTAGTCCAGATCCGAGCGCAATAATAGGGACTCAGTGGGCCGATTCCGTGCCAAGCTTCATAAGTATGGTAATAATAGTTTCACTTATGACTTCGGTTTGATCCGGTTAACATTCAGGGTCCCTGCAGAGCCCAGGCTTTGGGTCAGGGACACACGAACTCCACGCGCTTTTTCTTTGAAAGGTGCGTCGTGTCGTGTCGTGTCGTCCATCTCCTACGGGCTTGTAGTAGTAGTCTATAGATAATATCTCTCTTATATAACTCATCCAATTGGAATAACTAACTAACTAGATATCTACAATAATCCTCACAACGACATCAAATGATCCAAGTTGCCTCTCCCATGCGCGATTCCCTTTCTCTAAATGCCTATCCCCTATTAACTACTCTCGGAGTAAGCACGTAGAGCAATACCAACCCCAGTAGTTAACTATCTACGTCAGAGCGGCGAGGAAGGAAACCAACCCCTTATGAATAATGCTAAACTTAGAATTTCAACATGGATTATGGTAATTAACATATTATTACTATCTTTGATCCCCCCCTGTTCGTACAGACTCCAGAGTAGGTCTTACACGACACGACTTCCGTGCCGCGATCCATGGCTCAGATGAACAACCGTGCACATTTTTGCGGTGGATCGATGATCGGAGGCCCCTTGAAACTCAAGCGATAAGCAAGAACCTTGGATCGCATGCTAAGGTAGTCGAGTAGGTAATAATTAAAGTGGGTTGATTTGCGACTGGTAATAAATAAATCGGTGTAGATTTCGAATGAATATTGCTTGTTAAGTTAGATATAATATCCGGGCGGAATGGCGATCTCATAGGTTATCTTTTCTTTCGTTCTTTTTTTTTTCTTTTTCTTTCTTTCTTTCTTTCTTTTCTTTTCTTTTCTTTTCTTTTTTCATTGTTGTTCTTGGATCGGTCAGAAGCTACAAGTTTATCTGGGGTTGGGGTTGTATTTTCCACAGGTCTTCAGAGTATTCGATCCGGACTGGAACCGTAGTACCAACTTAGTGCTCTAGGGCCTGGATGTCGATCAGGGTCTAGGGTCCCAGCGTGTTACGGAGGATGCAAGGTGGGTTACGTCGAGGCATCACTTTCACGATAACGGAGACTGTGAGTAATCCGATTCGTCTAGAAATTCTGTGACGGAGGTTGGATGATTTACTGAAGCGCCAGAAAGAAGAGACATGAAGAGTTTCAAGTTCTGAAAGCTTTTTTCAACCCGTTATCTTTCAGGGTATGCGAAATAGTCTATACATGATCGCATAACAACAGAGAGCACATCATAGTCCGGTAGAGTACACCCAGGTGAAACAGTGATAGTTTGTACATGGAATAGCTTTCAATATCCCAGGACACGAGTCTTTGCTCGGCCCACTTCAACCCGAGCACCCAAGAAGTGACAGTGACGCTGTGCGACATCCCTTTTTTTTTTTTATCTTTCCAGGATCTGCAGCAGCCCGTTCCCATAGCCTTTAGCACCTGTCCAATCCCAGCCCTATCATGGGCAATCAAACGTAAACACAACCGGCGCCCCCGTATGCCGCAAACAGTCAAATATAGAGAAACAGCCATATGTATATGAATGTAATTGACCAGCCTATGCCAGGCTGGGAGAGTGAAAAGAGAAAAAAAGAGGCTCTGCCAGAGGATCGATAGTCGACGGAAAAATGAAATAAGCGTGCGCAGGCTACGCTAGATCGAGATAAAAACGGATATCCCATAACCTGAAGGGATATTGCAGCTCCAAATATATGAGCGCCGAGACAAATGGCCAAAGTATATCGAAAAGGTAATGGCAACAGATCGGAAAGAGAGGACAAGCTTCTCATGGCTTCTGGTAGTCATAGTCGTGGCCGTACGGAGAAGTAGAACGAGCAAAGGTGGATTGAGGATCCCAGTGGCCCGGAGAGTTGCCACGCGATGCGGGAGGGGGCCGGGGTGCTGAGAAACTGTAGGCTGGTTGTGTATATTTCGCGTCACGTCCAAAGTAATCGCCGGGTTCCTGGCCTTTACTATCAGAAAAACGCAGCGTGGACGACATCCCAGAGTCTGGCGATGTGACAACCGGATCCGGCGATTTCAGCGACTTGTCTCCGGAGCTCAGCATCTCGTAAGATCGAGGATCCGGAACACTAACCCTAGCATCAGCAGAGACGAATTCGCTTTGGGGTTTGAATAGACCCTTCACGAGATTAACCCATCCCATGATCATGGTAGTTCGCACCAGGAAGATGAAGTTCCAGAGACCACTCAGAGATAGAAGAATAAGTACCGCCAGAACGGTGGCTTCATTTGGACCTACCCCGTGGGCTTTGTCCACGCATGCATTGCGGTCGCCCTTGGTGAGGGCCAGACATACAATCCAACCTGCTGCTTTCTTTTCCATTTCGGGCGAAAGCCTTAATGAGTTATCCATTCTGATGAAGACAACTGCGAAGAAGATCACATTGCCAATGATAGTCAAAACAATTGCAATTCCTCGCCATTGCAGCTGGATAACTCTGCGCACGCGCCTGTACGCCTGCCGTGCAGTAGTACTGCGAACGCTGCCGGAGTAGGATGGCAAAGCCGAGCTGTTGGTCGTCGTGGCTTTGTCATCGAAAAAGGACCTGACATAGATATGAATGCAGTAAATGAGAGTGGTCATCTGCAGCAAAAGAGCAGCAAAAGCGAATACCATCAGTGGAATCCAGTAGTCTCTCAAGCTGTTGGCGTGGTTGATATGGCAGGTATTTCCGAAGCGGTAGGACACGCCAGTAAAGACGAGCATGAGCGCCAGACCAATAGCTGGAATACCCCATCCGGCCAAGAGAGCTGCTGCCATGAACTTGGGTCCGATAAGAATCTCCCAGCAGACTTGGAGATGAAGAGCGACGGTACGGAGGAAACCTGCAGACATCCAGTCAATTTTACTTCAAGAGAAAGGAGGACGGTATCTGGCATACTCCACATGATGACAACCCAACCACCAAAGAGGAGGAAGGACCCCGTAAAAGCACATGAAAGGTCCGATCTCATATCATTGGGTGTAATTTCATTATAACATTGATTTGGCTTAGAGCCAAGAGGGATGATGAAGGCAAGCTAAAGGCAGGCCATGATGTTAGCTTAGGTCGTAAACGCAAGATTGTGATGTATATACCTCCATAAAACAGATGCCCAGGGTGAAGCAAATACTCAAATAGTGGCGATGCGTCCATTTTGCAGGAAGGACAGCATACGAGGCGAGAAGAAATATGCTGAGCGGGAGAATTGCGACGTTCAGCCAACTCGCTACTTTTGTATTGCTATTCAGATCTAGAGCGTATTGTCAGCCGTGGCACATCGTTGTAACGTCGCATTGGCACTATCCTACCTGTATATCTCCAGTCTGACGATGGGCATGGCAGACAGCAAGAAACTGCGCCCCGGGCCGTCTGAGTCGTTTCGCAGAAGCGTCCGTCGATGACTGGAGGCAGTCAGCATCCGAGCCCAGTAATATGACCCTGTAGACAAGCACATACATCCACCCGTCTCGGGAAAGAGACTCTCCTGCAGGAATGGAGCCGGGCAGAGCCCATTCTTCGCCTGCGTCGCCATCGTGTGCTCCCCAACGTCAGGTCTGGTCGTTCGCTCCTGGGTGTTGCGTGTCAATGTCGTAGAGGACTCGCATGATCCTCTTGGGACAGGCTGATCGTGGCCGTTCTTGCGCGTAGATACCGCGCGCAGAGCGTCGCAGTCAGCGCAATTGATCCCTCAACAATGTTAACCTCCGGGGTCTCCCATGCGGGGAAAGCAGCCCGGGCAGGAGAGGGCAACGAGCAGAGATATAATTGTCTGCACCGGCTGTCAGAGCGCTCTGAGGCGCGTCCCAGTGCACGAGGCCATTGTGTCCGTGGACAGACCGGGGGGGCTTGGACCAGGGTGTTCCATCTACCCAAGGCCCCAAGCAGACGTACAATCTGGATCAAAATTACCGCCATGTCACAGACAAGCAGGTACGCGTTGAGTATCCTATCAGAGCCACCGGCGGGGGCGGTGGTCGAGATCGAAGATGGTTCAGCATCGCGGCGTATAGCGGCCCTGGCGTCGAGATGCTGGCGCAAGAACTCCACCAGCGGATAGATAGCCTAGATAGACTAGACACTCTTGGAGTAAACGCAGGGGACTCGAACAGAGCGTTCCTAGCCCGTTACACGGAAAGACGGCTCCGCTGGCGAGAGCATGGAGACTGGGATCGTAATCGATAGATGGAGAGAGTCTGGTGGATAAACGGATAGTTAGTCGCTTTTAGTTCGAACCAAGTGCGAGGAGGGGCTTTGAGCCCTGTGCTCGCCCGGTCTCCCAGGGGCCGCGAATAAGCATCGCATGCCACAGTCTTCGTGTGCTTGCGCTCTTCTCGACTGCCGTTGGAGTAACGGTCGATCTCAATTGATCCTGAAGCTATGCGATTCAGCATTTGTGCGCCCCCAATCTCCGCCGTTTGTTGCGGTAACCGTCAACGTGAGGTCGGCATATCGCATCGCAGACCATGACCGTACTCTACTCTTCCATGCGCCAATAATCTCAGCTAACTAGCAAACTAGACCTTATTTCTGCTTTCTAATCGTACCGGATGGCCGGCTCACTGCTTGAAACAGGCATGATCTTCTGGCTCCCCCCGGTGTCTTGGTTGTTCCCCGTCTCGGGCAACGACCGGATCTCCCGTTGTACCCAGAGAGAGAAAAAAAGGACGCCAAGAGGGGAAGGGGATCCTTGTTAACAGAGTCAGTGCCGCAGCGACGCCCTTCGATATACGTTCCAGACGCACAGTCTTCTCTTTCTTTTCTCAAGGCAGGATGGAGCGCCCCGTGCCACTGAGGCCGGGCCAAAGACACTAGTAACGATGGGCTGGAGTCGAAATAATAATGCGAACAAGGATCGACTCATGTACCTGCCTGACCGCACGACGGTGTAACTCAAAATCGGGGATTAGAGTATTACGCCGCAGACGTTACGGAAATGCTCCCACGCAGAATGCAGTGCTCCTGGGATGCTGTGACGAAGGATCACGGACCCGACGCCAATATCTAGCCTTAACTACTGCAGGGTGACTAGCGATGGGATTCGTTGAAGCACCCAGCAGAGCAGAACCACCAGTCCACCGAGATTTGATCAGAATCAAACCATTGTTACCTGACACTTGAGCGTTGTGCCGTTGTGTGTCTCTGGTCCAGGGACTGGTGACTTCGAAGTCCCGAAGAACACCAAGGAAGCTTTATTAGACTACCCTGTGTACCGTCGGCGGTCAAGGTTCGCATATGCCGTGACTCGTTGGAAACGTGGACTGTTGAAGATCACAACCTTCTGGTCAACCTTTGACAAACGGGCTCTTTCATGGTGAGCAAACAGACTTTCGGGCGTCCATGGCTCGGGGGAGTATACCTCGAATAGTTAGTTACCGCGTCCATTTTCCGGTGACGCTCCCACGCGCGCTTAGCAGAGAGAAAATAGGCTCAGCCATGTGGTTCTCATTGTACTCTAGACGTCACAGACTCAGAGGAACCTTTGTCCCATCTCCACTGTACCGGGACGGACTTCTTGATGGCTCGTCTACAGCAATTGGCAAATGCATAAGCATTGAGATGTATTTTTGAAAAAACAAACGGTCCATGGATCGGTAATTCTCTGTTTCCGGGGTACAATTGATAATCTTGCGGGGTGTGGAAAATGGCGCAAACAGGAGCCTCGGAGCAATGAATATCATCTGAAAGACCTTCTAGATCCAGAAATCTCCGCGAACTCTATTCTTATGGACGGCTTGTTGACATGGGGGTGCACAACAAGCGCTCAGGATAATAATGGCCCTGATAGACGCTGGTAAGTGTTATTTGCTCATTACATCCTTTCTGCAGACACGCCTGGAAAGTGGGCAAAGCGCATTCCATGGGCCTCCACGACTGATGTGTTTACAAATCACTAGGAAGCTTATAGTTATATTCCTCATATCTTACACGCGGGATCGAGTAATGATGAATGGTTGAGATCAGTCTTCTATGCGTGCGTCGAGTTAGAGTGCGAACGGATGGAGATCTAGAACTCCGGCTCCTCACGTATACATTTTGGCATCATAGATACTTGACCTTATCAGACAGACTTTTCTCAATGGGGCTAATTCCAACGAAGTCCTTGGAAGACGGGAGGGGGAAGAGAGAAGGGCAGTATACGGAGTATATTTGACTACGGAGTCGATGCGATTGCGAAGATCCGCGGCGGCTCCAATGCTGCTTATGGCCATGAGAAGAAAAAATAATGACTGTATATTATTGGATAGTTATCGAGAGCCTTGTGCATGTTTCTCGCCATGTGGGAATAGGAGTTCGGCAGATGGACCTTGCGTTGTATCCGGTGTTCGATCTATGGTATGCGCTTAGCTTGCCAATGGATTGCTTGGGAATGTTTTAGGGCTGCAAGCAACAAGAAATCATGAATTGACCGCCATTGCGCGACAACTAACTACTTCCCCCGATCTCTCCTCGCGCCAGTTTCAGTCTTGCGGCTCTGGTACTTTTCTGACGAGTATTTCCGAAGATAAGGATCGCACACGAGGACGGGACTATTCTTTCAGTCTCACAAGCTGCAGTTCTGTACGCATGTCGCCGCTACTGTAACACAGAATGCATGCAATGTTGATCCGAAGAAAATGTCAGCAAGGACGCGCATGTTTCATCGGTATAGCCCCATGTCAAGAGAAACCGAAGATATCCGCCGTTTGGCTAGAGAAATCTTCCGCGTCTTGGTACCACCGTCGATTCCTATGACGCCTACAATTCTCGTTGATTATGGCTGATCGATTCTTCCAGAGTGTGCTACAATGATGCCCTATTATAGCCGTTCCCGAGACGGACTCGAGCTGAATATTTATCAACAGGGACAGTTTATTCGCAGACGAATCGTTTTAGATTTTTGAGCCTTCAGCGTGGTGGATGTCATCTCATTTTCTGTCATATTCCCCCACTTCCAGCTGCAGGATAATAGGTCTATCCCTTGAGTGACCTGCTCTACTCTATATTATCATCAGCCCAACACTGCTCTTTTGCTATGTATTATTATTACCCTATACCACGCTGGGCTCGTCTCGGAATCGGTCAGATCTCCTTGGAAAGTGTTTGCGGGAGCGATGGGGGCCGCCGTCGTGATCGCCACACCCGAACAAAACACTTCATGACAGTCCCACTGGTGGAGATACCGAAAAGCACAGACTGAAAAGCCGTCTGATCGCGATCTGTCACTGGGAAGTTGGAACCGTGTCCTCGAGGCTAGAACTGTCAAAGTGAGCAATACGCCCCAGCCTTCGCGGGTCGATCAAGCTGTCTAAAAGAACCTTTGGTTTTTCTTTACTCCATAGTCGACCCTACTGATCTGTTTGGCCAGTTCGTAGATCACTATCCGCCATCACTGCTGAGTTATGAACCAATAGAGATCACCGCTGCTGAACGACAAACAGAATTGGCCCTGTCGCAAGCGCTCGCCAGAAATAAACTGTCCAGTGAGTCGTGACACTGGGTTTTCTGACAGATCATGGTCCCAGCACCATCACACATATTGTGTGTCACTGAACCCCAATGCCATGCACACGACACATATGGTACAGGTGGATTTAGACTACTGTCATAGACGGGTATCCCGCCAACGTATGAAACCTACAGGCCCGAGAGAGTCCAGGTCGGCTCAGGGATGCGATCACATCTATCCAACTAGTCTCTGTTCACCGCCAATCAAGACACATCCAAGAGGTCTTTTGTTTTCACGCTTCATTGGCCATGGCCCGTCCCGGTTTCCGAGAAAGCTTTCAGCTTGTCAGTCATCTTCTGACCTTCGGCGACGCCGATTCACACTCTGCAAGACATTACTCGTGGCAATTGCCCGAGATCTTCAACCCCAACTGAATTTTCTAAACGGTACAAAAAAGAAATCTATTGGAAAATAAGAAGAGACCGTGATTCCCATGCTATGTCTTACCCGAATAAGTCCGTGCAACGTGACCCAGTGGTATGTTTATTCGCAAAATAAAATACACTCAGTGGGTTTCCTTTTTGTGATCCATCTCAAATTGTCAGTCCCCAAGTTCCAACAATCCGAACCGAGTCCTTACTTAAGCGGGGGATATCCAATCTGTCGGCATTACTTAACTACCACCACCACGGTCTCGCTACTACTAACTATTTGAAATCCAATCCACAAGCTAAAACTTCCCCGACTACAGTCCTTTTTCAATAGTCGCTGTCGCATAGTCCTCTTCGTTTAAACATGTCACTCCACAGCGTACACAGTACATAGTGTATAGCGCAAATGAAACAAGAAAGAGAATTATAGCCGAGATCCACTTTGTGGCTTGACGTCGGAATATTTTCTTGTACAGTAGTTTTCTGGGACAAATCTGCAAGGGTTTTCGATCAAAGATGGCTTCCTGCAGAATATAAGGTAATAATAACCTTCCGCGTTTCTCGCGAGAGATTGATCTATTTTTAGGTACGTTTGGGGGTAAGTTATCTAGAACATATAGATAGGTACCTAGTCATGGTATAAGATTTCGGGAATTTCTCCCGACATAGGAAGTTCAATACTCTTTCGCAGAATAATATGATATGTCGACTATCGTAGACATTTTGAAATTATTGAATCCAAGGTACTTGTTATTAGTATATCGAAAACTGGGCCTTACAAACTTATGGCTCCGGAAAAAAAAAGCAGCAGCGTAAGTAAAGCTCGAGGGTAGGCACATCGTCCTTTCCTTTCAGCTAGCTACTCATCTGATCGTTTTTGGACATATATCAGAGAAGATTGTGTCAGCTCTCACGACTTCTATGGGGACGACGAGCTACAAACCTGCTGCAATCCGCTGCTCCTATCCTATACAAACCGGGTAGCAGCTAGCAACGGAAAGCCACCTAGATCCACCTATATGGGGATCAAGAAGGATGGGAGTAGGACCATGGAACGGTTTAATTAGGGATTCAGCTCAGCTGCGATATTGGGATAGAGTCAATGAACATAAATAGTTGATAGATTTCGGTGTCCTTTAATTCTCCAAGTAATTAAGAGATTATTCCCGTTTTAAATGCTGCTTCGGAATCTTTGCTTGCGTGATCTTAGATCTTCACGGATTGAAGAATGGTGATTTATACTCTGATACAATAATGCCTCGCAAGAGTAATTAGAGTAGAACACCGTAGATAAATCCCCAGACATGCTCAGAAGACTCTTCATATTCTCAACTTTTTACATAAATGAAGTATATCACCCATGCTCTTAGTATGAAAGTATGTAATTATAAGCTAGAAGTACAAGTATTATTATCTTGCTGGTTAATTCTGACTTAAGAACATAAGTGCCATATCGTTGAGATCCTATCATGATTATTGTCAGAAAAATGCAATTTATCTCTTACTTGCAAGTTAGGTAGTTACTGAAACGTATACCCCGTTCGAAATCGCCTGAAACATATTGTATTGCATGTCGCATATCCTCATCGACGAGGACGCATTTCCAATTCGTTGTCTCCCAAGTTAGTCTTAGAGAAGAACAATCTAACTCGATATCTATCATTCTGAATGCGTAGTGTACTTTTTCTGTGAGTTAGTGCGATTACAGTCGTCTTTGACCGAGATGATCGGTTTATATTTCAAGAACTCACTATTGTTCAAGTGAGAACATGATATTCTGTTTTCTAGGCACGTTAATCTCTATACTCTATCTGGTCTAACTCTAACGCATGACGAAACATTTAACACAAAATATAGGAAAGACATCGTGAAAAGGCATATTGGTGCAATTTAAGGGACATTCAGCAGTAATGACTCATCAGACGTTCTTTCTTAAGCAAGATGAAGTCTGCGTTTCCACTTCATTTGAGTCTTCTTAAGGGCTCTCTGTGTCCGTTCGAGTGGATAATTGATCGGGGACTCTCCACCGGTGAATATCAGAAAGTCATACAAGAACGCTCCCACAAGAGCGCCACCGAGAGCACCCGCCCACGGTCCATAGAGCCAATACCAGCTCTTCGTGAACAGCTCACGGCCATGGCCTAGCAAGAGCAGGGCCAGTCGCGGGCCGAAGTCACGGCTCGGATTGAGCGCTCCTCCAGTCTCGTAGGCGAACGTGACAGACAGGCAGGTGATGATGAGGCCGACAATAAGTGAGTTCATTCCGGCTCCAGGTGGTGCATTCTGATCATCTCCAAGAGCCAGAAGTGTGATTATTAGAATGCCAGCCCCGGCGAATTCGTTGAAGAAGGCTGTTACAGGCGTGATCCATGGCGATTGTGGGCCAGTGACAAAGCTCCCTACGATACCATCCGGGTTGGTGCTGAGGTAGTGCTGGATGGGGCCATAGTAGATACCGTATGCGGAGATTGCGGCCAAGAAGGCTCCGATGAACTGCGCTCCAAAGTAATCTGGTAGCTTACGCGTAGGAAAACCGCGGTAAAACCAGAGCACAACAGTAACTGCCGGATTGAGATGCGCACCGGACACTCCGCCAGAGATATAGATAGCCATCATGGTAGCCAAACCCCAAGCCCAGGCGGTGGTGTTAGGATTGCCTGCATTGGCAAAAGTCACGGCCAGATCGGCGCAGAAGCCGACAGTGAGTTGGACATACACTGCGAGGAACTCAGCAAGTGCTTCGCGATGGTGTGTTCGGATAACCGACCAGGTGGTGTGGTGGTTATGGATCTCATCTTCGACAAGCTCTGCCACCAACGGATGGAGATCCTCCGGAACATTCTTCTCATCGATGTTAGAGTCCGTCTGGTCGCCCAACAGTGGCGATCTCTCGTCAGGAACGTCCTCAAGCACGTCGTCATCCTGATCCTGCCGCGCATCTTCCACTTGATCTTCCGTGAGTGGCTCTCCTTCTTCGACCGGCGTTAGCTGGTCTACCGGCAAGCCCGAAGTTGCTGCACTCTTCGATCGGTTTGAAGAAGGGCGAATCGAAGACGATGAGCGTCTCGTGGACGCTGCGTCACCGCTTAGGAGCTTCTTTACCAAGTTAGCCTCACGTCGCCTGCGAGCATCCGCAACCTGCGCCGCAATTTTCCGAGGGTTAGTACTCTTCTGAATCCTTCCCTTCTCAAGCTCACTCAGGTCCACGTCCAACCCAAGTTTCTGGGAGTTCTCTGCTGGCACCTCAGGCTTTGATAGCAGTTCTTCTCTCGTCGGTACCATGCCCGGTCGCACCACGCGCGGTAGCGGTTTGGCCAAGCTCCATACTGGTTTCGCGCTGGAAGCCTGATCGTACTCCGGGTTGAGGTCGGCATAGCCGGGCTGGACGAACGGTTCATGAGCCCGCCGGACCTGAGGCGTGTCGTCTGGGCCAGCAAAAGTGAACTTCCCCTGCGTCCGCTCTGCCAGCGAAGTCGGGTGAGAGAGAACCGAAAACCTACCGCTCCGTCTGGAGGTCCCGGAGCTGCGCCGTCGGCCACCTGAACCAAGTGCCCTGGGCGAGTCGGCGGACGGCTGTTTTGTAGGCGAGGCTGGTCGGTCCTGAGAAGGAGGTGCAGGTGTCTGCGCCTCGTCTCTTGTGCCGGCCTCTGCAGACTGTATGCATCGCAGTCAGTAATCATTATTGCCTGCTAGCCTGAGATCCGACTGGGACTCACCCCCGACTGTCTGGTGTTCTTTGAGCCCATTGTTCACTTGGGATAGAGATAGTATGCACACAGGTTCGTCTGAAGTTCAACGCTGTAACACTGAATCAGTAGGGGATAGTGGCAACAGTTGACGTCAATGCTTACCGGTCAGTAGATAAGAAAGACCATGAAGAAACAAAAAGACAACGACGAGACAGCGGGGGAGACGACAGCTCAAATAACTACGAGCATGCCTACTCTAGCCGCCCTCCAGGACCTTGCTAGAGATCTGAAATCTGCAGTCTGGCGTAATCACCACAGGCCGATCAACGGTCGTGCTCATTATCGTTGGAGGGATATGTCACGTTGTGGATCCCTGATCGGCTCAAATGGAAGATATCGAATATATATCAAGAGTGTGCCGATCGGGAAGTCATTATTGGATGATATGTACGTGATGGGACACTCGAATGGGCCCGCTACGGTAAAGAGTAAACAATGTTGCGCTTTGGCGTAAAGTATAAGAACACTTACCTCTCTTCCGCGGTAATCCGAACGCCAATCTGCTTTCTATTTATCAAGAGGATGGATGATAACAGATGATAACAGACATCAAAGAGTGACAGCGAAAGTACAGTGTACTTATCACGTGACACAATGCAGACTACCAATACCAGGGCAAACATCGAGAATTAATAGCTCCCCTCCAAGAACATCTGGGACAATACGTGGGCTCGTATGGAATGCACTCTTTCTACGGTGTATGGTAGACATTGAGAAGGCAGGTTTTGGAAATCCCTTCAAGGAATTCCATAGGCGTCTACATGAGGAACAATTAGAATGGATGGCAGAAATATTCTGGACAGAGTATAAGCCAGCATGCCATGGGGACTTATATATAGCTGGCAAGAGCTTTATAGAGACTTCATCTGTAGGACCCGAAAGCTATAAATCTGCAAAACGACACCAGACCCGCTGTTTGTGCATGAAAAGCGGATTGAGAAGAAGAAGGTTAGGGACGGGTAGAAACAATCCGGTCTCTATAGATAGTAAATAAGAAGGGTAATAGAATAAATTATTGATGCCGGTATCATCTTCAGTATTATTAGGGCCAATAAACCACAACGCCCCCTAGCAACGGTAGGTATTTATTCTCCGTTTGCGCCATAGATTCATAAAAGAAGGCGTTTATAAACGACCAATCATTATGCCATATAGACGATCGAATATCGTTTCTTGGAGTACCCGCAGAGCTCTAAACCCAAGACGGCACTCTTGAAACACCACTCTCGTATCCCAATGATCTTCCTCGAAAAGGAAGATCCATAACTCCAGCTCCAGTTCGACGCAAAGTATGGTTTCTCTGAAGGATATCCTCGTAGACTGTCTCCGAATATTCACCGGTTCTGGAAGCGTCTTCCCTATGGTGTGGTAGGTCATATATACGCCATTGTTCCTTTCTCTGTCGTAAATCCGATAATCCTTCCCGCTCACGATGTCGGTTGTGGACAGCTCAGTGAAACATTACCGTTCTCTCCGGCTTTGTTTAGTTCTATCGTGACAGACTCGGGGCCCCTTCGGAGATGAGATCTTTCCAGCCAGCCCCGAGACATGACCACTATTACTTCTATTGTGAATCAAGTTCACCTCGTGGTTGTTTTGGATGACTTAGCTCGTATATTGGGGCCAGTCGCACTTCAGGTTCGGCGGTCCAAGCGGCCGGTGATGTTTGGTATGTTGTCGGACTTAGTACGCTATTGTAGCCTGCAGGCGCTGTAGCAGATCGACTTTGTGCTTGCCTCCGATTTCGCATGAACAAGAACGCAATCATGAAGGCAGCAAGAGCAACACCGGCTCCAACTCCGACTCCGATCCCAGCCGCAGCGCCAGGACTCACGCCAGATGATGAAGACGAAGTCTGAGTGACTGTAGTATTTGAAGTGGATGTCGCTGTTCCTGTCGGTGCGGGATAGGTCGGCGTCCCAGTGGCAGGGACATATTGTATCGTAGCAAGATCAGCTGTTGCTGGACCGGGATACACCTCGATGCTGGGATTGTTGCAATCAATGGTGCCATTATCACTAGTGCAGCAGGCCCAGACACCGCGATCTTGGATGAAAACAAGGTCGGATTCTCTTCTACCTCCTACATATATCATCAGAACATACAGTGAGCTCATTATCTCATGTTAACATACTGATGAAGACTTACCACATCGAGTCCCACATGCGGGATCCTGCAGAGTTGGATCCGTGCAGTCGGCATTGTAATATCCCTTCGTGCCATCCTTACTGACATGTTCGCAGATGGAGTTGCTCAAACAGTAATCGCCTGCCACGCAGCAGGTTACATATGGATGAGTGGAATTGGTACGTCCACAGGGCACGTCAACACTGATCCTTTGGATCGTGCCACTGTGCATCGCCCAGCAGCCAGACATGGTGGTTTAGACTACAAGAAACAATTCTGGATAGCAATGATACAGCAAGAAGAATGATCTTGGGCGAAGATCGAGAACGAGGAACCATGGGGGCAGTAAGCTTCAATTTTTTATTCAGCAGGGATGCTTTGAAATCCATGCAAGCACGAACTTATCTGCACCTTAGCTGCCTTACAGGGAAGTCTGGGACTGCCATAGCTCGTGGCTTAGCTGCTCGTATACTGTGGGGAGATGCTGCTGAGTTTTCGGGATGCAGAAGATCGGCAGGGTGCCTTGAACCTGCTGTTGTCATGCTCAAGGGGCAGTCGAGGATATAGATTAATACCAGAGCCAGCCCGGCATCTCTAGTTGATTTATCCAGTAGGTGCTTCTGGATGCAATCTCGCAAGTAAATAGACCAAATTCCTGAGATATCTCTTTTTCCTGAGTAATTACGTATGTGAGTGAGAGAGACAGACAGGTGACCGCTCTTCATTATTACTATCCTTATCCCGCGCCCTTTCTACGAGTGTTCCTTGCATTTGGGGGCCGTTTTAAACGTGGCACGGGATTCTAGTGTGATTTGGTGCTCCTATTTCCCGCTTCTGAAAAGAGTTACTTCGTAAATATGAAGTATTAACCACTATCTACGGAGTTCTTCGATCTCGGAGGATATCGCGCTTATAACTACCGAGCTTATCCAGCTGACGTAACAGCTGGTAAACGAGAAGAAGACAAGTGACAAGACAGACTCGACGAAGCGCGCGGCATGAGCTGTGCTGCCGCGAGTGCTATCCTGAAGGACATGGGCATTAACTGAACAGCTACTACGTAGACAAACGTGTCCTACCGGAGAAGTATATCTTGGTCAACGGGACCATCCTCAAATTTTAATTTCCGCAGATATTTTCATGACAGGGAGCAAATTGCTACACAATGGTGAAGAGAAAAAGTAAAGAAACATATCGAGACTCGATGACAAAACAGCGCAGATAGTACCGGCATTGCAGGAATATTCTTGGGGATCATTTCCACTATGATACAGCCGACCAACGCTTCACTCCGTAATAGCTCACACCCTCTCAAATGAAATACGTCGAAAGGGACAAATACGGGACAACTTCAGAGATATCATGTTAAGACAAAGAGGACAATTCACTTGTTGAGATTCAAGTCGACGGCTGCGGCAATGCAAGACGGCGAACAGTCCGCCGTAGTCGAGATAATCCAGCATCTCCTGCGCTACCGACACAATAGGATCATTCGACGGGTTATTATCGAACAAGAATCACCAAGCGTTAACTTCGAAATTTTCCTTCACAGAATGTTAGCATTTCTCATCGAATTGGATATAACGACGGTGCAGCAGCTCACCTCTGGGAAGTAGGTAGTCACCACAGTTCTGTCAGAGAACTTCCTGCCAGCCAGCGCCTTCAATGCCTTGGTAGCAGACTCGACGCTGTCAAATTTGACGTAGATCTTGCCGACACCAGCAGACTGTCTGCTGCCTCCTGAAGGACGAGGAATCTTCAAATCGAGCACTTGACCGTACTTCTGGCACTCTTCGCGCACATCATCGCAGATTTCTGGAAATTCCATTAGCCATGTGTTACCTAATCTACTCTCGCATTTCACGTCCTTACCTTCGTAGTCATCGTTATCCATAAGCTCTTCCGGAGTCACCATGTTCAGCAGTTGCAAAACACGGCTGGTTTCCAGATCCTGAGAAGTCGTCTTGGCGAACATAGACATGGCATTAACTCCCATATCGAGACCAGCAGCTTGGGTAGCGCCGATACTAGCGCGCACAACTTTCAGATGCTTGTCGCCAAGTTCCATGCCGTTAAGACCCTCCACGGCAATGCTAGTAGCATTCGGATCCGCGTACTCGCAGAAAGCAATGCCCTGTAACTTCTTAGTACACATCGTCACTTGAGATAATCGGATCAGAAAAGCCACTCACCCTGGACTCTTCCGTGACATTGTCCTTCACCAGAACAAAGGATTTGAGTTCGCCAAAAGACTTGAGCAGCATCGTGACAGGCTCCTCGGGGATATAGAGTGGAATATTGGATACGCAGATCTTGTTGGGCGAGTCAGGCACCTCACTGTGCACCACGCCTTCCTGGTACTCCTGGTCCTCACTTCCGTTCGGAACGATGTAATCCTTCGGTCTCCGGATTTCAAGGCCTTTGGGTCCACCATTGGTGGCGCCGTTACCAGTGTTCATAGCATCATGCTCCTCCATCGTAGCTCCGTCAAAGGCAAGCGCGACAGTGGCGTCATTTGGCGTCTTGAACTCGACAAGGGCGTACGTCTTATCCTTAGCCATCTGTGCTGAGACGCAAGGATCCACGCCCTTGATGACATTGAGACCATTAAGCTGAAGGTTGAAGAAAGAGACCAGACTCTCCTCCGTAACAGTGGGGGGAATATTGTATACGAAAAGACGCCTCGCCTGCCGCGAGTTGGACGGCTTGAGAGCAGCGGTGTCTGCCGTGCCACCAGGCTGGTTCATGAAAGCCTGCAGACGGCTGGGATCCATGGGTTGCTGACGAGGCGCTCCAGGAAGAGGGAACATGCCTGACAGCTTCGCCTGCTCAGCAAGGACATTCTCATATCCAGGGGGTTTGATGTCCCACTGTGTCAGGCGACGCTTGCGCTCCAAGATAGGAACCACGTCCGTCAGATCAGGCGTCGGCGACCTCTTCCTTGGCGGCGTTGCGCTCCTTTTCCGCTCTCGTCCACCATCACGGTCACGGTCTCGACGCCTTGGTCGCTCATCAAAAAGATCTCTATCACGCCGAGAGGGGCGCTCCCGATCGTCAAAATCCCGTCGCCGTCTATCACCTCGGTCTCGGTCCCACTCGCGATCGTCTCTGCGGCCGGAGTAACGGTCTTCCCGTTCCCTTGCTCGATAGTCGCGGCTAGACGAGTACGAATCTACCTCATGTTCCCGGCGCGAAGTTCTGGGGTTGTGGTGAGGAGACCTCGAGCGTTTCCGGTCGCCTCTATCGCGTCCATCTCTGTCACGGTCTCGGCGATCGTCTCGCTGGAAGGCAGGGTGGGTTAGCATAAAACAATTGATGGCACATCGCATTCGACAACACAGTCGTCAAAACTCACGTAATAGTCCCTCGAGCGCCCCGAATCTGTAGACAGAAAGCATTAGATAAAGTCCATGGTAAATAATTACAAAAGCGCCAGTCGTCCTCTCACCTCTCGAAGAGTAAGTGTCGCCGTTCATCTTGGCTCTAGCTCCCAGCTCTCCTTCGTGTCAAACAGCTGACCAATGGGCGACTTGGTCCGAGAAAAACAACGTTGCAAACGAGTGCCCAAACAACAGCGTCGAAGCCTCTGTTGGAAAAGGAAAATGAATCACGAAGGCGAAAGTTGCTGGAGACAGGCGACAGCCCAGAAAAGTTGCATGTCGAGATAACTCTGAAGCTCTGCCAGCGAGAGGGTCAGCAACCGCCGCGCCTAGTGCCAAAACGGCTAGCGCAGGCGCGCGTCTGCGGAGGCCGAGAACGCGACATACACCGCCTTCCTTATCTGCTGCATCTCAGGGAGGCAGAATGATTACTTAATCTATCAGAGGAATAATCGATTATTCTGGGGTCTGGCCATGGGTGGATTGACACCCTGGGAGTCTCCATATCATGTCTACGGCCTGTTTTTCAGAGTGGCGCAAGCTGCCAGTGAGCCTGAGCGAGCTCTGTATTAATACCACCCTCCGTTGTGGGCAGTCATTCCGGTGAGCTCTCATCGCACGCAACGTCGCTTGTCGATAAGATACCTATCACTAACGCATCTCCTCCAGATGGCAGAAACTACCCGATGATGATGAATGGAGATGCGTTCTCCGTGGGCGCATCATATCGCTAAAGCAGGATCCCACTCATCTGTACTATAGATATTACTCGCCTCCATCCACAGCTCCTCTGCCCACACCACCGGCGTCCACGTCTCCGTCTCGCGCGGCGTCCAAAAGCGCCAATGATGATTCAGAGTCCCAGTCCGAAACGGCTTCAGATGATACTTTGGCCCTCATCAAACATTACTTCAACCTCTCCTCAGAACTAACCCGTCTGTATTCTGAATGGTCATCTCTCGATCCCAATTTCAAGAAGAAAGCACCCCAGTTCACCGGAATCCGGATCCTTCGCCAAGATGCCTGGGAGGCCCTGGTTTCGTTCATCTGCAGCAGCAATAATAATATTTCGCGCATCTCGCAGATGGTCGAGAAACTATGCATCAATTATGGTCCTCTGATCGGCACCATTGGCGGACGAGCATACCATGACTTCCCCTCACCGCAGGCGTTGACCGGGAAGGACGTCGAGTCTCGCTTGCGGGGGCTTGGCTTCGGATACAGAGCAAAATACATATACAATACTGCAGTTATGGTCGCTAATGAGAGGGAAGAAGGATGGCTTGACACGCTGCGAAATCCAGAGAGTCCTGCCTTCGGAATGGAACCCGCTCATGGAGGGGAGATGCGACCAGAAGGCAGAGAAGGATACAGGGTCGCACACGAGCAGTTATTGGCGCTTCAAGGTGTAGGTCCTAAAGTTGCAGATTGCGTTTGTTTGATGGGTCTGGGCTGGGGTGAGGCCGTTCCGGTTGATACGCACGGTGGGTTCAATTCGAGATATTTCAAACTCGTCGAACGAGAAACTGACAAGTTGGGCAGTCTGGCAAATCGCCCAACGAGACTACAAATTTGGCCGTGGCGCGCACAAGACCCTCAACAAGGCGACCTACGATGCCGTGGGTAATCACTTCCGCAAGCTCTGGGGCAAGGAGGCCGGCTGGGCTCATAGTGTGCTCTTTACCGCTGACTTGAAGACCTTTTCTGAGCGACTAACAACCTCCAAGAAGGTCAAGGTAGATGTGGACGTGAAGAAAGAAGAGGATGGGGAAGAAGATGTGGAAATCAAAACCACAGTCACGACGGCCGTGGCATCCAAACGGAAGATCAAGGAAGAAGAAGACATTGATGAGGGTGAGGCTAAGAAGGGAAAAGATAAAGTCGTCGTACAAGCTGCAGAGACGACGCACACGAGAAGAGCGTCCAAACGCTTGAGGAAGCAATGAGCTGTACCTGCTGTTTGAATTTTTATGCACTTCAAGCTACAGACTTTTTTACTTCCCAAGTCGTAGCTCATAGATCACGTACATATATGTAACTAGTAACTATAGGAAATTCCAACACCTTACGTGTATATCAACCACATGAAGATATAGATCCCACAACTTTGAATAAATAACTACCACATGCAACATTACCGAGACCAAGAAAGCAAACCCATACCACCTTCAAACCACTACCCCAACCGCCCTCCTAAGTGCAGAAATATACTCATCTAGCCTTCCCCTCTCCACATTCGCAGACAAAACCACCGAGACAGTCAACCCCAACGCAGAAGCCAGAACAAGCGCCTGACGAATCCCCAGCCTTTTTCTTCCCCTCTTTCTTCTCAGATACATTTCCCTCATCATCATCATCATCCTCCTCCGTCTGCAACCTCACAACACTCCTCTTAAAAACAAAATCCCTACTCAACGGCACGAAAATACTCCTCAACCAATACTTAAACTGCCAATCCGGATAAAGCATCGTATTCCTCCCCGTTCGCGCATCAACATACCAACTCGTGCAGCCCGACGCCCAGACGAGTTTCCTAGCTTCTTTCTGGATCCAGTTATTATCATTCTCTTCAGCGGATGGTGTGACGGTAACGGTATCTGGACCAGCAGAACGTAGTCCGAGCGTGGTGAAGAAGGTATTCAAGAACGACGGGTAAAGAGAGTTCAGGATCGGTTTGAGGACGCGAAGAGTGAAATTTATTTGGCATTCCGTGGAGTATATTACGGATAAATGACCCGTTGAGGTGTTGGGACCCATCATGATGAAGAAATTGGGGAATTGAGACACGCATGTTCCGTAATATGCTTGGGGGGTGCCGGAGGAGAAGGTGTTCCACTGTTGTGATAGTTATTAGTAGAGAAACAAAGTAATACGGAAAGAAATAAAATAAACCCTCAAACTCACATGCTCATTCAACGAAACACTATCCTCGCCCTTAATTTCCAACGGATGCAAAACCTGTTGTGTCTTGAATCCATTCGCCAAAATAATCGCATCAGCATATACCTCCCTTCCAGACCTCGTCTTCACACCCGTTTCCGTAACCTCTTCAATCGGATCCGCATACACAAGCTCCATATTCTCTCGATGCAAACACGCCAGATAATCCGTATCCATGACCTTTCTCTTACACCCTATCTCCGTCTTCGGGATCAGGGCATCATGATACTTTTCCGGAGCGGTCCGTTTGAGATATTCAATTTGTGTCTTCTGAAGATCGGCGCGGATCTTGCCTCCTGTTTTGATGTCGAAGCCGGAGAAATCCCTTTCCATAAGGTAGTATAGATAGAGTCGGTAGAGTCGCATCGCGAAGGGGATATAGCGCATTGCGAATTTGAAGGCGGGGGAGTAGATAGGATTCGGCCGCTCTGCAAGCCAGTGCGGTTGTCGACTGAATTGGATGAGTTTCTTGACCTTGTCAGGGCCATCGGTCAGGATGGGAACGAATTGCGTGGCGCTGCAGCCGTTTCCTTTAGATCGTACTTGTTAATATCATCATGTGCACAGCAGTAGTATATTATTACTCAACCTCAAAGACAACATACCAATAACAACAACCTCCTTCCCCATCCACTCAAACTCATGATCCCACTTTGCAGAATGGAACATTTTTCCCTGATACCTCTCTGCTCCCTTTATCTCACACTCCCTCGGCACCGACAACGCTCCTACAGCCGAGACCAACACCCTTGCTCGTTTCTGATAAACATCACCCGTTTCCTGACCAAGAATTGTCACGATCCACGTTCCCGTCCGTTGTTCAAATTCCGCTTTCTGCACCGTCGACTGGAATCTGATATGGCGCGGGATATCATGCTTCTCAGCGACGGTGCGGAAATAAGTTACGATTTCAGGCTGAAGGGCGAATTTCCGACTCCAGTTCGGATTCAGTTCGAATGAATATGAGTAGAAATGAGACGCAACCTAGGTACTTTCTATTAAGATCCGTAGCTAGATAGTACCTAATCCCCTTCCCCCGGGAGGGAGGGGGGGAGAGAGACAGAGAGAGATACTCACATCACATCCACATCCCGGATACGTATTCACCCACCACGTCCCACCGAGATTCTCTGCCTTTTCAATAATCTCGTATTTCGCCCGCGGAAATTGTTTCTGGAGCTGGATTGCGAATCCAATGCCAGACATACCGGCTCCGATGATGAGGATGTCTGTGTCGAGAGACATCTTGCTTGGTCTTCTTTTCCTGATATGTAAGTAAATATTCCTCTACTCTACGAGGATAACTGTCGGGAAATAGAAGTAAGCCAATATATATAAAGTAAGTGATAGAGACGTAACACAACAACTCAACCCTTGTCGGAAAGAACATCCAATTTAAATACCGTCTGCATATATCCCAGACCAGACCAGACCAGCCCCGCGAAAAGACCTCAACACAGACACGCGCACGCATATAGCTAGCCTGACTCCAGATAGGTCGCTTGAAATTTCCCTTCCTCGTACACAGCATGGTCACAGGGTTATGCTGCACTACTGCAATCTTTTATTCCCCAATCGGATTTGGATTACTAGATATAATAATACATCGTCCGGGATATACCTAGTATAGACATGGCCGTGGGGGAGGAGATGGGTAAAAAGCTCGGTATACCTTCCATGAAGTTTAAATATGAGTTTAAATGAGCCAAATAGATTGTTGGGACGACATAAATGCCAGGGTTTCTTTGATAGAGGAAGAAAACGGGGGGAGACTTTTGGCTAGTTCTGGGAGACGTCGGGCAAGATTTGGGAATGGCGGGGGCCGGGATACCTTCCTTTTGGTCTGGATTCCCCAGATAATCATAATTATTACTTGTTAGTTAAGCCGGGCTGGACTGGGGTGAGCGGAGAAGACCCCGCATATGTTTGATGGGTGAAGATCCATAGACTATGCTAGGTTGTTTCCCTTAAAAGATCCGGGCGACGTCGGGCTAATGGAGACCGATTTTGCAAATACATGCGGTTCTCGCTTTGGAATTTGTCAGACTCTACACAATACGAGTACAGTTGGAAACGAGCAAGATCGAGAAACCAAATTAGATATCGTGATATTATTACGATAAACTCGATACATACGAAGGCATGTGATGCTAGTCAATACATTATGTCAATATGCGTCGTCAAAAGATGCTGAAGATACGCCAGAAAGCTCCCAAGAGCTCACGAAGATGGTCGTCTCATGAATACAGCTTCCAGAAATTATGGGAAGATCCGCATAGCCTCGACGTATTGCCGACGAAAAGACATTGGGAGCCTTCTGACAATGTGTGTTAATCCCGAAGAAAATAAGATCGTAAAGGAACCGGTTGCAAACGCCGCTACTTGGTATGTCGCTCATATCGTCATGCACTGTTCAGGTGGTACAATCCCCAGCTACTTCTCTCACCCGCTGCCCGGGAAGACAAGCAGCTGGGAGATCATAACTAGGGTTTTATGAATAAGTGAAGTCGATCTGGCTCATCCGTTTCGATGGTTCCACGATTGTGGCGCATCAGGCAAAATTATAGGGAGTCCTGCTCATCCATTCGATAGTCATGCGCTCTCCTATCGTGATGTATCATCCGAAAACACCCATATATGGCAGTATGTATATGGCGGATGAAACTGATTGTATCCTCGAAATGAGAAGCTTATGGCGGGAATACGATCTTCGCCGCGCGATGGGCAGATGAATCATTGACAGTCTTGCTCGCGATGATGCATACTGTCTGCAAAGCGACCAATTATATTATTTCGATGAGCGTGGTCGACCACAGCTAAGTCGCGGCATTGTTACTGTCATCCCATTCCCATTCCTTTAGCAATTGCTGCACTCGATATTCAGTGGCCCATCCCAAGTCGGCTTCGATTTCTCTGAGCAAGCGGACAATCGTTCGTCGTTCATGAGACTCCGTCAAGCACTGGCCGCTGACAAATAATGGCTGCAGTGAGTTGATCCGTACAGAGCCATCAGGACGAGACAAGGAGATACCGCAGATCTCGTAACTGTGGTATCGGATCTCGCTTTCAATGGAACGGTATGACTTCAGCCTGTTGGTCACAGTACTCCGCCTAGCAGTCGACTCGTGAGGTTTGTTGATAAGAAGCAGGATCCGCGCCATGTGGTAATGTTGCATAGCGGACGCGCACATCGAAAGGCTGTACCAGATCTCCGGAAAGGGGTCGAAATCGCCCGTCGAGACTTGTGAAGGAGACCTGGACGGCTCTAGTCGAGCAACAGGCCGGAAGGTCTCCGGAAGACCGTTGTACCAAGCATCGAGCTCAGCCTGGAGACGATACCAGCGCTCCAGCAGTGTCTGCTGTGAGATCCCTAGGGGTCCCGCATCGACCGGGCTGTTGGGGCCGAGATGGATATTATCGCCAGCAGCAATAAAGTTGACGATCTTTGAAAGAATCCAGATGAGTGCGTTGCTAATCATATCTTCCTTCATGACATCATCCCCTTCCGGATAGCCAGCAGCTGTATTATTACTGGGCCGGGGGAACCCATTATTATCGAGCTGTAAACCAGCATCGGTCCAAATCACCAGGTCATCCGTATTTAACCTCGTCTGGCATTCGTTGATAACTGATTTCCCAGATCTTTAGTTAGTCCGTCATATTACGAGGAGCGACCCGACACTTACAAGCAGCTAAATAATCCTGTCTAGCAAAATTCCAAAATGTCGCCTTCCTTGCTTTCGAAAGCCCTGGTCTCTTTGGTGGCGGGAAAGGCGTCTCACCAGGTGAAGTATGTTGTTCCAGAGGTACCATGCCCACTTCTGCGACGTCTAGAAGGGACTTCACGCCGCTCAGATGCCGATTCCAGGCCGGTCCAGTTGCGTCAAGAAATTCATACACTGATAAGATTGCCGTGGCCGCTAGGACCTCATCGGAGTGCGCGCTGGATAGTCGACTATTGGAGAAGCGACGCCTTCGTTTTCGAGCATTTTCAGCGTCCTCGCATAGCTCCGCAGCTTGCCATTGTCCAAACGCCTCGGGGGTACTCAGGGGCGGAGGGCCTTCTGCATCATGTTGCAATTCTTTCATCAATAATCGGATGGCTTTCTCATAATACTTCGCGCCATACCAATACCAGTCGACATTTGCAGCATCCGGCCATATCTCCGTCGATGCCTGTTGAGCGCAGACTCCACCTGACCGGGCTTTCGCACCCTTGACACGCCCTAGCTGCTTAGCTGCATATGCACAAGCTGCGTATTTCAGAAGGGGGTTCGTGAGAGCCTTGACGGGGACGTATGATGCAAAATAAGTCCCCAAATCGAACAGATCCATCCTAGCGGTGGTGGTCAGCCAACAAAACTCAATGTCGCAGTGACTTGCATAGAGAGCGCAAAGCTTACCATAGCCCAGGTGATTCGGAGAAATGGCGCAGGAGAAATGCAATTTCGTGCTCGGTCTCTACTTGGACATCTGGCCGTAGATCCGCAGCTGCCACCCGTGACGCCAGAGACATCGACGTATAGGAGGACTCCCTCCGATCTACAGGAGCGTGCAGGGTAGGGTCAATATTAGGTGATAACGAACTAGATGGGTTCAGAAGGAAATTAATATTATTGTTGGAGGAGGATATCGATACTGAAGGTGATGCTGCTGAAGGTGGAATTGCGCTGCGTATATTACCGGGTGAATGCATCGATGGAGCTGATGGGGTGATTTCGACATTATGGAAAGAGACATTATCGGGTTGCATCGACTGGTCGATGGGAGGATGGAAGGGGTAGTGGTCGTGAGATGCTGCTGCTGAGAGGGCCTGGAGCCCGCGTGTCTCTCCTTCTCCCGGTGCCCTGATCCCGGGGGAGATATTCCAGTCACTATGTGGTGTATTCGCGACGGCAGATTCGGATGCTCCCAGGGTTGCTTCAAGGTCCTCAGCGTAGGGGTCGGAGTTGTCGACGAAGATCACTTGTATCCAGTCTCAGCCATCGTCCGCTATAGAGAGGACAGTAGATTCCAGGGGTGTTTCCTTATACCATTCTTGGGGATATCCAGCCAGACGCTGTCCTTGTCGAAGGTGTTCTTGTAGGAATAGAACCCCCTCAGGCTGCCCTTGCCCGAGGCTTCCTCGTCCTTGTTCATCGACGCATTCTGCTGATGCCGGAAGACGATGCCTTCGCTGGGCCGGCACTCCCTGGAGGCCCTCCGGCATTGGGTGCACTCGGGTTTTCGCTCATCGCACTTCAACTTGCGAGTCCGGCACGTCAAACTGGATCGCCGGACGATCGCCCATGAGTCAGTCGTCGGGAAGGCGCCAAAAAACAGAATGGCCAGAGAGCGCAGAGCAGAGCAGAAGACAGCAAAGGGAGGGATCCAACGTACCAGCCTGTTCGAGACCGCATGCCGGCTGATCAGGACGCCGTGTGCGCAGACATCCGACAGACAACCTGGGAGAGAACCGATGTGGAGAGCCAGCAAAGCTGGAGAAATAATGCTTGCGGGTTGTGGAAGGCCGAGACCACACGTGCGGGACGAACGCCCCGGATCGCTCTCTTTGTGCGGGGAAGAGACAATCCCCAGCCAACGATGCGATGATGGACACCCTGCTCTCCCCACGTCCTCGACAGGGCGATCTTTCTGGAATGCTGGACACCGAGACACTCTGCAGCGATCGACAGCAATCGGGACGTTGGCTCGATTTCTCTGGGAGCAGTGCTAACTTTAGCAACCCGGAACCGAGGCACCGTCTGACCTTACACAGACGATGATGCCAGCAGCTAGTTGGTTACACCGAATACAAGCGAGTACAAGAGGCTAAGTTAGTCTGGCTAGATAGTCGCGATTTAATTAAACAAGGATTGAGGCCCTGCGGAAGATCCCTTTTTTTTTTTTTTTTTTTTTTTTTTCTTCTTACGGACTCCTACAGCGACTAGCCTACCTAGCACTAAAAGGGCCTGCGACGAATATGAAGAAACAGTATATTGCATCTCAGGACCATTAGCCATATCATTAACAGTGGTCTTCCCCCGAGTTATTTACATCCACACAGATAAAGCCATGGCAGCCAGCCATGTGCGCGACAAAATGCGATCGACAAGCCTCGAACATCGAGGTATGTACTATGTGCAATAGACACTGGAATATACACAGTGCAGTAACATGCCGAAGATGGTGCACGTAGGCCGGATGGGATACGGCGGGGAATAAAGAGAAATGAGAAGAGGGGGCAAAAGAAGTTGCAAAAAAGGGGGCGAAGGGCTTTCAAACATTAGCACAGGGTATTAAGTACCATTGCTTCCTAGAACGCCATTCCCAAAGCGCAAAAGCGCAATATTCAAAACAGTAAGCGAGGTCCGCCAAACATGGACGGTCAAGATACTGTTCCGCAGGTTACACCGCCGGCATACCCGCGGTGCGTGCCCTTAGCGAATCGAAAAGATACTCCGGAGGCACTCGCCGCATGCTCGTGGGCCGGTCCGTTCCACTGGTCGGGGCACGAATGTAGCCCTGGCGATGACGCTGGATCTTGTTGAGCACGATGCCAATCAGGACGATCAAGAAGACGCAGCCGAGGGCGCAGCAGAAGGAGACCAAGACGATGATACCGTTCGAGTAGTGACCGCCTGTGCAGGTAGGTTAGTAATGATCGAAACGCGAAGGAGGGAACATGAACTTACTGTTCTTGCTAAACGTGTTTTTGTTCTCGCTGATGAGCTGCGAGATGCTGCCTGGCTCATCCGTCCCAGTCGTTGAGAGAATAAACGGAGTCACCGAGGTGCCGTTGAAGATAGCAGCCGATGCGTTTCCAAAGTCCGGAAGCACGAGCTGACCGGTGATCAGAAGAATTTGGTCATTATTGAGGAACGCGGTATCATCGTGATTCTTGTTGGTCTCCAGCACCTGGACATCACGGATCGTTGTCTGCTGGCCAAATACATTGCCCACGGAATGGAAGTTGTTGCCATCATAGTAGATCAGAAAGCTGGAGCCGTTGGTGGAAGACTTGCCAGCCAGCCAGATTTGAGAAACGTCATCGCTGGCCGGAGAAAGGACAGTGACAGGGCCCGGGATATCGCTGGCGGAGGTTCCGTTCATTGAGGTCCAGCTCTGGTCCTTGGTGTTGTAGATCGCGACCATACTATGGTTGTTCGACACGGTAAGATTGCCGGCGACAAGCAGCTTGTCGTTGTTGACCCATTTGAGGGTAGAGACCACGCCATCAATTCCAAAACCAGGCCTGCTCCATGAACTTGCAGATGTGTCGTAGAAGCAGACGCTGGGGCAGGGCAGCCCGCCAGCTGAGTCGAATTCTCCGCCGACATAGACTTGCGAGGAGCTCGGGCGTGCAGCGATAGAGTTGACCGACACATTATTACCACTCAGTGGAGCAGGATGAGGGCTGGCGAAGCTGCCATTAGAAAGGCCATAGACTACGAAGCCATTCAAGGACGTCTTGCCTACAGTTCCGGTGATAGTTCCACCCGCATATAGGGTGTCGCCTTCAACCTCCATGGTAAGAATGGTCGAATTGCCATCGACTCCAGATGGCAAACCGGTAACCTTGTTATCATGCCCGCCGTCCAAGATGAGAACGTTCTGAATGGTCGAGCCATCGGTAGCTTCAGCAGAGAAGCTTCCACCGAGGAGGGTGAGATTGCGGCCATTGTTCTTGTCGAAAACACCGGTAACTACGCCACTGAAGCTTTGACCGCCAACATCTCTCTTCGTCAATGATGAGCCAGATGGTGTCTGTTTCTCGATTTTGATGGGCAGAGGTTCGATGGCGACATTGTTAGAGTCCGTCAGGGACACAGCACCGCTCGCGGAGATTCCGCCGGAGGCAAGGTTTCCTGCAAGGATGCTGGTGTTGCCCACAAGGGCTGAAGCGCTTAGTTGACCGTCAAAGGACATCTGATAGACGTCCAAGTTCTGCAACCAGTTCTTCTTCGAAGGAACCCACACAGCGAAGCCTGATGCTGGGAGCGAAGAGTTATCGCCGAAACCGAGGATCTGGTCAAAGTCACCACTGACGGCAACTGTGGTTTCAGCAGTGCTCGTGGACACATTCAATGTAAGGGCAACGACAGATGTGACGTGGCCATTGACACCAGCACCCAGGGGAGACCACGACTTGGAAGAATACGAGTATGCTGCAATTCCCTTGAGGTCTCCATTTGAGCCGGTTGCGGTGTCCGTGAAATTGCCACCAACATACAAGAATTCATCCAGAGACAGAAGGGCATTCACTTCAGAATTCAAGCCGCCGTCCGGCAATGATGTCCCATTTCCATCGGAGACAGACATGATGTTCTTGTATGCAGTCGTCGAGAAGTTGCCTGCGGCGTAGATGACACCATCATGAGTTGCGAGGCTAGTTATCAGAGCGCCTTCGTCCAGATTGTTACCCGCCTCATCAATGGTAGACTTGCTGACGGTCTTCTCAGTGGGGTCGTAATCGTACAGAGCATTAAAGCCACCGCTCGAGCCACCACTCAAGCTACCATTCGCTGAGATGAGCTGGTACTGAACGCGGGAGGCCACAACATCGAGGTCACCCTGACCACTGGCCGGAGTCAATGTTACGCTGGTGCGGAAATCACTGCTGCTAGCATCCACATATCCGGTGTAAATAGTGTCGTATTTCTCGTAGTTATTTGTCTGATAGATCAGTGTCTGAATAGGGGCCGAAGCTTCAGTGCCTGTAGCGAATGTGGCCGTGACGTTGACTATTCCGCGAGAACTGCATGTGTTATCCTGAATACATCCAGGAGTGAACAACCTCACGGTGTAATTTCCCGATTGCTTGATGTCCGGCTTAAGAGTAACAGAGGTGCTACCGGCATTTGAGGCGCTCACTCGGGCGCTCAAGTAGTCCGATGCGGTCTGGCCAGCTGGTGTGACTGTCCATTCACCCGTCGTGGTAGCCGTGGAACCAAACTTGAGATTTGCGCATGGCGGTTCGTTGAAATCATTGACGGCGTAGGCATAGATCTCTAGAGGACTATTAGTGGGAAAGAGACTCCAGGGTTGCAAAAGAGGTCCGAATACTCACCATCCTGGAACAGCTCAATACCGTCTAGGCCAGCGCCTTGTCCGTACCAATCTAAGATCTCCAGCATAAAGCCCTGCATGCCGACAGAATTGACAAAACGGAAATCGCGGTATTTCTCACTCTTATCGTCAGACAGTGGGCATGAGGCATCGCAGAATGCATCCTTGCCAGAGCTGGGGTCAGTGTATGTCAGATTCATGATTCCCGTGTCCGGAAGTGCTGTGAATCTGAATGCTTTGGTGCCCCTTCCGTCCAGGTGGGTGTTGTACAAGCGGAGCTTGGTCGGTTGATAGGTAAAGTTCATGTCCGCTCGCCAAAAGCCAGGAGAATAATCGTCCAGCAACCACGTATTTCCAGCGCTATCTTGATCATTCGTCTTGCAGATGACATTTTGCGGGTCAATAAACCCTTGGGTTGGTGACTGTGCGTCGCTGGTAATTCGTGCGTCCTGCAGATTAATGATCTGTTCGCTTTTGTTCTGGGGAATGGTGGTGTCATTGCCGAGACCTTGGAAAGAGCCTCCAAAGACGATGTGGCCGTTGTCGGTTTTCAGGATCGATCGCACGGGGCCATTGAATCCGCCAAACGACAGACTCTGCCACCCGCTCTTCGCGCTCCACGCGATGGCGTTCGAGGAATTGTGACTCTCAAAGTCACCGCCGACATAGACCGTACCGGAACTTTGATCGCACAGTAAGGCGGACACCGAGCCATTGAGTCCCGGCAGAGCGGTCACCTTGCTTGAAGTTGGGTCAAACAAGGCAATCCCCTGGGCCTCGACGTCACCTAAACTCGTGAAATTCCCTCCCACGACAACTTTTGAGTTCGCATCCGTAGACAGCGGGCACATCGCAAGGATATCGGCATCAGCGGTCGACAGAGTGGCCAGCGCCCCGTTTGGCAGCTGGGTCAGCAGGGACTGGGAGCCATTGGTGAGAGCAGGCGTCTCAGACTGCTGCTCATAGGAATACAGCGAAATGGCGTCGAAGTCTCCGGTCAGGACGACTCTTCCCAAAGACGATAGATCAAGCTGTGGAAGCGGCACGGTGTTGAAGCTCAGGGCGAGGACGCTCGACGAGTGCGGGATCAGGAGCGGCCAGAATCTAGCGATGGTCGACCAGCCAGCCGCCGCGGGCCCAAACAGTGAGGATGCCCTCATTGTCCAGGGCGCGACGACAAAGATGCTCCGTCTCGATCCACGGTATTAAAGGTTGATTTGTATGATTATGACAAAGAGAGATGCAGAGGACAGGCGGAGGGGGCGCAGCCTGTCCACGTCGACGCGTGGAAAAAAGGAGAACGAACGGATGACAACGAAAAACGAATGGAAAAGAAGGAAGACAGGAGAGAGACCCTGTTAGTCGCAAAGAATGATATCGATACAGGGTGCATAGAAAAAACAGGAGGTCAACGAATGAATGTGCGAAGTTGGATGGACCAAGGGAATGACATGGCAAGGGGGGCTTTTGGGTGTTCAGTCAGGATCTCGCTGTGTCACTCTTAGTCTGTCAGGACTCAGTTCTGTCTGTATGTACCGGTACGTATTCTATACGGCGTACGGTTTCGCGGTGACCGGGCCGCCACTAAGAGAACAAAGTGTCAGGGACTCGGTTATATGGGTCGCGAGGTCGCGAGGTGGCGTCTCGCGAGGTCGCGAGGTTTTTGTTACCAGTAGGTTACTGGTAAATTATTATTTTATATTAAAATTATACTAATATATACTAATAGAGAATAAAATCTAAAATTTTTAAATCTCGCGGGGTGGTAAGTACAGGTAAATCTTATCTCGCGGGGCGGTAAGATTGTAATTTTTGTATTTTATACTAAATATTACTAGTTTTATTAATAAAGTCTAATTACTATTAAAATAGCTTAGTTATAAATTACTATTATACCACCCCGCGAGACTAAGTAAATAACTGTTAGATCTGTATTAAAATTAAGCAAATACAGGCTATTAGTGCTACTAAATAAATCTGGATTTACTAATAATATTTAATATTTTTTAATAAATATTAAATAATAGATTATTAATATATATTAATATTTATTAATATATTAGTATTATTTAATATATTAGTATTTTACTAATAATATTTAATTATATTAAGTATAATTAATAATACTTTAAGATTAAATATATTCTCTCTTTTTTTTTTTCTTATATAGATAATATAAATATTAAAGTATATTATAATTTAAATTTAAACAAGAATAATATATAATTTAATAATAATTTAAACTTTAATATTTAATATAAAATACTAAAAAGTAATACTAACAGTAAAATCATTAAAATAATATCAATAATAATAAATTATATTAAATAACAGATTAAACTATATTATTATTTACATAAATAGTATCATTATTTAATTTATTTTATTCTATATTATATAGTTACTTTTTATATAAATTAAACTACAACTGGATATATATTTATTTCTCTTTATTTGATCCCATATCTCTCATTCCTAATTTCCTTCCTACCTTTTCAATTTCTCTTCATCTTTCCTCCATTCTCACAGCCTCTATTTCTTTTATTTCTTTTCTTTTCTTTCCTTCATCTTTCTTCCTTCTTCTCCTTCTCCCCCTACCTCTTCTTCTTTTCTTTTTTCTCTTCTCTTTACTCCTCTTTTCCCTCTCTTCCTCTTTCCTCCTTCTCCCCGACCTCTCCTTCTTTCTTTTTTTTCCTCCCTCTTCTCGCGTTTCCCCTTCTTCCTCTCCTTCCCCTCCCCCTCCTCTTTTTTTCCTCTTCCCGTCGCTCTCCCTCCTCCTCCTTCCCTCCTACCCTTTTCCCCTCTTCTCTTTCCTCCTCCTTCCCTCCTCTATCCTCTTTCTCCTTTTCCTCCTCTTCCTTTTCCCTTTTTCTCCTTTTTCTTTCCCTTCTTTTCCTCTTTCCTCGTCCTCCTCTCTTTTCTTTTTCTTCTCCTCTTTCCCGTTTCCCTTCTCTTCCTCTCCCTTCTCCTCTCTCTTCTTTTTTCCCTTTCCCCTTCTCCTTCTCCTTTCTCTTTCTCCTATCTCTCTCGCCCCCCCGCGCGCCTCTCTTTCCTCTTCCTTCTCCCTTCCTCTCTTCCCTTCTCGTCCCTCCTCTCTATCTCACTTCTACTCTCTTTCTACCTCTTCCTATTCTTCACTATTTCTTCTTTAATCTTTCTTCCCCCCATTCCCTCTTCTTCGTCCCTCCCGCTTTCTGTAGTCGCCCTCCTCGCCTGTCTTGCTTCTTTTACATACAGATCTACAGTATTTCCTGGTCTCGCGGGGTGGTCTCTTGTACCTTTCTCCCTCACTATTTTCCTTCTATTAGTCCCTTTCGTCATTCTCCGTCTCCCCTCCACAGCCTTCCCTCTTCCGCCCCGCGAGATCCCTTTACCTGTACTTACCACCCCGCCGCTTTATTTTGATTTTATTCCCTATTAATATATATTCATTTTTAATACACTCGTATTTACTAGTAATCTAACTGGTAACAAAAACCTCGCCACCTCGCGAGACGCCGCCTCGCGACCTCGCGACCACCCACCGTCAGGGACCAAGGCAGGATTTACTTGTCACCGGGCAAATCAGACCAGTCCATTATTTCACAGCGGGTTCCGCCTCGGGACGGAATGCGGGCAAGCGCGACCCGTGGTTGCGTTGGTGTCTCATGTGGCATCATCGCTCGTGGCTTGAGATAATACCATAAATACCAAGAAATACTCTAATTCTTCGAAATTATTCTGCGATAACTGACGCTGGCATGTGTGGTGGACTATCGATAAGATCTCCCGCCATCCTGGGTCTTGGATATGCATAATTGAGGTATGCTATCGAGGGTCTTCGATAACAGACGCGCTCTCGCGACCCTCTCTCTTTCAGGGTGAGGACCCGGAATGAATGATCGTCGATGCAACACGGAACCCCTCCATGGCAGTGCACGGCGCAATGTGAGAGCCTTTTTTTTTTGCCATCAGTCGCGACTCAGCGTGCTCGGGGTGGCCGTATGGTACTAGTTATATCTGCGTCCGCCTGTACCATATTACGGGAATTCTCTATTAACTATTCTCGAATGATTTTGAGCAGAACCCGTAGAGTACGTATTTGGAGGCTGTGGCTAGACGGAAATGATCGTCTCGCGGTTCCAGTTTGATGTCATCTCGCTACCATTATACTGTTTTAGGCGATTGTTGTTGTGCGACGGGTCCTCGAGATTCTAGACATACAGAAAAGCAGGATAACTCGACGCACTGCAGTCTGTCAACCTCACTAACCCAACTACCGAACATTGGACCGTGAAATTGATCCCGTGGGTATCTTTGTAAAGAACGCACATCAAAAATGTCCACCAGTGTGGACATTTAGCCTACGTCCTCGTACTTCAGCAACTAACTAACGCACAGAGATACTGGTACTGTACCAGTACATCTATGATGCTAATATTAGAACCACAAAGATGTCGAAGATCTGATAGCCTTGAGATACGTGCTCGACTTTCGCTGCGGGGTCCAGGCTTTTTTCTTTTGCTTTCTCTTCTAGATTGGTCGCCTTAATCAATAGTGAGCGAGACTTGAGAGAACTAGCCTCCACTTAGCCACTCTGCTAGAGGGGAAGCCAAGTCATACTGCCATAGGGCCGTGGTGCTAGCATGTTCTAACGGCAAGACATGTTTCAAGAGGCAGCAAGAAACATACAAGGCAATCCGGAAGTTCCGATAGAAAGCGGCAGAACTCGAACTATCTATCCAACGATGGGTTGATGCTTGGCGTTGGATTGATAACGGACGGAGAGATAGCTTGAGCCTTGACCGGTTTCTCTCCCTTGACAACCAAAAGCACCAGTGGAGAAAAAGTAAGCCTTGAAAAAAAAAAAAGAAAAAAAAGAAAAATTCGGCTATGGTTCCAGAAATACAGGAATATAGAATATCTCCTACTAATCTCCAATAGGATAAATTAAGAGAGCCTTGTAATATACCCACTATTAGCAACCAACCGGATTGATAAATTTTTATAAGGGCGAGAATATAAAGAGTTTCGCTGGAGGGAATTAGAACATTACTAGGTTTGAGATTACTATGCATAAAACATAAATTATCTGCGAGATCTAAATAAACAGGATCATCGAAAATAGTATCCGTAAACGTTTGCTCTGGTAATAATTCAGAGAACTACTTATCTAAAAACCTTCACTGCCAGAAAGGTCCAGCTTCAAAACTAAGAAAGATCACGTCAGAAAGTGGCTAGCCACCTACTCGTCCTAGATAAAACTTAAACAACTATATTATATTATACCATAATGACTTTGCAATGCCTACTGATAAAGTTCTCACCTGGTAGTTTCTGAAGTCGACGTAAAGACAATAAATCGCGAACTTCTTTACATATTGTACTTGATCGAACGACACCTAATAGTAAATCCTATCCTTCTTATAATATGTCACCGTCAATCAATTCTATATAGACAAAAGGTCGTATCTCTATTTTTTATCTACCGGTATAGCTCGGTATCGAAACACTATCTAAAAGGAGCCGTCGTATCGCCTGTAAGTACTGGCCTTTGGCAATACTAATACCGTGGCTATACTCTATTAGAAGCCTTATTTTTGGGAATCGTATTGGAAATCTCTCAAATAGGATATTCTCTAGAATAACTATATCTTCGTAAAACACGAGGGTTTCTAAAAGTCGACTGCCTTTTCGGATAAAAGATACGAGCCGTAAATAGCCTCTTGCGTTATTTACCTTAGAGTTGGAACTCTCAGTAATAATACGTACCAGGAGTTGTTTGATGTCTTCAGGAATCTGGATCTGGTCGAAGGAACTAGGAGACCACACTACCTCAAGGGATTTTTATTCTTGTGTTACTATGGTTCTAACCTGCCTGGGACCGTCTTGACGCTGCCTCAGGTTGTAACTGTAGATTGAGAGCTTCAACAGTCTTGGCACGCTAGACCAGATTCTGCAATGAAGTGGCGGGCCCACTTCCTCCTTGCCGCGCCGCGTGAGAGGTCGACAGCCGCGCGCTCTACGCGAAACTCCAGAAATTGATCAAGAGCTTTGCGGATAGCTCTCAGCAGTTCGACATTTGCGCTCGAATCACTTCTTATACCTCTGTCTGAAGCCATCAGTCAGTTTCGAGTCGCGTTGCATTTCCCTTGACCGACCGTTCATCACGCAGCGCCATCTCCAACATGTGAGCAAGCTCCTGGTATTTGCGATCATTTCGACTCTGTGGCTAATACTCGTTGCAGGGAGAGCTTCGATAATATCTACCTGGACCTGTCAAAAAACCCAGGAAAATGCAAGCTGGCAGAAAGTGGTCTGGGATGGAAGCCGTCAGGCGGAGGTGATACGTTTACCCTGGACAGCAGCAACATCGGTGCGGCGCAATGGAGCCGAGCGGCGAAGGGATATGAGCTGAAGATCCTGTCGCGGACTTCTGGTGTCATTCAGCTAGATGGTTTCGAACAAGAGGTGCGTTCTCTACCTAGCCGTGAATGCTGGGACGTATTGCAACGTGGCTGACGAAGGCCCTTTTGAAACAATAGGATTTCGAGCGAGTTAGCAAAGCGTTCAGGATCTGGTACGGCATCAACGTCGAGAGCCGCGAGCACGCCCTCCGCGGATGGAACTGGGGTAAGGCAGAGTTCACCAAGGCAGAGCTGGCATTCAACGTGCAGAACCGTCCCGCGTTCGAAATCCCATACACTGAGATCTCCAACACCAATCTGGCTGGAAAGAACGAAGTGGCGGTCGAATTTGCTCTTCCCACAGATGGCCATGCAAACGGTGCGAATGGCCGGCCAGATGGGAGCACAAAGAACCGTGGTCGGAAGGCTGGTGCTGGCGCGGATGAACTCGTAGAAATGAGATTCTATATCCCAGGCACGGTTGTCAAGAAGGAAAAGGAGGGAGACGAGGAGAACGAGGGAGAGGAAGAAGAGCAGAATGCGGCCAATCTCTTCTATGAGACCCTCATGGACAAAGCTGAGATTGGAGATGTGGCCGGTGACACGTTCGCCACTTTCCTGGATGTGCTACATCTTACTCCAAGGTATGCATTATATCAGCGCTTATATATGGGCTCAGATGATAACAAAGAGTGTGCAGAGGTCGGTTCGATATCGATATGTACGAGTCCTCTTTCCGGTTACGTGGAAAGACGTACGACTACAAGATCCAGTATGCTTCGATCAAGAAGTTCTTCCTACTACCCAAGAACGACGACACCCATACGCTTATCGTCCTGGGTCTCGACCCTCCGCTCCGTCAGGGTCAAACGAGATATCCTTTCCTTGTCATGCAGCTGAAGCTGGACGAGGAAATCAGCATAGAACTCAATATGACCCAGTATGTATTCGACGAACTGTGTCTACTCGATACGTTACTGACCGTGTTTTAGGGAGCTCCTTGAGACTCGATACAAGGACAAGCTGGAGCCTCGCTATGAGGAGCCTATCCACCAGGTGATCACGAAGATCTTCCGTGGTCTTTCGGGCAAGAAGGTCATCATGCCATCCAAAGACTTCGTCAGCCACCACGGACACAGCGGAGTCAAGTGCTCGATCAAGGCGAATGAAGGTCTCCTGTTCTGCCTGGACAAGAGTTTCATGTTCGTTCCCAAGCCGGCCACATACGTCCAGATCGAGAATATTGCCGTAATTACAATGTCACGTGTTGGTGGTGCCGTGTCGGCCAGCAGAACCTTCGATATCACGATGACATTGAAGGGTGGAATGGGCGAGCATCAATTCAGCAACATCAACCGGTACGTCTTTGTGAAATTCATTTCAGCCGTCCGTTTACTAATGCACCCATAGTGAGGAGCAGCAGCCTCTGGAGGAATTCTTCAAGGCCAAGAACATCCGGTTCAAGAACGAGATGACGGATGATGTGAGTTTGCCTTATGTTTCTATTGATGTATGCATACTGACGGATTGTTCCAGTCTTCTGCACTCCTGGCGGCCGCTCTGGATAATGATGAGATGATGGCCTCCAGTGACGACGAAGGCGGACGCGCCGACCGTGGCTCGGCCGATGAAGACGAGGAGTCTGTGGATGAGGACTTCGAGGCCTCCTCAGAGTCTGATGTGGCAGAAGAGTACGACTCTGCTCACGAGAGCAGCGGCGGCAGCGGTAGTGACGCGGAGATGGAGGACGCTTCCGGCGCAGAGGATAACGCCTCGGACGACGACGAAGACGAGCGTCCCAAGAAGAAGAGCAAGACTGGTAAATGAAGCCAGGAGGAATGATGAACGTGGATTTAAATGCTCTGCGCGAGCGCAGTGCGACAGTGATGCATGCATAAAAACTGGGCCATGACTACTCTGGGGAAGGGGAGAATGGCACATAGCGTCCTTTTTTTTTCTTGGTTCTGGTGTTCTCAATACCTTATGTTCTCGCTCTTCCTTCTATTTTTGTACTATCAAGGGACCGAAACTGATCTGGCTGTATTAACTTATGACCGTTTGGATTCCAAAAAATTCTAATTATTATTAGTCGATATCATTAGTACTCTCCTTCTTCCCGAGCGTTCCAACCTGGGCTAGCCCATGAACTGTGGGGAAACAGTTGTGCTCAAGACAAGTAAGTGGACACGTGCAGGATCGAGGCCTATTCCACTTGATTGTATGTAATATGCCATTAGAAGAATGAAGAATTTGGCTAGAAATCCCCGTTTCCCGGTCCATTCAATTCACCCAGCTCCTCCTAAAGAGACCAGATCCCAAAATATATATGAGCGCAGTAAGTACAGCAGTTAGTTTATAGTTATGGTCACCGACATCTTTCCCCCCAGGAATTTTACTGAAGGTGCTCTCTCAACAGTAGATAGAGTACAGTATGTAGTTATTTTAATCACCTTACGTAGCCAGAGCGCGCACCAGCCCGGCAAGTGGACGTGGAAGTGGATTGGAAGGGAAACCGGTTCCACCACATACTTAACTCGGGCGATCTGGAACCCGAATTCTTTACTTAGTGACCTAACACCGGTTCGCGATTATTCCTCCATGACACCATTTAACTATTTAGAGTACTCTAGTTAGTAGTACAAGTAGTGTTTTAACTACGGGTGGTGAAGAACGCGTCCGAAGTCTTTACGCGAAGATCAGCTGGGAGAATATCTATATTGCGAATATTCATCCGTCGCGGACAGGGTTGAACTAAATAGGAGATATATACGGAGTACCTAGGTACTTATGTTACCCATGTATGATGTAGGTGGTGCCTATTGTACTCCGTACTATACCATGGTATTTCAAGAAAGTAAAAGTATTTAGTAGTCTAACTGTTACGTGAAGATTCAGTAAGTAGTCCACGGGTGAATGCTCTAGTTACCCTAAGGGTCTAGAGTCTGGACACTGGCATGCAAAAAGCCAAGGTTGCCAAAAATACTACTGTACTCCGTCCTCGACTCTAATTACCCAGTGCGGCCCACATTCCTCCTGGCGTGGGAACGGACGGGCCATTCCCGAAAAGCACAGCTCACGAGCTTGCTCTAAAAAATATTTGTTGATCATCATCGGGGACGTGTTTCAAGATGGGGAAGTCGTTTTTGATTTTTAACTTGCTGCTTGGGTGTCTTGGTCTTATGGGACTGGGCAATACGTTCTATCAGGAAGAGGGAGGGAGAGAGAGGGAGGAAAAAGGATGAAGAGAGTACTGTACGGAGTATGTCGCAGGTGGCAGGTGGTGGTGGGTGTTTGGGAGTATCAGATCTATCTGTACGATCATGCACAGCTGTTTGTCTGACACGCATAACCGCAGTGTTGTATGTGTCATTATGTATGGAGCCAGAAAGAAAGAAAGAAAGATATAGTTAACTAACCCGCCGTTGAGGCGATAATAGCCAATTAACAAGACTTTTCTTCCAGTCAAAGAAGAAGAACAATACCATAATAACTTAAATCAGTTACCAGTCTAGTCTAGTTTAGCTGAACTGTTTTCATATGATTTTCCACATTTTTCCACAGTTCGGCCGGTCGAACGTTGATCGTCGTGAGCCATGGCTCCATCCTGCTTAGGTCCGGCGGCGTGACGGTCGCGATTGGCCGCAAGCCCATCCAGACCCAAATTGCTGCGATGTTTACCCCTGGCGATTATTTTTCCCCTGAGATGGAGATGGAGCGAAGTCAGGACGGACTCTATCATTATTATGGTAGATAGAGCCGGTTTGGTTCTAGCTGGTAATTCATGATTTATTTAGAGTAATTTAGAGTAACTAATTGATTCTGGCTGGTCTCGTCGACGGAGTAGTATTATTATTCTCACCCCCGAAAAGCATGCGCAGAACAAGTAGAATAGAATACACAACCAGCTTTTGACATTGCTTGAAGAGGGGCCAGAAGGGATGAAATCGCCATGGTCATGGTCGATTGGCAGTGCCGACGTGCCAGTGGATTGGCTGCGCATAAGTACATTCCACAGGCGGGGGAGAAGAGAAAAAGAGATGGTTGTCCATACTCTCCGTTCACACAGTCCAATTCTCATTTGATAGCGAGCTGTTGGATAATCCGATCGTATCCCATCCCTGACTTCCCTTTAGTATCTGTCTGGTTTGGCAGGTGAGAGACTGACAGGCCAGAATAATCCATCTATCCACGAGACTAGATACGAGTAAACAGAGCCAGTTAATCTCCTTGCGGTCCCAGGGTGAGGGACGCTTGGTTAGTTAGTTCTCCGTGCAAGCGTGGTCTCTTCGGTTCCCTTCTGAGGCTCTCTCTCTCTCTCTCTGTCTCATTGCTTCCCCCCCCAAAAAAGCACACGCCAACTCGAACGGTCCCAAAGTGCCCCTTTCTCTCTCTCTCTCTCGCGTTCACCCTGAAAGCTCAAGCCAGACTCGTTTGCTCTTCCAGTCTAGATAGCTAGTCTAGCCTCGACTAAGCAGCAAAAGCTAAAGCCAAAGCCGGGCGGACCCAAGGATCCCCAAGCACACCTTCGTCCCCGATCCTCTCTTCTCCTCCACCCACTACTCTCTCCCTCCGCAGCGGCCGTACTGCTCTAGTCGTTCCTCAACCCGTCGTCCAGACTGCCCCTGTTCTCCTTCTCTCGTTCCCTTTACCCTTCACCGTCCCGTCAATCTGCCACGCGCACATCCCGAGCGGTGCTTGAGATTGTTTTTTTGTTCTTTTGACGCGCGGTCCAGTCGCCTTCGTTCGTTGCTCGTGGTCGGTTTGAATTGTCGTTCACCCTTTTTTACCCTTGGGTTCAGGACAACTCCGAAAGGTACGCGAAATCCAATCTGGTCTCTTGAGTTTCCGCCTCGCAACAACACGTCTACCACTACGTTTTGGCGTCTGCGAGAAATCCGTCCATACGCATGGTTGATCTCATCGAATCTTTTCATTCCCCCTCTGATTTGCGGGAGATTGCTTGTACTTGACAGTCCAGAGGAGAAACACCAGTGACTGACACGGCAGGTGCAACGCCAAACAGGGGAAATTCATTCCACGTCCACCACGACTGCCCGACTCTCTCCTTCCTCCTCCGCTCGTTAGAAAAGCATACGTTGAACCGCCTCCAAGATGGGTAAGCTCTGTCCGCTGTTTCTATTCTCTACACTTCCAATCGCTCGTCCATCGTCTCTCTGGCCCCTCTTGTCGTCGGGCACTACACTTGTGGTAGATTCGACAACTCTAGCGCGTGGTGCAACCGTGTTTTCGGGGAAAAAAAGAGAAAGAGGATGATGATGGCCCGGCCCAAGTATCGCATCGTGGACGTTCAACGGACTGCAGACTTTGGGAACCATAGTCGTCCCGTGTCCCGCTCCAGAGTGCCTCGACTCGACAGCCCATCCTCCTACACGGCTACCGTGGGACAGAGACCGCCCGACAGCGAGGAAAGAAGACATTTTGAGCAACATGCTGACTTCTTCGACGCAGCCGCCCCCCCTGCCCCCAACGGCGCTCCTCCCGTCGCGCCCACTCGGGCTTCCCCCGTCCCTAGCACCGGCAGCAGTGCGAAGCCCACCTCTCCCTTTGTTGAGCGCAGCAACCCAATGGGATCAGGGAGCGCGCAGACCGTCAGCTCCAAGGACCCCAAGGCTGTTGCTCAGGCTGCTACCGATATGCGAAACGTCGTCCGCAGAAAGCTGACCGGCTACGTCGGCTTTGCCAACCTACCCAACCAGTGGCACCGTAAGAGTGTCCGTAAGGGTTTCAACTTCAATGTGATGGTTGTTGGTGAGTGATCTATATACATCAATTGCCTTTGTTTTATGCGGCTACTCATAACAATGGATAGGTGAGTCTGGACTGGGAAAGTCTACTCTAGTTAACACCCTCTTCAACACATCGCTCTACCCACCGAAGGAACGTGCGGGACCTAGCCACGACATTGTCCCCAAGACCGTCTCGATCCAGTCGATCAGCGCTGATATCGAGGAGAACGGCGTTCGCCTCCGTCTGACCGTTGTCGATACCCCCGGATTCGGAGACTTCGTCAACAACGATGACTCGTGGCGCCCCATTGTCGAGAACATTGAGCAGCGCTTCGATGCGTACCTCGAGGCTGAGAACAGAGTCAACCGTATGAACATTGTTGACAACCGTGTGCACGCATGTGTCTACTTCATCCAGCCCACCGGTCACTCGCTAAAGCCTCTCGATATCGAGGTGATGCGCCGCCTGCACACCAAGGTCAACCTGATTCCGGTCATTGCCAAGTCCGATACTCTGACCGACGAGGAGATTGCCCTTTTCAAGCAGAGAGTACGTTCACTGGTTGTTTCGGAGGTTTGAATGGGGCGCTTGCTAACATGAATATAGATCCTTGCCGATATCAACCACCACTCTATCCAGATCTTTGAAGGTCCCCGTTATGAGCTCGACGACGAAGAAACGATTGCTGAGAACCAGGAAATTATGTCCAAGGTCCCCTTTGCTGTCGTTGGTGCCAACGCAGAGGTCACTACTCCTGAGGGCCGCAAGGTCCGCGGTCGTCGTTACCCCTGGGGTATCATCGAGGTGGACAACGAGGAGCACTGCGACTTCGTCAAGCTGCGCCAGATGCTGATCCGCACCCACATGGAAGAGCTCAAGGAGCACACCAACAACGTCCTGTACGAGAACTACCGTTCCGACAAGCTCACCCAGATGGGTGTCGCCCAGGACCCGAGCGTCTTCAAGGAGGTCAACCCGGCCGTCAAGCAGGAGGAGGAGCGCACGCTGCACGAGCAGAAGCTGGCCAAGATGGAGGCCGAAATGAAGATGGTCTTCCAACAGAAGGTCCAGGAGAAGGAAAGCAAACTGAAACAGAGCGAGGACGAACTATACGCGCGGCATCGCGAGATGAAGGACCAGCTCGAACGACAACGCCAGGAACTAGAAGAGAAGAAGGCCCGTATCGAGAGTGGAAGACCTCTCGAGGAAAAGGGCAAGAGAAAGGGTTTCTCTCTTCGTTAAATCCGCATGACTTGAATCGGAGACGGTCCAAGCCAGCCGCGGACTGGCAGGGGATCACTTGCGGCATCGATTGTCAGTTGATTCTTGTGTCTCCATTCTTGGCGTCTGCCCACTGATCGAGCGCTCCTTTTGAACACTTTCCATTTTCCCTTTACGTGTCCGATTCTCTGTTACCTCACACTCTTTGACCTCTCATTTTACCAATATCTCTTTCTGGTAACGACTTTTTATTTTACCGGGGCGCCAAACCGAGCCCAAGAAGAAGAACAAAAAAAAGGGGGCGGACAGGGATTTTAATCCTATCCAAACTAATACCGATTTGGGGCCGAAACTTAGGAGGTTTGCGCCAGGGGTCATCAGAGACGCTCTGTATGCTTTGCGGCGGATGGAATCTTTTCGATTGCAAGGAGATGATACACGGGTGCAGAACGGCAAATTGATCCAGCTTTGAGTTGCCCAAGCCCGCCTTTTTGCTTCTTGTCATGTACTTTTTGCCTATGTTATACCTCTGTCTCGCCTCGTTCTCCCTTTCCAGTTGTGTCTTCTTTTTTTTTTTTCACCCCCTACATCCTTTTATTGAACACATCCCCCTCCGACCATCTTTCGCGATTTTCCTTGTTTCTGTCGCTTTTTGTGGTTTGAGCTCCATCCTGCGTCGCACTCGCCTTGGCCAGTGTCTGCCTGCCAGCAGTCCTTGGAGGTAGATATGTATCTAGGTTTGTGATTGAAATAATGATGAGGTTGAGTTCGACATGCAGTTATGTGTGTTAGTAGGTTTGTTTTATTGATTTGTTTTCCAGTAGTGGAGTAACAGACCGACATGTCAGTACTGTCTTGACCAGAGACCAGAGCCCTGATAGCCGACATTGCAACTATCAGACCGTGTCTTCAACGTGGCTTGTTAGTTTACTATGCAGTTAGAAAAATCCGTCTCAGCTATTGATATCAAGTACCGATCGAAGGAACTGCGGAATCTAGGAAGATCTACGGACTCCTCCCATTCTCGTTGCTCGTGTCAAATGAAATGATTTATCCTACCAAGATACAGGTCAAGTGCCAAGGGGTATTTCTGTAGACAATTATCCAAGAATGAAGTCGAGGAGATGGTTGATATGATTACGATGAGAGGGGGGCCCTCCCATTTCTTTTCGTCTTGTTGGGCGACGCGCGTGGGCGCGTGAGGGTCAAGTGAAGTGAGTGATTTGGGTCTATGGTTGTTTACTTTCTTTTCTTCTCTTCTCTTCTCCTCTCCTCTCTTCTCTGCTCTGATACTCAGTCCTAACACTCACTTTTCCTACGTACTGTGTGATCTTGGTCTTGGGCCGGGTTTGATCAATCGACGCAGACTTTGAATTGAAGGTCTCTATCGCTCGTCGTGCTTGGTTTAACTTGATCTCATTTTTCTCGTGTCTTAACTCTTGAATAAGACTTGGAGGAGAGGGAGGATACCATCTGTATCTCGATGTGAATCTAGCTCAGCTTGGATACAAAAGAACAAACTCCTCTGCAGAAGAAGAAGAAGGTACGAATATCATTCGAACTGCCTTTCTGGTAGTATGTATATATATCTGTTTTCCTTCTAAGAATCCTTCCTTACTGATTTCCAGAATCTAATCCAAAATGTGCCACCTCGTCCTCTACGAACATTACACGCAATGTGGCTGCATCCTCAACGTCGGGTTCAAATACAAACCCGAATGGTGCTTCGCCCCGAACGGCATCCCGTTTCCCAACCCGGACCTCTTCGATGCCGAACCGGGCCGGATCCCCAGTCGGTGCTGCGACGAGGAGAGATGGACATATGGACAGGTTGATATACCGGGGGTATGCATCGATTGTAAACAGAAACTGAGCCTGCGACGCAATGGCCTTGGGGAGATTATGAAGAGGTTGAAGTTGAAGTGTGGACATACGAAAGATTGGTTTTTTAGGGCCAGGATACATTGTGCTTTTCGGTTTGATGAGAAGGTTCTTGCTGAAGATGGGGATGGAGATATCAACGTCAACGTCAAAGACGTTAATAACACCACCAATACCAACGACGAAGAAAAGGAAGAAACCACAACACACCTCCACATGCCACCCTGCTGGTACACATACAAGCCCTACTCCCGCCAGGTCTACAACCCAGCTACCGAAGCGGATCTCGAACAATGGCACCGGATCAAAGCCGGGTGGAAGCTCGATTTCAACCTCCTTCGCAGCCAGGGAAAAGTGCGCTACTTTGTGCTCCGTCATAGACCGTGCGGGAACTGCGAGAGGAAGGCGAATCTGGAATTGTATGATTTGTTGATGATGGGTCCTGATGAGGATCGGAGTGGGTATCGAAAAAGGAAGCCTTATGCGTTGGATATTTCGGTGGAGAAGGCGAGGAAGTGTTCTGCTGGATAACTAAGTGGGCTTCTCTGTAGATACGGAGAATCGAACAAATTGGTAGGAAATCTCTCGATTATTATTACAGTACTTGCTGGATTTGAATCATTCGAGAAAAAGGAAGAAAAGGGAAGGAAAGGATTGGAATTTTTGTATGATAGAGTCAGGAACTACAGTACATCCACTAGTTACTTACATGCATTACGCTACTTCTTAAATAAATGTTCAATGGTGACGATGATCATCATGTAGGATCTACTGGTATATCGAAAGGCGGGGTTGCATCACAGGCCAGGAACTTTCTGGTTGCATCGATCGAGTAACTACTTAGTCAACTGGGTAAGTAACTACCATAAACTAGTTCAGATCTACCTAGCGTGGGTTCTCCACGTTCTGTTCCTGAGTGGTGAGATGAGATGAGATGATAGATAATCCGGGGTAATCATCACAGCTATACGATATGTACAAGACTACAAGTAGGGTGGTTTGTGCTCTACCATAGTATTTTGTCGTTTGTATTTTCGACTGCTGTGAGTTGTGACAGCAAGCAAGGCTGATCCTGGGATACATCAGTAGTTAAGCCACGGAACGGCAGAGGGGAAGAAAGAGGGAAGTGGATAGGTAGTTAGTTGACCCAGATCCGGGAGGCGAGTTTTCCAGCAAGGAAGGATGTACGTGAAGCAGGTAAGATACTCAGTCAAGGGTTTGTTGGTAATGGAATGATGGGATGATGCAGTGTATGGGTGTTATAATATAATATAATCATTATAATATATAATAATCATATACTGGTAATAATAATAATAATACTTGTTAAAATGATAATAATAATGATAATCCAACTGGTTGCATCATCGCCGGAGACGTCACTGCGGCTGAGGGCGGAGAGCAAATGGCCGATCGGGCCAATCAGCGTGCATGGTTGAAGCTCCCGACCGCCTACTCGTAAAGACTATCGAGAACCACCTTCCCTTCCCTTTTCCTGCCGCACACGAGCACCACCAAAACTCCAGCCTCCCTCGACTTCTCTTCTTTCTTGTCTGTCTGGATTCTGCTCCGATTGTCGTTAGCTGTGACATTGTTCCCTCCTCCTGTCCTCCGTCGTGTAGTCGCTTCTGCCTGGTTATCTTTCCCATCACCTTCCCGCTGCCTAAACCAGTCTACCTCACCTCACCTCATCTCACTGGCGGCCATGGCTCCTCCTCCTCCCGCGACGCTGCCTCTGCCTGAGAGGCTCAAGGCGCTGGCTCAGACGCTGCAGTATGTTGCTCCCTTCGCGGCCATTGTAGAAGATTTTCGCTGGTGCTGACGGACTATTTCTGCGCAGGTTCGCGTGGTTCGTAGGGTACGTGCTCTCCAGCGTCGTTCTTCACCGTCATAGCTCCTTCGGGCCGCCTGAGGGGTCAGATCGTGCGGGCACGCGCAAGAATCGCATCATTCGGCTCTTCTGGGCTTCAATGGCAGATGAGAGATCCGTAACAGACAAACTGACAAACTCGATAGCCACATGACCCTGCTCCTCTCCGTGCTGCGCTACTTCCTCTCCTACATCACCTTCAACTACTACTCCCGCTGGGCCAGGTTCTCCTACCGTACGGCCTTCCTTGCCGCTGCTCTGACCTACGGAATCGTCGTGTACAAGCAGTATATCGCGCGTGGACGTCTGCAAGGCAGTGCCCCCAGCATTGCGTTGAAGCTCGCGGGTGATGAGAATGTCCAGTATCTCGGTAGGTGCAACTGTCTCGGCCGGCCACAAGAATCCCTGCTCACGCGATATCAGCAATGGCCCTTGTCTGGCTCTACTCCCGCCAGGTCCCTCTGGCGCTCCTGCCATTCAGCGTGTATTCGGTTTTCCACGTTGCGACCTACACCAGGACCTATCTCATCCCGACCCTGCAGCCCCAGACCCAGGCTGCCAACGGTGCTACCCCCGTCTCTCCCTCTTCCCCCAAGCCGCCGGCTGGCAAGCCGTCCCCGCTGGCCGACAACATTGGCAAATTCGTGAAGAAGTACTACGATGCCAGCATGGGTCTGGTGGCCGCCCTCGAGATCGCTCTCCTCCTCCGTCTCGTCCTGTCCGCTCTCACTTTCTCCAAGGGCAGCTGGGTCCTCCTGCTCATCTACATCACCTTCTTCCGTGCTCGACACGCCCAGAGCAGCTTTGTTCAGAACGCCGTGTCGCACCTCACCGCGCGCATCGACACTGCTCTCTCCCACCAGAGCACGCCCCCGCCTGTTCGCCAGGGATGGGAGACCTTCAAGGGTATTGTCCGTCAGGCCTATGACGCCACGGATGTGAAGCGCTACACTGGGGTGTACGGGGGCACTCCTGTCAAGAAGCCTCAGTAGAGCAGCATCGAGCGGTTGGAAGTGAACTGGTGGCTGCAGTCAATCAACTGGAGTCCTGAACGGGGGCCACAGCCAGCTTCACTTTCCAACCCACAGTTACGAAAACGGACGAATCGCTTGCGCGAACATCCCATGCAAAAGTGGGAAGTGTTAAGGGGAGATCAAAGAGACGCCACACACAGGTATATCGGGCCAATCGCCTGTCTGCTGTGGAATTGGTCTTCGGAGTTTCTGAGATTCTTCTTGTAATACTTTGCCAGCGGATGGCCTCTTTTGATTTCAGCGTGAGCTCCGTCAACGATGGTCATGGTTATGAGCCACGTCAGCACGCAATTCCTCCCTATAGTTCTTTTTTCCCTAGTTTTCGTATTGGAATTGGTCTTTCTCCTACGGCGCCGCTTCTATTCCGTTGTTTCCTTATATCCGAGTTTCGTCTCTATCGGCGTGCATTCTACTCTGTACCTTTTTGGTTGCGATAACGTAAGTTAGAAGTACTGAGACGAGCCGCCAGACTTTCAATTGGCGTTCAAGTTTCCATTAATGAAGTCGCCGAGAGCTATCCTTTTTCTCTCATGGATCATATAGTCTATCTAACATCGTAGTTTGTTAATTAAACCGTCCAATTGACAACTACCATGAACCCTCAACCGGAGCGGGTGGCGGAGAAACGGCAGCCCCGAGGCCGAGCCCGAGCCAAAATTTTGGACGTGAAACTCGATCACGAACGCTCGTCGAGCAGCGATAGACCCATTGGCGATCTCTCAGCTGGGCTCCAGCAGTGTATAATGCGTTTCATTGCATCTCCTTCCTCTCCTTAGAAGATTTCTCTCCCTTCGTTCCCTCTTCGTCGCAGCGTGTCCGTGGGTGGCAACGCTGCCTCATAATCTCGCCGCACCTCATATCCGCACCTCCGCTCGTGGCCTGGTCCGCGCCGTGATACGGGCCGCGGCGCTTTTGCTATGAGCCTGTCTTCGCGGGTGTATAACTTCTTCACCTCGGCGGGCTCATCGATCTCCTCTCCTTCACATACCGGCGGGCGGAATGATTCGGCGGCGGTGACGGCCGGCGCAGGCAGCGTACCAAATGGCGTACGGGAGGATGGCGCCGTTCGACCAAGGGAGCCGCAGATAGGAGATGAAGAGTACCGGTCGCCGTATCTACATGTATGTCTATGAAATTCCTCTCTTTCGCGCGCGGCGTTTTGGCGCCTCTCGTCGGACATGCAATGTTCGTCCCGTCTTTGCTATCCAAGCCCCGGCCGGCATCCCAATTAATCTTGGGGGACGGTGGGTGAAGAGCGTAGACGACCTGACAGAGTTTTGTGGGCTGACCGGCGGAATGATTTCTCAATTACAGTCTATGCTTGCCGGTGGCATTGGCGGAACGACCGGGGACATGCTGATGCACACTCTAGACACGGTGAAGACCCGGCAGCAGGCCGATCCGCATTTCCCGCCCAAATACACCTCCATGTCCTCGTCGTATATGACCATCTTGAGGGAAGAGGGGATTCGTGGGCTGTACAGTGGTGTTACTCCGGCATTCTTTGGCTCGTTTCCGGGTACTCTCATCTTCTTTGGAGTGTATGAGTTCAGCAAGAGGCATATGCTCGATGCAGGGATCAATCCTAGTGTGACATATCTGACTGGAGGTGAGTGGGATTGTCTTTGCGTGTGTGTGTATAATTGCGTTGAGGGGTTGATTCTAATCACTCTACAGGTTTCCTTGCGGATCTGGCTGCCTCGATCGTATATGTCCCTTCGGAGGTGCTAAAGACCCGGTTGCAGCTCCAGGGACGATATAATAACCCTTATTTCACTTCCGGCTATAATTATAGATCGACTAGAGACGCATTGCGGACAATTGTTCGCCAGGAAGGTTTCTCAGCACTGTTCTACGGATACAAGGCGACCATTTTCAGAGACCTGCCGTTTTCTGCGCTGCAGTTCGCCTTTTATGAGCAGGAACGAGAACTGGCCCAGGAATGGGCGGGCACTAAGGATCTTAGCCTCGGGCTGGAGATTTTGACTGCCACGACGGCTGGTGGTATGGCGGGAGTCATGACTTGCCCGATGGACGTCGTCAAGACCAGAATCCAGACGCAATTGAATCCCAGCAGCTCGGGATCGGAAGCTCGGTCCACTGAGAAATCCGTGAAGAGCGATGGGTCGCGGCATCAGTCCACTCAACCATCAGCTACGAGTACGCGGACGCACGCACGTCCCATCTGTACTTCGACGCCGTCAATGTCCCGGCCTGGTGCTACCGTCCTCGACACTTCGTCCTTCTTCACGGGTCTGAAGATCATCTACAGGACAGAAGGAATCGTCGGATGGTTCCGTGGCGTGGGTCCACGAGGTTTATGGACCAGCGTCCAGAGTGGAACGATGCTGGTGCTGTATCAGTTCCTCCTGAAACAGATGGATTCGTGGCAGACAGTGGATGATCTGCGACCATTATGATTTACTAGAATCGTTCTTTTTTTCCCTTCCAGCTCGAATGCGGCCGGACGAATGCTCTGTACCCAGAGGCAGACTTGGATAGAAGCATGGGATGAGCGGGCGGCATGTTGGGCGTTTCACGGTCGTCATTTGGCATTTTTCTGTATCTGCACGCATGTTGGACTGGTGTCCGTTGATAGATTTTGTGCTGTATGTGTTGATAGAGCTGGACACGCTGTACGATAGGCTCGAATAGATCGATCATCGCTTCTTCCAATAATGTATACTCTAGATATAAATATGATCGGCATGTTGACGTTGGCGCGGCGAAAAACACGCTAGTCCAACGGATGTAAACAACACCTGATCTGCCGCCCCACGAGCTTCTCCTCCAAACCCCCCAGTTAAACTATCCCAACTCCATCACGAATCGTCCTGAACATCTCTCGCCCCGCGGCGCACTTCTATACATCGCGTTCTGTCGCTCTATATATCGTTGCTGTCGCATGGTCCACGCGATCTCGGCCCATATATTAATCGCCCATCATGTCTGCCGGACTTCCCTACCTCAAGAGTCTCCGCAAAGGTGACTTGTTGAATCTTGCCGATGTCTCTGATCTGAAGCGGTACGTTGTCGCGCGCAGTGAATGTCGGCCTCTGGATCACTAATGCTTTTTCTTTTTTCGTTCGGATTCAGTGAGGCGGGCATTTTGAAAGCAGAACTTGAGACCGCGCTCGATGAGCATCTCAGTTCGAATAAAGACATCTTCTCCGGCGACAAGCGCTTCGCGGATTACTACCGACGACTGTCTCAGCCGTCGCGTCTCTCGTCGCCTGTCAAGAAAGAGCCCAAGACTGATGCGATCGCCTCTGGTGACGACATCAAGAAGTCTGCGCGCCGGAGAACGACCAAGGCGAAGGAAGAGTCGGACGTTACGTACGTTTTTTTGTTTTCTTGAATCCTCTGTGTGTGTGTGCGCGCGCGCGCGTCTCTGGATTTCAGACGTGACGCGATGCAACAAGGATTGCTTTAGTTGATTATTAGTTTATTGACCGCTGTTTAGTGATGAATCCGACTCGGGCAGCGTGATCAAGAGTCCTGTTCCGGTTACCACTCGCACTCCGGCCCGGTCGCCGCTGTCGTTCACTGCTTCGCTGCCCCCGTCGCCGGCGGTCGTGACGGAGGCAATTGATCGCCAGACGGCTCTTGCGCGCAAGAAGGTGTCGGATGCGTGGGCTGCCTCTCGCCTGACCGAGCACACGGATTCTCTCCGCTCGGCGCTGAGCAGCGTCAAGTCCATTGAGGCTATCATCATCGCCCTCGAAGGATTCAGCCTCGTGAAGGAGCTCGTGCCCCTGAAGTTCCTGACCACCGTCGCTGCTGTCGATGCGATCCGCACCCCAGAGTTTGCCGTCAAGGTTCCCGATCTGTTCGTCTTGCTCACTGGCTCCTTCTGGGCGCCTTTCTCCCTGTGGCTGACCACGAGCCTGTTCCTCCCTCTGACCTTTGCGTACTTCTTCAACTTGAGCCTCAAGGCCAGCCAACCTGCCGCCAGCCACTCGTATGGCACGCGGCGCACAGCCTCTTCGAGCCAGGACAAGGCCAGCTTCGACCCTCTTGTCTACAACATTGCCAAAGCTCTGATCTCGTACCTGGTGTACGCGAACCACTTCACTTTCTGGGACATCTACAGCAACTTCTCCATTGAGAAAGTGAATGTATCGATTCCCGGACAGTGGGCTGGCGTCCTCACCGGCACGGCCATTGGCGGTATCGGCAGCCTGTACGAGGCTATTCTGAAGAAGTGAAAAACTGGTCCTCGCAGGGGTTCGATTCGAGTTTTCACCAAGTGCATTCATTGTACTTTTACGTTTTATATATGTGGAGTTGGAAACCGGGGAGGGGAGATAGCCATATATGTAATTATATGGATATACCCCCTCTCGAAAAGAGAGATTGATCCTTTGATTGTTGCAAGGGAACCGTCTCTCTATCTCGACGTCGTCATGTGGTTATTACTGGGTTTATGTAACGTGGGTGTGCTTTTTTTCTTGTTTCTTTTCTTGCTTGGCTGGTCTAGTCTAGTCTATCCGTCACGCATTCTGAGAAGCTAGTTCCTTTAGTTAGGTGTTTATGCTTTTTTTTTTTCCTCCTCTCTTATACTTGACTATTCAGATATCCCTTCGTTTCTTGCTCGATTACATTGCCGGGGAAATTGTGGGTTACTTGGTAAGGGGGAGTATTTTGCTTGTTTTTTTTTTGTCTCTTGCTCTGTCTGCTGTTTTAGCTTTTTATTTTATTTCAGTCTGCTGAATTGAGAACTTCTCGTTGTCTTTTAACTTGGTTAAAGGAGCGGGAAAGGAGGGAGGGGAAGGGAAGGGGACGGGAAGGGGACGGGAAGGGGACGGGAGGGTTAAAGAGTATGATGTATGTAAGGAATAAATAAAGAGGGCAAGGAATAAAGGAATGAAATGATGTGTTTTGGGTTATATATATCCTTGCTTTAGCTATTTTAGTATGTTCTTTATTGATATAGGAGTAAGAGTGGGAAGTGCGTGTTGTATCCTGCGTATAAAGCAAACCGCCAAGTGATGTATTAATTATCCCGTTGCAGAAAGTCCTAAATATAGGATGGAACTTACTAGATTATTGGGATCTAGATTCTTTATGTGCTAGAGGTAAATAAATATAAGATTAAATCACCCCCCCCTCCCTTCTCCAGATAAAGAAGTAAAACAGGCAAGTAATTTAAGTTGTATAGTGTAGATCTTGCTTCTGTTCTATTTTATATTCGATGGAATAAGCTGGGAATTTTGCTTCGGGAGTGAAACTGTTGGTTTTTGTATTTGGCTGGTTTGGGATTTTATATAATTTTGAATCGTGCTGTAGTTATATATTTGTATGATGGATAAGTATTGTTGGTATGTAGTTTCATTCTCTTTAGGTACTCTCAGATAAGGTCAAGAGAATCATTGAAGGTTCGGGAACTTCCATATATATAAAACCAGGATATACAAGTAATGTACTGTACTAACCACCTATAACGACAGCTATATAGCCGACCTACCCAGCCAATCCTATCCAGGACTTCTATACTATGTATATATCAACAACCCAACCCGTTCATCCAGTCGAGTCTACCTCACCTCGCCTTAAACCTCCCCGCTAACTCCGCCGTGAACAAAACCCGCTCATTGGTCTCGACACTCACCACATCCGCTCGGATATGATTACTCGTACTGATCTGCCCGCCCATTTCAGTCCGCCAGTCACTAACGTCCCATTCGAATCCGGTAGTTGAAATCACCGCGGGGCCAGAAATAGGGAGAATGCCAATGTTTTCTTCTAGATAGTAGATACCATCGGGATCAGTATCTTTGGAAGAACCTTTCGCCCTCCTCGCCCCCGGCGTCTGGATCACATTCCGTCCCGTCCGAAGAATAAACGAAATACTCTCTTCTGAAACAAGGTACAGTTCGCCCGGACTATCCTCATGTTGAGCCATGGCGTATAGATGATGGACCTGGGAGAAAGCCTGGTCGACGCGGCCGCCTAGACCGCCTAGGATGAGGACGTCGAGTCGTGGATGAGATTGAGCTTGAGCTTGAGATTGAGATTCAATTTCCGAAGTAGATCCCTTGGAGGACGAGGTATTTTCTGCGCTGGAGTGTAGAATCCTCGAGGCGTTCGCGCGTAGGTATTTTAAACATTTCATAAGGTCCGTGGAATATTGGTCTGGGTCGTGGACGATTGTCACATTTAGGGATTCGTAGTGTTTTCGCACAGAGGGGAGGATGGAGTCGAGGTCGCCGACGATGGCGTTGGGGAGCTGGGTTTGTGGTTAGAAATTGCTTTTTTTTTTTTTTTTTTTTTTTTTTTGAGATATTGGGATGTGGTGTTTTTCTTCTTGGGAAACATGGGAAATGAATAAATGCAATGTAAAAGCACTTCGCGGTGTGTCTGTTTAGAGATAATTGAATGATTGAGGGAAATTGGGGATTGCATAATCTATAGTATACTGCATAGAAGGGTTTAAATGATTGAAACGGATGAAGACAGCATAGAAAGAAAGACAATCGGAAGAAACCTCACATCACTCGTTTCCCTATCTTGGCTTTTCATGAGATCATAGTACACATTAGCGCCGCCGTCAGCGCAGATTGTGAAGCATGCTATTGATGATGTTAGCTAGAACATCGATATATGTATATGTAATTAGGAAATTCCAAGAAAACAAAAAGAATATAAATGCGGTGCTAAAAGTCAGCTTAGATGGGAATCCTCACCATGCTTGTTCAGTGCAGCGAAAGCCCTCTGGTTGATAGGCTGGTTGAGAACGAGCAGAGCAAAAGGAACAGAGGGACGAATTCCGTCACGGAAGAACTGGGTGGGATCCCACTCCATGAGCGGCCCGAGTGTTCTTGACACAGGAGAAAGACACAGTCAATTAAATTAACTGCAAGAACATACTCGAGACGATCAAGATCGAGATATAATTAACTACCTAGGTAAACTGCCAAAGGCAATCCAGATCCCGCTGACCAAGCCGACGTCAGCCTGGCTGCCTCAGGCGCCTCATTCCATCCGTATCTCGAACCTTTGGGAACTGCAGCTCCTCCGCAAATCCAACTCCAGAGAAAAGCCCGCTCTCCGGCGCGCAACACCCTCTCCTCCACCCGCAGATTCCTCTCTCCAGTTTCATGCATCGTCTTTTGTATTTCTAGCCCCGTCCGTCCATTTTCTCACATCATGTTCCGGCCCGCGTCGAGAGTCCTGCTCCGCGCGCCAGCCGCTGCTGTCGGCGCACCGGGTCGCATCCAGTCCAGCCGACGATTGATCAGCACCGCACCGCCCACCCAGAAGTCGAGGAGCTGGAAGAGCCTGGTTCTGCGAGCAGGTCTGGCCGTGGGTGTCGTATACTACTACAACACGAGCAGCGTGTTTGCGAAGCAGCCGTCATGTATGTGACCGATGTACCCGACGAGTGTGATTTTTCATCTTCCGCGGAGAACCTCGCTTTTCCTCCCCAAGGGAGGATTCTCTGCGGAATCAGTCGGGTCATTTTGAGTAGATATTCATGAATCACTTTGCTAACCTGCAATTGAACCAACCTGCAGTCTCTCTCCGGCCCCAGCCTGAGGTAGAAGAAGATACCGACAACCTCCCCACACTCGATGCCATCAAGCCCAAGAGACGTCAAGAGCAGCAGCAGCAGGATGCCGTGAAGACCGATGTGCAGACTGCGACCACCCCAGAGGGCGCCGCACAGTCTTCGGAGGGCTTGTCGTCACCGGAGGAGCTTGAGGAGCAGGCTGGACAGGAGGGCGCATTCAACCCAGAGACCGGCGAGATCAACTGGGACTGCCCCTGCCTGGGTGGAATGGCCCATGGTCCTTGTGGAGAGGAGTTCAAGGCCGCTTTCAGCTGCTTCGTCTACTCTACGGAAGAGCCGAAGGGCATAGACTGCATTGAGAAGTTCAAGTATGTTGCAATCTCCGCCTTCTCCTTCCTGTTCAGACAAAGCATGCTTAACTCATACATCAATCAACAGGGGCATGCAGGACTGCTTCCGCCAGCACCCCGACGTCTACGGCACCGAGCTCGACGAGGACGAGGTTGACACCCAGCTGAGAGACCAGATCGCCGCAGAGGACAAGTCCGCTCAGCCCTCCGCCGCCGAAATCGACGCTGCTTCTCACCCCGACGAGAAGCGCGCTCGCGCCAAGGAGGTCCACGCCCAGGCCAAGGCCGCCACCGCTGAAGGCGCCGAGAACCCAGAAGGCGACGAGCTAGTGCCCAAGCAGTACCACGACACCCGGGAGAAGAACGAAACCACACAGTAGACGGAGATTCCCAAATCCTCCCTATACCGCGTGACGTGACGAACCCCGAAGCTGCTAGCTAGCGAACGAAAGAAGCGAGAAAGAAAGCCTTGTCATACTCCCCTCCATTTCTTTTTTATTACTGGAATGGATATAGATACATTTCAACCTTCAGAGAAAGAAAAGAAAAAAGTAGGAAGAGGAGGGGAAATGGTTGGGAAAAGTTTGACAAAAACTTGTATTAATGCTTTTTTTTAGTACAAGACCATATAGACAAGAACCCCCCGGAACCCCCCAAAGTGTATATTATCTACACATGACTGCTACACTAGTTACAGTAACTTATTCAAAGACATCTTCCCTTTGTTATTATGAGTGATTCTTCTTCTGTCTTCTTAGGAACTAACTAGTAGCTTGTACAGTACCTTGGATATTGGATACGTAAAGGAAGGCGGTAGTTAACTACTACTTAAGCTTAGAAATCCATAACTATCCAACCGGCATACCTCGGCTGGTAGCTTATAAATGCACCTCTATTCTAACTAATTGCAAAGAAGCAGATTACTAAAGAAGCAAGTATTCATTGACTAATTATTTATTGAATTTGTCTGCATTTGAGATACTAATAATAATACGACTTTTTTTTTTTTTAAATTATTTATTCTGTCAGATTACTGCGTGTTTTCCCACAAAGATAAAAATTCACGAAATGACAATTTTAGAAAAAAAAAAGGAAAGAGAAAGCCAGTGCCTACTGGCGTAATCAGACTCCACTAGCTAGCTAGGGCATGTAATCAACTGTTCATATTGCGATTCGATGTCTCCCGTACATGGACAGTTGACGCAGTGTGATGATTATTGAGCTTGATCATTGCCACCGCGCTTGCTTTTCGGACCTTATGGATCTCCTGTTCGTCCTTGGCTGTACGGGCGGTTTTCCCCGATAGTCTTCCGCGAAGTTGCATGCATCCTGCAGAGGGTAAGCAGAGCCGTGACCGAAGGGCGTTTATCCACGGTGATAGAAGCAGTGGAGATCTGGCCCCTGCATCTGTTGACGGGCTGTCGTGTACCACAGAGCAAGTCTCGTCAGGAATGACTGAGGGTTTTGCCTTCTCGAAAAAGGTAAATCGATACTCGTATCGAGACAGTAAGAATACGTCTATTTCGTCCAGGGGGTAACCTCAGGTCCTATATTATCGCATAGCGGGCACGACAAGCGCCCATCGTTGATTAGCCATATGTTTTTGAGCCCTTGGGTACAGAAGATCGAGATCCGGGTTTTTTGTGGTCATACCAGTCAACGTCGCTGAGCTGTAGCTTTCTCGACCGGAACGCGGCGCGGCTCGAGCTCGATTTATCGATCCGGGTGTCGCGGTGAGAACTGCGCTTCTCAAGTCCTTTAATGCCTTTAGTATTTGGGTTCCTCTGAAGAAGTGGGTCCAATGAAAGGTCGTCTTCACCATCGTTGTCATTGTCCATCGACAAGTCATAGTTCAAAACCAGGTTCTTGATCCGTTGCTGTTCTTCACGGTCCGCCTGTTGTTGGCTCTTCATCGCAACTGCAAAGCTAGAATCCGAGGGTAGATCAATCGTTCGAGTCTGTACTGAATTAGCCAAGGAGCCAGCTTCCCTATCACAATATTCGACCGAACCTGTTGCCGATTTCCCCGTTTGGTCATTAGGGAGAAAGCCATCGTGCTGGGCGGTGCCTGGGAGCCTTCAGGGTTATCTGTAGTGGAAGACTCCCGCCCAGGTCGTTTCATGGGTAGGGGCACATCGAACATCGCCTTGCGTTCAAACCTTCTCGACTCAAGACTCTCTGCCATGATCTTTTCAAACTCCTTATCGAAATCTGCTTCCGCTTCGGGATCGCGTTCCTCTTCTTGACGTTTGACAAAGATCTGTTCTTCGTCTTCAGACTCGCTGTCTTCATTCTGCTCCGCATTTGCGCCAGAGGCCTGGTGTCCTATCAGTACCTGCAAACAAGCCCCAGCCAGCAAACTGCTCACCTCAGCCTCCTCACTCGAGGATTGGTCCTCTTCTGCTTCCGGAACGATGTCGTCTTCGAGACCATCGTCAGACCCTATGCTTTCCAGATCATCCTCCTCAGGTTCAGCATTCTTGTCAGCATCTTGCAGCTTGTAGTTCTGGGCGACTGCTTCTCCGAATAGACGAGTAGCTTCTTCCAGATTAGAGGCGATCTTCCACTGGGGTCGCGTCAAGGAATATGTATCTTGCAAGAGGAAGTCGACATCCATCGGCAACGGATCCTTGGTGTAGATGTAATACTTTGCTGTCATTAGCAAGATACTACCATCGTCATCATCACAAGAGGACCTACCTGGAAGAAAGTCAGGAAGAAGTCTAGTTTCTTCTTTGCAGATCCACGATCGAAGCAGACACCGCATGTATCCAGCAACGTGCACACCAAGCGGATTCGGAAGAAATCATCGGGCATATCTAGGGGATTAATCTTGCCAGGAGTAGGAGTACCGCCTTCTGTACCATGTGTAAGCTATGGGACATTGAGCATATCCTGAATGTTAACCCACCGTGGCCGAATGTTACTATCCGATAGAGAGTGTCGAACACGACTGGAGAATCAATCATCTTATAGTTGTACAGCTCTCCAAGATATTTGACCTCAGCGATGCGCTTCTGATTAAACTTGAAGTCGTTCTGTTCCAGACCCAACGTGATACGCTCCAGGATATTATCCACGATACCGATAACGAAGTCCTGGTGGTACCGGTATAATGCGCTTGCAAGGATCGCAAGTAGATGGATGTTACCATACTTCACCTTCCCCGGCTTGCTGAATACTCGCTCGAGGATGTTGACGACCTTTTCGGAAGTTAGTGAAACGCCTATTGACTCATGACCCAATGTCATTCATTACCTCTTGTTCTTCCCAATGGAGCTTCCGGATGGACTTCAGTATCTTCGTGTAGTTGCGCTTGTTCATGTCCAGATAGATCAGCTTGCGGATATATAACTCCATCGGCGTGCGTTCCTTCTGTTGGATAGCTGGGCGCTGTGGAGGGTCGACGTAATACACAGCATTCTCGATTATCATCCGTTCCTGTTGTCCCAAGTGCGTTGCCGTCTTCTTCCGACTAAGGGTTTCTAAGAACGAGGCCATTCGAGGCGAAGTCTCTGGGTTCCTAAGTAGATATCGACCACAGTTCTCCAGGAGGTTGCCGATAATTTCGATATTCATCCGCGAGAAGTCGTCGAGGCTGACTTTGAAACAGTGGAAAATAACATGTTCAGGTACGACACCGAACTTTGTCAACTCCGCCAGATATCTAATATTGATCGTTCTAACTTGGCCCAAAAACTCTTTCTGTTTCCGGCGCTGGAGACTGCGAAATTCCTCATCGAGATAAGAAATCAAGCCTTGAGTCACATCTGGCATATGCTGTCCCAACGTGGCCACCAGTCGCGAATAGAGAGGTAAGAGATCAGTGCGACCTTTAGGAACGTCCTGAACTGCTTTGATCAATCTGTTTCTGGATGCTTTGGAGTTGAGGAAACAGAAGTCTAGCGCCAACTGGTCGACCTGATCTTTTGTTTGGAGTTCAGGGAGCTTTGCCAGTAGCGCATCGACTTGGGCACCCACGGTCTTGTTGGCAATGGCTGTAGATTGATCGTCCACCACTGCAGGCTTCGGTTCGGTAGGCTGAGCTTGGCTGGATGGCTCAGGCTTTTCTGTCGAGGCATCTGTAGCTGGTTCGGCCTCCGCTTTCTTCTTTGTCTGGTCGTCTGCTTCGCCTTTCTTTTTCTTGCCATCTTCCAGCAGAATAGCGGGAACTTTGCCCTTGAGATCGACCAGGTTCTCGTAGAAGCGCCTTTCCTCTTCATCTTCCCAAATACCCGCTCCATCTCCCAGGCCACGCAGGTATTCAGCTGTCTTAACGAGACCAATATTTCCGCTGCCCCCCGAATCAGTTGCCTCTTTCTCGACCAGATCAGGCATCTCAGCTCCAAGAACCTCGCAAAGGACCTGCGTATTCGCAACGAGCTTCTCATGGGCCTTGCTTTGCTTTTCGAAGTTTGCTTGGCGGTCTTCAAAGATCTCACCACTTTTCACGTATGCTTCTGCATTACGGCGGCTTTGAGCTGCCAGGGACTTCTGGTCGCGTATAACGTGAGCTTTGACATCCTCTAGGTAGCGGTTCAAGATATTCTTGAACCGCAACTGTAACTTCTCTGGAGTAAGCGGAGGATCATCAGCACCTGAATCAGCAGCAGATTCGTTTCCAGCTTCAGTATCGGGTGCCGTAGTTGCCGTGGCACCATCCGTCTCAACTGTCTTCCTTCCCTCCTCAGGTGGTTTGACTCCAAGGATATCCCAGCTGAAGCTTTTTACAAAGAGCACTGCCAGTGGCAGGTTTGCGTGCTCCCGGTCATGCCCGAGAAGATCCTTTAGAACTTCCAGAGGGAACGGCTCAGCTTCCTTGTCCTGATCTCCCTTCGGTACCGATGGTGGTGCTTTGGCCTTCACGGAGCCCTCGCCCGCTTTCGCAGCAGCGACTGCTCCATCCAGACTTTTGACACCCACGTCCTCCGGCTTTTCAATATCATCCAAAGTCTTCAAGACCCCCACCAGCCAAAGCTCCGTAACAACCCTGAGCAAAACTCTGTGTCTCGATAGACGCTCCTTTTCCTCTCTGTCGCGCAATTCTTGACTGAGCGCCTTTAACTGAGACTTATCCGGGCTACTCAAACCTCGTCCTAATAGCCAACCGATCTGTTTCGTGAATTCGTCGGGACCGAATCGCTGGTGGAGAGCACTGACGATATCCACGCCGGCAGCCACCTCGCCGGGGGACTTGAGCTTGCAAAGTCCCTCATAGCAGGCTGAGATGATCTCAGACAGGTATTTGTGCAGCGACAGGGTGCGAATGTCCGACAGAAAAGTGGGAAGTGCGGAAGCGGTGATTCCAGTTCGGAGGCGCTTGATAAATGCCGTATTTTTCTTCAACGCAGAGTCAAGCGACTTGCTGACCGGGAATATGTCTGCCAACGTAAAGGTGTCAGTTTTTTAGGCGGGTATATGGGAGGTGCAGTTCGAACGAGAGTCATACCGGTCTCGCCACTCCAAGCTTTCGCATTCAGATCGCGGAGCTCCCCTGTATCAGTCCAGTCAGTTAGTCCCAAACGGCAGGTCAAGATAGTGCGACAAGAGAACATACGCCTTCTCTTTCGGTCCATGGTAGCCCCTCACTGTCGCGTTTTGGAGTCGCGTTGCAGGATTTAGTTCAGTCGTCGTAAGGTCCTTCCAGTAAATATGAAAGGAAATAGCATATGTGACTTGCGGGCCACATTGGAATGGAAGCTCGCTGTTGTTGACAGGGCAAGAGTGTGAGCGGGTTGCTTCCTTGCAACAGCTGTCCCTGTGCGTTAAAGAGAGTTGTCTGGTGCAAGGAGAAGCTCGTTGCGGCGGAGTGGGTTTCCTCGAGGTTGAGGTCTGGGACGGCGGCGGGTACACCGCGGAGTTTATCGATACATATCACCCCAGCTTTTTCAGCGTGCCGAACGGTTCATCTACGAGGCAGAATATTAAACTCAAACAGTATTACAGTTGAATCGATATCCCAGATAATTACATAAAGCGACTAACTAACTAACTACATTAAATCGTATACAAAGAAGGCACATTCCAATGCAACGCATGTTTCTCCACTCCTGTCCGCACCAGTCGGGGATCTCCAACTACTTGTGAAGAGCACAGAGGCCGATCGATGAAGCGAGAATCAGGCAAGGAAAAGGAGCAAATCGCGTGTGCTTGATAGTGATCATAAATCATTTCATTTCCTCGTCAGGCAGGCCTCGTCCATTGTCGCACGGAGCTCGGAACCACGTGAAATAGTCGTCATGCGGGACAGGAACTAGAATGGAGTCCTGCGCAATATCCTGGATCGCAGCAGCAGGGCAAATCCAACGACGATTTCATAGTTTCTGGCTGAGTCGTATTTCCTCTCGTCGCTTGCTATCCACTGCGTTGGGCTTCCGTGAAGCCGGATTCCCTGCCCCTCTCAGATCCGAGCAGCCTTTCCTGGAAGCGATGCTTCATATCTTGCTCGTTCCAGCTTTGCTGTCGGCTGAAGGATGGTTTCCAAGGGCTGTCTTCCGTCCCTCGAGATGATGGATAGGGTGCAGTGCCAGTAGGCTCCGTGGGTGAGGGGCCGTTGTCCGCGGTGTCAGCTCTTCCGGCGGGGAGCAGGATCGTTTCTACCGGCGCTTCCTCAGAGAATGGGCTTTTGTGACCAGTGGACGTCATCTTGTATAGAAAAGGTGCTTTGGAGTATATATTGAGCAGGTGATATCTCGTTATAACAATGAGTTTTGTGTCTTGTGCTTCGCAATTGACGGTGATGGGTTCGGCTATAAAAACGCCACAATCGAGGATGGAAAAGCTATGATGATATCTTAAACAACAATCACGTGCTCTATCTTCAATTTCTAGTGGCATACGCAATGTCAACGGCGGCTTATTCTTATTTTTTCGATGTGGAAGATAGTTGTGATGCTTATCAGATCCGTGTGGCAACTTATGCAGATGTACGCTGACGTATTGAAGCGAGTCGCTATGCCACACCACATATACACCGGTTTGTCGGTAAATGACAAGCCTCTCACAATAAGAATCAGGATCGAATGGATTTGTTGGAAGATCATACTGATATCATGGGCATGGTCATGAAACAGGCTGAATTGACCCAAGATGCAAGCGGACCATACCAGGTTAACCTTGACATCATCCTGTCTCCAGAGTATACTCTGCGATACGTTTCGAAGGATTTTGGTGGCATGTCATAACTGGATATTTACTCATTTGCCATTTGGATCAAATCCACCTTTAAAATCCTCTTCCACGAGTAAATATACCTATGTACTTGAACAATCGAACAGCTACATCGCCTCGCTTTTACGCCATGACACATCTAGATACAAACTGACTGGCTGCGCGCAGCGTATGTTTGTCTTCCTAGCCAGGTCTTTTCCGCCCCGGATACTGTCGTCGCATTATACGCTCTACAGAGTCTCCCAGAAGAAGCAGGGGTTGTTCCCTTGAATTGCGAATAATTAGATGTTTCTAATGTGTGTCTGATAATTTACCTGATTTGAAGTGGACTGGCCATGTAATATGAGAAAAGCATATGTATAGTATCTTGTAAGACCGGTAAGGGAATAGTCGCAGATCGAATACAGTACAAGTACATAATTTATTGTCATGAGTAACCCTCTAGGCAACTGCACATATTTTCTGATATTGTTCGCCACTATAATGTAATAATCTATCCCCTTAAGCAGGTAAGATAGCTATTTGTCTCGAGTCTTTCGCGATATTTATGAAAGCCTTGTAGTGAACTCCACTTCCAGATAAACGAGTGATAGTAAACCTCAGACTCGATAGATATTGCTCGCACAGAGGCAAATATAGGTGCATAAGAAATATACATTACATGAGGAATGATACATCTCTGTTTAGTTAATATCGGCTTAATCGCTTAGTTCGTAAGTTTTCTTCTTTAACTCCCTAGCATCGAGTTGCAAGATGTATACAAAAGATAAGGCATACTGCGAGTAAAACTAAGGTATGTAAATCACGCGAACAAGAGATAAAGATAGCTATTCTTTATCTAGAATAGACTAAACTTGTATCTACTAAGACTGCAACTTTATGTCATTGCGCTATCTAACTTCCAAAAAAGGAAATCAACTCAGGTTAAACGAGATACAAAAAAGCTCACACATCAGCCGCTCCTATAGGGAATCTGATGTGCTACGAAAACCCCACCTTGCTTTTGGCGGGCAGGGTTTTACTCCGGGGTTATGGCGTCGAGTACTAGCCAGAGCATTTTTTTCTGCTCCAGTTTCTTCGCGCCGACCCCGTTTCGAACAGGAAGCCTCCAGCTAGATGGAGCGGTGATTACTTTCGTAACCACTGCGCCATCTGGACTCCCCGTTAAAAATGGTAATGTTATTCTGGAATATATGGAAGTTCTTTGTTTGCAGAAGCTGCCTAGAAGGGATAGTAGTGTCACGTGACTCAGAGTAAGGAACGTGCAAGCCGCCTTCAAACCGTTTTTTGCAAGGGACACGCTTAGAAATCTCATACAGCTTCACATATTACACTTTCCTCTTAGTTACTTTTGGATACCAGAAGCATGTTCGTTAGAATGTAGGTTAAATACTGGATGCTTCGAGATTGAGCCCTGCGGCATAGATTTAAGGTGTGCAACGATCCGCAAGACTAAACCCAAAGCAATCTAACCGCTCCACGCACTAAGCCCGGCCCATCACGTGACAAAAGGTCAACGGCACTTGGATCTCGGAGAAACAAACGGACCGACAGATCTAGAGCCGACGATAGGTTTTTTTTTTTGAACGTCCCGATCTCTAAACGACTACCACATTCCGTCGAACAACCACATCCAAAAGCGAAGGGCGAGCCATTGCCAGATATTTGCAGAGGCAGTGAACCTTTCGACTAAACTTCTTCTTTGAATCCAACTCTTGACAACCATGTCTGACCAGGCTAATGCTGGTACGTTCCAATCATTTTCTTTAGTGGAGGGTCTGGTTCTTATACTGACTTGTATTCTCACAGCGTGGCCCGTCGCCGACGAGGCTCTGACCCAGACTATCCTTGACCTCGTCCAGCAGGGCTCCCACTACCGCCAGATCAAGAAGGGAGCAAACGAAGCGACGAAGACCCTGAACCGTGGTGTCTCCGAGATCGTCATCCTCGCTGCGGACACTACTCCTCTCGCTATCCTCCTCCACCTGCCTCTGCTTTGCGAGGACAAGAACGTTCCCTACGTCTACGTCCCTAGCAAGATGGTAATACCCCTGCTGAGACCCGTCATATTGGTATCTTCATTCGCGCATCTGCTAACAGATGGAAAAATATAGGCTCTTGGACGTGCGTGCGGTGTGAGCCGTCCCGTTATCGCTTGCTCTATCACCACCAACGCTGCTTCCGACCTCAACAACCAGATCCAGGCCGTCAAGAACCAGGTCGAGAGACTGATGATCTAAGGTGCTGGAAGCTGAAGCCATCGCGACCGTTGAAGTGGCATCTGAGTGTCGAACTTGCGAGTAGTTCTCGTTTGATGTTAGGCGTGATGTGCTGGTGTTAGCGGGGGAGTTTGCTTAGGTGGGGGTACATGGTCTATGAGTTGTTTTCAGAGAAGAAAAAAATATAAATCATTTGGATGTGATATGATGGCCGTAATATAATCCGCGTAATGATGTTCTCTGGTCATACGGCGTGCAAGGAGAAGATCGACAACGAAAATACTGGTCAAATAGGGAGTGGCGAAGACTCAAACGCGAACAATTACTCCCTTACTTAGTATGAACTTCCGCAGATGTATGCCGCCTTGCAACTCGAACTAGCATTCTCAAAGGAGTCGTTTGCAGGATACAACTCAACCCACGTTGATTGTTCCTGTCACATTCTAGTAGATCATATCGAGATATGCTCTGCTCAAATCTTGCAGAAGCACCTATTTGGACTTTTAGATGAGAACTTACATGCTTCTCTGTAAATGTATTTAGACTCGCTACCAATGTCAAAATCCACTGTCATTAACTAAGTCATACTCGGGTCATTCAAATTCCACTAGACGTACATCTATGTCCACCAGGCTGTCAAGGTAAAGTTATGTACAGGCAAATATTGGGCGACGAGGGGTCTTTTTTGAAGGCAAGGGGGGTGGGTTAACGGGAATGGGCATCAAGAGGTCGTTTGGGAAGCATAGGTGTCATAACTTGCTCAGAGACATTATGAACAAAGGAAATCCATACATAAAAAACCCAGTAATCAAAAACAATGGGGTAGGAGGGACTCGCGAGAGTATCTCTTCGCCATGTTGCAAGCCATCTTTAGTAAGATGACAGAAAGGCGTTGTGTAGTTTGACTTGGCCAGGCTGCTAGATCAACCCGATCCTGGTTCAAGCATGATCTTGCATAGGCAGTTCTTTTGGTAACGCAACGGAAAGAGAATCGGAAAACAGAAACCACCCACATATATCAAAAAGGGGAATAAAAACAGGGGTATGCCCACACGCCGCTATGCGAAAAAAAAGGATGTCCTAATAGCACAAAAAGGTTATGTAGTAGAAAGAAAGTTAACAAAATAGTACCCGTGCATGTAATAGGGTACCGGGATTAAAACCGGGCCGAACCCATCTATTTGGGCTTGCGCCAAAAGTATTGCTGCAAAAGACCCGTCAGCAAATGAAATATCACTCGAACCTGGAAAATCAAACCTTGTGCTGCTTTCTGCAGTTGCGGAGACCAGGCTTCCTCAGATCATTCACGACAGCCTCCCGCCTCATATCGTCGTCATCGAAGTCAGGGATGTAATAGTACTCGCTTTCGAGAGGCTTGCCAGCAGCATCTTTGCCTTCACGCTGAACCTTGCCAATGCACTTCGTTGAATCGAGAATGGCTCGGATCTCAGCCTTTGAGGCGTTCTTGTCACTATGGCTATCTCTCTTCCAGATGCCGGGAGGAAAGTTGTTCAAGATCGTCGAGAAAGGGGTGGAAGAAAGACGCGAGAAGGCTAGCTGGTTAACTGCATGATTCCGGATGGTTGCTCTGTGCTCATCATCTTCTGGGGGTTCAGACTGCGCTTCCTCGGCCTTGGAAGCAGACGGCTGGGTAGTCTGCTCCCGCTTGAGAGACTCAAATCGGGGACGGGGTGAGCGAGGCAATGGCGGGGATCCTCCAGCGCGGAAGGAAGCCATTCGAGGTAATATGTTCTCCCCGAAAGGCCCAAATGAATGAATGATGGGGTCATTCTCCTCATCATGGTCAGAGAAGTCATCTGGGGATCTACTCAGGTCACTCAAGTCACTGGACTGGGAGCTCCGAAGAACTCCATTTACAGAGTCTGAAGCAATCTGTGAATTCTGCGATGCTGTGCGGGAATTCTCGTGGGCTGCTTCACGGACAGGAGACTGTGCATCTTCGTAGACCACTACGGGATTGTGAGAACGGCTTGGAGGAAGTAGTGGAGAGGAAGGGGGTATGAGAGCCTGGACTGCAGGGGTTGGGGACACCGGGGAGACCAGACGTTGACGTTCTCTGAGCGGACTACCTTGGAATGGACGGTGGCTTTGAGAGTTCCTTCGGGGCGAATTTTCGTCCCAAGTCTGGTCCGAGCTTGACCCGGATTCCTTTCTCTCTGGCCGTGGCCACTGGACCAGCACCCGCGCGTCATGCACATCGATCATAACGTCCGCATCCTTGATGTCTGATTTAAATGTCTTGTCCTTTGCCAAATCGTACGTCTTTCCTTGACAGTGAAGCTTTATCCCATTCCAGCCGGTGCACTTGATTTCAATGCTTGCTCTGTCGAAGGGATTGGGAGCTGGCTTATAGGTAGCTTCGACGTGCACCCTTGATATCAATCGATTGACAGACAGCTGATGGTGGCACGACGCACTCGATCTCCCCATTAAAATCGTCTCACCAGACTCAGGGAGCATAATCGTGGGCACCGCAGAAAGGGGTACGCGTTCTGATACTGACGAGAAGGTACCGCGTGTCGCAGGACGTGACATGGAAATTCGTGGCGGAGACGAAGACATGATATGGGTTGACGAGGTCGGTACTGGGGTAGGATAGGTCGATATATCGTCGCGTGCCATACGTTTCTGAGGTCGAGGAAGAGACGGCGAGGAGCTCAATGGCTCGAAGGCTGGCAGCAAGGATGCAGGACGCTTTTTGCCGGCCACGGCAGCCGCAGTACTGCCCCTGATCGGAGAAGACTCCATGCTGCAAGCTTAAGGAAAAACCTGTTGTATTCGAATAGAAGCTATATAGAGCTTTTTATGTTTTTTTTTTTCACGGGGACCAAAGCAATCTAGGCGTGTCAGGGTCGTGTAGGGATCTAGATCCCGAGAGAAAACAGAGGGCACGAGAGCAGAGACACGATTGAATAGAAAAGAGAGATGGGAAAGGAAGAGAGAAATAGGACCTCCAAGGAACCAAGGGAGGCTGGGAGAGAGAAATTTTTCTTGCGTCAGAAAGGACGAGAAGCATTGAAAGAAAAGGGTGCGAGAGTGGTGGAGGAATGTCTGCAGTAGCGGTGCGTCTCGTCTCGTCTCCTACCGCGGAAATGCACGCTTGCTCGCCCGAGACGCGTTCTACAGCCGCCCACGAGGGCTCGAGCTCCACCGCGGGCTTCGCGAGGGCGTGGCAATTCGAAACACTGCCCTGAAAAGACCGCTTCGCAAGCTGAGGGAACGCCGGAAATGAACATTTATGAGCATGCATGCCATTAGGGACCTTTCGTCCTTGCACCATACAAATGCGCGCTCTCCGCGTCCCTTCTATAGATCACGTGCCGCGCGTCGACAACGGGCCATCACCTGACATCATGCGTCGACGCGATCATCACGTGATGCATCCCTCCTTTGAATACGAGTTGCTTATGTCAGTTTATGCAGGATTAACTAGTTAGGACGCGATCTAGGGTAAGACTAGTAGTATTATTCAGTTATGTATCGTAACCCCCACCTGTGCAGTTTGATGATAGACATTATTATTAGACAGGCGTTGGCAGTCTTGCTTCAGCCTTCAGCTCTAACCAACGCGTGTTTTCGTTAACTCCGAACCGAGCCTAAACATGGCTCCCATCGGCAAGTGTACTTGCTGACTGAATGGCTTAGGGATCTTGGTTAGTTCTTGGGACCCCGCTATCGCTTGATGATACCATCAGCGCTACTTCTTATCAGTCGATGCCACGACGCTCTTGTCCTACCATGCGGTGACACTGATAGAAAATACATCTCTAGAAGCTGCTCGCGGTTCTCCTGAGGCTCAATTGCGGGATACTTGAGCAACCTGGGTGACAGGGTACCTGACTAACATCGAAGACTACCCCGCAATGGGAAATTCAACCGCCATGACTACCACTAACAGGCAAGATAACAAGGCCACGGAGGCAACGAAAGGTATGGGATTCCAGAACAGCCATCCGTACGTTGGTAATCCCCTGCGGAATGCTGATAAGACCCAGTATGGACAACTCTAATCACCAACACCGCCTACCTCCCCGGCCTGCTTACGCTCGACTACTCGTTGAAGAAAGTCGGATCGAAGTATCCCCTAGTCGCACTCTACACGGATACTTTCCCTCCTGAAGGTCACGCTGCGCTCGATGCTAGAAGGATACCCAAGCAGCGCATTCCCTATCTTCTGCCATCAGCACACAAAGACTACAGCAACGATGCTCGATTCTACGACTGCTGGAGCAAGCTCACACCCTTCTCGCTCGTCCAGTATGAGCGAGTGGTACAGCTGGATAGTGATATGATGGCGCTGCAAAATATGGATGAATTGATGGAACTTGAACTGGACGCTCCTGAGCTTGGTGGGACGGGGAATCGTGTGTTTGCTGCGACCCATGCGTGTGTCTGCAATCCGCTGAAGAAACCGCATTATCCTAAAGACTGGTGAGTACTGCTTTATTTGTAATAAGCAGACCGTTGGCAATCTTACTCTCTGGAACCGTTAGGATACCTGAGAACTGCGCGCACACGACTCTGCATTCTGATCCGGAACTTGCTCAAACAACCGGACCATCGCCCACCGCTGGTCTGGCTATGCCAAATGGAGGCTTACAGGTGGTAAACCCTTCACAGAAAGTGTATGACACTATCCTCGCACGGTTATCTAATCCATCGTCGACGGAGAACTACGAGTTCGCCGACCAGTCGCTACTTGCGGACGCCTTCCCTGGACGGTGGGTCGCATTACCGTATATTTACAACGCGCTCAAGACGATGCGATGGAAGGGTGTGCATGATGCTATATGGAGGGATGAAAATGTGAAGAACATCCATTATCTTCTCAATCCGAAGCCATGGAACGAGAGTGAAGAGGTCAGGAGAGGCGAAGGAGACGCAGCCAAGGATCGAGATGGGGCAAATTCTTGGTGGTGGGAAATTACTGATGAGAGACATCAAGATGAGAAGAGCAAGGGACTCGATGACGGGTTTTGAGATCTACTATATGAGCTAGAGCAGATTACCCGTACGATGCAGGTGAACAAGGGTCTCTTCCCACGCAAGGGGTATGAGTCCGGCATAGAGAAGCCGGTGATACATAACCACAATTGCCTTGGTGAATACTAGTTCTATAAAAGAACGCCTATGGTATTTATCTTGTCTTCACCTCATGATTCATAATAAAAATGATGAAACAAGCTTTCAGCATGGGGTTGACTCTAGCTCTATACGTGTCTAGTCGACATAGCTCCAGCCCCTAGTGCTTTTCTTCAGTGCTCTCAGGCGGGATCGTGCCGTGTTCTTTCTCCCAATCTTCCTCTGCAGCCTTGACAATCTCCTTTGTTGCCTCTGCCATCTCTTGCCACACCTTTATGTGCGGTTCATCGGCAGCAAACTCTTGGTAGAGGCGGAGAGCTGTCCTTGCGTGGTAACTGGTACTGTTAGAAGAAACGCTGTAGATTTGGGTGAAGGGAAGACGAAGGGCAGATTTTCTTACAGATAATCCCCATCGCAGACTGCCAGTAAGGTATGGCATCGGGCACGGACATGAGGTGGAAGCCTCGCTTCCAACAAAAGCTCTCTGCAGATTTCCTCCGCTTTATCCTGATCTTCTTCATTATCGCTGTTTATAAGCCTTTCAGCCTATTACCCACTCGTATCAGTGTCCATTCTTGATAGTACAATTACTCTGTAGAGTATCCTGACCTCTCGATATTGCGCGTGGAAGAAACGAGCAGCGTTGCTGAGGTGAGTAATCTTATCGTCCTCCATATTCGATTGAACAGCTCTAGCGGTTTGAATTTTGCAGAGAAGGAAAGTAGTCTCTCAGTGATGAATGCTTAGGAGATGTGAAAGTGGTAGGGTCGCAGAAGTCAATTGTCCAATGAATGTAGAACTTCTCCGCCCCTCGAGTGAAAGGAAGACAAAGAACAAAGAGAGCAATTTGCGGGGGTCTCCACCAGGTTTCCTGTTGCTATTCCTTTTAATTCTTCGCCGTGAATCATTTTGGTCTTTGAACTTATCAAACAGTCGGCAACTACCCGCTGATATCAACTGAGTTATAGCAACTCTTACTTCACCCGAAACTAGTATACGGCTTCACTTGCAGCGGATCGCTTTCTACTAGTGAAGTATCAAAGAAGACAGTCGCATGCGGGAGACTGCTCTACAGTATAAGAGGCAGATTGTGGTAGTTCTAGATCCAGAAACGAACATATTCATTTCGTATATATACCTTTTAGCTTCCTCACTTCCTCACTTCCTCACTTCCTTATATTGTTATATTGAGAACAAAATGTCTGGGTGCCCTCCAGAACTTATATAGTCTCTAGTTCTAGAAAATTCAGTTAATTTACTAGGGATATTTTCAGCGGAGCCGAAGGAAGTGGAAATCCTGGTCGAGGTGCTTTTCGTCCATCTGTTGAGCAGTATTTCCATACACTGCAGTCAACTAGCAGTATGGGTATATACTGAGGGGAATGATGCCATCACAGCTTTCTACCTAAATATGATGAAAAATCTCTTCATCCCAGGGGTACTGGCACCATCAAACAATACCAGTCGCTCAGGGGAACGGAAGAGGAACAAGAAGACCTCATATTAAGGATGAATGACATTCATCAGGTTGGAATCCTGTCACCCTGTCTCAAGAGAGCACGTTCGCTACAGTCATACAGCCACTAACATATTGGCAGAACTCCGAAGCGCCTGAGCCTGAGTCCGATCGCGAGGGTCGTTCGGGCACCTCTACCCGTCCGGTGAGTCTGAGCTTGATCGCCTCTTGGCACAGATGCTAGCCGACCGTACCCCTGATCGTGTCGGTCCTTCGCGCGCCGCCGATCGTGCCGCGAATAATAAGTATAGGCCTCCAGGAAACCGTTATACAAACCTAAAGAAAAGCGGATCTACATATATATTCACAAAGAGAACTTGCCGTGCGAGAGCATTGGCGCCCGGAGGAGGTAGACCGAATCCTCGATCTTGTCGAGAACATTGAGAAGCATCTCAATGCAAGAATTCCTCAAGGTAATAATGGTTCTCCATACCCATTCCACAACCTGAAAATGCCAGCGAACTGGTGCTGGTGGATGTGTTGGGCCCTGTTCACTGAAAGGACGTATCGGATGTGGCTTTTGTGTAACAGTAAGTATCCCACAAGATATATGTTTTGGAATATGCTTATATTGACATATTTTTAGGAAAGTGGAAACGTAAGGTCTCTCTTAATAGGTCTTTGAATCTTGTTAATTCACTATAGAAATTGATGTTTGCGAAACACTATACTTAGAAGCTATATTGCAGGCCGCGGAGCCCGACTACTCCGAGTTTCTCAAGTTGCCATTGTCTGTCTACATAAGACATCCGTTGAGATTTGTGGTAGCACACAAATCTCACGGACAACAGCTAAGGACGGGATGGACGACGATCACACCGTCCAGCATCGCGGACCGGGTTGACTCTCTGAATAATGTTGTTTTTGAGACTCACCTCTCGAATATGGCCAAGCAAGACTTCTCCAAAGAAACATGCGAAGCAATCGTCGCGGACATTGCGAACATCTCCATCCGTCTCAAGTGGTACGATCCATCTCGAGAAGTAGAGTTTCAAGCTACGGAGAAAGAAAAGGAGACGGAGAATGAGTTCCAGGACGATTTTGGAGGTGGTGAGATTGGCGACGATGAGGACGAGGGCCAGGAGTAAATGACTGAGACGACTTTTCTTTTCGGGGTTTCTTGCATTTGTTTTCTTCATTTTCATCTTTCGGGACGACTAAGTGCCTAAGATAAAGGAGGTCATGGATACCACTGCTTAAGTAGCGCAGCAACTACTCTGCTATCTGACGCTACACCTCATATTAGGTCAGGTCACTTGCTACTCCACGGCCGATCCCTCTCGAGAAGTGATTGCATTTTGCGACAATTGGGACCATAGCTGTTGGATGTTCTCTTCATTTGTTTTGTTGTCTTACTGTCTGTTTTCGCTCCTATGTATTTACTCTGATTGAGAGGGCTTTGGCTTAACATAATTGCGTCGGATGTTAAATAGCACGGAAGCATAGTCTGACCTGAACACCTTAAATTGCCTGCTTGCTTCTAGTTCTAGGGGGAATACTTTGCGAACCGATCGAAGATGACATGCACATCCTAATACTAGCCCCTCTCTCTCTCTCTCTCTCTCTCTCTCTCTCTCTCTTCCTTTTTTTTCCCCTTTGAGATTTACTATATTTAGCGATGCTTAACTTTTAGAAGCATAGAGCTCCAAGGAGCAGTAATTTACTGACGGTTCGTATTGGTTATTGCGGCACGCTCACATGTCTATAATCAAATTGCAACTCCATCAAGCCGTATCAATTTCTATTTACGGATAATGTTTGGTCGACTTTTGGGGAATAACTTCTCTTGGATGATTCTGATTGGACTGGGAGTGATCGGGATATACGACTTCTCGAATCACGGCACCGTGCAAGGCCCCTGCTAGTTGAATCGGTCGGGTATAGAGATGGGAATCACGCAATCGAGAGCAGTTCTGTTCTATTATCAAATTCCCAAAGGCGTTCCGTAACGCCGTGCACTTCCCAGCGAGCATATCACAATAAATTCTGGTCCGCACCCGACAAAAGGCATAAAAATACAATTCGATCCCCAAAACAAGCCAATCGCCTTCTCATTCCCAGACCTGAGAAACTACCCGGGCTGGGTAGAAAACCCGAGAACTATTGGGATGGTTATCTTTGATATAGAGGCAAAGAAGACAGATAGTGTCTTTCTAGTTCTGTTACCATTTCTTCACGATCATGCCACTGCCTCGATAAATAGAAATCATTGAAACGGCCAATAACGTTCATATTCGGCTCTCTCCTCGTCAGTCTCAGCCAATTGTTCCAGTATCTGTGCCTTAATTTCATGGAGCGCAGCTTTACATTCGTCGTATTGCTCGTGCTCGATGAAGCCTTTGTCTGGCCACAAATCGCCCATCCTCTCTTTGACCTCTGCAACAAGCTCAGTTCCTGCTACTGCACTATCGCTGTCAAGTTTGATACGTTCGAGATCTTCTTCGGAGAAATCATATGGGAAGGGGATATCGTTGGTCACTGCAGGTAAATCCGCCCATGTGTCCTTCAGATCGACCATAAGCGATTGGAAATGCGCTTCGCCATACTCGAACATCCGGTGAGCGAGAAACATCAATCCGTACGCTGCCGTCTTTCGGAATTCGACTGCTCGATATAGGTCTGGGTTCTTGGAAAGCATGAGCTTCCGCCATGCAATTAACACGTTTTGCATGGTATACTCGTGTACAGCCGCAGACCGTTCTTCTGGGGAAAGCCCAGAGAGTCTGGGCATTGGTGCTAAATCTAGCGTCTCAGGCTCAAGGCCATCCCAGTCGAGGAAGGCTGGATCGGGGTTGTGGTTGAAGAGGGGGGAGATGGGACAAGACTGCCAGTCGATGATACCCGAAATCTTTTCGGGATCACGTGGGTCAACAAAGACGTTGTCATCATGCAGGTCATTATGCCAGAGGCAGGGTCTGGTTATGGCAGTGTCTTGGGGGATAAGGGCATCGACAACCTGTTGGTACCATTCTAGAGCAGTTGTCTTCTTTTCTTTATCAGGGCGATAGAGCTTTGGACCACAAAATAAGGCAATCTGTTTTGGCGGTTTCAAAGACTGAATTGCTTTGACCTCTCGCGTTCTGACTGTTTGTAGATGTTGCGTTAGAGAAGCCCCTGCGAACTTATTAGCGGGCTGCACGAAAATGATACAAATCACGACATACATGGCCCTTTCTCAATGCCCAGTACCGACCGACCTGCATCAAACCAATCCCGGCCTGTAGCCGGACCAATAGCAAATTCTGAATCCCTGATGACCTTACCATCCTTGATGTAGTGGTTACCTGCTGGTGGCGGCATGTCTCCTGTGTAGTACAAGCTGCCGTAATGTGAGAACGATACGCTCAGCCATTTCTTCTGGAGATGTGTCATGGCAAGAAGCACTTCTAGCTTCTGGGGTAGTGCTAAGGTGCCCCAGATTTGAGACAGCGGGACACCCTCAGCTTTATCCATGATAATGAATTCAGCCCCAACAGGGTGCGATTCGGCTTGCGAGTTCCATGAATACACGCGAGGTACCGGTGTCTCAAGGACTCTTCTGGCCTCTCAAATCAGTCGTGTTAGCGAAACTTGCTGTGGACAGAGTTAGAATAAACATACGAAGTCCATTGTAGCGACTTCACTAGCCGTAGTAAAGTGTGGAGCACCAGCATTCGGGTTGGGAACCTTGGCTACGACTTCTCTGCCATCATCCATGGACATGAGGAATGCTTTATTGTACATGCCGTCAGGGTACTTCTTGATAGCAACGCATCGAGAGGCGCCGACCGAGTCTGCAGCGACACGCGCGAGCCGATTCATGTCGAACCTGATCTCTCGCTTTCGAAGATTTTCTGCCTCATCTACAATAAAGCGGCCACGTGTGAATTTGAAGAATTCATCGTTAGAATTCCAGTCTGGTACGGGTGAGTGGTGCGTTGAATCGTCCTCAGATGGATGTGCTTACCTGTCTCGGAAGAACTTATGCTCGTGGGAGAGTGATGGTAGGACAGTGCTGGAACTATCGAGATTGAGCGGTAGAGTTGCCTTCGGCTTGGTATTATACTAGGGATCTGGCACCGAAGACGCACGATTGGAGTTTGGCACATATTCCAAGAAACAAGGTACCTACCTAGGTACCTCCTAATGCCTCCGATGATGCCTTTCAGAAAATCACGTAGCACTCAACCTCACGGTCATCACATTATCGATCTATCAAAGACAACCGAGAGAGAATTCGAAAATTTTACCTCTGCCGTGCAAACCTAGAGATGATGGTACGCGGATTGTGGAAGAAGATCAAGTACAGTCAGCGACGATGCTGATCACTGTCGCTATGTTATATCACGTGATTAGGTATCCAAGAGTTAGCCTGTGGTCCCTAATCTAGAGGCATGTGCTCCAGACTGCCGGCATGCTGGATGTCCTCGTAAACTGCTAAAAAAATGGCGAGGCACGTATTCTCCAAAGGTGCCTCACCATCCCTAAGCACTCTTGTTTCTGAGCCTGATAGTCCCGAAGTAAGGCGCACCAACACCCAGATGCACGATGACTCCATCAGCGCTTCAAGCGGGCCAATTGTATGGACGGTCTTCATGGTTTCACTCCTACTTGGTCACGCCAGGAGCCGGAGGTATAGATGATTTACTTTTAGTAGAGTTACCTGTATAGGTTCATTACATGTGATGGCTTTGGTTGTCTACTAGGACGATTGGAGGGTGGAAGAAGTCTGCATTTATAACCTCACTAGGAGGGGCGACTAAGTGCCTAAAATACAGGAGGTTATAGAGACCACCAAAGGTACTTCACCGCAGTCCATAATACAGACCTTCTCTATTCTCTATAAGCCTGTTGACCTGTTCCTTTAGCCAAATGCAGATAGTTCTATCTGTCGGTCGACATCGCATCGTCGGCTTGTCTTGCTGAGATGATAAAGTCTTGCTAATGATGCGGTTAACAATGCGCCAAAGAGAAATCCTCCTATCTTCGTATCTTTGACCTTGACGTTTACTAAATTAGGAGTACATGGTCATTTTGGACTACCACGATAGGGCTGTCTACTGGGTCGAGCCCGACGTAACATAATCCACCCCCGAGTTGCTCAAACCCCCAACTTGATCAGTGCCGTATTCATACAAATCAGCCAAATTGGCAGCGCAATATCTTAACCACAAAGCTAATTAGAAGGGCTAATCTTTGGAATTCATAATATATCACGATACTATCTATATCTATTCAGTAGATTTCATCTAAAAGTCTCTAATTCCCCAGATAATACAAACTGCCATTGTAAGTTTTGCATTTTATTATTATCTCGAAAGAAATTTAAAATAATGTCTCTAAAAATGAAGATATATACTTTATAAGGTATATACTACATATATTCCAAAGATTAGCCCTTCTAATTAGCTTTGTGGTTAAGATATTGCGCTGCCAATTTGGCTGATTTGTATGAATACGGCACTGATCAAGTTGGGGGTTTGAGCAACTCGGGGGTGGATTATGTTACGTCGGGCTCGACCCAGTAGACAGCCCTATCGTGGTTCTCTTTCTTATTCTGATAGTAACCCCTTCTACCCGCGGGCAACTTTTATAAGTCTACACAGTTAAGCTGTATAAGACAGGCCGCAAGTAGATACATAGCCAGAGACACGTCCGCTAAGCGTGGAGGCCGGGATACCTCCCTCACCTGATTGGTTACTCTGTGCCACTTTGCTCATCTGAATCCATCCTGGCGGCTTCATGTATCCCGTGAGATGAAGCTGGCGAGGTCTCCATATCCCCGCTACTGAAAGCACTGGCTGTAGCAGTTTCATCAGTCTTTTGACGGCCGACACGAGTAGTGCGCTGCAGGCTTGCAAGAGGCCCTTTCGTCGATTCGCCTAAGCTCCTCGTAGATAGGCCAGCTTGAGCTTCAGCCCCAGCGCCTGATCCTATTTCAGTGCTGTCAGGAGGGATCGTGCCATGTTCTTTCTCCCAGTCTTCCTCCGCAACTCGAACAATTTCCTTCATTGCCTCGCTCGCCTCTTGCCATACCTTAAATACGGTTCATCAGCAGCGAACTCTTCAAAGGGACCCTCTTGCCATACTTTTAGGTGCGGTTCATCAGCAGCAAACTCTTGGTAGAGGTGGAGAGCTTTCCGTGCGTGGTAACTGATAATGTCAGAAGAAACGCTGTAGACTTGGGTCAAGGGCAGATTGTCTCACAGATAGTTTCCATCGCAGACAGCCAGTAAAGTATGGCATCGGGCGCGGATATATAGTGGAAGCGTTGCTTCCAGCAGAAGTTCTCTGCATGTTTCCTCTGCCTTGTCGCCATCTTCTTCATTCCCGTTGTTTAAGAGTTTCTCGGCCTATGCCCATGTTAATATTTGGCCACGAAAGTCACTCTCGTCCATACCTCTCGATAGCGCCAATGGAAGAAACGTGCGCTGTTGCTGTGATTCAAAAGCTGGTGGTCTTCCATAGCTGGCAATTTATCTACAGCGGGTTAGGACCTTCCAAGGACACAAGAATGATGAAACCGATGAGACGACGCAAAGTTTTGATGAGACGAAGTGAGACCTTGATAAACCTGAAGAGGCAGTGAGGTAAGGGAGGGTAACTCGAACTCACTTGTAGACAAGTGATAAGCTAGTGAACTTAATAGAGCAGATGAACTCACAGTCAAGTAGGCAGGAATCGATGGTATTTTGATGAAAAAGGTACGATCAAAACCACTGTAGGTCAGGGGGTGATGGATGAGCGGCCAGGACTCGGGACACGAAAGAAGATCCCCATACAAACGATCAGAGGTTAGACAGGAAAACGGAATATAGCCATGTCTTTCAATGATGCCTAGCCAAGCTACGCAATGGATTTTTCAACAAAGAGAATCTTTTCGATCTGCTCGCATACGGCCTTATTTACTTTTCATTCAAATCCCCCGCTCAATTCTCCGTGTCTTTAAATCCTTATGACGATGGTTGAGATTTAAGCAGTCTAGTGGAAAGGAAAGAGTAGAAGTCGCAATTACGGTACCTAAGCCAGACCCCTCTTGATCAGAATAAACGTAGGTACCTAGAAGCAAAAGCAGACAAGAGTAAGACAACAAAACCGATAGAAAGCACATAGGCAAACAGCTACAGAATGCAGTTACTTCTTGACACGGATTGGCTGAGTAGCCAGGCACCTGATACGACGGGTACTTAGTTTCTGCACTGCCTTGCGACATAATGGTTCTTTTGAATTGCATCACGTGATTTTATTCTGCCGATAGTTACCGCTATCGTGAACTTTCTATCTAAAAAGCTTCAAAAACAAAGAAAACGTCAAAACATAGCCATAACTCCGTTAATCGTGCTGCAAATTGGTTTTTTAGAACTCATCCTCATCAGAGAACACCTCCTCGCCCCTTTTCCGACGCTGCATCCTCTCTTTCTTTTTCTTTCTAAGTTCAGCAGAAGACAACTTCTGCTTCTTTTTCGTCTCTTCTATGATATTTCCGAGTGCATCGCGCTTTACTTCTCCATCGCCTTCCTTTTCAGTGAGACGAGGACCGGAGCCCTGACCCTGGACCCAGTTGTGACCGGAGGGGGTCATCTTACCATCCATGACGGCCCAGACTTCCTCGGTGAGGTTCTCAGTGAACTCCTTGGAGTGGGTGATGATGATGACACCGCCCTCGAAGGACTTGATAGCCTTGGACAGGGCACCCAGAGAGTCACGGTCGAGGTAGTTGGTGGGCTCGTCCAGGACGATCAGGTGAGGACGCTGCCAGGAGCAGGCGGCCAGGACGACCTTGACACGCTGACCACCGGACAGACCGCGCATGCGGGAGTGAGAGACAAGCTCAGCATCGAGACCGAAGTTGGCGCAGTGCTGCTCGATCTCGCGACGGACAAGGGGACGGAACTGACCGCTGGCGAGGGCCTCCTTCTGGTCGACCTCAGCGACCATCTTGGCGTGGGTCTGGATGATCTCGTTACGGGGAATCCAGGCGTTGTCAGCGGTCATCATGGGAGTCCACTTCTCGCTCTTCATGCCGATGTTCTCACCCAGGGCGAACGAACACTCGTACTCGTAGGAGTTCTTGAACTTGCGACGGGAGTGGATACCGATGACACGACGGGGAGTGCCCTCGATGTTGTAGATCTTGTCCATGGCCTTCTCATCTTCGTCGGTGACCTGCTTGTTGGCACGGTCCATGGTCTCACGGTCCTCACCGGTCTGGAAACGCCACTGGATGTACTCGGAGGGAGTCTTGTCGAGGTGGTTATCGATGTGGGCGAAAGCGTGCTGCTTGATGTAGGCAATACGGATGTTCTCGTGGTGGTAGACCTCACCGGAAGTGGGGATCAGCTCACCGGTCAGGACGTTGACCAGGGTAGACTTTCCGGCACCGTTAGGACCAATGACGGCAATACGAGAACCGAGCGAGCACTGGAAGGTGATGTTCTCGATCTGGGGCTTGGGAGTACCAGGGTACTGGAAGGACATGTTGGTGACACGAACGATGGCCTTGGCCTTGGTCTTGACACCCTCCAAGAAACCAGGCTCGGGGAACTTGAACTCCATCTCGGAGGCACCAAGCTCGTAGTAAGAGCGAGCAGAGGGGACCTTCTTGACGAACTCGCTCAGGGTACCACGGTAGCGCTTAAGCTTGAAGCGCTCGTAGTGGATAACATGCTGGATGACGTTGTCCAGGAACTTGCTGTCGTGGGAGACGATGATGGACGTGCAAGGGGAGTTGATGAGGTACTGCTCCAACCAGGCGACGTTCTTGACGTCCAAGTGGTTGGTGGGTTCGTCCAGCAGGAGAATGTCGGGCTCCTCGAAGACGGCACGGGCAAGAGCCAGCTTCATCTTCCAACCACCAGAGAGGGAGGTGATGGGGCTCTCGAACTGTTCACGGAGGAAACCGAACTCGGCCAGCTTGTCCTCGACAGTCTTCTGGTCGGCCGTGACACCGGCCTCGGCCAGCTTCTTCATGGTCCAGCCAATAACGGTCTGCTCAGTATCGGCAGAGTCCAGGTCGTGCTCGACGAAGACAGTCTTGACCTCGCTCTTCTTAGGGAAACCCTCGACCTGCTCGTTGTTGATGGCGCGCATAAGGGTGGACTTTCCGGAACCGTTGGGACCGAGAAGACCGTAACGCTGACCACGCTTGAGACGCAGATGGGTCTGGTTCAGCAGGATCTTAGCACCGTACGCCAGGTTGAAGGTGCAGTTGCAGAGGTCCTCGCCCTCCTCCTCGTCCTCGGCGACCTCATCCTCGGCCTCAGCACCAGGAGCGGCACGCTTGCGGAGGGCCTCAGCGATAGGCTTGGCCTCCTTCTCGCCGACAAGAGCAGTGATGTAGGGGAGGGTGTTCTCAGTCCAGCTGACAACCTCGTTGTTCTTCTCATCAACGAGCTGACCGGCGATGGCGGCGATGTAGTCGATGATGGACTCAGACTGAGGAATGACAGCCTTGAACTTGGGCTCAAGGATCTCCTTGAGGATAGCAGAGACGGTGGCGATGTCACCGGCCTTGGAAACCTCAGGGATCTTGCCGTCCTTGACATCACCGACACGGATCAGAGTGTCCAAGGCCTGCTTGGTCTTCTCACGGGCCTCGGGGTCGGCCAGGGTCTCGTAGTTCTTCTGAAGAGCGGGCATCAACTTGGGCAAGAAAGCAGCGACAATCTGGGGGTCCTCGACCAGCTTGCACATGTTGTCGACAATAACGGCGGACTTTCGCTTGATGGCGGTCTCACGCTCAACGAGACCACGGTCCAGCAGAGGAACCATGATGGCCAGGGTAGGCTCGTGGACGTCAGTGACGAAGGTAGTAGCACCCAGCAGGTGGACAGTCTCGGGGACGTTCTCCGGCTTGGCGATACACTTGATGAGCTCGGGAATGAAGCGCTCAATATCCTTGTTGACGATCAGACCACAGATCTTCTCCATGGTGCCGTAGGCAGCCTTCTTGACCTCGGGCTTGGTGTCCCACATGGACTCGGAGACAACCGGGATCAGGTCAGGCACACGGTAGGACAGCTGAACGGGGGCGCTCTCGACGAGAGCCTCGATGGCCTCCAGAGCAGTGATCTTCTCAGGCCACTTCTGGGCAGTGGCGAGAGAGTTGATGATGGGAGGCAGAACGGCCTTGACAGCGTTGGGGTTGATGCCCTTGACGATGGCGATGGCAGTGGTCTGAGCAGCGTTCTTGACAGGAACCATCTTGTCACTGACGGCAGTCAGAACGGGGCCCAGCAGGCTGACGAGGTAAGGCTCGACACCAGAAGCCAGGTTGGGCTCCTGAGCGATAGCCCGGATGGCTTCCAGGGCGTGCTCACGGGCAGCAGCATCCTTCTTGTTGGCGAGCTGCTTCTTGAAGGCCTCGACAGCCTTGGCGGGCAGGACCTTCTCGTCGATAGGGCCGCTGAAGAGAGAGGCAATGTTGCTGGTCGCAGCGTTGACCTCATCAGGGGTCTTGGAGACGCTGAGGTTCTTGAGGAGATCCTCGAGCACGGCAACCGACTGAGCGGTCTCCTTGCCAGAAACGGCGGGAACGGAAGAAACGTCGACGGCGGGCATTTTGGACGAAATTTTGGCGACTTTTTGAATAACGTCGGAAGAAGAAATGGTATGAAAAGGCGAAATTAAGAGCGCGGGAAAGATAGAAAGATGCGACGAGGTCGTGCAAAAATCGTTCTATCCGGGTATCTCGATGATAAGGTGGCGGCCCACGGTGACTGCGTCCTCTCGACGCAGAATGCGCTCTAAGCGGCCGGTACGAGATCTATTCTGTCTAAGCAGAAGACAAGGAAAGAGAACAGCAAGAGGACCAAAGCCTCTGTATGGTATGAAAGAGGAAATATGGGAGAGAGAGAGGAAGATGGGAAAGAAAGGAGGGGTGCGCGGGCTGGCAAAGATATTTATCGCTGTGTGGCCCCTCGCCCGCCCAACCGCTCGCCAGCAGGAGGAAATTTTTTTTTTCTCGCTGTCCCGCGCTAAACCCGATTGGTCACTGGTGGCGAAGAACCTTGTCGGCGCTAGTCCGGATATGGACACGACCGCCCGCCACAATCCCTTGTCGCTGATTGGCCACCATCTGCCGTTCAGGCGAATCGTCGGCGGGGAGACAGACGGATATTGGGAATCAGATACTGTCAGCGCCGAAAAACCAGCGCGTTCTGGAAGATCTACGGAGCGAAAGGGTTGGAAAAAAGGAATTTTATTTTTTTTCTTGCTGGTTTGTCATTCTTGGTTCCGAGTGGCTACGGTGTCTGGGGAGAAGCTCACAACTGCTGCTCCGTCAGAATACCTGATACCATAGGTCGGATACAACTCTACTGTCGAATACGCGGCGGTGCTGTGAACTACGGAGCCCTCTGCCCGGCCAATCTCACCCCATTTCGCTTGCATGTGTCGGCGACCGCTTGACAGTCATGAAAGTGATGTGTTGGGCCCAATCCCTGCTTCATCCTTGTCTATCCCTTGATCCGCCCTGAACGGCTGGACTGGACCTTGGACATCTGGCATTGTAACCCCCTTAACAACGCTACATGGATTTCTAACAACACATACAGTTCCCCAGGACCCGATCTATTTCTGTCGCCACCCTGGGATCGACCGTCCCGAGTCGGTGGCGCAGACTTCTCGGATCAAAACTCTGTTGTCCCGACTTTAGACTCTGGAGCGCCATGGGAATGTTACGCGCTCTTCGTCATGTTTGCTTACCATAGTCCGTACAAGATGTTTATTAACCTTCGGCCGACAGAAACTCATGTCCGGAAAAAGTAGTCTAAGGTGTGCTCGTCTGGATCTCCAGGATCTAGAGCGATGCTCTCGAGGACTACCAAACCTGGGGAGCGAAACAAACTCGGTCCGTTCTAGGTGCTCATGCCAAAAAGCCCTTCTCCCTGCCTTGGTAACGCCGGTTATGGCTGGCGGCTTGTTGAAGGAAAAGTTGCCCAGACACATGCCTGCACTCGTAATAATAATGAAGGAGCTGCCCGTCTAGTTAACTGAGGGGGGAAATTTATGACCGCCACTTCGTGATTCCTGACTTGTGAGTTTCCAGGGCCTATGGCATGAAGGAATAGTTGCGGTCAGCCTTGGAACACAACAGCCCTGCTCACCGCTTGAGAATGGAATCCCTGTTTGCGTAGAGTACGAATGATTGACCAAAGTGACAGGGAGATCCCGCTAACTGCTCGATGCAGCTGGGCTGGGGATCACTACTAGGTATCCCTTATCGTGCTTATCGAAGTATCTCCCAGGCTTTACTAGGGTGTCTAGTTAACACGAGAAGAACTCTGCACGGTCGTGTTGACGGCCCCCTTTTCTCCAGATTCCAGATGCATCTCCACCCTCCTTATCCCTTATCCCCCGCGAAAAGTCGGCGAAACAAAGGCGCGAAGAAAAGCCGGGTCGCCGGTCGGAGTGGGTCGGAGTAACCTTAACGCTGCACCTGCAGTCACAAGCTTGTTCTTTTCCATTTTCGTCCTGTCTCGGACGACGAATTTCCTCCTGGAGAGTCCGAGGAAAATCCATACATTTTCGCATCTGGATCATACCAAGATGGCCATCGATTTGAACTCGGAAGTAGCGTCCAATCATTGCGGAATATCTTTCGGGACATTCTTACGGCCACAGATTCATCACGCTTTTGTTTGATATCCTATCCCTGTCGCCACAGTCTGTTACGTCGCTAGGCGCCTTGAATTGGACTAGACTAGTGGTTTGATGAAACTATTCTTGTTCTTCGTCTGGCTCTAAAATTCTGGAGTTGCACTAATACAACATCCAATCGAATGGCCATTAGAGCAGTTCTCCTCGAATCTAGGTAGAAGAACGTCCTTCTCGAACGCTTCAGAGCAAAACAGAGTTCATTGGTCTTTTCTTCGCTCTGATTGCTGGCCAAAACTGTCAGCAATACAGTTTTCGTTCTGCTTCTCCTCTGTCGCAAGATCCCGGTGGCGTTGACACTCACTGCAAGATCTAACAGACATCATGTCTTCCCTTTACCAGGAAACTTAAACTCTGGCCACCTTCTGCTCTTTCGACCCCTCAAAAACAGCGTCATTGTCCATGCTGATTTCTACCTGTGACCTGTTTGCAGACAACCTGGACGTCCAGCAGATATCATCATGATCTTATTTCGATAGCCTCGTCTTTCGTTGTAATTCTATACTGTCATTCCTCTACTTCTAGCTGTGGCGATTTTGTATTCTCCATTATTCCCGCCTCAAGTTTGCGGTTAGAGAAGGATTGAATAACAGAAACTGTCATTGGCACAGGCTAATTATTCAGATCGTGTCGATTTCAAACAGCAGCCCACTACGGAATTGACTCTGCCGACGATGTCAGACCCAACTAGGCCCGCTGTGGAGGTGAACTAGTCGCCTACTTCCGTACGTCAGGAACATTTGCCACCATCGGTGGCCAGCTCGGCTGATACCGAGCGATACGGTCCTACAACTACCATTATGCTCAAGAAGCTCAGTTCATGCTGTTAACAATAACCGTTTGACAACCACACATCATTCTCACTGCTAGTGATAGTGCGAGTTTGACAATACTCAGTATGGATACAGGAACAATCAGGCGAAACAAAAATGACACATAGAAACGCGCAGCGTCAGCAGAGGAGTCTGTGAATGGGTCATACACTTCCTCTGGAGAAGAGAACTGTTTGATCAAACCGTGTGTATCAATCTATCGGAAAGTAGACACCCGATATGGAAACAGCAGCATCTTTCAGCTGAAGAATAGGAACTGTGCTGGGATCTTAGTTGCTGTCGCTGCTACTGGAACTCGAGCTTGAGCTTGAGCTTGACTTGTGTCGGCTGTGGCTGTGATGGCTGTGACCGTGACTGTGGCCATGGTGCCCGTGATGATCATTGCTGTGCTTCTTCTTATGCTTCTTGTGCCTGGAAAAGAAGACAAGTTAGGGAAATTCGACATTGCCTTTTTACACTGGAAAAGACTTCGATACTCACTTCTTGGCTTTATTTTCCAGCACGTTGGCGCCAACAGCACCGATCAGGGCACCGCCAATCGTGCCTAGAGCTCCACCCCCAATCTTATGTCCAGCGAAACCGCCCCCAGCAGCACCCAACAATGACGCGCCTAGACCCTTTTCACCTTCTGCACCCGGAGCCCCAGGGTAGGCTGCCGCATGTTCCTGCGGTGGTACTTGGCCACCATAGTATGATGCTGCTTCTCCCTGGTGCTGGGGAGGATATGGTGAGTGGCCTCTCTCTTGAGGATATCCGGAGGGCGGATAACCCGCATGTCCTTCCTGGCTGTATCCGTATCCTGGGGGACCACCTTGGGGAGGTCCGCCATATGGAGGCGCATAGCCTTGCTGGCCTTCATAAGGAGCTGGCGGCTGTTGCTGATGATCGTACGGCGATTGTGACTGGTGCGAAAGAATCAGCATTCAGTCCTCTCCAGGCGTCCCAAAACCATTATCCACAAGCTCCCCAAGAGCTACGGAAGCGCAGAACAGTCGAGATACTACTACAAAAAAAGTACTTACCGGAGGATAATATCCTTGCTGCGGAGGCGCTCCATATTGGCCTTGTTCATGAGGAGGATAGCCAGGCTGTCCAGGATAACCACCGAATCCCCCACCAGGCGGCGGTGCGCCGTACTGGTGATGCTGCGGAGGTCCACCGTAGTAGTCAGACATTTCTGCTCGAGCTTTTCGTGGAGCGGAAATATGATGTTCAAATCGTAGAGACGTTAAATAGGCACCGTTACAACTTCTTTGATGAAAACAGAAGCAATGCCCCTGGCGCGAAAGATTAAGTAGCTGGAAAGAGCCGATCCACGGACGTGAGCGCTACCAAACTCGGGTAGCGGGGGAGGGATGGATCCTCATTTTTCAGCTCCAGCCGCACTTCCTGCTCCGCCTTCCCAACAAAGTCGACGAACGTGACGAGCATCAGTATTGATGAACTCGTGAGCGACATCAGGCGGTTCGGTCAGGTGGGATGTAGTATCGCGGATACAGTTCCGCGAAATGCGATATACTACTACGTATCTCTCGATCTTCGGAACTCCACGTGCAGGATGCATAAGGGTCTGGGGCATGAAACATTATTCTATCATATTTTGCAGCGTTTTGGCGCATGGCAAACCCGCTAAGCTGCGGCCCCACAGATGTTTTGAGGCCAACGCCATACACACATCTACAGGTCGTACAAAGAGGAGTTTTGCTATTTATGAGCTTATGATTATGATTTATACGCGAACCAAGTACTTTATTTCGACGTTGACTCTCGGAATAGACTAGACGGACAACAAACTAACATGCTCTCTATCCCTCTCTCTTCCTCACCTCCTTATATTGTCGTCGGTATCGGGACCGATTCCAAGCTACCAGGTAGGTACCCATGACCACAGCTCTACCAGGGCGTGCCTTTTTCCACAAGCAAAATATGGATAGATCGAGTAGGCTCACATTCCTTCTCCGAAAACTGCGGACAACCTCTCCCAATCTCATGTGATCGATCCTCCAGCCAGCTGGAAACACAAAAGGAGCGATTAAGCTGCAGACGTCCCTGGGTGTTAGATGACACTGTCTCTAGTGAGGGTTCTCGAAGCCGTCCTGCTGGAACGATTGGGTAAATATAATTTGAGACAGTGAAATTGATTCTGTCAACCTGTTGGATGGAGCTGGTAGAACCAGCAGTGAGATCTCAGATCAGGTTTACAGTTAACAGTTAAGAACGATCCTTTCTAACCTCTGAGTAACGTCTGATTGAAAGAGTTTTAATATCACAGGCTTACCTCAATTCAAAAACATGGGTTTAAGAGGTTTTCGAGCGTCTTTAGTAGACAACGTTTCCCCGAAGAGAACCTAAGAAGCTTTGCAGGACAATTAGTTCCTACGCGGGTATTCAAAGAGAATCCCAAGGAGCATATAGGCTTAGAGACGTTCCAGATTCTTTATTATATCAGCCTGCCCTTTCAGTGAGGATTGAACGTGTATCCTAGTACCAAGAGCAATCTTCGCAAAAGATCCAAATCAATAATAACAGCCCAATTAATATTGTCTGTTTCTCAATGTCTATATATCTTGCTTATAGAACGTCACTAATAGAAGATCTTGCGACACTTCTAATACTCTGCAGAGATAACAGCAGCATCCTCAATGCTGCTACTCTAGCCCGTAAAAGACGTACCAACCCGACATATAGAGATAGATCTTATAGAACACTGGATCTTGCTGGTACTAGTCCTCGTTATACAAGGATCAATCCCGTCCAGTATTAGACGAGACGAGGAAGACCAGAGATGATCCTTCGAGTTCTCGTCGACCTGAAGGGCGAGGAGCAACCCACTTGCCGTATATGGACAGCAGTGCTCGCTCCTTTCTCTCAGTCACATGTCGTTTCCTGTGTTATTGGCACCCCCCTTTTCCCACAAAAAAAGAAAACTTCCAAAATTCTCCTTCTCCTCCCTTTCTCTTTCCTCACCAGCGACAGCAGCAGCAGCAACCACAGCAGCAGCAACAACGACGACGACAACAACAACAACAACAACAGTAGCGACAGTATGGGTTAGTAATACATGTCATCCCTTTAACAGATTCAATCCTAATACCAAAGATTAGGAAAGCTCGCGAAAACTCTCCCGGTGGGGGCCAAGAAGGCTGCTTGGGGCGACAAGGAATGATCTATGCACATTATACAATCTGATTATTTTGGCTTCCTACTGGTATCTATGAGTTCCTGTTTCTAATTTAAACTTTTGATTAAAAATAGCAGCAGCAGCAGCAGCAGCAGCAGCAGCCACAGGCGTCCCAGCCTGTCAGGCCCCTGCAGCCTTCCGCGGCCCCCACTGGGAAGGTAAGATAGTTCATATCAATATTTATATATCCATGCAATGCTAATACATAATAGTTGACGCGAGCAGAGAAGAAGAGGAAGCGCCTGGAGGCGGAAGCGGTCGAAGCCCGCAAGCGAGTAAGCTTTTGAGACTTTCATAGATTGACAAATGGTAACTAACTACTTATTTAAGGGTCATGCGGAGTATCGCGCTGAACTTGCGTCCAAGGGCATTTTTGTCCCGCCGGACATGATGCAGCCGGAAAAGCCGGCGCGGACCCTAACTCCTGGACAGCAACTGCGTAAGCAGGAGCTGTGTGCGGCGTTAGTGGAAAGCAAAGGCAGCCTGAAGACGCTGAAGGCGATAAAGCGTGGTCTCACCAAGGCACTAGGCGACTTCGAGCAGAAGTTGAGGGAACAGGAAGGTCTCCACGGGGAGATCATTACTGAACTCAAGACTCTCTCGTAGGCAACTCTTGTCCTGAGCCGCTTTCCTTCCTCAGTTGTCTTCGCATCTTAAATGGGTCTTTTGGGACTGTAGTGGTAGAGAGGGTCAAACCTGTCTACCTACTATAGAACCGATTGTAAATCGCCCAGGACGGCACGACATCTTGGCGTATCGTAGACGTCCGCGTTGAGGTCCGCTGGCTCCTAGTCAGCTACTCACCGGAGACCCCTGGAGGATCCGTCAGCTCCAAGTTGGCTACTTCCAGGTCGTTGCTTGATGTATAAGTCGCATTTGTCGTTGTCAGGAGGGTGTTAGTCCGCGGGTCTAAATGTCCGAGGAGGCACACGGAAACGTCGCATCGGAGGCGTTCGTGTTGAGATTCGCTGGCTCCAAGTCAGCTACTCACCGAAGACCCCTGTGAAGGATCCGTCAGCTTCAAGCTGGCTACCTCCAGGTCGCCAATGAAGTATAAGTCGTCGTCTTCGTGTTGCCCGGGCGGGGACGGGGAGCACAGAATCACATGGCAAATCGGAGTGATTCGTGTTGAGGTGGGTTGGCTTTCAGTCAGCCTCTCTGGAGATCTCCAAGTCTGTATCTCCAAGTCCGCCAGGTACATTCCGCCAGGTGCAGTCCGCCAGGTGCAGTCCGCCAGGTGCAGTCCGCCAGGTGCAGTCCGCCAGGTGCAGTCCGCCAGGTGCAATCCGCCAGGTGCAATCCGCCAGGTGCAGTCCGCCAGGTGCAATCCGCCAGGTGCAGTCCGCCAGGTGCAGTCCGCCAGGTGCAGTCCGCCAGGTGCAGTCCGCCAGGTGCAGTCCGCCAGGTGCAGTCCGCCAGGTGCAGTCCGCCAGGTGCAGTCCGCCAGGTGCAGTCCGCCAGGTGCAGTCCGCCAGGTGCAGTCCGCCAGGTCCGCCAGGTGCAATCCGCCAGGTGCAATCCGCCAGGTGCAGTCCGCCAGGTGCAATCCGCCAGGTGCAGTCCGCCAGGTGCAGTCCGCCAGGTGCAGTCCGCCAGGTGCAGTCCGCCAGGTGCAGTCCGCCAGGTGCAGTCCGCCAGGTGCAGTCTGCCAGGTGCAATCCGCCAGGTGCAATCCGCCAGGTGCAGTCCGCCAGGTGCAATCCGCCAGGTGCAGTCCGCCAGGTGCAGTCTGCCAGGTGCAGTCCGCCAAGTGCAGTCCGCCAGGTGCAGTCCGCCAGGTGCAGTCCGCCAGGTGCAGTCCGCCAGGTCCAGTTCGCCAGATCGAACCTCAGACAAGCAAATTGCAAGCGTCCTGTGAGGGCCTGTCTGTTCTATTCAGCTATTCACAGAGTACCATTGGGCAATCCCTCAATCCGTGGCGCTTACAGCGCTTTATAATACACACTATGCTTGTCAGAAGGGGCTTGTCACAGCGTGCCTTCAGTCTTCCTCGCTTTCATACTGCCAAACCGTATGACTGTTTAGCGACAGCCCATGTTGCTTCAAACATTACACAGCGAAGTCGACAGAGGCACTTCTTGAGCTCCTCGAGTCTCCCTGTTAAGTGATATAACCTATACAGAGATCAGGCAATCGCTCGCATGCGTCTTGAACATACGCCGGAGTTCCATATCTCTTGATGGCTTTCTGCCAGCCGACCAAAAAGGAGAACCCCTCGTTTGTCTGCCTGGATCCCTACAACTCTTCTTCGGGTCGTCGACTTGGCTGGCTAGCTTCCTTTTTTCTTCCAGCAAAGCGTCGTCAAACGAATCCTCCTAGCTCAATCTCTGTTTTAGGACCTCACTAGAAATCCGAGGTTCAGAACTACTTATATCGGTGATATGCTGCGCTGTGAAACTGCTGGTGATAAGAAACTGGTGCGAAGCTGGAGTAAAGAAATGGTAGTAAGTACTATTAAGAACCCGAGAGCTTTTACATTCTTTAACGCTTATGATTCAGAACCTATGAGCCGAGAAACGTTCCTGAACATCATCATTACGAACACGACGATGGACACGAATCCATTCATGAACGTGTTCGGTGGATTATCGGTTGAACGCCGGAAAGGCTTCCCAATGATGGGTGCAATACGCACAACTATCTCAAAACTCGTCCATTGAATTACCAATGACGAATTCGAATGGATTGCCTATGACAAAGTACTACCGTATGCATGCTACTGCTACTGCTGTTGTTGTTGTAAGTTTTATCTCTTAACAGACTATCTAAGAACAGTTTTCTTCTGATACTGATATATAATCTGTCATTAAGACTCAGACGGCCTATATACGGCGGCGTCTGCTATCGCTCTGTCTCAAAAGGCCTTTCTCCAACTGTCCACAAGGCGAGACGTATGGCGAAATCCATGGATCACATAAGACAGTAAGTATGCCCCCACAGTAGGAAATCTGGCTCCATCCTCTGTTGTGCATGAGCTCTGGAAACATAACTAACTAATCTTTGTATAAGGATCCACGATTGTCTAAAATTCCCGCATGGTGAGGGTTTTACTGGATACGAAGGAAAGGAGGCGAGAAGATCTTCTCTCATGAGGAGTTAAGATATCACCTTGCGGCGCGATTAACGTAGCTATAGCTATGTTCTGGCATTTTGTTTGGTTTTGAAGCTTTAGAAAGTCCATCGGCAGAACAAAAATCACATAATGCAACTCGAACAATCCTTACCACGTAAAGATACAGCGAATCAACTATAGCGACTTCGATAAGAAAAAACCCGTATTTGTCCATTTCGTATATGCCGGTTATTCTAACGTAACTATCGAGCATCTCAGCTTAAAATCATGGCTACATATTAGAGTAATAACGGACTGCTAAGACAGTCTCGATTCAATAAGCACGCATTTCACTGTTTTTCTCAGGTTACGACCTCTCCACTCCACTCTCCCAGCACATCTTTATTCCCTGTTGTATATTGAATAGCCGAGATCGAAGGTATTCATTCACACCCCCTTATTACCACTTCGTGGCATTCAGTCTGGTCCGGAAAGCGCTATTTCCCGTCACAGTACATGTCACTCGCGTAAGTGCTCGGTGAAGTAGACATTCCCCCGCATAGATCACTCAGTATCGGGTGGATACAGCAGCGAACTCTGGGAATATAAGCCCTTGGGATATTGGAGATACCTTCTCCTCTTTCTATCTCTTCCATCTCCACGGAACTGTTCGCATGTTCACCTTCTTACTGCTTGCCTATGTGGCTGAGATCCGAGACACTTGCTTATAAATCTGTCCAGTGACTCTATTCTTACTCGTCTCCTTATTTCCTGCTCGGAAAAAAAGAGGAAAAATCATCCAGTTGCACAGCTGCACAATAGCCGGGTTTCGCTCGATTGCAGCAATTGGCTGAGCTATATAGAATTCTTCAATATTATGAATTATACGCGTCATGATCTTATAGATAAGCTCTTTTATAATGCGGTGCTATTCCAATTCAGGGACTTTTCATATACTGTGTCCAGTGTTCCTAGAGAACAGCAACAGCAACAACTACCAGCACAATGGGTTAGTAATACATGTCATCCTTTATCTGGTTCGTCTCTAATAATTAAATCAGACAAAATTATTGTGAATCACCCGGTGAGAGTTAAGGGGGCCGCTAAGAGCGAGCAGGTGTGTACTACTTATTATCTAAAATGCAACCCTTATTATCTAGATTTTGAGTAAACGCCCTATTGTGTCTAAAGATTAATCTGCTAACTATATCTTTCTGATAAATAGCAGCAGGAATAGCTGCAACAGCAGTTGCCGCTGCCGCTGTGCAGCCCCTCTCAGCCTCCTTGGCCGCTCACCGGGGAGGTAAGATAAAGAAAACCAATAAGTTTAAATTTATATGCTGATATATAATAGCTGAGCATGAGGCAGCGGAAGAGGAAGCGCCGCGAGGAATTTGTCCTTGAGGCCACCCGCAAGCAAGTAAGTTTATGAGACTTTTATAGAATAATTACCTGTATTAACTATCATAGGTTCGTGCAGAATATGCTGCCGAACTTGCCTCCAAAGGTATTGCTGTCCCGTCGGAAGAGGACACTGAGCAGATGCAGCTGGATAAGCCAAAGAAGAACCCAACTCCTGGCCAGTGGCGAGAGATGCGATATGTGAACGAGCCAGGGTATGTCATGAACCTGGAATATGGGCAGCACTTTGGTTATGTGACGTGGGAAAATTATCTGAAATAGTTACCGTCGCAGAAAATGATCCTACTAACTATCGCTTGGGCTATCTTTGATCTCTCGACAGCTATGGAAGCTATGCTTAAGCTGTGTATGATTATATTCGACCCAATTTTGTTACTGAAACTGATTGTATATGGACTAGGGAATTAAAGGACTAGATCACCCAGAATACAATCAGACACGACCACCCCAACGAGGACTGATATTATCCCTTCTCTTCCTCCGACACCTCAACGCATAATAGTATTGCGCCATAAAGATGATCAGAGCGATAACACTACTGAGCCCCTGCCCTGTTCTAATTCTTTGGGTTCTGTAGAGTCAAATTCATCGACCAAACATTCAGAAAGAGCTAAAAGATCACCATGAGTTGAACTTCAACAACTACCTACCACTTAATCACTGACACTGACACTGTCACTGTCACGGTCGCGACGACACTATCGAGACGATGGAAACCGACACTGCAGAAGCGTTCGCGATGGAACCAGACAGCGCTCTGGAATCAGAGGATGACAACACTCCCATCGAGGAGCGAGACTCATTTTTGCCCGTCGATCAGTTCACCGAAGCCATGGGACTTTCAAGCGTATGAGTATTAACCTAAACGATATTTCTGTTAATTACGAGGTGCAAATGCTTTTCGAGAAGGACACATTCCCTAGAGGACCTTTTGTGCCTTCCATTGGCTGAAGATGGCATACGTCGTGGTATCTATTGCAACTTTGCTGCTAGTGCCAGTCAGCCAAATACATTATATAATGCATATGTGAAGCGGATCAGCATTTATAATCTTATAGCAGAGAAGTCCGAGGCATTAATATTTCTCCAGCGTGCTAAGGTGTCGGATGACGACGGCAAAGACGAAGAGTACAATGACACTAAAGGGACCTCAGAAGACGAATATGAGAATCCTGACATGAGTTCAGACAGCGAGGAGCTCGATGAGGGAGACATAGAACTTATCAACGCCGAGAACGTGCGAGTTATCATGAAAAATGCGGGGCCATCAGCGGAGGAAGTCACCCACAATGTCCGCAATGACACTAAATATCACCTTCTGAAAGCAGATCAGACTTATAAGAAAAGCTTCCACTATAGGCAACTTTGCAGACAAGATGTTGAGGTGAACTTTCGGAACTCTTTATGATTCTCCTCAATACTTACCGTCACTCGGGCTATACTAGCAAATGGGCTACCGCCTTTTCATACGAAATAGTCAGCAAGATAAGAGAGTCTTTGGGCATTCCAGCTTTATCATGGAGTGGAATGAATGCAGCCTGGACTTTACGCCAGAGGTTTTGCAATGTATCGGCCAAGTCGTTATCTGTGTGCTGTAACCCTTCGTGCACTCAGATGACATATACTCTGTCTGGACTCCCTGAGAGAGAGACAAGGTACTGTCGCCAAACAGGAGAACCCGGTAACCCGCTATTTAGGACCGTACCTATACGGTTTCTGTTCCCGATATCAGAAACGCTACTAATTACTTCCTAAACAAAAGGTTCTAGCAAGGTTCGAGAGCCGTGCGCATACTCATAAAGAAGCTGGTGAAGATGCTTCCTGAACAATATGTCAGAGACTAGAGTCTCAGTTCCCTGGACACAACGCGACGACTACTGCTGGCAATAAGTTCTCTTATAGCCAAAAGTTCCACGTTTATGATACTAGCTTGGGGGGCAAGAACTGCCCCGATGAATACCTCTAGACAGACAAGGCTTGCCTTGTCACTAAGGGCGAGGCTATTAGAAACACCGAATGGGACGGCACTGGGCAGAACAAAAAGAGGAAGGCAAACTGAGCCAAATCGGACGGAAAAACCACCGAGTCGCCATACCAGTATTTAGCTATTCCTTTCTAGAAATATGTCCAGAGTCCTGGTGGAAATGGCAGTTTCGACAGCACTGCACAACGTCCAATCGAAAGATCGGGACGATCGCGAATCAAACATTGGAAATGTGGTTGATTTCGAAAGCGGCACTTCTCAACTCCTCAATGTCGGTGAGGAACAGGTTCTCGCCAGCGGAAAGAAGTTCAACGAGTGGGTAGAAACGGCTGCTAAGACGTCTGCTTATGATTCCAATTTATACTTACCAAACTGCCACCTTCCCACTCCTCAACCATTGACCCAGAGCCAGCGGCGAGCTGGGGTTAGACCGTGAGGCTAACCTATACTCTGAGGTATCAATCGCGAGCAAAGTAAAACCAAGCAAGGTGAGTTTTTGAGTGCCCGACCTTAATAAGTGCCTCATATCTTCTCGTGGTGCCCCCTGTGGGGTAGGTGTAAAAGTCTTGCGTATAGCAAGCCCCTACCCTCCAAAATGAGGATCTCCAGTCATACTGTGAAATCTTAGACCCCTAACCTTTCCTAAAATCAGATCCCAATCTCACCGAAGCGAAAATGGGCAAGGGGAGCAGCAAGCAAGGGTCACGGACAGAGGGGTCTTATTTGTTCGTGAAACCGCGAGAGGCTGTGTACTTAGATGCGATCCTCAGTCACTCCACGTTCAGAACAGACTAGCGATAATTCATTAAAGACGATATTACAGAAAGGAGTATTTCGTGCCCTCATAAAGTAGAGATGACCTCGTAGCAGAACCAGAGAATGCTTGGGGTTATCATTGTCGGCCGATGGTTTCTCCGACGAATGAAAGCCAAGGCGAAACCGGTGCTTCTCATCAACTGCAGGAAGCACAATGGAGAGGCGACTCTTCTATGTCTTGAGGGAACGATGTCATTCGTTTCCTCTTCCCTCACGACCCTCATTTCATCTGCGTATCGTCTCCGCGATTTCAAGTATAGGACTAAGCAAGCGTGGCATAGTTGATTCCTGCTCTCCTTCAGAACCGCAGGTCTACCCTAGTTCAGGGTGGGATAGCATCGATCCTTCCTTACTTGTTGAAGAGGAATCAATTCCTACTTACAGACCTGAAAAGTTCTATCCGGTCCACATCGGGGAGATCTTCAATCATAAATATCAAGTAGTTGGCAAGTTGGGTTATGGATCCAGCGCAACTGTGTGGCTATGTCGCGACTTATCGTAAGGATACCTACCTATTTCCACTTCATTTATTCAAACTAACAGGACAGCGACCACCGTTATATAACATTAAAAATTTACACAGCATCAACATCTGTGACCCGCGAGATCGAGGTTTACAAACATCTCCGGACTATCCAGTCTAACCACGCCGGTCTGCTGTGCTTACGATCGTTGATCGACAACTTTCAGATCCAGAGCCCCTACGGACATGGTGTTCACACTTGTCTTGTGCATCCACCTCTCGGGATCAGTCTTAGCCAGCTCACCCCGCTACTCCCAGATAGGGTCATGAGTAGCGCAATGGTGAGAACTACCATTCGGAACATCCTTGCCGCTCTTGACTTCCTCCACACGGAAGCACGGGTTATACACACTGGTTGGTACTAATTCATTCAAAAAACCGTCACCATATTATGGTGAGCTAAAAGACAGGAAGTTATAACTAATGGTACAGATCTCCAACCAAATAATATTCTCCTAGGTATCAAGGATGGCTCGATTCTTCTCAAATATGAGCAAGCAGAATTTGAAACGCCTGTGCCTCGAAAGACCCTCGAGGACCGTACTATTTACCTCTCACGGCCGCTCCCCATCTCATATGGGACGCCTGTTCTTTGTGATTTAGGTGAGGCTCGACTCGGCACAGACCAGCAACGGGGCGATATTATGCCAGACATCTATCGAGCACCGGAAGTTGTCTTGAACATGACTTGGGATTACAAAGTTGATATCTGGAATGTTGGAATGTTGGTAAGATAATTGTCCATGGAGCGAATCGGTATTCAAACCCGTCCTGAAGCTGATAATGGCCGAGATCTGGGATCTGTTCGAGCATCGCCACCTTTTTAGTGCTCGGGATCCCGAAGGTAAATTAGATGATGGGTATCATCTTGCGGAAATGCAAGCAGTTCTAGGGAGTCCCCCTCCTGAGTTTCTCGCTCGGAGCGAAACGGGTCTCCAGTTTTGGGATACAACCGGTTTGTGCAATTCTCCCTCCCTCGAATTTTTCTACGTAAATGCGGATGCGATTTCGCAGAGCTAACGATTTTTGAATCCATATGGTCAGGTAATTGGAAAGGTGTAACTCCCCTTCCGGATTATAACCTGGAAACTCTGGAAGAAAGACTCGAAAGTGACGAAAAGGACGACTTTCTGCGTTTCCTCCGACGAATGTTGTGTTGGATACCCGAAGAACGAGCCACCGCAGAGGAACTTCTATTTGATCCATGGTTAATGCATGGCCTCTTCAAGTGAACCAGGTATGACTGTCTTCAAGGCTGCCAGCAGTCGGAACTTTGCTTTCCGGCAGGCGCCTTCAAGTCTCACTAAGATTAGCCAATTTGGGATGTGGCTGATACCGCCTGGATACGATAAGAATAATGGATTATCGTTGGCAGACAATGCGATTAGCAAGCATCCGAACGTCTAGACCGTGGCTATTCTATGAAATTTACACTTGGCTGGTCCTCGTTGTTTATTTCAATGTATTGATGTGATCGGATAATAGTATATACAAAGCTTCGATATGAAATTGCGTCGAACATCATCAAACCGTAACAAGATTAACATCAATGTTCGAAGAGGAGACAGTCCTGAGGACTATCTCTTCCTATACCCATGTGGCCTCGCGATTCCTGCCGGTATAATTGCTTCAAGGAGTTTCTGGAGGAGAAAGAAGACCCGTGGTTGTATTCTTCGAAGCAGATATAGCAGAACGCCCGGGGGTGCTCTTTGTTTGAGCACGCGATGGAATACCTGCTTTTTGCAGGTGACGGCCCTGGCTGGTCCTCTTGCTGTGTTGCAACCACGCAGCAAGGTCTACCTTCGCCTTCGACGGATTAGCCGACACTGTTGTCGAAGCCTTGACTCTCTTCTTGGCCGGCTGATCCTTGCTTTCCTTCTCCGACGCAATCCTGCGCTTCTTTTGAGCAAGCGCTTTATCCAGAGGCATTCCTGGGAATTCTTTCTCTAGCTCCAGGGCTTTGCGCGTCGCCACCACGAGTGGCTCTCCAGGAAACAGAACGACAGGATTATCCGCTTCCAGGCCACCGTTCTTCCGTCTGACGGTGCCCTTTTGTTCCGTTGTTCCATGAACAACCCCATAGTTTCCAGGCCGCGCGCCCAAGGCACTGCCCGATTGCGACTCATACGCTCCGAACTCATTGAAAGAGAGTCGCTCGTATTTCCCAGTATAAGGATTCCAAACAGGCGGATTCTTTCCATCTCCGTGTCCGAGAAAGCGAGATCTGTTATATTCCGGTTCGGTCTCATAGTCAATGGACGAGATTCGTCTCTTAGACTCCGCGGAAATAGTCATTTTGGCCCGTTTGTTCTTGTGAACGGCATCATATCCCTTGTGGAAAGGGGTCATGTCTCGAAGTTTGACTGGGGAGCAGTTTCGTTTCGTCACTGGCCTCGCTGCGGGTTTGCGAGGGACGTATTTGCCAGTGGCCTCGTCGAAGATGGGAAGGCCTGCTGAAAATGGTATGCAGCGTTCCTTCTCTGGGGCTTTGTTCTGTACCATTTTCGTGGTGATGTATATTCTTGATAGATTGTCAGTGGTGGAAGTCAGAGAAGATGTAGAAATATATGGTAGCCAAAAGAGTAGAAGCCTCGTATAGTAGAATGGAGGGATGTAATAGATATAATGCGCCAGATAGGAGATGGTAGATATATAATATCTGTCGCGAATAATAGGATGCACGTTGCTATTCAGTGCTGTAGATAGGAGAGTAATTCACTTACACTATATCAGTGGATGAATGATGTCTCAATATATCTGCTGATGCCCAGAATAGATCAACAAGCTAGTAAGAAATGTGATGATAATGCAATGATGAGTATAAGATGCGGCTATATGCTATTGAAGTGGAGATGCAATGTAGTCCAGATTGTAGATAGAAAGATGTTTTGTATAAAGGAGAAAACCCACAATGCAGTCGAAAGCTGAGCATATATAGTCCTGCTCATAAAAACATTGGGATCTACAGTTAGAGTTCCATGGAAAGTGAAATATACGGGACCGTATTGGGCATAGTCCCTAGACTGGGTATGGCAATAATGGCGCCTAGATAGTTCTGCCTACAGGTGATGTATAGCTAAGCGAAATTATGTCCAATATAATTGCGCTTCTCGGTCTACAGGTAGAAGACCGGATCCCGGTGCGACCTGGTATTGAATGACTATTCTGGTCTTTGACTGTGTTCAGAGGGAATGCGCTAAATAGTGACATAAAGTGATGAAATGCATTGAATTGGATAGTTTCCAACGAAACTCATGTTTCTCCACTTCAATCAGCATCAGCCGCGCTCTTGGAGCTGATAACTACCGCGCAGAACCAGGTTCACAGGGCTCTGAATATTCAGCAACTATAGACATATCGGTGTATATCTCTTAGCTACCTCCTCGGGTGCTTGGCAGTCTTCGAATCTCTTCGCCATCCACAGGAAATGCCGGTTGTAGGTATGCAAGCAACTTATATTGATTCTCAGGGCGCAAACACATATTAAAGAGACACTATACTGGGTCCTGTTACATGAGTTGCTGGAAAGTATCAAATTGTATTACATTGTGGACGCGGGGGAGGGTCTGCCCCAAGATTGAAATGTACAATGTCAATACGCTAGGATTTCTTCACTAGCAGTTCGGGAGAAGGTTTTGCAACTATAAAAGATTCCCTTAACCTAGTGCTCGAAAATGTCAGAAGACTAAGAAAACCTCTCTGCTTCAGAATGAGGTAACTGAGGGCAGAACAACGAATGTAGTAGAACCCAGTGAGGATAACACATAAACCACTAGAGGATATACCGAGTAACCATATAAGGAATCACTGCGTTAGAGTCTCTGTAAGCACCATTCCAGATCCACGCTACACAGTCAGGCTGGGTAGAATGGAATACTCCGTCACATTAGACTTGACCTTTCCGTAAGCATCGCGCACTGTGAGAACTCTCGGGGGACCGTCATCTCCAAAGAGTGGTGTAACATGGCCAGTTTCCAGCTCCTTTTTCACCTTTGCACTCATTTCATCCCATGGATCTCGGGTATCTGCTTCGGCATCGAAGGGGTACAGCCACCGATTCTAAGCAGCTCGTCAGAAGACAATCTAATTAGAAGAAAGCCATTGATTCCTACCTTAATCTTGATGTCGTCAGGATCGAGCTGTTCTCCGTCCCTTAGAAGTTTGAGGGCGTTGTGCCATCGATTCCGCAAGTCCTCTCCCGAAAGTTGCGACTGTCGAACACGGTCAAAACGGAGCTTCTCATATACTCTTGTCTGTGAATAATCAGAAACCATCCTGAAGGATGATGATGATATTAATACATACTGCTAACGGCACGTTTCCTTTCCCTGCTAGTGTCAAACACAATGCTAGAACAGCACCACTCTCGGTCGCCTGAGATGCACCCTGAGCACTAGTTGGAAGGTGAGGATGACAACTATCACCTAACAGTGCGATCTTCCCGCTCTTGCTAACCCATGTCGGGAGAGGAGCACGATAACAAATCTTCCAGTCGAGGCAACTGGGGGTAACATTAATAGCGGACGTGATTGTAGGGTCCCAATCCTTGACCAGGCTTCGGACATCATTCATGTTCCCAGGCTGGAACCAGCTTTCCTTGATGTCTTCAGTGTCCTTATGAGTTATAATCCAGTTGAACTCCCCACCGTCTCTCAGTGTATTCTGCACCAAGTGCATGTCTTCTCCAATCCAGATATTGACGCAGTCACGGTTCAGGATGGGTTGGCATTCTGGAACATCTTTCAAGATATCACCCTTCAAGAAGGCCCGATAGCAAGCATAACCGGAACTCTTTGGAGCATCACTGAAGCCAAGAACAAGCTCCCTTGCCCGAGACTTGATCCCATCCGCACCGACAATAAGATCAGCATAGAAAGTCCGTCCATCTTTGAGTGTGATACTAGGAGCATCTTCATCGTAAGAGATGACTTCATGTCCCATGTTGATGGTCATTCCCAATTCTTCCACGCGGTCGATGAAGCAGACATGGTAGTCGCCGCGATGTCCGATATATCCTGCCATGTCCTGGCAGAGAATTAGACAAGCGAACTAATTCAGCTATTTCGTCCCAGCTCCCTCACCATTAACGGCTGTGTCACCAGGATTTTCCCATCGTTCCACCTGCGGATATTCATGTTCGGATTCTTATTTCCAATGGCGACGAGCTGCTCCCGCAATCCCCATCTCTCCAACAATTTGAGAGCATTTTCACCAAGTCCCAAACTGTCACCTAACCGGAAGAATTCGCGTACCTTTTCGAATATCAGAACCTCGAGTCCCTGGTGGTGCATTGCCATCGCACATGCTAGGCCACCCAGTCCGGCACCGACGATGATGACTCGTTGGCGGTCATCTGAAGGTCGTTCTGTCAACATTGTGTCTCTAATAATCCAGGAAACGTAACTAGTTTAGAAGCGGTAATTCAGAGAGCCTCATACTTACATTGTCTTCTATTTATTCTTATCTGGCAGTATAACACCCGGGGTAGTTTACCGGCTATTATTGACCGACTGTGTAATACAAAGGGCTCTGAAGTTAATATTCTGGAATCTGGTTTCTCCGCGCCAGAATATATCCCCGGGTGATCGCAGGACTCATCAGCATGTTCCGCAGAAAATGTAGGTAATTGATTTGGTGCCGATAAGGCAAATGCATTTGCATTCTAGCTACACTGGGTGGTCTGCACGAAGATAGCATTTACTATTGAGAATCAACTACCGGAATAAAACTAGCAAAGATTAGAAGATAAAATCAAGATCATATTAACCAATTGCACGCAGAAACTATCACCACTATAAAAGCTATACACAGGGAAAAAAGAAGAACAAGAAGAAAAGCATCACGCCTGACCTGGTTGAAAATACGTCGTGGGAATCATCTCGTCCGAAGGATTCGTATCCATTCTCCATGTCTCCAACGACAACCAATCTGGATCGGCTATCGGCGACGGCCAAGAATTAGATATCATCTCAGTTCTCTCCGAAGTACTAGTAGATACTACAGGGAGCGTATCTTCAACCTCACGATCAACACCCTGTATGATATGCAGCGTCCTCGCTGCACTGGACCAGATAGTGCTCATCATTCGGCAGCAGTCTGTACAATGGGTGAGAGCAGCCTGGGAGAAGAGGAGAGGGTACATTGAACGGTTGAAGAGATGCATTATCGTCGCGGTGAAAACATAGTAGTTAAGAAATGGAGGGGCAAAGTTTGCATTGTAAGAAGAGTTAAAACGCTGGACGAGGTTTGAGATGGCTACTGCAGCGGATGTCGCCGTGAATAAAGACGAATTCGTGCGAGGTTCGTCGGATATGTCTAGACTACAAAACAATCATGTTAGCGGAGAATAATGGCCATAAGGGGATATTGTGGCCTACAATGGACGGTGTAGCAAGACTTTACAGCTCCAGAACTGCGCGTGCAGTGCTATGACAGCCACGGGAATTTGGATTCCAGGCTCGTGTCGCACTGCCAGACACTCTGGTAGCTGAGACTCCCATACATCGAGGTCCCGTTCAAAATCTTTCAGTTTTTCTTGGCTTTCTGGTCTAGTGCCGACAGAATAGAAGGCTTTGTGAATCCGACCTTGTATCAGGGCTAGCAGCTAGTCAGTATCGACTCGCTATAATCAAGCGGAAGCACCTACATAACCGGATAACTTCCTTGAAGCAGGTTACATAAACATCCCTCGCACCGTGAAGTATATCCTCGGGGAGTTTGGTGTCAAAATCGTCTTCATGAATACCGCAAGGGCGGCCTTGCCACGCTGAGATATATCTGTCAAGGACGAAGATGCCCCACCAGATTGAACGTCGTATCTGCATCTCAATCAAAGGCATGTTCTTGAAGCAGGCCACGTTCTTCCAGATGGAAGGATCCCTGTGAAGTCCTAGGTCTTGAGCCTAAGTCTATATTAGCAGCAGCGCCCCAAAGTCCATAGTATATCTAACCATTCTGATGGCATTTCCCACATACATCCAGCTGCTCGATCCGCCTGTACCTATCTCACGATAAGCCATCAAGAGAATGGCTAGGCAGATGTGGAGGGTACTTTGTTCTGCTATAAATTAGACGAATCCAAAGACCATGTTGGAGCACGGCTGCGTACTATGTTGAGCAATAAGGCTCTCTGCTCTAGTCGCATAAGCATCCCCCGGGTCGCTGTCTTCTTGCGGTTCATAGCTCTCTACGAATCTTGCTGAGAGAGAAAACATCGCCAGAAGCAGAACTTGGGGTATACGGCGCTCAAGCTGATCGAGTGCGGACCGCCCCATACGAGGGATCTTTTTCCGGTCTTTATTCAGCTGGAAGAGAAAGGTTTCTCTGTGGATTATAGGGAATGACGGATGGATATGGTTCCAATAGGCCCTGTGATACGTCAGAACAAGCTGGACAAAATACCAAGGGGATACAGACTCCAGTAGTTTGTCTTGTACATGAAGATTGGGAAGGATGCCACCGACTACCGCATCAGCGGCTGATACTATGTCGTCTTCCGTTCGGAAAATCGTCCGCTTGCTGCGAGGCCAGAAGCCGGGATTGGCGAATTGCCAAAACGGAGATGCAAATATACGAGAAGAAGTGATGAGATGCAGCCCCGAAGTTGGTCCATGGTATCTCATCGTCATGTTCTCATCTATGGAGAGGTATCCGAGCACCGTCGAACGCTCCGTTCGACCATCTTCAACTTCCGATGCAGAGACAAGTCTCTGATTTGATTCAGCTGGCTGAACATCTTCTTCTCTCGCCTGACGCTTCACACGATGACCAATAGAGTCTGGCGTGCCATATCTAGGAGCATTCGCTTGGAGCCCTGTGATAATATTCTCAAGGCTGGAAAGTCTCTGCTCAAGGGTATTAACATACCCCTTAGGCGGTCCTCTTTTCTTTACCGTACGAAGAAAAGTACAGGGCACTTCCAGGAACTTGCAATTCTCACACGTCCTTGAATCCGGCCTCAGCAAGCATTTCGACTTTGATTTCGAGCCTGCATGATATTAGCGGGTCCGGTTCTCAACTAAAGGTTTCACCGCGGTGACATACAATTATCACACGCTCTAGTCACCTTTTCGGCATTTTGCGACCCACGCCTCGCAGGAGTGATCGGCGTGTCGTTTGTATGAGGCTCAGTATCAATATTTTCTGCCATGCAGCCGGATCAAAGAGGTCTTTTTTGAGCGGAAATATCGTCTTTACAGCACAGCATAGATGCTGCAATACCCTGGAACTGGTCTACGTGGGGTGATCCGGGGAAGGCATGCTAAGACATTATGGCTAAATGGTTTCTGGGGGAAAAAGCGGAGATGTGGAGAAGAAGGAAGAGGAGGGGATCATGGATGCCTCGGGTGGTTGGTGGTTTATGCGCGGTCGTTTACATTTCCCCGAATGCTCAGACCGGGGGATGGGGGATCTCCGTACTGGTGTAGAAGAGTGAACTCGGTAATCTGGTACTTTCCCGAGAGCACCAGATTGGCTATGAGAAAGGATAAGTGAAGCTTTATTCCTGCCAGAAGGCAAGTGCTGGAATCTCAGCTAACAGGCACTCACTAGGATCTAAACTGCTATGGCCTCGAAGCATACTTAATGCCCAGCAGGCTATCCAGCCTCCCCCGTCCTTTCAGATTCTCGCCACTCTGGCATTAAGTTAGTCAACGTCTACTAGAAGAGGCAACAGCTCCCTCGTCTCATTGTACTCCAATCGGACAGTGTCTTTAGTGACAGCGCGCAAGGGCGAGCTGCCGGCGCTTCCACCAGAGTCAAAACGCGAAAAGTCCTATGCAACTATTGACGAAATGTAAAAGATACTGGGCTCAAAATATGTCGTCCTAAATGACAGTGTTGGATATACTCCATACGGTATGATGACAAGATCAGTTTTATGAATATAGTACCGGAGCTCATTTGATGGGGATAAGTGTTTGTTTCACCACCTAGTAAATACCACATATTGATGTTTATAAACTAGGTCCTCCTGCCAAACGGCGAGGTTATCAAAACCAGAATGGGAGCATTGCCAGGCCCCAATGGCACAGATAATCCAACCTGGAGAGCTTTCCAGTATGGATACGCACTTACAGTCAATCCAATTTTGGCATTATGACGAAGATGGGGTTCTGGTTGATGCCTCAAACTGACTTTCATGGTCACCTTCCGAAATGGTGACGACTTCGGGGAGATCGTAGAGACCATAAAACCGTTGATGATGAAGAAGATCCTTCGAGATCTGACATGTTATCCAGGAACTAGCTGTCACAGGAAAAAAGGGAGGTATTTTACCGGCGTTCAAGCCAGATCCCGGGAAGTTATTCGCCATACACATTAACGATGCCTTGCGGTGGCTGCTATTGGGTTTCTATGGCGAGATACAATGCACGACTAGTATCTTGTCGAGCTAGACAGACATTCTAAACAGGAAGTCTATACGGGACGCAGAAACAAATCCAGGACACGCTCGAAACGGTCGAGAAAGAATTCTACACGATTCACGGCGCCCACTTCCTCTTCCCAGATGACGTTCCTGAAGACCATTACCTGGATTCTCCGGTACAAGTCTGTTCAGGGGTCGCATAAATCAAGGAACTGGAAGAAGAATGCAGGTCATCTCTTCTTCGTGCCAATCTGCCCGACAGGACGGGAAGATGTGAAGAAAAATTCTGGATATCGGCACCCGTTTTCATGCAGAATAGGGATTCGACCTGTTTCCGACTTACTGCATCGCCAACAGAGAGATGCACCTTGTTGTCAACATTGTCTGCGGTGGTAACGAGGATGACAAACTCAAAGCAGTTGCGGCGATTCGCAAAATGATCGATGAATGCGCAAAGGCTGGCTACGGAGAATATCGAACCCATACCCTGCTTGCAGATCAGGTAGCGCACATGTACGGCTGGAACAACCAAGCAATGCTCAAATTCCATGAAGCAATCAAGGACAGCTTGGATACCAACGACCTTGCTCCCGGGCGCAACGGTATATGGCGGAACAGATACAGAAAAGCCCATACAGCGATAATAGACAACATTGGCCCCGAAGACTTGATCCAGACTCTCATCTGCTGATAGCAAGCGACATTTACGGAATGAATTTACTGTTCAGAAAGCAAAAGATTTTTGAGAAAATAAGTTCCATTGAATAGATATGTAGACGAAAGATCCGGATTATCCATCAACCAACGCACTTTCCCTCATCATATACTCATTTATCGGAAATTCCGAAATTATCCAATGAGATATCGATTACCCTATTACTCTTCTTGATGTTAGCAAGATCACTTCAAAATTGACATGAAGCAAACGTAGTTGGGAGATTTGAGTCAGAAGTCCATTAAGATCATTGAAGTGACACCGTAAGGCGCCACTTCTGACATAAGAGGTACCAGAAATAAAAAGTAAAAAGGTGTTGTATCATCATAGTGTTTTGCAGAAGGCGACGAGCAGCAGGGAAAAGTGACTAACCTTGACTGAATACCCTGTAGGCAGTACACACTATGAGTAAGTTTGAATAGGAGATCGACCTTCATGCTCTCTCATCATAGAGCAGACTCAGAACGTCGAAAAGATTTCATGTCTTGGGTACTTGGAGGGGGAAAACCGAAAAGATTGTGCTGTCTGGGAAGATAATAAACTCTTCGCGTCGGGAGATGGAAAAACGTTGCAGCGGGCCCACCGAGTCACCTGACCCACAACCTGGCTCGCCGGGACGCACACTGAGTATCAGCGGAATCTCTAATTGTTCGAATTTCCTTTTTGCTCCCGACCTCCGTCCAGCGCAAAGATCACCACCGTCGACAAGTTCACCCTCACGACAACCAATTCAAAATGGGTCGCCTTCACTCCAAGGGAAAGGGAATTGCTTCCTCTGCCATCCCCTACTCTCGCAACCCCCCAGCATGGCTCAAGACCACTCCCGACCAGGTTGTTGAGCAGAGTACGTTTCGGCCGATTCGATATTGAAAGGACAGTGATATTGATGTTTTTCTTTTTTTCGCAGTTTCCAAGCTGGCCAAGAAGGGTGTTACCCCCTCTCAGATCGGTGTTATCCTCCGTGACAGCCACGGAATTGCCCAGGTCAAGGTCGTCACCGGTATGTTCATGCCCTGTCCGATATAAAATCGGGGGAAAAAAAATGGGACATGGCTTCTAACATGCGACTGCAACAGGAAACAAGATCCTCCGTATCCTCAAGTCCAACGGTACGACACCACTCGCACTCCCTATCGTATCGATAGGATGAAGGAGAAAGGCAGAAAAGGTGGAGCTAGGAAGGCTTGATTGCACTGGCGCATAATCTCCCACGATCAAGACTTTCCAGTTTCTATCCTTGGAATGCCTTCGCTCGAATTCAATATACAAAATAGAGTCCTGCAGAAATGCAACTCTATCCATATGCCTCTGCTTGGTCAAGAAATAGGCTGACAGAGAGATTTTGAATGTAACAGGCCTCGCTCCCGAGATCCCCGAGGACCTTTACTTCCTGATCAAGAAGGTGAGGATTATATTAGAAACCCTTTTCATTTCCAGATAGATTCAAGTGCTAATTCGTTTCTTCAGGCCGTTGCCGTCCGCAAGCACCTTGAGCGCAACCGCAAGGACAAGGACAGCAAGTTCCGTCTCATTCTGATCGAGTCCCGTATCCACCGTCTGTCTCGCTACTACAAGACCGTCGGTGTCCTCCCCCCCACCTGGAGATACGAGAGCGCCACCGCCAGCACCCTGGTCGCGTAAAGGGGTTTCCTTTTCGACTTTCGACTTTGCAGCGTGGTTATTCTTTGTCTGGAGGGATTTGTCCACTTCTGGCAAGGAGGTTTTCCCATACCCCATGAAGAGGTAGTCTTGTCAGATCCTTGGTTTCGCTTAGGCGGACAACGAGGGTTTTTTCGAAGGCATCCAGGCCCGGGGATCCCCTTGGCTTGGAATGAACAAAAGTTATGACATGGTAGTCTAGCCTTTTCTACGGAAAACAAAATGGAACTTGTACGACATATTCTTCAGACTCATGTAGTTCTCTTAAACTTCCGAGTAGGGATCAGATGTATTGTAGTTGAATGACCTATTTAATCACCCTAACCTCCTTCGCAACCGCATTACACAACTCAACCTTGACGCCCGCGCCCATAAGCACATGTATCCACAACCGCTGCGTATCACTCAACCGATCATTTTCCGACTTTACTTCCGCAAACATAACCTCTTCCCTCTCGACATTCCACAGGAAGAGATCGGGAATCCCCCCTCCCCGCTGCTGATACTCTTGCGCCATGACTTTACAGATCGTCGCCAGGGCCTCGCCGCGGAAACACCGCACGATCTCGACTAGATCGTCGAGCTCGAATGACCAGTCAATGCCAATGGCGCAGGTCTGGTTGGGGAATTCGCGTGCGTGTATATCTTGGATGATGCGTTCGGCGGCGCCGTTGGAGATCTCTGCGAGGCGGTGATTTATCTCAGATGCGCGGGATGGATAGAATGCGTCGGTGTGGAGGTCTAGTGGACAGGTCTGGAATGGGGTTTGGAAGACGTTGGGGACGTAGGAGAAGATGATGTCGTAGAAGAGGTATCCGAACTAGATGGCTGGTTAGCGGTGTGTCAATAAGATCAGGGAGATGCTCTACCTACCAAAGTGCGCACGATGCCTCCTTCAGAATGATAGCCTTTCCAGCCATGTTCCTTATACCAGTTCAGACACATAGTCTCCACTCTACATTCACCTCCGTCCATTTGCTCGTCGACCCATGCGGTAGGTCGGCCCCTCTTCGAGAGCGGCTCGCCGCCCGTCTTCAAGAAAGAGGTATTTGCTGGGGATTCGTCCTTCTCCAGACGGATACCCTCTATGACACGCTCTTCTGGCTTCGCTAGCATGACGTGTCCGAAATCATGCTGCTCTCTTTTAACCACTTTCAAGGACCGTTCTAACTTGGTGATCCTCTTTTGCAGATCGTAGTGGTATATAATATGACAGTCAGGATCCTCAAGGCCCTCTTCGCAGGTCCTTAAGGCTATTCGCTTCCAGTGCTTTTTCTGAGCTTCTTCATTGCGTCCTTCCGAGGGCGTCAGAGCCCAGAGATAATGTTCTTCCAAGAGAGCTTTTCTCTGATACCAGCCCCCGCGTCTAGCAGAATGGAACAGACGCTGGTCGAGCAATTCCGTCAAAAGTTCGTGTTCCCTCTTGTGCTCTTTGAACCGCCCAAGAGGTTGTAGACCCTTGTGGATAATCCGCGTGTAAACCCAAGCTGGGGAGAAGCGACGTAGGTATGCTCCTTCACCGGTCCCGTACACGCTCTCCTGTTTTCGCTGCTCCAGATCAAGTAGATGCTTCCATCGAGGATATACCTTCTCACAGAGATCCCTGATCGTCTGCAGTCGCTCGAGGGTTGGCGTGCCATTGAATTCTAGAATATTGTCGATCCGAAACTGGGTCCGTAGCGCAGCCTCGAACTCCAGGAGTGCCCCCCTAGAAGGGAAAATGGCACTGGAGCGAGACACGATGTATTCCGGAAAGTTCTTGCGCGATATCTTTGCCAGGATAATTGTCGTGAGGGACTTTTCGGTCCATTCTTCGGATCGATAGAACACCAGATGAACGCGTTCGAAGAGCCGAAGAGGAGCAGATGACAGCCTGATACAATCTCCAGTATGATCAAGGATCTTCCTCGTGAAATGAGAATCTCTGTTCGAGCCTCCACCCTCAGTCCGGTCAGCAGTCCAATCAAGTCCCCCTTGGGTCTGACTCGCTTGACGTAAAGCTGTGACAAGTTCATTTTTGTTCTTTCCTTGAACCTTGGCTTCTCTCGCCAGGCCCTTGAGCTCTTCAAGCAGTAGCAATGAAGAAGCTTCTTCAAGCGTTGTTATATCCTCAGTCCCCTCAGCAAATCTGAAAGAGTCCCCCAAAACCGAGCCTTCTGGAGGCTCAAGCTCAGCAGGGTTGTCACTCTTAATCCTGGACCGCGCTGGGAGACTGCGGGTGCGCTGTAGATCTGCCACAGCGGCAGGTAGATCTGTTACATCGTCGTAGTGGCCAAGGCGGTTCAACCGGTGCCATGCATAAGTCTTGCGAAGGAAGAGCCGCACGTACCTGTCATCAAGAATCAGCAACAAAAACCTCCCACAAATATTTAATGACCAGGAAACGGAAAACCAAGAGAAAAGAATACAAAGCACAGTCAAGAACATACAAATACTGCGCCTCATACGACAGCTCCTTCCACTGATTGAATACCTCCATCTCAGCCTCGTCGAATAGATGCGCTTCCTCCTCTAACACTGTTTCTAGTGCAAGGTTGAATGCATCGACATATATGGAGCTCTTTCCCTTCAGCCATTTTCGTTCTCCGAATCTTTGGCGTAGACCAAGTTCGCCATCCTGCGCTTGGGAGGCTTCATACTTCTCAATGGCAGCTTTATCCGTTGCAATCTCAGGTAAAGACGTTTCCAGCTCCGTCTGGCTGCTTGGTAATAGAGCCTCAGGGTCGTCAATGGCAGGTAATTCCGGGTATGAAATCAGGCCCAGATCTGAGACCTCGCGCGGCGGAGTAGTAGTAGTAAGTGGGGTCTGGTCCTTATCCTGGGAATTAATGGTGTCTGATTCCTGTCGACTCGGAGGAATAGAGACGACTTCATCTTGCGCAGCCGTTTTCACCCGTTTTGCTGATGGGCGTTGAATATCCCAAAAGTCAAGAAGAGACATACCAGAAGGAAGCGCCTGAGCATTATTCCTAGCCAGAGAGAGACAATCTAGCCTGGAGAAGAAAAGAACTGCACGTCCACTCCTTTGCCTCGATTGTTTTGAGAGATATATAGAGCCCAACTCATCCAAAGAATCAAATAGTAGTCAATTACCCAAACAACATGGCGGAATAATAAATCCCCTCCAGCTGCAGCCTCGAACCAGATCGCCAAATTGACGCCTCAGACGTGCCCTGAGCAACGCGTAGTCACCTGACCTTGTGTCTTTTTCTCTTTCGCCTTGAAAGATTAATCAGCAATAATGATGATTTATTTTGCACTGTTTGCACCTGACCCTGGGAATTCCAATCAGGAAACTCTCGACCCCTGCCTAGTAAGTAATTCAGGGAATCAGATAAGCAGAAGTCAAATCGTCCTAGTAACTAACAACAACGCCTCATTATTATTAGCAGCCATCATATCAAATATTAATGCACTTTTCTCAGTAAAATTCCCCAATCAATAATGGCGGACAATAATAATACCCCAAGACACACGGCCCAGCAGCTAAGCGCCGCTGATCTCCACTCGCACGCCGGCGGCAGTGGAGAGCTCCAGCCCCAGCTTCCGCGAGAAGCTCCGCCTGCGGTGGCCGCAAACTCTCCGATGCAGCAGAGCAACTTCAGTGTATGCGAAATTTAAAAGAAAAAGCGTTGTTTTCTTTTTTTTCTTTATTTCTTTATTCTTTGTGCTCATTGATCGTGTTGTGTTGTTTTTCTTTCTACTTTCCCCCGTTCCTGAGAATCGGTCTTCTCGGGTTTCTTTTTCCCTCATTCTCACACAACCAACTTCTTCTTTTTCCTTTGAGTCGCGCGCATATTCTGACATAGAATCTCTATCTCGTTGAAAGTCGCGACCTTCGCAAACACAACCACAACCACAACCGCATACTCAGTCGTCCTCCTCGTCCTCCTCCCTTCCGCAACCTCCATTCCTCCAGACACCACAACTCAGCGTACCTAACCCCACGACAAACACGAACCATACTTCAGACAAGATGGACGGCAGCGCAGTCCCCGTGCAGGACACCAAGAGCGCCGCCGAGGCTACCGTGCCAGGAGCTGGAGCTGGAGCCGGAGCTGGGGGCAATACTCTCGCCGCGGCATCTTCCTCGACTGCCGCAAATGCGGGCACTCCCCAGGTTCGTGCTGGAGGAGCGCCTGTTCGTGTGTTCATGAACGAGAAGATCGCGCCTTATCTTCTGGAAGGGATGAAAGTCGTTGTGAGAGATCAGTATGTCATCTCGTCTACTACTGCCCCCCGCTTTGGGGTCTCAATTGAAAGACTCGAGCGACTGTCTCAATACTTGCGCCTGGGTTCCATTGTTGATCGATCACGGTTGGTTACTGACACTTCTACATTATAGGCCGCCAGACCCCCTTCGCGTGTTAGGCGAATTTCTCATCCAGAAAAGCAAAGAGGTCGAAGGCAATGGCCCCGCGGGTAACAAATCCACCGAATAAATATGGCCTAAATCCGAACTTGGGAAGACCTCCCGAATTACGCTTCATGACCTTTTGTTGGGGGAGGGGGGACACACAATGAATGTCGATATGGTTTTCAGCTTTTGCCAGGGCGCCAGATACTATGGAACTTCCTTCTTATTCTGGGTATGACCAGGAAAGTTACTCTTGACTACAGTCCCCTGAGCAACCTCATCTCGCGTGCGCTCGTGATTGATCAGTTGGATTTCCATAGCACCACCACTGATGGAGAGGCCGACTGGACGTTTACCGCGCAGTGGGTACGAGGATATTTCGAAACGGTGTTTGCCGTCAGACATTGGCTAGAATGCCACAGCAACTAGTGAAGAGGGAGTACCGTCCGCTTACCGGATCCCTGACCCAGGCATCAGAGACACGATTAAGTCTAATCTAGTGAAACGAATACAAAAAGAGCCTTCACTATTTTCTTTCATTATGAAAACTGAAATATACGCAGTCACGGAAAGTCAGGATACCGCAAGCCAGTCCCAATGTTCCCGAGGACGTTCCTGAGTAGTTAGCCTGAGCGATGAACATCTACAGCGACTAAGATCATATGCCAGAATACCCCGTAGAAGATAGTAGCAATGAAGCCTCTTGAGAGTCGTCCGCGCAGAGCTCTCCGGCCCGACAGCAAATCAGGAAGATATCTCTTGGAATGAAGGGAAGTGTGGCAAGGAATTCACTGCGCTATCTCACATCAGCATCTCTTCTCATCGTTCCTTACCTCTTGCCAGCCCGGCCAAGCCGGAAAGGTACAGTGATGGATCGAAGCCTCCGTCGGAGTACGATGGTAGATAGAATCCGAATAGGTTGCTGGCATTGGATGCGATGCATGGGTTACAGGGGTCTGCATTGCATTTGGTGTACTATGGGCATGGCAACCTCTGCAAGACAGTGGCGAGACTACAAGACGAAGGCGACTAGGTCGGATCAGACAGACGATCTCCAAATTATCCCCCCTGGAGCTGAGGCGTTGTGGCCCCTGCGGGCAATTGGAACACATCTGCTGTTGGGTTGCTCTCGTCGAAGACGATCGAGTCGTTACGTGAGAAGACGCAATATGGCGAGAAAGCTGACTAGCGATAATGACCATGTCCGGAAGTTGTAACGTAGTAGTGCTGACCATGAGAGACAACCGAGGATTACAACGTAATAAGATGTACTTTTCCGCCGCCAAATATTCCGGAATCCGAGCGTAACAAAGAGAACATCATCCAGCGACCGAAAGGTGACGAAGCAGATTGTGTACAGTTGACTTGAGTCGATCGTGGCTGGTGACCTTTCGATATCGCCGAGAAACAGATAGACGCGAGTGCCGATTTTTTGAAAGCAATAAAAGAAAATGAGACGTGCGCGCTGCCGTAACGGAAAAGCTCCGAGCCAGCACGGGGAACCGTGAAAAGAAAAGGGCCATCTGGGAGGAATACAAAGAGGAAAGGAACACGATTAAGGGGCCAGGCGAAGGGGGCTTGGGGGATAAATCGTCATGCGAGATCATACAACCGCCATCCAGCAGACTGCTCTGTCTGTCCCGCACCAGACTTCCGCGGAACTTCACCTACCTACCTGAGTATCGGTCTTCGCCGCTGCGAGCGCCGTCGTAGGAACGGCTCGAGTAGGCGTCACGAGAGTCGCGCGCGGGAGCTGAATCATAGCTAGGAGGGTTAGCATCGCGATCGTAGTAACCACCACCACCACCGCGACGGTCATCTCCTCCACGGCGGTCTTCACCACGGCGCTCATCCCGGCTGTAACGGTCCTCACCGCGGCCAGAGTAGCGGTCGATTCCGCGGTAGCTGCCACTGCCACCATAGTCATCACGGTAGTCACGGTAGTCGCGTCGTCCGTAACCGCGGTCATAGTCCCGGCTACGGTCACTGTAGGAATCGTAGCGGCTGTACCGATCGTCACCACGACGACCATATCCGTAGCCGCCACCACGTCGGTCATCATAACGGTCACCACCTCGACGGGGAGGTCCACGGAATTCTGGCTTCGTCAGTGCCTGGTCGACATTGTCGCGAACGGGTATCTACTCACCACGCTTAGGGGGTCCAAAGTATTTTCCTGGAGTAGGAGTACGAGGGCGGCTACGACGCGCCTTCTCGATGCTCAGAGTACGACCTTCAATGACCTCGCCCTGGAGTCCCTCCTTGGCAGCGTCGGCCTGTTCAGCAGTGACCATCTTGACGAAGCCAAAGCCACGGGACTCCTTGGTGTGAGGGTCAACCATGATCGAGCAGTTCTCCACATCGCCGTACTTCTCGAAGAGACGCGAGACATCCGCTTCAGTCAGGCGCGGATTGATACCGGTGACGAAGAGATTCGAGCCAGGGTTCACTGCACCCTCGTCTTCATCATCCTTGCGCGGGCCAGAGGGAGGAGCTCTAAACATAACGTCAGTGTGAACTGCCGACAAGTTGGCAAAAAGGACCATCGAGGGACCGTCACGTACCGGTCAGAAGCACGACCGTTGGGAGATCTGCTACGAGTACGCTCTCCACGCGAATCTTCACGGGGAGAGGCACTGCGGTCGCGGTCGAAACGAGGTTCGTCTGGCAGACATGGGCATCAGCGTCAGCTGCCACCAACAGCAGTAAAAGTCGAAGCGACCCAATCGACAGGATAACACATACCATCGTAGCGACCGTTCTCGTTCTCGTATTCCGCGGTAGCCATGTTGAGTGATGTGAAGGTGATGGGGGAAGGGAAATGGGAAGGTGGCAAGAAGGGATGAAGCAGGACAAAAAAAGCGCGATCCAGCTACGGGGAGGAATAGACGCGGACGGGACCTGTTCGGTGAGGAGCTCAGCCGCAAAGACAGGAACCAACAGGTGACAGAGGGTGTTTACGGCCAGAAAGACTGACGGTTAGATTGAAAGGAGGGAAGAGGAAAAGGGAGGAAATAAAATAAAATAAAATAAAAAAGGCAGCGTTGGGTGAGACAAGGCAAGGCTGCAGGCTCTGCTGGGGTTTGACGTTCGCAGGGCAGCCAGCGAGATCGATCCAGCCTCACATGGGCTGAGATCACGCCAAGAAGCCCAACTGCAGGAACCTCTAACTAATAATATTAATGTATTAATGGATGAATCGATCTAGCTAAAATAATTACTGTAGTATGAATTCGATGGCTCCATGCAATAATAATTGTGAGGATATTTCTTGCCTGGAAGAAACGACCACTTGATTTCGTCAATCATGTACTTACTACTTTACTCGATGCATAGTTAACTGCCTATACTAGGTACACGACTATTGCGCGGCTGGCCCCATACATATAAGAATACACTAGAGTATACAATTTTTTGAAGTCATTCAGAAGGACGCTGGTCAACTACCAAGAGGTATCATCAAATAACGCTGGCCTGCATCCAGAACTCCTGAAACTGAAAACTGTCCGTCCGAATAACGCCTTCCAGACTGTCATGAATAATACACATCATACATACATGTAACAATGGGATAACAGACGGGCTTTACTTGAATCCCCGCCATCGTCTCCTTGTCCGATGGACCTTGACAGCCGTGTCGTCGGTCGCAACGGCAGGCTGGCCCTTCACTTCGGCAGTACCATTAGGCGCGGCCTCCGTGAGCTCCGGTTCACTGTCGACCAGGTCCTTAAGCTCATCCTCGTCAAGTTCACTCAGCTCTTCACTCATTCCCCGCATGACATCCCTCCCCGTCCAGCGTTCTTCATGGATGGTGGTTCCAACGGGGTCGAAAGGCTGCATGTACCACTGGATGCCACCTTGCTCCAGAGGAAGTTGTTGATCTCCCTGGAAACTCAAGGGCGGTGTCAAGGGCCCTCGCTGCGGAACTCCAGATCCACCGGGAGCCTGCGACTCGACGCTCTCATGGTCGTGCTTGATAACACCATTCACGGCTGCATGATTAGAGTCGACCGCCTCTAATGGAGGATTGTTACTTTCGCCTGGCGCTACAGCTTCCGCTTCTGCGGTTTCGGTTCCCGGTTGTGTATCCTGGGCTTTAGCGGAGCTGGTAACCTCATCAGCATCAGGCATGGCTATATCCCGCGGCTCATCCTCCACGCGGCCTAGATCGGGCTCGACTTTGGTGGCTGCTGCCTCAGACTCGGGCACATCCTCGACTTCACCATTAATGGCCATGGGTTTTCCGGGAACTTCCTGCTCAGCAGGAGCCCCAGCTGCCACGGACGCCCTCCGAGAAAGAACACTACTCTCCAGAATCAAATCGAGATCCTTCAGTTCTTTCTCGAAAGGCCGGCCATTCAACTCGCTCTCCTTCTTGATCGCATCCTCTAGTGCTGGCTGGATAGACTTGATGATTCTCTTCGCCAGCTTTCGCTTTTCGCGTTGTTCCAGACTGAGTTCCGGGGCTCGCCCACTGATCTGCATCTGTAATTCGGCGGTGTCCCCAGCAGGTTGGACACCGATCTCTGACGTGAAGACACTCGCCAGGTCGGCAGAAAACGCAGCGACAGATGTATAGGCGCGCTCTTCTAGTTTTGAGCGCACTGCAAGGAGCCCAGGTCGGAAAGCGGCCTTGTTGTCAAGCCTGCCAGACCGTCAGCAAACAGGATAAAGTCAGCTTCGCGAGATAACTGAGACTTACGCTTGTGCCTTTTCGAATATTGGCCAGAGAATAGGAGGTATGGGAAAGTAAACAGTGTCTACGATACTTCGAAGCATTTCTGCATCCTTCAACTTTTCTCTCTCTCGTTTCTTAACCTCGTCACACAATATCCTTATCTTGTCAAGGTCCACAAAGAGTCTCTCGGCGAAGTCGATGCGTCGCTGCAGCCTTACGCCGCCTATAGGCCCCATACCGGCGAAGTTCCTTCTAGTCATCTCCATAGAAGAGAATGTCTCAAGCTGGAGTTGCAATCTCTTTAATAGTGCTGCCCCTCGTCTGGCTTCTCGTTTAAGTGTCCAATATTTGCACGCATCTTCAGCGTACTGTTTTCTCTGGCGGACAGAGAATCTCTGAAGAGATGCGACAACAGAGTTGAGCACGACCTGTGGTATCACAGGGGCTCCAGACGGCAGCTTCCAGACGGTCTTGGGAGCTGCTAACCGCTTCTTTTTATTGCCCCCCACGGTAAGGGTCAGCCGCGGTGTGTTCATGTGGTGACCGTCATCACAAAAAGCATCCATCTCGTGGGAATAAGATGGTTCCAATGCCAACGCAGCTGCCTGACTATCACCCCACTGTCTTCCGTGCATGGTGTTTTTGTAATATTCGACTGCCTCAGCAGTAGCAACATCAGTATTATGTTCCCTTCGCCAATCTGGCGGCACATGCTTGTCACAAAAAGCTTTCAGCAGGTTCGAGTCCATGATCGCAGGACTACCGTGGCCCGACTTCATTTTCAGATAGAGCTGTGCCCTCCGAGCACACGTAACGTGAAACGCAACGAAACAGTTCTTGTTGCTACATTGGATCGAGGCACCCATCTTCTGCTTACAGATATAACAAGTGAGTTTCCATCGGCTTCGCGGCACCTTTTCCACGTCGGTGACTGGTTCCATCACAGACATGTTCCCTATAGAAACCTCAGGAATCCAAATTGCACACAGCAGATGCGACCATTTTGAGCTTGTCGTCTGTTTAAAAGCACCTTCAGTGTTCGGGCAGAAGATGCAGTTAGGTGAACCCCGACCAATAAGCTGGCACTTTCGACAAAGCCACTGACCTTCAGGGATGTATGGCACACCATAGCATTCCTGATGGACTGCAAGGTCACACCCGTCACAGAAGACGATTGCATTGGAGTTCTCACAATCACCGTCGTCGCAAATTGCACACTTGCTATCCTGTTCTTCGCCTGGACCGGCGGTCTCCCCATTCACAGCCGCTGCGGAGCTCGAACGAGGTCGCTGTGTCTGCGGAGGCTTGGGGTTTGGCTTTGGGATGCGCTTTTCGAGTGCGTACCATTCCTTTTCGATCTTGGTCAAAGTGATCTCAAAGACTGCCGGTTTAATGGCTTCCAGCTGGTCCTCTCGCCGCTTCGCATTGTAGTCCTCTAGCCATTTTTCATCTTGCTCGTCCATGTCATACTCAACCTTGCCTACACCAGCGCCACCGATTGCCGAGTTTATGTCTCCTTCTGTATTTGTAGGCTGGCTAATGTCCAAGTCTTCCTCTTGAGCACCTTCTGTCATGCGAATTAGGCGTCGATCGTGACGGAGAAAGAGGTCGCTCTCCTGATACCCGACGCTGGCCATGGTACGGTCGACATAATTCTGTTGGCCGATTCCCTTCTGTTCATAACGAACGAAAGGATCTCGGAGATGAAAGGACGGCTTAGGTAAGGTGAGTCTCTCGCGGGGGTTCGGGCCAGGAAGAGGCACTACCTTCGGTTCTTTAGGAGTGATTATACCGCTGAGCATGGCATCAGGACGTCGAGGAGGACGGCCTCGACCACGTTTCAAGGGTGTGATGATAGGTGGAGGTGGCACCTCATTCCCATTCGTGGCCGCATCACCCGAACCTTCTCCCTCAGCATTCCCACCTGGACCACGGTGCGACTCATCTTGTGGAAGACTCGAGGACCGAGTCAAGCCATCGACTTCGTCTGAGCTGAAGACGGCGAATTTCGCCTCAATGTCAAGGTCTGGGTGGAACTCTTCCCAACCCCTCTCCTCTCGGGGCTTGTATCCATCATCCTGCTGCAGCGCGAGGGCTGCAGCCGTAGCAGAACTGTATCTCGCGCGGTTTTGGTTCTTTTCTCGTCTTGGACGTGTTGACGGGGGCGTCGTTGGCGGCGGTTGGACAGAGTTGCTCTTATGATCTCGCGTATGCGGACGTGTTCGGCTAGTGGACTTGGTCTGGCCTCCTGTAGCGGTTGGGCCTGCCTGTGTCTCAGTGCCATCAATTTCGACATATCTGCCTCCCCCTCCAGGTCCACCTGGTATGTACTTTCGTTTCTTAAGCGGAGGTCCTTCGCTGCGGTCTGGATCGGACGGCCGGCCGCCCTTCAACGGGGCCTTGGATCGCGGCCTCGAAGCGCGAGGAGTAGGTCTGGGAACAGCCATCGGCGCCATGGCTATAAATGAAACACAAGTAGATGATGCTGTTATTATTCTGTTCGCCGCTGATAAGGCGTTGCGCGAGACGTATCGTCGAAGGCCGCCTGGGAGATGGGGTGAGAAATCAAACAGTGACAGACCCAGCCAGGCTGAAGGCAGTCGGCAGCGAGCAAGAGATGACCGCCGTTCGCATGACTCGACTGACTGACCAGGAAACGAGGGAAAGAAAGGATAATAAAGAGAGAGAGCGTTGCGACGGCGATGATCCGTAAGGGGACCTGTTCACAACGCGATGAAGGCGAGGTCCGCCTATGGACGTGCTCGAGACCGCGCTAACCACGTTTGGATTGGCGGGGACCCCGGTGACCTCCCAGGGCTGAGATCCAACTCTGGCGCCGTTTACTTAGAGCAGCTTGTACCGGAGCTTCGTTTCACGTCTGCTATAGCTACCAGCTCATCCGGTCCAGGGCAACAGAGGTCCAGGATGAGTGGTCCCGGTGATGACCGGTGAGTTCGCCATACCTTCACCTGTCCGTTGCCCTGCCCGAAGCCACCGTCAGCTAATCGCCCGCATTTCCTCTCAGATGGCGCGGAGGCCGACCGTACGACCCAAACCGCCCAAACCAGAGGCATTCCACTCCTGGTCCACGAGATCGAACGGGTCCACAAGGGGGCCATCGCGGTGCTCATGGTGCCAACTCGCCTAATGCCTGGGGAGCACAGCAGGTCCCTAGCGGTCCTCCGCAGGAGCAACACATTCCGGTCAGAGGCTTTAATGCGGCCGAGTCAAAAGGTGCTCTCAGGAGAGGTATGTCGGGTTTGCGTGCAACAGAGTATATAATGCATATCTGCTAACAAGCTTATAACTTGCTGCAGGTCCAGGAGGTATGTTTTGCGGAATTTTGTACGACAGTTAACGGATAGAAGCTAAACCTTCATGATCTGTTACCAGAGCCAAAGCCGACTGCATACAAGCCAACGGGGAAAGAAGTGAATAACAGAGCCAGTGGTCCTTGGGGTTCCAAGCGTATGTCCACATTCGCGTCATACACACGAGGTATACTACGATTAACACAGTACAGCAAACACAATGGCCAACGGAAAGGACTTCTTCCTCGAGCTTCGAAAGCAGGTGTCTGCCTTGCAGCAGGGTGGAAACGTAGCTGGCGGTTGATCGTCGACCGGTTGCTAGAAAGCACTCTACGCTCTTTCACTCAAGGTCAAATGCAAAAGGGACCCTTCCCTGTGCGGTCCCGCATTGGCTGTCTAGTTAATTCTAAGACATCCATGGGTCGCGACTGATCCTTCGCTGCGGGGCTCAGGTAGGATGGAATGGCAATCCTGGATGTAACTAGAAAAGCTCTAACAAAACATCATTACTATATGCGAGCATTCTGTAGATGACAACGTAAAGAAATAGTTCTCATCCGTATGATAATTCATGTCATCCGGAGTCTAAAGGCTACTCGGGTCACTATCCCTATGGAAATAGCGCACATTTAATGCCTCCAGTATGGAGGTGTAGGTCAGAAATCTACATAACCGCGGTAAACACCGCCATTTGTCACTTCCCTCGGAGAATGCTATAGAATATCTATAGACAGTGAATACACTGATAAGATAGCTATCGTTTGTACTTCGCGGCTATGAGCACGGTTTCATTTGTATTGGTTTTGCATCAATGCGCTGTGGATACCGTAACCTAATTAGTGAAGCTTTTGAACTAAAAACAGTATTATTCTACTTCCGAAAAGCTTAGTGAGGACTAACTAAGTAACAATGATAACTAGATCTAGGTTTATCTAGTCGGATTTCCCACGCCCCCTAAGCTTCCCCAGATTAACTTAGATTCTCTCCAAGTTCTGGCATAGCCCACTCCTTCGTCCATTCAAGACGGAGAACCTGACTCGAAGTTGTACTTTCCTGTGGCTTGAACATACCTTTCAGCATTTCGAACACAGCGATCTTCTCTTCCTCCTCCATCTGTTCCATGTATCTTCCCCGCCTAGGTTCCTGTATCGAGTTCCCCGAGAGGCCGTCCCATGATCGCTTCTTTCCCGTGATGTTTATGCTAGAGCGGTGTACGCGTCGCAAAACCACTCTGTCGAGTTTTCTTTTCCTTACCGCACCGCTCCCCCGCCCCCAGTAGTAACTTACCAAGGACCTTAACATGCTCCTCAGTCACACGAACAGGTGTAGGCAAGTGAAGAAAGGTTCAAAACTATGTCTCTGGCCCAAAACTTCCCATCCAACGCAATCAAATGCCCATGTATCTGCAGCAGAGGAAAGCGGTTCTTCAGGTAAGAATCACACCTTGGGAGCAACAGAGAGTAGTGGAATATTCGAAGATTGTCATTTTGTAGTTAATAGCATAAAGGACTCTCCGAAATCGGTGAGAATAACACCAGCTTCAGAAAGGTCAATCGCCCTTTGACTCAGCCACTCGACGTTATATGTCATTCTTCTTGCGCTGAATTGAGAAGTGAGAATCTTCATAGCAACGTATTTGGCGGAGACCTGGTCTGTTGCAAGCCATGTGTGAACAGCCACCATAGCCAAGTTTATGATAGTTCGCTATAGGCTCGACATCTTTCAGGTAATCATGTTAGATATAGGTGTGAACGAAGACGATTCTGAGATTGTACATCTTGACTGTCTTTCGAGGTTCCCGGAGCTGTGATATGCCTTAGTTGACCCTGAGGTGGAATGAACGAGTGCGGTGTGAGCAAATTCCAATGGAAAGCAGCGAACGCTAATATAACCAATTCAGAGTAATCAGCGATTTTCTTTTAGTATGAAAAGTCATTTCCATTAGAGCTCATCAACAATGAAAACTTGATTGTTACCTATCCTTTTGTTGAGAGAGCCGTACGCACCCCTACGGTGACTGCAATCCGTAAGCTACAGAATAACTCATTCAGGAATATCCTACAATTTCGAGATAAGTTTCACGGATAGAAAGGTTGGTAACTCAGATACTAAGTCGTCAGATAAACATCAGTCGGGCCGTTCATGGCCCGACCTTAAACTGAGGATAATTAACTAGGTACCTTTATGTATGAGTTAACCGTAGTATATTTTTAGTCCGCTACTTACCGGGCCCACTGACCCCAAGCAACAAACCGCCGTAGTTTATCAAGATGGAGTTTAGAAGAACCCGTAGTTGATACTACCCCATCAGCTATAGTATCATATTATCTGCGGAGAAGAGAAAGAATTCTGGAGCGATGCAGCTTTCTGGCCTCGGGTATGCCAAAAACCCGAAGCTCGCTGGATCCTCGCCTGCTGCCCTAATAATAATACCGAAAGCTTTGCGAATGCGAAAGACAACTTCTGAACCCGTCTGACTGATTACTGTGGATCCCCGTTTCCACTCGTCTCGACTTCTAATTTACACACTTGGCAAGCCAATTGATTCACCATTACTGTGTTTCCTGTGAGGAGGGGGGCTAAGACCGCCCCCGCGAGCCGTTAACGGCCCCTCAAATAAAGACCTGGACTTACGATCTATACCGAAATAGTCTGCTTAGAAGATCCTATCACTGGAAATGCAAGGTCCTGTTCTCTCTTATCCTTCAGATTATGGGCTAACCGGATAGAACCGCTATAGTCATCTCATATACACTTTCTAAATGGTCCCGGATTGCTAGCTAGAATCAAGCATATCATGACGGCGCGAGGTGTATGTGTGCTTTTAATAGAAGTAATTATGATTGGATACAATGCAGGTACAACCATGGTTGCGGCGGTAGAAATGATACCAGAGTCTATATGTCCGCTGCTGGGGCAATTGAGTCAGCTGCCATATATATTATTATTACCCAGGCGTTCGATGTCCTGACTTGTCCATCCGCAATTGGTCATGTTTACCAACGCTTGTATGCTGCTTCTCCACAGGCGCTTAGAGGAGAGCTCGTGGATGGACCAGTCTTCGATTCAATCAGGAAAAGCCTCTTTGTCATGAACGCCTAAGGCTGGGTCTACTGCGGTCGCCTGAAGACCACATAGGAGCCGGATTGGCTGACACGCAAACCACGCAAAACAGACACCTTCATATCGACAGCCTAGTTCCCATGTTTGCCAGGCTGTGCAGGGTATTCCACACAAGAGACCCCGTTAAGCGCCGGAAACCATGATCACGTCGCGGGACATGTCCCGATATGTAGCCCGTTATTTAGCGTATAACCGCCAGAGACCTCATACTTAACGGTTCAATGAGGAAACTGCGAATTCACCTGATGCCAGCCCACTTTATACAGCTTCTCCGAGAAAGCCTGATGCTCGAGAGAATTGCGCAAGGCAGTGAACTGCAGTTGCAGTACAATTCATGTCGTTATCTTTGCGACTGATGGACTGGTCCGTATGTTTATGATAGTTTGCTGGCTGTTGAGGAAGGTCTCCTCGATATTCTCTGCGACGCTGATTTTTGTTGGTTTGGCGCATACTGCTTTATTGAACAGTGGACATGGGATATGAGAGCGGGACCGTATCTCAAAATAGTTCAGCGTGCATCCACCGGGTTTGGCCTGGCCTTCCTGGGATGCAGACCATAGTGGAGGGTGTGGTGGCTTATGTTGGGCTTGCGGCAAGCTGAGATCGTCTGGCGCGTAACCTGCAGCTTCGAGAATAATAACCAGTAGCAACAATGAGGGAAAGGCTTGGATGAAACATGAAGCCTGAAGTTCGAGGCTAAAAAAAAAATATCCAGCCCTATGAATGGTACGCTCTCTTTCCAAAAACCGACAGATCCGCCGTAATCTCGCGCAGCTTCTTATCTTGATGCTCGAGGCCTTCCAGCCGTCCTGGAGGGCGAAGCATTCAACACAACCGCCGCCACCATCTGGCCCCCACCACGTTCCTGAGTTAGACTCTACATAGCATAACGGCTACCATCAATCTTCTCTGCTTTCGTCAGTTGTCATACTGAACCCTGCTGCGCCTGTATGACCATGTCTAGGTATGCATATGGGTGTTCCTTGCTCGTGCAGAGAAGGTCTATATCTGCGTACGTGGAGATGCGGCTACTTTACAGACAAAGGCTATCACCTGAAGGGCTGCACTCCCACCATCCAGGGATGGCTTGCAGATTGGCCGTAGGGGGATAGGCTGAGTGGTCGAAGGCCTCCATGCCGGAGATCATGACTTATTCATAGTATACTGGCTCCACCCTCCGATTTGCTGCTCCAAGAATTCATTGCTTGAATTTCCTTCGATGGTTTGTTCACCAATTCGACCCCAAGGACAGAGTGGTATTCCATATAGTCGAGAAAGGCTCCACCACATCTAACAGACCAAGCAGACAAGGAAACCAACTCAATAAGAAAACTGCCATCTCGCTCATCGGGTGAATTTGTCTTTACAGCCAACCTATCTGCCTTTCAAACAAGAACTTCTTTTCTGCTAGTTATTCCATATTGACTTGTCTGTTCAGTGTGCTTTGTCTTTCATTCCTTCTCCTTGTGACACAGCAGAAAGCAATATCACTGTAAAAAGTTTCGTCCGGCTTTGTCAGAGTATCATATCCTCATGTCTGAACGACCATAGTCGAGTACTCAGTCGGCTATAGGGCTTATAGCTCTGCTAATTCTAATCTTGACTTCCTGCTCCTATGAGCACTATTACGTATGATATCTTCTCCAAAAATCTTTGCACTAAACTAACGGATAAGTCCGAGATACGAAATCAGTTCCTTTCGGGGAATGGTAACCAAATATACGATGCAGGGTGTCTCCCAAGGCTACGGGGACGGAAGACTATTACGATCTAACACACTACCAACTCCATGGGGAAGACCGGAATATCGAGCACCGAACAAGAATTCTATCATACGAGGCTCTCTTTCTCCGGATCGAGAGGAAGCTCAATTCCAAATATCTGGGCCAGAACGATTGTCTGGGAAAGTATCTTATTCATCAGGGCCATGGCAGGACGAAGAAGACAATATCCTTCTCAATGCCCGCTCCCGGGGCCACGGATGGAAACAAATCCAGAAGGAGTATTTCCCTTCCAAATCGTCAAATGCGTGCCGTAAAAGATACGAGCGGCTTATAGCAAAGAAACGTGGGAGTAGTTGGGACGAGGCCAAGTTTGAGAAACTTGGCATTCTGTATAAGCAGCTACGCGAACAGATATGGATGCCACTAGCTGATGCTATGGACGAATCATGGGAGGATGTTGAGAAAGCTGTAAGTCCATTCAGAATTTGCTTCAAATTCTTCCTGCATTTTCCTCTGATACCAGACATTTTCGTCTGTACATACATGGCTAATGTTAACCTAGTGTTTCGGGCGTGGTCTCAGGTCTTTGAAAAATGCGCGAAAGATCAGATCAGATAATAGTATTGAAAACCGCAAGGCAAACATGCACGGCGAACATGAGATGCCGCAAACGAGTAAGAAAAATGCTATGCCAAGGCTGGAACAGCTCCTCTCCTGACTGGAGAATCTCACTTATACTATGTATTTTTGCTCCTGCGAGGGGACTATTCTATCATTTACTCTTGCTTTCTTTTTGCGGAGATTGGATTTTTTTTTTTCTTTTTTTTCTTTTCTTTCTTTTTTTTGGTTTCTTTTATTTGAACGGTTTCCTTGAACCATGTTCTGTGAATATCTGCCACCTTGGCAGTTTTTTCCCTCTCATCTCCTTGTTCTATGTATATTCTATTTTACAGTTTTGATGCTTTTAAATGACCCATGAAAGTTTCCAAGAAAGGATAACCGCACAAACTCGAGGGTATCGGTAAATATGATACAAGCGGTGATCACATAGCGTACATCCAAGATGCAGAAGACAAAATGTCCAGACGCCAGTAGAGCAGTCCTGGCAGATATATCAGACCGCTGTCCAACCAGGAGGTCCCAGAACGCCGCCGTCTTCAGACGTCGGATCCAGGGACCACTTTCGCAAAGCTCGACAGCTAAGTTCAGTGCGCCATCCAGCCTCAAACATCTCAATTCCAGCCCAACCGATCATAGCAGCATTATCGGTGCAGAGGTACGGCGGAGGCGCGACGAGCTCGACATGCCCGAACCCGCGGACGTCGAGGAATGAGCGAAGGATTGTCATGAGGTACCGATTTGCTGCGACTCCACCGCTGACTACAAGAGTTTTGACCTGCTCACTCTGGCCTGCTTGATCCCGCAAAGCTTCCAGAGCAATAACAGTTCGTGAGGCGAGATGCTCAAAGCATACGCGCATTGACTCCCGCGCAAGAGCAACACGCTCATCGTCAGACGTGAGCTGGTTTTCTTTCTCTCTATTTGTAAAGAGCCTCGTCACCGTGCTAGGTACAGACGAAAAACTGAACTGCAGTTGGCGTGTGTTTGCTAGTGGAGTCGTGATGGACCAGCCCCAAGGGCTCTCCCGCTTGACTTGCTCTTCCCCACGAGTCATTGCAGGGCGATAGTCGCTGTAGTCGGCAGAGCCATTAGGGAATGCGAACTGCTCCAACATCTTGCCGTACATTGTGTTCTTTGCCGTTTGGAGCAGCGACTCCGGAAGTATCAGCCGAGCCGACTTGTCGAGAGCTTCTCCGATTGCTATGTCGGCACTTGACGCCATGAGGGCATGATCAGTGACGGAGCTAGACCTCACTAGCAGGGAATGTCCGCCGGAGACTAAGATAGACAGGAATGGGAATTCCGGATGTGCCTTTCCTGTTTGATTTCTGTGCTCTTTTCCTGCAGTCAGAGCGGACACCAACCTCGGAGTCAACAGATGCGCCTGCATATGATGAACGCCAACAAAAGGTATCTGCCATGCTACAGCGAGTCCCTTCCCGGTATCCAACCCAACGGAGAGGTTGGATCTCATGCCAGGTCCTCTAGTCGCAGATATAAAATCCGGTATCCTTCGCAACCTGCCTCCGTCTGCATCCTTTATCACTTTGCCATTGGTACTCGCCTGACTCTCCGGAACAGGCGGTAGTGACTTTATTGCCTTGTCGACAAGCTTTGCAAGACTCTCTTGATGCGATTGTAACGCTTCTATGGGGTGGATGCCTCGGTACTGCCTCGTGTCAGCGGTGACATTTTCGAGAAAGTGTATCGTCGCCGGGCTGTCGGATGCCCGAGTATGTTTTTCGACAATTGCAACGGAAGTGTCGTCACTAAAAGGTACAACAATCGCAGTCAGCATTTCGCTTTCCCGAAAAGAGCACAAAATGGCAGATAGAACAAAAGAAGCCAGGGGACAAGGACTATGTACCAAGAAGTTTCAATAGCAAGAGTGAGCAAGCTCCGATGAGAACCCGCAGGTATCGAAACAGCAGCACCGCGAAACCTGCGCAGTGCGGGAGCAACTGCTCTGCAATTCAACATTTGTATGTTTAATACTGGCCCATGAAGAAGACAAAATACATAAAAGATAAAGGTATTTGGTGAAGAAAGTTCCAGCGCCGGTAAGATAAGACACTCGTATTGCTTGGTCAAAATGGTTCGCCGGCGCGAACATCTTTCCCCGGAGGTTCGCAGCAAAATCCGATCTCGCACGGGCCACTTGAGCCCTGAATCGGTGCCCTAATTCTGGTTAAACCTAGGCTTTAGTATTTTGTAGATATGAAGAACATCTCTGAAATTTAGACGGCATTTACTGTTCTAGATATTATAGGGTGAACAGTGAGAAAGTCGCTGGAGTGTTCCTAGCTTAGGTACCACCACGCAGTTAGCCGGATCAACCTGCATTAATTCAGAGATGTGATACGATCTACGAATACGAACCCTTACAAGCTACATCAACACCCGGGAAGAGCTGTAACTAGGTAAAGAACGGTAACGACTGTCATGTTTATTTGCTATTTACATCTGCACATGCAAGCGATAAGTCGGGCATTAGGAGGCATAACATCATATAATATCCATAACTGCGTTTCTGTTGTTGACTTCTTTTTTTACCCGAACTTTGGTTTCGTCTGGCTAATCCGACCTCGACCACGCGTATGAAAGGACGAGTTTGACTCGAAGATTGGCGGGCCTCACGGTGTGTATGTCGGAGCCGGGCGCGGCTGTTCATCAATTGATAGTATTGACTCCGCCCAGGATAGGTCCACAATCGTCGCTGCGCTTCAAGCCCTTCGTGGCTCAACTGGGTTGCGATTGATTGTGTGGATTTTTGGTTCGTTCATTCGGAAAACTTGGCCTATGTAATTCAAGAGCGCCTGCCCCATCGTCGCTCATCGCGGGACATCTTGACATAGCCTCCATAGACATCATCCTTGTTCTCGATGGGGGTTACGCAGTAAACAGTTGGACTGTTCTGGAACTGGATGCGCTTGTCTCTGCTCGCGTTGGACTCCGCACTTTTCTTCAGGATACTTTTCGATGAGCTCGAATTCGCATAGGAATATGTCGGCACCTGCAACGTCTGGTAACCTCGCTGGTTTGCCACTGTATTTCTCGCCGTCGGGCTAAGAGGAGAAGGCGAGGTCGGCGTGCGAGGCATTGCGCCAGGAGACTTGAGCGACAACGACGGACGGCCGGAGTTTTGAGTCACGGCAGAGATGCTCAGAGAGAGCTTTGGCTTGGAAGCACGAGCGGCGTACATGATGGGATCTGGACGATTGCAGTTTGGTTCGATTAGGGAGCCGGGGGGAGTATGTATTAATGTAGAATAAGAAGATGACGATATTGATAACTAGAAACGCTGTTTCTTTTTCTTGTTCCTTCGATATCAACAGAGGGGGACTTTGATCAACAAAGTTGCTCTGGTTTTGGGGGGATGGGGTATGGATATTATTGACGCAAGTACGACTATGGAGCTTGGGTGATTATGTCCAAGTGCAAATGAGACTGTTCGATTGGACCAGCCAAACGAAGCAGATGAAAATAGAAAAAACGAGAAAAAACACGACGGCGAAATGAATTAGAACTGTTTCCAACACAGAAAATGCCTAGTAAAGAGAAAGGAGAGGATAGGAGGAGCGCAGGATAGGCGCCCGGTTATATAAGTGGAAGAGGGGTAGCGAAGGAGAGGCCAGGAAAGCTTGTGTTGCTTGTTGGATTGCGCTGGTTTGTATGGCGGTTGGCTTGTACGTATGGTGGAGAGAACCGGGTGGCTTGGGAACGGGCTCGTTTTTGTTTGCCAATAAGGACGTCTCACAACAACTACTAGGCGCCGGACGAACGCAAGACGATGCACGTTACAGCTTGAGTCACATCCTACTAGTATCTTCTCCCCTCTTCATTGTCCAATAATGCGTAAAAGATCCGGTTTGTGTGGTTGGGGTCATATCTGCAGAAGGTTGGTGATTGTGATGAGATCGATAACTTGATGCCTTAGACACATCAGGTGCACACGCTACCAAACTTGGAGAAGAGAACAATAAAGCCTTGGCTGGTTCTAGACAATCAAGAAAAGCAGACTATTGTGTGATATAGAGCCATAGAATAATACTTCGGAGGGGTATGAAGTAAGGTTGTTAGCATCCCTTCGACAAGTTTACCCCTCTGAGTCACGATGCCAACCAGAATAATGAGGCATGCATAATCTTTGTTTGGATACGTCTGAATCTAGCTGTTATGCATCTAGCCTTTCTTTGATATTTCGGCGCAGAGAAATCACCTGGGCGACCTTTGTCCCAACAGTCTAACCAGTCCTTACACACAAAGACCGCGGGAGACCAGTCGAACAAATGATGGAAGTAGAATCTCCAGAGACCCTCAGTAGGAAACAAAGAGGGAGAGAGAGAAGAGGCCCAACTGTTTGCTTCTGAGCTTCAATAATGTCCGCGGCCAGGGATTTCTTCAGTATTAGCCAAATCTGGAGGTTGGCCTGCATCCTAATCACATCTCCAAACCTTGAGGAAACTCAAAACAATATAGCACGTATGGCAAAGGCACCCCGGCCTCTCATTTACAGCTTCCCAGAGATTGAAATTCAGCTTCTGCTTGATAACCTTTATGGGATGAACCTCTAATCCTCAAATGCAGCACGAAGTCTTTTGTCGTAATCCTCTTTATCTTTGACCCTTGTGCACATGAGTTTCCCTGGATCAACACTCCAGTAATGACCCATGGTTTTGGAAAAATGGCGGGTCCTCGATATGTTGATCTGAATACCTGTGTTGAATATGGTCGGAGAAAACGCTAAAGAGGCCCCTAGGGCTATCAAGAGCAACGCAATACCAGAATGTTCCCGTCTTCTATCCGCGTTCTAGGAGTTCAGTGAGTAATGTCGGCATTTCGTCTTGACGAGCACTTTCTGTTCTTCCTCCTTGAAGTATTTCACGAATTCCGTATGCATCTTCTCAAATTCATCAGAATCAATCCCATCGACAGCTTTGCTTGTCAGTCAATAGGGAGGGCGTATCATTTCCAGTAGACGAGAACATGCCCATTCAGGGTCAAGAATCAACGGGAATGTGCTCGTTTTCAAGTTGCTGAACGTCAAGTCTGAGTGGCCTGTTAGACAGGGAGAGAAAGCCCCTTGGGTCAATAGTAAAAGATACAATCCGAGGGAGTGGTATACTGGCGATCCCTAGAATCACACGTGAGAGGCCTCGAAAGAGATTCGTCTCCAGGTTTGCATCCCTCTTTTCATCCCACGTTTCTGAAAGCATCCGACCCTGCGGTCTATCAATGTACTCAATCAGCATGTAACCAATGCCTTGTTTCTCGAACATTGATCTCTGCACTGATGGCGGATGTATCGAGATGGCGTCTGTAATCGAAGCCACGCTGATATATGACGACGGAATGATTGAAAAAGGCGCATAGGGAAAGGCAGGTTCCCGAGAACAGTAAACTAATTTCAATCAATATATCGTCTCAAGGATGACGCTGGAGACCTACGTACCGTTTCACCGGTTGAAAATAAAGCCAATTGGGATGGATGGGCAATTACCCTGAAGCCACGCATATGTCCCAACTTCGCAACGCAATTTCTCATCGGAGTTTCCAGGATAGTGCGCGTCGCCCACCCGATACGGCAGAGGAAATCGAATTATCACGCACTTATTGTAGTTTTTCTTGGGGTCGCTAACTGTAACTGGGATGCAGACATCGAAACTTCCGTATTACCACTCATCCGGGTCAGCTATGTGGCAAGCCCCAGACGAGCTAAAGCCAAGATGATGAAGAGCCACGGCTTCAATTGAGTCGCGACACTTGTAGAAATGATTGAAAAACTTCGACCTCTGTTCCCAATATCCGAGCTTATGTAGGACATTTGTCCCTTGCTTTTTCGCAGCTGACTAGGTGATCTCTCCAGTAGCAGCGGGCGTGATTTAGGCATCTCCACTGAATCTTCCAAGGTGTGCAAATGGGCTGATGTCCAAAGATAAGACAACAAAATCTATCTACGGGACTCACGTTAATAGCAAAATGAATGAAGTGGGTAGAGACTCAGGCCGTTTGATGCTCAGTTCGAATCTCGATGTCCGTGCATTGACCCTTTTGAGAATATGAAAACCTCCCTTGAAGGGTACCCTATGATAAGAAGATAATGATTCTACAGTATCATGTATCATCTATAACCGTACGTTGGTGGACGACGGAACAGGCTCGGAGAATTCCCAGAGATATGTAGTCGGTTCCGCTTCTCGTCCTCCGGAAACGCCATGTGAAATACTTCATCCAGAATCTGACCAAATCACGGGTGTACAGGATTCACGACGTACTAGGAGATGGAATCCGTTTATCTATCTCTCAATGTTCGACATCACTTCGACGCACGACTCGACATTGTCAAAATTCAATAATGCCAGTGAAGCCGCTCTTCATCTGATACTAACAGGATCGCCGTGGGTCGAGGGTGGTGTCAGCCTAATATGATCTGCCTGGTCGAGAAGAGGAATGCGGAGCGACGATCGCTAGAGAACTTGGGGGTTTTATGTATGTACTCCGTACAACAACGTTGTTATGCTTCGAGGACATCCTGAGCTCAGTCCGTCTCAGAATTCGGTTCTGAGGCGGGTCAAAGTTTCCCTTGGGCGAAGCAAACATTAAGGCCAGATAGGTATACCCTTCCCTGAGTAGAAATAGAGTAGACGGGAGCGTGTAACCATATATCGCCTCTTGAAGTACCTAGGTATACGGCAATTTCTCTTACTATCTGCTAAGACGATTTTAGGGGATTCTGGACCTGTCACATGAACTAATATGCTCCTCATCTCCAGGGAGGAGTCCTTGATTGAACTTGGCACGCCATGGTCTAGATCGAAATAACATTAGATAGATAATGTACGGAGTATAAGCTGGTCGCGTGCTAAGTTTTCTGAAGCGGAATGATCGCCGTCAGCGACCGTTGACAAGGCTGAAATGAACACTGGGACATTATTCACTGGATGACGACAGGCCGGCCATTCCGTCGACCTCCGTCCAAGGCGTCGTGTGCTTAACAATGTTCCGCTTTCATGTACCTAAGGAGCAAGCTAGACTCGTTTGTGAAGTCATCCTCCCGTACTTTCAAGGCCATAAGACCACTTACAGTCGCTGAATTGTTCCCCGGTTCGAGAATGGGTTACGCGGGAAGTTGTGCCTTGCCGGTAAGTACCGCGTTGTTCCAGTTATCGCACCTTGACGAGCTGACGTAGGGTTCAGCCTCCTCCAGAATGGCTCGGTGAGATGGACATCTGAGCCCAGAGTTACCTCATTCATTTCTTTTTCTTCTTAATCGTCCCTGGGACCCCGACTTTTGTGCTCTCTCTTTGCCGGGTCGGTGGTCTTGTCAACTATACACCTATTAGCTCAGCGTTCTTGATCCAGGCAGCAACAGGCGGACGTCGAAACGAAATATGTCGTTGAAGAATATCATTGAACCAGCGGGTATGCTGAATCTTAAATATCTGGTCAGACCTCAATTAGGAATTAACAACTGCTAACGCTAGCCGGTGTTATACAGCGGTTGTCGCCACCTTCGCGCTGGGAACGATCATCAATCGACGCAAATCGTCCACGCCTCTGCAAACCAACGATGACCTCAATAAGCCTGTAGTTACAGTCGGTCCAGAGGGAGTCAGAGATAATGAGGATGCGGTCTACAAGTATGGCACTGTTACAGAGAGCAGTGTGCCAAGGCGCCGGAAAGCGATTCATTCTCGTCTACTAAATTACTTCCCGTTCTTGATGGAGATTTGGTACTGGCTCCTGACATACTGGGTATGGATATTTCCCCCTCGTCATATCTTCTCACCGTACTAATGCAGTTGAGTACCTGTAGATCTACCAGGGCTTACGAGCAATATCTGCCAGAGCCATTGCTGGAAACAAGGCTGTCTTCCGTCAAGCGTATATTCATGCCACTCAGATCCTCTGGCTCGAACATCTCCTCCACATTGATGTCGAACTATCTGTACAGCGTTTCATCCTCGAGAAGGCACCATGGCTGATGCAGGTCCTGGCTAAAATCTACTACTCGCACATAGTCCTGGGGGTAGTCTTCCTTGTATACTGCTACACATTTCTGCCGCGCTGGAGATACCACAACATCAGACGAACAATTGCGATGGAAAACGTGATCGCATTTGTGATCATCACAGCCTGGAGGTGCATGCCACCACGCCTTCTTCCGGAAGAATACGGCTTCATCGATGTCCTGCACAGTGGCAATAATGGCGGTTCAGCCTGGACACAGAACAAGTTCCAGCTAACAATCGCTGCGATGCCATCTTTACATTTTGGGAACTCTCTTTTCATCGCATTCTGCTTGTGCAAGTTTAGTCCGCATTTGATCCTGCGCCTCATTGCTCCGCTATGGCCGATTTCGATGCTTCTTACCATCGTTGCAACCGCCAATCATTTTCTCCTGGACGCTTTCGTCGGTGCATGCGTTCTTGCAGCAGCTCGGAGATGGAATAGGGCCATCTTGGTTCTTCTTCCTATAGAAGATTTCCTTTTTAGGCTCCTTCGACTGGAGAAGCCTGAGGATGGAAACGCAGAGAATTTGCAGCCTCTATTAGAAGAATGAGAATAAGTTCCACTGAGGTGGGATGACCATGACATATCTATCAGCTCTAACTATAGTTGGAAAAGCCGGATTCTGATTTTTATATTACTGATGCATGTACGCAGTTCCCCGCCTTGTAAGAAATTAGAAGACGGAATATTCGGTACATGCGCGGTGTCAGCTTCAGAACGCCAGTCTGTGCTTACGCTGATTCTCTCGCGTTATCATATTATGCAGATGCTTTGACTAGTAAATATTTACATACCAGAATGGGGTGCTTCAATATATATTCGATGAGGTAGTACCCTCTATGCACGAATACAACAGCTCATGGATCTACTCCGAAAGAATCGATCGGGGATATAGAAGATTCCATACTTATTGCGGCTGGATCGTAATATGACCACCAATTGTTTTTACATTACGAGTCTGCCATTATCGACTAATCAAAAACGATATCTAGGGGGAAAAAAAAAAGGAATATGATTCCAAAATGCTTCATTTAATGCAAATTTTACGCTGCACAATTTACTGATCTTCCCAACTAGGCAAGTGATAATTATCATCTATACTACTAAGGCATAGTGCTCTCGAAGCCACATAGCCAATGCTGCACATGAACTTGGGGGCCAATATAATAATAATAATACATGTAGTGACCTCCATTGCTGATGCTTCCTATGCCGATTATTAATAGGGTGTTTTCGGTGAGTTCATCTGTCAGATCTGCGTCTTCTATGATGGAAGCCTCTAGGGAAATCTCGGGACCGTACCATAAGTAATTGGAGTTGTAGATATGGGTGATTCCATACAGCTGCCAAGAGGATGCCAGCCACGCCGTTCGTTCCCCAGGTATGCTGGAATTAATTAATATCATTTTTACCCCAAGGGGTTGGCAAAAGAAAGGGATGAAACCCTGGCTGGGCGTGTTACCCCGGGGACTCCGGATTCCCCCAAGCAGCGCAGTTGCCGCAGAGCGCCTTCCTGGAAGGGGGAAGCGGTGTGGGCATCAGGATTCAGCTGTGAACATGAGCATGAGCATGTCGGGGTTAATCATTATTATTAGACTAGTCTAGTCTAGATAGGCTGAGTCGGCTGGACCCCCGCGTTCAACCAGATCTCTCAGCTGCGAGCCAGGTGAGAATGCGTGATCCCGGGGAGGAGAAGATCATTGCAGCCTCCTTGGCGAGGATTCCGAGGTCGATTGGACGCGAATTATGGCGATCTTCAGGGCGGGGGATCGCAAGTAGTGATGCTGACAGTTCTCGACCGACTCGAATCAGATGTTGGAGAACGGCTCGGTCTCTGTGTTTCTTAAGTTACTCCAAGGTCGGACCCGCATGTGCTCCGCATCCCGTTTACCTCTCGGGTAAATCACTGGCATGTTCGGTCAGAACTGTAAAATTTGGAGAAGATGGCGGCTGGAAACCCGTCGAAAAAAAAAAAGGATTCCGGCGCTGGAACAATAATAATAATAATAATAACATTAGGTTACGAGATTCGATTGTGAGGTGCAGGCATGTTGCGTTGATGTCAGTGAATTCAGCTATTAATCTTTACTATATTATTATTTCCCTATACTGTCAGCTCTGACGGATCTTATGTCTTTCTTACCGGCCGAGAGACGACGAGTACTGCTGTTTCCCACGGTCACTCTTAGATCCTGTTCGGGATCAGGACACCCGATTAGAGCCTGCCTGGAGCGCTTGTTTTCCCGACTCGAAGGGATCTTGCGCGTGCTCCGAGATTCGGGGCCCTAGATGACCTTGGCGGGAGTTTTTCGTAGGATGGGTCCTCACGGGGCGATTAACTAGGAAAAGTGACAATGACTCAACTCTGGTTACCCTTCTGGAGAACAACGGGTAGATGCAAATCCAGTAGGACTCAGGAACTCAGGAGGGACAAGCGTCCAGTATGAGTGTTAGTTACTTGGTATCCGTGAGATGCTACTCAAGTAGGCATAACGAGCAAGATAGTAGTAGTATCAAATACTGTAACTAACTACTAACTACTAACTAGTTAACTAAGTATCTAACTACTAATAATAATACTAATAACTAAACAACCATCGGGGATACCGGAGCTTGGCCCGACCCCACGCCCCTGGCCGGGGCGGTGAAGGCCGTCGCTGAGTGTTTTTTTTGCTTGCTGGGACTCGCGTGGCCTGCGCTGCGAAAGGCGTTAAGCTTCGCCGATTCCCGCAGGTCCTGGCGCCAAAAAAAAAACTGCGAGACGGCTATCACACTCTGGTTCTGTTTGGGACAGCTTGATTCAGTTCTATCATCGTCTCTGTCTGGCCTGGAGCTGTCATCCTGCGTTCCTGTGTCTCCCGTTGTGTATTATTGCCTTTGCTGTTATCTGTCCGGCCATTGCACGCTATCCGTTGTTCTGGTCCCTTTGTGTTAGCTTGCTCTGACCCTCAGTCACAAGTCAAGTTGTCCATACGGACACTCTGGGAATAGGACGGGGCTTTGTGTGTGGCAGGACAACAATCCATCACTGTGATTGATTGCAGTTGTTGTAATTTGGAATTACCATGTCGAGCGTGACGGAGACTGTCAAGGCGTCACTCCTGGGGACGGCGGAGGAGCCGCAGCTCACCCAGCAGATCAAGGCCAACTTCCTGAAGCATGCGCGCAAGGATGAACAGACCGGTGAACTGTACATGACTGAGCAGGAGTTTGTGGAAGCCATTGCACCCAAGGAAGAGGACTATGTAAGTGGCTGCAGTCGTTGCCCTTGGTGTTGCGCAATGGGGTGAGTCATAGGTTGTTGAAAGCTGACTCGATTGTTTTCTGTCCACGGCAGCATAAAATCAAGCGCGAGCAGTACAGCATTCTCTTCGCCGTCGCCGATCGACGACAGACGGGCCGGATAAACATCTCTGACTGGGCCACCTTCGAGAACCTGCTCAGCAAGCCCGATGCGGAGTACGAGGTTGCCTTCCGCCTGTTCGACGTCGAAGGCACCGGTGCGGTCAAGTACGAGACCTTCCAGAAACTGTACAATCTCAACAAAGGATCGGATGGCGTCCCCTTCGACTGGAACTCGGAATGGGCGTCGCTCTATGTCGGCAGGAAGAAGACCCGTCATGACATGACATACCCCCAGTTCGCACAGATGCTGCGTGGACTGCAGGGCGAGCGTATCCGCCAGGCCTTCCATTACTTCGACAAGGACGGTGATGGCTACATTGAGCCGGAAGATTTCCAGCGCATCATCCTGAGCACCGCCAGGCACAAGCTCTCCGACTACTTGCTGGAGCACCTCCCCACGCTCTGCAACATCTCTGCCGGCAGCAAGATCTCCTACGCCAACGTGCGCGCGTTCCAGAATGTCATCCGTGAGATGGATCTCATTGATCTCATTCTGCGCGAGGCGACGCGCAAAAGTGATGATGGCAAGATCACGCGGGCTGATTTCCTGAACGAGGCTGCCCGCATCACCCGCTTTTCTTTCTTTACACCTATGGAGGCCGATATTCTGTTCCATTTCGCTGGTCTGGATGCACCCACGGGAAGACTCTCTCTCAAGGATTTCGCCAAGGTCATCGATGCGTCCTGGCACACCCCGCTGGCCCTTGGTGAACGAGCTGTCGCCTCGACCGCTGGCAAAGCGGTCGAAAAGACGAAATCCGTCCTCCACAATGTCCTGGAGTCGGTCCACCACTTTGCGCTCGGTAGCATTGCTGGAGCCTTTGGTGCTTTCATGGTCTACCCCATTGACCTGGTGAAAACGAGAATGCAGAACCAACGTAGCACCCGTGTCGGTGAGAGGTTGTACAACAATTCCATCGACTGCGCGAGGAAAGTCATCCGCAATGAGGGCTTCTTGGGTCTCTACTCGGGTGTCTTGCCCCAGCTGATCGGTGTCGCTCCCGAGAAGGCCATCAAATTGACCGTTAACGACCTGGTCCGCGGCCACTTCACCGACAAGCAAACAGGAAAGATTTGGTATCCCTGGGAGATTTTGGCGGGTGGTACGGCCGGAGCTTGTCAAGTGGTAAGTCGAGTTAACGATCGCTTTGAGTCGACGAGACGAATCTAATCTAATCCACCAGATCTTCACCAACCCTCTGGAAATCGTGAAGATCCGTCTGCAAGTGCAGGGCGAGATCGCCAAGAATGTCGAAGGTGCTCCTCGTCGATCAGCGATGTGGATCGTGAAGAACCTTGGTTTGGTAGGTCTGTACAAGGGTGCCAGTGCTTGTCTGCTTCGCGATGGTGGGTTTAATCTTTCATACATCTAAAGAAGCGTATGGAACTGACCCGGTTTAGTTCCTTTCTCCGCCATCTATTTCCCCACCTATTCCCACCTCAAGTCCGACTTTTTCGGAGAGTCGCAGACGAAGAAGCTTGGCGTTGTGCAGCTCCTGACCGCCGGTGCCATTGCGGGTATGCCTGCAGCTTACCTGACAACCCCGTGCGATGTTATCAAGACTCGTCTGCAAGTCGAGGCCCGCAAGGGAGAGACCGGATACACGTCTCTGCGTCACTGCGCGACGACCGTCTGGAAGGAGGAGGGCTTCCGGGCTTTCTTCAAGGGAGGACCAGCTCGTATTCTCCGTTCCTCTCCTCAGTTCGGTTTCACCCTTGCGGCGTATGAAGTCCTCCAGAATGTGCTGCCTATGCCCGGATCTGAGGCTGCGATGACCTCTATTACGCCCACCGGTAGTGTCGAACCCGGCGTCGGCCTGCAGGTTGCCAAGGCCCCTCTTCCGTACCTGAGATGTCGCAACGCTCTGAAGCTCATCCTCGACCTCGATGAGAACTTTGGTCGCGTGAAGGTCCCAGAGGGCGAGAAGTGGCCCAAGTTCCTCTCGACTCCGAAGCAATGAACAATTCATGGGATTAAAAAAAAAAGTGACGATTTAAGGCTTTCCGTGCAAGGTGATTTCCTCTGTATCTCTTTCTTTTTTTCTCTCTCTGGGAATCGGGTCAGACTAGAGCGTTAGACTTAGATCTCCAAATTTGGGTGTTTCCCAAATGAGCAAACAGCAGACGACACCGTTGATGACAATACAACGGGTAGTCGAGAAGGGATCGTTGCATGGTCATTACTACATGTGTACTCCTAGGGGTTTCTGTTCTTTTTTCTCCGGTGTACATGCGCCCCTCGCCTTGTGGCAGTATGCAGTTGCGTTGCATTTGTGTTGTTATTCTTCTTTGCTTTCTTTCAATGTTTTCCTAGCGAGTCCCCATCCGGTTCGGTCATGCATGTAACTACGCTCTGTTATGGTGCAGCGCCTCATTCGTCTGTGTTTCTTTTTTAAGCCCAATATTCAATGAACGGAAACAGGTTTCGTCTCAATCACGTTTTCTCTCTGGTTTCTTCGGCTGTATCCTTATCTCCCGTCTAGACGATTTCATATATTCTAGACGATCAACTCTACAAATAGAATTTGCTAGATTAGAGCAGTACACTGTCTGTATATGTATGTACGTCCGGTAGAAAAAATATAGTTATATATATATGTATATATAAGATCCGAAAAAGATCTATAACTAACCACAATACTCCACACCACTTGCAAAGTTTAGAATTAAAGCAACCCAGCAAATTCCCCAATCACGTAAAAATGCTCTGTAGAGAAGTACGTATAATATATCATCATCATTATTATAGAAACATACTACTATGTATTATTCTTCTATATATTCATGCAAACCTCCCCGCCCCAACGAAAAACTCGGAGCGAAATACTCAAAATCGATAACAGGGCTCCTCCGGAATCCGGACTAAGGGAAGATTTCTACTTCAATTTCATTCATTTATTCATTTATTCATTGGTAATTACTGTAATACTTATTCTAGATAGATGAATAGATAGTATATTATTATTATTAGTTACCTAGGTACTGTACTAAGTTACTGTCTCGGATATCTCGTATCTAGACTATCTATCTGGATTCTAGACTAACTTACTTACTCTCAGTATCTAGTCTAGATAGAACTAAGTATGGGTCTTGGTCTGGGTCTGGGTCTGGTCAAAGTGTCTAAAATGGCGGTCTGGAATTATTGTACTGTGATTGATTGATGATTCTTAGATAGATATCTAGATACATGTAACTAATAGTTTCGTTTGGGGCTGGGATTAGTCTCTGAGAGTTAGTAGTATTATTATTATTGGATGGGAGTGATGAAGGAAAGGAATAGACTATAGGAAGCCGAGATAAATCCGATAATGTACATAGTGGAGATGAGTATGGATGTTGCTTTGTGGAGTTGCTCTAGATAGATAGCTTTTGTTTCTTTGATACTGAAACTAGGATTGACGCCATCTCGTTCTCCACATTTGAGATAGATAGAGTGTATAGGACTATATGCGCTATGTACTATGTATTTAATATGTATGTACGTACAATGCTAAAATTTTCGCGAGCCAATAGCTCTTAAGTCCAGTTGATGTGATTAGTGGAGTTTGGGTATCAAGTTGCGCATACTCCGTACATCAAGCCGTTTGTCCGCAGTAGGGCGACTTTAGCGGATCTGCCCGGAACGGGAATTTTCTTTTCTTCAACGTTCCCTTGTGGTTCTGGAAGACTGTACTCCGTATCTATATCATCTCCGCGCGTCCCTATCATGGCCATGGCCAATCTGAGAGCTGGTTATGAGTCGGTGTACCGGCCATAACTGGTGGGGCTTCTTTTTCTCCGAGAACTCAAGGTTGTGGACTGGCACTGTTTATCTGACCTCTCCTGCACTTATGTCTTCTCCTTGAAGCCAGAATATTTCGCGGATGAAACCACCTCACGAGAATCCTGTTCTTCTCGAGAGATTCATCATCCCGGAAAAAGCTGGCTGTGTCCATCTCCTCTCCCCTTGGCAAAGTCATCATAGGGAAAGGCCGACGGAGAGTGATCCGGATTCACCGGTCGAGCTATCTATCAATGGTATGAGAAGCAGACCTTCTTACGACCGCAATGGAATAAATAAAATATGTCGGCGCTTAGAAGAACACGGGCTTTCGGGGCTGATTCTTGTCTTTCTTGTCGTCTGCCTCTTCGACATTGTTCTCCTGTCCGTTTTCGGATGACTTCGTGCGGAAGAAGAGTGATCTTATGCCTCCCTTTGCACGCTGTTCAGCGGGCTGTTCTTGTACGACAGGTTCAGTCTGCGCTGGCGCTTGAGCGTCTTTTTCGGACCTCTTTTGGTGCCACAGGGAATCTTCTGCCTCGATTTCACGTAGAACTAGTAACAAAAAATAGGAGCATTAGCGCATGGTATACACAACCTAAGCAGAAGAGACCAACCTTCATCCCATTCCCTCTCCTTGTGCGCGTCCCCGGTTCCTAGCAGTCTTTCCACGTCCACCTTCTCCCCATTGTTAATCTTCTCAATGACCTCTTTCAAAAGTTTTATTTTCGCATCTGCACTTCTAGTATATGCCTCGTAATCCTTCTTCAGAAGCAGTAATCGGATAGCTTGCGAGCCGATGAGAATGAATATGACAATAAAAAACGTTGCTGGATTCCATTCCCGCGATTCGATTGATTTCTTTTTCTGATGACCAAGTGTCTCGGGATCTCGCAGGAACTTTGGCATAATCGCTTTCCATGTTGATGCTTGTGCTATTCTCGGTAAGGATTCGGAGGAATGTAGACGGACATGTTGCGAAACTGTAAGAAAAGCGGCGCGATTGCGGAGAACGCTGGAGTGTTGTGCGGAATTTCTGGCGAGCAGCCTAACAGGAATTCTGAGTGCAGCCATTGTGAGGGATTCGATAAATGATCGACCAGATCTATGCCGTCGCGCGTGGAACTGGCCTCGAAAAAAAAAGACGTATGGTACTCTATGGTCGTAGTAGTGTTCGTCAAGAGAGAGAGAGAATCGGAGAATCGGGGCTGGAGATCCGATGTGCCTGGATCGCTCGTTTTGGAATAGTGCGGAGGCCTGTTGCTGCGACAACGCAGTTTATGTCAGCCTCCTTCGACTACGGAGCTCCATGATGAGATATGTTCGATACTAACACGCTCGGTGTGATGGCAGTCAGTGCCATATTCTTATATCCTTCTATACGCCCATGGCGGTAACAGTACTAATGCCGGGCTCCCTCGTGGAGTCCGTGAAACAGGATATTAAGTCACTAGCATCGTGCACAAATTCCACCGTTTCCTCTCTCCAAACACTCCTCCGACCCTCCTCCAATACGGATGCAGAGAAGGCCACCAACAGCCAGAAGAGAGAGACGAGGACGACAAGGGCCACTACAGCATCAAGAAACTCGAGATCGACCCGGACTGCGAAGTCCAAGACAGCTACCAAAGTCGCCGTGTTCCAAGCGCCTACCGATATCCAAGACGAAGCGCGTCTCTCACGCCAAGAGAAACTGATACTGGCGACTGAGGTCTTCAATGTTGCCTCCAAGACCCTCTCGGATGCGTTGAAGGCTCCTGCTTCTAGACGCCAAGTTGCGAACACGCCAGATCAAGTTCAACGAACTCCAAACACCAAGACGCCTCTGCGCCCAAGCTCGCCAAACCGAATCGTGACATCGCCCACCAAATCAAAGCCGGGCCATGTGCGGCGGACGAGTACATTTATGGTGGGCGATGGAGTGCTCGCCATGGCTGAGTGTGCGCGATTGTCATTGTCGTGTCTACGGACATTGAGAAGCGAACAGGGTGACCAAACAGGTGACTTCCCCAATATGCAACTCGAACAAGGAGCGTGCATACTTGCGGGGAGGCTTCTCTCACTGGACCTCAATGAACTCGCGTACAAAGAATTGAGAGGACTCAAGCGCCGGATACAACAGCATCTCGATAATGTCGCGGATTCTACCAGCCGTACGAAGAAACCCAGCGCTGCGAGCAATCCTAACGATGATGCCTCCAAAGAGACAATGGCAGACCTTTTAGCCTTCAGGAATACTAGAGCCGCTGGTTGTCCACTGAGTCTCCTAGTGTCATTCCAGGCGAACGCTCTGAGGTTGATTGTATCTGAGAGACGGCCCTCGGTCATTCAAAAGCTTTACCCAACGCTCTTGCTGTCCAACCATAGCAGCCCGGCCAGAGTAATTACCGACGCGCTCAAAGCCGGAGCCTTGACGAAGGATAAGGCAGCCTTGCAGTTACAGTCACTGTCATACAACCTTTCTTGTCTTTGTCCGTCGAGTCAGAAATACGGCGATCAACCCTCACCGGTCTCGAAGTCACAAATTAAGCCAGCCCTGTCGCTTAACATACAGCTGCTCGCACTTGAAGTTCGGACGATGTGGTGGAAGGTCTCTGGCCACGTTTGTGAACCTAACAAAGAACTCTGGGATCCTCTGGCACGCTCGCTAGGGACATTTGCCCAGAATGAGCATACAATTGACAACGTGGAATTCTCTACGATATACCAAACGGTGCTCAGGCTGCAGTCTGCCGTGGGGGAAGATGAGCGGAATCTGTCAATCGCATCCAAGGATCCACATACGATACGGAGGATCAATATGGTTCTAGGACAAATGGCACAAGAAGCAGGATGTACCGACGATGCTCTCGCGATATACAAGGACATCTTGGGCCTGCCTGCTCTTGAGCAGTCTGTCATCATTGGAATCATTCGCTGCAGAATCGCCTGTATTGATATTCAAATGATGAAGTCGGCAGGTTCACCAGCTACGGTTTCACAGTCGCTCTCCGAAGCAGCAGCGACTTTGGGATCCCTGCTGAAAGGCACCAACACTGATATGGAGCAACTGCTCATTGAGTCGGCTAAACTCAAAAAGCTAGCAATGGGCGTTCTCGCAAACACGGTTTCCAGGAACAGCAGTACAGACAGCGCGACTGACGGACTGAAAGGCCGAGTGATCGAATATCTTCAAGGGTTTGTAAGATTTCTGAGGCGCTACATTGGACGACAACCAGCAGAGGACAGCGAAGAAAAAGAGATCGAGCAGTTTCAGCATAAGCTTGCAGTATCGAAGAACATCATTCTCGCCGCTATCGATTCGGCTGCTGCTGTTGGAAAGCTGGTAGTGATGTGTGAGTCAACGGCTTGGGAAGGTGCTCTGCCAATGTTTTCCGACTGCCAACGTCTCCTTGGACTTCTTGGACCCGAAAATCAGGCCGAGGAAGAGCCCTTTGCGGACGATAATAGAGGCATTGCTTTTGTCAAACTCTCCAATGTCTTTTGGTCGCGGTATTTAAAGGAAAGAGAATCAGGAAAGGGTTACAAGCAACTGATTCCGCTTCTGAGGCAATCAACAAGCTTGCTCCTTAATTGCTCTCCTGCCGAGAGGAGTACTGGCTTTGCTGCTCTGAAATTCGAGAGACTTGCTCATCTTTACGCCGAAGGAAACATCGGATCAGAATCGGTCAAGGCATTCCATCAATCCATACATGAGCATATTGGCTCGGGTATCCTTCCAGACCTCATGTCCACGGTTGGTAGAAAGCCTGCTCATCGTGTTTTCCAAGATCCAAGAAGTGAAGGTTTTGTCCTCGGCCGTGTTTTGAATGGACACCTGAGAGTTCAGCTGCGGCGCAGAAACAATAACAATTCAGTCATATTCGACGACGACACTCTGGAGTCCGAAGAGCGAGGGTTTCTCCTTGAATGGCAGATGGGCCTTCTTATGGACAGCCATGCTCATTCTTCGAGCGTCGAAAGCCTCCGTTTAACTCTCAATTCCCTTGTCTCTACACTTCTTTCCCTGTATACCCCCGACAGTTATCCTATACACCGGTTACGCATTATCATGTACACTCTACGTTTCTTACTTCAGCACCCTGGGTCGTTGGACATACCTGTCACTGAGGCACTCATATCCGAAGGCACAGCAATTGTGACGGAGGGAAGGAGTCGTTTTGACGACCCCGTGCTGGCTGGGCTTGAAGATCATTTGAAGTCATGTCTACGGTTGATTTTGGGATTTCATAATGGAGATCTCGGCCGCGAAGAACTCGACGCAGTGGTCCAGTCTTGGATCCAGGTGGCTCGAACTTGCCATGAATGGGAGTCGGTCGAAACTTGCGTGGGTGATCCGGAATATTGGATTGTGCAGATGAAAGCAGTTCTCGATTATCTCGAAATTCGTGGAATGTGGAAACTTCAGCTGTCGGTCTATGAGTCACTTCTCCATATTCTGCAACTCCAGGTTGTCAAAGACATCTCCGAAATCGTTCTAGTCCAGTCTCGATCAGCGTTGCAATATTGTCGACTTGGGAATTGCACCAGAGCTGGCACACTGCTCGCCCAAGCTAGCCAATATATCGAGACCAACCGGGTCTCGTCATTTGCAGCAATGTCTAACCACCTGGTCAACGTGGAGTATCTGCTCGAGACCGGCAGCCTGGAGAAAGCAGCTAGCACATTGTCGGCGGCGCGAACATTCTGCCAGAGTAGCCGGGTGAAGGGAGAGATTGACAGCAGCACCGGCCAGCAAAAGATTGCATGGGAAAGAATCATTGCAGATGCAGCTCTTATCCATTCGAAGTTCTTTTACGCACAGGGGTCAATGGCTAATGCCATCTTCTTCGCTAAGCTTTCAGTACGTCTGAATTGCAGACTGTGGGCTAAACTGGAGAAGATGTCGCAGAAGAAAGAAGGGACACCGGAGCGTGACAGCCGCGATTCTGAAGTAGACATTGTCGCGGAAGGAATGGCTACTCTCAACATAAAGGACAGTTCCTCATCAAAGAACTACTCCGAGGGATCGCCTTTTTGGCCGCATATCGCTTCGCACCATTCCAGCCTTATGAATCTTGTCCATCTCTCCTCTCACAGTGGACTTCTCCAAGACGCCATATACTACGCAGAGCAAGCGGTGAAAGTAAACAAAACACTCAATGCCAAGGTCCGCCTCATTGCCTGCCAAGCTCAACTTGGTTATGACTGGATCCGTGGTGGCCACATATCAGAAGGCCAGGATCTCCTGAAAGGTGCAGTGGAAATGTCGCAAGAGCTCGATAACAGTATTGAAATTGTTTCATTGCGAGTCAGCCTTGCTTCTCTTTATCAAGCCAAAGGGCTGCATGATCAGCAGTCTCGTGCTCTCTCCGAAGCGGAACGCGCCGTCCTTGATCTTTGTCGACCAGAATCGATGATGCCCCTCGACTTATCCTCACCAGATCTTGGTATCGAAGACAAGATGGAAAAACTAGAAATCCAAAAGCCAACCAGGAAACCCCGGAGGGCAGCAGCAACAACGACTCAGCGGACGCGGAAAGCAAAGACGGTGACCAGTGAATCAGCATTGAACAAAGCATCTCCGGCTACAGTGCAGTCAATCACCTTGTCGAGATTTAGAGGCGATATTCTGCGACAACAAGCATCTTGTTCCTTTGCAGGACATGATTTCGACAAAGCTCTCTCCCTACTAAAGGATGCGTGGCAGTTTGCCATGTCTAGGGCGGGCCAGATCTCCACCCAGATAGACGAAAGCGAGCACCTTCTGGCTGATACGATCAGACGTTTCTCGACGCATGCCGTATATTGTGTGCTCCCGGAGTCTACGCTTTCTCTGCCATCTGTGCAATCTCCAGCAAGAGAGCTTGAAGATCTTGCTTCCCCTGAAAATGCCTCAGCCACAAAGAAAGCGCCAGCTGTGCGTAAAACGAGAGCAACTTCTACTAAAGGGACACGGTCACGTACTACCAAGAAAGAAGAAGATTTCGCTACCATGCTGTCAAGAGCGACTACCCCCCTCGGTGACATCTTCAAAGCTGCTATCACATGTGGTTCCACAGCTGATGCACATGCTGCTTCCCGTCTGCTGAGCCGGATGTCGCTGCTATCGAATGCTACTGCTTCTGGGGTTCTAGGGACAGGACTTGTGTCTCCAGCCAATGTTACTGGTAAGTCTTGTCTTAAGATATCAACGTAGCTGTCTAACATAAGATAGAAATCGGTCGTATTGGTGCCTTTGAGCGCGCCCAGCTTTCAATTGAGATCGATAAGAAGCTTCCGAGCTTCTCTGATCCGTTGAGCTGGCCAACCGCCCCTACCTGGACAAGAGAGATTCAAAGTTATTCCTCTGATTTCACCTCGGAGTATATTGACATCCTTCCGGACAATTGGAACGTCATATCGTTGTCACTTAGTGCAGACCGGACGGATATTGTTATCTCGAAAATGCTCAAGGGTCGTACGCCTTTCCTCCTCCGTCTGCCCTTGAAACGAGGAGATTCCGAGGAAGAAGAGGAAGAAGATGAATTTACCTTCGATGAAGGTAAGAGGGAGCTGCAGGACATTATTAAGCTCGCCAATATCAGCGCACATGATGCCCGCACGCGAACGGATAGACAGTCCAGAAAGGAGTGGTGGGAAAATAGGGAGGCACTTGATCGACGTCTAGAGACACTCCTTTCTAACATTGAAAATATTTGGTTGGGAGGATTCCGTGGTGTCTTCTCCCCTGCTACCAGGAATGTTGACCTCCTATCCCGGTTCGGCGAGTCTTTTCAACACGTCCTCGACAAGCATCTCCCTTCGAGAAGGAAGGGTGGCAAAGCGCGGGAAGCAAGACTCACGCTTCACTCAAGTGTCTTGGAATTGTTCACCGGAATTCAGGACCTGGAAAGCCGTGAGGATCCTGAAGATCTGCTGATGGACCTCCTATACTTTGTGGTGGACATTCTGCAGTTCCATGGAGAACGCAATGCCTATGATGAGATCGATTTTGATATGATGGTGGTGGATACCCTTGATGCACTGCGGAGCTACCACGAGAGCGTGGGGAATGAGGGGCATGGTGAACCAGCCCATACCATTTTGGTTCTTGACAAAGCTCTTCATTCTTTCCCATGGGAATCACTCCCGTGTCTTCAAGGGCTCCCTGTTTCCCGCATGCCATCCTTGCAATGTATTCGCGACAGGATCATGGACTTTCGACAACACGCGGAAGATATCTCCCAAGGATTGCACATAAATCGCAGCAGCGGAACCTACATCCTCAATCCAGGCGGTGACCTTAAGGCGACACAGGGCACCTTTGAAGAAGATCTCTCTTCTATGAAAGGTTGGACGAGCATTGTCAACCGGGAGCCCAGCGAGCCAGAATTTAAAGAAGCGCTGGAGTCTAGAAGTTTACTTCTTTACTTTGGCCACGGCAGTGGCGCTCAGTACATTCGAGGCCGAACCATCAAGCGGCTAGACCAGTGCGCAGTCACCTTTCTCATGGGCTGCAGCAGTGGCTGCCTCACCGAAGCTGGCGAGTACGAACCCTATGGAACACCGATGAACTATATGCATGCCGGCACTCCAGCTTTAGTTGCTACGCTCTGGGACGTCACAGACAAGGACATTGATCGGTTTGCCAAGTCAACATTCGAGAGGTGGGGTCTGCTCGCTGGCCATGAGACCGCGCAGAGAGACGTGAAGGGAAAGTCAAGATGTGTTAAGGGAGCTGTGACCAGTCCCGATTCTGCGTCTGACCGTCCCGTGGCTCTGGACGAAGCTGTTACGAAGTCGAGAACGTCTTGTTTGCTTCGGTATTTGAACGGTGCAGCTCCAGTGATCTACGGTGTTCCGGTGTTTTTGAAGTAGGCGAGGGGTATTGTTTTGGTGCAATTCCGTTGCCGTCGGAGTATATGTATATGAACTTGGTTACGGACTGGAGTACGGTTGTTTGTTTATGTTCTGGGACGGACGAATAGACGGCATAGCTACTTTTGAGGCTCTATAATATAACGGTCAATGACTGGGAACATCCAGTGGACTCCACACAGAGCGTAGCTTTTCTCTGTAAAATGCTCCTCAAGTCGGGACTGTCATGAAATTCCCGATGATGTAAACATGTCCGTCTCCGCGGGGTATCAACAATAGATGTCAGTGTGTCCGATTGTGGCTCAACAACCCGGCAGCACTTGGTCGATAATTTCGGGAGGGGATCAGCGTATGTATACTAGATCCCGCTATGATTTCCGTCCTTTATGATGAGAGAAACGCCCATGGGGGAACAATAACCGCAATAGCCTCTCCAGCGCGGGGTTTGGTGCCCCTCATCCCCTCACGGCTAACTCCACTCTGATAACGGATTTCCTAGAGCTTCCGGCATTATCTTCCTTTTTCTCCTGTTCGTTTCTTCATCTACACTGTCAACTCCATTGTCTTCTTCCTTTCCTGTCGCATCCAAAAAAGAAAAGTTACCATGTCTGTTACAACCAAGGCAACCATCGCCTCCTTTGGTGGAAAGCTGTTGAAGCTCGCCCACAATGCCACCACGACCGGCTGCGAGATGAACTTCAACCTGTACCTGCCACCGCAGGCGTACAAGTCCTCGTCTCAGAAGGTCCCCCTCCTGATCTACCTGTCCGGTTTGACCTGCACGGGAGACAACTGCTCTGAGAAGGGCTTCTTCCAGCACAAGGCTAGCGAGAAGGGCATTGCTGTTCTATACCCAGACACCAGCCCACGTATGTAGTTCCCGTACTCCTGTTCTTTCGAGCATTTACACCCCCCCCTTTCCATCCGGGATCAATCAGGACCCTAACACGCTTGTTACCTGTTCTAGGTGGTCTGAAGATCGAGGGTGAGGACGACTCCTACGATTTCGGTAGCGGTGCGGGCTTCTACATCGACGCCACCAAGGCCCCATGGGACAAGGGCTACAAGATGTACAGCTACATCACGGAAGAGCTTCCCAAGACCGTCTTCTCTGCATTTGACCAGATCGACTCGAGCCGTGTCAGCATTACGGGTCACAGTATGGGTGGTCACGGCGCTCTGACTTTGGTAATAATGGAGTCTTTTTTACCCCGCTTAGATGCCCGCCAAATTACATTATTAAGCCAGATAACTAATTTGGTAAAAAAAAAAACAACAGTTCCTCCGAAATCCCGGAAAATACAAGTCCGTTTCGGCATTCGCGCCCATCTCCAACCCCATCAACTGCCCTTGGGGTCAGAAGGCTTTCTCTGGCTACTTCGGCGCGGAGAACCAGGAGAAGTGGAAGGAGCACGATGCCACGGAGCTGATCAAGAAGTGGAAGGGCCCGCTTGATGTGCTGATTGATGTCGTATGTGACATGTCCCCTTTCCCTTCTTATCTTATATAGCTTGATTATTCCTCGTGTGGACCAGGAATGAAAAATCAATATAAAAAGTAACTTACCACTAACTCTAAACTAGGGCACCGGCGACAACTTCTACAAGCAGGGCCAGCTCCTCCCCGAAAACCTCGAAAAGGCCGCTAAGGAATCCGGCGTCGAGGGCGTCAAAGTCCGCTACCAGCAGGACTACGATCACAGCTACTACTTCATCTCCACGTTCGCCGACGATCACGTAGAGCATGCGGCCAAGTATCTGTTCGCTTAGTGCGTGAGACCCTATTTCATTATTATAACTTTCGTTTTCTATCTTCGATAGAATAAATAAGTTCCATATGTATATTCTTTCTTTAAATCCCCTTTTTGTTTTAACTATCTTTCTATCCCTTGATTGTTTTTTTTTTTTTTTTTTTTTTTTTTTTTTTTTTTTTTTTTTTTTTTTTTAGGTGATATAGATTCCGAGTCTAACTTCTGTAGAAGCGACCCCAAGGCACCTAGAGCCTCGATATAATATGATATGACATGATTAAATGAAGTTGTTACTATATACGCTTCTTCTTCTTCTTCTTTTAATATCAGGCGACAAGAAGGCATATATGATATTATCAGGATACCTTAATAAGTGTAAACGCTACTAGTAATCCAATCCATCAAGTATCCCAAAATACACAACCAATACCTCAAAAGGGAAAAAAAATAATACAGAAAGAAGATCGATCATCTGCATTTTCATCATCTCATCTCATTTGCTTTGCTCTGCTTTGCTTTGCCTTCCCCGCATCTACCTGAAATCTAAACCTGCCCTAATGCAGCTGTGCCTAAGTTAAGTGTAAACCCTTGTCAAGGTCTGGAGAGTCCTTCCCTCAAAAGTCAAAACGGACAAGTAATCACCCTCCCATGCATCATGCATAAGTTTGACATATCTCTCTCGTTTCTCTCGATCCTTTGACAGCCCTGTCCGATAACACTCATCCATTCCTGCCATTTCATTTCTCTTTCTTGGTATCTCTTCGTGATCAGTTAGATCAGTTATCATATAAGGAAGAACAAAAAAAGAAAAGAGAAGAAAATATCCATCGGCAAGGAAACCCCGCCCGGTCTGGTATAGACAGCAGATCAAACAATGGGTTGCCTATGATAGAGAAGAAAAATGTTGTTTTGTCTCTTTGGCTATACGGGAGATGAAGAACGCCCCAGAATGCATGCCGCGCTGCATCACACAAACTATGCACGTTGTTTGCTTTTGCTTTTCTTGTTTCAATGCTTGTTGCAAGATAAGTGAGAAAAAGGCAAAGATTACTGGAAAGTCGCTTGTATGAGAATAAGAAGAGGAAGTTAAGCAGACGGGAAAAAGAAAAGAAACACTCATCCCGGTGCATAATACATGGGAATGATGAGCTCATCGAAGAGAAAAAAGGCAGGGGAATCTAAGAGAACAGTAAAAAGACTGGGCGGCGTAGATTTTGGGAATGAGAGAGAGCGTAACATCATGTGGTATCATGCGCTCAACCGTTGGATAAAGGACTGACAGCTATGTTAGCTGCGCATTAACAGGCCGGTCTAGAACGCGAGGAGACATACCTGGAAAAATTGCCGGAAACCTTTCGTATCCAGCCGACTCAAAGCGCCCAAAAACTCTTCGATAAGATCTGCCCCCATTCCCATGCCGGGAAGTTCTCGAGTACGGAGATATTCTACGTACTCCGCACCTGTTTTGGAATAAATAGTCCGCTGCAAGCTTCCTGCCTCAGCAAGGACCTGCCTTGCCTGCGCATCCTTCGAGTTGAAGCTAGAGGTAGCTGGAAGCGCCCAGCAAAGCGGCGAGAAGCGCGTGATCATGAACTGACCGAAACCAGGGAGAGCCGGTTGGGTGGGAGTCGCTCCGTTCGATATCACCGGAGCGATATCTGGGCCACCCCACGAACTAGCCATCTTAGACAAGACCAGGAACGCCATCTTCGCGGTGGTAGGGTCATCTGCGTCTCTCGCAAAATGTTCAATGGTGGAGATGACGGTTTCAAAGATAGGTTGGTTGGCTAGAAAAAGTATTAGAGATGAGATGCTATTGGAGACGCGGTCAGTAACTTACTCTCGCTAATTATCACGGCTCCCAGGTCATTGTTCAAGACCGCAAGCAAGAAGTTGAGGTACTCTCGCTTCAATTCCGCCAGTTGAATCTCATCGTCCGTGCCCGTGATGGGATCAGCGATTCCAGAGAACACGCGTTGAAGGAAAGGGGTAAGCAACGTGTCCAGAATGCCATAGATCTCAGTCTTGAAGCCAAAGATGACCTGGTCTAGAAGTCGCAAAAAGAGTGCCATCTCATCTTTGGATGAGGTCTGAGTGAGAAGTCCATCGATCCATCTTGGCAGCTGGGGGAGGATTCTCGAGCCGAGAACACCGATCAGTCTCGAGAAGGTGAACCGAGATGCTGTTCTGACATTAAAAGACGTCTTCAGTGATTCCAGGGCAACGAGTGTTGCTTCTGAAACTTGAGCAAAAGCTTCTGATACTTCTGGTGCTGGGGGGTTCGAGGGAGCGTTAGTTCCCGGGGTCCAGTCTGAGAAACCTCTCGCAAGAGTTCCCAGAGCCATAATGTCATGGTGGATTTGCAACAAGGCTCTCTCATCGTTTGATTTTGCTGCAGCTAGATTTCTTTCCATATCCATGAATATTGGGTTCAGGACCGTCTGAGCATACAGCGCTTGCTTGTCGGACGGAATAGCGGCAGTCGAGCAAATAGATCCAACCGCCTCGAATAGATATAGCTGGCTATTGAAGACAGCATCTGCTGAATTCTCGTGGTCCTCTGAAGACATCTCATCGCCATCAGACCCCTCTGCTGGCACTTCAGCTTGGATAACAAGCAAATCTCCGATTGCTTTGATGACGGTTTCAGCCACATTTCCGATATGAGCTCTGAGGTGCTTCACGAAGCGTTGGAAGAGGTACCATGACCGCGTCCTGACCTTCTTCAAGGGGTGGTGAACTAGCTGGAGGAAATTTTCCAAGACTCCTGGAATTAGATGCGCGTGGTGTTCAAAAAAGGAGTTGTAACGAACGCAAATTTCCATATACTGGAGCTGGGTTGCAGGGTGAGTGAAAAATCGAATGTCTATATCGAGTCAGAGACGCCAGCCAGAAAATAATAGTTTGACCGCAGACTTACCAGATTCAACCATCCTCAGCATCATGTCCACCAGTCGATCAGCAGCCGGATTGTTTGGCTTGTTCTTATTGTACAGACCCCCAGATTTGACAGCCAGATCGCCGAAGAGGAACATTTCATGGAGAGCCAGATCAAGATCCCGCCAGTCGAGCTGGCCACCGGACTGCCGTAGGTTTTCGAACGTAGTTCCCACAACTTCTGAAACTGCTTCCATATATAATTGCTCGTTTGCCGATGCAATGATCTGCTGGAGGACATTCAACCTCTTCCGTAGCTCCTGGAACTCCGCCTCATCCGTTTGCTCGTCTTCATCGCCCCATGAAGATGTTTCATCGTATCTCATCTTCGCAATTATAGCCTTCAGGATGGGGAGAAGCATGGAGGAATGCTGGGCAGCGAGAGCCGGGTTTCCTTTCGAGACCTTCCTGGAGTAGGACAAAAGATCATTCACGCAAGGAATGATGGTCGAACAGACCTCATCGTATTCGTCGGAGAAGAAGCGGAGGATATGGGGAAGGAAGGCCTGGAGGAGCGTACTGGCTTTTTCCCTGGCTGGAGCTGGAGCGGCCTCATTATCCAGAACCCTGACAATATCAATGACAGTGATGTTGACGAGCTTCGCAACGGTCTCAGCTAGGTCTGTGTCATATTTGGAGGTGAATCTAGCATCGTGTAGTGGAGGGCTGTTGGAAAGCTGGGCGACAATAGTTTCTAGATTCAAGAACATGATCATATCAATCTTATCCTCGGCCTTCATCTTCTTGCCAACGATCTCAGTAAAAACATCGATCGCCGCATCCCGCAGCTTCTCCTCGCCCTGCCTGACATCCGTTCTCTGTGCCCGTGCTAGCTGCTGGAACAGAAGATCCAACATAGTCTGGTTCACGACCAAACCGATATCGATCCAGCTCACCCAGCTACCCACAACTTTCAGGCACATCTCCGCAATCAAATCATCCCCATCCCGCCACTGCGACAATATCTCTTGCCAGGAGTTGGCGATCTTCTGCACATCTCTCTCGCGAATCAGATCTTTGAGGGCATTGGCCTTATCCTGTTCTGCGCGAGATCTGGACACCAGCACATCGCCGATTTCCTCGTGGATCGAGACAATCACACGGAGATAGAACACGATCCCGACGGGGTTGTCTCGCGCATTTGTCGACGGGTTTTTAGTCGTCAAGCTGAGCAGATCGTCGAAAAAAGTCTCCCAACCGCTGGCGTAGAGAGCGCAGAAGAGACAGGTGAGAGTCTGGGCGATCTTGTTCTGGATATTTGCGGAGTCAGGATTCAGCGTCCCATCTTGTGCGTACCCTTGACGCAGGTACGCCATCAGCGCATCCTTGACGAACCCAAGACCTTGCAGGTCAATCAGGCCGGCCTGAGCGGCGCTGTTGACCACTTCCAGGGCCACATGTCGTACGATCTCGGAGTGCCGTGGGGTTTTGGTGAAGATGGACAGGCAGACCTGCCATCCAGACGGGTCGGAGCGGAGCTGGTTGAGGTAGTCGTAGGCTTGCGCTTTGAGGGCTTGGTCGGAGGCAGGGTTCCAGCCGATTTCTATGGCGCTTGCTACCTGTTACAGAAGCACATCTGGTTAGTTACTGCTGGAGGGAGGAGACCTCTTTTCGCTGAGAGGGGTAGCATCCCGGGGGAGGGGCGTGGGGTTTTTTTTCAGGGCTAGGACAAAATCTTTACCTGATCCTCCATCTTCGGCCAGCCCAACTTGCTTCCGGAGTCGTAGATGACCCTGAAAGCGATGAGCGACTGGGACGTGTGGGAGTTTCGTGTGACGGTTGTTGCTTCAAAATTCAATGTGGAAGGTCATATCATTCAGAGGTCAGTCATCGAGCCATGGTAGTTACAAGAACATGCGGGCGGTGTCGGCTGTGTCCTTCAAGGCTCCAGTTATGAGTTAGCCCCAGTTCAGCCACGGAAGAAAGGCTTAGCCCAGGGACTTACTATCGGACCAAGAGAGAATATTAATGATAGTTGCGGGATAAACTAATACAGATGAGGCACTGTGTGTTTGTGCACAGAAGGAAGAAGAATAATAATAATAATAATCATAATAATAATTGATCTGGGGGCTTGGCATCCGCAATTTTGGGCCGGAGCCCCAAAAAGGCAACGGTGTACGTGCCCGGCTTTCCTCCGCTTGTTCTCGGGCAATTTAGCATCGTCAAGAAACAAACTGGAGATGAAATTACAAGTCGACACAGAAAGAGGGACACTTTTTTTTTTTTTTTTTGCAGGAAGCTATCTACATGCAGAATATGCAAAAATATACTTGAGTCGATCCCTTTTCGATGCCCCGCCGTTTCACGCAGTAGTTCTAACCCTCTAGTCCGACCTAACTACGGAGTAGTACGTACTTGAAAGGGATTCGCCCAAATGGACACTGAAGACTAGATGCGATTCGACTGTCTATATATATAAAGGAGCAAAGATACGTCATGCCTGTCATTAATATTTCCATCTCCAGGTTCACGCCTTGCCGTGCTTGGCGGCTTCCTCCGCCAGAACCTCCTTTTCCATCTTCTCGAAGCCTTCCACCGCGAGGCCATATTTCTCGTAGACATCTTTCTGGTATCCATCGGCAATCTTCTCGATAAAATCCTCCTCCCTCCATCGCTGACCGATGAGCTCTTCGAAGGTCTGGCCGGGCTTCCTCTCCAGACCCCACACGGCCTTGTAGGCGGCGCCCAGAGCGCATGCATTGTCACCAACGTCCAGCTTGTAGACGCCCTCGACGCCTCCAAGGACCTCGCCGGCGACCTTGGCGATGGCCTTGTTTTTCGATCCGCCACCGACGAGATACACTCGTCTAGGCTGTGCGGGGATACCCTCCGCGGGGCTCTGGGTAAGTCCCTTCGAACGGAGGCGGAGGGAAAGCAACTGGCTCTCGACAATCGCACGAGCGTCATCTAGTGGCTTGTCCCAGCCGTCAGTCGTCTCCTGCAACGCCTGATCCTTCGGGTTATAATTGAAATGCCACTGTCCAGCAGGCAGATTGGGAACAATCTCTGGTCGCGGGAAAAAGAGTCCCATCTTCATCTTCTCCGAGTCGGTCTTTTGGCCCAATGCTGGCGTCTGCAGCACAGCTTTGTCGAAGTTAGCCCAGGGATTGGCAGAGTCCTTGCCCAGCTTCGCATCAATTGCATCCCGGACATGTTCACGAGCGAGACCTCCGTTCTTGTAGCAAAGCATGAACATGTACAAGCCGGGCGTGGTAGGGTGGTTGAAGAAGTGAGTGGCGGGGTCTGGTTTGTAGTGAGGAGTCGACATCAGGAAAGTAGTCGAAGTTCCCAGTGAGACCATAGCATCTGACGATCTCAGAGGCAGAGCAAGAATAGTGGCGGGGTTGTCACCGGTGGCGGGAATAATCGTGCAATCCGGGCTGAAGTTATATCGCTCCACGAAGTACCTATCAATCTTGCCTAGGTCAAGGCCTCCATCCTCGGGGACATCTCCCAGTTTATTCTTTAAGTCCTCAACGCCGAATTGACCAGAGGCAAGTTTGAGAAGGCGGTCATCGTAGGCGCCGTTCTTAATGTTCCACAAGTTCATTCCACAGACATCGGAAATATCAAAAGGTGCGATGTGACCAAGGAACAGCGAGGCCAAAAACGAAGACACCAGAGATATCCTTGCGGTTTTCTTGTAGGCATCCGGGTGCTTCCGTGTGAAACGGAGAATCTGGGGACCAGTGAATCTCTATAAAGGACAGAAGCGTCAGCACATGTACATACTTCAAAGACGAGGCTAAAGAGGAAGAATAGAACTCACATGATGCGCCTTGCTTCCCGTCACGTTGGCCAATTCCTCCTGGCTCCCCAAGGCAGCATCAAACTCATCGCATTCCTTCTGCGTACTGGCATCCTGCCAGTTCGGGCTGTACGGATGAGAAAAGGCCCCCTGCAATTGCTCCTCAAGAGTCTTCTCCTTCTGCAAGGTCTTCAACAGCTTCTCCGCGTCGTGGCTCCAGTACACACTGCCATGTTGCTGCCCCGCACCACTGATACCCTTCACGCGGCTGAAGTCCAGTCCTTGCTCCTTCAGCTTGCTCAGCACGCCGTCAAGGGCCTGAAGCCAGAGGGCCACAGGCGCAAAGACCTCTCTCTCCGCCTCATTGGCAAGAACGCCTTTCTTGATGCCGAAGCCTTTCGAGTCGGCATCGAAGTCGAACTTGGCAATGTGGGCAACCTTCAGATCCGAGGTCACCACGAGACCCTTCAGCTGCTGAGTCGAAAGGTCGAACCCAAGGTAGAGAGGACCCTGGGAACCCATTTTCGTGACAATTGTCTCTCCTTTTCTCGAGGGAGGGTGTAAATGTCCGGTGTAATTGTCTAAGATGGCACTGAAAGAGAGAAAAAAAAAGAAAGGAGGAACGCAAAGGAAAAGGAGATCTAGACAGATTACTCTCGGGAAAATAATAGATGATCACGAGATCAGTGGAAAAGCACAAGATGATTTGAGATGCCTAAATCACTCTCAGGGTGCATCTGGAACGGTAGTATGATCGCTTCTTTCTGGGAAGCAGCAGTTCCAGCCAATTTACCCTTTTAACACGTAGTCACACCGGCAAAGTGTGAGTTACGAGGAGGCTTCACACCAGCGCGACTACGGTTGTATGTATTATGTACCGAAGTACGTCGCAGCTGCGCAGTCTGGAACCACCGAGAGAGATATATATATAATATATATCTACTATATAAATTGATGATGCAAATCAGAGATAATGCGGCGAAAGAAAAAAGATAAAAATCCAATTGAGCCCCTGCAAGCGTTGAAGATCCTTACGGGTTGCTGCTGCGCGGTGTGCGGGCGAGAGTACCCCGCGGTGATGTAAAGCGGGATGGTCGAAGGAGGATATGGTGGCTCCACTCGGTCTGGCGCCGAAGAATTTGCGCATTTTAACCGGACTCGAGGAAAGTCTAGTCTAGCGTGGATTATATAGTAGTGCTGGGAGCTCTGCCTGGCTTGATAACAATAGTTGATAAGGACAGTACCAGCACAAAAGAAATAACTAACAGGCACTGCGTACTACTAAGAAAAGCCATTGCCTGCACCTTGAACTTGACGCTTTACGAGACCCCGGTTCATTGTATGCACTTTCGCATTGATGCAGTGCGTGCGTTCATCTATGGCAGTTTCCTGCTGGCCGTTTTGGTACATGGGAGACTCTGCTCTATTCTCGATGAAGCACTATCAGAAGACTTCATGAGCGACACGATGGTTCAAAGTATGAGGACAGACGATCGAGGTTTGGCGAAACCCCCGAAGATCCGTCCAATCTCGAGCTCAAGGAGCATCAACGGCAAAAAGAGGTTATCTGCTTCGTACTCCAAGGCTCCTTCTAGCCAGGACAGTTACAACGCCACTTATTTTCTATATTCCAGAATGACCCCTTGCAACGACCATCATGTGCGGTCGTTCTGTCCTCCCGCTTCTTAGGGTATCGTAATGTTGAGGCTTGTTTCTGCAGGACAAAGCTGGTGGCACCTCGACATGAGATTACCTCCGCCTCCAAGGAACCACACCCCGGCAATCTTAACGTCTCTTGTGGACACTGTTTTCCGGCGAATGGCTGTGCGAATGGCTGTGCGCGTCTCCGTCGTCATGATCGTGGTCATGGTCATGGTCATGGTCCACTTCATCAGAACCCTCAGGCTCAGGACTGCTCCGTGGGCTGACTCCGGGTGGAATGAATTCTTCGGTGAAGCTGACCTCTTTGTCGGCTTGTGGCACGAAGCGGACCTTCACCCGCTTCACACCCCGAACGCGGGATCCAACGCGCTCACGAACACTCTTCTCGATCTCCCGGGATCGATCGACTGGCCAGGATCCGGGCACGGCCAGTTCAATTTCCATCAGGTAGTTCTGACCAGACTTCAGACCTTGTACATCTCTTATTTCAACTGATTGACTGTTTCCAGCTTCGGCCAGAGCTTTGGACGTTGCTTTCTTCACGGAAGCTTTGATCTCTCCATCCACGGTAGTGTCCGCAAGCTCGAGAAGTGCAGTCTTTGTATTATCCCAGCCTGCTCGGATAACCATCATAGAGATCACCAGTCCACCAACTGGATCCAGCCAGGAGGCATCTGTAAACAGGTGAGAACCACCGATTGTCAATAGCGCGACAAAGCTAGTAAGCGAGTCGATACGGTGGTGTACGGCGTTCGAGGCTAAAACGGATGATTTGCGATCCTTTGCAATTTTCATTGCTGTTCAGGTACCAATATGGTTAGTCATCGCCATCAAGGTTTGGATTCAAGGGGGCACTCACTAGCATGGTAAAGATATTCCTTTACAATGATAGATCCGCCTGCCAACCATGCCGCATTAATGTTAGGGCCCAGTTCTTCTAATCCATGACTGTGTCCATGCGAATGCCCATGGCCAAGGAGACCTATGTGGGAGAGAGTTTCTGCCACCTCCGGGAGGAACAGGCCGAGGAGGACCTCGGTGGCATTCAGGCCCATGAACACTCCACCGCAGAGCAACAGACTGCTAACACCCAGGGCACCAATACTCTCCACCTTTCCATATCCATTCGGAAACCGGTCCGTTGGAGGTTTCAGAGACCAGGAGACTGTTCCAAGTGTCATGAAGTCAGACACGAGATCTGTGAGCGCATGGTACGCATCGGCAACCAGGGCCTGAGAGTGGAAGATATAGCCTCCCACAAACTTGCCAATTGCCATTGCCAGGTTGACCAGGAGGCCAATTCGGGTGATGCGAACTCCAGCATCATTTTTATTTGACGAGGTCAGATAGACATTGTCGTGGTGATGGTGGTGGTGGCCGTGGCTGTGACCAGCATGGGTTCTTGTTTGGATGGCCATGAGCGGAATGGGCGTCAAGGGACGTGAAGTATGGACAGGAGCATTGGAGGATGGAGGAGACTGTGGAGAGATGTTATCTGAACGAGGACAGCGACCACGCGAGACAGTTGGCGTCCAGACAACACGCAGCTGGCGAGAGCACCGGGAGCGATACACGCTGGACAGCTCCTTACGGGCACTGAGACAGCGGAGCGCTGGCGGGAAACGGTGCCTGTACCACAGGGGGTGCGTCAGCGCCATCAGGGCGACGCACCGGGATTACGCGCACGAACACGAGAATGCTAAGGACAGAGTGTTCTTTTGCTTTCTGGATAGGTCAAATAAGCCCATCGCCAGGCCTGCACGAGAGTTGCAAGTAATGTAGGATGATCAGTCGCCCAAGAGCTTGTGAATGGGAAAATACTGGTCTGTTAGTTACTGTATGTCTCCTTCAAAAGGCACAAGAAGTCCGGCAGCGGCGAGTAGATACCGACATGTGCTGATTTCGGAGCCGCCGGGCTCCGCGCGTCCATCCGCTCTGCGCGGAGAGAGATTGCCAATCTTGGCATTTCAGAGATGCTCATTCAAGAGAGCCAATTTCTGCTATTATTATTATTATTGTTGATCCACATTCGTCACTCTTACTACTAACGCTCAGCTCATCCTGGTCTTCTTGTTCTGTTGTCTTCTAAAGCCCTGGAGTGGCCGGGGAGGCCCCACGATAACTCGCGGGAGCTCCGCAGCCGCCGACGCAATGAGCCAAGGGGATCGATCGATCAGTCGCAGTCGAGCTAATACTAATAATAATTCCATAGTGCTTGCTTTTCAGCCATATCAACTCCAGCAGATTTCCAATCAGAGTTAATTTATACGAAGAATACCCGCGTCGTCCTTTTTCTCTATTTCTGGCCGACGATGTCTCCTCCATGACGACTCCAGCAATTAGAATCCCCTTCACGGGTCCCTTGCCGCCTCCGATCATCGTTCCGCGAAGCGCAAGCACAGTATCGGGGGCTATCGATGCGATCACCTCCTTCTTTACGGCTCCCCCGTCCCCCCTGCTCAGAGGCGTCGACGTTGGGAGAAACGCGCAAACTGTCCTCCTCACTGGCGCTGGGATATCGGTGGCCTCTGGCTTATCAGACTACAGAGGCGAAAACGGCACCTACATCAGGAATAAATCATACAGACCGACATACTATCATGAGTTCGTGACCAGGCATGAGGCACGGAAGCGATATTGGGCCAGAAGCTTTGTCGGATGGCCCGGCCTGCTGAGGGCGAAGCCAAACGCTACTCACCGGGCGATTCGCGATCTGGGTGAGAAGGGCTACATCAGCTCTGTCGTGACCCAAAATGTCGATTCTTTCCATTCGATTGCACATCCGAACCTACATACGCTGGAACTCCACGGATACCTGAGATCGGTAATATGCATCAGTTGCCGAAGGCATATCCCGCGAGAGGAATACCAGCAGTCGTTGAGAAGGCTCAATCCAGCCTGGGCGGAGTTCTTGGATGAGATAGTCGAGTCTGGGGCTCTGGATACGGATAATCCTGAAGAGCAACGGCGAAGAGGGCTCAAGGTGAACCCCGATGGCGATGTTGATCTTGCACATGCCCCGTATTCTATGTTCCGGTACCCAGCTTGTCCGCACTGTCTGGAAAGTCCACCATTACTTGCAGATGGGTCCAAATCCAGGGTGGACGTTGAGAGTGACGGTGCTTGGTCTCCAGGCTCTACTGCAGGCATCTTGAAACCTGCAGTCATTATGTTCGGCGAGAATATAGGCCTCGACGTCAAGATTGCAGCCGAAGAGGCGATTGACGATGCTGGCAGACTGCTAGTAGTCGGTAGTAGCCTTGCGACATTTTCTGCGTGGAGGTTAGTTGAAAGAGCCTACAAAAGAGGCATGCCCATAGGGATATTGAACTTGGGCGGCGTCCGCAACGAAACAGTCATCTTCCCTAGTGACAAAGAGCCAGGACCACACGTACGGTGCAGCCACAGGGCTGAACTGATACTGCCCGAAGTCGCATCGCGGCTTGATCCTCTTAATTAGAGAGAATAGAATAAAAAATAAATAGAAAACGACGATGATCATTCAGTTCTTTTTCAGTGTGATCCATAGTAATAATGACGGTGTTAGATAGTCTGATACTGAACCACTTGAGCAGTCCCGGATAGCGAGGATAGATCGCAAGTCCTTGCGAGTAGTAAGTAAGGGCGTCTGGTCCAAATTTATCCACAGGATCGATCGATGGAGACTATTGGAAGAACCTTAAGCGCCGTGCCTAATAATTCCGTTGCCGTGTTGTCTTCAAGGCGCGGGCGAGTGGGTATCCATCACCGATTCACTCCTGGGTAGCGCCATCCAGAAAGGCGCGGGGCTCCAGCAGGGCTGGCTGTTATCAAGTTGGACATGGACAATCGGACTTTAAAGTCACCCAGGAGCCGTCCTTCCCATATCGCCAGCACTGCTTCCTACCTCGATCTGGCTTCCTCTATCGTCGCTCCGTCTTCCTTTCTCTTCCCCCAGCGTGTCAGAGCCCCGCCACGGCTGAAGTCGCCGCATCCGAGATCGCCAGCGCAAACGATGGACAAGCAGCAACCCAGCTCCTTCCAGCAGCTGGAAAAGGTAAGCGGATCGTGATGATGTCTCAGTGCGAATATCCACTGACTCTTGATAGCTGGGAGAAGGTACCTATGCGACCGTACGTTAACACGCCCCTCTTACGCCCCTACTTCCTTCATTGCCTAACCACTGTCACTACAGGTCTTCAAGGGCCGTAACCGCCAGACGGGTGAGATGGTGGCCCTCAAAGAGATCCACCTTGATTCGGAAGAAGGTACACCGTCAACGGCGATTCGAGAGATTTCGCTGATGAAGGAGCTGAAACACGAGAGCATCGTATCCCTTTACGATGTCATCCACACGGAGAACAAATTGATGCTGGTGTTCGAATATATGGACAAGGATCTAAAGAAATATATGGATTCGCGAGGAGATCGCGGACAGTTGGACTATATTACGATCAAGTCGTTCATGCACCAGCTTCTTCGAGGCATTGCCTTCTGCCACGAGAACCGTGTCCTGCACCGAGATCTCAAGCCGCAGAACCTCCTCATCAACAAGAAGGGCCAACTGAAACTCGCAGATTTCGGTCTTGCCAGAGCTTTTGGTATTCCTGTGAACACTTTTTCGAACGAGGTCGTAACACTGTGGTACCGTGCCCCCGACGTGCTGCTGGGTAGCAGAACATACAACACCAGTATCGACATCTGGTCTGCCGGATGCATCATGGCAGAGATGTACACCGGTCGACCTCTCTTCCCCGGTACTACAAACGAGGACCAGCTGCAGAAGATCTTCCGGTTGATGGGTACGCCGTCGGAGCGCACTTGGCCCGGAATCTCTCAGTTCCCAGAATACAAGCCAAATTGGCACGTATACGCCACGCAAGATTTGAGACTTATCCTTCCGCAGGTTGACCAGCTTGGACTCGACTTGCTCAACAGGATGCTACAACTGCGTCCGGAAATGCGCATCAGCGCAGCGGAGGCACTGCGGCATCCCTGGTTCAACGACCTGCCGCAGCTACAGGCACAGCTACAACAGCAGCAACAACAGCAGCAACAGATGGCCAGTGGTTATCCTGGAATGGTCGCAGCACAGCCAGGCTACTAGAGGAGTTGGCGTTTGGAAAGAACGATGGCATGACGCTTGGGAACTGCGGGTGAGGAGAGCATGGCGTTTATACCCGAAAAGGATATTGATTTATGGTGGTTTCATTTCTCTTGTGCATGCTATTATATTGATGTGAGATAGAGATTAAAGATGCCGAGGATAGGATAAATTGATGATACTATGGGCTCACCTGCCTAATATGGGGATATGAACTGGTTTGTGGTAACGTCAGCGAACAAGGAATGTGTGCAGATACCGGTCATGATCTTTTTTTTGCATGCTTAAGAAGATAATGTAGCAAGGATCCCAGTGATCTATAATCAGCTAAGGGAGCAATTAGCGATCTGCGAGAGATTCAATACAGCTGTTTGCTTCAGTGCCATTTATACTTTGACAGATAAACCATACAAAGGCAACAAAATGCACAGAGTCCTAGTAACTCCTTATGTCTCTTAAATAGCTTTAATATCTTATCCCAGACAGTATTGTGCGTGACATTAAATGACTCCATATAGAGCCGCTGAGCTAAAGGACAGAGGGATCAGGGCAGTATGCTGTGTTGGGACTGGAGAATGAATTGGATCTAGGTCGTACTGCCGTGCCTATGGAATTAACTTCTCTTCGTGTTTTGCTTTTTACTACGGGCTTTACGTCAAACTGCTTGGTTTTGAGAAGCTCCTAGACTCCGCTGCTGAAACATAGATGCATTTTCCTTCCTTCCCTAATTTGCATTTTCCTTCCTTCCCTAATTCCCCCCAGCATAACAGTACCTGTGTATAGATATAAATATTTGTGTTCTGTTTTATTCCCTTGTGATCTTTGTTCATTTATTTATTCTAGGATTTACAACTTCTGTTTATTCCGATAAATATAAACATATATAGACATATATATATATATCTCATCTAGATCGGCCATCGTTTAAATCCATCGAAGTGTGCGCTGCAGACATCGGGTATAATCCGAACAACGCGGCTCGACATAGTACCAAATGTTCTGAATTTCGCCATGGACTTATTTAAGCATTGGTAATAAAAATCATAACCCTGCCTGATAATTTCGTATTTAATTGTTTTGAAGCCGTTCCCTTCAGTGCTCTCTTTATTATTCCAGGGTGACCTCAGATCTTAGTACCATACAATTAGGTAGAGGCGCTACAACAGTCATGACTCATGCATACGAGGGATCAGGAGTTCAAAAAAAGAGATAATTATGAACGACATTAGAGCTCTTGTCAGCTGCGCTCTCTCTCCCCGTAGGGATTCCATACGGAACTTCGTTCCAAGGTCTTGTGGGATTAGCTTTTCAGGAAGATCATTCTGATGACTCGTCTCGTCTCAACTTGACTCAGGGATCGTCTCTAAACCTGTGGGAAACCGCAGAGGTTTTGAGGGGGACTAAACATGTTTGGAGAATCGGTTTTGGTTCGTGTAAAATCGCAGCAGACGCTTTGCCCATAAAGCTAACGGGGTGCAGTTCTGAATGATGCACCTGTGAGACGGTAAAAGTATGCTCCGTCTACATAAGATACAACATGAACGTGGTGGCTTTCACGTTGGGATGCAAGGGGGAAAAGGCAGAAGTTTTTCTTGGGACCATTGGGCCTGTCAGGGTCTTACAACGGTGATCTTTCAATATCGGCCACTGTATTTGCTAAGATGATGTCGCACTAGCTAGTTTTTGGCAGATTCGCATAATGCCTAGCCTAGATGCATGATATTTTGATGGTGGACGATGATAAGCGTTTGGTGAACTATACAGATTGTTTCATCAGGGGCTATTGAAACTCTAGTACTTCACACTCTGCGTACATACAGGCTACGGAAAGGCCCGAATCTTCGGTATGACCCGACGACCTGATGCTCAGAAAGCTTCGATTGACGGTGCTGCTGTCTTGTGGTGGCCAACCAAGTTTGTTGATGCTCTTGGTACGTATCCATCGAGGAGGATGTCAGCACCGTAGCGATGGCGTCTGAGCTACAAACCTTTTTCTGCATCTCCTTCTTGGGCTTTTCCAGTCTTTCGGGCCGTTTTCCTGTCAGGGGAATTCTACCTCGCGATCCATGCGCACGATTTCCAAAAAGTGGCGTCGAGATCTCCTTTCGCCCCTTATACTCGCATGCGCACAAACGCCACCAGATATTGGAATATTCTGATATACTATGGTTTGGACGTCAAAGGGCATGCGATATGATGACGATCATTGATCGTGTTCCATTGCTCAGCTCCCCAACCGCGATTCGTATCCAGCTGATTTCCTAAGGGAATAATGCATATTCATCTCAGGCCGATTGAGGCTGATCGGTAACAACAGAACATCAGGAAGCCTGATTAATCTTTCTGGTCAGCGCTATTCTGCTCCTGGATGCTTCGGTGAATCGAGAGCGAGGGCCACATAAGCCGTGCGTTCCTGGGCCGAGGAAGTACTGTACTTACTACTACTTAAGTAGACGAGGGTTCTCCCCGCAGCGAACTCGCCCCGCTTTCTGGAGTCGGCTGGTTTGTTGTACCTACTTAGCGAACGTAACCGGCGAGTATTCTACTACAGTAGTAGACTCGGTGAGACTGCTTCATGTGCAAGTATCTCCGTCAAAGGAGCCATTCGAGGCTTTTAGACAGGACCTGCTATCTAGGGTATTCTACGCAGGGAAAGAACTCTTGTCTCTCTCACGCCACGACATCCATCCGCTGTCGTGGTATTTGTCTCTGAGATTCCGGGGTAACTACCTATACAGTGTATGCCTCCAAAGCAAGTTTTCTTCGCCCTTGGGGAATCTGAGAACAGTTCCGATATAGCATCGATCTATTCCATTCGATCATGGCAGCTCTCATCGTGCAGGGTCATAACAAGAGCATAAAACACGTATCAATTGGATGCGGAGCGAAGTAGAGTAAATGTTCAGTGCTGCTCGTCCACTTCCTCCACTTTCTCATCGGTGTCCATCAGTATAGCGTACCAACCCCCTGGCCCTAGCTAGCGCCGCCGGACCTGCATCCGGTTGGAATAAGTGCTCAAAGCGTTTCTGCAGAGGTAACGATCTTCTTCGAGATGAGATCGAACCTCGTATCAATAACGCTGTTCGCCACCTGTATGGTCCCCGATGTCGTGGTCATGACCCCCGAAGATTAGCCGCTTTCGCTACTTGATCGCGTGTCAGATCCCTAGAATGACTGAGGATATCGAATGGAAGTCGACAAACATGTATTGGGAGACTCTGTGTTCGATGTCCTTTCCTGTCATGGAGCTCAACGGTCCATTCTGGAGCCCTGAAACAAAGCCATAAAGCTTAGATTGACCTATTGACTCCATTATGGGGCGGATTGGCGTCTATCTTTGAGAGACTCAATGGCTAAGATCATGTATCCATTTCGTCTGCAGAGTTTTCATTCGTGATTAGATAAAGACCAGGCACTAGGGACTGTCCGCAGGGCTCACTTTTGGTCTCCTCCCCATTCTTTACCGCGGAATCGGAAATCAGCCGCAACGGGGTAATGGGCTGCATAATAAGTCGACGCTGGTGTTCTTCAGAGCTCAGGCCCATGTTGGTTTGACTCGAATCCTTGCCAGCTTCAACCTTAAGCCCAGGGAGTCCTGCGCACGGTTTCAAGACTCTAGAATTTCTAAGCCGTCTCTGGCACCAGCGGCTTTGCCCACTTGCCGATATGAATGGCGAGGCCAATACTTGGAGTAGAAGTAAGCACTGTGCCGCGACAACTTTGTTCTTGGCTCATGATGCCCCGGACATTATCAACCCCTATACTGTCGCTCCTTGTGTGCATAGCACTTGAACTGTTTACTTGATTATGGTATCATATATTCTTTACTAGAAGCCTGCAGTGATAATTCTTCTTTGAACCACCTAGATGATCTTTCCCCTAGTCAGGGTTTGTATACAGGCATGGTGCATAGCTCTCCGTGAGCTAGAGCGAGAATAACACAACCAGGCGATGTGGACGCACTACTCAAGGGTCAAATGCTCTCACGTCTCATCTCTCCGGCGTTTCTTTCATCACACAACCTTGACCATCACGTTCTCTTAACGCCATATCTCTACTCGAGGCCCCCCGAGTCCAATACAGCATACTGAATATCTCTGGGACGGTATTCAGATCACTCAGAAAAAGGATTCGCTGCTCATCTATAGAACGTTTCACGGTCTTCTGCCACCATGGGGCCATCCGCTTACGAGTCACGCTTCATTGAAGTCTCTGAGCGCGTCTGCTCGGTTCTATCCCTCATTTCAACGAGCGTCATCATCGGCACTTTTGTCTCTTCGAATCTGTTTCGCAAGCCCATCAACCGTCTTGTCTTCTACGCCTCATGGGGAAATATCATGTCCAATGTCGCCACAATGATTTCAGTAGCAGGATACGCCCATGGGACTGGAACTTCCTTGTGTCAGGTGCAGGGATTCTTGATCCAGTGGTGCGTTCGTTCAAATCCAGGTATATCTGATTTGTCGTCTGACTGGTTATTCTAGGTTCATGCCAGCTGACGCTCTCTGGGCATTCGCAATGGCGCTCAATGTCTACCTTACCTTCTTCCATAAATTCGACTCGTCTCAGTTGCGAAAGCTGGAATGGAAATATTTCGTTGCCTGCTATGGCATCCCGTTCGTCCCGGCTTTCATATATTGCTTCGTCGATACCCCCGCCAAGGGCAAGATATACGGTGAGGCAGTGGTGAGTGTGATCCAATCCACAGGATCCTCGCAGTTCATGTGTGCCTTATTAACCGTTGTGTAGCTATGGTGTTGGGTTTCGCTCAAATGGGATGCCTTGCGAATTGCCACTTTCTATGGCCCTGTCTGGTTCATTTTGGTGTTGACATTCGCAATCTATATCCGTGCCGGCAAAGTCATTTTCGAGAAGCGGCGGCAGCTGCAGAGCGCGAACACGAATACTATCGGCTCAAGCTACTTTATCGATGATCCATTCCAAGAAGGGGCGAAATTGACGGAAATCCGTGTAACAACTGAACAGGTAGTCACTTCCTCTGTGGGATCTACGCAGCCCATGGAAATCTCCGCCGACAGAGGTCGAGTCCCTGGCACGTCAGACTACAGCCCGTACTCTATCAAGATAGAAACTGGGCCACACATGGAAAAGGAGGAGATATCGATGCAGCCTCTGCCACCGGTGCCTCAAACTGGAAATGTCAACTTCAGACGTCAGGTTGCAGCTGTGGAATCTAATAAAGCTGCTTGGGCGTATACTAAATGTGCCATGCTTTTCTTTATTGCCTTGGTCATCACATGGGTTCGTCAATTCCTTTGATCTGGCTCTTTAATCTATGGCACACTAACTATCCTCTCACGTAGGTCCCGTCAAGTCTGAACCGACTATACACTTTGGTCTACCCCGACGGAGAATCTATGGGCCTCGACTACGCATCAGCCATCGTCCTTCCCCTTCAAGGATTGTGGAATGGCCTTATCTATGTCGCAGTCTCTTGGCCTTCCGTGAAGACTGTAATTGCCAACGTTCGTCAAGCGTCACGGCCGTATCCAATCAGAATAACTGCCGCCAATGGCAATCTTGACGCGCCTAACTTCAGACGCCAAGACTCCGATAGCAACGAGAGTACGACTGAGCTCGCGATGCACCCACAGCCCAAGGGTTCAGTCTGATTTGGCGATGAAAAAAAAAAAGCAGGAATGATTTGGGTATCGTCAACAGATGAAGCTGGATTTATATGCAGCGGATTATACTCAATATCTTTGTGTACCGCAACATATCTCCAGGACACATTTGTCACGAATTTTGCAGTTGCTTTCTTTTGATGATTCTTTCTATTTGTAAAAGCGGTCGAGAAAAATCGCCGGCAAAAAAAAAATTCATATGTCTCGGAAACCTCATTGAGGGATTTAATTGTAACTGATGCCTGGAATCAAGAGCACGACTTTCCCTTTTTTTTCTGTTTCCAATCAAGCACGCTCTAAGTGTTGCACAAAATACTGTGTCCAGTGACCAGGTACTGCCTCAATTGAAGGTATGATATCAACGTTAATTCGTTCAAGATTAAGCAGCAGCAAAATGGTAGGAGATAGGGCGTTCGAGTAAATACCTACATAGTACGTCGTTGTAAGTAAGACACGTGATGCGTACCCCGCGTTCAGCCTTCTACTAGTTAGACCGCCTTCACCTCGGGCCCCCATCAAACGGCAATTCTGTATTTACCGCAATTCAAGATCGACTTGAGTTAATCTCAAATGGCCCCCCAATTCCAAACACATCGAATCTACACACCCAACAACATAGAAAATTGAACACCACGGACACACAAAACACAGTTATACACACACCATGCCATCAACGACCACATCCCAAAACGGCTCTCATCACGAAGCATCTCCCTCACCACCGCCTCCCGCACCCGTCCCTCTCACACCCGGACCACGCGCGTCGCGTCTCGAAAAAGTATACACCGAAGCCCTCTCCCGGACACTACGCGCGAACTCCTACGCCAATTTCTCAGCATGTTTCCCGACGCCTGCGAAATATGTGCCTGCGAGTTTGGAGTCCGTGTGGCGCCAATTGAACGCGAAGCTGGAAGAGAGCGCCAAGGCGGAGTTTGATGAGATTATGCGCGAGAAGGATGCGGTTAGGGGGTTGAATGAGTTGGATAGATTAGTGGGGGAGGCGAAGTTGAGGATGGAGAATGGGGAGGAAGGGAATGTTGTTGGGTATGTTATGTTGAGTTTTACTTTTTATTTTTTATTTATTTATCCTTGGATGGTCCATGCTGATTTTTTTTTGTTTGTTGTTTTTTTGGACAGTCCGCATACTCTTGGTGCAGAGGAGTTGTACAAGGCTCATTTGGCGCCATATTTACGAGATGCGCAAGATGCGCTTAATGAGAAATTGGAAGCGACACAGGCGCAGAACGCGGAGCTAGCGGAGAAGATTCGGCAGCAGAGGCTGGAGATTGAGAGCCTGCTATCTGGATTGGAGGCCATTGTGGCCGATGTGGAGGGAGCTGCTACAGCTACGGCGCAGTATAGCAAGGAGAATAGTCTCCGCGAGGAAGTTGTCAGGATGGATGAGGAAGTTAGAGCTCGACAGGATGTATGAACGGCTACTACGGCAATCCTACTCTACGCATCGATGTGAGTCTCGAGAGGAACAGGTGTCATGGTGAAAGATCATCGGAAATTTTCATTCATTCCGGCCATGGATTTCATGAAAGCAGAGGCTCGAGGTCGGATGCCATCGCCATATTGTCTCCCACCATGTCCTCAGCTACAGCGATGACGTCCTTTGCCGCAGTGCTTCGAAGTTGGTCCAACTTCGTCCTGTCGCCAGCCAAGGCTGCCGCGATCGCTTCCTTACATGTGCCATCTCTTTCTTCATCTCTGGCTCCATCCCTCCGAGCAAGAGCAGCGGCACCCCGGTAGTACGTCTGGGCGTTCCGAAGGAGGGTCGCAGCGTTATCATGAGCTGTCTTATACTCCCAAGGAGGGCACCCCAGCCGCCACCTGTACATCTCCGCGTCACCGCGTGCCACGTGGATCTTAGGGAGGTTGTCAGCGTCGGGATGCTTTGACGCTGCGGTCAGGGCATCTAAAGCTGAAGATAGTGCCTGCCACCGCAGGACCAGAGTCTCGCTGATTTGTTCTGGACGCGGAGGTGGGAAATCGGCTAGGGCTGAGTTAAACGACACAAGCGCCTCAGCTTTGTTACAAAGACCCTCTGGATCATCAGACACGTCCAGATTAGGACCAAAGACAGCCTCGAGTTCTCTCTGATAAGTGTCGACTTCGATGCGGCCGCTTCGATACGAGAGTTCGCTTAAAGCAGCCATGAATTCCGCCCGCGCAAGAGCGACCTCATAGTGCTTGTCTGATCCGTCCACGTACGCAGCTATCTTGGTGTTGAGCAGGTCGAAAGAATATTCTTCTACCCAAGCCACGTCCTTGCCGTCCGGGTTGAATGTAAGAAGATTGCATAGCGTCGCCAGTGTCTGCAACTGTGCTACAGCCGTGTCGACAAGTGTGTTCTTCGTGACGGGTTCGACTACAGCGGCCCACTGCTCTTGCTCCGGCTCAGCTGCAGTAGATGACTCTGCCTGCTCAGGTTCTTGCATCTGCTGCTCGGCTCCTCCAAGCTCTCCCGATTCCATCATTCGAATCTGTTCCTGAGCCTCAGTATACCGGAGCTCTTGCACCACCAGACATCGTTGGAAAAGCTCAAGCGCTTCTCTGAGATTCTGCAATGCTTCCTGGATTTGCCGATCAGACGGATGCTTCGCCTCTGTAAGTGCTTCAGCTATGCTGGTCAAAACTTGCGCCGTATTGAACAGCACATCTGCATTGTCCTGATCGAGGGCGAGTGCCTCCCTGTGCGACTGAAGCGCGACCTGCAGGACCTTCACCAGAGGTGCAGAAAGCAACTTAGCCAGCTTAGGATGTTGTGTGATCTCATACTGGACTCTCGCCCTAAAATGATCGTCAGCCTTGTACCGTATTTTCTGACTTTGTTTAAGTGGTTTTTGCAAACATGGTGCATCCCGAGACACATGTCGATCAGCAACCAGGGGCAGGGACAGAGACAGGGAATATGAACAATTAGCTACCTACTTGTTATAAGCCAGGTCAAATGAAGTCGGATACTTGCCCAATCCATTATCGTAGGTCTCAATAGCGCGCATAAAAAAGCGCATGGATTTCACTGCATCACCGGCACGCCATTTCTCTCCGGCTTCCTCGAGATCGACGCCCGCTGTGTGTGCACCAAACCGGTTTTGCGTTAGCAAGATGATATGATCTAGAGTTATAGTAATCATTCATGCAACCCCCCCGACCCCCCCAACTAACTAGCCACTGCATATTAATAACAGTGGGGATTATAACATGCGAAGCGCTCCGGGATAGAACAGCAACACCGCGTTGAGGAGGGAGGAGGGGAAGAAAGAAAGAAAAAAAGTGATGTATCAATATTTAATGCCAAATCAAATTGACATAACCATGAATAAAGGGAAAAGAAATGAATGAAGCCTAATAATTACCTGCTAAGAATTCATCTGCTGTCTGAGGCTCCTATTTGCAGCTGTCAGTCCAATCTGTTCTGTTGCTTTTGAAGTGCGCATGAGAATCATGAGGTCATGTGTTTCAGCATAATACGGGGGTGCAGGAGAGGAAAATAAAACAATCAATAGCGATTTCCTCCCACGGCAACATGACTGAAGACAAAACCCACCTGCGGCTGCTTGGTCTTTTTCTTCGTCTTTGATGTCTCCTTCAGAAAAGATTTTTGTTTCGGCATTTTCGGAGCTCGTTGCCTTTCTGACAAGATGCGATAGATAGATAGATAGATGGATGGATGTGCTCAGTACGATGATGCACGGTTGCAGCTTTTTACTGGATCTCGCTTTGCTTTCCTAGGTGGGGAAAGCTGGCTTCGTCGATTCCCGGAATCCGGACTTTTGATGGGCCCGGCTATCTGAGTGTTGAACTTCCAGAGCAGCACGGATAGTCAGATCAATGGTTATTATTTTTTGTCGTTTTGGATTATGGTAGTACTGTTCTGGAGAATATACTTGACCATCAATATTTTCCATGGATATCTTGCGGGCTTCCTCGTCTGGGTCTAGACGTGATTCGGCATGATTCGTCACCTGAAAGGATCAACGGAGTATATGAAAGAGGTAAGTACTCTATGTAGTACGGACTCCGTAGGCTGTGCTTTCTTGCTCGCTGGTCTGGATCAGTGAGGGGGACCTGTGTGTTAGAGATGGCCCAACTGCTGGCTAAGAAGACGCCAGGAACATTCCAACGGGCACTAAAATCGACCCCGTGTTTCAGAGTTAAGCCTTGCCGTTTCGAACACGGACGCTCTTCATGACGCTTGGTTCTTTGTTCTACAGCCAGGACATCCAACTGCTGGAGTCGTTACCTGTTGATCCACCTTGTGTCAAGTTTGTGGGTAAGTCTCCAGGCTGATGCTTTTGGTAGTCTTGATCGAGGGAACGATCTGCTACTACGGAGTACTCCACGGAGTATACGGAGTAGATACACCGGATAACCCGGTTTAAGAGCTAAGCAGACTGGGAGACAGGCCACAGAGGCACATAACGCTTAGCACTCGATATGCATAGCATCTGCGAGATTCGGGATCTTATACTTCCTTCTAGCGTACGGGCGAAGCCCACTCCCACACGAAATTTATGGGTGCGAGACGTCCAGGGAAAGATTAGGGTGTACGGTGCCCCGAGGTATATGGTATCTCATAAAGATTCAGACGCGCCATAAAAGCAAATCCCAGGATGATCGCCAAAGACAGTGGCGCAGTATCAAGAGAATCTCAGTTGTTCGAGAAGCAAATCCTCTGGAGTCCCCATGACGTGAGAATGAGATAGTCGTCAACCTTTGCGATGATCTCTTGCTCGGTTGACGTCCAGGTCTGGAAAGGGAGATCGGGGACGGCAGTCAGTCGCGGCCCCAAAACAAGGATTTTTTGATGATGAATTAGTTCGAGCCCGCAAGTGATCGTCATAATCCATGGCCCGCGTGGATGACAGGGAATACCATGCGGAAGGTTGTTCAACAGAACAAGCTCGTCGGCCCGGGTGCTTACTCTGCAGCAGAAGTACGGACTGCTCTCAGCCTCACAGGGACCTCTGGGACTCCGTAGATGTACTCCGTACGGAGTAGATATGTATAGTAATTCTTCTGGGCGAGCTAAAGGCCTTCCCGCATTGGGGGTTACACAGCATGGATAGGGGAAAGAGAGCCATGATTACCCTAGCCAGGAGACCTGAAGGATAGTTAGCTCTGCGCATAAGTCATCTGCCTTCCTCCGGAGTCCCCGGATTTGTGATAACAAGCGCGCTATGCAGGTGTGGCACCAAGGAATTCACTCTCCTCTTCTTTCTGATGCGTTTCTTCGAGACAATTGTGAGATAAATATTATTAAGGGCACATCGCGGTCTGTACTCCATCTGATAGATCAACCTGTGCCTCCTGCGCAGAAGACAGAGGATTGGGGACCGCAGTACCTATTATTATTATTATATCATCTGCACAACATGGGTCTTTGACCTCGATCGGCGGTGATCTGGTCTAACATGGAGGATAATTGATATCAGCTCGGGCTGGACAGGAAATGATAGACAATGGTCCACCGGTTTTTCCAGGGGCTTTCGCGTGGCGGGAGCTGAGGTAGCTGCACGTGGCAAGCAAAGCGCCGGCAAGGGTTGGACCTCCACTGTAGGAACCCCTTAAGTTTTTAACAACTTCTGCCTTAACTGAAAGCCCCTGGAGGCTTTGTCTAAACCCTCCCTGTACTAGGTCGCATCTCTCAAGGTTCAACGGCCGTTCTCTATTATCTCGATGGCACGATGGCCTTCAAGAGGCCCTGAACCCTTCATCTCCACCATCACCAGCGCAATCCTCCGGTTGTTTTCTGATTGACCCACCCTTCTCAGCCGTTACACTGTTACAGACTCGCGTTGCTCGGGCTCGTGACAGTTGAAGAAATTCGCCGTTGTTGGGACTGCAAACGCTGTTTTAGATCCTGTCTGCACTCGTCGTCCGCACTGCTATTTTCGTCCTATAGCCGATTATACATACATTAGGCAGGAATATCGTTGTTGCGTGCGCGGGAGGCGTCTGTTCGGCCTGTTGTTGGTTTTATCACTTGTCGATCTCATACGACTTGTGACTTAACTCTCTCCACGTCCCCTGCGTTTTTATCGCCCCGACGCCGTTTTTCCCCGTCGTTTTCCTTCCTACAATTTCCAACTGTATCACCGTGCAGTCATTTCAGCGTCTCACATAAACCCTGCTTTCTCGAATCGATCAGGGATCAGCTATCGTCTAATTTCCCACGGTAAGCACATCGCCCGTACATTTACCACCCCTCCTCCGAGGTTAAGCATCCCGTGTCTAATAGGGGAGGACCCTCTAGCCTCTGATCGTCATTGCGCACCGAGCATCACACCGCTCCTACCGCTTCTCATCCTTTTCCAACCTACCCCGCCGGATAGAAAAGATGGCTCGTCAGCCCTCGTTCGAGTCGGAGAGGCCGATTATGGCAGCTGTAAGTCGTGTCTTTCGATCAGATATCGCAGTTCTTCCGCTAGAGCACGTCTGAAAGACATTGCTACGCTTCTGTTTCTTTGCCACACCGGACCTGACACACAGCAGCGGAATTCTCAGAGATTCTCCACCCTCAGCGGAAGCCCTTCTCTTGCGTACTCGGATCGCACCCTGCCCAGCGGTGACCCCAAGATGGCCGATATCAAGGAGTTGTCAGACGGACTCGAGCGCCTCGAGAACAAGCCCTTGACCCAGCAACGCTTCGTTCCCACAGAAGAGAAGGCCGCCAACTTGAACAAACTGGCCCTTGGCGCAAAGGTTGAGCGTTCTCTTGGACGCCGGATGACCAACCAGGACGCGGTTATGCGCAAACCGCTATTGAATGAGAAGCAAATCTGATTTCCTATCGGAGATGCTTGAGCGAACGCCGACCTTTGATTCCCCCACTATGCGACAGGCAGGTTGCCGTCAACAGTCATCATCACGTCGACTCTCCAGAGTACATCCGACCTGTGATGTACGCGGTGATCTCCTTCGACATGTCGACATGTTCACGCAATATTCCGCCACCACATTGACAGATTAGTACTGCGGCATTGTCAGGCCGCAGATTCATGCCTTGTTATTGCGAGAAGATACTCTAGTCATGTCTTTTACGTTCTTTGCGAAATCCGTTCCGCCATACTGCTGCATTTTATGAGCTCTTTTTGACGTCTTTTTTTTTGCGATTACCCCGATTCGACCGCTTTTTTACATGTACTGGGACACATTGTCTGGATTTGATTACCATGTCTGCTACTCTAAATGTTAGCTGTTAATAGAAACTGATAATCTCTGTACACTGCGGATCCCCGAGCAGAGTCTTAGTATCTTTGTGTGGCGGCCATCATTCACATGCAGCAGACAAGACTCCCCGATGACAAGTCTAGGTTCCATTGGCTCCTCAGACTCGTTCACACCGCTTTGGCTTATACAATCTGGGTGACTCGATTGGACATCGGACAATACGATCGAATATGTTGCATTCGCAGAGAGGAGTTTTCGATGGCAACTGAAGAGGATAAAGAGAATGAGGAAGGCTTCGATGAGTTCTTGGGATTATGAAGGGAATTGAACTACCTCTCTCGGACGTTTTGCATTCTGTGTGAAGTGGAAAAATGCAGCATTTGTTCATTTGGCCGCAAGGAAATAACCTCAACGTCTTTTGGAGTGCTGAGGCAGCGACACCTGCAATCATACATACCCAGTTTCTAGGACAGAAATCCCACGTATATATATATGTAGTACGATTTTGAACGCAGCCAGTTCAATATAGCGAGAGAGATTCCGCCTTTCCACTCACTCTTAGGCCGCCGTTTCTGATGGGAGGAACCACTACTAGCGGGGGAAACTGCGTCCTGTCCCGCTAATTTGATGGCATTTGCTTGAAAACTTATCTAGTAGGGCATTTCTGTATCAGCTGCATAAATTCATGGGATGATATCATACATGCACCTAGTATTAGAATTATTAGAGTAAGACCTAGTGACTAGATCAGGTAGGTAGTCTCCGTCGCTCTGGCAACGTGCTGGAGAAGTACCACAGATAATCTCCTATATTCGGTAATTGGCCCATTACAAGGACGTCGGTTTCTGAAAAGGAAGACTTCCTTGTTCAAGAGACAATGAGCTGGCCATCAAGGACATACTTAAGGGCTTCATGTCGGAGAAACAGTATATCCGAGATCACACAGAGGGCGTCAAGCCATCAATAATGGTACTGCAATTACCACATGGAGATCCCTGGAGAGAAGAAAGAACAATAAAGAGAAAAGAAAAGAGGTATCGTTAAGCTGTTTCTGCTCTTTTTTTGCTCCTGGATTGGAGAAGTAAAGGGAACGTCCCTGGGAAGCTGCAAGGTCAAGCTAGGCACTAAAAGAGCCGCGCGCACCAGAAGTGAACCGAGCAGAACTTGACCCGACTTGAAGGCGAATTCCCAGGAAGCTTCGTTCTGCCCAGCACCACTACTCACGCTACACCTTGTCTCCAGCTCTCATCTTTCTCCTACCACCGCCGCAAGGGATTCCCCTCTCCTACTCTGACTTCTGTCTCTCTGCGTTGCTCTCCCGTCCTCATTGCTCTCTCCAGCGCCTAACAAGCCTTACCAATCTCTTGCAAGCCTTTAAGATCCCGAAAAGCCGCACATCACCCGATTCTTTCCCCCTCAAACTACCAGATTCTCCTTTGACCTGAGAAGAGAGATATCCTTTTCTCCACTCTCCGCATCTGTACATCACCTATTTTGCATTGTACGTATTGACGCCTTGGGCCTGTCTCTCTTTCTCTCTGGGTGTGTGCGTGCGCGTGCGCATTTTCGCCAGCGACTGACCAGCTGCGAAGTTTCGTCTTCAAGCGAAAGAAAAAGTTTTAGACTCGTCTCCGACAGCACCGCATAGACACCTTTTCCTGCCCATACTGCTCTTCGACCTATTCTTCTCCATACATTAGACGATTTTCCTACGTACCTTCCATAATGGCCGACACAACTCAAGCTCCTGTCAACGGCAACTATGCTGCGCATCACGCGTATGCCACCGAGCCCTACGGTCACAACCATGTCTCCAACTTCCAGCCTGCACAGTCATCCACCCCGATGAGTGCGCAAACAAACGAAACCCAGAAGAATGAGATCCCCAAGGACGAAGTCGGATGGTTTTTCGTGGAGCAGTACTACACCACTCTGAGCCGCAGCCCAGAGAAGCTTCACCTGTTCTACTCTCGGCGGTCGCAGTTCGTCTCCGGTTCTGAGGCCGAATCTGTCCCTGTCGCGGTTGGCCAGAAGGTGTGTATCCCTTTAGCCCCTAAAAAGCGGATATCTCCGGAGTAATGCTGACTCCTGCTCCCTTTGCAGGCCATCCACGAGAAGATTAAGCAGCTCGATTTCCAGGACTGCAAGGTCCGCGTTCTGAACGTCGACTCTCAGGCCTCCTTCGACAACATCTTGGTTTGCGTCATTGGTGAAATCTCCAACCGATCGGAACCTTCGCGCAAGTTCGTTCAGACCTTCGTGCTGGCTGAGCAGCCAAACGGTTACTACGTGCTCAACGATGTCTTCCGTTACCTCATCGATGAGGAGGAGGAGATCGTGGCCGATGAAGCCGGCGCGATTGAGCCAACCAATACCCACGAGGAAGCCACTGCTGAAGCTCCCGTGGAAGTCGAGGCTGAGACCTCTAAGCCAGCTGTGGAGGCGCAGGTGGACAATGAAACTGCGGCGCATGTCGTGGACGAGAAGCTTGAGGAGGCTGCCACCAACGGCGAAAACGAGAAAGTACCAAAGGTCGCTGCTCAGGCTCCCGAGACCGCCGCTGAACCAGAGAAGCCAGCCGAAGCTGCTCCTGCTGAAGCTATTCCTGCTGAGCCAGAGGCTGTTGAGGAAGAGAAACCGAAGAGCCCTGCTCCTACGCCTGCTGCAGCTCCTGCCAAGGGCACCACACCTTCTCCAGAGAAGGAGAACGTTGCCCCGGCGAAGGCTGCCCCTGCTCTCCCCAAGACCTGGGCCAATATCGCATCTAAGTCTGGCGCCGCAGTCGCTACTCCTGTCATTCCCGTTGCTCCGCCCAAGCCTGCTGCTGCGAGCGCCCCTCAGCAACCCCAGCAGCAAACCCAGCAGCAGCCCCAACAGCAACCCCAACAGCCCCAACAGCAGCAGCAGCAGCCCGCTACCCCCTCCGCCCCTGTCTCGGAGAAAGGAGTCAGCCAGCCTTCTTCGAACGACGGTTCCGGCTGGCAGACCGCTGGTGCGGACCACGGTAAGAGACAATCCCGCGCCGGCGAGGAGCAGAATGTTCTGGCCTACATCAAGAACGTTACCGAGAAGGTCGATGCCGGTCTGTTGAAACAGACTCTTTCGCGCTACGGAAAGATCAAGTACTTCGACGTCAGCCGCCAGAAGGTAATATATATCCCAATTTCTGTCATCTCCTTTTAGAATATGTCTAACAATTATCGCAGAACTGTGCCTTTGTTGAGTTCGCCGACCCTGCTGGATACGCCGCCGCCGTTGCTGCCAATCCCCACCAGATCGGATCGGAGCAGATCGTTGTCGAGGAGCGCCGTCCTCGTTCTAACGCTTACGGTGGAAACGCTAACTTTGGTGCTGGTCGGGGCGGTGCCCGTGGCCGTGGAGACCGTGCTGGCAGCCAGGGCCGTGGTGGTGGCTTCCAGCGCGACTCTGGCCGCGGTGGCTTCGCTCCTCGTGGCCGCGGAGGCAACGTCGCTCCCAAGGGCCGCAGCCAGGCCCAGGCCGCTTAAACGCTGAATCATGCTCAGCTCCTCTTCTCATGATGTATCCTGTTTCACCTCAGGGGATGCTCTTCACATAGGCCCATTCAGCGCATCGATTTGAGCTGTAACTGCCTGAAGATGCCACTCCCATATCCTCTTAATGACATGTGTTATGTGACGACTATGTGTCACGCTCGCATTTTAGCGGTTGGAAAAGTTCTTCATTTCCTACTCGGTGCTATTTCTTATCATATCCTTGCTGTTATTTCGGTTCTCGATGCGCGACTCTTCCGTCTCTGTCATTTCTCGATTCTCTGACGTGTATTTTTCCAGCATAGCGAGCCCAAGGTCCTCATCTTTTACATTTCCCGTCTTTATTCCTTTTCTTATTTTCAGGGTCTGTAAATTGATGACTTTGGTTTTTCTATGTATTCCTTTCCTGCTCCTATTTCTTTTTTTCACTTTTCCCCCCTTTCTTCGGATTTGGGACTTTTCTTTTTCCTTTACAATTATGCGCTTGTCCTCTTGTTCCGAGGCATCGCTCTGGGGGTGGCTAGGATGGAAAAACGGAGTCGTGGCAATCAATTGGAATTCATGACCAGCAAAGAGAACACAAGGGACGTATTTGCCTAGAATTGAAGTTATGAACGTAATTCTGCAACTCGCCTCAAAATACCTTCCTCCTTGAGCCGTTACTCTTTTTCTTTCACAGGTGTTTTTATCTTTTATCTAGTCCACTTTGTATGTATGTATGAACTAGTGATGTATCATGTTTTACCTCTGAACTTCAAAAGTGCAGTTTTCTGAGCATGATCCTCGAGACGCGGTAATGAGTATTCTAGTCGAGTTGCATCGACCGCTGCGAGCGAATACTTTTGTTTCTTTAGCAGATAGGTCATATGCATGAAAATCTCTCCGAGTTCATTTTGAAACGAGAAAGAGAATCAAATCCTCCAGTCATTATATAGACAGCCAGGTCCATCCTAATGCTGCTATAGGAACACGAATTGCTATCAAATAGGCCCTTTTGAAAACACCTCATGACCAAAATGGGCTTTATACTTATGTGCTGGACATCCGCCAAGGGAACATGATACAGTACAAAAACAGAAACACGCGAAGATATCGATGCAATGTTAACTAACAATTCGAGAGCTGCCTTTCGTAGGATGCTTCAGCGCTGCTAGATCCGCACCGACCAACATCTGTTCCTCGAAAGGTTTATTATTGACCGCCAACCCCCCCCCCCCCCCCCTGAATCAATATATCGATATTTCCCCAATTGGCAACTGTCGCGTCTAGGTACCAGTTTCCGAGGCCCCGAGACGGTTGCCTGGTCTGCTTCCGCGGAAATTGCAGGTGCTTTTAACAATGATTCAATGAGCTTCTCTGATTCATCTCTAAGACAAGGGATAGTTAATGACTGTGTATGCGCCGCGTGAGTTAAATTGGGTGATGATTGCTGCACCGATTCCCGAGCTAGAGCCGCTCACAATGGCCACTTTTTTTCCAGCGAGGCTTTCCCTCGTCTATTTCGCTCATTTTTGCAGACGATATTTAAGTGTAGCCAGCAAGTTTCTGAACTCTCGCAGCTGCTGTCGGGATCAAATTAGGCTCTATCCTGGTACTGACAGTCCTATTGTGGTCTGAGGCCCCAGGTCGAGTCATAAAGTATTGATCTCCATTCAAGTCTGAGCATAATTGTTTACGTTCGATTTGGGGGTCAATCCGAAATATTAAGCGGGGATTAACTAGAAGTTGAATCCTACTTGGCGGGGTAAGCGATTATTGACTAGGTTTCGTAGGTTGTATTTTCACCAGCAGTGGTTTCTCTGACTCTACTTTGCTGCTGTACAAGGCAAAGGAATAACAGACTCTTTTGGGCTGGTAGAAGAGCCATTCGGGAGTGTCCTTGAACGTTGACAAGCAGAACAAATAGACCGAGTTTGTCGAATTCCAGGAGGATAACGTCTTACTGCAACTATCTCTGTGTGCTATTGTCGAAGGTATTGGATCTCGCCAAATGCCGAGATAAATCTGATGATCGACGGTTTAGAGCTTGTGTACCTAGGTATGTACATGCATAAGCGCTGGCCATGAGAGAGGGGAACAGCGGATATGATATTTTCCTCCTACTATATATACGATGAAACTTGATCGAAAGATGATAATGCAATTCAGACAACAGTATCTTATGCATCATAGGCGACATGAGAAGACGTTGTCCTAAGTATGGCCCCACGCGTTGGTACCTGCGCGTGCCAAGCTTCAAGGCTAAGCTTTGCTTCCACATGTAATTGGTGGAAGAGGGGGATGCCTAGAAGTATATCCAAGTGATACAGCAATTATGGGATAGAAATTGGTAGAGTGCGATGGGAGACTTGATGGAAGTGAAGAATCTTAACGGAGTTGTTCTGCATGAAACGCAAAGCCTGCCAAGATTGTCTTTAAGGAATACTTAGGGGGAACCTGTCGAGTGTCGGACATAATGGGATAGGAAAGGTGTAATATGGATAAGCATTCCAAGGACTCCACAAAGCCTTTTTCCAGCCTGCTATAGTTGCCATCTTTTAATGTCGTGCTTTTTTTGGCAGGTTCTTCATTCTCACCCAGACAGTCTAACATTCTAATGAGGATTTATTCCGGGGGGAAAGGATGTTAGCTACCTAGATATACGGGTAGTATATGGGCTCTCGTCCCATACTAGTATATCCAATATAGACCTTTAAGCCAACTCTATTCAATATAGATATAGACGGCGTAACTTAACAGTGAGGTAGGAGATTCGCCTTCTCTCTTGATTTATCCACTGCGTAGAGGTTCTTAGTGACTCTATGAGCTGCTACAAGAGACGGAGTGAGATAAAGATTTGGGATTTTCAGCTTTTTCTTTTTACCCGTAAACGCGAGGAAATAAAATGTAAACCAGACCTTTAAGGCGTGCATGTTGCCAAGAAGAAGGGAAATAAGTTCTGCGCCTTATTTAATTATGGAGTAGTGGTTACTTGAAACAACGCAAAACAATTGATCTGCTCGACGCTTGGAATCTTACCCTCAATTAATGTATACTTAGCATTCCCATTTGCGTCTGGATCTACTCTGCTCAGTACCACCTTTGGCAGAATTTTCCCAGAAGGAGGCTATACCGAAATAGAAGAGAAACCATGAAGCTCAGTAACCAAGAATAATAGCATACTATATCCTTACGCAGGGTCACCCTCGACAGTGGAAGCACTTCTAGCTACCAAGGTCCCTGCCCTCTCCCAATTTTGCGCCACCCCCTACTTAAGTAAGTATCGCAGGTCCCGGGGATGCTACCATCACTAGTACCGTAGATTCCACGACACGTGCGATAAGAATACCATACATATCAACAGATAACCGTAAATAGTCTAGAAATTTCTGGCGGAATGACAAGGCGGAGCGCGAACGGAGTCTGTGCCGAAGCTCGGGGCGGCGCCTGGATAGTCGCGGTGGCCCAGCAACGGCGGCGGTGACTGGTGGAGCGGAACGTTCTAGATGGAGGGGCAGCAAGCGGACAGCTTTTTGGAGGGGTTCTTTGGAGGTTTGTTTGAGGGCTGAACCGCTGGTCGGGGAGTCGACTTGCTGGGGATGGAATGAGTTGCAGTGGCCGTGGAAACGAAGGAACTGGTGGCCAGCCGGGACTTTTCCTGGAGGCGGTAGAACACGCTGGAAGCGCAAGTTATTATACTAATAATTATAATGTCGCTGGAGGCAACAATCGAGCATGCCCGAAGCGGCTTAGCGGATGGCGGAGAGCGTGGAAGTCGCTGGATCGCTGTAGAATCATCTCTAGCGCCCGTCGAATTTTGTGCCTGCTGCTGCTTCAAGAACAAAAGGGCTTCCCCTCTCCGACTCTTCCCTCTTCTTCTTTCTTCAGACAACTATCATCCTCCATATCCTTTGGATCTGCTTGCCGTGCAGTTCTCATATCTACCACCTCTGTCTCACCTCTACATCCTCCTCCACATTTCTCTTCCGTTCTGTAAGTGGTTTTGCCTCCGTCATTTGTTTGTCCGTCGGTCGCAGGAGCTTGGGCCTCACAACGAGAATTTAAATAAATTCGACGAACAGCAGCAGCAGCAGCAGTGAGATTTTCAAATTCTCGAGTGCTAACGCAATCATATCTCTAGATACCCCCCCTCTTTTTCACACACTTCTTTCACCATGTCGGAAACTTTCGAGTTCCAGGCTGAGATCTCTCAGCTGCTCTCGCTGATCATCAACACCGTCTACTCTAACAAGGAGATCTTCCTGCGAGAGCTGATCTCCAACGCCTCCGATGCTCTGGACAAGATCCGCTATGAGGCTCTTTCAGACCCGTCCAAGCTCGATTCGGGCAAGGACCTCCGTATCGACATCATCCCCAACAAGGAGGCCAAAACGCTGACCATCCGCGATACCGGTATTGGTATGACCAAGGCGGTAAGTAACCAACAGGAATCCTTTCATATAGAGAGGTGTGTGTGTGGGGAGAGCAGTGGACTAACAGAGAATGACAGGACTTGGTTAACAACCTGGGTACCATTGCCCGCTCCGGTACTAAGCAGTTCATGGAGGCTCTGACTGCTGGTGCTGATATCTCCATGATTGGTCAGTTCGGTGTCGGTTTCTACTCCGCTTATCTCGTGGCCGACAAGGTCACCGTTGTCTCCAAGAACAACGATGACGAACAGTACGTCTGGGAGTCTTCTGCCGGTGGTACCTTCAAGATCACCCAGGACACCGAGGGCGAGCAGCTTGGCCGTGGTACCAAGATCATCCTCCACCTGAAGGATGAGCAGATGGACTACCTCAACGAGAGCAAGATCAAGGAGGTTGTCAAGAAGCACTCCGAGTTCATCTCCTACCCTATCTACCTCCACGTCCTGAAGGAGACCGAGAAGGAGGTCCCCGAGGAGGAGGAAGAGGAGAAGAAGGAGGAGGACGAGGAGAAGAAGCCCAAGGTCGAGGAGGTCGACGAGGAGGAGGAGAAGAAGGAGAAGAAGACTAAGAAGGTCAAGGAGTCTAAGATCGAGGAGGAGGAGCTCAACAAGACCAAGCCCATCTGGACTCGTAACCCTGCCGACATCACCCAGGAGGAGTACGCCGCCTTCTACAAGTCGCTCTCCAACGACTGGGAGGACCACCTCGCCGTCAAGCACTTCTCCGTCGAGGGTCAGCTTGAGTTCCGCGCCATCCTCTTCGTTCCCAAGCGTGCTCCCTTCGACCTCTTCGAGACCAAGAAGACCAAGAACAACATCAAGCTGTACGTCCGCCGTGTCTTCATCACCGACGATGCCACCGACCTCATTCCCGAGTGGCTCAGCTTCGTCAAGGGTGTTGTCGACTCTGAGGACCTGCCTCTCAACCTGTCTCGTGAGACCCTGCAGCAGAACAAGATCATGAAGGTCATCAAGAAGAACATTGTCAAGAAGTGTCTCGAGCTCTTCAACGAGATTGCTGAGGACCGTGAGCAGTTCGACAAGTTCTACTCTGCCTTCAGCAAGAACATCAAGCTCGGTATCCACGAGGACTCCCAGAACCGCCCTGCTCTTGCCAAGCTCCTCCGCTTCAACTCCACCAAGAGTGGTGACGAGGCCACCTCCCTCACCGACTACATCACCCGCATGCAGGAGCACCAGAAGAACATCTACTACATCACTGGCGAGTCCCTCAAGGCCGTCCAGAAGTCTCCCTTCCTGGACACCCTCAAGCAGAAGAACTTCGAGGTTCTGTTCTTGGTTGACCCCATTGACGAGTACGCCATGACTCAGCTGAAGGAGTTCGAGGGCAAGAAGCTCGTCGACATCACCAAGGACTTCGAGCTCGAGGAGACCGACGAGGAGAAGGCTGAGCGCGAGAAGGAGGAGAAGGAATACGAGGGTCTCGCCAAGAGCCTCAAGAACATCCTTGGTGACAAGGTTGAGAAGGTCGTTGTCTCTCACAAGCTGATTGGCTCTCCTTGCGCCATCCGTACCGGCCAGTTCGGTTGGTCCGCCAACATGGAGCGTATCATGAAGGCCCAGGCCCTCCGTGACACTTCCATGAGCTCTTACATGTCTTCCAAGAAGACTTTTGAGATCTCTCCCAAGTCTCCCATCATCAAGGAGCTCAAGAAGAAGGTTGAGTCTGACGGTGAGAATGACCGCACCGTCAAGTCAATCACTCAGCTGCTCTACGAGACCTCCCTGCTGGTCTCTGGATTCACCATTGAGGAGCCTGCCAGCTTCGCTGAGCGCATCCACAAGCTGGTCTCTCTCGGCCTGAATGTCGACGAGGAGGCTGAGGCCGAGACCAAGACCGAGGAGGCTCCTGCCGCCGAGGCCACCGGCGAGAGCGCCATGGAGGAGGTTGACTAAATGATGTCTGCCATGCGATATGATGAAATGGGTGTAACATCTACTGGTTTCATGAATTTCCTATAGTTTTCATTTCCTTTTATTAATTCTACCTAATGTTTCGGCCTGTCGCCTCAGACGTTCTTACTCTGAGCGCCTTGTTTTCGGAACGAGAGGGGATGAGCCTTTGATTGTGCTTTGTCACGCGGCGTTTCGAGCGGTTTTCCAGTGCTTCGTCTCTTTCATTTCTCTGGTGTGTAACTGGTTCATGAGAGCTCCGTGCCTCTTGAGATTGAAAGTGCTCTCGGAAGATTCGGACGGAGTCTGTAGGTAGATTATGAAAAGCATTTACTTACGTTTTCCACATTTCTTTCCCATAAGACATCAGATCCTGTAGAACATTTATATTGTGGGCAAGGCGATGCTCAAGCCCAAGGTTGTGAAGTAGGGTTACGTCAAGCGCTTCAAAATGTCTCCGCTCCGCCGCCTCCGCAGTTCAAGTTGAGTGCAGCGATTCTAATGCAGTTAGGTAGAGTAGATGCATCAGTGGATATAATGTAAGCATATAAGAATACGAAAATCACTTGAACTGTATATAGTTATACATTAATGAACTACTTAGTAAGTATTGGCTGATAGTTAAATAACTAACTACTGCACGCATCTACCGGTGGGGTCGGCATTGGCAGCATACGTAATTGTCCCTTGATAAGCAGCTTTGGCGAGAACAATCTCCTCTTGGAGCTCATTTATCATGTAGGATCGAGCTGTATATCGAATCCCATTTACACCATTGCCCATCTTCCATCGATCTTCTCTTTTGAAGAGCGTGGTTGAGTGTATCATCACTTAGCTCGTATAAGACGTCACTAGATAGGTACCTACCTAGGTGGTCGAGCAATCTGTTTGTTATCTCTCTCATTGAGAGAGAATACCTAGTCAGATATCCTAATTGCGTCCATACTGTTTATATAGACTGAACTGGCTGGAGAAATCATTGCGGCTGAATGTCCTCTGGGTTTCTTTAACATCCTCTTGGTGAGTTGTATTCATTATCACTCTGGTCTCGTGACCGCGAGTATCATCCCATTCGGTAGGAAGGTGAAAGTTGACTCTCCTATCAAACCATAGCTCATAGCTTTGTATGTGGGATCATTATTTTCGACTTAAGGGGAGCTTGTTCTACGAAAGAAAGCCAACACCTACCTCTACTTAATTGGGCCAAGGAGAATATCCCAATCAATCAATCAATCAATCAATCAATCAATCAATTATCAATCCCAAAATCCACTACCATGGATCCTCACCACAATGCCACCGTCCTCCATATCTCCCAACAAGTCCAATCCTTTTCTTCTCAAAAACTGCCCTTCCATATATACCACGGGACGACCAGCAGCACTCGTCGCGCCTCCTACACGCGCTCCAACACCATCGACACCAGCTCCCTCAACCGCGTTCTCCGCATCACGAACACGGCCCATAAAAAGACAGCCCTCGTTGAACCGAATGTTTCCATGGACGTGTTGGTGAAGGCTTGTTTAAAGGAGGGGCTGGTGCCGTTGGTCGTGATGGAGTTTCCGGGCATTACTGTCGGGGGTGGGTTTGCAGGGACGAGTGGTGAGAGTAGTTCGTTTCGGTATGGGTTTTTCGATCGGATCGTGTGTTGGGTTGAGATGGTGTTGGCCGATGGGGAGATTGTGGAGGCGTATCCGGCTTCTGCGTCTTCAGAAGATGAAGAAGAAGATGAAGAAGAAGGGGAAAGGGAAAGAAAAGGGAAGAATGAAGACCTCTTCTACGGCGCAGCATCCTCGTTTGGAACGTTAGGTATCACGACATGTCTGGAGGTGAAGCTACGGGACGCGAAGCCCTTTGTGCAATTGAGCTATTTCCCCATCTCTAGCGCGGAAGAGATGAGAGAGAAAATCAATGAGGTTGCATTGGATATGAAATATGAGTATCTCGATGGGATACTTTTCGGAAAAGATAGGGGTGTGGTTTGTGCTGGCTTCCTGGCTGATAGGGAGGAGTCTTCCTCCTCATCATCATCGACGTCGTCGGTATCGAAAATGAAAACGAAAGAAGAAGAATGCCTCCCGATCCAACACTTCACCCGTCCGCAAGATCCATGGTTCTATACACATGCTGAAGATGTACTCACCAAATATTATCCTAAGTCACCAGAATCATCATCATCATCATCATCGAAGACATCATCTTCCTCTCTTCTTCACACCGAACTCATCCCCACAACAGACTATTTCTTCCGCTACGACCGCGGTGCCTTCTGGGGCGGCAGATATTCCTTCTCTTACTTCCTTGTGCCCTTCAACGCCTTCACACGTTGGGTCCTAGACCCATTCATGCACACACGCGTCATGTATCACGCATTACATAAAAGCGGTCTCGCGAAACGATACATCATTCAAGATGTGGGTATACCCAGTGACAAATTGGATGAGTTCGTGGACTATCTCCATGAGGAATTTGGTTATTATCCATTATGGATTTGTCCCTTGAAGGAACAAGGAGCGAGCGGTGTTGGAAATAACCAGAAGAGGAAGAAGGGGTATGGGCCTATTATTATTCTTGCCGAGGACGCAGAGAAAGAGACTCGTCCGCGGAGCCAAGACGGAAACGAACAACAAGAAGATACTGATACTAGCTTGATTCCCGAGTCCATCAACGTCGGAATATGGGGCCCCTGTCCCTGGGGTTCATCTTCTCCCTCAGAATTCAAAGCCTATAATCGCCGTCTAGAGCAAAAAGTCCATTCTCTCGGCGGCCAGAAGTGTCTATACGCCCATACATATTATACAGAAGAGGAGTTTTGGGCGATATACGATCGAGAGACGTATCGGAAGTTGAGGGAGAAGTATCACGCGGAATATCTACCGGATTTGTGGGAGAAGGTTAGGGTTAAGGATGATAATAATGCTGTGGATGGACGGAAAGGTAATAATGGTTGGGGGAGGCGGGTTTGGGGATGGGTTAAGGAGATATGGCCGTTGAGAGGGGTGTATGGGGTTTTGAGTGTGGTGGTTGGGGCGAGGGAGTATTTGCTTTGAACGAATGCTGGGCGGTCAGGTCAAGACCGATGTTTTCTTTTTTTTTTTCAAGATAATTTACAACGTTTACAGGCCTGCATCTTTCAAATTGAAGAGGTTTAATTGGGATTGAGCATCTAAAACAAGAGCCTCCTAGTTACTGCACCAGGGGTATTGTATTGCTAACTCCCGGAATGGACCGTGACTCCGCCGTGCCCTTTTGATGACTGACAGGAGAAACTGTCGGTCCCGATCACAGACACCGATCAATGGACACAAAAGGCAGGATGACGCGTAGACAAGGAGGAGACACATGAATGATCGAGTGGATATAGGGAAAGAAGGCCGAAAGACTATCCGTGAATGCGCCAGTCCGATGATGATGATGATGATGATGAGCCCTACCGTGCCATTCATGCATGCTGACAATAGTATTCAAAGCACATGGGAATTAGTAGGAAATCGAATGAGAGAAGGAAAAAAGAAAAAAAAAAAAAAAGGAAGAGGTCGACATGAAGGATATCGGACCAAGGTCGTTACCGGAGAACAAGATCAATGATGCTCTGCGTTGACCTGACAAGACTTGAAACGAGAGAACATCTTCACGAGGATGTCTACTCTTCTCGACTCTGTGCGTTTGAAGTATGCTAATCACTGCCAAACCAGTTGAAACGCCAGTCCGATAGACTCTGCGATGATACGCCCCAGCTCTTCGAGAGCCATAGGGCTAAGCCCCCTACGACACCAAAGCTGCCTACAACTTGGATGGCAACCCATCCTTTTCGTCTGAGATCGTCGTTCCACAGCATCAGGCCGAAAGGATCGTGCGGACTGAGATCGGTGACACAATACTCTGCCTTTCCTCCACTTCCTGTTCGCACGAGATGGTGGCTGCCAGCCCTTTCTGCCGTTCGCCCCAACCCAGAGAAACCCGGGGTCTGGGTGATCGGGACGAGCGTGCCGTCAATGACACACTCATTGAGTCGCTCCGTTAGCCAGACAGCCCGCTCTCCTCTTGCCAGAGCGGCATATCTCTCGCGCTCATTTTGTAAACTGCGCTGCAGGTCTGCAGCCCACTTGGCCAACCGTACTTGGGCCATCCTTTCCTCGCGCTGCGTGTAGTCAGAGACACGCGCCAGGGTATAACTAGACGAGCCATCTCCAGGGTATGAGACCAGAACCTTTGGTACAGAAGAAGTAGCTGGCGATGAATATCCAGAAGCGTTCAATCGAGATAGGGAAGCATTCGGTGCAGACGGAGGTTTCTGAGGAATAGCACGATGCTGTGCGAGTTTCTTGGCTGAAGAGTGTCGTAGCCAGGACAAATTCTCGGGATCGAACATTTTCTCTATTAGGATTCCGAGCTCTGATGGAGCCAGCGGTTGCTCGTAATCCGGGCTCATCAACACACTCGCGTCCATGTTGTCGTCGTCGGTTGACAGGGCCGAGGACACAACAAATGGAGACTGGGGACTGTCGTAATACCCCGGCGGTAGATCTCCAAAGAGGAAGGTCTTGATTCCAGCGTTCTGTGCCTGGGTGTGGAACGATTGCTTGATCGATGTCACTTGAGAGGGAGTCAGCAGGTCGGCCTTGGAGATAACGGGAATGACGTTGCTGAATTCGGAGAGCCTCCGGATACACTCTACATCGGTCGACAGTGTGTCTGGAGTGGATCAGTATGGCGGATCAACATGTGGCAGAGGGACATGCTCACCTTCGGAAATGAGATACAAGACGGCGTCTACTTGAGAACCTCCGTTCCCTCCTAGCATACCCTGTAGATCGGCATTGATGCTATCAAAAGCAGCCATGGCCCGCATCAGCTGCTGGTGCATGTATTGAATGACCAAGTCGGTCTGTGCGGCCCGTGAAAGGCCAGTCCCGGGGCTATCGACGAAACAGAGGTTGCGTTCGAGCACGATGTCGCCCATGCTCTTCCGCCTGCGGAGGACACGGGAGTCCTCCAGGTCGGACCACCATGAGGGATATGGCTTCGTGCTGGCGTATATTTCTGCAATGGTTGGACTTGACTTTGTCCGTTTGGACCGGTTCCTGGAGCGGGACCGGCCAGAGCGATTAGATTGCGGAGGTAGCGGGGCCGGAAGTGGATCAACGTGGACGATATCTTCACAGGCTTGGAAGATGGATTTGATCAGCGAGGTTTTGCCTGAGCCTGTACAGTGTCAGCTTATGTGTCCCAACAAGTCTTTTGTTGCGGGGTGTCCTGACCCGCTGCACCGGCGACGAGGACCTTGAGGCGACCCATGGTCTTCCCTCTGTCTGTAAAAGGCCGACGACTGGGCATCTTGATGCTGGGCATGATCAATTGGGAGGCACTGTCCGGTGGCTGTTGCGTTTCGACAGGCTCCTCTTCGTCGCCGGACGCGAGGGCCTGGCTGCTGATCTCATCGGTGATCGAGATGTCGTCGAGCGGCTTGAGGGACTGGTTGGATGTGGATTTGGGACTGCTGGGTAGCGAGGAAGGGTCCTCGAGAGACCCCAGATTCAAGGGAGTGACGGGCCGCGACGATGCTTCGGTGCGGTGGTCGTCGTGGAAGTCGAACGGTTTCAGGGTGGATCTCCGTGTGATCGTTGGAGGGTTGTTGTCGTCGTCGTTGTCCTGGGAGTCTTGAACGGCATCTTCTTCGGGTGGGAATATGGATTCGGGGGCAGAGAGACTGTTGATGGTCTCCTCTAAGCTCTGGACGCCGTACATGCTGTCTCGGGCGGCCTCTGGATCGGTGGGGGAGCTATCCTGACGGCCATCGTCCCGGGAGAGGAAGAAGGTCGTGGGCGCTGCGCTGCGGAGATCGGACCAGGGCGGAACAGCCTCGACGACAGACGGTTTACGGGAGTGAGACGGTAGCCCGTCAGGGACGACCGGCCTCATGGTGCCAGACGAGAGAAGGCAAACCGGGAATACCGAGGAGGAGGAGAGAGAAGTGAAGACGATCGATAGTAAGTATCGGGCTGGTCTGATGATGGAGGGTCATGTAAGTATGTCACTGGGAGTCGTCAGCCCAACCCCGCGGAGTCAAGCCGGCGACAGACACCCGCTTGGCAGCTCAGGAACTGTCGGCCGTCGCCAGGATGGAATTCCAGACCAGTGTCGAGGAATTAGAATCATCTACAGGGTGAGTTTGACGCGGAGGATCTCGATCTCAGCTCGTTTCACGAACTAACTACTCGACTTGTTTTGACGAGGATTTACGGAGTACCTAACATAGAGATAGATGCCTCTTCATCAACGCGTTTGGCCCCAAACTGACTAGTTACACCATTAAGCTATTGATTAATTAATAAAATAAAATAAAAAGCCATATTACTTGTGTTGATTGAGAAATCCTTATTTAATGAATTTTACTTTCCACAGACCTTCGAGATGAGACGAGGAGAGTTAATTTAATTTAATTTAGGTGAATTAAATCCGTGAGTACTTATCCCAACGCCCATCCTTATCACCGTATCTATCTCGGTTTATCTATCGGGCAATACGCGATACCGCATTTGGACGGCTCAGCCGGAGGATCGGGGATACTGTATCGCCGAGAGGGGTGTGGCCCAAACAGGAAAGTTTCCCCATCGGAACGGGAAAAAAAGGCGTCAATTGGCTGCAAAGAGGACGATGTGATAATTAATTATTATTATTATAGAGCAGAGCAGAGTAGAGAGTAATAGTCTAGAGTAGAGTAGAGCAAAAAGGACACCACCTAGAATAGAAGCGAAAATCAATGCAGAACGAGTATGCTCCGTAGTTAACTAGAGGCTATTCTAGCCTACACCCCGCACGAGGGAAAGCTCCAGCAAGCGGGCGTCCTTAATAATAATTAGTATGTACATTTTTTTTTCTAGAGATGCCACCGCTTTAGTTTAGCGAAGTGGTACTACGTACTACTGGCAACCATCCCATGGATTCTTATTATTGCACTAACGACGCCATAACGAGGCTTTTTGCAGAGTCGCATTGCCGGCCACTATTACTGGCTCTGCTCATTTCTGGTCCGTCCCATCTAGCCAGCCCGATCCCCCCCGACTGCTGCGCCAAGTCGGGACACCCGAACGGAGGGAATCGAACAGCTCTCGTCTCGTCTCTTCTCTCCCACAACCTTCGTTTCCCTCACCACGACCTCGTCTCTACAAATTCATCTCTCGTTGCGTGTGTGTGATGGTGGGCTGCGCCATGAACATCCAGTGGTCGTGTTAATTCCTCATTGCCGAAGCCGCAGCCACCTGCGGCCCCCTCAGCTTGCGCCTCGACGATAGATAGCGATTAGAACTGGACGACGCCAAGATCATAAAAAATTTCAAAAAAAAAGGACATCCCTCATCGAGAATTGCGTCTGTCTAGAAGACGATCACCGTGATGGCAATGAATCAAGATACCACAATGTCGTGGCAGGACCAGATGCAGGACGAATCGCTCGTCTCTGCGACCGGCGGAGATGAGTTCTCCAACTTCCTCGAGTTTGGCATCAATTTCCCCGACCTCGACGGCCATGCTTCCGCTCAGCCGGAGCGCTCCCTCCACGGATCCAACCATGCCATTACGACCACGATGCCCGACGACGGCATGAACCGCATGGAGACAGACGCGCAGGGTCAATCTTCACAGTACAATCACATGATGGGCGATCTGCCCATGGACCTGTCCCAGCAGGGCCAGGGCCAGGTCTCCCAGCCGTACAACGGCATGAATGTCGATAACGACTTCTTCCAGGAGCAACACCAGCTACGTCGCCAATCGTCGCACCAGCATCCTCAGCACCATGGCTATGCTCCCGGTCAGCCAATGGTTCCTCCGACCCCCAACAGTATCGAGCTCCATGGCGGTGCCGTCAGGTATCCCCAGCGGGTGGAAGAGAATGCGGAGATGTATGGTCGCTACGGTCGTGTCAACGATGAACAGGTAGGACGGCCAACAAGATGTATATCGCGGACAGGCAGAACTCGAGTACTAACTCGTAACAGGCTTTCTATACCCCCCTGATCTCGCCAGCTATGACCCCGCTCGAGACTCAATTTCGGTTGCCCGAGTATACCATCCCAGGCGAGTACTTCACCCCGCTGACCTCGCCCGCTCTCGAGGCGCGAGGCTCCAGTTCTGGGTACCCGTTCCAGACGACCCAGGCCTCGGACATGGGATACCTACACTCCCCCGTCGACGCCAATGGGGTGCCTGTCTCAACCCCCGCATCCCCTGGATTGCAGAGGAAGCAACGACGCCGTCCCTCGGCTACTACGCGAGTGACCGGTCGCGCAGGCAAGCAGTCTCCCGTCGTACGCGCGCAGACGCGGAGAAAGCAGGCTCTTAGCAGTCAACTGCAATCGGAGGAAATCTCCAATGCGCTCAACCAAGACGCCCGTGCGCCCATCAATGGAGGCAGTAATCTGCGTTTTGGAAGCACCGAAAGCTCTCAGGACTCTGTGTCCCCCGAGCCTCTCTCGGAGCCGTTGATGCCTCCTCCGGCGCTCCCTCAAAATCGCAAGTCGCCTGTAATCGAGCCGCAGACATCGGGTCCGAAGAGCGGTGCAGTTGTCACGCCGGCCACGCTCATGCGTATTCACAAAGCTCAGCATACCCAGGATCCAACCGGCCGGTTTACGGGCCAGGCGAGCTTGGTCCCCAGCGGCGGTCAGCAGGATGATATTATGGAAGATGTCCAGCTTCCTGATGCTGCCGCAGATAACAGGCCAAGTCTGACTCGCATTCAGACTGCTATGCGTAGCGGTGAACACACTCCCACGACGTCTGCCAAGAAGACCCCGTCGTTAGAGCCCCGGTCGGTCGTGGACAGAGCTTCTTCTGTCTCTGTCGCCCCGAGCCCGCGGACCGGTCCGATGCCATCTCCCAGTGGACCAGTGGGGAGAAAGCCGGACCCCAAGGCTGGCATCAGAAAACGCCAGAGTGTCAGCTCGCAGATCAGTCCGGCATTGCGGCCGAGGATCAGTCCCAGTATCCAGCCACTGGTCCGTGGTGATGGTGGTAAGTGCTCAATATCTGACCATGTTTTGAGAGGCAATGCTAACTGTCGCCTCAGGAGTATCCACAGAGACATCTGCACTATATTTAGCGTCCAAGTCTAATTATCAGCATATCCTGGATGGCACTCTTCTTCCAGGAGTGTCTTATCCAGAGACGCTAGCCGAAAATCTCAGTTCCAAGCGTACCAATCACAAGCTCGCAGAACAGGGCCGACGAAATAGAATCAACACTGCCCTGAAAGAGATCGAGGCCTTGCTCCCTCCCGGATTCGCGCAAGCGAGGGCTAAAGACAGTCCTAGCGGTGGTCCGAAGAATACAGAAAAGGAGAAGGGTGGCAACCAGACGATCAGCAAGGCCAGCACGGTTGAAATGGCCATTGACTACATCAAAGCACTGAAGCAGGAGCTGGAAGACACGCAGCAGAAGCTGAAGGTAGCTGAATCAAAGCTCCGTGGCACACCTGCCGAATCAGAGCCAGAAGCTGCCGCATCTGCTGCTGTCCCTGAGACGAAGACAGAGACACCGAGAAATAGTGAGACGCCAGCTCCGTCTTCTGAAAGCTCTGCAGAACCAGCCAAAGTCGAACAAAAATAGGTGTGTTGCTTAGCAACTTCTGAGTTGAAGATGAACGATACCCACAGGGAGTCGATATCCCGCAAGCCGAAACAAATGGCAGAGATGAGATGAACCATGCTCATATGCGTCATGGATTATGGATCATGGCTTCCCTTTTTCTTACCATTGGAATACTCTACGCGACTAACCGGACAGAGTTTGCTTTTTTTTTTCTTCTCTTCGCTCTCGTCCGTTAATTTTGATTTTCTCCTTGCCTACCGTCCACGGTCTTGGCCATCTTATCCTCTTTTTATGTTTACCTCCGCATACTTATGCGTCTCGTGACGTCGAGGGCGTTGGCGGCGTGTTGTATAGATGAAACTTCCTGTATCTAGAGTATAAACTGAATGCCATCCCGGCTGGACAGGGCGAAACGGAGGGCGGCTATGTGTAGATAGACGGCAATTATGTTGAATCAAGTTGGTGATACCAGAACGGTGTTTGTTGCTTGACCTGTCGTTCAGAAGGTCGCATATACATAAAATTCTTATCAATCATATCCTCATTGGCAAATTGCTCAAACAGGCATTTCATGGTTCACTACCTATCTAGTTCATTATAAACATCGTTTGCCCTGGAAATAGAACCCCTGGTATAACTAAGTATCCTTGAACGTATCCAGGCTGACGACAACGCTTCCTGAAATTCTACGACGTGAAATACACATGGATTTGGACAGACGCCCACTTTCTCTCCTCGACCAGCGTATAGCTACAGGAATCCCACAGCATGTTGGTGGTTTAGACATTGCGAGCCCCTCACTGGCCAGCGTGGTCTCTGGATGTAAGGCCACCTGCTGCTTTCCACGAGTCCGCCTTTTATCTCCTCTGCGAATGGTCCAAGCCTTTAGGCCCCCAGAACCTCTTGTGCTAGTGCCGCAATGGACGATGGTTTATTTTTGGATTTCAGAGTCGATCCTAATAATTATTTCTGCAATCTCTCAGACCATACGACGCTTATCATTCTATCTCAGCGATATTTCTAAATTTCGTAGTATCTTTTTTTTTTTTTTTTTTTTTTTTTTCTTTTCTCACCAGGACAGACTGGTGCCATCGAGGCATCCCCTCAATGAATAGTACTAAAAAACGGGCTTTTATGCCCAAAGTAAAGACAGGGTGTATCACTTGCAAGTTAGATAATCGTTCACAATTCATGCGAGATAGCTGACAATATCCGTAGGATTCGACGTGTTAAATGTGACGAAGAGAAACCCGCGTGCCGTCGATGTAGGAGCTCAAAGCGAACGTGTGATGGCTACAACGACGAATGCCGTCCTACGCAGAGCAAGAGCGGCAAGCCTAGATCAACATACCACACTCCAGCTCCCCGTATCAGTCCTGACAGCCGTCTGGTTCTCCGTCCGGGCACAAGGGAGGAACGCCAATATGCAGAACTCTTCTGCACCCAGACCTCCCAGGCTATAGCAGGGTTCTTTGCGTCAGAATTCTGGTGCCGCGTGCTGCCTCGGCTGAGCTTTTGGGAGCCAGCTGTAAGACACGCCATCATTGCCGTGAGTGCCACTCATGAGCAACGTATCTTTGCTGCTTCCTCTGTACAGCAGTCTACTGTCTCGAAAACGCAGCGAAATGAGAAATTCGTACTGGAGCAATACAACAAGGCCATCCACCACTTGATCACCCATTCCTCATCACCAACTGGAGGAAGAGTGGAACCAACACTTATTACATGCTGTTTATTCATGTTCCTGGAAATCATGCGAGGAAACTTCCCAAGCACTCAATCATGTCGAAGCGGGGCTAAAGATAATAACTGACTTGAAGAGGAGAGGTATCTTGGATGCAGTGGATAAAGAACTGGTTGAATTGTTCGTCCGCTTGAACATCCAGAAGTCGCTCTTTGGTCGCCCGCTGATGACGCTCAATACTCCACAAGGAAACCAGGATTCCTCCTCCTGCAGAGCTTCATTTTCAACAACTTCAGAAGCAAGAGTATTGTTAGATTCACTGACAGAGAGAGCATTGAAATTCATTCGTCTTACGAAGAGCGGACAAGACTGCAGTCTGACGACAACGGAACTCCTAGGAGAACAAACCCACATCACAACCGCACTAGACAATTGGTCGCGTCAATTTGAAAGGCTGACGAGGAGTAAACGCATCAAACGATCTGACTCTCGAGGACCTCTTATATTGAAAGTGCAATACCTCGTCGCGCGAATATGGCTGAAGACATGCCTATCACCGGACGAGATGGTATTCGACAACCACATTTCTGACTTCGAAGAGATCATCTCCATCGCCACCACGTTCATAAACGATGAAACGACCAATCATCAGAAGAAAGAATCTAACGACTCCTGCGGTATCTTCTGTGGGGAGATGGGAATCATATCACCTCTGTATTACACGGCGCTCAAATGCCGCGAGCCCATATTGCGGAGAAAAGCGATTAATTTAATTTCCAGCTACCACAGACGAGAAGGAATGTGGGATGGAATATTATATGCGAAGGTTGCGGAGTTTGTTATGGTGATGGAAGAAGAGAAGCAATTATCGCTTCCGGTTGAAATGCGGGGTTTACCAGCGAGTACGTGCCGTGTTTACGAAGTACTTATTCCTGAAGAGGCGACTGGTAATGGTGTTCGATTTCTACTGCTATCGAAGCCGGATGGGGTTGATGGAAACTGGTATTCTGAGACGCGGTCTATTCTGTGGTAGCAGAATATGTACATACATACATACATACATACATACATACATAAGTATATATATACATCGAATCAAGCGTTCCATCATTCATCTTTCCAGATCCTACGAGAGCAAGGATATGGTTTTAAGATTTGCGAATGAACTCATGAATTCTCGAGCTTAACTTGTGAGGATCTAGGATCACGGAAGCAAGATTTTTTTTTTTTTATATGAAAAGGGAATGATCTCTGGATTGCTTGAAGAACCAATTGACACCGGAATCTAGATATCAGCTACTTATTTATGCTCCTCGACTCTATCCCAATGCCTCGGCTGTTCTGAGCTGAGCTGAACATCTAATTAAACTGTTCCATGGTTCCACTCCCGTCTTTATTGATTCCATGCAGGTCAATCTAGGTAGCTTCCCGTTGCAGCTGCTAACTATCCGGTTTGTATAGGGAATACAGCAGCGGAACGCAGCCGCGGGATCTGACATAACTCAACTGGGGTTATAGTTAAGCTACCCTTGTTTTAATAATTTATACTATATAATCTATTACAGTAATTCCTGGCTATAACAAATTAAACTAGACCCGAATATTTATTTATTATAACGAGAATTTATTAATCTAAAATAGTATAGCGCATAAAATCAGCTAATTAGATTGACATACTTTGCTATAATAAATTTTGTATAGGCATAAGGAGAGTAAAATATTGGCTATACCATGTTAAAACCAATATTTTACCGAATCCCATTGGATAGACTAGGTGGGGTGGACTAGGTTTGTTATAGGTACCAATAGGATTTACTGTAGGCAATGAAATTCACGTGTGGAGCCTAAACAGTGGAGCTCAGTTCCTAACTCTCGGAATAGATAAATAGCTTCTTTTATCTCCTGACTGTCCGTAAAAAGGCCCAACACCCCAGCCTTGTTCAACATGAGCCTATGGTCTGATTCTAGCTATGGCGATGACGATTATTATTGGTGCCCCCCTTGTCAGAGGTTCTTCAACTCGCAATATGCCCTTGACTGTCACCGCAAATCCTCCAGTCGACACGAATGGTGCGCAAGGTGTCGTCGATATTTCTCTACACCATCAGCAAAAGCTGCTCATATTCGAGACTCAGCGGCTCATAATGTTTGCTGGAAATGTCCTGTACCGCTTGATTTCATATCGTATGATCAACTTCAGACGCATCGCGTGAGCGATCACCACCTTTGTCGACCTTGTGGAATATACCACTGCTCCAGCGACGAACTACGAGACCATAATGTAGAACAGCATAACCTCTGCGTCGACTGTGGTCAATTCTTTCAAAACAGAAATAATCTGGAAATGGTACTTTGGTCAACCGAGATTTGATAGACAAATACTGATATACTCTGACAGCATAAACAACGCCACACGCCTCGGGACTTAGAATGTTACGGTCATGACCGCTACGGTTGCGAGCAGGTATTCAAGACTTTCTCAGGAATGCTGATACATTTGGAATCTGGATCTTGCATTTCCGGTACTATAGAGGGCGAGATCGACGATCTAGCGCGAGCATGCTATCAGAGCAGAAAGTATCGCCGCGACCTTGAGAACGGAGGGTGGTTATACATGTGTCCTGGTTGCGAAAGGGGTTTTTCCAAACTTTCGTCCCTTTTCCAACATGCCGAGAGCATCCAGTCTTGCTCATCATATACTACAGGCAACGGTTGCCTGGCAAAACTTCGGTATTTCATCTCATGGAGAATATAAGTATGCATTATGGGCTACTGCTTGGTAGTGAGCTGATCCGTGTAATTGTGCGAAAGAATGGTGTTCATTCATACAAGGACATTTGAGATGTAAATTAGCGCGATATCGGATTATTGAAAGATTTCTCAATAGTAGTTACAACATTAACGCCCCACTGGAGGAAGATGATCTTCCATCTGTGGCGCAAGGAGCTACCGATAGCAACCATGACTTTGCTGCTTAGTCTTTTACTGATGCATCCCTCCAAATAAGCGATAGAAGGTTGAGGATTGCACTTCTTCTATTGCTATTAGCCTTTGGACAACATTATAGGTAACTTTGACCGCTGCGGCCGTATAGAGAAGACAGTTACTAACTAGTATAGAAGAACGGAGACTAATTGTAAGCCATTGCTTTTATGTTCGAGAAAAACGGGTTCTTTATGGTTTAAAATCAGCCTAAAAACAAGCGTTCTGCGACGAAAAGCTTAGGATTAAGCTAAATGGATGGAATCTCTTACATCCTTCTATATCGGGAAAAGCTTCAGAGTCTACATGTTAAGGGTAACTAGTGAAATTTAGATTTTTTCTTTTTCTTTTATGAAATACTGGAATTCTACCCTTTTTTTTTCATTGCGAAATTTAAAATGCACAGACTATATATGGGGCGCGCTGTAGATAAGGAAATTAAGTGGGGACATAAACTAGTAAGAATTAGTTAGTAACTATGTAGTTAAGATTTTTCATTTATTCATTTTTTGGGTAAAATAACTAATAGGTAAATACTATTAATAGGTAAAATTTCAAAGTTTCAGATACTTTTTTTTTTCTTGAAATTCAAATATTTTAATTCTGTGAAATTTATAACATCTTTAAATTTAAAATACCACCTATACTACATGTTCTAACAGTTTACTAGTAAACATGGAAAGCAAATTTCTAATGACGCCATTTATTCTGGTCCTGCTATTGATAGGTACCTTTATCATTTGCAGCTGTGTGAATGAAGGTAGCTAATATTATGTTTATCCTGCGACAAGGAGCGGTCCTTGGGAAAGCTGGTTTATTGCAATCAGAGAGTCTCGGTGGCAGGGCGGCTACTTACGCGTCTCCCACCTGCGACTATTCGGAGATGTTTGAGCCCCCCTATACTTATAGCGGTCGACCAAGAATGATAACTGAGACGATGCTAAACGATCTCTGCGACCGTTTACGGTGTAACTCCAGGCTTGTACAAACACGTTATCCATATTACAGTTAGTCCTTCTCTGTATCCCTTTTCTTGGGGGCAGTAACCAATAGCAGCCGTACTAGGCATAGTCTCTGAGGACTTCGAGAACGTTGGTCTGCGGTAAGAAAGCGATAAGTGTCTGCTCTCAGAGATGCTGAAGATGCTTGATTGAGTCGACTAGTTAAATACATACTGGAGCCCCTAGGGGCACCAAAATCTACTTTACCAGTCTGGAAATGTGGTAAGAATTTGAGTCCCAATCTCATAATGTCTCAACCCCTACAAGGATGACTGCAATAGACGAGGAAAATAAATGACGCATAACCAATCAGTTAACTAATAATGGCTATGGCTAGTACCATCCGCCATTTTGCCGTTTGAATTTATCTCAAGTCAGCCCACGCCAGCGGTTGGCTGTGAGGTGGTTTTCTGTAACCTGATGTTAGCAAATTCCGCGAAATACTGCTCTATGCGCTTACTTATTCTTCTTCTTCTTCTCATAGGCCTTCACAATTTCATCACTAATCTTCGAGGCCATACCATAGAATACCGTCATCACGTGCGAGGACACCTGGGTAGGGGGAATAGAGCCATCAACCACGCGCAGGTTGTCGACTCCATAAACCTTAGCAGTTTCATCGACGACACCTCCAAGTTCCTTCTTCATCATGCTGCATGTACCAATACCGTGATAGTTGGCGCGGAAGTTCTGCTTCACATAGAGTGCCCAGTCTTCCAAAGTCGCGTTCTCAGACAACAGCGCCCCCGGCAACGTCTCTTCGCCGTAGTAGCTTCCCATATCTCCGGAGCGAGTCAGATTACGCGCGAGCTTCGACATCGCAGCCTGTCCGTAGAGGTCGAGCTCGTTTTCGAAATAGCGGGGGTTATACTCGAAGCTACGCAGGTAGGGGTCGTTGTCGAGGATCTTGACGTAGCCCCGTGCAAAGGGCAGCAAGTTCCATAGGTCAAAGTGGATATGGTTGTCGGTATCCATGAAAAGTTCCCCATAGGAAACGTTGTTCTTGCCAAGCAGCCAATTCTGGTAATTGACGTATTGGAGGAAGAGAGCAGACTGGTCGTGGAAACCGCCTCCGGCGACGGTATCGGCGGCCCATTTGTGCAGTGTGTCGTTGTCGTTCAGCATCGCCTCGAAATAATGCGAATGCTCCCCGAATACCTCAGCGAAGGTTGCGAAGTACGCTGCTTGGCCCTGCCCATTGCCGTCTGGAGTGGTTCGGGAGACGACGGAGGTTGTGGTTTGATCTTGCAGATTGAGGCCAACAGGGAGGTCGATCTTTTGTGAGATATTGACTTTAGGCTGCTCCAGTACACTGGCAGGGCCAATGCCAGACCATTGCAGAATGAGAGGGGAGATAGCTGATCCAGCAGCAAGGAGAACTTCCTGGTTCGCCGTGACGTTGAACCTCCAGCCGTCCTTGCTGTGGGTGCCGAATTCGACTCCCTTTGCTCTGTACTTCGAGCCATCCTGCTCGAGATTGACTCTTCCCACAAGCTGACCAGTCAGAACAGTAATTCGGGCTTCTAAGTCCTTGTTCCTGAGCACGGGCTCCAGCCACGACCGCTCAGCATCCGTGCGAATCTGCTTTGTGGTCAGGGTGTTGAGGAACATGGACACGCCGTGCGGGCGACCGCAACAGAGGTCTAGTTGGTAGGGTGCACCTGTCGTTTCGTGGGCTGTGTGCATTAGGGCCTTGATCAGTGGCGACCATTTGGTCTTTCGGTCTCGCGCTCCAACCTCTACCTTACCCTTGTCAAGATCAGAGTTATGGCAGCTCGGTTCATAATAGTGAAGATGGCCTGGGGTTACAGTTGAGTCCTTCATTGGATCTCGAGGCTTTTCGATCTCGTCCATGTACTTTTTCAGACCTTTCCAATTCCAGCCATGGTTTCCAAAGACATTTTCCCAGGAATTGACCTGGTCTTCGTGTGGACGAGTCCAAGTTCCGCCGTTGATAAGAGTCGAACCTCCGAGGCCATTGCCCGACCGGACAATCTCGACCCGCTTGTGAATCTGGGGGTTAGTCTCATAGGCATGGTCAACGCTGCTGCCAAATATCTGACCATATGTGTTCAGGTCGTCGATGATGGGACCATATTCAGATCCATAGAATCCGCTCTCAATCACGAGAACATTGAACTTATCCGGGTGGTCAAGGAGCTTAGCAGCGATGGTGAGACCCGTGAGACCTCCTCCGGCAATCACATAGTCGTATGTCTGATTTGCAACTTTCGAAGGGTCACTGATGACACCTGTGGCGGTCGCCGCAATTGTGCTGTGGGTTGTGCTGCTTGGAGGGACTTGAAAAGGGGCTTGAAAGGGCTCGGAAAGTGCTCCGGCCACATGGATCAGCCAAAGTAGGGGAAAGCGCTTCATGGTGACTTGTCAATGTGGACGGTGCTCGAAACGATAAGATATGCCTGTAACGAATGCATTATCTTAGTGATCCCTTGGAGCAGATATAGCCTTCGTTCCACAACAATGGGCGTCTGCTGTCGTTCACAAGATTGCTAAGGTGCATGTATGGAGTGATACCTCGTCTGAAAACAGACTGTAAGGCTTGAGAACTGATCATGATTGCACAATTCTCCAATGCCTACACTGTTGTCGATCAGGAAGCTGTCGTGTCGCTGCGTGTTGTTGGACCATGGAAGAGACCTCCCCTCTGCTTCGTGCAATTCGTCTGAGCTGTAGAAAATCCTTCAACTGACAGCGTGATAGGAAGCAAATTAACAAATTCCCTGAATGTCGCCAGCGTTTCCGCAGATTGACCATGCCCAAGCATGGAACTGTAACCTTGCAGAGACGTCAGGATGGTAGTCTTGAGGTCAAGATGAATCAGGACATATGATTCATGAGTGATAATTGAGGTCATCGGTTTGCAAACGGCATGAATGCTCTGATTAGAAATGGGATGAACATAATTTGGAATTGCTGCAGATGTGCATTCTTCGTTTTCCTGGCGGAGAATTTCTAAGTCAAGGAGTCATTTGTGTAACATGCTCGTTCTGCATTCAACCAGCCTTAACATTCCATGATCCAATACCACACTGACCCTATTTCGAAATGATGTGAGAGGTTCGTGATGCTACGTCCTGTCAACTCATAAATAGACCCTAGAGATGCTTGAGAAGCAATCGTACCTCATCATAACCTACTTCTTTCTTTAAACCTACTGCGATCACTGATCTCATCGTCCCAATGGAGCATAAAGTATGAATATCCTACAGACAAATATCATTCATTACTAACTCTACCTCAAGGAGTCACTAGCAAGGCCCAATCCCACCTCGGCCCAGGGTAACGATCACCCAGCCCCAAGGTGGTAGTCAATGGCTTATAGACTTTCATAGATTTCTGTCCTGATGCTGGGAAGATTCCTGATGCGCCCATCTCAAAGGGCTTTTTTACCATGTCAAATGGTAAGTGTCTAACTTGTCGTCAGCTACCTCAGTAGCATTTGATTGATTGTTTGACCATTTTAGGTTGTCCGTTGGAGGATCCATTGTTGACGGAAAGAGTCGACAAGCTGGACGGCAAACATCGAATGGCCTCCCAGCTGATCCAAGATCTCAATGTTATTGATACCATCTCTCATGTTACCCGTGAGCGGATTCCGGAAAGGTGAGACGCTACTATCGCTCTAGCAGTCCCTCAATGGACAAGACAAGTATCTGACACAGAAACTGTGTTGCAACAGATACGTGCATGCAAAGGGAGTAGGCGCCTTCGGCGTGTTCGAAGTTACGAACAAGGACTTCACGGTAAGCGATTACACTGATGCTAAGTTCCTTAATGCTACTGGCAAAAAGACACGGCTTTTTGCGCGATTTTCGACTGTTGCTGGGGAGAGAGGCTACCCGGACACTGTGCGAGATACCAAGGGCGCGGCCTTTAAGTTTTACACTGAGGAAGGGAACCTTGACTGGCTGTTTCTCAACCCTGTAAGTCCCGTCGGATGCCAAAGGGTTTGCCTTCTAGCTAACATGCAATTCAAGGAAATCTTCTTGATCAGGGACCCTGCCAAGTTCCCTTCTCTTGTCCACGCGACGAAGCGTGATCCCGCCAGCAACCTGCCGGACTCCAACATGGTAAGGCCTTCTATCTGCAGTCTTTTACATATTTGGGTTGACTAACAAGCACCTAGTTTTGGGAGTAAGGGAATCTCTTCGAGTGTATATTGATATTTTGCTAATGTTGGGAAGCTACTTCAACAACCACCCAGAGGGGTATAACGCATTGATGAGAATTTTCAGTGATGAGGGTACTCCAAAGTCGTACTCTCGAATGCAGGCATCTAGTGTACATTGTTATACATTTACCAAAAAGGTTGCTGCAACTTGATCTTCTGTGACATGGCTCGCTCCTTGATACTGACAATGCGCGAAATAATTTAGAAACAAGACCACAGTTGGGAGCACACCCTGGTCAGGATCAAACTAGTTCCTGACCCTGCCATCGATCCTGACAATGACTATTTCGACCTGGGCGCTGCGACCACCATGGCTGGTAAGGACCCAGACTGGCTGGCTCGTGTTTTATATGCCGAAATTACGAAAGCGCGATCGGATCCAGTGAACAACAAGTACCCAGCCTGGAAGGTCATGGCACAAATAGTCAAAGACCCCAGCATGAGCCCTGTGAACATCTTTGATGCCACCAAGATCCTCCCAGAGAATGTGTTTCCATGGAAAGAATTCGGCAAGATAACCTTGACTGAATGTCCTCAGAATTTCTTCACACAAGTAGAACAGGCCGCCTTCAATCCGGCAAATATCGTGCCTGGCTGGGATATCTCTCCTGATCCTCGTACGTCAGAACCTGTTGATTCATACGACGGCGCTAACTTCCAGGTTAGTACTTCAGATTCGCCTGTTCGCCTACGGAGATACACAACGATACCGTCTCGGCGTCAACAACGACCAGCTGCCCACAAACCGGCCATGCTCATATGTCTACAGCCCCACAAGGCGAGATGGAGCGTACAACATGACCAACTACGCCAACGCGCGCAATTACATTCGAAGCGATGATAACAAGGTCGCCCCGGACAACCATAATATAAGTTTCCTCAACTGGTCTGGCAACCTTGAACGCTTTAAGAGTGCTATGGACACCACGGACTACACACAATGCAATGATCACTACATGAGCATGACTCCAAAATTGCGGAAAAACTTCGTGACGAATGTTGTGGCTTCTCTCTCTACGGCCCGTATAATACCGACACAACAGAGATCGCTAGGTGAGTAAACACCCTAGTGCAAATCCGACGGAGCCCATATTACTGCTGCTGACGCCTGTGGGACAGAGATCTTCAAGCTGATTAATAGCGATCTCGCTGATGAGATCAGAAAGGCTTTGACGAAGAGAATTCTCGCTAATAAGACACTGGCCCAGACCACCGTGGGTGTCGAAGCAGGAGCAGAGCAACCTCACGAAGTCAGTTACGTTCCACCTACAGCACCGGATCCTTCAACCGGTGTGGTAGAGGATCTTTTCAAGAAGATGTAATGGGTTTGCATATACCGGACCCTAAGATATTCAAAGATCTTCATGATCCTGTTCGATATTTTACAATCTCTAGGGCCTTCGACCTATCTAGTCGAAATCTACATCCATATTATCAGTCACAGCTGCGACAGGTCAGATTATCCCTACAGATATATCAGACTAACAACACCTCCATACAGCAGAACTTGATTAGATGGCATAATATTATTCGCTGTATTGTTTTTAATTGGCAGGGGAGCCTGCAGATATGAGCACTGGTAGTATTGGGGGGAACGGATGAAGGCATATAAAAGGGGACCAGAATGTATTTAAACCCCATAAGTTAGGCAGTTAATAGAATTAAGCATGCTTTTATAAATACGCAGCAGTACAATAGTAAGGGAATTAAGCTCTGTAGACCCCGCCTCGCTATCGCATCTCGCCGACCTCACCCCTCCGTCAACAGAGCGATGCTGGCCAACCCCACGCAAATCAAGCACAAACCGCCAGGTAGGACACCTCTGCTCCATGACATTTGCTGTCCGCCCAAGTCATTGCGTCGATTTCAAAAGCAGAGACCCTTGGATTGACTTTGAGGGACAGCCGTATCTTATCTGGTTCAAAATCGAATTTGGAAATAGCAGCATACACCGTTCTGAGCTGCCACTCGCCCAGTTTTTTCTCTTTGATTTGATGACGCTTTGTATCCCCATACTGCTGTTCGTTCTCTCTGAAATTTTGGAACGTAAGGACTCCGGAGTGGATGCCGGGTGGGTCGGTTTCATAGGCAATCCACGACGCCTCGGCGCTCACGAGGCGGGCATCATCCCAACTATCAATATGCAGATCGAATCCGTTCCTGTCCGAATTCCCTGCATACGCATGAACGTTGAGACGCCCTCCCTTGTCGAACTGGAAGGCCTTGAGCCATACAACCAGGCCTGGTGTCGTCCGAAAGGCTCTTTCGAAGTTGATGGGGGCTGTATACTCCTTGCCATCGGGATACGTTTTATCTTTCTGCCTGGTCGCGTATGTGCCAGATTGGAACGTGAAATCATGGCGTTCGCTCACGAGGCAAGTGGCGGCGGCTGAGTACTGGGTGGTGCCGGATATCGAATCCAGATGGAGTTTGAAGCTGTCCCGTTGGAAGTCGTCCGCATAGGCCTGGAGATGCATGTTCTTTTCACGCTCCAGATCGAAATGTGTGATCCCTACGGTGAAATTTGGTTCATTTTCGCGTGTACTGTTGAGCTGGATTTCCATGACATTTTGCCCCTTCGGCTGGTACCATAGCCTACTGTCTTGGGTGCTATACTGGCCACTTTCGGTTGTCGGCAAGATAGAACGGTAGATCCTCCGGATCAGCATCTTGTCTGCCTCGGAAAGACTGTCTGGCCAGTCGACGCAATAGCCCTTCTTCGCCCAGCCGGGAAGGATCTGGTAGACCATGATCGACCTTTCGTCGAACTCAGTGGTTTGGAAAGAAGAGCTGGAGTTGTATTGTCGGGTGATATTGGCCCGAATCCATTTCTGAAGCGACTCCCTGTCCTGGGAACATCCACTATTCTCCTCGTACCAAGAGACGACCTTTTCTTCGTCCCAGTCAATGCTCGCTACTGGACTGCAGTGTTCATGGACGCAACCCAATGCATGACCCAGTTCATGAAGGGCCGTTCTCTTGAACTCCCGGTCGCTAAGCCCGGAACCCAGAATCATAGTCGGTCTGTCTAACGGCGTTTCCTTCTGTTTGTGCTTTCCAACCAGCGAGCTGCCACCCTTCAATTTCGTGTCAAACAGGATGCGAATATCTGCCTCCGAGGAGTCGTCAAAGACGAACCGAATGTTCGCGTACTTCTCCCAGATCTTCGCCGCGTCTTTCACCATCTGCTGGCAGCGGTCGTCGTGATTGAGAAAGCGAACGTGCAACATGCCAACATCCCAGAACCATTCCATATTGACAGCCAACGACAGTTCCCCTGAGCCCGAGTTGCTCAGTCTTAGATTACTGGAAGGCATCTCGAGTGAATGAGTAGAAGGCATCGGCATACACGCCGCCGTTGCGACTTCTGAAGCCATGGTGGATTCTCGACAGCTGCTTGAACGTGAAAGTCCCCAAATGAAGCCCAATGAACGCATTAAATACCTTGAGTACAATGCTAAAAATCAGCTAGATTCGGAGAACGCGCCAGCTCCGAAGTCGAGCTGCCCGGCTTTGCAACAGTCACCAGCCGTTTTCTCTCTGTTCTCTGTTCTCTTTTCTTTCTTTTTTCTTTTTGTTTTCGCTTCTTTTGTTCATCACTTCTGGTTGACCATATTTGGTATAGAAATCAGGGCAATCTCTCTATTGTTATGCAGTGATACCTGAACAACAAAGCCTTAGCAACGCGCAGGCTATGTTGCTTGGTTGCTTACATGGGATCTACAAGCTGTCTTGGGCTTGCTAATAAGAAGCTTGAATTCCTGATTCTAGCTACGTGACCGGAGAGGCTAGTTATAACTAGTTATCTACTAGATGACTCAACTAGCTGGCCAAATAAGCAGAGATCTGCTACTAGGAGCCTAGGAGCTCCGAAAGGCAGTTTATTATCTCTTGGAGCCTGTGGAAGATGCTTGATTGTGGGGGAATTGAGCTCAAGAGGTTCTCTATACGCAAAACTAGCCCAAAGCGGAAGGTGAGGGAGATCGCCTACTAAGTATCGGATCGCCAGTGCCGAAAGAATAGGTTCTTCACCATCCATACTATCTATATCAGTATGCAGTGATACCCGAGCAACGCGCAGGCTGTGTTGCTTCGTTGCTTACGTGGAATCTACAGGTTGTTCATTATCCATGATAGTAACAAGGGAAACTCGAAAGGGAATTCATCTCCGAAGTATTGATTTCTTGCTATGCTGCAGGATACGTAGCCCCCCTCCCCCTTTTTTTTTTTCAGAGATATATGGATAGAGATATACGGATGGCCTTGATCTATGAGAAAAGATTTCTCTTGCTTCCGGTAAAATATGTATACTTATACATCAATCTATCGAGTAAGTCTCATATATATACATGTGTCCTGTTATCCTTTCGTTCTAATCCTATTCAATGATTCTGATTTATCTGGTTTGTATGAAATGGTTATCTGTATTGCCATACCACATAACTGCCCCTCATCTACACACCACTTTACTAGCCTTGCATAAGTACTATGCAGACAATTAATCTATAATCTTACCACAGCTGACTAGGATAGTGAGTTATGATTCCATTATATTTTGGAATGTAATAGAATCATCATCTCTTTACAAGTAAAATCAACATTCCTTGTAATCCTGTATACTTAATGCATATATAGTAGCTTCATCTCCCTTCATTTCTCTCTTTCCTTCTCTCCCTTGAGCAAACCAACAGATATCAAGATTGTATATTGATACTGTTCATTTCTCATCAATATGGGTTTCCAGCCACTAGTCTTCACCTCCGAACAGAAAGTCATAACCACAGGCGAGTGGTACTCCGATTTGAGCCAAAATGCATCCAAGTATGCTCGCTGCTTCGTCCGACGAATCACACACGTTAAGAACCTGAACTCCGCACTGGCTCATGAGTATCTGCAAATCATCTTGGAAGATACTGGTTCCAGTTCAGAGGGCCGCACTCGTGTGCTGGCGGAGCGTCAGCAAAAGCAGGACCAGGTCATTATCGGTCGATGGTCATACGGCACTAGCCCCTTGAGTCCATCTTCTTCGAGCCATCTTTCGGGAACCTCGGCTGGAAGCTCGTTCGGAAGTTCTTCTTCGTCTTCGTCATCGTCTGGTCGCATTCTTCCTCTCCTTCCTCTCCCTCTGTTGTCGCTGACCTTTGACGACGACAATCTAAATGTCGTCAGCTTAGCCAATTTGCTGAAAGAAGTCACTGATAGGCTACGTGGCTACGACTTGCGGACCAGGAACTGTTACGTATTTGCCAAGACGGTATATGAAAGCGCACATTACGGGTATCACGGCCTAGAGAAAAGATGGAAATTTAGCTCCCTACGCGGAAGTCTCGTGCTTCTGAAGCTGAAGAGGGCATTTGGTACCCCAGACGTAGGTGGAATCTTGCTTTGTATCTCCGTATATTAATAGTCAGCTAAGTTGATCTGGTGAAAAGAAAGCAGCGGATAGCTTCGAGGCACAAAATACGAAGGACTTCCAATTTCTCCCCAGCCACGAATTCGGAGAAGTGCTCGACGACTTCTACACCTCTGCCGGTGAGCTTCTTCACCAAGATGGTGTCGAGCTGACCGATCAAGAGAAGGAGGAACTCATCAAGCTCTGCAAATTGAATGATCTTGCAAAGAATGCGACTAAGAATGCTCTTGAAAACGCGGATATCAATGAGGTATGTCTCAACTTACAGAATTCCATGGATGGAACTGATGAACTTGGACAGTTCGAAGAATTAATCCAAGATGCGGTCGACAAGGTCGGTGCGGAGCCTCACAAAGACTCTTATCTCGGCGTATTCCAACGTTATGCCAGTAGCCTCCCGGTATGTTCGTCAATATGGGCTCATCATATGTGTACTAATGGAATGCATTTTAAAGACTAGTAGTACCCCGGACGAGATTCCTGTCATAGCCCCTCCAGGTATCACGGTTCACAAAGTTCCCGACGAACTTGAACAGAAAGCGGACGAGGCAGTGAAGGTCCTTGTGGGTCATGTTTTGGAGGGACTTGAAAGAGACATGCCTGCGGAGTGAGAAGAACATGATGCCTCGAATCTTACCTTGGGAGGATTTGATAGGTATGATGTTGAGGACCCCATTTGAGAACTACTTCATACCCCTGTAGAGCATAGTGAGATGCTTTGAAAGATAGTTTGGATGGCTTGGAGCTTCAAGCTCGATCCTAGAGAATCAAGCATTCTATCAACACCCAAGAGCCTACAGTGCAGATATGTTGCGCGCTCACTATATACCCCTCATTCTAGTGCCGATAACTCCTCTATCATAGGACTTGGAAACAGCAAATCAGCGAATCAATGTCCTGATAATTTGGCTCTCTACTCGATTCATTTCCACGACGACCTCCTGTAGTATTATCTGTGGTGCCTCCTACAGCACCAGATCCTTCGTAAATGATCTTTCCAAGAAGATGTAATGGGTTCGCATAAGCTGTGACCTGAGATAGCCAAAGATCTTCATCTAGGGCCTTTAACCCATCTAGTCAAAATCTACATCCATATTGATTCAATAACAGCTGCGATAGGTTAGTTTATCCCCACATATATATCAGACTAACAACGCTACCATGCAGCCGAACCTGATTAGGTGGCATTATGTTATTCGCTATATTTATTTCAATTGGCAGGGGAGCCTGCAGGTACGAGCACTAGTTGTATTAGGGGGACGGATAAAGGCACGTGGAATTAAGCCCTCCTTTATAAATACGTAGCAGTACGATAGTAAGGGAATTGAGCTCTGTAGAACAGCTTTTAAATCAATTAGTGTTGGCATTGAGTTGAGTTTAACTCTCGGCACCGAGTGTTTAGGTCCAGCAAGTAGTTCTAGGCTTCTGATCTAAGGCGACACCGAGGCACACCTCGACGAGGCCGATAACGGCAATCTGAATCATAAAACCCTAGGAACTCTGGAGAAGACATATTGTGAATTATATGCTGCTTAATAGGATGCTAGGTGTCCATGTCATCTTCCGAACTATGGTCAGCAATGGATTATCCCGCTTTACTTGCTCTATTTGGCCCGTAAGGCATGTCAGCATACGTACCCTTGCTTGGTCAAAGTCCACACTTTGCCTTTTATAAAAGTGTATATTCTGTATGGTCGGTCCTACGACGGAGAAGACCACACGACCAACAAACAAGCTACCACGGCCTTTGATTGATGAAGTTTACATGGTGGAGAAGGAGGTTTTCGATTCCAAAAAACCAGGAATTCTTTAGCCCTTCGGGAGTAAGTTCGATCAAAATGTTTGCAGGTGATATTTGCTACATAGTCTACTAGCAGTCTAATTATCAGTGGCGGTGTCGGATATTTTGCTCTATGAACTCTAGCATCATGCTAGGTTTACTTTCTCTCTAGTTAATATTAAGATCTCTACGTTATACTTCTAGTGACCCTACTAAGTCTGTGCTGAACAAGAGCTATAATATCTTATTATTAATTTCGAAAGACTAATGCGTCTTGTTATAAATTCAGCTCCATCGAGTAAGGCTTTTTTAGCTTAGCTATTGTTCGAAAAGTGTCGTTAGAAACCTAGATTATAGATAACTTTAGAAAACAGATTTGATAGTGACTGTTCAAGTAGCTCTTTGCTTCTCGATTAGATCTCTTGAAACCTTGCTTTAATTGAGTTGATCATCCACGTAGTCTCTTAGGAAGAGCTATAAGCCAATTTCTTGCTTTGAAAGCCTTTTATAAATGGTCGATAAATACTCTTTCCTTCGAGGTAAATAGGGGCAAATGCCTCGACCATAGAAGTAATGATGACTGAGGGTAACGATCAGGCTACAAAGGGGGCAGTTTGAGGCTTACGAAGTAGAAGCGATGCTATATAAACCTGCATCAAAAGAGCCTGTCTGGTTTATCTAGGTGTATAGTCTTCTGAGAGTAGAAACAGAGAGCCATAAGTTTGTTCAAGTACTACATAGTCGCGATATATTCAAAGGAGGCTAATCCAGACTGATTTTATAGTGGCAGATTAGGAGCAGGGTGAAACGGCAATGTATGCTGGCGCCACCTGGAAGTTTTGTCAATGGTAATCGGTCTACCCTCAATTAAAACCACTCTCTCCAAGGTATGTAACTTATCATAGCAGCCTAACTGCCCAGCAACACACTCCATGCATACATGCAATGGACTTTCGTACTCGCAGTTTTGACAAATTGAACAGCGGGAAAAACACTCCATCTCAGAGAGAGGGCGTTCACAAGTATCGCAGATCCAGTAATTATCAACAGGTGTACCTAAATTGTGCTCTTCAGGACAGGAACTCCCGTTTTTCTTTCCGTTTAGAAGCCAAATCAATTCGTGAAACTTGAAATCATGGGCCACGGACAGGGGGGAACGTCCAGCACATGTCGTGCTTTGCGGATCCGCATTTCCTTTTTCAAGAAGAGTTTTAACAACAGGAACATTCCGTGTCACTGCTGCGAGGAACAACGGAGTGCGTCCAAGATAATCTGCAGATTTCGCACTAACACCGTAATCAAGCAAAATATCCACGATGTCGGGTCGTCCTTTTTCTGCTGCCAATATCAACCCATTTCGACCGATCTTATCGACGGAATTTGGATCTATCCCCTCTTCAAGGAGAACACGAACGACATCAATATGCTTGTTTGAGGCCGCTTCAAGGACTAAGCACCCTTTATTAGAGGCTTCTGACTCCGAATGGAGACCCTTTCTGAGTAAAAATTTGAGCAAGTCATGATGACCTTTTCGGGCGGCTTGCAAGAGAAGAGAGCCACGATCTTGAATATCCATCCTCGCTCCATGTTGCAACAAGAGCTCGACCACTGTTGCATGGCCATGATCGATTGCACACTGCAATGGTGATCCGACATCCAGGTCCGCTTTCTTGTCCAGAAGGGCTCTAACGACCGCCTCGTGACCCTCCTGCGCAGCAAACCGCAATGGAGTGACATTTCCACCCGCACGCTGCTCCCAATGCTGCCCCCTCCTTCTATTTCTTCGGGGAAAGTCAATAGAACGCTTTGTGGGCCGCGTATTGGCGTCCATGCCTGCATCCAGCAGGCTTTGCACCACATCAATATGACCAAAAAATACTGCACAGAACAAGACAGATTGTCCATATTCTTCAATTAGCCAATTTTCCCGAATTCCCTTTCGCATGATGAGAGAAACAAGCGGCGTATCGCGGAACTGCATTGCCAAGATAAGGCTATCATGACAGAGACCATTATCGATACCGCGATCTAAGAGCGCCTCGACGATGCTGTAGTTTCCATTGCCTACAGCAGTGGATAAGACACTCCCAGGGATACATTGTGCCAGAGACAATACATCAAACTGTGACCCAACGGTGATAGACGAGTTTGGATCGGCCCCCATTTGCAGAAGGAGTTTAACAGTTCTTTCGAATCCTCGTCTGACAGCCAAGAATAAAGGGGAATTCAGACGCCCGGCATTCAGACTTGGTCTAATTTTGACGGGTTTATGAGGGTCTGCACCTTTTGACAATAGAAAGCAAGCGATGGTATCATTATTGTCGATAAAAGCCCATGAAAGCGGAGCGTAGCCTGAACCATCTACCGTATTTAGCTGAATACCTTCCTTCAGTAAAAATTCGATCACAGCAGCTTGGCTGTTTCTGACAGCCAAATTTAAAGATGTTGTTCCAAACTCATCTTCGCAGACGTAACTGATGCCTTTTCCCGCTAGAAATTCAATCACCTCCATGTGACCATATTTAGCCGCCCATAGAAATAATTTCCTGCTCTTGCTCTGCGTTAGATCGTATTGTGGCGAGGATATGGTGCGGAGAACGGCTCCCAGCTCCCTAGTAAGTATCTCGGAATGCTCTTGGGTCTCTCTAGTAAGCCGCAGGACTGCCTCCAGTCGATTCTCTGTAGCAATCAAGAGAGCACTACGGCCAACCTCATCGCGGCTGTGGAATAGAGTAGGGTCTTTCTCGAGTAGAAGCTCAACGACTCTCTCGTTCCCATGCTCGAGGGCATGAAAAAGTGGTGTCTGGCCGAAGTTATCTCTGGATCCGATATTTGCGCCTCTCTCAAGCAGGAGCGTGACCACGTTTGTGGTTCCTCGTTTTGCTGCCTTTGACAATGCTGTTTGGTTATTCCAATCTTGGACATCAACACCAGCTCCCTTCTCGATTAGGAGTGCAGCGACTTCCTCGTGTTTGTTTATCACAGCATATGATAGGGGAGTATCTCCACTTTGTGGGTCTCTCGTATTGATATCAGCACCCTCTTCTAGAAGCATTTCGACAAACAAGGTATGACCTTTCCTAGCCGCCCATGATAATGCATCATCACGAGTCGTAGTAGCTTCAGGTTGGGCCCCATATCTCACCAGAGATCTTAGCATCCTTCTGTCCTTGACAAGAATGGCATATCCAAGAATGTCTGAATGACGCAGACGATTATTTGGGTTGGGATCTGCTCCATATCTGAGTAACAGCTCAACCAACTGCGCATCTTTTGATTGGACAGCAGTTGATAATGGTGACTCCTCAGTAAATGAATTAGGATTCGCCCCCTTTTCCAGCAAAAGCTCAACGACAGCTTGTTGGGACGAGCGCGTTGCCCATCCCAGCGGCGTACGACCAAAACACAGCAACCCATCTTTCGGTGCATCCATTCGATCTATATTTGCACCCGCGGCGAGGAGATCTCGGACTATATCTAGATGGCCCTCCCCGGCAGCCCACGAAAGTGGCGTTCGACCGTTGGCATCGGGTTCGTCTGGATCAACATTTTTTTCCAGTAATAGCTCCACGACTTCTCTCTTTCCGTTTTGGGCAGCGAGAGAAAGAGGTGTCCGCGCGACGTGATATATCGCACTTCCGGTGGTCTTAGTATCAGGTCGAGCACCTGCTTCAAGTAACAGACGGACAACAGCCTGTTGGCCGTTGGCAGCTGCCCAGGCCAAGGGTGTCCTACCATTCCATTTATCCTTTCTTTCGATATCTGCTTTTGCATCTAACAGCATCTTAGCGGCTTTGACGTGGCCATTTTCCGCTGCATATGAGAGAGGGCTGCGGTCATTCCTGTCACCAAGTTCGGGATCTACACCCAGTTCGAGGGCGAGGCCGAGGAGAGCCTCATGACCCATGCTTGCTGAAATGGAGACCAAAGTTGCTCCAAAATCACTCATATCGCCAGGACACGCCCCGTGGCGGAGCAAAAGGCGTACCAAGTCTTCGTTGCCACTACTAATGGCCGTTATAATCGGAGTGTCGAAGAAATCTGAGTGGACATTAACATCATGGTGACTTTTTAGTAGGTACTCTGTTTCGTAGAGAAGGCCCAACTCGACCGTCAGCTGGAGCGCTGTGGTATCTTTGGGGATTTTCCAAAACTCGATCCCGTAGGTATGATCGGACCAAATCAGAGATTGCGCACATGCTGCTCGCTTTTTATCATTTTCCAGTAATTGAAAAACAAGCTCGTGATCAAGGCGTTGCCTTTGTGCATGGAAACCCCAGTTCGATGCGGCATAATTGTAGAGAGGATATCGACGACACCTCTCTTCATAATCTTCCAATGTCTCGCAACATCCAGATTCAAACGAGTCATAGCAGAGATAGGTCACACATATCCTACCTATATTACCCTGGGCATGGGGAAACCAGGAAGACCATTCTCTTTCAAAGTATTCTTTTGCCGTGTAATGAACCAGCGCAATTATATGGCTTTCTTCGCTATAGGTCACTAAGCCAGCGCAGACAGAGATCATGTCTTCAATGTCTGGAAGATTCTCTTCATCAAAAAAGCTCTGATCAGTCTCCACAGCAAGAGCATGTTGAAGCTCTGTCAAAGTGAGGGAGCGCCGGGCACAAGTAAGCCACGATAACAATCTCTTAGCAAGACTTGCCTGTCCAGCAATTTGATGCTCAATTCGCTCCATAACCTTTTGGTATGCATTATCATATGCTCCTGACCCAGATTGGAGTCTGCTGAGAGCAGATTTGATCGATTTGACAGAGGGTTCACCTTTCAGGGAATTCAAGTAGAGCTTTGCGAGGAGGAACCTAGGTATAAAGTAAGCCAAATTTTCCGCCGCAAGGTAGGCTTAATCTTCATAGGGCAATCCTACATTCCATCAGAGGTCTTGGTAATGGATGAAACAACAAGCTTAGAAAGTGCTGGGTTTTTTCGCACACAGTTGAACTCATGTATACGCCCCTCTGTATACAACGCCACATCTGCATCGCTAGCTCGGACCTCCACGGAAGGGAAATGTCCGAACCTCGCCGTTATATCTGGAATGAACCTTGAAGTTGCGAGGAGATTGACATTGCAGTTTTTCTGAAGTTTGAGTAGATGAGATATAAATGTACTCCGTGTTCCATCCGAGTCTGGGCATTCATCTAATGCGTCGATGACAAGATAAACCCGAGAGTAGTAATTTGCGACTGAAATGAGTAGCTCGGTCAGCTCATTCCTCTGCAGTGTTGATCCAGTGGCTTGATGAGACTTGTATAACATGTTCAAATCATCTGGGAGGGTTTCCATTGGCTGGACAAGCTGTTTCAAAATCGCTCCAAGTATGTTGTTCAGCTTCTGCTTAGATTGTTCTCGATAGTCACAGAAGATATACGCAACAACGACTTGTTGATTCTTGGCAAAGATCTCTTGAAGATGGTTGATGACGATAGACACCAATGTAGTTTTTCCAGCTCCAGGAATGCCAGGACAATAGAGTATTCCTTTCTTCTTTACCCAATCACCAAATTCGGGTACGTCTAGTAGCCACTGTCCAGTTCCTTCACATCTTTGAGACAGAATGTCAGCTTGGGAGGTTGTGTAATTGGTTGATGAAATCCATTCGACAATTTTGTGTCGTTCCTCGTCATCGCTTCTTCCAACTATCCTCTTTATCCCAGGATCGTCAACAGGTACTAGACTTAGCTTCTATAATTAGTCAGTGTATCGGTGCAGGAATTGGGAATGTATTATGCTCACTACCTTACCTTGTCTATCGGCATGTGAAAAAAGAGCTGCCTCGCGTAGGCAGCCGCGGCAGCTGAAGCAAAGCCATGCCACTCGTCATTCTTATGCGAGTCGCAGTAGTCTGAGATGCCGCGGATCACAAGACATGGAAAATCACTTAATGCGCCAGCACCTTCCATTTCAAAGCATAGAACTCCACTTTCTTGGCCTAGAAGATCTCGCTTCACGGCATCCTTGAGTACGACCTCCCCAGAAGCGATCGTGCCTCGATGAACGGTAATCCACTTATCTGCCGCATATATCTCGTCTTCATCCCGAAAAATCTGTTGGGATAGGTCACATTGACCCGCCTCGCATGATGTTCGAGGACGAAGATGTTTGTATTCGGCCGGAAAAAGGTAGTCTTTGTTGTTGCCGGGGAATTTATAGCAGCGCAGCCCAGGGAGGCTGGTGTCAATACGTTGGATGTTCTGTAGCAATGGGTCTTCTCTTGAACGAGCACGCTGGGCGCCTAGGGAATCTGCAGCCAGAAGGAGAACTGGCGGTGGCAGAGCTAAAGCGCCAGTTCGCACAAATATACCATCTTCCGCCTTTCCACGGTCATATTGGATAGCACCAGATGACTGCCCTGTTGGCTTACTGACCACCACATGGCCAAGTCGAATCATCCCATGTTCTGTCACAACGGGGACGCCATCTCCAATGCCAACCAGCAGGCCAAATCGGATATTGGGAAATGTCATTCGCATCTGTGCAACGACGGTTGCGGCTGTAGGATTTCCAGCCTGCCACATCCCGGCAATAACGACATTATGGCCTGAAATACTACCCAAATGATAGACGTTGTGGTCCGCAGGTTGCTGCGGCAGCTTTGCATGCTCCTCATCCAACATCTCGAGAGCTGCAATAAGCTCTATCTGTAGTGGACAGATCCATCCCACTGTGTAGTCGGTATGGGTAAATGCCTTCAGTGCTGATGATCGCAGCAAATCCTGGCCTGGCTCGTACTTGGGTCGCTTAGCCTCTCTTTCGTTGAAACCTCCTCCGGTGTCACGCATGCTGCCTCAGTCTCTGTATTGTATTCAAAGACAAAATCGGGCGAGAAGGATTAGCAGGCAATATTAAAGACTTTAAGGAGCTGAAGTGGCAAAGGAAGTGAGCCTCATCTGAGGGGGCCCGAATAAGCAATAATTAGCTTCAGCCCTGGAGGTAAGAGCTAGTTAGGTCAATCATTGGTGAATAATAACCTAGTATGGTAACTTATATCCTGCCCGACCCCGGGTCGGGCGCCAATCGCCCGCCAAAATCGCCCAAAATTACGGCCGCGAATTAATACCCTATAACATAGGATGGAATAAGGTCAGGAATTAATTTATGGAGTATATTATAAACTTATTTTATTCTTTATATTGCTCTACTAATGTAATGGGCTAAGCCTAATATATAGCTTTGGATACCTTTAGCCAACCCCCTAATAACGCGAAATTAGACTAGTGAAACTAAGTAATTAGTTAGGTAGGTCGAGTGCTGGCAACTTCCCACCTGTTACTTCTCGCCTCCTTAGCTCCAATCATGCCTCGGAGCCGAGTTGAGCTTGGACTTAACTCAATGCCAACATTAAAACTAATTAATTCAGTAGATCCGGCAGTGATAATAGAGATAAGATGTGCACAGTCTAGCTTCATATCCAACTCCGGCACTATATACTACCTAATCCCTTAAATATCCGCGAATAATAGTTAGCTAGTGTTGGCATTGAGTTGAGTTCAACTTTCGGCCCCAAGTTGGACGCCTGAAAGTAGGTACATACAACTCAGTCAACTCAATGCCAAGACTAGTCCCATGTAATTACTCCATACTCCATAGTCCATACTAGAGTAGGAGCTAAGCCTCCACTGGTTTCTTGGTGTCGTTCAGTGACTAGATCTTCTCGCTAACGTCCTAACAGTATCGTGATTGGCCAAATCGGATGTTTTTGACGTATCATGTGAGAAAGTAGGTAGTGTAGCTGGACGCCTTGTGGTATACTTCGTATTAGATGGAATCTTATTGGGCATCTCGCATATAAATAGACAGGCGCAGGATGCTTTGGGGGTTTCAAGCGACATAAATATTGACTTAGACAGCTATATCTCAATAGAATTGGGCTACTTCATCGGAATTCTCTACTTCCTTTCTGCGTTCTAATCCATCCATATTTTCCGTCAATTCAATATGAAAAGAAGTTTGCTATTCTCATACGTCCTTGCCACTGCGGAGGCAGTTCAATACTGCCCCCTTCTTGGACCTGTATTCCCACCCGCTGTCAATCCAGTCACATCAGAAGCATTCAACATCGCATCTCGGAATATAACTCAGACACTTGATGAGCTCGTCCAGGCGGCGGCGAATTCGTCCGCCTCTTCTATCCTTGACGATACCAACTCTTTCACCATTCAAATATATTCGGCTTCCAAAACCAACCCGCTATTTGAATATTATCACACTGCACCATTAACGAGTAACGCTTCAAGTGGTGTACATACCGTTGACGAGGATACTGTATTTCGAATTGGAAGTGGATCAAAGCTCTGGACGCTTCTCTTGTTCCTAATCGCTGATGGTGAAAAACACTTCAACAATCCGATCACCGAATATATCCCCGAACTGCGAAAGGCTGCCCGCAACACAGCTGGAAATACCACTGAAAGGAATGTCCTAGTTGATTTCACAAGATGGGAAGATATAACTGTACTTGAGCTAGCATCTCATCTGGCTGGTCTGGGCAGAGACTGTAAGTTCATTCCTATACGTATACGGATGTCTCCAGTAGCCCTCTTCTACAATAAATATCATGAATAGTTCTAACACGAAGATCAAGACGGATTCCTGGACTTGTCTCTTACCGCCCCTTCCTTGACGAAATATGGGTTTCCCCAACTTCCAAAATCTGAAATACCTCCTTGTGGCTCCATCGCGCCGTGCAACAGGTCTCGTACGTACAAATGAATCATCTGGATTCGTCTCATGAAGCTGCTAGCCTTGGCCAGAGTTCTTTGAAGGGATAACGAAGACACATCCTATGGCTCCAACATCGTTCACACCGATCTATTCCAATGCTGCCATTCAGATTCTTTCGTATGTGTTGGAAGCTATATCAGGGCATACATACGGGTCGTTGCTATCTAAACACATTCTCGAGCCTCTCAACATGACCAGATCATACATCTCCACACCACCTGATCAGTACGGAGTTATTCCAGGCGATGCGACGTCAAGTGGATGGAATATACCTGCAGGTGATGAAACTCCGTAAGTGGGAATCTCTCTATACAAACTCTCTTATTTGTCTGACTAGAAGTATCGTTGGATCTTCAACATAGAGCCGGAGGTCTGTATTCCTCAACGAAAGATATGACTACGCTCGGCCGAGCCATACTGAATAACACACTGATCTCTCCGGCCCTGACTCGGCGATGGATGAGACCAGTCACCCACACAGGCTCGATCGACTCCTCCGTGGGTGCACCGTGGGAAATATACAGCTTTCAAGGAAACGGGCGCGTGATTGACCTGTACACGAAAGCTGGAGACTTTGGAAGCTATTCATCATCGACAGCCCTGTCACCAGACCACGGGGTAGGGTTCACGATCCTCGCTGCAGGCGATGACACAACAAGTCTTGTTGCTGTGCTCTCCAATCTCATCTCCGCACAACTACTCCCTGCTCTTGAGCAGGCAGCCAAAGTTGAAGCGAACACAACTTATGCTGGTACCTACGAGTCTGTTACGGCGACAAGCAATTCCTCCATCTCGATCTCCATAGATGACGGTCCCGGTTTGAGAGTTGATAAATGGATCAGCAACTCCGTGGACATGTTCGATGTCGTATCATCGTCTGCTCTCTCGGGTATCTCCAATCCAGTCATCCACCTTAACCCTACAGGGCTGCGCACCCCATCTCAAGTTTCATTCAGAGCTATCTTCGTGTCACCGTCGGATGCAGGTTCTGGAACAGGTCCCTTCACCAAATCTTGTTCAACCTGGGAGCTAGTAGACCAGTCTAACTATGGAAATGTGGGACTTGACGAGTTTCTCTTCGAGCTGGATCCGACGACGGGTGAAGTAAAGAGTATCTCACCGCGGGCGTTAAGAGAAACTCTTCCTAAGACGTCCTAGTTGAGATTATATGGATATAAGTGTACTATGTGCAATGAATGGCCATTTCCGATCCAATTATGAATAGGACTGCGAACTATAAAGAGAGCAGACCTTCTAATGGAGGTCTACTTGTTCTATTTTCGTTGATTCGGGACCTATGCTATTCAATTACTAGCATCACTTTTTTCTACATCCATTTTTTGCCCGGCCGTTGAATCACTCGGGTTCACTCGATCCTTGGAGTCGACACGTATCCCCTCTCCTAAAGCCCTTAATAACGGGCCGGATGCAGAAAATGGATTAGGGCATAGATATACCGTCCAGATGCTGAAGGACTGTTATCTTTTTTTTTAATGCCCACGAAAGTCTCCATAAGACCGGAATCGGCTTGGCAAAGGAGCGAGATCAATTTGAGCAAATTCGAGCCTGGGCAACATTTTCTGGAATCCCGGGGTAGAAACGCCAAGAACGGCCGCGTAAATGAAAGAGGATAGATAGTGGACACTTTCGCTGAAGCGGTTAGGAACAGGACCAGGTTACCATGGAAAAGAGTAGGAGAAATTGCTGGATGGATGCAAAAAAAAAACTTCAATATCGCCCGATCGAGGATAGATAGCCGTCGCGTGCGCGTCTTGCACTAAACTAAGGTCGGTTACGGACGTTAGGGTTTCACAGCCGCCTTGCCGAATGCTTTGGAGGCTGCGTAAGTCTTTTTCTTAAGAAGCTAACGACAGCTGGACTAGTGAGGAACCTGGTAGATAGCCTAGAGTCCTAGACTAATTGTGTTTCCTATAATTAGGGTGCTTGCAGCGCATCGGCCAACTTCCGACTGAGATTTGTACCCCTCGAAACCGGGGCATGTCGCAGACAAAAGACTCTCTCTGGTTAACTCGATTGATCATCTTTCTTTTTGTTCATACTCATCTAGAACTGCATACAGCATTCATCAGCCATGCTTTCGGCACACGATAGACCACCAAAATATGAACGTCTCGATTCACCATCGGATGAAACTCTAGAGGATGGACTTCGTGCGCCACGAATGTATCCCCTACGAGAACCCAGTACTCGGAAGATTGCAGGCTGGACGATTTTTGCTGCGATTCTGGGCTTTGTTGCGGGAGTCCTGTCGATCCGCATCCACGCCATGATCATAAATTGCCATGCTTTCAATCACCTTGCACCCCGCATCCCACTGCAGAACATCCCAGGAGAATTCACTTATCCCACTCCCTTTTCGGAGGAGCCACCGCAGGGCGAGGGCGCAGGACAGATAGCAGAACCAATTTGGGACTCTTTGGTTCCCAGTAAGTCTTGAACTGATCCTAAGCAGTCTCCCTCTCTTCTACGCTTCGATCGCTAACATATACCCACTGCAACCCAGACGGACTGGGCTATTTCAAAGATGAAAGTCTTGCCCCCCAAGTCTCCATCCCTACCGTCTTCCATCAACTACACTGTCTGTATGTCATACGACGAGCCTACTATTCACAGTCCGACGACATTCAACCATTTGACCTCGGCAAAAACCGTGCGGCTCATTTATCACATTGTTTCGACTATCTCCAGCAAAGTATCACTTGTGCTGCGGACACGACTATAGAACCGGCCGAGGGTAAAATGAACGCCCACCTTGGAAGCGGCGTTACTCGACAGTGTCGCAATTTCGAACAATTGAAAGACTTTGTCGCGGAACGGCGCGCGTTCAATGCCACCGGCTTCCTCGCGCGCGAGTATGTTTATAATGTTGATTGATTGATGGAGCCCGATATTCCGGACTATTTATATTCTCGACTTCCATGTATATTTGACTCATATCTTGTTCGGTTCAGATAATGCAGAACTTCTTTTTATCTCCTTAAGAGACTCTTCTCTCTTGCTACGCTTTATGAGAGGAACGTATTTAATACGTTAGCTGTCCTCCGCCCTGTCGATCCGCAGACTTCCGGTATTCACATGGTCGTCAATATCATCGCTTAGGGTGCAGCCTCGTTCCTACCATAATGGTATCATATCGAATCTGCCGACTATACCAGTCATGCTCGATATAGCACAGTCCATTTCAATCGACTTATGCGAGCTAGCGCTGCGGTTTTTCCGCCAGTCTGTTATGCGCATCCTCAGCATAGCACATCTGTACATGCTCATTATAGACAGCAGCGATACGCGTTAATAATCACATAAGATCTTCCTGGTGAAAATCTGTCGGCGAGAGTCACTTATTCCACATCCCCTTGTTCCGGTGGTCATATGACTCTGAAATGTGGCTGTAATGTTTCTGTGGCTCCGGTGTTTAGTAGTATATTTCTGGAACTGTAATTGCCTCTGTACTCTAAATGAGTTATGAGACTTTTCCAAAGGTGAAAAGGAAAATAGTCACACGGAAGCGGGACTGTTTTCTGGCTTATATCTATCTGGAGGAGATACAGGCGTTACGATGTCGATACTCTAAAGGCCTCTCCTCTGCTGCGCTTTCTTTGTCATGTGCTCTAAAGGAGCAACATAAACATGGAAACATGGGCAGCCTTTGAGGAACTTCTTCTCTGAGATATCAGACAGTCCAGAGCATCTGAGTAGGCTGATTGTTTCCCTGTGAGTGGGGATTCGCTCTTACTGTCGAAGGTACCAAGGGTAGTTAACTCAGCAACACTTTCACCACACTGCTCCCTAGGCATCTTCATATATGTCACTAAGCCTATTCCTGAACAAACACAATAAGCGAAACTCCTTGTCACTCTATTGACTGTCCTTCTCACTATCTACTTCTCATCTTCAAATTTATTTCTTTCATCTAACTGAACCACGTCCTACTGTCCTTTTCCTACTTGCACTCATCATGGGTAATCTCTCATCAGTCTTATCAGCGTCAACTCCAGCCTCTCCAGACACTAGTACTACAGATGTTCCCAAGCGCTCCGATGTGAAAGGTATGACAGACCAGAGCAGCGTCAATACTGTCGATCCCCTTAGGACTCACAGTGATACAGGTCGGTCCTTTCCAGAAGCTAGCGTCTCTTCCTCATCAAGGCGGGCTTCGAGAAAGAGAAAGATTTCTCCCGATCATAACACGAAACTAAAATACAAGAAGCCGAGGTTCTCGACGAACCGGGAAACTTTGCTTTTGGAAGAGGCTTGTTCTCTCGACGAAATACAGATCATTCGCCAGCAGATTCTCAAGGATGGTATTCAATTAGACGACATGGTACTTCCTGATGGATATCGGTATCCTGAAGGACAACAGCAGCCGCGACAATCATCGCTTATGTCTTTGCGCGATGAGGATGATCTTCCACTTTTTGCGGGCAGTGTCATCATCCAAACTCATATCCAGGCTTTAGCATACGCTTTGTCTGAATATAGGTTACGAGGAAGAATTCGCAACCGTACCGTATACTGGGTTGATGGTTCTGTTGCGCAACACCTGGATCGGAAAAATGCCGCCGGGGTTGCAGTTGTGTCCAAATCCACGGACGAAGGATCCCCTTTTTCGTGGAAGATCCTAGGATACAAAGTTCATGGAGACATGGGTTGTCCGGATATTGAGCTTTTGGCCATCCTTCGAGCTCTACAGATCGCCTATGATAAGGCCGTCGAGAGAATCTCCAACGGTGCTCACGGAGAGCAAGAAATCCTCGTCATTTATTCCGATTGCAAAGAGGCATTGAGGATGATCCTGCATCTTACAAGGGCAAAACAGAAGGGCACGAATATATTGGTGGAGGAAGTAATTGAGCTCGCAAACGTCTTGATTTCTCTTTTCGTGTCAGTTGAACTCCACTGGGTCCCTGCGCATCGAGATGTGCCAGGCAATTACCTGGCTGACTACGCGGCCAGAAGGGCGTGGGACAAGACATTTCGTTTCGAACTGACCACGAGAGAGGAAGCACTTTGTAGGGACTATAAGATGCGGTCAAAGTGAGGTTTTAAATCATTCGCAGATGTCATCCGGCTCTCTGATATTCTGCAACCTGTCAGACATGCTATCTGTCCATGATCAATGGCGATTGTTCTGCCCGTATAGAACTGTTTGTGTTACTAAGGTTATCACGCGCGTGGCAAAGGCGAGAGAGGCTATTCTGACGTTGGATTTGTACTGTACTATGAATATTCAGAGCGTCACACATGGACCTCGCAGGTTTCTGAACTCTTATGGTACGATGTGTCTAATACAAACTTCAAAATGTCACGGCTTCTATCGATCATTTCATTAAATTCTGACTCGCTTGTTCCTGAGCATACCATGAATATATCTAGTGCTATACTCTGGGAGATAGAACATGTTGTGGAAAGAGTAAACCTATGATATCCGAGTCAAAAAATATATATATATATCCCGGGAATACCCACAGAGTCCAACAGGAATCGGTGCGAATATCTCCAGGCGCCAAGCCAGGTAAACTTCTACATCAATCAACACTGCAGTCGGTACGGATTCCTGATCAGCGACGTTGAGCTCGTGCCTATCCGCAAGTTAGACGAGCATGGAGATCTTGACCTTGCATGCGCATCCTATACCTTGGACTGCCCGAGGCGATCCTGCACGGCCACAAATGACAGTTCTCCTAGCTCTCTCGTACATGTAAGGATAGGATAGGAGATCGGCCTTTTTTTTTTTTTTTTTCTATCATTTTTCTTAAGGCTGCTTATAGTTGCAACAGCTTCGTAGGAGGCGAGGAGCTTGAAGGTAAAATTGATAAGTTTGCGAGGTAACATACTTACTTCCTAATGAATTTTAACCTTTTTTTTTTCTTTTCTCGCATATATACATATATTCTTCATCTACAATGGAATAGGATACGTACTTAAACCGTCCATCTCGATCGTAGATAAAAATAAAAAGAACCCGTTTTTAACACATGCCCTACTAACTTAGTAGTTAGTTACCTGGTAGTTTAGGTAGGTATATTATACCCACTTGTCCAAATTGAGCAATGACTTAAATGACCTCGATATCCTCCCAGAATAACAAAAAAAATCAGGCCAGAGCAATAGATTGAATGATTTAATTATCCAACCGCTAAGTCTACTAACTTCTTGCTTAGAGTAACTATTATATACTATGACGTTACTTAGTCCAGGCACTACCTAACTAGTTACTTCCCGACGTTTTCCCGACGTCATGGATCACGTGGTGATAGTTAACTAACCAACAGACTAAGCTTAGCTAAGCAGTTTTTGGCCCCAGGCTTTAACTAGTTAACTACAAATGAGTTATTGCTTAACTAATAAGGCGTTTATAGAATTAGTAATAATAATGCTTTGTGTGTAGTTAAGAAGCTTTTATTATTATTATTATTATTATTATTATTAAATCTGTTTTTTTTTTTGGCCCCAGTCTTCGCTGACTATTGCCTCGGATACTTAGTTAGCGGTGAAGGGTATGATCGGTTCCGAAACCGAACCCTGGTTCTCAGGGCCCTATGCATGGGTCGTGCATTGGAGTAGTAGATAGAATCATGGTAAGTCATTCAGATGAACGAGTCAAGTAATGATATGACGGAGTATTACTGTCTAAATGGCTACTGTCTAAATGGCGGGCTACGAGATTGATTCGTATATGTACACTTTGTATTCTGATTAGGACTACACTACTGCAGACTAGATAAGCTAGACAGACATGAGGAGACAATTAATCGACCTTGTATACCAGGTCTATTGGCAACATCCCTCATGGCCCAAGGGCGGCGGTAGTATGTATGTACATACAGAGAGATAGACGATGCTGCAATGCTGCCTGCCGCAGCAGTTGCTGGATCTTATGCTCTTGATCAAATAACGACACCCGACGCCAGACGAGAAAGGAACCAGACAAAGACGCCATCGATATACCGCGGAAGAGACATCAATTCGTAGACGCTGCATGTACGTGAGGAAAGAACGGGTCTCGGACCCGGGAGAACGATGCTGGAAGAGAGAAAGGGAACTCTCGCGTGTAGCGATAGTTAGGTACGAGCGTAGAAAGACGGAAATGAGAAAAGAAAAGAAAAGAAAAGAAAAATCTACTTTTCTAGCAACGTCTTCATCTCCGCACAAGCCTCGCGATAAAGCACGTTGACGCTGTCCTGATCGCGGAACGGATTGGGCGATTTGTCCCAGGCATGCGGGACCTTCTCGATCATCATGGCGCGCACCTTCTTGCCTAATCCCTGGAGGCGGCGGACAAAGACCTGACCTTCGCGCAGCAACATGTCCCACTCGCACATGTAGAGGAAGACGTTGTGCGGTAGCGCTTCGGCCAGCAGCTGGTCTGTGGCCAGCGCGGGTGAGGCATAGGGGGAGGTGCGGTCATCGCGGTTGGGCACGTAGGACTCGTCGAAGAGGTTCGTGAAGAAGGACGGGAGAGTCTTCTCGGGGAGAATGCTCATGGCACGACGATGTTCCCGGGGCAGCACAAAGTCGAGGATCGGATACCACGAGAAGATGGCCACGACGTGGAGCTCGTTGGTGGCATCGAGGAGCTGTTGCGTCGACTCGTACCGATGCAGCTCGGGCCGGGCCTCACCGCGGACCTGGCGGAGACGGAGCGGAACGGTGACGGCCAGGTTGCCTCCAGCGGAGAAGCCGGTCAGGATGACCTGAGAAGCATCGATCCCCAGATCGGATGCGTTGCTGGCAAGATGGAGCAGGGCATCGACGCCGTCGTCGACGGCGGCGGGAAACGGATTCTCGGGAGCAAGTCGATAGTCGACACTGACGACAACCGCACCGAGCTCACAGACAACCGTCTGGGCCCAACGCGCATCGTCTGTCGCACGGCCTAGAGCAAAGCCTCCGCCGTGGAAGTTGACGACGACGGGGAGCCGTCGACCGGCTTTCCGCTGGTCTGCATAGTCCTCGGGACAGTAGAAGTGCAGCTGGATGGACCGACTGCTGTCCTGGCAGGGAATGCTGCGCGTAAAGGTTGGAGATGGAGAGCGCGGGCTGATGACATGGTGGAAGAACATGCCAATGCGCATGAGAAAGCGCCAGAAAATGGCTTGGGTGTAAAGCCACCAGCGGGCGACGGCCATGGCCGCTTGTGCAGGTGACGACCCAGCAAGAAGAAGATAGGTTGGTGCAATAATAATGCAGCGTTCGTATGGCCAGACAGACTGAGGACAGACAGGAGGGAGATTATTTGGGGACGGTCAGCGTGTTGGCAACATGACTGGACGGAGTTAGAGACGTGCCGGCACGCCTTGGCAAAAGATCCAGATAGATAAACTAGTCTGGGATGGGGGGGAAAAGGGACTTTCCAAAGGTACTTACATCTCACGTCTGGCTGTCGATCAGGCCAGGAATACAGAATGCAATTGAGTGCTTCCCTGGATGCGTAACTACGGTAAGCCCTATTAAACCAATCTGTAGTAATCAGTGGGCGGGGTCGTGTAAGGATTAATTAATTATAGCAACAGTTCCAGCTGTAACTGTTTAGTGGGAAGGCGGCAATCAATGGATCGATTCTGAATAATAGTAATCATCAGAAGGGGGAGAGAGAGAGTAGAGAGAGAGAAAGGGAGAGGGGGAAGTATCTAAGCTGAGATACAATAATAATAATAATAATAATAATACTTAATCGATCGCATCAACATCCGGCATGTCCGCCATCGCATTCTGCACCAAAACCGGCTTGATTGGTAAGGACGCTCTAACTAACTATCCTCATTTGCATCCGCTTCCAGTAAGTATCGGCCTCGATCTCGTTTTCCTGCTCGCCAAGCCCGCCGGTCGCTTTTGCCTGATTCTTTTTCTTGTCTTTTCTTGTCTTTTACTGCTTGTTCCTGTCGCTCTTCATGACATAAAGCGCCGGTGGTTGACATCATCTGTGAAAAGCCCGCCGCACGCAGTCAATAAAACCGCAAATTGCTCCCGCGCAATAAGTAATAATACAATCTTCATTTTCCAGAATAACAAAGCATCATATTCTTTCCTCTCTGTTTTCTTTTTTTGGTTCATTGATTTCCAATCGTGCACCAGAAAAGCTGTGCCACCACGATTATTATTATTGCCATCTCCCTCCCAACGGTTGATCTGGGTCGGGCCCGCATTGCAACCGAGGCCGATAGCGAATCTGAAAATCGGTTTCGGCTGCCTAGAACATCCGTCTGAGAAGGGGTACCTAGGTTAGTTAACTAGTTAGTTAACCTGATTGTCTGCGTTCGCTGATTAAGGCTGTTCAACTAACTAACTAACTAACTAACTATTCCCGGCCCTAGAGTCGCTTCCTACATCATAAAGAGCCCGCCTACTCCAGTCCCCGGTCCGCATCAACGTTGATTCTCATCTTTCTTATACCTTATACCCTTCGATACCCTTCGATATCCCTCGCAACTCAATCCCGTGTGAATGCCCCGTGGACTGTGGGCCAAGATGTCCATCAAGCGTGCTTTGTCCAAGCTGACGCCGAGCAATAAGCACGATGACAGTAGCAGTGGCGGCAGCCCGCGATCGCCCATCTCGTCGCCCCGTCGCAGCATTGTCGGCTTTCTACGGGACAAGGACTACATTTCCTCATCAGACGATGTGTCCGATGACTCGAGTTCCGGCGTCAGCAAGAACCAGCAGAAGCGCCTGGTGCGACAGCAGCGCCGCCAGGCCAGATCCCGTCTCAGTGAGGAGCAGCGCTCCGAATCAGAGCATCGTCGCCGCGAGCGCGAAGAAGAAGCGGCGCGCCAAGAGACTCCAGAGATGAAGGCACGGTACGGTGATCTGCCGCTTCTGCAGTCAAAGGAGCGCCCACGGGAGGCACGATTTCCGCTGGACAAGGTCTCCAAGGACATTGTGGGCCAGCAGATCCTGTTCACTGCGCGGTTGCATATCGTTCGCCGCATGAGCGCGAAGCTCGTCTTCCTTGTCTTCCGTCATCAGCTCACCACCTTCCAAGGCGTCCTCCATGAGAAACCCGGTGTTGCATCAGTCAACATGGTCCAGTGGGCGGAACATCTGCGCACCGGATGCATTGTGCGCGTTCGGGGTACCGTTCGGGCCCCGGAGGTGCCCGTCTTGGGATGTACTATCCACGATGTCGAGCTCGAGATCGAGCAGCTGCATGTCATTGTCCGTCGTGAGGAGACCGTTCCCTTCAGCGTCTACGAGGCCGAAGTCCGCACAGAGGAGGAAGACCGCGTCGAGGGCCGCCACAGTCACATCCCTGATCGAACCCGTCTGGCGAATCGCATTCTGGATCTGCGCACACCAACGTCGCAGAGTATATTCCGCATCCAGTCTGGTATCTCTCAACTCTTCCGGGAGGCTCTCAATGACCGGGACTTCATTGAGATCCATACTCCCAAGCTACAGGGCTCGGCCACCGAGTCCGGTGCTTCTGTCTTCCAGCTGAACTACTTTGGCCGCCCAGCCTTCCTGGCTCAGAGTCCTCAACTGGCCAAGCAGATGGCTATCGCATCCGACTTTGGTCGCGTCTACGAGATTGGCGCCGTCTTCCGTGCCGAGAATTCCAACACCCATCGCCATCTGACGGAGTATACCGGTCTGGATATCGAGATGGCCATTGACGAACACTACCATGAGATGCTTGAGACCATTGACGCCACCATCAAGCATATCTTCAAGGGTCTGTATACGAAATACCGCCGCGAGGTTGATGTGGTCAAGCATCAGTTCCCCTCCGAAGACCTGGTCTGGCTGGACGAGACCCCTGTGATCCGCTTTGCGGATGCTATTCGCATGCTCAATGACTCCGGGTGGCGCACTGAGGACGGCCAGCCGTTGCCGGATGACGAGGATCTGTCGACCCGGGACGAGATCCATCTGGGAGAGCTAGTCAAGGAGAAGTACCACACCGACTACTATATTCTCGACAAGTTCCCTGTCGGCGCGCGTCCTTTCTATACTATGCCCGACCCAGAGGATCCCCGTTTCACCAACTCGTTCGATATCTTCGTGCGTGGTCAGGAAATTGTGTCTGGTGGTCAGCGTATTCACGATCCCAAAATGCTCGAGGAGAACATCACCAAGGCTGGCATCCGCCCCGAGGACATGGAGGACTATCTCGAGGGATTCCGCTGGGGCGCGCCTCCACACGCTGGTGCTGGGATTGGTTTGGAGCGGATGCTGATGCTGATTCTCAAGATTGGCAACATCCGTCTGGCCTCGCTCTTCCACCGCGACCCCAAGAGCTTCCCTCCCAAGCCGCCGATTCTCCAGCTGCGGCACCCTGAATCGTCCACCTTGGAGCCAGCCTGGCAGAAAGAGCACAAGGCGGCCAAAGCTACCGACGATAACCAGCTACAGCCGCTAGAGCACCTCATCGCTAACTATGGTGATGCCACGTCCACCTCGTGGGGCGACGAGCGTTACAAGATCTGGCGGGACTACGTGACCGGTGCCGCCGTTTCCTATATCCCGATGCACGGCTATGCTATCATTCCGGGTAATCCGCTCTGTGATCCCAGCCAGTATGGTCGTGTTATCAACGCGTTCCTGGGTTGGCTCCGTCGCGAGACGAAGCTCAAACCCATCTGGCTTCTCATCTCTCCCCAAGTCGAAGATTTCCTCGGGGAAAAGCTCGGCTGGCGCACCTTGTCCTGTATCGCGGAGGAGCGGGTTGATCCCGCTCGCAACCTGGCGGCATCAGACGGTGAGATCTCCCGCAAGATCCGCCACGCAGAGAACGAAGGTGTCAAGATCACAACGCTGCCCCAGGGCGAGATGGTGTCAGAGGAGGTACGCAAGAAGATCGACAAGCGCATTCAGGACTGGTTGGCCAACCGCAAGGGCACTCAGATCCATCTTTCTGAGATCCAGCCCTGGCGCGACTCGGAGCATCGCTGGTACTTCTATGCCACAGATAAGGAGGGAAATATCTGCTCCTTCGTGGCCCTGGTGCAGCTAGCGCCCCAGAGCGGTATGCAGGTCAAGTACAGTTTCGACTTCCCCGGGGCGCCCAACGGAACCATCGAGTACATCGTGACTCATGCCATCCAGACGGCGGCCCAGGCAGGCGTCAAGTCGCTCACCTTCGGTGCTGGTGCCACGGCCGACCTTCGACCTGGTCACCACATGAGCGGAGCAAAGGTCAAGGTGCTGCAGCACACCTATGAGGCTGTTGTGCGCCAGTTCCACCTGACTCGCAAGAGTGAGTTCCGTTTGAAGCTGGGTGCGCACGAAGAGCCACTGTATATTGCCTACCCTCCCCATGGACTAGGATCCAAGGGTATCCGGGCAATTCTGCATTTCTTCGAGGATTAAAGCCCGAGGACAACTCCCTTTTCATTTGCATCTCTGTCGTCCTACGTGGTCAGTCTACTTCAATACCCAATACTAAAGAATAAGAGAAGAAAGTCCCAAGAGGATGGGATCACATTAGGCGACCTGGTCCTGTAATTGTTCGTGATGTTTGGTGATGCATTTACATTTACCTGTTTTCTTTGGTCGGATCATGGGTTCCATTGAGTCGAAAATCTCCAGATTCCCCAGTTATTCCCCCTGACGTTGTCGGTTGATTTGTGTTTAGTGATGCCGTGTTATGTCTGTTATGTCTGTTACGCCTATTACATGTTTTCTTGCTTTGGTAGCTATTCATGTTTCCCCCTGTATTCTCCATGAATGCCACGTATTTATGTCTCGTTTTCTCTCTTATCGAACCTTTCGGGTATCCTTTCCATCCGTACGTGTAACTCCGTCGTGGTACGGTCTCAGGTTCTCTTTTGACCCTAAATTGCAAGCTAGAGGTGATCAAGGGTCTCTGCCATAGACTCGATTAAATTGCAGAGAGATCAATCATCCGCAGGACACGTATGGATCAATTAGCTCTCATAGACACTGCCAAGTTCGCAATAGATGAATGTCTGTTTCGCGGTCTACAGGCGCAGGCGTGACACGACCATATCCATGGTGCTGTTTAAAATGACAAGATTGTGTCGAATCACTCAATAGGTGTGCCTGTAGTTATTGACCACTTTCATCACACATGTTTACCCACGCACATCAACGAGGAAGACCTCAGAGCCTTTGGAACTCGAGAGGCTCTGCTTAAATGTGATTTCTGAGGGTTCTATATTGCTAAAATCCATCGCGTTTGCGTTTAACGTGTCTGGAAAATCTCTTTGTTGGATAGGTAGGTAGGTAGGTACTGAGTTGAGTTCCAAGGTGCAAGGGCGGTTATCTAAATTTATTAGAGCAACCTTTGTTAACTTAATTGCTGCTTTGTTTCTTCCCATGTGATGTTAATGGCTGAGTGGTAGCGAAATGTTTATTTTTATTTTATTTATTTTTTTTTTTTTTTTCATAACTACTACTTACCTAGGTAGATGTCAACAACATACCGCTTTCCTTTTTACGACTTCAAAATAAGCTCCCTAGAATTGTACCGAAATTATACATGTAGATAACCAATTTGCAACAGATTATCTAGTTCGATACTATTACCGTATAATATCTAAGTGTTGGGGGCGTTAATGAGTATCTCGATGTTTGTCGCGTCTACCAAAGCCGCTAGCCTCCAGACCACCAACCGTGGAAACTTGGTCAGACTCTCTCCAAAAGTTCAATTAATGTCCTGGGATGACTATATTTTCATAGCCAAGGGCATAAATTTCTTCTTGTCTGCCAGAAAACTCAGGGGGCTGGTATCCCGTAGTTTGGCATTCTGTACCAATCACCGGCCACAACGTGTTGACCTGACTAGGTACCTGAGCTGTCCTGGCGGGGAGCCAGGAACTTGCGCGATTGTATGATACTCTGAGAGTGATCTGGCGAGTCATAAGAACTTTCAAAGACAACTGATCGAGATTTCTACTTTCCATTTTGATATTCCTCTGCCACAGTCGGCGCCTTATTGTACAGTACAAGCAACGTTGTGTGTCCTGAAATAATAAGTATGGGTCCACATGTAGTGCATCACCATATGAACAGGTTAAAATTTCTTTCTCCACTCCTGTGCACGAAGTCTAACATAACGCAGGATATTCTCCGAACGTCCGGTCAAAATCATTGTCGGGGGAGATGCAAAAGACTACTACGTACATCCAGGTGTCTTAAGGCTCCATGGTTCGTCCGCCTTGAACACTCGACTGAAAGAATCTTGGAGCAATGGCGAGACCACACTTGATTGGACCGATTGCGATGAGCAAACCGTCGCATGCGTTCTGAGTTACCTCTACACTCAGGATTATTATGTAACTCCACAGTCGACTGCTGAGGATGAGTTACCGTCTGAACAAGGTTATATCGACATTCGCAAAGGTAAAAGTGGAAAATAACCCCCAGGTTGGAGACGATTCGGCTAATTCAATTGCAGGCGTCAGCGAACAGGTAGATATAAAGTCTACCGTTGCTGAATGTTCAGAGACCGATGAACCTGTTCCTGATCGGCCTCTAACTCCCTTGAGCCGATGTATCAAAGCCGGATTACCCGCAGAAAGTGTCAAAACCGCTGCGGGTACTGTGCGCAAAACGGCCCAGGATCCCGATGTTGGCATAGGAGCTGCAATCCTTATTCACGCAAAGGTTTACTCTTTCGCGCATCGCTTTCTGCTCCCGCAACTTGAGCAGCTAGCCTTACAGCGCCTTACGCAAGTTCTCATTCTTCTCGACGAGTCCGAAACACGATCTCTATTCTCGTACCTTGCGGATGCCGTCCATATCATATACGACGCAACGCCGAGCGCCAAGGTACAGCAAAACCCGGCCAGGAAATTGCTATCGCAATTTGTCGCCCTGAGATTCACCGCGCTTGCGGGAGAGAGTCTCGACATGCTCATGGCAGAAGGCGGAGACTTCGCAGTGGATGTAACGAGGAAGTTGACTCGGCGGCTTATGGCAAACAGTGATAGCACACACTCCTTGGCTGCAGAAATCGATCAGCTTCACCTTTTGATCGAAAGGCTAGAAATATCAAACCAGGAATTGGAAAGCAAGGTCCGGAAAGCCGAGAAAGAGATAACTGAGTGGGACAGCTTGAGTCGCGGCGTTCACCAGACGAGCGCGAAAAAGAGGAGAGTAACTCTAGCTGCACCACCTAATGGTCTTCATAACGGTGATAACGGAGACCTAAAGTTTCCGTTGCCTGGAAGAGACTACATGTAACACCATGATATTAGTTGAACATTGAAAGCCAGCTGATAGAATATCTATGTCAGCCTAAACGGCCATGTGGGGTCATCATTGGAAGACTGCACCCATTATGACATGGAGAGAGGCATTTCCTCCACTGGTACATCGGACTGATAGCTCCTCAACAAATCGTAGCGAGACTAATCTGGGCATTTCCCCTTAGTAAGGACTGGCGCAAGAGAGCCGAAGAGTACAGCTGAATATGGAAAATGAAGAATTGTAGTCTCGTAAATTAGGACGACTCAATGAAGCATCCAACATAAGAGAAATATATTTTCAACCAAGACTTGAGTCCATTGCTCTTCGTAATCTCTTCCCACATTGATCCTAGCAGAATGGTAGTATGAAACCTGTGCATAGACGGATCAGAAAGCAAGTACCATTTCCGGTAAGGCTGTTGAATAATCTTGCTAGGGGTTAAGTACCGTCAACTTGAATGGATCTCATAACCAAACGTGCCATATTATGTTCATATTAATTTGGGCTTCTTCTCTTTTTTCCCTCGAGTTCGAGGCTAGGCCATGTTCCAAGCGATCATCATGAGCAGCTCCCTCAATGCATTGGGCCGAAATTTCCCCTAGACTATAAGTACGGTGTTTTGACCATTCGAGTAATTTTCATAGTATCCCACCAACGATGCTTCCATACGAACCACCTCAAAGGGGTTCTCAGAACAATCCCGATTGTCGAGTATGGACCTGTTTCGGGTGTTTCCTCTAGACACTAATATCGGCAGACATCCATGTCATTCGTCCGACATCGTGTTTCGGTTAAAGATTTGAAACTGACCTCCAGAGACACGCTGGTTACATTCTGTTTCACCTTCTCGGTTAGACTTCCCTGGCTTGCGAGCAAAAGGATCCACCATCCTTATGGGATGATGTATGTACGATCTCGGTTCTATCCGACCGATTGTTGATCCGTCTTTCCTTAGCCCATTTGTAGCCGAGACTGTTTGACGTGCATAGGGAGATCATGACACATAGATCAAACTGTGTCCTCAAAGTTCGAGCGTGAAAGCCGCCAATAGATGGAACCAAGACATACCAACCATCAACATGGAGAGCCTCGCATCAGTAATCGATATGGCCTTCACTCTTTGGTCCAACAAATAAATCGGTCGCGGTGGGTTTGGATATTTTATGCAAAGAAATGAGTCCTCGCGCTAAGTATTCCCCGCTGCTGCAGACTACAATAGTCGAGGTCACTAATCAATTGTACTGTCTCTCAAAAACATAAGGAGTATCCACATGTCTAGTCATGGGTACCCCTAAGATTGGACATATTCTTAAGTCTAGAAGACAGCAAAACGCGCCGCAGTTCAGATGGTCTTTCATGGTGAAGGGGAGCGGATGGGCGGAGAGGAGCCATCAATTTTCTACTTTGCAAGGGTCTGGAGCGTGACTTGAAACGATCATTGGCATACAGATCATGCACTATCTCAAAAATGTCGACAACGGACATACATGCCAGAACAAACTTCGCATCTATTATTTCGCCGGAAGAGATAATACAAACAGAACAACACGCCACGCATGTCCAAGTCATGTGAAACGCGATCCGAGCAGATAGAGAGACCTGCCAGCCTAGCGAAGAGAAGAGCTCTTATTGCAGGTAAAACCGAAGGGACGTGCAGTTGAAACGTTTATGCGATGAATGCTTTCTTTTTCTTTGGACAGCTCGTGACGGAAAAGAAAGCTACCGCCCCAATGGCTCTGATATTGTGAAAGCTCCGACTAGAATCAAAGTCTTGCCTGAATTCTTGTTTGAGACAGCGCCGGACTATAGGTGAGATACCGCACCATTGAGTCTTGTGGCGCTGTGGTTGGATATCTCTATAACGACGGACATATGAAAGCACTATTGCATTCCCTTATGGGTCTTCCCTACTGTATGGGTTCGGATCGTTCGGCTACCTACTTCGCCCTGCATGATGGTAAAGGAAAGTACCGCCTACTTCGACCAGTCTGGAAACCTCACAGTTAGTATCATCAATAATGGGGCGTTTCGTTTACAGGAGCTTGCAGGAAATGGCTTAGAAATCTTGCTGCTGAAACTGACTAGGAAACATGGTGATGGAGCGCTAGAGTAAAACAAACCCGACAGCGACATCGACCGAAGATGATGGAGATCGAAAGGGAGTGATTCAAAGGTTATAAATATCGTGTATGCCATCCATCAATTTTCTGCTCAGCATCACACAGAACAGCAAGTCCTTCTGATTCTTTCTTTCATCGTCCGATTGATTCGTGACATTCTTTTTTTATTTGGATCACTACATTCCTACATATAGCAGTCATTATCAAGTTCATTAAGTTTATCTTCAATTATTATTACCCTTTCACCTTTTTTGAATCAAGAACCAATCGAATCTCTGCAAAAATCAATACAAAATGCACCCCTCAACTTTCCTCTACGCCCTAGCCCTAGCTCCCCTTGTCGCAGCTCACGGAAAGGTGGCCGTCGTTACCGGAGACCAGGGTGGCAATGGCACTGCTCTCGGTATCAGGGGAGCTGCTGTCCCCGGAGCTGGCCCGAACTACATGACAGAGGTCGACACGACCGTCTTCTGGTCTAAAGATATCCGCACCGATCAGGATATTGGATACACCGATGAGGCCGGTAACAACCAGCTGAGTGACCTGAGCAAGGCTATGGCGCAGTCAGGCTCCACGCTGCCGCAGGTCAGCAGCGGCGGGTCTGTCAAGGGCACATACCACATCGTTACCACTGATGGCGCCGGTCCGTTGGAAGCGCTGATTGACGAATCTGCCTCTGGGAAGTGGTCTACTGCCAAGCAGGCTACTGTCTCTACTCAGCCCCCTGGCAACAATGGCTTCATCGCGGCTCCCAACAAGAAGCGTTGGTTGATGGACCGCATGTACAAACCTCTTAGCAAGCGTGCTGAAAACGTCAATGAGGACTATGTAAGTATTCCTTGACGACATGAAACCCCCCCCCAAAGTCATCCAGAGCAGCATGACTAACATATTAATAGCCATTCGCGGTCGAGATCCCTGCCGGCACCTCTTGCACCGGCACTATAAACGGTATCAGCAATCTATGCCTGGTCAAGGTTTCCAACAACAATGAGAACGGTCCATTTGGTGGAGTCTTTGCTGTCCAGATGTCAAACTCGAGTACCAGCGGCAACTAAATCCTCAAGAGTAGCTGGAAGATGTTCCTTGTTCTGTGTACGAACACGAGCTGAACTATTGGAAGATCGTGTCCACGGTGTCATAACTATAACTACTTAACTTAACGCTGTGGTTAGATGTATCATGTCAGCAACAATGGAACTTTTTTTTGTTAACTAAGTTATCAACTCTGGAAACACAAATTGAAGCGGGGTTACCTACACAAACTATGGTACGTAGTAGTACTTACTTTACTTACTTAGCGTTTAGTAGCTCCCAGACCTCCCCCAATCAACAATCCTGAGGATCGCCTGCTTTTCCAAATTCCCTTTTCATTCTTCCATCTAGATTAATCATGCCGCCGAAGCGCAAAGCAACGCTGGAGACGCCTCAGCCAAGGCGGAAGTCAGCCCGCCTCAACCCAGCAGTTGAGCCAGAGCCACCAGAGACATGGCCTGAACTCGCCCGCCTCACCAAAGAGCGGATCAATCGCTATGAATCTGCCTCTAGTAAGAAGGCGAGGAAGGGCGACGAGAAGCTCAAGCCCTGCATGATCGCTTTACTCGATTGGTTACCCGAAGAGGGCCGAGAGTCCGCGGCTCATGACATGCTTAAAAGCATAACAGATGATATGCTATATGACATGTTCCAGAACATTCGTACATGTCTTCTATTCCCCAGTAAGTTCACTGCGGGGCATTCCTAATAATCAATCAAAATATCTACCATAAAATTCACCCATCTGAGTTTTCATGCAGTGAAAGCGGCAGGCAGCAGTTCTGTTTCCCGAACTCCGATTGCCAAGAGAGAAGAAGATGTCGAGATCGTAGCCTCAATTCCAGAAGAAGAACCGCAGAAGCAACAGGACAAGTTCCGTGCAGATATACTCCGTCGCGATAATCACCGTTGCGTGATCACCAACGGCCTTGACAGGGACAAATGGCTGGAGATGGGAGAACCAGATGATATCGATTGCGAAGACCTCGATGCTACCCACATCATTCCATTTCCTTTAGCCTCATGGAAACCTACTCCGGTAAGTAAGTATAGCGCCTAATGAGTACCTGTTTAGTTTAGATACAAGTGCTGATTAAAGTATAGGGCTCCACACATGATGTGAGCCAGATATGGGAGACCCTCTTCCGGTATTTTCCTGGGATCCGCCATATCAAAATGGGCATCGAGAGTATCAACGATCGGTCAAATGGCATCACTTTGAGGGATGATATCCATAAGTCCTTCGGAAACTTCGCGTTTTCTTTTGTCCCCACTGTACGTCTCATACTAATACATATTAACTAACTAGCTAGTTATAGTTATGCAAAGAGTGTGGCTTACTAATGTATACTACATAACTATCTAGGAAACCCCTCATATCTACGATCCTAAGACATACCGCCGTGCTATTTCTGGACATGTGAAAAGAGAGATTGCCAAGGTGGGAAGAGTAACTCTCCAGCAAGCAAACGGCGCAGAGGATGTCCCATTGCCAAGTGCAGTTCTACTAGACTGCCATTGGAGAGTATCCGAAATCCTGAACGCATCAGGAATGGGCGAAGAATTCGATAGGCACTGGAGGGAATGGGAAGACATCAAGATGAGTACGGGCGACGGCTGTCTGAAAGAGGACGGCTCAACCGATGTCTCTCGTTACCTAGAAGTCGCCTTCTGGAACTTGGTTGACCAAGCTGTTTCGTGCTGATTCTTCTCGCCTCTGCATATTCCACAGTTCATTTTCACCACAATACCCTATTTCAGCGCCTCTGGCCGCCCTGTTGTACTCTACCACTTGTTTACTTCTCAGTTTGTTGCTCGAGGCCGTCCAGATAATGTTCACATAGACCGATTCAATAGACTGCAATGATAATATGACTTACTTATTATGATGACTCCATATTTCCGCTATCCAGATCATACAACACCGGTGACAATCTGTATAATTTTAGATCATTTATCCCATGTAATAATCAATATATAATATATATATATATTATTGTCGGCGCTCACGGCTTCTTTGGAAACGAGCTGCAAACGGCTTATATGTACATACATACATACAACTCCGCTGAAAGGGAGGTAGGATAGGTAATCAAACCATAAAGCCACCAATATAGAATCAAATGAGACACGCGGGAATTAGTAAAAATGCTCGAAATAAGTGTCTGGAGGCAGTGCTCCAGGTAATCAGGATGAAGTAAGTAAATCTATGGGGCATAAATAGCTAATAGATTCCAGTATCCTCTAGTTCTCTACTGTAAGCAATCAAGAATACATTTCTGTTTTACATGCTTCTTTTCAGAGTCTTTTGCTTCCGTGATCCTAGATCTTTATAATTATCCAGGAAATACACAGTATAAATAGAGGTAGACTTAAGTTAAACATCTATTATTTATAGAAGCCCGCCTGTATCTATAGGAGATATAAATAAGCGCAGTTTGATTTTTTTTTTGATGACTTGTGTATTAAATTGATAAACTATTCTCTAAGACCAGAAATACTGCACATATAATAGAAAGCGAGGGCTTCCTCGGTATGTCGATTTGATTGAGGTTATACTGCTGAGGATGTTGTTCGACGGGGTAATTTGATAATGTTTACTAGGAGATGTATTTTGGATCCATAAATTTTAACATTTTTTTCTACCTACAATATTGCACTTTTTTCACATCTTCATCCAGATCAGGATAGATATGTAACTATCCATCGGGTCGTAATGTAACAAGAGAAAGTGGAAACATTTCAACACATGCCATAGGTTGTGTGAAGATGATCGCTCCAGGCGCCGCGCTAAATAATAATCACGAAACAAACAAAAGCTTGAAAGATACCAGACTTTTTCCAGGCATTCGCTGGCCACTCGTTGAATAGATAAAATAACAGAGTACTTGGAACTGCTGATGGGATGACATTTCAGTCATCCTCGCCATCAGTGCTGACGACGTCGTCATGATCCTCCTCACCTTCATCCGCTTCGCTGTCCGAGTCATCGTCGCGGTCATCGACTCCAGGGATGCCGCGCCACTCGACATAATCGTTCTCCAACCACCGCCGGCTTCGCGGGAGCTGGTAGGGATCAAACGGGAAGTAGGCATCTAGCTGGTAGCCACCGTCATCACCAGCTCGGGTCTCCCGCTCAATCTGGCTGAAGCGGGGATCGGCCATGGCTGAGATGCTGCGGAACGAAGAGATACGGAGTCTCTTGTTCGTCTCCAGGAGCGGGAAGACATAAAGGAAGCGAAGATGGTGTGCAATGCGAGCGAACTCGGACACAATGGCGGGAGAGCACACCTTTAGCGGATTCAGCTTCGAGTAGATGGTCTGATGGAGGATCTCCTTGATAGACATCGGGAAGGAAACATCCTCCAGATCGATGTCATCCAGATTGCTGGCATCGTCACTCTCGAGCGCAGCCGTCGTAAGATCACGCCAGCGGAAGCAGAAGATGTAGAGCAATGCCTGCGCAGTGGAATAGAACGGGCCATACCGTCGAAGATCGGGACCACGGCAAGCCTCCTCGTACTCAGAACGTAGATTGTTCAGATGCGTGCCCAGAAGGTCAAACACATCGCGCACCACCTCGCTGGAGACATGAGCACCTCGTGCGACGAAGCTTGCGAGGTATGCCGCCGCAGACTGGCGTGTGATACCCGGCTGTAGCTTGTTGAAGATGAGTTGGATGCAAGTAGTGGCGAAGCGGTCAACAAGGATAGGGGAAGATTGTGAGAAATGGAAGAGGAGGAACTGGGAATGACGAGAGCGGTACGTAGGAAGGATGATGCTCTGGAAATGGCTCAGAAGGAGATCAAGGGCGTTCTCTTTGTCATCCAGGGAACCCGAAGTGAAAGGCGGAGCATAGTACTCGAATAGCGTGTCGATCATGCAGTCGAGCTTGTGAATCTTGTCCTTGACAGCCTTTAACTGGCGCATGTCGACGTCGATTGAATCATCGCTCGCAACAGACTCTGCGTCCGAGTCGTCATCGGCCAGAGCGATCCGTTCCGGCGAGGCGATATCCTGCACTAGGTCTTCTCCAGCCTCATCTTCAATGTCTTCCATATCGACTTGAATCTGCACATCGATCTTTACGAGCTTCTCTGTGACGAGAGCGAGGATATCTGCCTGCAGTTCGGGCGTATACTCGATGACCTTGATGAGATTCCTGGTGTAGGCGACGTTGGCCTTGACGGAGTCGGTGTCAAAGGGAAACTGCATGGAGAGGATGGGTGACAGGGCGCCACTTCCAGCAGGGATCAAGTTCATGATGTAGCGGAGTGCCATATGGACTCTGGCGTAGATTTCGGCGGTGTTAACGCGGGGGTAGCCTGGTAGTTTGCCGGTGCCTTTGGGTACTGTGCCGCGAAGCTGTCAGCTAGAACAAACTACACGGGCGGAGGAGCATCTCTTACCTTCGCCCAGATAGCCGACCAGCATCTTGAGCACGGAGCCCAAATAGCCTCCTTGCGCCGCAGCAAGATTTCCGAGAAATCGAATGTAGAGTTTGACATACGACTCGTCTCTTCCAAGCCACTCGCTATCCAACACTGAATGAACCAGACCGGTACAGTTCCTATCAAGCGACGCGACGTTGGACAGCAAACCCATCAGATGGTGCTTCAACGTCGTATGCGAGGGCAAGCCATAAGGCAAGGACCCATCCTCTTCCATCTTCTTGGGATCGGCCGAAAAGATCTCCTTTATTCGATCATACGCCTCACTATCTGCGCCCGACAGGTGTCTCTGGATCGCCCTGCGCACCTCCTCCCGAACAACAGCAGCACTCTTCTCTGGCTCCGAACCACTCATACTTTCATTCGGCGGCAAACTTCGCGTCTTGACTTCAGAATCAAACTGGACCCTTGCACGCTTCTTCGGGCTAGGCCCAGCGCCGCCGGCATCCGAAGCAGCGGACGAGGGTGGAGAGGAAGAAAGGTCCATCTCGGACATCTTGCGCTTCGTCCCCGCAGACGTGGTGGCGGCGTTATCGACGGGTTTGGATGTTTTCAATATTGGCGCGGGGGATGAAACTACCATCTTCGAGGGGGGTCTCGAGGTCGCCGTGCCAGGCTTACCCGAAGCGGGGGCCAGGGATACCATATCAGCTCGACCGGTAGGATATTTCTGCAGTGTTCGATGGACAAGACTGATATCTTTCCATTGGCAGGACCGCTCCTGTCCAGAATCGGCTGGATGTGGTCTTTTGTCGCTCTTGAACGCTCGACCGTGGAGGCGTTATGATGGTCGACACAGGGAGCACACGACACTGACGACACTACCACTCGAGAGGGAAGTGTCCTGGAGCGGTTTCTCAATTAAGTTGAAAGAGATGACTCTTGACTGTCAATCAGCCCCGTCTGTCTGCCCGGATCGATATTGGTCGCGTCTCTTCGTGACGGAGGGGAAGCAGACAGACGAGCGTCAGCACCACGATGGATGGAGGGTAACACAGCAGGCGGAGAGAAAAGCGAAAAAAGAATCGACGGGCGGTGAAGAAGACCAGCTTTTTTCTGCCGTGGGGCCCGTGACTGGCTGATTGATGTCCGTGCGCCGGGCTTGTCTAGCGCTCATTGGTCACGATGGATCCAACCCTAAGTTACCTAGTTGGGTTATATGGAACTATGCACAGACGCGTCGTGGAGGTAAAAAGACATCATTTAACACGCTGATATTGGTGGACTGTAGGCAAGGATGGGAGAAAAGAGATCCATTTGTAGATACGTTAATTCTAGCGGACGCCATAAAACGGACGCCATAAAACGAAAAGGAAGGAAATACCATATGTACCACAGATTGTGGACTGCACGCTATGAACGACCCCCGCTCGTAAACGGAAGAAAAGAAACACTCATGATCAGATAACGAAGGATATTCGGATCGAGCGGACTCGTCTGAATGAAAAAAACCATGAGCCAAGTGAGTCACCATATGCCAGAGGACAATACAGTGACCCCCTTGAGAGAACAGCAAAAGAGCAAACCGAGAATCGCCACCCAGGCATCCTGCCATAAACTATGTTCATATCCCATATCCCTAAGTCGATCCGTGGTCACTGCACCACGGACGTCATAATGTCACAATATGTAACACGAATCCGAATAATAAGGCGAAAAGAAAAAGAAGGAGCCGTCTCCCGTACGAAGGAAGACGACTCAAGAACGGAAAGTCGATCATCTCGGGAAGTAACCAGTTCCCTCGATTTCGTTATGTGGTACAGTGGTTGTCGTACATCACGTTAACATAGCGCTCCCTGGAAAGCTTAGAGCCAGGCACTGCTGCTCACGGGGCCCAACTGGTCGTTGAAGATGCTGCCATATAACTCCTCGATCTCAGTGATGTAGTCCTCCACGCTGAATTTCTTCAGACCCTTGTTCAACAGGATCTGTTCCTCCTCGTCGAGCACAACACGACTGCCGCCAAAGTCCTCCACCACTTCGTTGACCTGCTCCAGCTCCCGGCTGAATGGGTGACTCGCAGAGTCGATGGGCTGGAAGAAGTCCTGGCTGGAGCGGACGGCACGCAGCGAGTTGGGGGGCGGAGACATGCGCGACATCGATCGCTTGCGGGCGAGTTCCTGGTGGGATCTCTTGGTGTGGGAGAGCGCGCGCTTGGGCACGGCGGGTGCGTCCGCGGAAGTCGACGAGGTAGACGAGCGCGGGGTGCTGCTGACTGTCGCGGACCGCTTTGGAAAGTAGGACGTCAGATGGTTAGGCTCCGGGCCGAGGGGGGACGTCTCGTCTGACGTGATACTGGGCGAGGTAATCGGTGATGCGAAGCTGTTAGGGGTCAGAGCCACATCCGATTCATCACCGGACCGGATCGAGGAAGACGAAGACGAGACCGCGGACGGCAGGTCGGGCGCATTATAGGCCAGCATGTTGGTCGTCGAGATCAAGTTCATGGGTCCTGAAATCTTGGGGCGGCGAACGCTCGCGGACTTGGGCAGAGGAATGCCTTCGCGGTAGGGCATCGGCGCAGACACCTCAGGGCGCTTGTTGCGCTTGGTGAATGCTCTGGTCAAAGAACTCATGATGCTGGTTGAATATAGATAATCTGCGTCGGGTAGAGACCAGCTTCGGATGCTGTGTTCCTAGATCACTGATCTGGGAGAGCAAATCGATCGAAATGTCGCTTATCGGCTTATCGTCTTCGATCGACGTTGGCGATGTGTCTGTTCTTCTGTCGCACTGTTGAGGAAACAGGCGGCCCTGCAAAGAGAATCGCAGTAGTGTTTTTCTCTTTCTTTTTCTTTCTGAAGGAATGGTTTTTTGAGTTTTGTTTCTTTTTTTGCCTCCGGAATACCCAGTTGCTCAGCACTGGTGGGATGGACAAGCGCTCTTCTGCTAGAGAAGGCGAAGGAATGAATCAGGGATGATAGATAGATAGTTAGATAGATAGATAGAGAAGGAGCGGACAACCAGGACGCGCCAGAGAGAATGAATGTACAGTACAAGGCCGCGAAGAGATCTCGACACCCGGGACAGCGAGGAAGAGAGGGAGGGAATCCTCGGGCACGGTGGGGTGGGTGGAAGGGAGAGGAAGCGAGGGAGCAGAAAAGATGAAGGCGAAGAAGGATATCATCCCAGGGACCACTGGGCCATGGCACAGGCGCCACCACCGGGATGGGGGAGCATCTAAGGAACCTAGGGACTAGACCAGCCGGTCCGTGAGTCGTGCTGAGGGTCAGGGCCACTCTTTTTTCTCCAGGTGCTCGTAGGGCGACGGAGCCAAATTCTGCAGTGGAGTTGAGAGTTGGGGGCAAAGAAGGTGAACCTCTGGTTCTGATGAGGCCTTTTTTCTTTTTTTCTTCTTTTTTTCTTTTTGCCTTGTCTTGCATCATTTTTCATCTTTGCCCTAGTTACCCTAGTAGTTACCTCACTCACTATGGTATTATGATCCATCCGTCTAGCTAGCTGCTTTGTTTTAAAGCGCCCTGTGCAACCCACAGTGACCTTGCAGGTATTAATTATTATTATTACCAGCCGGGAGAGAGTACCATACTTACTACAGTACTTAGTTACCAGTTAGCCTACATGATCCTGGTCACAGGCAACCATTGACCTGTCACTAATGCTACGTTTCCCCCTTCTGCAACCAATAATGCCAGGAACCAGCCCGGATGCTGGCACGCCGGTGTGTGTAGTCAGTCGTAGTGGCGCCCAGCCAGGCACACAGCCAGGGGCACGCGGCAGCCTTTGAATGCAGCCATGTGCGCCCGCCATCAAACAACAGCTCTGTTTCGATTCAACTGACTCGACTTCTGCAGGAAGAGAGAACACTTCACGCATGATCGATACTACTCCGTACTTAGTACTTACCGAGGTACTCGACTCTGGTCGATTATTAGTATACCCATAGGACATTCTACCATAACTTCATCCTTTCTAAATTTACTCCATCCATCATCACCTTGAACCCTGCACTGTTTCAGAGGTGACGTGCGCAATCACTTAATTTAATTCTCCTATCGAGTCCATCTGGTCCTTGCGCTCCCTCGAGTCGCGGGTATCACTACCCCCTCGATGCGATCTGCAATGGACCAACGGAGAAAAGACCGGGCTCCGTCTCATCCACCAGGCCCTCTTTCTCGCGATCTCATCTCCGCTTTGTTTCAGATGCGACCCTGCGGAGAAACGTTAAACCATCTCGTTATCTCTCTCTCTCTCTCTATACTGCATAAATCATAGTTACTCTACTCTAGATCATCCATGTAGTTATTCCCTACGCCGGAGTAATGGAACTCACTTGTAAGGACCATAACATCATGCTCTGGTTAAATTTTGCGACTAAATACCTACTCAAGTAATCCAGGAATAGATTCTCCATCCAACGCGGCACTCCCTTTCCGCTCGAATTATTTCCTTCTACGTACTGTACAAATTCCAATTGACGTCAATCTAAAACCCCGAGATATGTACATAGTTATACTCTCTATTAGTCTACTCTAGGTGCCATTCCTGCGAGACGACCTCGTGGACCGATCATGTCGGGGAACCACATGGCGCGATCGCGTGCAGTTCAACTATGTGAGATACATAATAACAAATTATCTACATAGATCCATTGGGCTGCTTCTTCGGGTAAGAGATGACGAGAGTAGACTACCTATGTAATATTGATTCATTTTAAGCCATTCCCTATAATATGACACGCGATAGGAGAATGAGATTCTTGATATTTGGCTTTTTTTTTTCTTTCCCCTACTACTAGTACGATTCCAGAGATCTACTCTGAGGTATTTCATACGAATTGTGGAAGAAACTCAGATAAAAGAGATGATACCTATTTACCTATACTACTCATAAATGATGGCTCTGTTGAACTAAAGTATGATGAAATGTAAAATACCATATATGCCATTATTTGTCCATGCGAAAATTTACTCATCCACGACTTCTTCAACGGCTCACCATACTGACTACTACAACCACAGACTTTGTGTGTTTTGACCGAACAGAACCGGGTATCTCAAAATGCTAGTTAACCATCCCATTTTGTTTGTCCTTCCTTCCTTTTTCTTGGTTTTGGTGTCCTTCCTTTTTCTGTTTTTTATGTATATATTCTTTTTAATCCTCTTCCATTGATTCCCATCCGTCCTGCTCTCCACCCGGTCCCGCATCCTCCCCCGCGGGTTCCTCGTCGTCGTCGGAATCGCTGTCGTCCTGGTTGAGACCGATCATCCGCTCCTTCACCTCGCCCTCCAAGGACGGCATGCGTCCCACAAACGCCCGACGCACCGCGCCGTTGGTCGACGTGTCCCAGATCTGGACAGTGCCCTTGCTGCCGGCCACGGCCAATCGGAAGCTCACCTCCTGGTCGGGCGCGAACGTGGTCGAGAAGACCTTGCCGACGTCCAGTTTCCGCGATACCACCATGCTGGGCTTGTTGTTCTCAACGTTCCAAAGCTTGACTTCCTTGTCGGTCGATCCTGTCACGAGGAATCCGGGAATCGTGGGGTTGATGTCAAATGACGACACAGACGAGTCGTGTGCCTGGAGCGACCACTGTGCCTTGGACTGCTGAGGGGTCGCAGGCGCGTTTCGGATATCGTAGCGGTAAACCATTCCTCCGTCCGTTGTGACGTAGAAGAAGTTGGGGTCGTGTAGGTCCCATCGCACAGTTTCGACGTCCGACTCGACTCCCCATCGTGCGCCCTGAGCCTCAGGTGCTCGCATATCAGCAGCCACAATGGTTCGGTCGTAACTGCCGCTCAAAAGGACAGTCGATTCCTGGGGATGCCAGTCAAGTGCGCAGACCTTGTCCGTGTGGTGGGTGTACGACTTGGCGCACTTGGCCGTATTCAGGTCCCAGAGCTTGACGGTCTTGTCGGCCGATGCGGAAGCCAGCAGATTGCGGTGCTGACGGTTGGCAGCCAGAGCCAGCACGGAATCAACGTGGAACTCGTCGTTTGCCTTGGTCTTCTTCTTCTTTTTGGGCTTCTTCAGTTCACTGTTTTCCGATCCACCTTGGCCCAGAATAGCATTGGGGTACATGCAGTCGACAATGTCAAGATCCCAGATCTCGATATCCGGCTCCATCGTTCCAACAGCGACGAAGTTGCCTGTGCTGCGGCCTTCCGTGCCCCGTCCAACGGGAAAGTCGAGCCATTCAACGCAGAGCGGGATGGCAGGAAGCATGACATCGTGGTGGACGTAGAGATTGTCGGCCTCGTCCTCGTACACATACACCTCCAGATGAGCCACTTCATCCTCCACCTTGGCGGCCAGAAGCAAGTTATCCGTAGGCAGAATCTGCAGCTCCTCCCGCTCCTCCTCGTCTTCGCCCTCTGGGATAACCAAGTAAGGGTCTTTCTCGTGGGGCTTGTGGTACGCCAATGACTTGACATTGCCGAACATTGTGATCTCCTCACCGTCCTCATCCACAGGATCGCTGTCATAGTGATCGAGATCATACTCCTTCAGGTCATCATCATCATCGTCATGACTAAAGCAATATCCTAGTTAGCTCCTTTCCTATCCCATGACTTCGTCTATTCACAGCTCAGAGAATAGATCACCACCTACTCTTTTTTCGACTTCTCATCCTTCTCCGCATCATCTTCCATGACATCGTCATCCCCCGTCTCCTTTCCCTCCGTCGCACCCTCACCCTGAGCCTCCTCTTGCGCAGCCTTCAAGTCACCTTGGGCCTCCTCGAGCTGCATCTTCGCGAGCTTCGATATCCGACCAATCTCCTCCTCGTCGATCTCATATTTGGTCGGGAACTGGGCAGCGACTCCGCGCCGCACCCAGGAGGTGGCCGTAATCATCGACATGGCTGCACACTACTGGTGTCCTGTTGATGTCCCGCAAACTGAAGAAAGAGTAAATAACTTTTTTTTTCCCTTTTTTCGCACGCGCCGCCTAGATAAACGGGTCTCGATAACGGCGGGGCTGGGGGACCCGGCAAAAAAAAACTTCTTTGCAGACTTCTCGACCCTTTCGTCTAGTATAGCCGCTATCCCTCCAAGTGAAAACAAGTAGACGACCTCTGTTTCCTATAAGGAAGAGTAAATAAAACAGTGAAACAGAACAAGAAACAAAATTGCGTTTCTTGCGACGCCTCTTTCTTGTTTCACCGACAATAATAATTTTCTTCTGTGGTTCGACACCTCGTTTCCGCCCGGCAGAATACAGTAGACTAGGCGCTAAGTTAGTTTTGGACAGCCCGATCGATCGACCGCCCCCGGCCTCTCGGAGGTCAGCCAAATCCCGCGGCGGAACCAGAACGACGAGCGGAGAGAGAGAGAGAGAGAACTGAAGATAGAATCATATCAATCAATCAATCCATCAATCAACCAGGACACATTTCACAACATCAATCGATACCCGTAATTCGATTTCTATCACGACTCTCTTCTTCCTCTCCAATCTCTTCTACCAACAATCTCGCACCCATTCTCATCTCCATCCCATCCAGAACAGAGAAAAAAGGCGAACGTTGAACGCCATATCCCGAAAATGCATTCTCATCTACACACCCCCGAAAATGCCAGTACGTCTTCCCCAACCCATCTCCCTTGTCATTTGATTTGTGTATTATTAAATACACATAAAACTCCAACTAGTTATCAACCATCAACCATGCTGACTGACTAACCAATTTGTCCCCCCAGACTGCGAAGAAATCATGACCATGCTCGACGAGTGCCACGCGCGAGGATTCCTCTGGAAAGCCATGGGTCAGTGCAGCGATATCAAAGTTCAAGTGAACAAATGCCTAGGTGCGGAGCGTTATGAGCGCGCGAAACGGAATCGCGACAAGGCCCGTGAGAATAGAAAGCGGATTGAGCAGATTTGGGCTGAAGAGAGAGTGAGGGAAGGTGTGGTTGCTCCTGCAGATACGACGAGTGCGGCGACGGGAAGCGCGGAGACGAAGCAGTGATTGATTGATTGATGGATTGGTTGATTGGGACTTGAGGTTGCTGAACGGAGCAGGATATGTATGTATATTACCGCATTGATGGGTTGGAGCTCCGAGGCGTTATCTCAGATGGTCTCTCTTTTGGAAAGGAAGTTTCGAATATTACACAGGGGCGAGAAGGTGCCTCTATTGGAGGGATAGAGGAGGATGCACACCAAGATTCCACTCATGTTATCATCGAAGGTGAATGAATTCCACTCTTAGTATGTATGTACAGTACTTTTATGGCCGAAGTGATATTGAAGAGGTGATCACACGACCGAAACATTAATGCCCAAGATGAAAAGTTTCCACCGAAACGCCGTCTAGATAAATGGATGCAGCCAAGCCGGTATTAAACAGAATCATTCCGTTGCTTCAGCGGGAGCGGCCGCCTCAGCCTTTTCAGGTCCTCCAGGTTGATCACCGCTGGTTTTCGCGCTCTTGTGCCGCCTCTTGCGCTTCTTGTGTGCGCCTTCGCCATCCTCTCTTCTCTCTTCGCCGTCACCATTGTGATTAGCTTCTCCCGGAGCCCCGTTCTTGGATTGCTCATTCCTCTTCTTCTGCTTCAGACCCTGCTTCGACGGGTCTTCCTTTGCCTTCTTCGGCTTCTTCACACTCAACGGGTTCGGACCCTTGGCCCTCTTCAATCCGCGCTCCTTCTTCTGCGCCTCCTCCTCCTCTTCTCGTTTCCTCTTTCCCGTCGCTGTAGCCTGAATTCCAACCTTGAACTTATCCCTCTCAACGCCGTCTCTCACGTGCTCTGACGACGTGCTCATAGGCTCCAAGATCACCACCGAACGCTTAACGTAGATGATCGGGACACCAGGAATAGCGCGCGCTGCAGAACGAAGAGACTGGGCACGCCGCAAAGGATCTTGGCTAGGGTCTACCCTCTTTCTCTTCTTCGAATTGGCGGCATCTTTGTCTTCGTGCGGCGTAGGAGGATCTGAGGTCGCTAGGATGTAGTGTTCTTTGTTCTTTTTGGCATCCGGACTAGGCGAAAGAAGAGACATGAGACAGTCGACTTCGTCGATGGGAGTAGATTCAGGGTTGTGAGAGCAGTGGCGGAGAGGGAGGACTGTGGGCGGAGGGAGATGCGCGGGACGGATGGGCTTGTCGGTCCTCGAGTTGGTTGGGGAGTCGGCCATGATAGCGGCCAGAGAACATTTCGTCAGAACTGCAGTCGCAAGGAAATATACCGTTAGCATCTATATCCGTACTGAATTCGGGAGAGTGCTCCTGAAGAAAGATATACGTACGAGGCTTGACTTTCCCTTGCACCGTTCGCTCGAGGGCCGGGATGAGATCCATCTTGAAAGAGTGCACTGCACGAAGGAAATTCGAGTCCACTTTATGTTCAAAGTCAGTAAATATGAACAGAATTATCCGACTTTCCATGGCTTTTCCTCAAAGCTCCCAGATGAACGTACCCAGCACTTGATACGGCTCGCGGAAGCCGAAAGTAAGCTCATACTGGTGCATGAGCTTGCGATACTTCTTCGACCGCTTGGCCCTCATATTGATCGCAGCTGACGAATTAGCTCGTCAGACAACAGGAAGAGGGATAAAATGAAAGGTGAGAGAATCTGGCAGGACGAGCACGTTGAAGTTGCTGCTGCCGCCGAAACTTTTTTTGGCCGGCTCCGCAAAAGGTTTGCTTTCCCGCGCGCCGCGCTTTAAGTGTGGTCTGTGCACGAATTTGGCTGGAGTCAAACCTGTACATATGTAGGAATCACGCGATAAGAATCAGATACATATTACTTGTTCGATACGAAATCAAGTATAATGCGGAAGCCAAGTCGTACCAGAATCTATAGAAGATAATCATTAAGAGATTCTATATGTATCCTTATCTATCCCTTCAATGCGCCCCCTATCCCCGCCGCCTGTTATTATGATACAGGTATTGAGTGTAAAGTACACAAGTTCTGTGCATTGGCCTTTGAAGCGCATATCCTTGCGCTAGTCATAATATTCTTGTTCCAGGTCCCGAGACAGGGATTTGGCCCTTTGACTGAGTGTAGGTGTGTTTCTGAGGTCGGATGTGATGAGGGTTTCTGCCCTTTCAGGATGATTCCGGCGCGCAAACCCGAGGTCGCATTGTCATTATCTGAATCCTGATAAGGGAACTGAATGTAATTACTGTTCGTACGCAGCTTTCAGGGTATTCGGAAAGGTGGGTTTTTTAGACAAAAGCGGCGTTCTTCGTGCTCGGAAGACTCGATACAATTTCCTGTTGCGGGTTCGGCGACCGCAGATGATGGTCACAAGCAGAACGGCGACTCCAGCCCAAGTGATAACAATCGTTTCCTGACTGCTTGGCAACCCAGTGTTGCTAGCCTATTGAAGGTATAGATATTCTTCTTCCCAAGACATGGGAAGCTTCACACATCTTTCACTAATCAGCCTGGACGCTTCTTGCAAAGCGCCGTCACGACACTGATATCATCCATTTTCCCTGCCAGCAGTCAGAATAGAAAAACAATGGATGATTCATGAGTACGCACCTCCTTCGATGGTAAGACCCTCCTCTATAGCCTTTTCCATATAGGGGCTTTCTGCGAAAGGGTCTTGCGCGATTGTATGTGCGGCCTTCAGCAGCTCCCTAGCCGCGTAGACCATGCCACCGCCCGCTCCAGCAGTCCGGTCACCTTGCGCTTCTCCACCTTCACCTGCTTCCCATCTCTCTACGGCTTTCAGGATAGTCGACACGATTTCGTGCTCCCAGAGATTATCAATGACTCCATCGGAGACTGCAACCACAATATCGTTTTCCTGCAGCTCGACTTTTGACAGAACCGCGTCTTTGCGCGGAGTATCTTTACTGTTCGTACCCAACTGCAAAGGACAATCGAACCAGTGCCATTGTTCTGTGGTCTTGAATATGGGCTGCTGCTCACCTGGACGAATCACAAGAACTTGTGAGTCTCCCAGGTTGGTCACGTATAGTATCGGCTTAGGGTCTGGGTCTTCGGTGTGATGTAAAAGCGCGGTCACGGTGGTAGTTGTTCCTACCCATTCGTTGGGTTTTGTGGTGGCTTCGACCGTCTCCTCGTAGGCTCGCTGTAGATATTCGACAGGATCCGGTTCAGCAGCGATCTTGGACCCGCGCTCAACCTCAAGAGCCCAAAAGTGCAAGATGAGTCTGGACCATAACCTACATCCCGTCGTCAGTGTCAATATTCCATAGCAGAATCATGCGGGTGCCGTACGCTGCATGCCCATGGGGCCTCGTCGCCCAGGCTCCTACCCCGTCATTGACTCCAATGAAGTTCTCGGCAACCAGGACGGCATCATCCCCGTTTGTTAAGCCTCTGATCAGATCCCCCTTGAGGGTTAATCGCCTATCCTGCCCTCGAAAGTGAGTTGTTAGAGGATCGGAGAAGGATGTCGACGGTGGAGACAGGAATGGCGGCGGAAACGGTCGTGAAGGACGTTTGGGGGAGAGGGCATATCCCGTCTCGAATCGATAGGGAGAGGTAAAAAGCAAATCGGGCGAATTCTCTGGAATCGGCGTTGTAGTGCCGTACGAAGGCACGGCACTATAGCGTCGCACGGATGCTGCTGATATCCAAGACTTTATCCGCAGCGGACTCCGGGCGAAGATGGTTCGCGGGGCCGGAGAAGACAATATGGACTCGACAAGCATGCCCGCTCAGAGTGCACCCCGGGCGCACGATAGGCGGGGCTCATAGCATTCTGAAACAAAGAAGGTCGGTGGAAGAAGGACGGCGGAGATGCTGACGATAATATAACGCTGATGATTCCGCCCCTTGGAGCTGAGAAGAAGCCGTACACGAGGCTCGAGCACCGAGGCGTGCGTGACTCGTCAGGTGTTACTAGTATTACTTAGACGGCCGAGAACGTCAACTAACTAACTACATGCCTTCTCGGTGAGCCACCAGCTTCACCACCAACCCTGCCTTGCTCATCTCACTTCGATCATCCTCCGGTTTATTTATCGTCGATAAGAGCAATACTCACTCGATACATACGGGAGCCTTACGAGGATGCACTGGATGGTTTTAACAAATGTAGCCTGTTTCGGTCTGGACCAAGATCTATCTACCACTGGGGGAGCCAGCTTAGGGCCAGTTCCCCCGTCTCGACAGGGTCAATCGGTCTCCAACAACCACATGCTGAAGATATTTTTTTTTTTTTATTTTAATATTTTCTTTTTTCCCAGATTTCCCCCTCCCCCTCCCCCTCCCCCTCCTCCTTCCCACCCCGGCGACATCTACTCTCTGGCCCCCAGGGCAGCCAGGCGCTCGTTGAGGACCTCTCTTTTGAAGAGGTCCAGCGCCGACTTGAGCTCCATGGCCATTTCTGAACCATGGGCTCCCCGGTAGACGGAGGCCAGACCCTCGAAAACGAGGGCGGCCAAGTCGGCGCACCGTTGCCCGAACGCCTGGTCCCTGGGCGAGGAGCCTTCGGCCAGGAGGATGCGCATCATGCGCTCAGCGCATGGACAGAGACGCTCAACGTTGTTGGTGCACTCCGTCGCGCAGGAGCAGAACGAGAAGCAGATGCACTTGCACTCCTTGACATAGTCAAGGAGCGGGCGCCGCTCGTCCTCGCGACGCATCTCTCCGACACTCTTCCCTTCGAGTTTGGCCCAGGTGGCCTGTCTGTTGTCCAAGATTATTTCCCGCTCCCATGCGTCGGGGTTGACACGCTCGCGGTCGATAAACGGGAGGTCCCTTGTGGCGAGGGTGCTGTTTTTCTTGACGGGCTCGACAGAGAGATATTTCTCGGATAGCATGGCAAGGATTTCGCCTGGGGCCATCTGGTAGACGGGGTTCAGTCCACGCCAGGTTCTGCTGAATTCAGAATCTTCCTGTTCGATCAGGCTAGTCATGTAGCGACGGTAGCCTAGCAAGTCGTTGGCAGTGTGTTCTTTTTGCTCGAACTCGGCCATGGCACGACGGACGAATTCTTCCTGATGCTGCTTGACGATTTCAGCATCGAGGACTTTGCAAACTTCCGGTGCTTCAAGCACTTCCTTGCATGCACGCAAGATGAGGTAAAGATGACTAGGCTCAGGAAGTGTCATGGTGTCTCGGCCAGACAGACGACGGATGTCCAAGTTGAAGGAAGCACAGAGCTGGACGTTGCCCATTTCGATAGCAAGGCGAGCGTACAGGACATAATAGCAGTCTTCGATGGTCTTGATCAAGGTAGGAATAGAGTTGCTGGTGACTTCAGCTTCAGCACGTTCAATATGAAATTTGATACCGGCAGGAGTATCATCAAGCTATGCCGTGTCAGTTCTCGGTATCAAAGACGCGTCTCCACTTGGGGCTTAACTTACTTCGACTCCATAGTTCTCGAAAATCGTGAAAGCAGTCTTAGCTACAGCATAGACCGTCGAGTAAACTGAGACCACGCTCTTCAGTCTAGCAGACAGCTGTCCCTCAGGAATGTCACCAACGCCCTGGGAATCCTTGGAAGAGTTGGAAGCAAGAGACCATTCTTCAGAGCTGATGGTGTACGGGACACCCTGAGGATTGGGTCCAATCATGTTGTCAGGCCGTTCAGGAAACGGGTGAGGACCTGCGATTTCAGAGTCACGAGCACGTTCAGGGCCGGTCACAAGAGCTAGCAACCGATCTTCTGGACTCAAGTTGACCGGTCCAGATTCAGGGGATTCGAAAGGGGCAAGTGATTCAGGGTAACGAAAAGCAGCCAGGTCGGTGGCAGGAGAACGAGGTTCAGGAGAAGGAGACTCGGGCTCTCTACGGACGTGCGCTTGATAGCGTGCGTAGAAACGCTCCTGGCCCTGATTGATGTTTGGATTGGGGAAGTCAGGATACGCGTTCTGATGGTTGTGTTCTTCAGATGGTTGTCTGCGAGGCAAAAAGCCAAAAGGATGATGAAGAAATCTGTGTGGGAAAGGCATGATGAGGTTTTTTTCAGTGCTTCTGTAGGTGTATTCTTTTCAAGCCGCGAATTCAAGCCGCAGGATGAGTTGACCCGCAGAGCAAGCCGCAGTTGGAGGTGTGTGATGAGGAGAGAGGGAGTGTTTGCGCGGCTGGGGTGAGGTTAAAATAGTGAAGGGCCTGCTTCAACACTGATGCCCAGGCAAGTCCCAATGTTATGACTGACGGCGTCCGCCAGCACCATATGGCAATATGGAACTCTGCAGGGGTATAGTGAAAACAACGCCTTTATCAAAGACCTGACTTTAAGATGTCCATTCAGGCTTTATCCTATAGGATTGGACGCATATACCACTTCTTCCATCTCAGACTGAAGGCAAGATACTGTCTACTACTATATTAGACAGCTAATGTGAATCTTTATCACTGTTGTGAATAATCTCACACAGCGGTATGCTCCTTCAGCACCGTATGTCACTAAACATACAATTGACCACACATTCCTGGAACATACAAATATGCAATCAAAAGGTTCAAGTGAATATTGATACTCTGACTTCAAAAATCGAGCCATAGAATACTAATTAATATACATAATAACATGGCATGGTCTCATTATCAAATACCCCAACTCATCCAATTTTAAAACAAGAGAGGAAGAGGATAGTACCAGAAGACAACGAAATAAGTAGGAAAGTCCCAGGATTCATATTCCTCGGCATGTGAACCAATCAGTCTCACCAAGTCATCACATATAAGCAGGGTCAACTTCGATAGTTCCCTCACCACCTCCGGACGGCCCAAGGGGATAGGGTAAGAAGACCTCGGGGATATGCCAGATTTCCTTGTTTGCCTTCTCAATGATGTCGGCGTTTATTCGTCGACAATCACGAAAAGACAGGGACTATGGGATGGAGTCAGGACTCTCTTCTGATTATCGAAAGCATAGATTGAGCAAGCGAACATACCTTCAAACTCTTCATCCCTACCATCCATTCAAGGCCGACTACTTTCTCACTCGCATCTATTCTCTCCGCAGATATTTCATCAGAGTTCTCGAGCCACAGCACTTGTAGCGATGAACCAGGGGCATCTTCTGAGTCGTTGTTAGGTCCCTCGTTGGGGTCTTTCTCAATCCCTCCTAGCCAATTCAAAAACTCCAGTTGGATGGCCTTGCATGTTCTCAGTCGCAGATCTTTCAGTCTTGGGTTTCTTTTCACGAGCATTTGCAGCTGCCAGGCTGTGATCCCGGCTCTCTCCAACACCAGACTCTCTAGGCCTGTCGGTCCCATGTCCTTCTCATAGCTGCCACTGCCGATTAACGCATTCCAAGCCGTGCTGCTTGGGGCAGGTTTCATCCAATATCCTCGAGACAAAATGGCGTCCCGAATGTACGGATGTTCAAATCTCAGAGCCAGATGGCGAAGTTTCCACTTGCAATGAGTTGCGAGTGCAACAGCACCCCTAGCATCCAAATCATATGCCATAAACTCAAGATCATGAAGACTTCTACCATATCGACTCAGAAGATTTGCGAAGACCTCATTCTGTGACAGGATTGTATGATTCAGAGATGGTGGATTTTCCTCATCTCGCTCCCAGTTTCGCCTTCTTGTCTCCGCAGACCATCGCGAGCCCCTCAATGGCGACCTATGCCCAACGACCTCTTTCCCCCTATTGCTTCGGGGCAGAACGATAGACACTTGGTGTTCAGAATCTATACCCCATCGTCCAGAGTGTTCGGTCGTGCTTGAGGTAGCCTCGATGAATGCAATAGTTGTATGGAGCCGCTTTTGGAAAACGGCGATATGAAGACGCTTCAGACATAGCGTATGGTATATATAATTCGCACGTGAAGTTTCACCAAAAGAAACCAACGATGAAATATTCAAATGAGAGAGGATCATAAACATGATTTCCATAGGCATGTTTCTGAGGAGGTCGGGCTTGTCATGACCCAAGAGGGTTACACCCTTTTGAAGCGCATCGTCCACTTCTAGCTTCATCCTTGCAACTTCTTCCGCTCCACAGCTGGAAGTGAAAAGGATGTGCGGTATTCGAGCGCAGACAGCGAGAAAGCGGCGTAATTAGATGCAACACGCCTTCAGTCGAGTCTCCACACAGAGTATAGATAGTCCCTGGAAAAAATAAAACGTCTCAGGACTCTGCTGCAGATCAGTTCCAAACGGAAAAGAAAAGCCCTTATAAGCTGAAGAAATTGACTGAAGAAATTGAAGAAAAAGGAAATTCTGGTGTATATAAAAAAGAGTAAAAGAGGAAACAGTGACGAAATAGTTACTTCCACAGAGGAACTAGTTCAAAGGAAGATAATAAAACGATAGATAGAAATAAAAAGCAATGAAAGCGCCAAATATCAAATTACTCCCAACACAAGCCCAGAAGATAGACTAACAATTCACAACAAGTAAAGAACAATAAAAAGTCGAATGCAGAGTCACTGGAGAGGAAAGGGGTAGTAGCTTGACTGGAATTTCAGGCAATCCAAAACGCGCCTGGCGGCCCACGCGAACCGGGGCCCCGGACAAAGAGAATGTGATAGGAAGCGATCCTCGTCCCGATTCCAGGGTAAAAAAAGAAGTCAAAGTCACTCCCTGTAAGTCTCAAGTTGGGGAGGGCTTCTATTATTGGAGGTGATCCGGCACGTTTGCCGGTCGCTTCTTTTCACGCGTCTCCAATAGACCGAATAACAAGCCGGGGGTCAAAAGTACGAAAGTACTGCAGAAGAGAGATCAACAGTGGCAAGTACAGCGCACTTCAAACAACAAGGAACCTAAACACAATGCCCTTGAATGAAGGAAATGGGCTCTCTATATGTGTGGTTGGAGTCGATAAATTCGCTGGTCGTATAATAATATCTTTGAATCGTACTTCTCGGCGATTAACCTGGCTAAGCCAGACAAGAGCGTAACGCTTTCTTGATGCACCTCTGAATCTTTCCGTTGATGATCTTCTAGACGTGGGGTTAGACTAGATGTACTGCGCAGTGCCACACTCTTCTTGTCTTGGTATCCTGTTCAATGGGTCAGCCACTCTCGCGGTTCTAATACCTCAACCCTAAGAATACCATCCTGAATAACAGAATGTGAACAGGATCCCTCACTTTGTGGTATACGTACTTGTTCTATTGTGGGGAATCAATGTCCCTGCTGGTAATTCCTTATTTCGGTAATTTGATAAAGCAGGACTGGGCCTTGAGGGCGCTGGGTTTCAATACCAAGGCTCGCCTCCTCTGTGTGAATGCTCTGCTTGCTGTTCACTAGAGGTGAAGTGTATTGGACTTTTGACGATTGGTGGAGTATGAGTGATTAGGTATAGCAGATTGACTGCTTGCAACCGGAAGCAGTGTCTCTGCTTTCTTTATGAAGCCCAAAGTAATATCTGATGTGGAAGGCAAGGGTGGATAAGAAGACCCAAGAGGCACATGTGACGTTTGCCTTCTCTCAAATACCAAGTAATTCTGAACAGAGATATCGCGCAGGCCTGCAGAAAATAATCCAATTTGATAGATTCAGCTATATATAATTGCCTAGATCACCCAGAAGGCAGAATAGTGGTATACACACCTTTGCAGGAAGAATAACCTATGACGAAATCTACAACAGCCACGGAGAGACGATAGTGGCTACTTATACACCCTCACCTCAGTTCGCCGCTCATAAAAACTGGGTGGGCGGCTGGTGAGGTTCAATTCTTTATTCCATCCATCGGGTAACCAAGACACCCTCCGACTCCCACCGACCAAATACATACGAACACTAATCCTGCAGGGTCCCCGGTGGCAACACATGGAATCAAGACACACCGTATAAAGATCTCTAAAGTTGGATGGCAGACTCGTAGCACATCATACTACACGTGAACTTTATGTCGGTGAGCAAGAAGAAAAGCACGAGCAATATAGTTTCGATACTTCCTGCGGATGAGACTGGGGCTATGCTTATGTGTTACTCTACTTGCTTACTCCGGCGGTGAATGTATCTTTGTCAGGTACAATTTACCGTTGCTAAAGCTAGAGATATTAAAAAAGATAAGCAACGGCTACACACATACTTTTCTCCAAGGAGGATGGTTCAGCATAAGTTCCGGATGAGTACCGAAGCATACCAGGGTACCTATATCTGCTGGGATTTCCCTGGCTCTCCCTGCATGGAGATCACATTCCCTTTTCACGAGCCTCAATCCCGAGATCGTGGTGAGTCACACCGAGATCTCACTGGCAGGGTAAGGCGTAGTTCATCTGATAGTTACACAAGCACCCTGGGTGCGACTTGCGTCATAGGGTGATCTGTCTCGTAAACTTCTGCCCCATGCATCACCTATAGTTTACCTCGAGATCCTTGCCAGGATATCGCTCAGAATATCTATCGGTGCTCGTCGCTGGTAGGTACACAGGATCGCGAAATCCTCGTGATCATCTTTCTCACCTCTTGTGAGCGCTACGCCGTGGGACCAAGACTTAGCACTAATTCAATGGGAGGCCGTATGATGTGATAGGCGTAACGCCATGGTAAGGAAACCCGTGGGGGTCGAACCAAACCACTGGGAGAGAGGCTAATCGTGTTCGCGATTCATTCTGACCAAGCAAGTACTAAGTAGACTTTCACACGAAGGTCGACTTCGCGCTGAACTTGTAGTCAGATAACCGGTCAGAGGATGAGTTCGCGCTATGCAAGTCACTATGCACGCCATCTCTTGCAGGCCTTGAGAACGCCTAAAACAAATCCCGGGGGACCAACCATAGGGGAATTTGAATGACGACTGGCTAGGATTCAAATGCCAGCCATCGTTGTAGTAGCATCTGTTTCGGAGAACTCAACAAGTACGGGCACTAATCCTTTGCCTTTTACGAAGCAGGAGTTAAACGCCCATATTCTCAAAAGTATAGACTGCTCTATGGTCGCATTTCGATGAGAGTTTATACATAGGTGAAAATAAAGTTATAGTTTGTACCCGTAAATAAAGTAAAGTTTCGCTACCCACGGACTTCGGTCGTGATGGGGCACTTTAGTTGCGAACCGAGCATCTGGGATCGATCTAAGACAGCTAAGACGTACAAAGTATGGACTAAAGTACTCTTCAATACAGGATTACGCGCAGTCTGAGAAAGCGATATTCAGATTCTAGGGGAATAAAGCGAGACTAAGTACCGACCGAGGGAATTAGGACTAAATGACGCTTAATAGCTGGCAGAAAGACTCCATTGAGTGTCGTCTCTAAGTGGCCGTCGATATGATGTGAGTGATTGGAACCAGCAGATATGATATACGCTGACAATCATGGATGATCGGCAGTCCAGTTTTCAGTATCTGAGGGGAGTCTCACATAGATGGCCAAATACAGGCTCTCTTCTATGCTCATTTACTGAATCAATAGCATTGATCGTCCTTTAAACCATGAAAATTGCCACTTGTGCCATTTTATCGGTGACGCTCTAATCTGCAGAAAAAAAAAGGGTCTTAATATATGCACGGGCTATCTCCGGAGTACAAAGGTCCACATATCGAGAATAAAGAAGTACTCTGTATGTCGTCCTAAAAGCACCTGCACAGTAGATCAACGAATGTCTTGCTCCGCATTCGGCCATCGATGAACTGCATCACTTACAGGACTGTGGCAACCAATATGATCCCAGCAATTCCTTTTCTTGTAGTGGATAATACATCGATACAAAAGTACGGACAGTATGCGGATGCATCTGGCTCGAGTATGGCAACCCCACCCTCAGATCGTGAAACCTCCTCTTCCCGGATTGTAAAGCTGGTCGAGTGAGTGGATGGGTCTGACGGCCGTAGCAGTTACTGCCCCTAGTTTGAATCAACATTCTTATGTTTAAGAGACTGACCAGACTTTGCATCCCAGACTACCTGCAATTCCGGCACAAGGAAGGAAACCACAAGCGGGTCCTTGTGATCTAGACTTACTATCAATCACTGTCGAGGCCTATCGTATCGTGCATATCTATCCTGGACCCCTTTAGCTATGAGATCCAAAAATTGGGTCTTGCTGGGATACTTAGACTTGCCGGAGCTAAATAAGCCGGGATGGATTCCGCGTCCAACCACAGATTTACGGGGTTGGTATCTCAGATCGGTTAAGGAAGGTACTGTCGTACACGATCGAGATAGGGCAAACACCGTTATGAGCGGGGATGGGGTTAAGAATATGGAGGGTAGACCGGATTTGCTACTCTGTCCAGGATCAGGTTTCAGCGATATCCTTGATCTAAGCATAACTTGCCCAATATCGCTTTGGGGTACCCCGGACTTTGACGCACAGTTGCATCTCATTGTATCACTATAGCTATGAAGTATTATTTATCATTTTCAAGTCGATGATCTACCTAGCACTGAGAGCGAATCGCACATCCATTATTCCTCAAGCCCTGATGCGACGTAACCATTGCCTGCCTGCCAGCGGCTATAGAGACAAAACGACTTCGAATTCATGCGAGCGGCCCGACCACAGGTTATCATATCGGCGAAAGGCTAATAGAGAAGAAAGCCAGCAGTTTCAACCATGCTGCACCGGAGTGTCGACGGTACACTTCATGTCCTCTCGCGCTCTCAGAACGAACAAAGAAAGTTTTCAGTTACATGTTGGCAATGTGAGACGCTGCATCTTAAAGGCCTCTCCGCATTGGATTCTAAGGAAAATGGCGCCCGTGTCTCTCAAGTTGCGAATATAAACAGGATGATATGGATCCGCTCTAAGCCTGGACTCTGAATGTACGACCACTGGCCGTCTTTCTCTCTCGTTCCTCGTTTTCGGGTCGTGCGCGGTTGAGAACTAGCCCGGTCAGCATGCTTGGATTAAGAAATAGAACCAGGACGTCATTACCTTGCAGGAAATCAGCGGTTCGCTTCCGCATTCTGGTGTGGATGTATGCCTGGACACGATAAAATAAGCACCACGGCCACCAATACAATCTCAGTTCATATATTACCTTTGAAGCCTTAATGTGGTAATGGAAATAGTCACGGAAGGTTTGGATGTGAGAAATGTTCTCATAGCGACGCTGGGGGGTCAAGTGACGAGGGAAAAGGACTGTTCATCTGTTAGCTTTGAATCAGTTCAATAGATCGAATAGTAGTAGTACCAAAAGTAACATAGCTAATATCATCTTCGTTCGCGTGCTTCAGCCCTGGAATACCCTCCAACTCCAATGGGGGGTCGCTGCGGAAGAGGACCTGCGGCGCATTCTGTAGCGTGAGGACGCGACGCCTAGCATCGACGAATTCCTGCGAATCTGTCAGTTTGACCCCTTTTGAGGCAGACTCACAAGAATGTTCATACCTGCAAAAACACTTTTCCGAAGATACGGTCCGTCTCTTCACGGAAGACCGTGCTGAATATCACGGTGACCCGATCGTGGCTTGCCTTGATATAGATAGCTTCCTCCTCTCGGTAATGGATAGCCATGACCTCCCCACCTTCCCTGACACCCTGCGGAGCAGCTTCCGTTGTGTATTTCGAGGCCTCTTCGGACAGCTTGGCGAATTCATCAAATGCGCGCTCGAACGGAGCTGCCATTGCGTTCCGCTTCAGCAGAGCAAGACGCATGATCAGTTCCTCCTTCGCCTCAGCCTCAGCCGGAAGGTTCTCGAGGTCTATCAGGACCGAGAAATCATATCCCGGTTCCGGAGTGACGATATAGGGACCGTACTCCCGCTCCAACACCGCCTGAGCACCATACTGCACCAATTCTCGGAAACACTTCACAGAAATGGAGATAAGGATCTTGGTCTTGGATTCGGGAGTCGAAACATGGAAGGTAACACCGTCAAAGTCAGAGACAACCTGGTCGATCGACACTGGGGGCCCTCTAGCAACGGGAGTTAGCTGCTGCCTCGAGTAGCCATGTGTAGATTGGCGGGGTCGTACCCGGAGAACCGCTCCGTTAGGAGGGATTGGATCAGAACGTTCTGGTAGTCGAGGAGAAGCATGGCGAAAGACAGTCAAGCATGCCACTGAGCCCCCTTCCTTGATCTCAGCGAGCAGCAGTGATGTTGGTTTCAGTCTGGGGGAGTTGGCGCTGGTCTACGGTCGTCATCCAGGCCGCGTGTGGGTATCGCTGCTCAGCGGGTCGCTGTGGCTGCCCGTAGACGCCGGGGAAGTTGCGGCGCTAGCGGCGTATCGATACGAAAAGTTGCCCAGACGCAGCGCAAGCTCCAAATTTTTGTCCGCAGCGCTCAAAGATGGTCAAGTCGTATTTGTGAGTAAAACAGTCCAGATAGTATGCGCTATGGCTCTGGAAAACTGACAATCACAGGAAATTCGAGCATTCCCACACCTTTGGTCTCGTCGCGTCCGCCTCTTCCAATGCGGTCTGGACCAGAGACGAAGATGTCTTTGGGACGGCGAGGCCAACAGGCGCAGGACGGGCAATAGTCGGAGCAAGCGAAGAGGTCCTGTGCTGGGATGTGAAGAAGGGTGAACTGCTCAGCAGATGGCGCGATCCAGGCTGTAACGCTGAAGTTACTGCTATCACGCAAAGCAAGACCGATCAAGATATATTCGCAGTTGGGTAAGTGCGCAGAAAATTTGTTGTAATGGGCATACACTGATTATCTGCACAGTTACGAGGACGGAAGCATCAGACTATGGGACTCAAGGATTTCGACAATCATAATCTCTTTCAATGGTCACAAATCAGCTATCACCCACCTCGCCTTCGACAAGGCTGGAGTGCGACTCGCCAGTGGTTCGAGGGACACGGATATTATAGTATGGGATCTTATAGCTGAAGTCGGTCTGTACAAGCTTCGTGGACACACCGATCAGGTCACTTCTCTACATTTCCTGAACCCGTTGGGGGAATACAGCGAAGAGCTCACCGGCGCGACGCAAAGTGACCATGGAGGATTCCTATTGACAACTGGTAAAGACTCTCTGATAAAAGTCTGGGATCTGGCTTCACAGCACTGCATCGAGACGCACGTTGCGCAGAGTAATGGGGAATGCTGGGCTCTTGGCCTGTCGCCCGACCAGAGCGGCTGCATTACAGCAGGAAACGATGGAGAACTTAAGGTGTGGTCAATTGATGAGAATGCGATGATCGAAATCTCGAAAGAAAAGGCCGGCTTCGAGAATCGTCGGATTTTGACCGAGAGGGGTACGTTCTATCGCAACGGCAAGGATCGCACTATCAGCATTCGCTTTCATCCGCGGTCGGATTATATCGGTGTTCATGGCTCTGAAAAGGCAGTTGAAATCTGGCGGATACGCTCAGAAACTGAGGTGCAGAAGAGCCTGGCAAGGAAGCGCAAGCGAAGAAAGGAGAAGGAAGCTGAGCGTGCAGCCGGTGAAGACAAAGCGGTTGTGCCAGCCGAAGATAAGCCTGAGGATATATCTACTGCTCCTGTGACCGAGGTTTTCGTGCCTCATGTCATCGTCCGGACAGGTGGAAAGATGCGATCTTTCGACTGGATCACTACGAAGTCAAGTGGTAATCTGCAGCTCCTCGCGGCCACGACCAACAATCAACTGGAAACTTACAACGTGGCGACAGCCAGCAAGAAGAAGAAGGATGCAGAGGAGAACGATTATACGCGGACACTCGCGGTGGATATCCCGGGTCACAGAACAGATATTCGGTCAGTAGCCTTGAGTTCTGACGACCGAATGTTGGCCTCCGCCTCAAACGGCACTCTAAAGATCTGGAATGTGAGGACACAGAATTGCCTGCGTACCTTAGAGTGCGGTTACTCTCTCTGTTCTACGTTCCTTCCTGGAGACAAAATCGTCGTTGTGGGCAACAAGAATGGTGATTTGGAGGTTTTCGACATTGCGTCTTCTACTCTGCTGGACACTGTTAAAGCTCATGATGGTCCTGTTTGGACTCTGCAAGTCCACCCGGATGGCAAGTCCATGGTGACGGGTAGTGCAGACAAAACAGCAAAGTTCTGGAAATTTGAAGTCGTTCAGGAAGAGGTCCTTGGGACCAAGCGGACTACACCCCGACTCAAGCTGGTTCACACCAGGACATTGAAGGTCAATGATGATATCCTCAGTCTCCGCTTCTCGCCTGACGCTCGTCTTCTGGCTGTATCTCTTCTGGACAACACAGTCAAGGTGTTTTTTGTTGATACTCTCAAACTCTTCCTCAACCTATACGGCCACAAGCTCCCCGTCTTGAATATGGATATATCTTACGACAGCAAGTTGATCGTCACTTGTTCCGCTGATAAGAATGTGCGCCTCTGGGGTCTTGATTTCGGTGACTGCCACAAGGCATTCTTCGCACACCAGGACAGTATTATGGCTGTCGCTTTCGTTCCCAATAACAACGAAGGCAACGGACATAACTTCTTCAGTGCAAGCAAAGACCGCGTAATCAAGTACTGGGATGGCGATAAGTTTGAACAGATCCAGAAACTGGAGGGTCACCACGGTGAGATCTGGGCTTTAGCGGTGAGCCACTCGGGGGAATTCCTCGTCAGCGCCAGTCATGACAAGAGCATCCGTACCTGGCAGCAAACTGATGAGCAGATCTTCCTCGAGGAAGAACGAGAGAAAGAACTTGAGGAGTTGTATGAAAGCACCCTCACAGCATCTCTCGAGCAGGAAGAAGATGAAGATGGTGAAAAGGCAGAGGCAGTCGACGCGGGCAAGCAAACAGTCGTCACCTTAATGGCTGGAGAAAGGATCGTCGAGGCTCTTGACCTGGGTATGGAGGATCTCGAAGTTGTCCGGCAATGGAAGCAAGTCAAAGCTGCTCAACCCAATGCAGCTCCCCCTGCTCGAAACCCGCTATACATGGCACTGGGCAACATCTCTGCCGAACGACATCTACTCAATGTGGTGGAAAAGATCCCGGCAGCTGCTCTGCAGGACGCTCTCCTGGTTCTGCCATTTTCTAAACTGCCTGCACTTTTCACCTTCTTAAACATCTGGGCGGAGCGTGAGTGGAATATTCCGCTCACTTGCCGTGTGCTCTTCTTCATGCTGAAGACTCATCACCGGCAGATCATCGCAAGCCGCATGATGCGTCCTATGCTTGACGGTATCCGAGCATCACTGCGTCGTGTGTTGGCCAGGCAGAAGGATGAGATGGGCTTCAACCTTGCTGCTTTGCAGTTCATCAGCACACAGGTCCGGGAGCGGACCCGGAAAGACTATGTCGATGTGGACACCTGGGAGGATGAACAGCCTGCAAAGGGCACGGGCAAGAAACGAGCATTCGTTAGTGTTGCTTGATTGGAGGATAAAAGTTTGCGGCAACAGATGCATGTTGGCGGCGTTTCGTTATGTCTTGTAATGTACCATTTTGGAAAAGTTCTATATCCTTGGGAGTGGGCGGGTCAAAAAAAGTACGAGTTTGCAATATAGAATTTCTGTTTATTTCGATAGACACCATTATATTCCATGCTATTCATCGATAGACTATCACACTTTATGTGGTGTTTGAGATCTACTCAAAGCCCAGCATATAGCAGCGGCGATCAGACTTCCCTTCCAAGAGGCTCTAAGATCAAAACTCCAAAGTGCTGTGAATGTGAACGGTCCAATTCCATATGTTCCCATGCACTCATAACCATTATAAGACCATCGCCATCGGTCGCTCAACAGACGCTAGATATACCTAAATTCCAACTCCGTCAGCAACAAGTCTCTTCCGCAGACCGAACGGCGAGATCAATGGCTCAGGGAAGTGAAACAGATAAACAACGGGCATGAATAAACTCCATCAGCAGAACCATTCTAAGCATCGACGACAGAGAAGACGTTCTTTTCATCTTTCTCTGCCATCCTCTTCCGGCTCTTCCTAAATATTGAGGTTCAAAGAATGTTTCTCATCATATTGGGGTTTTTCTTTTCTTTTCTTTTCTTTTTTTATTCGAGAATGTCAAGGGAAATAATTGATCATGAGGAATTGTGAAGGGGGGGTAAATTTGTTGTTGTTAGAGAAGTATTCACTTTACCTGTTATGAATTAATCGCATGCGAGTTATCCTGGAGATTATCACAGGTATCTAGAGCATTATTGTTGTTGTTGCAATTGCCATCACACATCTTCAGAGATATTTTTTTGGATGAGTTTTGCGGCAGTTGGAGGAAAAGGAAAAAGTTCAAGCTTGAGTGGAGTTCTGCTTAGTCATGGCGCCTAACCCTCTGGGTCTGACCTGTTGCCGTGTTGCCTGAGACGTGAGGCTGCCACTACAACACCCCTCAATCGTGAGAATCGCGGGGAATATTTTTACTTACAGATGTTTAATTAAAGCGCAGATACTTGTGTGATTTTTGCTTTGCAGTAAAAACTCACTCAGATGAATTGTAATAATGCGCCTATATTTATCAAAAAAGAATGGAATATAACCAGTTATCTCTATACAAAACTTTCCACATTGCTCCTGCAATTAACCAATACAAATTCAATGACATGGACACATTCGCATATAGACGTGGTACTTGAACTTGTCTCTTCCAATGTCAAAAATTACCTATTCCATAGTTCGTCCCGTTTCGCTGAGTAGTCACAAATAAGCGAATCAAGCAAAGCTTAGATTAACCGTGATTCCGGTTCTTTTCTTACCCGGCTACGCTTTTGAGGCGATTAGTGTGCTATCCATCTCCGCATTTTGGCCGCATTGAATACCTAACTCCACGATTTCTATCAGGAGGTATTAATATCAATAGTAATCTAGAGCCTTTTCACTTTCCTGCGGTATATCTATGTTATGAGACAACTTCTCTCAGACTCAACCCCTTTCTTCTAGAAATCCACCCTTCCGTCCATCATTAATCGATTCCAACCTATTACCATTTAATAGCATCGTCATCTCCTCCCTCCTATCCATATCAACCAATCCCTCTTCGAATCCCCTTCGAGAAGAACCACAGAGATATTAAAAAAATGCGCATCCCCTACGCCCCCTCCAAACCTCCTGAAGATTCAGACCCCACCACAACGGAGATATACAACCGCATCGCAGCCCGCCGTCGCCCACGCCCACTCATCCCTCTTGATCTCGCACTCCTACACACACCACCCGTCGCAGACGGATACAACTCCTTCGTCGGGGCGCTCCGAACCAAGACCATCGTCCCGCAATCTCTGCTGGAGCTAGCCATCTGCCGTATCGCTGTGGTAAATGATGCTGTATACGAATGGAACGCGCATGCGCCATTGGCACTAAAAGCGGGACTACCGCCTTCTGTCCTCCAGTATGCCAGAGAAGTGTCAGTTATGGAGTTGAAACGTGCTGCGACGGCTCGATTGGCTGAAAAGGAAGTGGATGGTGATGTTAAGGAGGCGTTGGAGAGATCTGGTGCCGGGGAGGTGGAGTTGGCGGTTCTCTTGTACACGGATGAGATGACTGTTTCGGTGAAGGTTAGGGATGAGACGTTTGATGCGTTGAAGAAGGGGTTTGAGGGCGAGGAGTTGGAAAGGAAAATTGTGGAATTGACGGCGGTGGTTGCGGGGTATAATGCCGTTAGTCGGATTCTCGTGTCGTTGGATGTGGGTGAGAATAATGCGAAGGCGATGAAGAGTGTGCAGGAGATTGCGAATGAATTGAAGGGGAATTAATCCCGTGGAGTCGCGGTGTTGATGAGGAACTACGAGGGTGGATATCATGTTCAAAGTGGAATGGACACGAATAGTGACAATACAGTCCACCATCAACATGCTTCTGGGCTATAGTCACCAGAATCGCAAGGATATGGCTAACCAAAAGACGATTCTATATTAGAATTAGCAATCGTTGTTGTACTGGCATTTCTCATCGCAAGCTATATTTGTATTACATACAGTAAAACCCCGAACTCCTCTTCTTCCGTATCATGCATGAATCATAATGCCGCTAATCCCAGAGCTATAGCACTAGGAAAGACTTGAAGGACCCTGTTGTCTGTCTATTATAGGAACACGGGTCAAAATGAAAAGATTTTGTCACGAAACCTGCTTCATTGTTCCACAACTTGAACATGTCCACCACTGGGATTCCATGAAGGCTCCGCATTGATGGCATAGCCACCCCAGAGGTCGCTTCGACTTACTCTCCCTCTCCTTCTCTAAGGAAGAGAGCAGTTCAGCAGCATTGCTGCGAGGTCTCACTAATCTGTCAGTCGGTGATGATTTTATTGTATTTCGACGAACGGGATTCCGGCCAGGATGCTCCACTGTTTTACCCTTACTGGACGAATCGGATGAGGATTTCATGCTAGAGGGTACAGGACGCTCAGTGGTGCAAGCATCACAGCAGAGATAAGCCGGTGGATTCTCAAGCGTGCAGATGGGACATGTCCAGGGCTGATCGTATGAGGCGTTATTAGATATTTGGCCACTAGGGCCCTGAGGCGTGGATGAAGATCGTGCTGGTGTGGGCGGCTTCGGTTTTGAGCTCTCTGGAACTGGAGGCGGCGATAGAGTTGTCCGAGGACCGGCAGGTAATTCTTGACTTGGAGGGATATACGACTCGCCGTATTTCTCCCGTTCTTCCTCTTGGAGCAACTCGATATAGGCTTGCATGATAGCTTGCTCATTGGCGTCTTCTTCTTCAGCCTTTGTTCTAAAGCCATTCTGCGAAACTTCGTCCGCAAGCTTTGAGGTCTGGTCGGTCTCAGAGACGCAGCCTCTAGTCACTTCGATTCGTCGTTGAGCAGCATCTGCGATGATTTTGCGAATATCGGCCCCCCTCTTAACAGGAGCTCCGCCGACTTTCTGACCAGAGCCAGCATACAAACCCCGTCTCTTCTCCGCATTGGCACGAGCGAGTCTCCGAGCTTCGTCCATGGGTATACGCCGGCCACCAAGACGCTTTCCTTCCGAAAGGAAGCCTTCGCCGGTATAGCCACGGATTTTGAGCGTTGTATACTCGTCACGCAGCTGGTCCCATAGCTTATGAAATTCGCTATTATGGGGCCCAATATTATTATGACAGAGTCTACAGCAAATCAGCAAGGACGCCACACATAAAAAAATGAGAGGGCGATACTCACTCGTGCAACATAGTATCGACGACCTCTTCAAGACCGAGGAACTGTCGCTCATCAGACGGGTGCCGCAGTCGGAGGCATATCTTTCGCCCGTGATCATAATTCAGACCCAAAAGGTGACGTTCCTTTGGGTACATTTCACATAATAATCCAACTCTCCAGCCTCGCTGCCGCATGATGGGCTTCACCAGGGAAGCCACCTTGCGGAGCGTAAAGAGTGCCTCGGACTCTCGGGGCTTGCTTTTGTCATGTTGATATTCAGAAATCAAAGGATCAAGCTCCCGCATCCTCAAAAGTCACCCTGCACTCAAAAAACTCAATGAATAGATGTAGGTATATACAATAACAGAGAACAAAGAGTGCTGTTCTAGGGGTATTGAAATGCAGTAGCTTATGCGAGCAATAAGAAATGATTCGCCGCCAGCCTTGCAGGGCGAATCGGAGCGGACAGGCAGCGTCCACGTCAGCAAGGTAGGTGCCGATTGCGAGAAGGGTATCGAAGTACAGACAAAAAAACACAGAACAAACTATCCTTGACAAAAGAGAGACTGCAGCCTGGACCTGCAGATGTGCGGTTGAAAAACTAGAAGGTAGTCGCCGTCCTGCTTTGTTGTCGCCACCGGACTAAGTATGTCCATTGATAATCAGGCGTGGAGACGGCGCTGACTGAACGGACCGCGAATTCAATCCTACTGTGATCACGTGACTACCACGAATCATTTGAAACAGAAGTCTAAATGTGGAAGTTATAGGTTATCTGGTGATAAAAAAAAAGGTCATTATTGTTAATCGAAAAGGAAATGCATACACCATTCCCAAGGTTTCTGAAGTTCCTCGGTCCGGTACATATGACTGAGATGCCTTCAACGGGACGAGATTAATGACACGGGATACCATGCTCGACATCGATAATTGTTTATGTGTGTTATTCTCCCTCGCCCTATGTATACCTCGACAAGAAAGGCAAGTCTGTTTGTTCGTGGATATAATCAAGAGCTTCGAGAAGCTAAAGACCCCATTGTAAGCAGAAATTCTGTGCCAATTTTTATACAGGAAAGCGTACCTTCTCGTCGTCGAAAGGACGGGCTACAAGCTGCAGTGACACAGGGGCATCACGATATACTTCTGGGTCATCTAGAACTAGTTAGCCTTATCCCAATACAGTGGAAAGCCACCTTACATAGTTTGTAGTTGTGTTCATCTTTCTCGTTTCTTGGCTTGTAATCGGATTCTACTGTATCAACATCTGGAATGACTCGAGTAACCGGGAAGACTGCCGCTGGATAATCCAGTAGGTTCCACTGGGCTGTATATCCCCAGTATTTGGCCTCGTTTATAGGGGGTGCAGCACCCGGACCCACGGGACAAAGGAGCACATCCACCATGCCGACTGGATTTCCATCACTATCGAGGCCGGTAGCTGTGTCGTTCCATTGCTTGGCATAGGCTCTTCTGTATTCTTCGTTCTTCTGGAGCAGATCCCATAAGTCTTCCATTTGAAGGCGTTTCCTGTAGGGATTGTTCTTGATTATGAACTCCGAGAGCGGCAGCATAGGCTCACCACCGTCAGTAAGGATATCATAGTCGTCATGCGCTCCATCACAGTAGTACAGAGACGCAATTCGCTCCCATCCGTAGTCATGCTTGTATGGTTTCCAATCCACGACTTCCACACCTGACACATTCTTGAGTTTATCTGCAAGCTCCTTCAGAGCTCTCGTGACTGGGGGATGTGGTCTAACCACGCCATCATCCCATATAACGGCTACCTTGAGCTTTTTCCCTGAATCGCTTTGCAGATAACTCTCTTGGTCTCTCCAAGGAAATGGGAAGAGCGAAGTTTCCTTCAGCCATGGCTTCGCAGCAAGCGCTGTCTTCATCAGTAACCTCAGCCCGGCTCTACTCGTACTCATTGGGCCCATCACAGCAGGAATTCCCTGTGCACCTCTTGCAGCTGCCAAGCCATCGAAAGGGAACCGGCCACCTGTTGGGCGCAGACCATAGACGCCATTGTTTGCCGCAGGACTGCGAATACTTCCTCCAATATCGGTTCCAAGGCCAAGCACGCTGCCGTTCAAACCTAGCAAAGCTCCTTCTCCACCCGAGCTGCCTCCAGAGGTCAACTGGCGGTTAAAGCCATTCACTGTTTCTCCGTAAAGATTGCTGGAACAAGCCAATTGCATTAAAGTCTGCGGTTCAGTTGTGCGTGCGTAGAATACACATCCCGCTTTCCAGAGGATTTGGAGAGCATGCGCATCTTCGGATGCGACTCGGTCCCACCAGGCGACAAACCCCGCATTGAGGCCGCGGCCTTTCATAGCAACATGTTCCTTTACACTGATCGGTATACCATGTAAGGGGCCGATAGGCTTCTTGTGTTCCTTCAAATAATTGTCAAGGTATTCTGCTCTCTCGAGGGCTTCTTTCGGTAGAAGCTCTGTTATGCAGTTTACCTAGCGCATGAGAAGAGTCGTTAATACGTATGTCTATTCTTGTCAGTGATAGCACTTACAAGCTTCTGAGCAAGTCCTGCGCGTCGTAAAAATGCATTTACAACTTCCACACTTGTGAGCTTCCCTGAAGCCAGCGATTCAACAAGTACCTCCGGAGGAGTCTCTGTTATCTCCACCTCAGCAGGGGTGAGGAGCTGCTTGGGAATTCCAGAGACGTTCAATGGCAAATCGGCGGGGATATCAGGTACAGGAGGCTGGACGAGTTCAATAGACTTGTCTCGTGCCTCCTGTGCGATTCTGGCGACTTCTTGCCAGGGTTGACGAGTCATTTTTACCAGCAAATATTAATCAAGTGAGTTGAGATGGGCAGTGTTTGCTGTGTAGCAGAGAAATAATGGCTGCGCAGAAACAGTTCTCTATACGCAAGAGCGGGTATTTTCCCCTGCCGAGTAAAGAAATAGAGACGGCATGCTATATCTACGATAACTTGGCCGCCTTGATATCTTTGCCCCTCCCAACCTCATCTAGTGGCATAGCTTCCCCGTGTACAACATCTCCTATCACTCCACTTTGATTGACGGAGGAAGACAATCGATTGATAAGCTGGCTGCATCTAAGAAGGATGCAACTTCCATAAATGGCAAAACCACCGCGCTAGGGGCTTAAGAGGGGATTAGTAGTTGCTTCACATGGAATCTCACCTGAAAAGAGGACGGGAGCTAAGTAGCGGCAGTGCCAGAATCGGGCTTGGTGAGAAAGTGAGAGATGACTAACTATCTGCTTCGCGGAGATAACTAACGATAACTAATGGATAGGCGTGTATATTTAATGAACATGATGGTATGAAAGAAGTAACGAGGAGGTTAAATAGACTAGCTCTTGGTCCCATGGTGGAGAATTACTAGGAAAGTACGAGGTCCTAAATGGTTCTTGAGCTTAGTACCTACACTTAAAAAGCGCGATGACAGCATCGCATCATTCTTACTCGACGTCAAGTAAGCAGTCATCGAAGGGCTATAGACTATCCAGCTCGGATATGTGCCTCCTCCCCGATGCTACTATACTGAATTTGTGGGTAAGAGAGTCTACAGTATGGCTGAAGCCCAACCCACAAATACTTCCATAACATCTCACTACAACTATATACCTGGCGTTATCCATGGTTTTTGTCTATCCCTGAGGCCTGTACAGCCACATCCTGCACTCTGTATATGATAGCAGAGGCTATCACTAATGAAACAAACTATAGAAACGTATGTACAAAGCACAAAGACACCTGATCACCCTCGCACATGCTATCTGAAGCCTCCGATCATAAACATGCTCTCTGACCTCACAAGTTAGATCATATATATGCATTTCACCTTCAAATCCAGTATATAGAAATACGCATCCGCACTCTTATTGTTGACACTATGTTCCCCACCACGCCTGCCCGGTTTCTATTTCAAGGGTAAGAGTATCCGGACCAATGACATGTAGGAATAAGTTGTATCATATAGGTTAACAATACGATACATGCGGCATGTTCGTCAGCATGACGGATTAATCCACCTTTTCCTGATTTACATTATACGTGGTGGATATATAGTATTCTATGCTAAAGGAGGGAAGATAGTTGATTTCTCGCTCTTCGTAATGTACACTCATTCTTGCTTTTTATCCAGCAGGAATTAACGATACAGCCTATCTATTCATCTCCTTCCTACCATGAACTTGGAATAAAGAATCAATAAATAATTGAATGCCTACTCATCCAGGCTGTATACAACCGGAGACTGCTAACAGCCGGCCACGATGTCCGGCTACCTTCCTCCACGCACAACCACCGGCCCACACTCCGACATCTATACACCCAGCTACCAACTCCAACGCGCCGATACCACGGACAACCACACAGATGTCTCACATCATTGGCCCATAATCCCGTCCAACATTATCCCATCAACAAAAACACTCCTCACACTCGGCGACCCGGACAATCCAATCGTAAGCTTCGCCCCCCTGGGCTTCGGCTGTTGGCCATGGGGCGATGTCCTCTCGTACGGCTGGGGCCCCAGCAATGGTTACGATAAACGTCTCGACGATGCGAGCGTCACTCGGGCATGGAAGGAAATATTCAGGAACGTATCCCCCGTCCTTCTCGACACGGCGGAGCATTATGGCTACACGGACGGATATTCCGAGAAGAGCATAGGGCGGAACTGGTCTGAAGACACGACTAAAAATCGACCCTGGCTTCAGGTCGCGACAAAGTTCATGCCTACGCCGTGGAGGCATCCATTCATGTATCCGGATATAGTGTATCGGGCGTGTGCGGGCTCATTGGATCGGCTCGGGTTGGGTAAGATTGATATCTATCAGCTGCATGGGCCGTCGTACATGGGGTTCTGGCCGCGGTTGGAGACCATTGTGAATGCGTTGGCGGATTGTTATGATCAGGGAAAGATTAAGGCGGTGGGGACGTGTAATTTGAACATCGAGCAGGTCAAGGCTGTGTATACGATTCTGAAAAAGGTTGGTCTCCTCGTTTTCTGTTGGCTCTTTGCTAGAGAGCATCTGGCTAATTCGAATTTGTAGCGCGGTGTGCCGTATGTATCGAACCAGGTCGAATTCTCCCTCGCTAGACAGGATCCATGGAAGACTGGATTGATTGAAAACTGTCGCAAACTTGGAGTAAGATCCTGTTATACAATCTGCGGAGAGCTCACTAATGATAGAACAATAGATCGCCACAATAGCCTACTCACCTATCGGCGTCGGTCGCTTGACCGGCAAGTATAATGGCAACAACAAGCCTCGTGGCAACCGCAACTTCGCAGATGTCAAATGGGACAAGCTGCAACCAATTGTCGACGAACTGCTACGGATTGGTGAAAAGACTGGCAAGTCACCCGCAGCGGTGGCGTTAAATTGGGTAATCTGCAAGGGCGCTGTGCCTATCCCAGGAGTCAAGAACGAGAAGCAGGTCATCGATTGCGCGCAGGCGTTGGGGTGGCGGTTGAGTAAAGAGGATGAGGACCGGCTGGATGTTTTGGGCTTGTTCAATGCCCCGGATTATAGGCAGCTGCAACACGTGCAGAACTGGTGAGTTTTCTTGCTGATCCCCGCGTCACGTTGGAATTCTTTGACTGACCTGAAAATAGGTGGTGGGAGCAAGGTTGAATTGTCTCCCTGGCTCCCTGTGTTTGCCATGCCAGTCCAGCCCGCTATCAGCGGCGCTGAATCAGTATTCTTTAAATGAGCAAACAATTGACCAGGGCATTTCCGTTCGTTCGAGATCCGAGTAAACCGGGTTCTCGTGGTACGCCTCCTGTTTATATGATTCGGGGTTCTACTTGATTTTATTTCTGTGCATAACTTTTCTTCTGCACCTTAACACAGATAAGGAGATCAGCGCCAGCCATCGACCTCAGCTACGTGTAATTGATGGTGTAAACTGTACTAGGGCACATTACATATGTAATGGTGATAGGTCAAGGTAATATTGTCTAGGCCAATAGATTGCACTGGAAAAACCCTCAACGCCATGAGTAGCTGTATCCCTAATTGATTGCCATCGCACTATTCGCGTCTTTGTTCCAGCAAGACAATGACTTGACTTGGCTGTTTCCCATGATGGCATGCAAATTTGGTTCTGTCCATCAAAAGCATGCTTTACTAGGTATATTTCAAAGTTGTTCTCGCTGTTGCGTATCTCCTAAGGATGGCTTGTGAAGCAGCTAATATCAATGGGAACGGGAAAAGGGATCTGTAATATGAAGAGAAGGAAGATCTATATGTGTATCAGTCGACTTCCGATGTCGTCATATGTATGACATCGCCCAAGCTCTCCTCTAGCGTTCTTGATAGAACATTATCTCTGTCCACATACCGGACAATAAGTCTACATGATTATATGCAATCATCTTCAGCCATATTGTACAGTGTCAGGCTTCTCGACAATGTCTCGTCGCACTACTGTTCCCGAACAGCCGAGCCGGCCCATCTCTGTAGGAACCTGTATTATCTACGGTTGCGGTGCAGGGCTGCTCGGGGTCGCAACGTAAGTTAGATCTCTAAACCAGGCGGTGCATTCTCCCTGTGTAGGAAAAAAATGAACTGAATAATCGTTAGCATGACTGTTGCTGAGAAAATTGAACAATTCTTTACCGGAAGACCCAGCTCCTACGTGCCAGGCCATACATTGGAGCGATTACTTTCGTTGCCCGAAAAACCAGATAAGGAGAGATTCGGACTGAACATGGCAATGCATTACGGGCAAGGGGCAGCTGCTGGAATAATAAGAGCCTTCATGAGCGTGAATGGCTTTCGCCGGCCATTCTCGGATTTTATGTTTATATCAGTGCGTCTCCTGATTGACCAGACGCTTGAGAACTGGACAGGGGTGGGCGCAGCGCCTTGGTAAGTTTCGCATGTTTCCAAAGCGCGTTACAATCACTGTTTACAAGCTTATGTGTGTTTACAGGACTTGGCCGGTCAATGAGCAGATCATTGATCTTTTCAATAAGGCAGTTTATGCCTTTGCGACAGGATATCTGACAGATAGGTGGCTCCAGTAGTAAACTGTGTCTAGAGTCAAAGTCAAGTGAAGTCGACGACGAAAGGAAAGGGGACAAGAGTGATGTTAGGGCCACTTTTCGTCATTTTACAGAAGTAACATTTTGTGACTGTGAAAAGTTTGTATCTGCACGGCGGATAAGTTAATTCGATGACCAGCTGCATCGCGGTTGTCGCTGGATCTCGTCGCAGCCAGGGTAACTTTCATGTATCTGACTTGCTGGTGGCGGTGCAAAATATCCTCACACAGTCCTGCCGGGACCTAAACTATGTGCAGTTGTGAACTCCCACTCCGCTCCACTGGGGGCATTATTTTCTTGTGGGATCCGAAGCAGAATGCATGTTCTACAGGCTCGATTTGACGGCGCTCAACGTGGATATCATCTCATCAAATCATAGGCGATGGAGGGCAAAGGGGAAGTATAATGGGTGAATCCAGGCTTTGGTGAGATTGTATCCACAGAAGACGGTTTGTTTTTGGGACGAATGACGTGGTTCGTGTCCTGGGGCCATTCAGGTTGAAGGATCCTAGATATGAACTCTGGGAGAAGATTGGGAGACTCTTTAGAATCTCCTGGAGGCTGGGAGAAGGTGAACCTCGAGGTAAGAAGGGCAACTTGAAAGATGCCCTGCAAAACAAAAGTGTTTTAGGTGTAGTACTGAACTTTCTAGGGGCATTTCAAAAGGATTTGAAGCCGCGTGCCACGAGGGCTGCCGGACAGAACACCAGGTACTTAGGTTGCCATGTGCCTTCGCGAGGCTCTAAATCCGGCGCGATATAACGGTTGATGGTAAATAGATCTATAGAGGCAGCGATCGGGTTATCGCGAAATCGCACAAGGCGAGGGGTGAGCCTACTGCTGCCGCTACTAATACTACTACTGCTACTGCCACCACTACTGTAAAAAGTATTTCGAAGGTATACCACTGATTAAATTGGCTAGATACTGACGATCATAATATCCATATAACTGATCAGGGCTTCCAGTTCGGAATGTCGGCACCGGTCAGATCTGGCTTGACAGCTTTGCCCTCCAACCAGTCTTTGCACTTGCTGTAGAGAATGTTCTTCTCGGGACCGTGGCTATTTATGTTCATTTTGGGAGGTGTACCAATCTTGTCCTCTGCCCACGCAAGATAGCGGTAACCAGACGGGTACTTCTCAACCTCTTCCTCGGGAATATGGAAGATCCTCTCAGGATTTACAGGGACAAACTTATCCTTGTCGAAAAGGAGTGTGTAAAAACAAACGCCCCAACGACCTTGACGCTTCTCGAGAAGGAAGAAGAAGCGGCAGTCGGCTTCATTATCCATTTCGATCCCATCAAAGGTAAAGCGGCAGGTGATGGTGATCTTTTGCTTGCACACAGCACGCGTGAGCTCTGGGTTTGTCTCGACTGAGGACCCGATGATGCGGTGCAGAATGTACATAAAGCTAGAGCCTTTGGCGAAACCATCTTTTGAGGCTTGAATGAACTCATCAATATTGCCCTGCTTCCAAGAAGTCGCAATATAGGCATCGTCAAAGAACATGGAGCGGTAGTTCTGCCATCTATATATTGCACAAGATGTCTCAATTCCTCGCCAGTCCCCGGAGAGAGAAGAAATGGGACTCACTCGGCAGCATCACGATAACTCCCCCAGCCCTCACAGATTTCCCTTATTTTAAAGCGTTCGAGGGCTTCCTTGTCGAGATCGGTACCCTTTGAGTTGTTGCGCAAAGCATGCTCAGGGTAAGTCCCTTTCTCTGGCTGGGACGTAGGATAGCGGTCCGGCATCTTGACTGTAAAGGGAAACAGCACGCAATGGTGTAGACTCAATGTATAAAGCCAATTCTCGGTGGGATCTAGAGATATCTCGAACAAAGCTGAGAGACAGGAACCAATTTATACACTGACATTCGCGACGTAGATACATACACTATTCGAGAGGTCTGTCATGATTTTCGCCAACGAAGCTTTTCCCGGTGGAATTTTGACGTCAATCTAATACAAATATCAGCTAATTTATCTCCGTAATTCCTGAGTGCATACATGCCGGTTTTCCCGGATCATGTTGGTCAAACAGTGTGGAGAGTCACTCGAAGTTGAAGGTCACGTCTGACGTCCAGGGGGTATTCTAATAGGTCTCAACTCCTGCTTTGATTGGGTATGAGAATTTGTTCAGTATGCTAATTCGTTTAGAAAGGTGAAGGGTCTGCCGTCGAAATCCGGGAATCGTGATGCAGTGCATAATGCCTCCGTTAGCTGACCCTGGAGTTGCAAAGGGCTTTCTTGAATCTGCGGGTGAAAAGGGTAGACTATCGGCAGATGAACAATAAGACCATTGCCGACACAGCACGACGATTCTACACTCGCACTTTCCAGAGTGACCTTTCCTAAATATTCTGGGACCCCGTGGTAAGCCGCAGAGCTTAGGTTAGTCGTTATAAAGAGTTGATCGTTGGTTCCAGAGTGCATTATGATGTAGCTGCCTATCACGTGTTTGAGTTTGCCATCCCTAAACCTGACCTAATCAGCACTGCACACTGAAGTCTTATGAGATCTTAAGGGAGGAATCAGTCAATCGCTTCCTGGTACTGTAGGATTATTCAATCGCATAATAGAACCTCCGAGCACTTCTTCTAGGTTAAAAGGATTCAAACTAGTAGCTCTAAATCCGCTTTGAATAGTAGCTGAACTAAAGGCTTGCATATGAGCTTGGCGATTGATCTATAAGTAAATTTTGTCAATAGAGTTTAATTCTTACTGATACTTCTCGTCTCTGTACAACGAACTACTAGGTAGTTACTCTAAGCTATAGTTTGATATAGGTACCGGAGGGTGGATGACTTCTTATTCTGGCCTAAGCTATCACTAGACCTCCCCTTACTTACTTTTTTTCCTGTTTCTCTTCAAGATTTATCATACTTATGGAGTTGCCTGGCTAGTTAGATAAACGACCTTACGACTATAATACTACAATGTTATACCAGACGGAAAGCGTCTATATATTCGTCTTTTTCTCTAACTGGCCTGACACTAACAATATTTGTAGCTAGCAATCCATCCACTGCTTAGAATTATCAAAAATTGCTTCGTGCTAGAGATTTTTCTCCAATAATTCTTCTGGGGGCGTCGATAACGAAAAGTTGAGTAGAACTCGGCTAAAGGCCGCGTTAAATGAATGGAACGTACCTTGCAAAGTCATAGGAGGCGAGGGCTGAAGGGTAAATTGTCAATCTCGCTCTTGATAAATGGTCGAGAACTTTATTATCACAAAGTGCATTCTTGAAAATACTTAGATGCTCAAATATCGACAATACCAGTATGAGTTGTGAAGAAGAACCGGAGCTTTCTTGCTTATGGCCGTTTGATATATCGGGTCGCGGTACAGAAAGAAACGCCTGAACAGTGAGGTTTCTTGAGCGAGATATCTATTTACTGTGCAGGTAACCACCCTTCTCGCCCATTCGCATGTCTCTTTACGGAAGCCACGGGTGGGAAAGCAGGTCCTCCGCCGTGGCCCGGTCCTCGGGCCTCCAGCGCAACATTCTAGAAATAAAATCTACAAACCGGGGCATTCCGTCGTCATCATCAATTTCTTTACCCATAGAGACCAGGTCCTTCTTTCCAATAAGCTCGGGAAATTTGAATTGTCCTATCGAATCAGTTAGCTGTGCCTAGTTAGAACATAGCTAGCATACCTTTAGCGTCAAAATACCGAGATATTTCTTTTCCCCGGCCGAGAAGATCTGGTGGAGGGGGCCCCAGGAGAGAAATTATCTGGCCGAGATAGGCTTCGTCTGCAGAGCATGAACCACGCGAGTTCGGTGATGTGTCGAAGAGTCCGCGGCCATAGAACAGGTCCCAAAGCTGATAGACTATTAGTGGTGATTAGGATTAGGATAGCGAGGTCTTCACCATAACTCCCAAGTTCCAAACGTCAGCACTGTAGCTCCAATTGCCCCCGAGACAAACTTCCGGGGCCCTATATCCCTCTGGCTGAATGGGGTGGCTGTTCGGGGGGCCGTCACCGCGCGTAGTAAGCCCAAAGTCAGTTATTACCGGTCTACCCAGTTCGTCGGGCGAGAGTCCCCAGTAATTTCGGGATAAGTATATGTCCCGATCGTCCAGTTGCTTCCGTGGAGAGGGATTGTTTATCTCATCTTGTGCGATCGAGTCCAGGATAGAGGGGTTGCGTAGGGCCAGTAAGATATTATCGGACTTGAGATCTTGTTTGTCTGTTAGCTGTGACTGATCCTAGGAGTGGGTCGGTTGGATGACTACGGAGTAGTTACCTGTGTGAATAACGTGGCATTCGGAGTGGAGGTACCGTAGTCCTTCTAGTATGAGTTTAGACACCGGCTTCAAGACGTCGAGAGGGATGGTGTTTCCTTCGAAACGACGCTTCAGCATCCATAGGGGTTCACAAAGAGCATCGAAGACCATGCAAATATGAGTGCCGCCCGAGCTAGCAACACGAAACGAGTCTAACAAGGTGGCGACAAAGTTGCGACCTCGATGCTGGAGATTAGCTTTGGTTATATGCTCAGTAATGCGCAGCTCCTTCTCCGCAGACTCTTGAGATGCATAATTGCTGTCCTTGACTTTGATGGCCACATATCGGGGCGGAAGCCATCGCCACCTGTGATATAGTAAGACGAGGCTTGAATATATTATCAGATAATCTTCACATACTGGTGGAGATCGCGTGCTAGCCATACTGTTGAACTTGTTCCCCAGCCTATTTTGGCGGCGATTTGGTATCGGTCGTTGAGTGTTTCATGAAGACGTACAGGATAAAAGTGCTGAGGCTTATAATGGGGGATGTGCTCTTCCTCAATCAAATCTGCCGTAGGGAGTAACTTTGCCGGGTGGGGGGACGGTTTACAGGGAGCAGACTGAATAATTCTTCTAAGGTACATATCCACAAAGAGATGAGTAAGTTATAAGCTGCTGGTGCGCTTCAGTGGTTAGTTTGAGCCTTGGGCTATGTCCATACTGGGGTAGCGCTAACCGAGTTGTTGCAAACGGTGTACGTGATACAGATATGGAAGAACGGGGTGAAGGATCAGATAACGGAGAAGTAGTCCATTGACCGGTACTCTGATAAGGGAAGTTGGCCGCTGGAAAGGTACCTGGTTAAGTATATCTCGATGTTTGCGTTCTCGGGGTCAGCATTGTTATTATTATTGAGGAGCGACGGCGATTAGCCAATGGGCGACCACCCCCTTTTAGCGGCTGATCTTGGACCATGTTTAACCCGAAAAAGCTGATATTTTGAGCTCATGGGTTTATTCCGTATATTAAAGCCTCATTGTACTATTTTTATTCATACTGGTTCTCTGCAGATTGACTGTTCATAGATGGCGTAAGATCAAAATATCTAAGCTCTATATGATATATACAAGTTTAAGGCCAGTTCAAGCAGGACGGGCTAAAAACCTCGCTGCTTAACGGTCCAAACCATGATAAATGTACAGTCGGAGACTGGATTGTGAGGTGATATTTATCTGAGAATATGAGATCATATCGTAGAGATGAAGCATTATGGTGTTTGAGGTATGTTCTGAAGACCAATGAGCTCGGGCATGTCTCATTCGCGCATACTTAAGCCGGAGTAGAAGGGCTCGGGATCGGATAAGCACCATCTAATTCGGTATTGTCGCGACAATTAGATCGTTACCATCCACTTGTAAGCTTAATTCTGCGTTTTCATATGTTTTCATATGTTATTCTCTACTGTATGACCGCATCCGCTGCTCACGGCGCGCCTCGGATCTAACTTGCGCTATTGATACGAAAGGCAGTCATGTGATCGTCAATCAGATAATCCCCTCTTATCGGCCAACAGACTTCTTCACAACTTCTTTTGATAGCGGTTTACATCTTTAACCCGGTTCAAGATGACGAGCGACGATCAGTTCTTCTTTGATTATGTGAGGAATAACATGAACCGAAAATTTCTATCCTGCGCTGACCATATTTGCAGCTTTCCTCGATCCCGAATGACGTAAAGAGATACTCGTTCCAGGTCGCAGATTCTATCGACCGTCACGTCGAACACGCAGCCTCTGTAGTGCGAGAAACGCTTGCGCAACAATCATGGATACCTCCTGCGATCCGGCCTCCGTCGAGAGAACCACACGGTTTCAGTCTGCCTTCCTCGCCTCAGTCAGTCATTGGTCGCGTGCGCGACTGGAGTTTCCGACATCGGGCATGGACTGCGGCTATCTTCGCCTTCGTCGGCACCGGTGGTCTCCTTATATACGGCAGCAGTCAGCTTAGTGGGAAGAAACGAAAAGCGCGACGAGCCATTAATGGGGCGCGGAAAGAAATTATCGGTACATGATGCATGCGCGCGAGAAAAATGTTCAAATGCTGACTTTGGGTAGTTATCGCCGGGTCGCCGCATGAACCCATGGTGAAAGCCATCGCTACCGATCTTGAACGCCGCGGATTCATCGTCTATATTACCGTTTCATCTGCAGACGAGGAACATGTTGTGCGATCAGAGAATCGACAAGATATTCGAGCTCTTTGGCTGGATCTGACAACGGTGCGTGTTCAGCTCGGATGATCACATACTGGAGTGATACTGACATGACTATAGACACCTTCGACGCCATCAGATATCCATCCGTCTCTGCATGAGATCCGGAATCTGATAACTCAGCCCCAGTCTCCGATGCCTGGTGTTCCGCCTCATACGTGCCAGCTGAGTGGCTTGATCCTCCTTCCTTCCCCGATATACCCGACGGGACCTGTAGCTACGATTCCGCCGTCGAGCTGGGCCGACACGGTGAATGCGCGTCTTCTATCTCCCATATTGACGGCGCAGATATTCCTGCCGCTCCTCACGCTGCGAAATACCAACAGCACTATCTTGTTCCTCTATCCTTCTATCTCCTCATCACTCTCCGCACCATTTTCTGGCCCGGAGGTCACGACAACCCGTGCCATTTCAGGATTTGCTACTTCACTACGACGGGAGTTACGTCTTCTTCGACACAACAACATAGACGTCGTGGAGATGCGACTGGGTAGCATAGACCTCGGTTCTCAGTTCCGTAACACACACGGTCATGTCGCGGGCACAGAGGTTCTTACGTGGAACTCGCAGCAGCGAGCGCTATATGGCTCACCGTATCTCGCTAGCATCGATCACCGTCCCGTGACCTCAACGGGTGCTAGCACCGTGCGCGGCTCACCTGCGAGAAACCTGCACTACGCTGTGTTTGATGCCCTAGCGCCGCGACAGAAGTCGATTTTTGGCAAGAGAAAACCTAAGACAACAGTGATGTATGTCGGTCGGGGATCTCGGACTTACGGGTTCATCGGAGACTGGCTTCCTGGGAATCTCGTTGGATGGATGTTTGGACTGAGAACGGGACCTGCTGCTGGTTGGGACAGCGCTGGTAGCGGTAACAGCAGTGAGACCGGGTGGGAAAAGGTCTAATCACTCCCACGGTGAGGTGTATGGCGTTCTTTGCCCCAGCGAGATGCGCAAACTGCAATATTTCCTCGCATATACCCTCTCTCTTACACTCTCCACTTTCTATATCAGGCTTTTCATAGAGGACTGGGCTGCCACCGCGTTCCTTCATTGACAAGTCCGGGATACTCTTTTTCAGCGCTCACTAGAGCGCTTGGGATCATATACCCGCTCACTTTGACCATTGTTGAAGAAAACCGGGGTTCTAATTTTGTTCATGTATAGCAAGCATTTGGCTGGTTTTTCCTGTATAAAGATCATCAGAGGCATTATCATGAGGACAGGGAAGGATTTACGAGTGGAGTTTTCTTCCGATGTCTGGGGCAACGGCCAGCCTAAAATCTATGGCTCTTTTCCCATCTCATAGTTTCGCAAATGCACATTGGCACTATCGCCTCTCCAGTGCAAACCAACCAAGCCCTCTACTTCCAAGACCCCATATCAAGCCTAGAAGGGCCCTTAGGATCTGGCCGAGTACCATAGTCAAAGGAGAAACTAAACGCCTCGGCAAGGCATGTCAGCTCGATGCAGGCGCGGCGAGATGGCCAGTGCGTTGCCGTCATGTATTTTAGCACCTTATACATTCCAGCGGCGTCCTCTCAAAACATGTCAAGAGGGAGGGTGGGCGCGACTTGAACAGACAATGGCTTTTTTACTTCCTGTATCTTGATGTTCTCTCGGCTCAGATGATACATTCCTCGTAAGAGGGGTTAATGGCAGCAACGTCATTCTTTTAAATGTTCTGGAGGAGGCTGGAGTCAGCCACACTTGTTGTTCTGGAATATGGTAGTTTCTGGGACATCTTGATGACAACACCTGATATTCTGTGTAACTCTTGAATCCATCGGGTATAAATAAATGAACCTATACTTCTGTTATTGTGGTTCTCGTGAATAGCCAGCCACATTGATCTCTAAGACAAAATAGAAGCCGGGAGAAGAGAAGAAAGTATATAATACCGACACCACCAACAACCCACCCCTCCCGAGAAGTGTCAATGGCACGAGATTCCCACTCTCGTAATCATGCATGAATCCTCCTATAATTATCAACCGATATGACGTACCAGGATGATCAATGACGTGCAGGGCTGCTTGAAATGGAATGGAACGTTTAGATTCTTCCGTTGTAGCATAGCCGACAGATACTGGGATGAAAAGCTAAAAAAAAAAAGTTGTCAGAAGTTAAGTAAAAAAGATCCGACATGAGGTTCAGGAATGCACGCTACGAGATTCTTAACTGTGATTGGTCTAGACTAGTAGAAGAGTAGAGGGAAATGTATCTGCTTGGCAGATTTTGAGATATGGAAAAGAAAAAAGGGGAAGTGGTCATTATGTATTGGCTTTTGGGGTACGTAGTAACTACTTGGCACCAATTACGTAGGGTATGTAGTTAAGTCCTCTCTCATTCCATCTCGCTAAGGTTTTCAGACTTCATTTCCTGTTATATGGATTTGATCGTCTTTGTATGTTGATGAGTCTGGATGTCGAGAAAGTTAGATGTACTTCGTACGGTAGTTAGACTCAAACTGTCATTAGGAATTGTGATCTCGGGACGGGTGGGGTAGGTAGTTATCCCCTGAAGTTGAATGGTAACTAGCCGATTTGAAATCAGACCTGATAGTTCAGTTACTACAGTACATAGCTAGCACAGGGCGGAAACTGTTGGATTTAGTAGTCAAGAGGAGATGGATATTATATGCTCTATTTGATTTTCTAGTCCTTAAAGGATAAGACATTAAAATGAGATGGCTGTTATATCTGAGCAGGCTTTAACTATGTATCCTTTCGAGCAAAGACGGCGGAAGGGCCCTTGGAAGTGCCACTCCAACGCCGTGGAGAAAACTATTTATTTTATTTTGACGTGCATATATAACCTTAAAACATGTCTAATCTTTTGACCCTTACTATGAAGTAAGCCCCTAATCCGAATACATCCTTTGCAATGAACGGCCTGCAATTGTGGCTACAAACCATCTACCTTAAGATACTACTAGTTAGAAAGTGCTTTATGATAGACCAAATCCCTCCTGACGGGATCGCGGAGGAAATTCCGCCCGAAGAATCGGTGATATTTCTCAAAGGGCAAAAGCAAAACAGTGGCCGGGAACTTGTCGTCTCAGCCTACCGTGAGAGTCGAAACATGGTCGTCGGTTATTATGCTTAAACATGACCGGCTGCTTATGGCAAGGAGGCGAGTTATGCTCTCCCGATCATCCCTCCTAATTGTTGTCTGTCCCTGACTGATCAGTTAGAATGAGATGTGTAGATAGGCAAGGAAATGTGTTTTTCTTCTCCCTCATGAGCAAGGCCAGCTGGATCTGCAGACTACTCTGTCGCCCTTGCCTAGACCACGCATAGATAGTGTACTGAATAGTAGTAACAACGGCAACAGTTGTAGATAGATGTACGGAGTAGATAGAGTGATATTAGCTTATCGGCTAAAAGCGCAGATTCGCTAGATTCCTCAGGCGTCGAGGTCCCTGTCTCAGCCCTTGCGACAGCTCATTGGCGTCTCAGACAGCCATGGCGTCCGGAGTAGCGACGCCAAGGGTGAATCTCCGACCATGAGGCCTTGCAGGGTTCGAGATGGACGGGGGGCCGATGGTGAGAAATAAGGGCAACCCCAAGATCCAGATACGGGACCGTCTGTCAGGGTCGGTGAGCAACAGGAAGATCTTGAGATGCAAGTGAGACACGCGACAGTCGCCATTCGCGGTTGGCGGCCCGTCACGATGAAGATCACTATATCCATGCTCAACCTGGGACGGCCCCAAAGGGGAGAAAGAGACAACGGGCTAGTATTTTAATATTTTAAATGATGGGCTTGGCGGCAGCTCAGGCCAAGGATGGAAGCGCGTTGTTTTTCTAGCTGGCACGCCGTCGAGGATGGGTTTGGCCCATGACGAATGGATCCGCAATAATAATAATGTCTGTTCTCAACAGTCAGTATGAGTAGACTACTAACTAGAAGAATCGCCAACCACGACGAGGAGCGTTGGATTTGGCCGTCTCACGCAGAATAATAATAATAGCTCACGGCGGGTTAGGACAACCTAGAATGGTGGATCGTGGGATAGATAGCACAAGTTAGAACGCAAAAAAAGCCCCTCTGGGAAATCCGGTCGAGCCATTCGCAGGCGAGCTAGTTCCCCTCTAGCAGCGGGAAGGGGGACGACGATGCGATGCCCCTGAGACCAAACGGTGGTTACCAGGGTTTGAGGTTCAACAGCCCACTCCAGCGTGGAGTCTCTCTCGCTGGCATGCCTTTCTCTGGCTTCTGCGATGCTTCCAACGATCCTCAAGTGTTCCAGCTGCGCCTGCTGAACTCCCGCCCTCTTCCTTCTCTCCTGCAGAGCCGTTGCTGCTCTGTTGTGATCAGAGTCACTCTGCACGTCTATCGCTTGTACTACAACTTCGATTCCCACCCCGTCTCTGTTTTCCCATTCTGCTCCCACGGCCTGGCTTGCTGATTCGAGCTGTCCGTTCCCTACCAATCGAGCCTGTCACTCCTTTGTTAACCCCGTCCGCCCTGGCCCTTTTCTACGACTGTTTCGAGAAAAGCAGAAGATTGCGACGAAGACAACTCCCACTCAGGCTCATCTCTCCTCGACGGATCGACTACTTACGCCACAGTATCAGCTTGATGCGAAACAGAGAGTCGATGAGCGCTTCAGCGACTGCGCCCCAGACCCTTTGACTGTTCACACAGCGCTCTCACCCATCGAACCGATCCGTTGAACAAACGGCCTCTTCGATTACACTATACTATACGATACTGATCTGATCAGGTACCTAGTTCTGAACGAGTTATTGACCGTTTGGTGTACCGGGATCCACCGTGATGGGGAACCCGCCAGGTCAGATTGAGCTACCTTCGCGGACGGGCGAAGGAGCAAGGATTGCGATACCGTCTCCCCGAGTCGAACACTTCGATGGCGAGATCCCTCCAGCCCTGTCTCCGCTGGATGCGTTCGCCGCCCAGGGACGACTGTTGGCCAAGCAACTCGATGAGTCGATGCGAAGAGACCGGCGCCTGAGCCGGTTACCACCCTCCAGCGTCGCAAGATCTTTGTCGCGACCAAGGCCAGGATACTTCCGTTCTCCTTCGTCAGCAGGGTCGCATGCGACCAAAAGTCCCGATCATGGCAGCAGTCCGGAGGTCGAAGAGCCGAGATTCAGACCGCAGTCCGAACACCCACGGTTGAGCGGTGTCCCGAATCTCGAAGCCTTGAAAGATGGAGAAGATAATGATCAGACTCCCATGAAGGTGCCTACGGATTCCAACGATGGAGCCGACTATTTTTCCCAAACGCGCTCGGAATCCCCTGCGGAGGATATGTCGATTCGGTCAACAGATGGGACCCATGGGCTCGCTGTGAGGGGCGCATTTGGAGATTCCGCATCAGGGCCGTCGCGAGAATCATCAATGGAATCATTTTCGCGATCTAGTGCATTTCCCAGCCTCGCACCGCCGGTCTCTCCCTACCGTCGACCACACAGTAGCTCCCGAAGCACTCATATGGAGAGCTCAGACGACGACTATACGAGCTCCAATGCCGGTTCCACGTTCTCAAAGCCGCGAAAGATGTCTTCCAGCAGCGCTATGTCGATGCCACACTCTCCCATGTCACCTTATCCGCGGACGCATCCTCGTTCGCCATCCTTGAGTTCTGAAGCTTCGAACACTGCTCCTCATCTACCCCGTCCGTCGTTCAACTTCTCTCGGCCGATGAGCCGCTCGAGCACGAGTCTTTCTGCACCCTCACCGGTGGGAGCTGAGGCCCCGCATGGTGCGCTTAACAGAGAGAATCGACCTGGACCGATTATGCTTCCAGAGGATGACCGACCAAGCTCTTCGTATGTGTACAGCAAATATGCGCTCCCGCGGGGCCGGTCTGTTTCCAGGAATTCAACGGTCTTTTCAGGCTTGCAGACGCCGCATTTTGAGTGGCAAGAGCCGTTATTTGAGAGTTCCCCTCCTCCCAGTGCAGGAAGCAACCCTCCAAGATTTTATCAGTCTCGGTCTCGGTCTCCATCACCTACTCCCGCTCGGGAAGCCAGTCTCAAGGCACCCGAACGGTCGCTGAAAGCATCCTCTGTGCACGGCTCACCAGCAAGAAATCTGGAAAATGCCCAAAATGCATCAAAGCCACCACCTCGTCTGTCTGCGGACCTTCCCCGTTCTGAAGCGCATGCCGACACATCCACGGGCGAAGATCGAGAAGATGCAAAGTCTACTTCGGCGGGTTCCGCTAGTACACTGCGGCCACAGACCGGTAAGAGTGCAGCATCTTCGCACCATCTAACTGCGGAAGAGCACCTTGCCAAAGGCATCCAGTGCCATCAAGACGGATCTCTGAAAGAGTCTACCTACCATCTACGCATTGCTGCCATGCAAAATCATCCGACAGCAATGCTGATGTACGCTCTAGCCTGCAGACACGGCTGGGGTATGCGCCCCAACCAGCGGGAGGGCGTTCAGTGGTTGCGAAAGGCTGTCGATTCAGCCGGCCTGGAAGTCATTGATGACAGTGCGGCAAGTACAACAGCCAAGATGAAAGACATTGCAGACCAGAAGACACACCGCGCGCAATTTGCGCTCAGTATCTATGAGCTCGGAGTCAGTCACCTCAATGGCTGGGGAATCGAACAGGACAAGGCTCTGGCCCTACGTTGTTTCGAAATCGCCGGCCATTGGGGAGATGCGGATGCTTTGGCCGAGGCAGGTTTTTGCTACGCAGAGGGCGTGGGTTGCAAGAAAGACTTGAAGAAGGCGGCAAAGTTCTACCGTATGGCGGAGGCTAAGGGCATGAATATAGTCGGCAACAGTTGGTATGTGCCCTTTTTTTTGTCGAGACGCTGGTGTCATCTATGTGCGGGACTAACAGATGTATAGGATCTACAAGGACAAGTACATGTCCGACGACGAATCTACCCCCAAGGGGCGGGGCCGGAACGCGAGAGATACATCTGACAAGAAACCTCGCAACAAGTCTCGAACCCGCAGCATCTTTGGGCGGAAGAAATCCGTACCAGCTTAGTACTGGCGTGCGAGCGCCGGATACATGAGTGGCCGGTCTTTTGTCGAGGGCTTGAGCATTCCTTTCGTACATAAAAACATTTCTCAGCAGATGATGCGGGCACCTTGGAGCGCAGGTTGTCTCTTCTGTTTGAATCCACCATGCGGCGTGGACATAATAATCTTCGTGATTGTTCGATTCTTTGATGGATACCCTATTTCCGACTGGATTCCCAGTCCTCTCGTTTTCTTTTCTTTTCTTTTCTCTTCTCTTCTCCTTTTTTTTCATTCTCTTTTTATCGTTTGACTTGGCTTTTCCCTCCGCCCCGACTCTCACCATTATAATGATGCCCACGACGGTCACATATAATTGGACATGCTCTTCAGCGAATGATGCGATCTCCATTTTCCCTTGTATCGGCCTGTAACAAATTCCGCCGTTCGCTTTTGCCTCTTTTCTTCGTTCGTGCCAATATCTCATTTTTTCCAACCATACATTGTGGCTGTCGGCGTCCTCTGTATTTCTGGATGGGTTACCTGACGGGGTCGTACATGGAGTTTCGATAGTTAGATTTTAGCCTCGTGCCATTAGCAGCCTCCCCTGGGGCGCCAAACAGAAAAAAAGTCGTTGAGATCTCCGCGGGGTCAGCAGTGTATTGTAATACTTGATCAGGCATTAGTTTCCTGCGACGGTAACGGAGCGCCGTCGATTGGCTGGGGCCTTAGTAATCTACAGTTAGTGATTATCTAGCCAGTTACCCCGCCCCGAGCGAGGTAGATATGTCAGCCAGCGTCCGATTGCGGTCCTGCCTGTTCATAAATTTCATCCTCCTGGCCCTCCTTGTCCCTGGCTGTAGACGACCAGCAACAATGCCTCACTCGTCTGTGACTATCGATCTTTCCGACGACTTGGACATGGCTCCTCCCAGTTTCAAGTCGAACGACGCTGCAAAGCGCACGCTTCTCCTGGCACCGCCGTCATTCGCCACCCAGGAAGAGAAACTGCGCAACCTCTTCACGACCTTCGATCGCTCCACAACAGACCTCCAGATGCTGGACCGTCTCTCTGCCGGCTTCGTCTCCCTTCCCTCGAACACGTACGATCTGGTTTTGGTCCTGACCGACACTGATAGCACGCGGCGGTCGGAGGCTCTGCCGCTGCTCACGCGGGAGCTCTACACTGCACTTGTCCCGGCCATGAAGACGGGTGCGAAGCTACAGACACAGGATAACTTCTTTGGCGCATCTGAGGCGCGCGAGGCGGTTCTGGCTGGGCTCGTGCACAAGGATGGTGGATTCGAGAAACCGGACACCACTGCGGCGGTCGCCGTTCCTCTGCGCTTTGGTGCGAAGAAAGCGGCTGCAAAGAAGAATGTTCCTCCCCCGCCTCCTGTGATCGATTTCACGGATGATCTGGGCAATGATGATGAATTGATCGACGAGGACACCCTGTTGTCAGCAGAGGACATGAAGAGACCTGTTGTGCCACGTAAGTCGACCCGTGATATTTCCCTTCTTTCTCTACGTCCATTTTGCTGACAGCCTGTGTAGCCCCAGAGTGTCAGCCGAAAGCCGGTAAAAGACGTCGAGCTTGCAAGGACTGCACTTGCGGTCTGGCGGCTCAACTTGAGGCAGAGGACGCCGAACGACGGGCCAAAGCGGATCAGGGCTTGGACACATTGAAGCTGCAGGCGGATGATCTGAACGAACTAGATTTCACCGTGCAGGGAAAGACAGGCTCATGTGGTAACTGCGCATTGGGTGATGCGTTTAGATGTGCAGGGGTAAGTCTTATCACAACGCCAAATGGATTGGAATCCCGTATACTGATTATCTGTTACTTATTTAGTGCCCTTTCATCGGTATGCCCGCATTCAAGCCCGGCGAGGAAGTGAAGATTCTCAACGAGGCGCAGTTCTAATGGGATGGATGGTTTTTGTTTCAGAGCAAGCGATTGGAAGGATCTCTAGACTTGAACTGGCGTTGCACAAAATAAACATAGAGGAATATGTCGGACAAAGCAGTTTCGACACGGTGTTTCGGCGTCAAGGATTTGGTTAATGGGCTGTGGATATACTTACATCTGTCATCTGGAAGGATGTCATAGCGTTGCCTTTTTTAATTCATTTGAGACAATATAGTTAGAGCGTTCTCAGTACCTTTTACTCCGTGTATTCCATTGCGCCTTTACCATACAGCGAACGTCGTCAGATATTGCTTTTCACGTGGGTGTAGTTCTATTCTTGCTTCCTTGATGAAGAAACTCCAAAAATAATAAATAAATAGATAAATAAAAATAACCCAGTCCACCCGTCTGAAAGATAAGGACAAAGTACCCTCGAACTAGCATCTAGTGAAGTATGACAGCTTATCATGTTTTTATTTTATTCTATATTTTCTTGAGACAATCACTCATTCCCAGGAACCCCCCCTGTAAAAGACAACATACTATCTTTGGCCTTGCATCCTCCCACGGAGGGATCAATGTAGCGTAAGGTTTGTCGCGTAACTGACCATCTGGTTAAGGAAGCGAGATAGCAACCATTTCTACTTTTCATGGGGGAAAAGAGGGATTTTAGACCTATTCGGAGATTATGACGAGCATACAATTTAGGAATTAGTTATAACTATACTGCGAGCTCAAGCACTAGTTATATTCACCTGGTCCAGGTTTCGTGTTGAGGATGTAACGTCTATGTCCTTATATAGCGAGAGCAGTTCTTAGGGCGTTGCCCAAGAATCCTAGTCTTTTGCTCCTGGCGCAGCGGTCTAGCTTAGAATGTTCCCTAGGAGTTAGGTCGCGCCAAAGGACTCGCAGTCAATTAATGATTCAGAGCAGTAATTAGTCAAGGGTTTGTTCTGTTCCTGGGACAGACTTTTTGGATGTTATTGAATTTTAGCTGGACATACACTTCTCTACATCGTGGAACCCATGGAATGAAAGCTCGTTAAGATGTAATAGCTTCTTTTCAGTGCATATATGGGTTATAAGTACAGTAAGTACAGTACAATTCGAATAGCTTCGAAGGAAGAAAGAATTTCCAAGCGCCGTCATCGGCGCTGTGGTCACGCGCCAAACTGCTTCAGACACTCTGGGTAATAGAGAAATTAAAGTGGGAATGGAATAGCACCCTCTATGAAAGGTTGCCAAGCACCCAGTCCATCAAGCTATGAGTCAGGTGTACTCTCTTTTAGACTTGTTTGTCGTCGCAGAAGAGGTTTCAGTGGCGAAAAAAATACCCCTCGTTGGCCGCGGCTTGTGTCGGATGGTCGAGCCCTGCGGGGGCTTTTTCTTTTATACTACAAGCTCGAAGGTTCGTCCGTCCCCGTGGGGTAGAGGAAGTTAAATCTAGTTTAATGTGAACTAGTGAACAAGTTACGAAATCACCAAGCACAGACAATAATGCCCACCGCTCTGGAGTGTTATTGTTTCTGGAGAATTAAGCCCTGTAAATCATTGTCGATCTTGTGTTAATCGAAGGTCTGTGGGATGTCTTTATGTTTATAGCTAACACCCTCTCAGCTATCTTCTTGACCTACCGCAAAATGCGAATTAGCTACCCTCACAACCCTTGCCTACAAAACAGCCACCACCACCACCACCACTGCATCCCCGTCCGGGGATGCAAATTGAGGGGAAAACCCGTCGGGGGCCGGAAAGCTGGAGTATTGATTGGATGGTATTCCACGGCAGGCTATCCCAACCCATGTCATGGCTTTCGGCCATGATTCCAAAAGCTTCGAGTGATTCCGGCCCTACGTGGCTTTATCCACAGAAGAGTCTGCAGCTAGTATCCTATCCTGATTTTGCAGTTAGGACCAGGCCATCATCGATACAACGCAATTGCAAATGGCCTGAGGACAAGAGCGGGAAAGTCCAATTGGTGTCAAAGCGCTGCTTAAGTACTGGTCCACAACCCATGGTATCTAGAACGCCACTTTTGCTGTACTCGACAATAAGGCCGGCTGGGTTTGAAATTAATGTCACCAGGACAAACCCTAGTATGTGTAGCGTTCGGGCCCTATTGGGTGCCAGATCGTTATCCTAAGATTCGGCTTTGCGCATACCGTGTGAAATTGCAGTTTCTATTGCTGCAAGTGCTGACGATAGTACTACACTGGCAGGTTCCTTCGCTAGTGACAGTTTGTGCTAACCATATATCACTAATAGGCAGCTAGTTGCAGGAAAGAAGCAGAAACCAGGGACATTACCTTACCCATAATGTCTCTGCACAGTAGTAGATATCTTGTGTCATAACTAATTACTAAATTTTGGATCTACCACTTGCTAGTTTAAACTATATTGGTTCCAAAATTGACGCACATGGTTGCCGTATCGGTGTATATCCCGATATGCCTAGTTCCATCTACTTAATGCCCACGATGCAACGCCGATCCTTTTTAGACAGCCATAGTTGGCTCAATTGGCGTACTCTAGGTCATTCTCCGCGAGCTCGTTACCGACTGTCATCTTGACTCCACTGACCTTAATGCCGCGGTCATTTGAAAGGTGACATGTGATGGCTATTTTTTGTGCTCTTGTACGTCTATATCCTGTTGAGCATCAAGCGGCAATACTTTCGATTCTTTCGAAGCTGGTCTGCGCTTGAATTGTGCTGTCTACTTCCCCGAGTCAAGGGCCTGGAGAGAGCGTCTGACCCTAGTCCCTGGATGGTTGTGCAGATAGTTCCTTCTTCGCTTGGATAGGACTCTGACATATCTCTGCTTTTTGCTGCTGTATGCCGTTTGCGCAAACAAGGCACGAGACAAATACGCGCCGGCAGTTCCCGCTGAAACGAACGCTGCGCAACCAGCATTAACACAACAACTGGCAGAATAAGACCGCTATATGGGGCTAGACATATCTGGCACAGGGCATAGCTTTTCTGGAAATCGATACCAGTAAGGAGAACTACAGTATGGCGGAGGACAAGTCCCAAATCGAGCAGTATAATGATGCGGAGGGCAACGGCTTCAATGGTACCGCTGGCGTTGCACCCGCCAAACCGACCATTGGCCAGCGCCTCAAGGCTCACTACAAGAGATGGTGGTGGGTGCATGTTATCATATTGATAATTGTCGTCTTGGTGGTCACCCTTCCAGTGTATGCATCTGGCCTTTTCTCCTCTAAAGCGGCAGGCATGATCACAGACAACTAACACGCAAACAGAGTCTACGTCGGATACCCTCATATCGCTCAACACGATATCAGCGATTCGACCTTGAATATCACGCAGTTGATGATCTCGAATCCCACTCCGGATTCATTTGACCTGCACCAGACCCAAACTCTCGGAACAAACAGCAGCTATCATCCTTGGATCTACTCGTTCAACTCGACGGTCTCTCTGGCTGGAGCATCCGCTCCTTTCGCCTTCATACCGGTCCCGAAAGTCAAGTCGAAGAATGGAGCTGAAATTGTCATTGATGACAGGGTGCAGCTGGCCAACATATCTGCGTTTAGCGACTTCTGCAAGGCGACGATGTTGAATGAAGAAGTTAGCTTGAATGTCTATGGAAAACCGGAACTGAAGGAGGGTGGTTTGCCCAAGACGAAGGTTACATATAACAAGACCGTGACTATGAAAGGTAAACTGATGTCGACTCTCTCTAAATCTCCATTGTTCCCGATAGATACTAACCCTGATATCTCCCATTCTAGCCCTCAACAAACTCAAGGGATTCAACATCACTGAACTGCACGTCCTGACCAAGAACAACCCCGACGGGACGAACATGAATGGGACTGTCCTCATCCCGAACCCTAGCGTGTTGACACTCGAAATGGTCCGTCTACAATTTATTCAGCCCCCCTCCTCATTATAAACAGTCTGACTAACCAATTACCCTCCACTCCAGGGCAACCTAACGATGGATCTCTCCGTGGATGGCACACCCATCGGCCAATCTTTCATCTACAACTTCACCCTCCGTCCTGGAAACAACATCACACCCATGACATCAAAAGTCAACGAAACCGTCCTCATTTCCATGCTAACTGAGAAGTACAAGGATGGCATCCTACCCCTTGATATTGTCGGCAGTGAGAGCGCCGTCAATGGCAAAAACCTGACTTATTTCTCTGAGGCGCTCGCGGCGAATACTATTCACGTCAATGTGAATGCCGGCGCGGCACTCGCTGAGATTGGACTTTCTGGTGGGCTGTAGCCATGTCATTGCTTCTATACCTTTCCAGTTGGGTAAAAGAGGCCGTCTTATAACCGAAACCTGGCAAAGTTTGGTTGATACGGCGAGAAGTCCCATCTTGGGTTAATGTGTTGTTGCACCCATTTTCTTCTTTTAATTGACAACACTTCCTGCACTTACTATTTCTGCTTCCATTATTACCGCTAATTGGCTATCTCATACAATGCGAGTGATACAGTGATGTGCCCAGGGATAAAATGGACATATGGGAAACGTCAATGAACATGCATTATTTCAATTATGTGCTATTCGGCCACAATTTATAGCGTTCTTGAGCTATCTATTGAGCACCTAACTCCCGATACAAACTACATCTCTCTGAAACGGGATTCGGCACAACTCAGCCGCAATGTTTGCCATCACGTAGTCACGACGCTTTGCCATTACTTTCAGAAGTAAAGCTAAAGAACGGACTTGAAACGTAGAAGGGCCGCTCCTGGGGAGTGTCTTCAGCAGTCGAAGCTCCGGTATCCTTTGCATTGCCCAAGAGTGATCGTATGCGATCCTGAAATGCCGAGTTATGCATCAACTTCCCAACAGACTTGGTAGGATCTTCCTTATCCGAGAATCTGGCATCAGGGACTCCCTCAAATGTAGCCTCCGATCCTACTATCCACTTCCTACCCGTACGAAGACAAGACTCTTTCATCTCATCAGCGCTTCGATTGATCATACTCCTCCAAAACTCGCCCTCCCCTCGATTCACCAGACCCTCTCTATCCAACATCGCCACAGCACCAGCAACCCAATCCTGACAGTTTCCCACTCCCCATTCGGGAATATTCGATTCATCTTTCCCGAACGCGGAGAGTAACTGGGTTGTTCGTTCCTTTTGTTCTTGCGATAATAAACCAAGCTCGCAGCGGCCTCTTAGTACTGGGTCTTCAAGTGGCTGGATCCGAGGATCATAGATGAAACCGTCATCTGTTGGATTGCGAATGTGGTAAATTTCGCATGTGGAAGAGGATATTTCGTAGATGACTATTCCAACGTGGGAGGGGCCATCTCCAAGGGTAGCGTCACCGCGTCCGTAGACGTTTATGGCTAGGCCGTAAGTTGGCGGATGTGTAGCTTTTGAGTCCATGAGAAGAAGTGTAATAATCAGTACACAATGAGGAGGATGTAGGTATATGTTACGGTGTTGCCTGTTGTGCCGATTGATCGCGACATCACATGATGCTAATAGGTAGGTACTTGATAGCGGGGCTGGATATGCGAGTTAACTGACGACTATTCGAAAATAAGAATAGACTGAAAACTGAATTGAAACAAGACATCCCCGCGAAAAGAGGTTATATCAACCATATCACATAAAACATCTTCCATATTTAGCCTGGGTGAGGTATATCGCTGGAGAAGCGTCAGCCATCACGGAATCTCAGACAACCTCCAATTCGAGTCGCGAGATCTCAGCCTTGTCCATACTTTGTGTTGGCAGCCATGTCGATTGTATTACGCGTTGCTTTACGACATTGAGATCACTTCTATCTCGTAATAATCACTACGTGTCTACGACAGAGTGAATACGTTTCTTGATGTCATCGCGAGATCTGCAGCGGGCTATGTCTGATCTATCGAGACTATCGGAGTCTAGAGCAGTGAATAATGTCCTGAAAAACCTTGATTCAATAATTCGCGAGGCACTTCATAGAGAGATATGTGGGTTTGACTTGAAGGAAGGTAACCCAAGAATAGTAGAAGCTATTGTCCGAAAGGTAAAAGATGAAACAATATACAGTCGATACCAATACTGAAAGTGAATAGTTCCTCGAACATAATTCTCTGATACCTCCGCTTCAGGTTCAAAGAGCAAGTTACGCTTTGCAAAAGACGTTGCGATGGCGGCGCTTGTCTTCCCCACAAGCCCTTCTTGAGGAAGCAAAGTCCATACTGCCACAATTGGGTCTTTTCCAGGCGACTTTTCAACAGGGAAAACTTGTGATGTGGACTAAGATAGATGAAGAAGTCATGAAACGTTCTTCATTGGTCCATGAAAGCCTCAGCACATCTCAGGGGATCATGAAGTTGGGCCTTGGAGCAATAGAGCTTGTTGCTAGCTCCCTTCTAGCGGATATTTCCGGAAACGACAGTGACTCTAATCATTCGGCCTCCTGTGTCGTTGAATTCAATATCCGTGATACCTACGGAGGTCGTAGAGATAATCGGTCATTTCGTTCTGTGGTGCATCAGGCCCTGGAGGGATTAGTGCCGCTAATCCATTCACACTATCCGCTGCTCTTTGAGAAGATATACATCATACGCCCGTGCGAGGAATATCTTACGCGCCTTGAAATTCCCGAATGCTTGTTAACGAAGACGATAATTCTACATAACCGAGACGATCTAAAGCTTCACCTTGGAGTGGAAGCGCCACCGGAAAACGGTGCTGCTCGAGAACTACCAGCAAGTGGCGATTCTTTAGAGCTTGAATCCATAGGAAAGGACGTGCTTCAGTCGGTGGGGAAGACAGAAACCGCGACGAAAGACTATGTGACCGAGAACGAAGAGGAGTCTCCTTCTGGTTCAGATCAAAAGTCCAGCACACAACCTCAGCCAGAACCGATGGAGACTGAACCACGACTCATATATTCAGAAAATATTGGATTTCCAACTATCATTTTAGATCCAGAAGATCTGAAGACGGCCGAAGATCTCTTCCCAGAAAAGATGGGTGCTCGCGTGGTCTTTGCTGATTCAGACATGGTGACTAAATTCGGTCATGGCGTCGGGTTAGCTGAAGCCGAAGCTCTACATTTAGCATCTACGCGGACAACAATACCTGTTCCAAGACTACTGAGCGCGTATATCCTTGATGGGACAGGATATATTATCATGTCGTACGAAGAAGGCGAATCTCTAGAGAATTACTGGGACCGGGTTTCGAAAACAGAACAAGACCGCATACTAAGATGCCTACATGACTATGTACGGCAGATGCGTGAAATCAAAGGCGATTTTATCGGCGGGCTTGACCGGTCCCCTTGCCGAGATGGAATTTTCGAGGCAGGCTACGGCGACTTCCAAAAATACAGCTATGGCCCGTATCAATCAGAAGAAGACTTCAACGAGGGTATAGTCCAAGCCTTGCGAGACCGAATACGTCCTGAAGTTCTTGCACGTGAGGATGACGAGGACTCAATCTTTTTTACCAGCGAATATATATTGTATCAGACGGTAAGAGGGCTCAGAGGCCATGAAATAGTATTTACACACGGCGGTCTGCACACTAGCAATATTCACGTTCGGCCTGATGGCACGCCGGTAATCCTGGATTGGGGGTTGGCTGGGTTCTGGCCCGAGTACTGGGAATTCTATCGCGCTATGTTTAATCCTCCTTGGCGGCCGATTTGGGATCGCATGGTGGAAAAGATTATCCCACCGTACTACCTATGTGGAGTATAGTATTATGAAGAATATATTTGCGGCAGCATGGAACTGAGGGACATGGGCCAGGACGTCAAGATCTTTAGAGAAGGGTACATTGTGCATGGGGAGTATGAATACAGGTGTAGATAGATGTAAACGTGATACATGAAAATAAAATAAAAAGGAGACCACTACTAAATTATGTCCTATCACTTCACTATCAAAAGCGATACTTTGAGTAGCAGAAGAACCAAGTACTAAGAAGGCATAGACTAGCTAAGCTTATCACATTCAATACCTACTTAGTCTACTAGTCGAAAATATTAACCTTAGCCTCATCTCTTTCTTTTTCTTAGTTATTTAAACAACATGATTCTCTAATCGCCGCTACAGGACGTCAGTGGAAAAGAGGTAAAGAATTAGCGGAGATAGAGAGCTCTGGAGAATGCCTATGTTGAGATCAACATCCGCTGTACTTAGTAAGTAAGTACACTCTCCAATCTCCATCTGAGATAAGATCCTACTAATCCTCTTTCAGATATTGGCGGCCCAGATATTCAATTCTTCATGTGGCGATACTTGAATAATGACATTCTGGATTGTTCCGTTCTAGTTAGTTATGGTTGATTATACTTACATAATCGCAGCACTTTTTCGAGCTTTCTCCGCGTTCCATTCCATCCGAAAGGGTTAACCAAAAAAAAGGAACTAGGAATCATGGAGCTCTCCCGCCTCATCGTCATTCTCGCCATCTGGCTCGGTATAATTCTCCCCCTTTTCCCTCAAATCAGAACAATATCTATCATTATAATAATTACTAACATCTAGCTATCCCACCTAGCAATCCGCTACTACTTAAAAACCCGCTCCAGAAACACCTCCGACAAAACCACCATGGCTCACGGGAAAGTCATCGAGGTGGACAAGTGCGTTTTATCTCTCCCCCGAATCAAACCACCAGTACTATCCACTAACATCTCTACGTATATAATAGTCCTGTCATCTTCAAGGCCTTGACCTCCTCAGGCCCCGTCGTCGTTGACTTCTTCGCCACTTGGTGCGGTCCCTGCAAGGCCGTCGCCCCCACCGTGGGCAAGCTCAGTGAAACCTACAGCAACGTGCGCTTCCTCCAGGTTGATGTCGACAAGGCCGGTTCAATTGCGCAGCAATTGGGTGTGCGCGCTATGCCGACGTTCGTGTTGTTCAAGGATGGAAAGGAGTTGGAGAAACGCGTTGTTGGCGGGAACGTGAAGGAGTTGGAGGAGGCGATTAAGTCGATTTCTTAATGCGAGACGGAATTTCTCCGTGGGGCGCCCGATATAGTATTTGACGCGCTATATATAATATGAGTGAAACGAAGCGGTTGGAAGAGGGGGGTATATGCTATGTCCTAGCTATGCATTGCCATAGTTTGTATAGAGCATGACTTAACGATATGAATTTAGAAATTTATAATCTCGATTCATTGCTGCTCAGCTAGGGAGTGTTTTCACAATAACAATAGCAAATGAGATCTCGCATTTCTTCTTGTGCTTATTTATATTAGGTCACTTTACTTTCAATCCGCCCAATGGCGGCGAGTTTGAGGGGTGGGTGACTCGTTCCCCGCTGGGTTTATGAGAAATTAATCCTAATAGACAATGTACAATATGTTATTCGATATATTCATCCAAGTCACAGATAAAAAGGAACGTGAGTTACAATAATATTGACCATTTGTACACCATGAGGGTTTTGGATCCATGGAAAATGTGTCCTGATAGGAACAATAGTGATAGAAATATTTGATCGATATGTGATTATTCAGTAGGAAAACCACAGCATAGGGGAATATGGTAATAGACAACTGTGAGGCTATCATCAGGAGATAGCGACAAAAATACATCAACTTAATGGCAATATGTAACTTCCAGAGAGGGAGTAGTATAGACTTTCTGCCTCTTTTCGCAATTATAGCATATCTTCGCCAGACGCAGAATGAGTACTGGATAATAGCCAGATGAGCAAAAACAAAAGGATCCAAACAAAGAACTTTTTATGGATCTAGCACTTAGACCCATTTTTGTCATAACATCGTACTCTCGTGAAGAACATGTTGTAGCCATTTTCTGTTTGGGAGTTCAGTTTCCGCGATCAGAACCTGACAAGATGGCGTATTAAGAAGTTGCTATTATTGTTCAATGCATCGTGCCGTCCGTCTGGGCATAATTGTATGCCTTTTGGTGAGAAGAGGAGATCTCAGAATTTTATCCATCCTTTCTTCACCCCTTCAAAGAATACATCTTCGTCGACGCAGTTCCAAGCGTGTCCGAGTTCACCTTCAAGGTCGTGCTCGATGCCCTTTCCATGTGGACCTGTGTAGCCGTAGGGCCCCTTCGAGGTTGGCATGAGGCGTGAATTTGATCCTGAAGGTTCCGGTTCGGGCCACGTAAAATCTGAAGACACGCGAGCGAGATCAAAGTTGCCGTGTACAAGACGGTTCACAGGAGTGAATATATAAGGACCGACAAAAAGCTCAATGTCGAGACAGCGGTCGCTTCCTGGGTGTGAAGGCGTGACGAAGTATGAGGTGCGGAACTCGATGAGGTCTCGAGCATTTTGGAGGATATCTTTCATCTTTGTAACGCCTTCAGACGAATGGAGCGCAGAGTGCTCGTAGCCGCAAAGTCTAGCAGCGCGGACTTGTACGTCGCCCGTCCAATGCACGGTATCGGGGGAGTTGAAAAGGGAGGGACAGATTGATGGGATAGATATGCAGAGGTCGGTTAGACGAGGACAACTCAGCAGGGTGGTGCAGTAGTGAGATTGGGTCTCGTGGTTAGACAGTAAAAGACGCTGTGTGGAACGGGAGTCTGATTTTCGGTCCTGTTGATTGCTGTCCTCTGCCAGCAGGGGAGAGTATTCGAGGACTCGCAGCGTGGAGCTAGATGCCTTGACAAGTGACATGACCCCTGTTGTAATCAGTCAGATCAGGCCGACATGATACAAGTGCTTGCACAAGACTCACCAGCTATGGAGACACTTGATATCCTAGTAATATGTAGAGCATCCAGGCCAGTAGCCGTCCGCGCGATGACTTGCAAGTCTGCATCCGTGATGGGCTTGAAGCTCGTATCTCCCATGACCTTGAGCCTTTTCAGATTCTTGAAACTGACACGGGGATCTGCAAGTGCCTGATTGTCGATCGGACGTGCGGGTGCCTTCAGCTGCGATTTGGTAAGGTTGGTAGCCCTCAGTTCTAGGGACTCCAGGCCACCTCCGAGTAGCTTCTGCCACAGCTCCACCGTGCCGTATCTAACGGATATCCACGGCAGCGAGAGAGAACGTAGGTTGGCGCAATAAGACAGGATCTTGAAGATCTCAGTGTTCGCCTCAAATGTGTAGAGACCATCGAACCACAGACGGCGAGCACTCTGCGCTAGATCTGGACATTTTGCAAAGCAACGTGCTGTTTCCCGAACATCGTTGTACGGATGTCGATAGACGACTTGGCCTGATGCATCCTTCCGGAGGGTTTCCAGCCTGTCGGATTCGATCCATCTGTCTCATAAGTTAACATACTTTGCTCGAGTAGACGTAAGAGACTCAAGTTTTATCAAAGATTATATATACCTTTCACTTCCTCTCCAGGCGCGTATGTAGAGTGAATCCGCTGCATATTTCAAGGCCCATTTCCTGAATACAGAATTTACTTGACGAATAGAGCTAGCAGCATGCCATCTGACGGAGTCTTCCGGCCGTCGTCCGCTGACATAGATATCGAGCTTGACATGCTGGAGCGGCTGCGGCGCTTCAGTAAGACCATACGAGTATGTCACAGCATCGCGTCGATTTAGTTCGACCGCATATGAGAGGATCAAGTCAACAATCTCATATGGAAGCTTGTCAAAAGCCAAGGTCATGATGGCGGTGATAAGCAGGAAAACATCAGAAGAACGACGGTACTGTGAAATAATCAATGCTGGGACGAGATTGCCATGTCTACTTCAAGTCATGTTCGCATGTCTGTATCGTGGCATGATAGTCGACTTTTATAGTTCCACCCCCTCGGGACATTGGAACCGGTGACACATAAGGACACCCAGGAACCAGGTTAGATTTTAGCAAGATGGTAATTGAGAAAGGATTACCAAACAGCACCTAATATGACTGGACAGAGAAGTACCGGTATGGAACTATCCACGCAAAAACTTTGTCCGGCGAATATTGCATCACATCGTGCTGTCGAGAGTGGCTCATCCCGAGGCTTGGCCGATGGATGAACCAACGCAAATATTGGCGCAGACCGCCGAGTCATTTGTCATTTGTCCTGTACCAAATCAGGGGAACCGCCTCTTTCGAGCGATTTCGACGAGCGTTGCAGCATCACATCAGCCATAGACTATCCACCTTGACGGCGGAAAAGCCGCAACTTCTGGGGATCGACAGCGCCAACGTGACCGGATCGCCCTCCGCAATTCGTGACGCCTTGACCCGATCAGTCTCCGTGCGACCCCTGGTTCAACGACGCCGTCCCTTGCTGCTCCGGATGGATCTTCGCCGGAGAGCAGCCAGACAGCCTACTTACTTAGCTCTCAACAACTCCTCAAGATGCTCTGTCTACCACATTGCGCAAACAGTGGCATTGTCTTCATCCCCGTTCTTTTGTTTTGGTACCTCATATTGTCTAGACTTTTCTTCTTCTCCCGATGCGGAGGCGGCCCGGAAAGCTCTATGCGTTTAGTCATGGATTCCACCGCCAAGAAGGCTGGAAGAATAGATGTCGTCAGGCCGCGTTACTATGGGGTAATAGGAACATTGTCTCACATCGTTAGTATCTTGCTCAATTCTCTATCAGGAAGTTCAAACTCCGCATTTGCCAGCTGACCGAAAGAGACTTGCGCGCCGCAAGAAGACCTTGTGTCCAGACTGTTGTGGACGCCCACTGCGTGAATAATACTGACCTATGAACTTAGATCCATGAATAGAAACAATTGCGAATTCTCGGCGGGTAAAATGTCGTTACTCTGTGCACATAGATCCATAAAAGACATAACGGTGCGGAAGAGTCGGTAATACGACTTCGATCATTCCATTCTTCTACTGTCTCACTGCCGGAATGGAAGCTCAGCTCCAGACGTGACCGCTTTTCTTGTGAAATGAAAAGAATGACGGAAAGCACATATCATAGACAACTGGCGTTGTATAGTGGAGTGTAGGGTCGAGTTGAAACAGCTCGGACTCTGGTTAGCAACCTTAGTACGAATAGTACAGTAGGAGCGGATTCGACCTGCCTATCACTTGACTTCCGGAATGCCAATGACAGCGACGCACTGAGCTCGTGTGTGCGCTACTGCAAGTAATAGAAGCTTGCTCTAGAAGCAAATATGGGCAACGAGCTCGTTCCTTCTGTCCTATGCAACTCCTGCAAACGTACGTTCACCTGACCGGAGATCAAGTCGGTTACTGAGCACATTCTGAAGACTTCAGCAAACTCGAATAATTCAAGTATTCATTGCATTTAGCATTTAGTTCATTATTCAAAAGTACAGAGGACTCGCTGAACAGTCCTAAGAAGCACTATAATCATCAAGGATTTGAAGAGAGGAATAATGCAGGAAAGAAAGAAGGGCAATGAGGACAATGCTCTAAGGAGGAAAAAATCGCTTCAGCGCCCCTCACCGCCATGATTATTGTGTTCATTTCCGAATAGCAAAAGAAAACCAAAACGTAATTAGCTGGGTTTCTACCGACTTCGTTTCGACATTTCATATCAGACAATAATACCCCGCAATTTCCAGCTCTTTTAGACTCCACCGTGGCGTATACTTAGATCACCTAGCCCTTTGTGGAGCCTGGTTTGGAGATTTCGACTCCAAATATTGGACGGCTGATTGAACAGCAGGAACATCACGGCACCAGTTCTCGAAGGAACTCGATGATCGCATCGGCCATCTGTTGAAGTCCCGGGTCCTCGAGGGGATAATGGCCAGCGTTTTCAAGTTCGACGATTTTCACCGGGACCTTTTTCACACGCCGCAAGACCAGTTCGCTTAGATGCAGCGGCGTCCATTTATCCTTGGCCGGCTGCGTCAGAAGGATCGGACAGACATCAAATTCCTCAGGCTCCAGGGCAAGCTTATAAAACGCATATGTCGATAAGAAATGCATTGAAGCCCAGGAGCCCGCCGAGGATCGATCAGCAAGGAAAACTTTCAGGGCATCAGGATTGTTGGCCAAGGCGGACATTTTGCTCGCCATGGGCAGTCATAGCGATCTGACGAGCGGCAGGTCGCTGTCGTGCGAGAGGTATTCCCACTCTACTCATGAAGAGGTCCCTAGCCGTCTCGTCACGAACTGCTTGGATACGTTGATCCAGGAACGTCATGCCCACGATGCCTTTGACTTTCTTATTCAGCGCAGCCACATGGTAGGTCAGCATACCGCCGGCGCTAAGTCCATAGAGCACAATGGGTCGATCATCTTTCTCCAGCTCAAAATTGATGAAGTCGTTCGCGATATTGACCCAATCGTCGTAGGAAACGGTAGTATGACAAGCTGTCTTGGTGCATCCATACCCTGGCATATCGACGGCCACAACCTCGAAGCCTGCAGTATGCAAAGGCGCTCCCAGGATCATTGACATTTGGCGTCCATTGGTCCCAACTCCATGGTGGAGAATTACGCGCACTTTAGCTGTAGGATTCCTCCAACGGTCTAAATGAATCGTATGTCCTCGATTTTCCCAAAATTCCTCGACGGGAGAGTGGTCGTCCGTGAAAGCTAGACGCTGTGGAAGGAATTTCTGGATATCCTTCCAGGCCTTTTGGGTTTCATATGTAGGAGGTGCCATTTATTCGAATATTTTCTTTCTCAGCAAGCACGTAGACCAAATGCGAAATTGGTATGAAAATCCGTGAGATGTTAAACAAAAAGAGACTCAATTAGATTACAGACTTTGCGGAAGAAACTATCAGTTACATACTATATATAATGAACATTGCACGGTATCGAAATCTGATACCCAGATTGTCTATACTTCGAAGTCATGATCATCTAGGTATCAGATTGTCTATACTTTGGAATCATGATCATCTACGCCCATAACTTTATCGATGTTTGACCGTCGGGTGGATAATCTGACCGGGGTAGGCAGAAAAGAAGACCTGGCTTATTAAGGGGCACCAGCGACGACGAATAATTAGACGGGGGAATACCTCTCCGAACTGAAGTGGAAATATATGTTTATATCCCGTGAGTTTGGATTCTGCCGAGGTTCACATTTTGTGTGGGAGAGCTACTTAGGATGTTCCCTGAGAGATTTGCGATTTTTCTATTTTTAGACAGCATTAAGTGACATTATTGCTACTATCCAGGAAATCATAACATTACAGAGTTTTGAAGAAGATGGTGTGGAGTAAGAGTGTGCAAATTTGACTAAGGGCGAGTTCATCCCATCCAAAGAGTAAATTTAATAGGGCAAAGTAGAAGTAGTACTAGTTACAAGGAGCTAGTTAATGCGTATGCAGACCACCTGATTCTGTATCTGCTAGCAAAGCAGAAGCGAATTAATCTTCACTGGATTTACATATAGCTTATACTCAGTATCGTGCAAAATTCACTAGGAGACTCTAATTAGCAGCGTGGGATATCTGGATCGCATGATAATCAGCAGCATCGCATCGAGACACAGCTGATTAGTTGGAGACGCTAACGGAATAATATATAACTGAATTAGTGGGCCAATTAAACTAATGCTTCCACAACGCACTGCACATATGCTCGTCATTTTATCCTATCGCAGGATAGAGATGAAAACTATATATAGGATTGTCAGCACGGAAACACCAGCAGCCACGGTCATTGCTCCGATACGGGTATATTTCATTCTAAGCTGTGTGTAGTATTCAGACAGGTGCCTCAAGCTCCTGTGGCTCTGTGGTTTTGTTCACAGTATTAGGTGCAAGTTCCAGGGGTCTCTTCCCACTCGTCTCGCCTCCCAGTTCGGCTGTTATCTCTGATTTGGTGCCCGGTGCCTCAAAAGGTTCAGTTACCGCGGGTTTCCCATCTGTAGATTCAAATTTTTGTCCGGAAGCCTTAATTTGCCCACGCCGCCGTCGTCTGAGGATGAAAAGGAGGGCAACCCCAGCTATAGCCGGAACCCCCACACCTACTCCAACTCCTATCCCTATTTTAGCACCAGAAGAGAGTCCGGTGCTTGTACTGGACGAGGTTTCATCGGATGAAGTTGTATTTGTCGAGTTATCGTTGATTATAAACTGATGCGATCTGGCAACGTAGTTCTCGTTCCCATCAACATACATCAGGAAGAAGAATCTGTCGGAGAGAGATAGATTTCTTGAAGTTTTAACGTGCCAATTGTACGACTGGCGGCCGCTGATATTTTCTAAGAACAGCGTATAAGCAAGATAGAAGAGTGCCGGGAAAACAGATTCTTTTTTATTGCAAACTAAAGAAACTTACGAAAAACCCATTCTGCCGTAGAGTTGGGCACTGCTTGCCATAGGTCTATTGAGACTTTGTCGGATTGTGCAGACTGTGAGCCCTTCCAGCTGATTTTTAAGATAGATTCGACGTTATATGCAGGATCATTGGATTGATTTTCAGGACCATTGATGAAAGGTGGTGGGTTTGTGAAGACAAAGAGAGCATTAAGAGGTAAACAGAGAAGCAAGAAAAGCAATGTGTTTCGCCATAAAGAAAAGATTGCAGGCTGCTGTGACATATTTATGTTATTAGCTGCCTGTAAATATAGTCACAGAAGGGGATAACATGAGAAGAAGGCCCGAAAGACTGGAAAGAGTGGGAGTAATAGGCGACAGATCTTTTGTAATATCTTTAATGAAAAGTGTTCCCAGAGAAGTCTCCACAAATACCTACCTTTTAGCGTTTTAGCCCCTCTTGAGGAAATGAAGATCCCCTTATGCTTTTGCGATTATTACCACCGCAGAAATGAACAAAATCCTCAAAGGCTGGTGCCGTGGAGATGGAGCGGGAATCCCGTCTGCCTCCGTCTCTGCCCTAGAGCATTAGGCCGCTTAGGAGCCAAGAGGCCTTAGCACCAAGTTTCCCATATAGGGCGTATGAGCTGACGGCGGATGTAACAAATCTGACTTTATTCGCAGGAATACGAGGCTGAAATTCGAACAAACTTTCCGCGGTATCGGGAATGGAGATGTTGGGGGCGGAAAACCAAGGGCACAAACGGGCACATCCTACGCAGTTAATATGGCTCACATTGTAGAATGAAGGGGATTTGTTCTAGTTATCTATTCGGAGTTAATAATCAATATAACATCCAGGGGCTAACTTGACATTGATTTAATTAGGAAAGTACTGTACATTGAGAGTTGAGCGTGCTAAAATACCAGAGGTTCAGGCAAGGCGAGCTTAACTACGGGATCGTCTATGGTCTGAGCACCCTACCTAAGGGTCCATGCTGTTCTGTGATGTCCTCCAGTTTCCTATCAGTTGAGCACGAAAAAGCTGAATCGCAGAAGTTAATTATTCAACTCAGATAACTTAGCAGAATTGATCAATGCATTAAAGTTGTACTGTTCAGGGCTCTTTCAGTTGAACAAGACTTTTAAATAATAAGAGCTTTTCCACTATATAAAGAGAGTGGCTGGAGTTGTCTATAATGGGATTTATGCAGATTATCCAATATCAATCTCGCATGGACATGGTACTGATGTCATATTTCCAATATCTGTATGACCATATGTTAGGTAACGAATGTCCTGTTTAGAATGTAGAGTATGTCATAAGGGTGGTGAGATGATAGTGTCACACACAAGGTCTCATTGGCCGCATCATATTTACCCCACAATGCAATTAGTACCATAAATAGGTCCTTGCAATATACACTTTTGGGGCTAGTATATGCATAGAAAGTCTCGGTAGTCCAAGCTGATCTTCTATATATCAGACGTGGTAGATTAGTCCCGAAGGAAGCACTCCACCGCCTGAGGACAGGTGTATATAATAGAGCAGTGATGATCTGATTCCTATAAAGATTCAAAGCCTGTTTGGCTTCCCATTAACATATTACTTCCCTAATTTGGACCCCTTAAAAGATATGCCCGAACATCAAAAAAGCTTGGTTGGAGTAAATTGCTGACAAGAAATGTGTGAATACACGGAGGATATCCCGACATAATTCCGAGGAACCCATATCCACTGCCAGCGGCCATATCACATATCGTGTAGTATATTATATCCGGTCTCAATGAGACTCCTAGATCCCCTTGCATCTGACGCAATATGCCAGTAAAAGAGACCACCAAGGTTCGACCTTGCGACGTACTTGGCCTTTTGCTGCACCGTGCGCGTCGTGTCGTAAGTCACGAAACCACCGTCTCCGCCAATGCAGTATGCTGCTCCTACTTTATCATCATGATGCTCCTTTGCTCCAGGACGAGGAAGGTCACGGTAGTCAAATGTACCTTCTTCCCCGCCACATCCAGAATAGGATTGACCGACATTGTTGCTCCCAAGGAATGATCGTCCGTAAACTGGTATACCCAGAAGGACCTTTCTGGGATTTACACCTTGGGACAGAACATATGTCATAGCTGAGTGGCATGATATGTATGCAGATTCGCTGTTAGGGCGAGAAGGGGTATAGAGCTGGGATTGGTGCCCTGTCCGATCCGTCCAGGGGCCTGAAAAGTCATAGGCCATAATGTTGATCAGGTCGAGATAGGTCTGAGCTGCCGCAAGGTTGATATTTCGAAGAGCCCACTCTCCAGCTGGAAGCGCCGTTGTCAAAAGATAACGCGGAGATGGCAGCCCTTGCCGTAATTGGGAGAGAAGGTAGACGTAGTCGAGGCCTTGTTGCGGGTCGGAAGGATGTTCCCAGTCGACTGAAGGAGCTTGCAGTTAGAGATGGGCCTTAGTGTAGAAAATGAAATAAGACGATAAGGGCAAATATATACTATCGATTCCGTCCAAACCAAACTCGTCAACCAATCCTCTCGCTGTCCGTACGAATGTTTGCACGGCCGTGGGATTGCTGGCAACGCTAGCAAAATTCTCACTTCCTTTACCTCCGCCTCCAACTGAAAGGATAACTTTCATCTGCGAGTATCGTTGTTTCAATTGCACAAATGCCCTAAGGCATCCTGTTGTACCATCGACAGGCATTTGGCAATCGGCCCACTCATCGCTCATCTGCAAAACCAAGTCAGCAAGTCACACGGAGTATCTCTGTTAGAGATATGTATGTACATAAACAGTTCCGTCTTCTTTGACCCTGCGAGATAGAACAGAAAAGTTAACATTTGCGGGAAAGCCATCGGGAATGGTTTAACTGCAGGGCTCAATGGTACCAGGCAAAAGCATAGAAAACGTGGGAGATGAATCCCAGTCTCAACGATGATGGTGGCTGCTCCTTGTATACGCGCCAGTTCGGATAGTAGGCGGCATTTGCAAATATGGGCAGAATATCATAATGGTTCTGCGATACAGCAGGATAGTTTGGCAACTGCGCTGCCGGTACAGGCGATTGAGGGCACAGAGAAAAAGCTGGTCCCATTGTCGGAAACATTTGATGACAAGGAAAAGAGCAGCAGGGCTCTTTCTTTTTGACTTGGATGTCTATTACTGCTCCTGGCGGACTCCCCAAAGTGGAAACGATCGAAGGAGTGATTGCTATTGTCACTCTTGGGTGCTTTTCGATCACGTGTGTAAAGCCTTTCCACAGCTTCTGATGTAGAACCAGAGAACAAAGAAAAGAGTACACCAAATGGCCTGGCTATATATCAGAAGACTGGATTCGGTCCCAGAAACAGAGGACGAGTGGCTTTGGAGGTTAACGGTCCATCTTTGTAGTTGATGCGGCGAGGTTTTATCAACTGTTAGAGATCCATGCAGACCAAGAAGGAGCTCTCCTTTCTGATCGACTGGCAGAAAGCCATCATCAACTTTATAGCATTGCGGTGACACACATAGGTGAATCGGCTGCAAACCTCTCTTGTCAAAGACAATCAACAACGATTAGTCGACCAATGACAGAGGCTATCATTACATTCCCACGAAGCGCCGTTGGGGTATCACAACGCTCTAACCTCCGTGTGGTGCGGGACCGCGAGTGCTTCCTCTACTTCTGGAGCAATCAAAGACTCCGGGTTAGTAAAAGCGGGGGGAATGGCTCAACGAAGATTCGTTACGGCTGGTCGATCCGCCTCATCTTATTATTTATTCCAGGGGAATTTTGCAGTAGATGTTGGTCACGAGATATTATTAGAGTCGTAGCGGCACGTCGATTACTCGTCCCTTGTTTAGGGTGGGCGCCTAGGAACGCGATCAATGATATTCTGCGGATTTTCAATGGCGCTATGAACGTGCTATGACCACCCGTCGAGGAGGCTGACGAGATCGACGGCACAGTCTTAGACAAGGTTAGACCTCAGGCGCTGCAGCGCAGTGTCAGGGTCGAGAAGCAAGAGTAAGTACGTCTAGCGGTCTACTTTAACGCATCCACGGACGACCTCAATTGTCTGTTGATTGATCTCCTTTTTATACTCTTGAAGCGAACTCACATCGGGGGAGCCGCTAGTGTCTGCAAGACATAACTTTAGACCGTGGAAGGCCTGACAATCGTAATTGTCAGAATAATAGCCTGAGAGAAACGCAAGGCCAGGGCGTGTTCGAGTGATAATGGGCTAGAAGTCGTGAGAAATGGCATCAACCGGTCAAGGTTCTCCGCAACACCATATGCAGCATTGCAAGGTACATACATCGAGAAATCTCCAATCATGGCAGTAAGCTTCCACGCACCCCACACTTTGGGGAAATGGCTTGTATCCCCCATACGAGCGCCCGCATTACCCAAACGGGCTCTTCCCTGGATATCAAGTAGACTTGACCAACATTCATTGGATGAGCGGTATCGATAATCTCCTAAGATTATAGATTGTTGATGGTCGTAGTCAACTGGGAAGTGTTCGATGCCTGTCGGGCCAGTTCCAGATACGATTAGCCCGGGAGCATTCCTACGCAGATAGCGATTTCTCGAGAGCATGACAAGCACACAATGAGATCCTGGACCCGTTAAAATCCGTCGTCATAAAGCGACACTGCTAGTTTAAACAAGATCCTATTCAGCAGTCCAATGAGAACGCTCTAGTCAATTGAGCACTGCATCAGTCAGCTTGCTTGTAGAGTACAGTCGGTGGCGAGATTCTTCCAGCTGCTTCGATGATGACCACGAAATAATGACGATTTAACACTTATACCTGTCTGGTTATAGCAATAATTAGTTATCTGTGTTTCACTTAGACGTCAACTTCGTTGAAGCTAGGAATATTGTTAGAAAACGAAATAGGAGCTTGGCTAGGCCAGCGGAGAGTCGCTGTTCACCGCCTGATTTTGCCTTCGAAGTACCTAGCCAGTCCGCCTCGCCATCGGTGCCGGATCAAGCAAATATCTTCAAGATATCTATCCCTGCACAACGGAATCCTGACTGCATTTCAAGGTCTATTCGGGACAAATGATGATCTTTTTTGTTGTAATATAATTGACGACCTTACGAAGAAAAGAAAACTGTCGACGCTATCAACTTCGCACCTTAACGGCTTCGTTTCGAGAGCTTTCCCGGGAAGCACCCTCTTGAAGCGCAAACAGATTACGGTCTGCCCAACACGAGAGAATCCTACGTGCTGAGAGTTATACTTAATTTCCTCCACTGAAGCAAATTCCACGCAATACATAGCCATGACAACGGATATTCACAGCGCTGCCGAGCGCATCATATCTACCGACACGACCCGCGATCCCGACTTCAACTTCTCCTTCGGCCCCTTCCTCCGCAAGAGTTTCGGTTTCGGCCTTGCCAGCGATGTCCCTGTCTGCAAAGCCTACAAGGAAGGTCACTGCCCTCTTGGACCAACATGCCCAGATCGACACCCAACGCCCTCACGGGTGACCACATCGACGACGACCGCTTCAGGCCTCGCGCCGTCCTCTACACACGGTTCACTGGTCTGCAAACACTTCCTCAAAGGACTCTGCAAAAAAGGTTTCAAATGCGAGTATCTACATGAGTACAACCTACGGCGGATGCCGGAATGCCAGTCCTTTTCTCGGTCTGGATATTGCCCGAACGGGGACGACTGTTTATACCAGCACGTGAGGCCGGAAGCCAAGCTACCCCCGTGTGAGCATTACGATCGTGGGTTCTGTCCGTTAGGTCCGCTGTGCGCTAAACGCCATATCCGGAGGAAGCTCTGTCCGTTTTATCTGGCGGGTTTCTGCCCCGAAGGCAAGGCATGTGCGGACGCTCATCCACGCTGGACGGAGAATCTACCCAAGCCGATGATGAGGGTTGAGAAGTCGGAGGAGGAGCTCGAGCGTGAAAGAGCCATCATTCGAGAAGAGCAGGAGAGGGAAGAAGAGCGAGAGAGGGAGTGGAGAAGGGAACGTGGTCGAGGCGGTGGCTTCATGCGCGGTCGATACCGTGGCAGAGGAAGGGGAATGTGAAAAGATGAATGGCATCTTTTTGTGCCTGCATATTCACGTCAACCTTTTCCTTTTTCGCCTCCAAATGGCAGTTATGGTCGGGGCGTGGAAATGGTACTGCTGTTGCACGTGTTCTGGAATTTGTTTACATGTATACTATCAAAGATTTCCAGGCGCTGTTTAGGTCAATGCGGTGGGGAACGACGGGGAAGACCTGGAGTTACGTACAGAGCTTGCAAATTTTGCTTTTAATTTGCCAGGGATGCTGGATAGCGTCCCATTTGTGAGATACCCATGAAAGAGTATATAACCTTCTGAATCTCATACTCTAGTTTGCATTCCTCCTGTACTCTTACGAATGATATTGTAAACTAAATGCACCAATTGAGACTCATTGCAAATTCCCATGCTTATCATGACCATGGGTATATACCGCTAGAGAGATACTTACCGGCAAATGTCGCGCCTTAGACAATTTCCTTCCGTGAGGTGTTACATAAAGACCTACCTAATTTATCAACATTGCTATGACCGAAATCGCAATACTGGAGTCTCGGCATAATCAGTATGAGCTAGTCCGGCGCAAAAACCAACAGTGCTCTCAGTAATGTCTCTTTGGAGAGAAACTGTTGGCAATAGGGCGACTTGTTTATTTGCCTACTAACTAGGGACATCTAGCACTGACATGACCGTCAAGCTTCCTCGCGGATCGCGGATCGCGGGGCCGATAGTTTTATGGTATGTCTCGCGGCTCTCGCCAGCGGACCGCCCCCACGCGGCCAGCCAGGCTAACGCCGTGCGCCGCATCATGAAGCCATCATAAAAGACCAGTCAGTCTGGTCAGTTCAATGAGCAAAGCAGAATCAGACAAAATTGGAATGAGCCTCCATGAATTACTTTTTAGTGTCCTGTTATGTCTATCAGTCCATGAGAGCTGATATTCCATCCTCACCTAGACTTCCGTCTCCTCTCGCTGACCAGTAACCTCCCCTAACGAGTTTGCCAACACAACAACCTCCTCTACAGTAATATACTGACTATGTGCCCTGATCCTTCTTCCATACTTATACAACACCCAGGGCACAGGCACCAATACCACGGACACGAAGCCCAGCAGACTACTCGCCCAGCCGATTCCTAGGGAGGAGAACATCTGCACAGTGAAGAGTGGGAAGGCGCCTCCGCCTGCGTATCGAAGGAGACTGTTCGCACTGAGGGCACTGGCGCCATGTAGTGATCCATATGAGTTCATGATATACAGCGCACCGCTGCTATATACCATGATATTCCCAACTGCAAATGGCACAGCTGCTATAACGGGACTCAACCAATACACACCTGCGTTGGCGGTCCAGCCGAACCAGAAGAGGCTGACTGGGTTAAGGAAAGAGCCTACCATCGCTCCATAGAGACGGTGCTCGGGAGGTACAGCTCCAATGCCATACTTCTTCTCTAACTGAGGGTATGTTCGCCGATCTATATAGACCACGGCGACAAAGCCGATGATGCAGCCCAATGCAATAGGGATGAAGGTAAGACCCTGCTGACCAGATGTGAAGTCATACTGGCCGCCAAATACATATGGAAAAGCGGCGAAGAAGCTATAAAATACGGCGAAGTTGAACGCCATGTAGATAGTCATAAAAAGCACGATGGACTCGACGAAGAGCATCTTGAAAGGTTTGAGGACGATGCGCTGCACGACAGCGCTTGAGGGAAGGGCGACTTTCAATGGAGCATTGATCGATTTTTCCGTACGTGTGCGCTTTTTGAGGATGGTTTTCTTGTATGTTTCGGATTGAGGAATAGAATATAAATAGTTGAAGGCGATCATGAAGAGAATTACCCATTCAAGCCAGCGGAAGTCCTTGTACTCGCTGAGAAAGCCACCGATGACAGGCCCTGGAGAATGTCAGCACGGAAACCCCATACAACTGCTAGTATAGTCTATCTCACCAAGAGCTGGACCAAGAAAAGGAGACACGAAGTAGAAAGGAAAGATGAATCCTGCCATGGTAGGCTGCCAGAGATCCGCATTGGTACCGCCGCCTACTGAAACCACTGCGCTCCCAAAGAAGCCGCCGAAGAAGCGACAGACGGCCAAAGTAGCGAAGTTCTGTGCTAATCCTGAGCCTAGGATGAAAAGACCAAAGATTGGAACAGTCGTTAGATATACAATTCTACGACCGTAGTACTCGCTGACAGGTGCGGCGATGATGGCTCCAAGCCCAAGACCCCAAAGAAAGAGAGAGAGCCCGAGCAGAGATACTGTGTGGGAGACTCCGAACTTCTCTGATATGTTGCTTGCCCCAGGCGTGTAGACGGACGAGGCGAACGACCTGTATGAGTATGAGTCAGAATCTAGGTTTCAATTGGAAGGGACATACTAACACATTGATGCAGAGAAATGCGGGAATGCTAGTCATATAGATGCGCTTCCACATGGGCCAGTTGTAAGGGCAATCTGGATCATCAGGACCAGTCCAGTCGTCTGTCGGAGACACTTGTTGCGCATCACTGTGCGTAGTATGTAGTGGAGATACGATTCCCATGCTGCTGGGAACTGCTACCCGCTAGAATAGAGTCGACAATCCAGATCCTCTATGGTGAGGATAATAACAAAGTGAAAGTTTAGCAAAAGCCAGGGAACAAGCACCGCATGAAGGTGTCAATCGTAGAGAGCAACGATAAAGTAGAGCGCCGGAATTTTCTTTGCTACCATCATTAAGTGGGGGAGACGGAGAAATAATGTCCTGTACATAAGCGATGATGCATGGCATGACTCACTAGGTTAATACTTAGGCCATAGTTAGCGGGACAGTCAAATATCGTATTTCCGCTTTATGAATTAGCCTCTGCTTCTCTTTCTAGTCGTAGTGCTTCTATCATAATGCGTTAGGGAACTCCTAGAGGCATGTGATGCGGGACTGAGATCTAAGAGGGCTGTTCTGTATGTTATTCAGCAGAACAACTGAGTGCACCTCGGGATAGATCTCAGAGGCGGTTCAAAAAGCAACGTATCCAAAGGTTTACTAGCCATCAACAAAAGACTAAAGAGAATCCGAGATCGCGCGATAACATAGTAGCCCCCGCCCCAAGTGTGGGCTCGTGCCTAAGCCTAACCTCAGTTCATAAGACTATGGTAAACATATGCGCAAATGGGGGTGGGAATACATAAAAGGGAATGTTAAAAGGACACAAATCAATAGTAAAGGCATGTTTAACTGGAGTTTGATGTTTTCTTATCGTAGTATTCTATGTCTGGTTGCTATGCAGCACGCAAAATAAAAACAGGACAATATTGCACTCGGGATAAGTTACCCTAGAGTCTCTTTTAGCGTATGCTCGTACGCACTAGGCACAGTATCGCATATATTATCATTATCATTAAAGCCTCGCGCGCAAAAGGACCGACGCAAAGGGAAGTTTAATACTTTGAATTAGTCAAGTTAGGGGAAAGTAGTTTCTCGTGGACTGAGTGCGCGCTGAGCCCATCTCAATCCTAGCGCACATAGTATGTACATACAAGCTCGTTCTCGAGTGGACACAGCCGCTCAGGTACATCCTTAAGACATAACTGAATCATATGTTTACAGCTGACTTCGTATACGAGACACATGAGGCTTAATACAGGGCTGAAAGTTCCAGGAGGTAGCAGCAGAGAAGTATTGGGACGATATTCCTTAACTGGTAGCCTACCTAGTATGACAGCTTTTACGTCCAGTCGTTGCTGTAGCACTGCATCTATGAACTAACAGGCACAGATTACGAACAATTCACAAATCAATTTCGTTCTACTTTTCATATCGAAAAAATAAGTTCGGAAGGTCTCGCCACTGCAGACACTATGTTCACATACCCTAGTGGTAGTTAAAATGTAGGCTAGTTAATACATCGCCGTAATACTGAAATAGCGATAAAAGTAGTAGGTGTTTTATTTGTACTTCTATGAACTGAACTGTTGGACAAATTGCTAGGCCAAGCTCGCCATATTCCAAGTCGATGCTGGTAGAAGATACCTCGAGCATCCCCCGTCTGCAGGAATACGCAAATGGTCGCGTGGTTGTGATGGAAGTCGCGCCGGAGCCAGTAATGGAAGAGATCGATATTTCGAGAGGCAGAAATGCTCTGTCTGCATGTTGTCTAATCCTATCGGTATATCTGGAAGCTCTTTGCGGTATGGCCAGGCTCCTTGCTTAACTCTAGATCTAGGGGAAAGTTGGCCCTATACTCATCTCCCAACCATACAGAAAATCTAGATCCCAGTAATTTAATAGGTTCTCTTGGAGCTTGCCTACAGGCAGACCTCCTGTCGGGTTTCTCCCACGCCTTTCTAGCTCCACCCACAAAGATAAATACCTGGTTGAGCTAGTTGCCAGCGAGCTTCGCTCCAGATGTTCTATCCGATATCAAAAAGGGTGATATTACAAGTCACCTGCACGTGTTCTTTGTGCGCTGACATCTCTGTCACACTCTATCTAATCTATCAGTTTCATTAACTCCATTGGATCCACCTTACCCGTTTGTTATGCGTTCTCTATTCAACTCTGCTAAACCTGATAGGTCTACAGGTCAGTTAATTCCGCACTGCCTCAACAATGAGCTTGAAAAATCACGCAGATCAGCAGCTCGGGAAATTCTGATCAGGCATTGCGTTGGGGGAAAAGAGAGAGGCCGGATCTATGGTCTTCTATTGCAGGATGAGAAATCCGGAGAAGAACGAAGACAAGAAAACAGCAGTCCTCACCGCCTCTCCTGCGCAAAGGGTGTATGTAGAGTGAATGTATCCATAGAGTACATGGAATTCCACGAAGGCTGGCGAAGGCACTATTTGTTGTCATAGGTTCCCGCACAACATATGGGTCTTCTATGTAGGTAAGTATGTACTTATGCAGGGGGGCTTGCAGAAAAGCAACTTCGAGACAGTGATGGAAGAACACAGCTTCCCAGAGAAAAGTCTTGCTACTCTGCTTTCGCACGCAATCGAGACGGGACAAGATATGCTCTAACTAGCTAACGATCATTATTACTAGAGGATTAGTACTCGCATTCTAGACCGGGCGGGCATGGCGGCCGACCGCGTTAATAAGGGCTTTGTCAGTTCAGTCGTAGCGCCAAGAAATACTTAACTACAGTACGGTGGGCGGCTTACGTGACATCACGACTGATTATTATTGCGACCCCTCCTCCTCTGTCTTAGACAGCAATAACTCAGCAAAAAAACAAAGTATTCTAAGGATTGGTCGCACGTATTAGATGTCGAATTTCGGGGTCGCAGTTAATAATGCCACGGAAAGGATGCTATGAAGCGGTGGCATTCCGCGGGCCTGGGACGAGGTTCCTGATGGCTAGCTCAGCATCACCAAATCATTTGTCAGTCTTCCGTAAGATTCGTCCATAGAGCTTGCCCCTCCACGATCGCCGGTGATTGGCCTCAAACAGCGCTGTTTCTTGTCCCAACGCCAACCAAATAATGGAATGTCCGTGGAAACAAGCGGCGCCGAGGACCGCGAGATGGAGATCCGGATGGGGCTTGCGATGAATGTCGAGCAGAGCGCCTCGTTGGTACATCCCTGAGGGGAGCTCCCCGGCCTTATAAAAGGGAAGCTCTCCCAGGCTGACCCTAGACGTGTCTTTTCCCCCTTCTTCTCCAGCGGGTCTATTGCAATTGCCATTTTTTGTGAAGAAGAATCCCATCGTGTTCTACCTTAATTAAACCTCATCAATCAGTCGCCATGGCTCCCAAGATCGCTATTGTCTACGTACGTTTCTCTTGGACCCCGCAATGATGATTGCAAAGGGGAAAGTCAAATTCACAAAGTCACATTGGCTAACACGTTCATACTCGCTATAGTACTCGACCTACGGTCACATCGTCAAGCTCGCTGAGGCCGAGAAGAAGGGTATTGAGGCTGCTGGTGGAAAGGCCGATATCTTCCAGTACGTTGCATAATAAAATCGTGCCACCATATCCGAAGCTGACGAAGAAACTACAGGATCGAGGAGACTCTTTCTCAGGATGTCCTCACCCTGATGCACGCCCCTGGCAAGGCCAGCTACCCCGTCGTTGAGCCCCAGACCCTCCTCGAGTACGATGCCATTCTCTTCGGTATCCCCACCCGTTACGGTAACTTCCCTGCCCAGTGGAAGACCTTCTGGGACAAGACTGGCAGCATCTGGGCCACCGGTGGTTTCTGGGGAAAGTACGCCGGTCTCTTCATCTCCACCGGTACCCAGGGTGGTGGTCAGGAGTCCACTGCTCTCGCCTCCATGAGCACGCTTGCTCACCACGGCTTCATCTACGTCCCTCTCGGCTACAAGACCGCCTTCGCTCAGCTCTCCAACTTGTCCGAGATCCACGGTGGTAGCCCCTGGGGTGCCGGTACCTTCGCCGTAAGTTTTGCCATCCCGCAAGTGAAATGAAAGAAAGGCCAATGCGATGCTAATACCGTATCCAGGGTGCCGACGGCTCTCGCCAGCCCAGCGCTCTCGAGATCGAGCTTGCTGAGATTCAGGGCAAGTCTTTCTACGAGCACGTCGCCAAGGCTTTCTCTGCGTGACTAGATGGAACCCCCAAGGAGAGTAAGAAAGAAGCGGCACCCAACACGACCCAGGCTCCTGCTGCGGCAGCACAGACTGAAAAGAAGGAATCTCAGGAGAACAGCGAGGAGGGAGGTCCCTGCGGTCTGCCGAAGAAATGCAACATACTTTGATCGGATCCAGATACCCTCTTGCTTGCTTGTCCTCTAGAGTTTTCTTTTCCATGATGTCCTTCTCCTGCGAGAATATGTACTTAGAAACATATGCATAGGACGGCTATGTGACAATCTATGCCGTCTAATAATAATGAATAAGATACAAATAGTATACCAAACTTTTGGTCCTCTTTGATAGAATCATTTAGTTAGCAAATCAGCTAGCTTTAGCAATACGGCATAAACATAACAAAAAGCTAACGAGAGAATCGATATTACTGCGAGCAAAGCTAGGTAATATACTAGCCCCTCAATTATTGGTTACCAATTTTCAACTCAATAAAAACGCTCCTTTTTATAGACTTATTTCAGTAATGATACTCTTAACGGCCACCTTTTCACGATAATTTTCTACTGTTGTGAATTTCCCCTCAATTCATTAGTGATGGAGTGGCACAAAGCGCTTGTAAGACTCACCGTAGGCGGGCGGTGACGCCGCAGCGGGCCATGACGATAGAGCTCCGCTGCCTTCGGTCACCTTCAACTTTAGAGTAGGCCAACCACCCTGACAAACCAGCTGCCTCTCATCACTTTTCCTTCTTTTTTCTCTTACTTGCTTCCTGGCGATGAGTGTGACGGATCGATCTTTCTTCCCTTGATTTCAGAGTCCCTTACCATAACCCCGTCGAAATGCCTCCCTCAAAGCCCATCATCCTGCGGTTCGAGAGCCGCAATGGCCAGTTCCGCTTGACGGTGAGCCCTACAGAGCTCTTCCCTGCATTGCAGCAAAAGGTGAGCTGACCAGAGTCTCCTATGGCAATTTATGACAGGCTATAGCCTTCAAATAGTGGTGGGATGATCATACTGATCTTATTCGCAGATCCTAGAGCAACTACCGGACAATGTCGAACCTTCTTCCATCGTCCTTTCCAACAAACCTATAGGCACAGGTGGGCAGGAGAGGAACTTGAGCACTCTACAAGGAGTATCGATAGAGAGAGTTGGGTTATCGTAAGTCTTTACGTCGATACGGTATATTGCCAGCTTCGTGGTTAACTGGGTCCGTTCTCGAAGGCATGGAGACAAGCTCTTCATCGGCTATCAGGAAAAGGGATCGTTGGCGAACGGCGCTGCAAATGGCAGTACCAAATTTGCCCAAACGGAAGCCCGTCGTCTCAATGGAGCTCCCGTGGAGGAGAAGACTATCACACTACCCCCGCAGCCCACATCGCCATCCGCTCTCATCAAGAATCCCTGGGAAGTCGTACAGCAGTCGGCCCTTGATGACATGATGGACAAGAAAGATGGAAAGATCCACCGTGGTCGGGACCAGAAGATGTGCCGCCACGGCCCCAAAGGCATGTGTGACTACTGCATGCCGCTCGAACCCTACGCCCCTCAGTATCTCGCCGAAAAGAAGATCAAACACCTATCCTTCCACTCCTACCTGCGCAAGATCAACCTCTCGACCAACAAACCCGAACTCAAGAGCACATACATGCCGCCGCTCAGCGAACCGTATTACCGAGTAAAACGGAACTGTCCGTCGGGACACCCTCAGTGGCCAGAAGGAATCTGTACGAAGTGTCAGCCTAGCGCCATTACACTAAAACCTCAAGAATTCCGAATGGTAGACCACGTCGAGTTCTCATCTCCGGATCTGATTAACTCCCTGCTGGACTACTGGCGGAAATCTGGTGCTCAGCGGTTGGGTTTTCTTTACGGTACCTACGAGGAGTACACTGAAGTCCCTCTAGGCATCAAGGCTGTAGTTCAGGCTATCTATGAGCCACCACAAGTTGGTGAAATAGATGGAATCACACTACATGACTGGACCAACGAAAAGGAAGTCGACGAAGTTGCTCGGTTATGCGGCCTCCAGAAGGTTGGGGTAATATTTACGGACTTGCTTGATGCGGGACAAGGGGACGGCACCGTCATCTGCAAGCGTCACATGGATTCATATTTCCTTTCTTCGTTGGAGATTGCTTTCGCCTCCCGGCTACAGGCCAAACATCCAAAAGCAACAAAGTGGAGCGAGACTGGTCGTTTTGGCTCTAACTTCGTCACTTGCGTGCTCAGTGGAGATGAAGAGGGTGCCATCACAATCAGTGCTTATCAAGCTTCAAATTCAGCCGTCGAGATGGTGAGGGCTGATATAGTCGAGCCGTCTGCGGACCCGTCAGTAATGCTTGTCCAGTCAGAGGATGACGAGGACGAAGGCAGCAAGGTCCGCTATATTCCAGAGGTGTTTTACCGCCGGATTAATGAATACGGCGCCAGCGTTCAAGAAAACGCGAAACCCAGTTTCCCGGTTGAATACTTGCTAGTGACTTTGACCCATGGATTCCCCACAGAATCTTTCCCCATGTTTGTTGATAGCAATTTCCCTATCGAGAACCGCGGAGAGATTGGCGAAAGCCAGGAGCTTCGACATGTTGCCAGAAAGCTCGTCTCTCATGGAGATCCTGACAGAGCCATTCGTGCAGTATCGGACTTCCACCTTCTCTGCTTCCTGCATTCTCTTGGCACTTTTAGCAAGGTAAGTAGTTGGCTGCAGTTCCTCCCACACTTCCAAGCTTGCATTTTGACACATGTCTTAGGATGAGGAATCACTCTTGTGCCGAGTTGCCGCTAAGCAGGAACCCGCGGAAGGACTGCAATTGATAAACACACCCGGATGGGCGACATTAGTTACAATACTTCAGGAGAGCGGTGAGCGGCCCCCCAAGCGCCCTTGGCCCTTCCCAGATCAAAATTCTTTGCCGTCATTTCATGGCAAAAAGCGTCACCTTTCTGCTGCGTCGAGATCCGAATCTCCATCAGACAGTGAACAACTTGCTAAGAGGTTTAAGGGAGCTAGCCTAGAGTGATCCGTGATACCCACGCCGCTACGAACATATGCTTCGCTCCGTTCTCCGATTTGGCAGATATTGTCACGACCCTTCCCCGGGGAAAGTGTTACCATTTCCCTATATACAATAAACCCGAACGAACTGTGGACGGTCTCGTAAGGCGTCGCGGTTATATACTTCGACGGTCTGCATCCCCAACCTTGCGTGTCGGACACTGCCTTCCCCTTTCTCCATATGACGTTTAGCATCGACAATCGTGAAGGGGTATCGACGCCATCCTCCCCGATTATGGGATCGTCTCCCGCTCTTTGGTGGGTATCGCATGTGGACGGCTTGTTTCATCGTGGGATGGGCTTCTCCTTTGTGGTTTCTACGTATTGGTGTCCGGCCGGAGGGAGCGTCAACTTGGGCAGTGTTTAATAGAATTATTACTCATCTCCCTAACACCTCTCGGAATCCCAATGCTGAAAATAAATAGCAATAAGAAAAAAGAAGAAGAACTTCTGCGCAGTCTGTCATATCGTAAAAATACATGTGTACAAGCAGGAAGCAATGAATAGCATTATCATAGAACGCCAGTGTCTCGTCATATATTATACATGAAATCCGAAAGCATTGATTATATGTCATAAAACTGGCTCAGAAACATATCCTAAAAAAAATCCATATGTTATCCATATCTCATATACAATTCCCCTTTTTTCTGTCCATTTTTTTATGCTTCATCCTTAACAGCCCTGAGTAGATCTCCCAATCTAGCCTCCATGATTTTCCGTCCGTCAGACGTCTTCCACACTTCATGTGGAGCATGCTTAATCACATCCCACGCGATCAGGTTATCAGTGATCTGACCCAGATCTTCCTGGCGCTTCGCCCATTTCTCGCTCTTGCGGACCTCAACGCCCGAACTGGCTATGACAAGAGGCGTGTCGCGGGTCTGGATGTGGCGCGCACTGGCGATTTCGCTGGCCGTCATGGATTCCGCGACGAGGTTTTCTTGAAGCTTGGCTTTGATGAAGCGGCCGCCTTGGTATGCGCTCTGGCCGAAGACGCGGTCTTCGCGGGTGCGGCCTTTGAAAATGGCGCCTGCGAGACGGTCCAGACCGAGAGGGGAGATGATGCCTCGTGCCCAGAGGAGGAAGCCACGGCCGGGTTTGCCGACTTGGGAGAGGAAGTCTTCGTGGAGGGGGTCGATGAGGAAGAGGCCTTGGACGTCGCGCAGGTGACGGCTGGAGAAGATGCGGCTGTAGATACTGCCGACGCCGGCGGAGACGAGAATCCAGGGGCCTTCTTCCCCGGCGATGGCGAGAGCTTCGGATAGAGCGTCGGTAGCCATGCCTGCAGAGTGAGGGGAGGGTGCGTTATCGGACCAGGCGAAGCCCGGGCGATCCCAGTAGCAGTAGCGGTCGATGGTGCCATGCTGGTAGAGTTGATCGATCCAGGGTTGCAGGCTGTCCTCGACGGGGCCCTCACCACCTTCGACGAGGATTGTGGGCGATTGCTTATCTTCTTGAGCAGTGATGTTGCCCACGCACGCGACGTGCACCTGGTACTTGTCGCCGTCAACGTAGTATTTCTTTCCTGGCGGAGCGAGACTCGCGTCCCTCGCGCGAAGGATGAGGGTTGCTGTCATAAGGAGCACGACGATAGCGATGATTCCCATAATGACCAGTTCCACCATGACTGCGATCCATTCAACCAGAGTACGTCGTGTCTCCTCACGACCAGTGAGCCGTTCTTCCTCTTCCTTCTTGCCCCATGCCACGTATCGATTCTGCATAATATTGTAGATTGAGATAAGAGTCGCCCAGATGACAGACGCGATGCCAACCCAACCTTCTTCCACGCGAATTCGGGGCACGGACACGATAATAAGCATATCGATAAATAAGAGAACGGACAGAACAGCGCCCCAGATTAGCATAGGCCGAGAGGGCACGGAGAAGAACAGCAGTCCGATAATAATATAGCCAACGGTCAAGCTCGTGTAGGCAAAGTCGAAGAAGCCGGATCCGCGACTATGCATCAATGGTGGACTGACGAAGATTGACACCAGCAGGAATACCCACCAGACGAAGCTGATAGCGAGGAAGAAGACAGAGAGACCTCGAAGGGCTCGTACGGTCCAGAGGTTATATGGAGACACCTAAATCGGATTCGAACAGTTTCTCAGCGATTGCACACATGGAAGGAAGATATATGTCTGATGGGTCTATACTTACAGCAGGATCATCAGGACTCAGATAGCCATTTCCTTCTCTGGGGAGCAATCGCGTGCGCTCATCCGGCTCTGGTTCCTGAGACCTTCTTCCGTAGTCTCTGACGGGAGAATGGCGGTCGTTATCTTGCTGCGCATGGTCACCATTCTCAGCCCTCCCTTGGTCATCTTTCTTCGAACCCCAGAGTGAGACCATTGTGTCTCTCAGGAGTCCAGACTTCGCTCGCTGATCAGTCGAGGTATCTTGCGCTCAGTTAACCGACGTCCAGGGTGTCGCAAAATCTGGTTGCGGTTGTAGATGCAGAGCAAGGATTTTCTGCCTGATCATGAAAATTGATTGGGATGGCCCCAGCAGGGTATATTATTCTAAGATCTCGATCAGTATTAAAACTAAATAAAAATAATTACTTGCTTCGTTGGTTCTTGTTCTTGTTCTTGCGGAGATCTGGTCTGACGTCATGGCAGATGAGGTCATGCCATTCAGTATCGGCACGTGATGAAGCCGCATTGGGACTTCGATTTCGAGAGAGGTTGATCATTATTTTTTATTATTTATTGACAACGGGTTGAAAAGATAGATATAGAGTGCGACCATGGAGCTGAGAAGGACTGAAAGCGGAGCAGTGCATCGATCAGATACTTCAGTAGAAACTAACAAAGCACCCAGTCAATTACAGTAATCACAATCGAGTGGGACTTGAGACCCAGGCGCGGGGAAAGATAACAGCAGAAATACTGTACTGTACACAATTAAATGACCATCTATTGCAATTTGTTGTCGTCGAGTCTGTGGTGCGTTAGGAGAGACCAGTGAATGACGATGCAAGTCACTGACGAACCGTGTACAGTAAAGATGAATACTTGGTGGGGTTCATCAAATTCGATCTAGAGGACAATCATCCGTCGCACATCTAACTTATCTATTATCAGCCTACTGTAGAGATCAACGAGCAATATCAACGGCTACACAACACTAACTGAGACACATACTAACTTAACACGCAAAATACAAACAATACTTAAGATAAGAGTGCGAACGGAGACGGTATGAGTGATCTCCAAAAGTCTTTCGCCAAGTCACGGCTTGCCCGCCTGCCGCCCGAGCCCCCGCCAATATTCGATGAAGCCCAGGAGGATGCTCTGGCATCGCATCAGCAGCATGAGGGAGGACATGAGGATGATTCTTCTTCCGCTTCGTCTGCTTCCTCAACAGGAACGGTCGTTCCGTCTCCAAGCCAGCATCTTTTTGCACGAGGAAGAGGGTATGTTGATTGAACTCCCCACAGCCTCCCCCTCTTTTCAATAGACAAAGGAGCCTTCTTTCGAAATATCCCATTTGATTATGCTTCCAATGTTGCACATATATATATATATATATATATATATATATACATACCTAGATACCGTCCGATACATCGATTTCCAGCCTCTCCAGTTTCTCTTCTGTTTCATTCCGCACTCACTAACATTCCTTCTCAGATCATCGTCCAAGCAAGACGCTGCATTAAACTGGACAGACTACTTCGCTCAGGAACTGTACCTGGAAGAAGACGAGAAAGACCTACACATTTCCCACCACGTCTATATCACACCACCGACAAAATCAGGTCCACTCTTCGTCTTGCACCACGGCGCAGGCTCTTCGGCTCTCTCATTCGCCGTCTGTGTAGAGGAGATCAGAAAGATCCTACCTGACGTCGGGATCCTCGCACCGGATGCCCGATGGCATGGAAGCACGACGGTGACTCGAAAGACTGAACAACAAGATTCAGTAAACAGCGATGTCGAAGTCGATCTTCGTCTGGACACCCTGAGCCGCGATCTGGTATTCGTTGTGCAAGAAACGCAGAAAAAGATGGGCTGGGATACGCTTCCGGACCTGGTCCTCATTGGACATAGTCTTGGCGGCGCAGTCGTTGTTGATGCTGCGAAGAAAGGTGATCTGGGAGCGAAACTATTAGCTTATGCGGTCTTGGATGTGGTCGAAGGTATGTGTATAACTAGCTAGCTAGTGAACCAGCCCTTCTCATCATCGTTCATCATCATCATACAAATCTACAGATAACTGACATCGAACAGGTTCTGCAATGGACGCTCTACAGAGCATGGAGAAGTATCTCATGACAAGACCGACTCGATTCCCCTCCCTCTCATCAGGAATCGAATGGCAGTATGTCCCCTTATCTACATGCCCACTATTATCACCGTCCAGAAGACAATCCCCTCTGACCAATTTTCTCTCATAGTATCCGCTCGCGCACACTCCGCAACAGAACATCCGCACGCGCTTCCGTCCCCTCTCTCCTCCGAGAAGAAGAGAACCCCTCAGACCCATCCCGTCCCTGGGTCTGGCGAACAGACCTCGCCGTCACCAAACCCCTCTGGGAGAACTGGTTCGTCGGAATGAGCAAGAAGTTCCTCGAAGCCAAGGGCGGCAAGCTCCTTCTCCTAGCCGGGACCGATCGACTCGACAAGGAGTTAATGATCGGGCAGATGCAAGGTACGTACAGTACACTTCACTTGATCAAAACCCCACTTACTCATCCTAACCATCACGTTTTCTGCATTAACTCTAACAATGAATTCTTTCTTATCCATCAACCAGGAAAATACCAACTCCAAGTCCTCCCTGACGCCGGCCACTTCATCCAAGAAGACCAACCCACCAAAACCGCTCAGATCCTAGTAGATTTCTATAAACGCAACGATCGAAGCGCCCTCGTTCTTCCACCAAAGGTTGGAGATATGTTAGCTTCAGCAGCTATGGCGAAGGGCACGGGGGATGCCGCTGCTGGGGTGCTAAAGAGACCGTTTCCGTAGGATGATGGGATTTGTTTGTTTGTCTGGCTTTTTGCTAGCTTCAATATGGGATGTTGTCGTTATTTGATGAAAAGGGGTGGGTTCTGGTATTGCTTAGTTCTCTGCGTGAGGAGGTTCAGGCAGCGGTCTATGCTCTTATATACATATGGGTAGAAGCTCACGACATTGTGGGCAAATCTCATATTTCTCTTCTCCAAATGCTCGGTCGTAGTCTTAACTACAAGAATTTGAAGCTCGAGTTCCGAAAAACGAAATCAGGGACAGAACTCTCATAAGGACGATCTTACACCATGGCTTACAATCCTAGTTACTACAGTGACACACAATACAATATTCACAGTTCAGTATTGGTATTACATGGTGCTTAACGAGGACTTATGAACTTTCAGTCTCCTAGGGGACCAAAGAATCTGCCTCGAAGCTATCCGGTTGATGAAAATAGATACGAACAAAACTCCATCCCGACGACGCCGCCTAGCCGTGACGCCACCACAGCCCAGCCCACCACCTCCCCGTGGGGACGGCGGGAATAAAAGCATAAGATAGAAAAGGACAAAACAACCAGAAGAAACCAGGAGTGAGTAAAGCTGAAAGGCGCATCCGAGGGTCACCCCCTGCTGAACCTGCCCCGTTTAAGGGAGGTAAGCACCGCCGGCCACGATCAAGTTCATGTTCGTGAATTTGACCTTGTACACAGGACTTTTCTTGGTGGGAAAAGCGCTGATCTGGTCAGGAGTGACCACGACATCCTTACCCTTTTTCTTGTTGGATCCTGGGCCAACAGAGGCGGAGGGCTGCGCGCCCGCAGCGGAAGCATTGCCGGCATCGATCTTGGTGCCCGCTCCGCCCTCGCCGACGACCCGTCCTTGGGCCGCTGCAGGATCCTGAGCGGGACCGGCAACGTCCCACACGCGGACGGTCCCATCTGCACCACCGGAAACAAGAACGGTGGACTCGGCACTCCAGCTCAGTGACCAGATGCCCCCCTTTCCATGGCCGCGCATGCGCTTGAGCTGGCGACCCGGAGCGAGATCCCAGAGGATGATAGATCCCTGGTCATCGGCAGACGCCAGTATCTTTCCGTTCTTGCTGCAAGCCAGCGCAGTGATATTTCCCGTATGGCCAGTGAACATGCGGACAGCGTTACCAGTGGTCACAGCCCACATACGGACAGTGCGGTCACAACTGCCGGTGAAGACATAGGCAGAGTTGGGGTGGAAACAGACGCAGTCAACGTCCTGATCATGTCCGGCGAAAATACGCTGTTGACGAATACGGTCAGTAGCCCAGAGACGCGCAGTCTTGTCGTGGCCGCCAGAGACAAAGTAGTAACCGTACGGTCCCCAGGAAAGGTCCCAAACAGGGTGGTCATGGCCCTTGTAAACAACCATGCACTGCCAAAGATCCAAAGACCACAGTCTGATAGTCTTGTCCGCAGAAGAGGAAAGCAGGAAGCGAACGTTGGTGGGTGCAAGTGAACCGTCAGTAGGAGTGGTAGAGGGAGCGAAAGCGACAGCGTAGACAGGTCCTGAGTGGCCGATCAGACGGTGTGAGTTCGCGAGCGGCTTATCATCGATGCCTTCATGAGTGGGCTTGATCTTCTGTCCGTCGAGACTCCAGACACGAATGTACGATTCCTGCATACCGGCAGCAACGAGCATGTTGTCGTCCGAGAAGTCGAGACACGTAATTCTTATATCAGGTTAGAGAAGGTCTTGTCCATGTAATCGAATGGAAAGGCTGCTTACCCGTCGTAAGTATTATGGAAGGTGAACATGCAGACACTGACAGCAGGGCCAACGCCACCAGTACGACCTTCGATCTTGAACCTGTCACGGTTCTCCTTGACTTTCTGCACTTCCATTGCAACGTCACGTGCAGTAGAAGGCGGGTAACGAATCTCAGCACGAGTTGGAGCATCTTCATCCTCTTCTTTCTTGATCATCTGATCATATTCCTGGACGAGAGTGTTGCGACCGGCAACAGGAGGGTTTTTGGCATCTTCTTCCGCGAGTTCACCTCTCACATCTTCTTCAAGCTGAGCTTCAGGAGGAAGATTTCCGAGCTTAAGACGAGGAAGAGTCCCAGTCATGGCAGGATTATCTCCAGTGTAAGCGGAGCCCGGATGGTGGCCAGGGATACCTTCATCCTCAAGAGGGAAGGTCTGCGTATCACCAGATTTGCCAAGCATGGCAGCAAAGCTGAATCGATCGTCCGCAGTACGTTCCTTGGTGATAATGGTGCAGTAGCTGCTCAGGATAGCGGACATAACCGAACCGCCTTCCTTCTGCTTATTTTCCAAGAACTGCATAAGGTTCGAAAAGGCAGGATTGCTCAGGATCAGACGATACTTGTTGCCACGATATAACTTAGCAGTGGAGTTGTCCTGGACGTGTTCAGGGAGGCTGATAGGCTCAAGAGCACGGATATCTTCACTGTGTTCAGGAAGGAAGAGGTTCTTGTTGGTAGCGAAGAACTGCTTGGCATCCTGAGGGTAGAAGGAGGTGACAAGGTTCAAAAAAGAGTAGACAAACAACGGCCAGAGGACGCGTCTCAGTTCCGGCTACATCTTGTCAGTATATGATGGGCTGAATCGGAAACAGGGGATATACCTTGTAGAGATCCAGGTTGTCCTCAACCCAGCTTTTGAGCAAATCTGAATTGGATATTAGCACAAACAATTCTGTAAACAAGAGCTAGATATCACTTACCAAAGCCAGCTCGATACTTGGGACGCGCATCCTCGCCCAAAGGAGGCAGAGGGCGGCCATCAATCTCCTGATTTGCGGATTCCATGCGCAACATGGCTTCAGTGCGGCTGTATCCCTTCTTGGCAAGATAGTCGATGACCTGGCAAGAGAGTGAGCGTCAGTGAGATGATGGAGGTGGAGAGTTTGTTTGTGTTTGTGCTGGAGACAAGATGAACAACAGTAGGACGGGGAAGACAGTAGACACCAGTGCGGCAGAAACATGTGGACAGCAGCACAAGACGACATGATTGCAGAAACAAAAAGCACAACAACAAGCACGCAGATATAACACACTCTTTCATTCAAGTCTTCAACAGTTGGCTGCTTCCACAGACGAGAGTTTCCCTGGGTCGACAAAACATATGAACCCCCCGTTGTAGAAGGGCGAGCCAATCCCCTGTCTCGACGTGGTTGAAATGCGTGTTGAAAAGGGAAGGTTGGCAACCCAGATAGAATCTGCTCGTTTCCTGTATTGACAGACGGTGCGAGGCCGACGGTAGGATCAGTGACAGAGGACTTCGGGCGACGGCGGCCACTGGCTCTCTTTCTAGCTGGCTTGACAGGACCGGCAACGTTTCCAGAATCCAATATCTGAGATGAAACCGAGTTCTGCACCGGAACTTGTGTAGCTTGATACGGCGCAGCCTGAGAAGATGGCGGTTGATTTGCTGCAGATCCACCCTGTGACGCTGGAGGGGTGCCACCCAGTTGCTCGGAATTGGTTGTGGATGCTTTTTTCACCGGCTTCCTACGAGTCCCAGAGGCACGTTTGTTCTTGACCGGAGCAATAACAGAAGAGTCACCCTCAGGAGTCGCTGCCAGCCCACCAGAAGGCGCCAGCACGTTTGCCTCAGGGGCAGCAAGAGGAGAACTGCTCTCCAGAAGGGTCGAAGCGATGTGCTCTCTGTTCTCCTTCAACTCATGCTGCGCCTTGATTTCGTCTTGGGCTGAGTCCTTAGTCTGAGCAAGGCGCCTGTAGCGTAATCGATCCATTCTAGAGAGTCCAGCAGGGAATGTAAAGTAGTCTTCCTCGGACTCAACAGCCATGCCCGCAAAACACTCGGGACTAGTCGCAGTCTCATGTATCTCGAAGTCCTTCAAAGTCGAGGCAGACTGCTGGCGGCTGTCGGCCTTGACGGTGGATTCGTCACTGGTGGCCGAAGGAGCTTTAGCCCTGGCAACGTCTTCATGATCCGGAGCTGCAACACCAAGAGTCTGCTGCTCGTTCGCTTGAGCTTCAGGAGAGTCCTGATGATCCGTATGCTTAGGCTTGCGTCTGGACCTAGCCTTTGAGCGAGATTTCGAGGCACGACCACTCTTCCTCGTCATTTTGCTTGCGGTGGATGCAAAGATAACGCGTCTCACAACGACGATTATTGCGTTTTTGAGAAGAGGGGACCAGCACAACAAAACAGGCAACGCCATGTTATAACAGTAGTCGGCGCTAGCGTTGTTCCGGATATCATAAAGGAGATGTCACGGAGTCCGCCGCTGAACAGCCGATGAAAATAACACATGGCTCTGGGCGGTGTATCTATATCGTTCTCGGTGTATAGTGTGAATGGACGCAGTTGCATGAACTCCAGAGTCACGGTCCAGCTTGACCATATTACAGCAAGCGGAGAAAAGGCCCTTAGATGGCATTGACAATGACATCCTTCCACATAAGGCGTCTCATGCTCTGGTTTAATTGAAGGATCCCACTCTTTACCCAAGCCTGGAGTTGCCACACCATTCCATTCCAACCATATTGAAAGACCACGCGCAAAAAATAAGAAAACGAATAGGAAAAGTACAACCAGACAACATAGCACATAACTCAAGCATAGCAAATAGCAGAAAAGGAGTGGCCAGAAAAGAACAGCGTTCAAAAGATACATGTGCATCACTTACTATCTGGTTAAGGTTCTGCTGGGACATGACTCCAGTCGATCCTGTCGCCGAACCAGGCGTACCACCGCCAACCTGGGGAGAAGGCATCGGCTGCTGAGGAGGCATGGGCATACCACCTCCGGGCCCGATACTTGCACTGCGCGGCGCAGGGCTCGGGGCCCCTCCAGGCGCAGACATTTTGTCTTTGGTCTTCTGTCAATATGCCGAGTTTTCAATATATACCCATGCAGCTAGACGCCAAGATATGATTCCCTAGACTAGGAATTTTCTAGGAGCGCAGTCGCATGAGGAGTGAAGTAACATGCCAAGGACAGCGACAATGAAGATGGCGGAGTTGAAAGAGTTCCTTTGATATTGAACTATCGCCTTTCGGGCTAGCATGCCCTGCTTATGTAAGCCGCAGCTTTCCCCAGCTCTTCACGTGATTACGTACCTTACTCCATCTTCTGTGAAAGATCGAGAGTTCTCAAGCTCGACTTACGCGACGTGAATCGTATCTGTTACTGCTGAGATACGAAATATCGCTATCATGGATTCGCTGAATCCAGATCAGACCTTCACCGCAGCGGATCGCATCCGACAGTTGAATGAAATCGACAAGGTATGCCTCCACCCCTCAACATAAACAAGTTAAGTTCGACATGAAAGCAAGCTAACAAAATCTTAGGATGTAACGAGGTTGATTCACTCCGCCGGACTGGCAATCCAATCCCTAACAAACACGCGATCGCGCGACTCCGAGTCAACGGACAATACACTCGAATCGCACAAGGCCGCATTCAAAGCCGCGACTTCGCAGTACTTCGCGCTACTTTCTTCAATCGATGTCCGGCTTAGGCGTCAGGTCTATGCTTTGGAAGAAGCATCGATTCTCGCGCCTGAGCCTACGTCCAGAACTGCAGAAGCGGCGGGCGGTGCAGGTGGAGCGGCTGCCTCAGCGAACCCGCTTGAGATCAGCTGGCTGAATAGCAGGAAGGATACTGTCGGGAAGGATAAGGAAGCGGAATTGTGGGCTGAAGCAAAGGAATTTGTGTCGCAGATCCAGAAAGAAAAGGCGCCCAATACATCGGATAGCGATACGAAGATGGAGGTTGATTGAGCCCGCACCGACAATCGGAAAATGCGTTTTGCAGGGACCGAATGAACCGCAACCTTCTTCACTCAGAGATACTGCAGGCTTGGTTGAACCTATCGCTTGGAGCTACGACGTCGACTTGGCGCATCGCCTCTACTGAATTTGTTCTCTCGAGTCCGAGAGACTTTACAGCTACTACCTGGACACCATAGCATTATGGTATGCGATTTTAGGACATATGGCAGGTCTGGCCACCTGTCAAGTAAGATTGCAGAGTATGTCTGCTGTGTGAGTTGAATTCTCACAAAACCAGTGGCCAACGCGGGGCCTAAGCACTGTTTCTTGCGCAAGTGGACTATCGATCTCGCGCGACTACACAGCGCCCGTGGGCCCCTCCATTTACCGTGCGCATACGAGACTACAGGGTATCAGAAACGACCGTGGCGACATATTTTCAGAGGAGATGTTCCACTCAAGGTTAACAGATGAAGTCTTGAGCAGTGGGATATACCAAGTTCTTTTCCCCTGAGCATCTTTAAAACATGTGAACTATCAGTACGATAATCTTAGTACATCACAAATTAAAACTGAACAAGAGCAAGGAAAACAAACATCACTACGTCATCTTAGCCAGTCCAATATCCTGATTAAATATTAACTTATCCAACACTGTCCAAAATGCCTGCCTAGAAAATACAATAGAAAAATAGCTGAAAACGAGACAATTGATCATTCTCCCCGTATACCATTATAAAATACGAGCTCAGAGAAGCAATTTCCAACCAGAATCCGCTCTCAGAAAAAAAAAAGAAGAAAATGAAAACAACAGCCACCACTGATAACTCGTGAACCCATTGACCTACGGAGGTATGAAAGGTGTCTCGGAGATAATACCTGGGCTGAGCGTTTCGTTATCTTGCTGTCCCACTGTGTTGAGATCCTCCGTAGTCCCTGGTGAAGCAAGAGTAGTCGACGGGGAGACGAGTCCCGACGTTGTTCCATGGCTCATTGTAAAATAACACTCAGGATTAGTAAACGGCGAAGGTAGAGGCTGGATGTCGATAGGAGTCGCCAAGTCATCGACGCGAGAGAGTAGCACAGGTAAATATCGAGAGGATCCTCCTGGAAGACGCGAGAGAAGAGAGCAAAGACGGTTGAGGTACGTTTTTGGCCCGACAGCTATGGTTGCTGTTGAAGGATTTGCGGGTGTACATGCCATGACGTCCATTAAACTGCAAGCGATATCGAACAGTTTTTCTGTCTAGTAAAAGTTATAAGTTATTCGATATAATTCCCGAAAAAAGCGGAAGCCTTACGAGTGCACTACCGTGAATGCTCATCGATCGTAGAGCAATATCTGATGTGCCTTCGATGAGATCCCGAGCAATATCAACCGGATAAGTGAATCTCATTGCTGGGTGGGGAGACGTAGATGATAAGAAGCCACTGGCCATCGAGACACGCCAGATAACTATGTGGAGCCATTGCTGAGTGGTTTTAAGGTCTGCAACTTGAGACTCTGTTCCAGCTAGTTTCTCTGGTAAGACATCCGTCAATTGCTGTTGTAGTTGGACCAGCCACTGTGCCGTGCAGGTAGTCTTCGTTTTGTTCCAGAGCCCGACAAAATCATCGTCAAGGGGACGAAAGAGATTCACACGCTGAGTTAAAGCAGATATAGCGGAAAAGTCGTTCGAGTCTTCATATAATGTCGGGAGTGTCAGCTTAGGATGCAATGTGAGGCTTCGATGCTTTTGAAGTGCGTACGATCTACACTCGATGGTTAGTATCAAATTGACAAAGGATCTCATTATAGATGAATAGACCTTTCGGTTATGAATATCACCCAAAACAATCTCCTTTCCCTTATCCCTGCGGTTGTATCTGTCGACAAGTAATACGATTCTTCATCCATACCAATAATCTCCGCTAGAGTGGCAGCTTCCCTGAGGTAGAACCATGCAGTACTATGTTTATCCAAGTAGAAACAGCAACCGAAAAGCAAGTAAGCGGTTACAACTGCATCGGAATTTGGGCGCTCGATGAACGAGCTTAATTTTCGTATCCGAATGGCTTCTTCAAATGTAGCTTTACCGAGATCATGAGACGTTAACCGAGAGCCTCCTGAAAAGTCACTAACGTTCACTCTGTGCCCTGGCTGAGTTAGCACAAAGGCGCAAAGAGATGTCATGAGACAGTAGTTATCGATAGATGTGGACATATTCTTCGCCCTGTTCAGCAAAGCTCCCTTCTCAAATATCGGAATTGTAGGATATAGATGGATAAAGAAGCTTTCAATACACCTGCTTACAAGCTGCTGGTCAATGATCTCCGATTTATGCGAAGATGGTGGCGAAAGTGGTGGTGTTACGGTATCGAAGCCGTCCACATAACCTCCAGTATTTGCATGATCTCGCAGTTTTGTCTCTCTCAACTCAGATATGACCTTCGCCCGATTTCCTTTGGGTCCCTTCTTCTGAGGGATAGCGTTGTACGTACAGGACAATGAGGCATGTCCGCAGTTCCAGCATGGCTGGCCTCCCGCACAACGTATCTTCCTTCGGTGACAGGCGTCACAAGCACGTTTCGTAGACATCTCCACTTCTATAGAGCACTTATCTGCAACAAAAGATGGAAGGACTTTCAGTCATCCGACACCGTAAGACCTATATAGGCCAGTGATGTTGGAGTTGTATCTGCGATGACGTGGGATAAGCACGGTAGTCTTCGATATGTTCATCGAATAACGGGGGCCTTAAATAGAGACTTTTCAAGAGACATTTGCCAACAGAAGGCCAATTGATGGTATCTGGAGTCTGACCGGCCTCAGACACCGTAGCAAGTACCTTTGCCGAGTCTAACCAAGGCCAGCACGATACGAGTAATAAAGGATCGTGAAGGTGGATCTAGCCTTCGAAAGCGAGCCACGATCAAGTAGGTAACCACGATCAAAGTCCAGACATGACGCGCCCGGACAAATTCGCACAGTTATGCAATTGACAGGATGGCAGCCTGAAATTCGGCCTGCAGTGTGGCATTTGCGCTCTGTTCTCTCACTCTATCATTTTGGGAGAAGTCGACCAATGAGCAAAACCGTGGATAAATCGGCTCCAAATCGGATATCTAGCTTGAAGTACCTGTGACTCGCAATTGGCCATGAAGGCGCATCACTGCTACTCACAAAGATATGCAGTCTAATCTATGCTGGAACCCGCGACGTGAATCGAAGACCAGGGTATATTTAGTTTAACACGAGCCTCCGTGTCCGCGTCGCAAAAGCACCCGCAGGGCTGACACTGCATGAAGAAGGAACGAATTCCATGCGTTAGTTCAGGAAGAACAGCAAGTCCGTGCGGTCTCACGTCGAGGGCAAGGAGTTCTCGCAACGATTCAGATCGTCAGATATAGCAGCTTGGAGCTCGTGGAATCTGTTTCGTCATCTGCGACTTGGAGGCTGATCTAAAGCCAACGGCTTCATCCACATGCTTTCACAGAAATGCTGGTCCGGAGGTTCCGTTACGGTTTAACCAGATGCCGGTCTATAACTGCAAGACCATTGGATATTTGGAATTCAGTGTTTCCAAGGCTCGCATAGAGAAAGTCCAGTGACGGTATCTAATTGGGCGCGCATTGCGAGATTTATAATGCACTTGAGAACGGTAGTCTGAAAGGGAGAACAAAGAGAGGCTGCGTTTCCCCAATCGAGGAGATAGAACGAGGGCGAGGCGGTTCAACGGGCAAAAAGGGGATACATGGAGCAAAATTCCGATCTAGACTCTTCAGAATCAAGGGTTATGCTGTTCCACGGAGGTCCTTTCAAAATGGCCTAGAAGACGATTAGACAGTCACGAACGCTGGGCCACGTCGACGTGCACAATCAAAACATGCCAGGATCGGCAGCGAACGTTGGGCTGCTTCAACTCAACCTAGAAGGCTCTACTGAAAGCAAGGAATCTTTCTTAGCCAGTCATTAAACTGCAGAAAAGAGCGTGACCTGCATCCTAGAGAAAGAGGGTTGCTTGTACTTGTAAGCTTAACCGTTTCCTTATGTGGTTAGACATTCTTTTGCGACGAGGACAATCTGACCACTACACCAAAAACATTGCGGTGGGCACATAGTTACTTAAAGAGGGCCAAAGTCTCTCGGGCTCAATATGAAAAACATATGCCGATGTTGATTCGAACAGCCTTAACGTTCTAATGGGTATGATATTGACAAGACATTGCTCTCTTATACTACCTCTTCATAGAGTTGATCATCTCCCTGTGAGTCGCTCTCTCACGGGACGTCTCCGATAAGGGTGCCAGGCCTGCAGAGAGGTTAACAAGGCAAAGGTACATGGCTTGTACGATAGGGAGCGCGTTGACTTACTTCGCAGGTCGCCTACAACGTCCTTTGCCTTTCCGAAATAAACCTCCTCTGCGGATCAGAAGACAAATCAGCACCTGACTAGACAACCGACCTTGCGTGGGCTCTATTGACCATGCCAAAGCGCAACATAAAAAGGGAAGGAGACTTACGTAGCAAGTTCCTCATCTTCAATTCCATATCTTCAACCAATCTGCCCACGTTGGCAACATGGCTGGCGTCCGACTCGACAGGAAGGTCTGCTTCGACCTGTCTGGTCATGTTTCCGCTAAGATCCATCTCTCCAAGCGCATCCGTTTCGCTGGCTAGGTGCAGGATGACGGTACTTGTAAGCTTGTAATGGGACATGCGTGCACGATCGGTCGCCTCGAAGACATGGATACTGTCCCATGCGCCGGAGCTCTTTGAGCCGGGAGTAACCGCTGGTGTCTCCTTCAGTATACAGCGCGTATTATCGTCAATGACCATTACGAGAAGAGATAATAACCTTTCTTGAGCAACACAACCCCTGCGAAGCCGTCATCCAGATCCCAGAAGTAGACACTGCCGACTCCGCCCTCATAGTACAGCTCGCGGTACACGTCGAATGCCTCGTTCGCAGCGACCTCCAATTTCCTGACTCTCTCACTGGGCACAGTTCCGTCCTCGATTGGGGGATCGAATTCGTTGCTCCATGGCGACCGGTAGCTGTCGCCGTCACGGTTGTAGTCGCAGAGTAGATAATCACGGTTCGACTTAGCACATCGTCGGATCTCGAGCGGCTGGTCGACAGAGGCAAGAAGGTCTTCTGTCAAGTCTGGAACGATAGTGGTGATTGCTTGCAGATTGCGCTTGGTGTCACGCGGTGATAGGCGGCGGAGCAGGTCCCTGGCATGGGGATGTCATGGTCAGCGGCGGTCAGGATGCGGGGTTGAGATCGATGATGTGCTTCACAGAAGACATTCCAAGGAGAAGGATAGGGAATAGGATCGATTTGGATCAAGAGAGGCAGTTACTCACAGTGCACTGTCAAACTGTGCGTCGGCCATGATTGTTGATGCTGTGGGAAAGCTGGTACTCTTGAAACTCGGAGATGGACTCGCGGCGTGAAGTTGGCGGAGTAAGTATGGGGGCGTGCGCAGACACGGCGGAAGCCGTGGCCCGTGGGGTCAGCAATCACACCGCACTGGGAGGTTTACCAACGCCACAACTACAGAGGCAAAACAAACAACTAGTATGCAAAAAGAAAATAGAGAAGTTATGTAGAAATTAATTCTGGACAAGGGGTATCATATCGATTCCAGTCCGTTCTATCACACAATGTGTAGTGCCAAAAAGTGCCCAATACTCCAATTTGACTTGAACCAAGCTGGCCAGCCGCTATATCCAACATCCCGAATACTCCAGACCCATCTATTAATCATTCATCGCTATCATCATCTGCAATAATCCTAGCGCGTTTTCTGGAATGTCTTGCGTGAGTGCTTTTGCCAACGAGTGCGCTTATATCTGGAAGATCCAAGTTCGTCTCCATGCCATCCACATCGCTCAATTGGGACGCATAGAACGGTTTAGGCTCCTTATCTTCAAGTTTAAATGGCGAACACATCAACGGAGACGACTGCGGTGAATGGCTACCTGCAAATCCTGAGTCATGAATAGCGTTAGGACTGCTATTGTGCCTTGTTGGCGTATTGACGGCGGTGTCTGCATCGTCCAGACTTTCATGGGATGCATCTCTTCGTGAAAGTCGCTTGCTGGAGGCTGCCTTCTTTTCAAGATCGATTATCTTCCTGTAATGATCCTCACAGTCCATGGGGACCTCCGCCATCCTTCGAAATGCTCCGATCATCCGGCGAGTCATCGAACCATGCTGCACAGATTTTGTCGGTCTGGGTTCACGCTGCAGACGAGGGAAAGCATCATTCTTGGGACGCTGGATAAACTGCGGTGTCGTCCCACCTACATTGCAGTACCGGAGCTCTAGTTCCCGTTGTTCTGAAGGCGTAAGCAAGACTTCGTCGAGGGAAGGCACACTGACAGGTTCCGGGGTGGGAGTACGAACGACACGGGCCCATTTTTTTATTCCTGTCGATTCCTTCTGAGCTCCTTTGGGACCCAAACTGGATGCCTTAGTGAAGCCCGTCTCCACATCATCGGGCATGTGGAATTTCTTCGGAGGACGTTTCGGAGGACGAGCCCTCTTCTTTGGTTCTGGCAGTTCCTGTTGAGAATTTTCAGGAGGGATGTCAATTTTCCGCTTATCGACTGCTGGTTTTGTATCTCGTGGCAAGATCCGGGGTGATATGTCGTCATGAAAAGTAAACCGCGTGCCACTGGCGATAAGTTGTTGCATCTTTTCATAGTTGTCCTTCGCCTTGATGTAGGACTCCTCTTCCTTTCCCTTCATCAGCAGCAGGACGATGTTACCTGCTCTCTTTCTTCCAGTACGTCCCATTCGCTGTAACATCCTGATTGGTGATGCGGACGAGTCATAACACACGATAAGGTCGACTTCACCAATATCCAACCCTTCCTCACCGATAGAGGTCGCAACTATGGTGTTGTAAGTACCCTTCTTGAATTTCTCAACGATGTTCAACTGGGTCTTCTGGTCCATCCCTTCCGAGCCTTTAGCACTAGCCTGCCCGACAAAGACATGTGGTCGTATTAAAGGCTCGTGTCTTTTCAAGACCCTTGTTACCTCCTCGGCACTATCTCGGAAATGCACAAAGATCATGATTCTTGTATTTGATTGAGGCTGGTCATCACCAGTACCGGTACCTTCCCCTCTATCCATGAAGTGGTTGAGAACGACCTGCCTTAGATATTCCAATTTTGGATGGCCGATAAACTCCTCGTTGCTGGTCCACAGTTGTAGATGGCGCACAAGCTTTTTGAAATTGTCGTCCTGAACAATCTGGCGCTGGTACTTTCCGCCCTTCTTCTCATCAACCCCAGACTGAAAGGAGACAAGGTTGCGGTAAAAAGGTACGATCCCATGATACTTTAGAAGGTCTATACCGTGGGCAAGACTGGCTAGAACAGTGAAGATTGCGTTGATCTTCCCCTTCAAACCGAAGCTCGCATTTCTTCCAGCGTCGGAAGCCATCCATTGCTGTCTTGCTTTTGTCAGTCCAAAGGCCGTGAGCATCATCGGGTCTCTGCCCCAATAAGCGTTCAGCTGACGGAGTTGATCAACAGCGGGCTGTAGGGCCTTGGAAAAGAGATCCATACAAAACAACATCTCTTCCGAATATTCGAAGACTTCAGTCTCGATATTCCGTGCATGGACGTACTCCCGAATATCAAGTGACTGTTCAGTACGGATCTCTACTCTGGCGATGTCCAAACCGTCAATGACCGCCTGGACAGCTTCAACGGTGGAACCTGGCGTCGCAGTCAAAGCAAGCACTCTGAAGCTGCTATTAAACCGCCGCAGAAACTTCACCACCTCGACATAGGCGTATCCTCCAGTGGCACGATGAGCTTCATCGACAACGAGTAAGACGATCCGCTTCGGATCCGCTATGCCCGTTTTCAAGTCATTGACTAAGGTCTGTGGTGTCATGAAAAAGACCCGTTTATTCTGCCATTCCTCAGCGCGGATGCCAGGTGCGGCATTTCCAGTAAGCATCGTCGTCTGAGATCGAGGGATACCGGCAATGCCAAAACAAGCACCGACTTGCTGGGAAACTAGTGGTTTTGTTGGTGCCACGAAGACAATCTGTGCGTCCTTGGTCCAGCGAAACCAGTTCAACATGACCGTTGCGGCGATGAAGGTCTTACCAAGACCTGTTGGTAGCGCCACCAACAAGTTATAGAACAGACCTTTCTGGGCAATGTTGAACTGGTAATCTCGTATCTTTCCCAAGTTGGTTGGGTAAACCCACGTTTCCAACGCATCCTGGTTCAGTTTATGATGCGTAGGAGGCTCATTCTTATCCTCAGGAAACCAATTTTCAGCTGAAGGCTGGCCTGATGCGCTCGTATCGGGTGCCACCATACCAAACAAGGTCGTTTGGCGGAGACTTGTCCTGTGTAGACTTGGGTTAGGTCTTGTGAACTGGTTTGCGGTTGTAACTGGGTGAGCGGGCGGTCCCGGTTGAGGAGACAGCGACGGAGAAGAATCGAATGCATCTTCGGGTATATCGTCAAAGTCGAACGAGTCTGCAGCTGGGGGATGAGAAGCATGCGTTGGCCGTTGAGCATTACTTGAGAAAGAATCATTGCCTGTATTCGAGCTTTCAGCACGGTATGATTCTAAAGAGGCAGCTATCGCGGCTCGCAAATCGTCATCGTCGTCGGCGTTTTGACCGTCCTTTTGCTCATCCGCAGCTCTCTTCTCTGTCTCAGATGGAAGATCAGGAGCTGGCTTCTTCCAGCGCGGCCCACGTATCTTCGAAGGGCTCGAATGGGGCTGCGTCAACTGGGTGACGAATGTGTTTTCTAGAGCGTTGGTGCGCTTGGGAACAAAACTTTTGTACTTCGACTTGACCTCCTCCGGGCCGTCACTTTCGTCGTCCACCGATGGTCGTCTGCGGGGCGGCGATGGAAGATCATGATCGATAAATGAGCTTGTGCGCGCGTTGGACTCCCTTTCAATTTGCGAGGAAGAAGAATTGTCTTCACGTGCAGCACTCATGCGGCGCCGCTTAGTCGGTCGAGGAGAGTCGAGATCGCTGGCCGTCGCAGTCGACTCAAATGCGCCGGCCTGCGTTGCGGCAACCAACAGGTCATCGTCATTCCAATCACTGTACTCGTCGTCATCATCATCGCCAATGAATGACATGACTCAATGAATGCCTTTCGTAGCAGACTCCAGGACGGTCTTGCTGCCGAGGTGGATAAATAATGGAGTACTCGTATCAGTCGATTATCATCAGTCGCGGTGGTCACGCGTCACAGCGATGCGCGATATCATGTGACTATCCGCAACAGTTTGCTGGGTTTGTATGGGCGCGAATAATAATAGTAGTTCATAATAAGACTCGCCTAACTTGGCTAAGAGCCTAAGTAAGCCCAAGACTCTCCCCATCTCGATTCTCCGCACATTGCAGGAGCTAACGATCTAGCCAAGTGGGCGGCAGAAACTACTAGACAGCGCTAGAGTGGAGCTACGAGATCGATCTGCTATTATTATGCTGAGTTTGAAAAGTGTTCCCGCACGTCCAGGTCACTTATTGATCTTCAGTTGTTGCGGTCAGTATCTAAGGGTGGTGATATTCGAGGGGTTTTTCTTCTATAGGTCTACGTAGAGACTCCTCAATGGGCAGCACAAAGACAGTAATACATCATGTCAAAGCCAAAAGTCCTTGAGAGAATTCAGCTAAATTAGACATGTTCTATTATTATTATTGAACCTAAAGACGGGATCACAGTGCTGTGTGTAACCTTGGAAGACCTTGGAAAAACCTCACAACAAGCCATCGGCGAATCAATATGCAGAATGTCAGCCTTCGTATCCATGCCAACAGTGACACGTCGCGAATGAAATCGAGAGCTGGGGAAACGAGTCTATGCTAGATTCAGCCCAGCTCCAGGAATAAACCATGCGAGTAGCTTAAATACGACCCAGCAGACCTCACCTCCCCCCAGGTGTTGTTTTTGCTTCTCGATCAGAATCTTTAGAAAGCTGCTCTGCGCGCGCTTGTTCTCGCTCGTTTGGACGCGACATACAGTCATTCGTTTTCAGACAGTCGTTCAGGATTTCCAGATAACCACACAATAATACCCAGTTCTGTTTGCTACTTCTTGAAACCGTCACAATGAAGTTCAATCTCTTCGTCCTCTCCGGCCTCCTGGCCTTCGCTGCTGCCGCGGACAGCACTTCCTCGTCTGCTTCCGCGACTGCTTCTCTGTCTCCTGAAGCATCCTGCGCGGCCAAATGTAAGTTCTTCTCAAGTCCCAAGATGACGCTCTCAAAAAGTAGTTCCTAACGATCTCTCTTCAGGTGCTGCCAGCGACGTCTGCTGCAAGGCCCAGTGCTACAAGGTTCCTTGCCCGAACGATGCGATGGCCAACGACACCACCGCTTGTGCTGCTGCCTGCCCTCAGGGTAGCGGTACGCCCGCTGATACTCAGAAGTACGCGCAGTGCCAGCAGAGCTGCTTCAGCTCTCTGTTCTTCCCTGCTACTGCCAGCGGAGACTCGTCCAACGGACAGGCCACCGCCGCCAGCACTACCGGTAGCGGAGCCTACGTTGCAAACACTGGTACGTATAGTGTCTCAGTTACTTTCCGTCTTTTAGTATAGAAACAAGCTGACACTTTGCTTAGCCAAGGCTCAGGCCACTAGCTCTGGATCGTCCAGCTCCTCTTCTGATTCCTCCTCCAAGTCCGGCTCCAAATCCGACTCCGGTTCCAGCTCTGGCACCAGCTCTGCTTCGAGCACCGAGTCCACCTCCAACGCTGCTGACCATCTCCAGCTTGGCGTTTCCGCCGCTGGTCTCATGGCTGTTGTTGCAGCTGCCATGGCCCTGTAAATGGCCCCATGGCTAACCAACATCTTGACGCTAATAACATGATAACGCTTGCTCCTTGACCAGGACATTGAGATGATATCCAGGAACACGAACCCCCTTTCAAAATACGGATACCAAAACGCTGTACGATGTAATTTCTATTCTCCATTTGAGACTTGTGTCTTTATTATTTCTATTTTTCTCATAACTCGAAAAAAATTCCACTTTGGCGTCAGAGCCATGTAACGTCAATTAATTCAGAATGACAGAGATCATACCCTATTCTACCACACACCATCTCCTAGAATGTCATCTTGTCTTCTCAAAACAGTAATCCACTCGCTCATCCCCCACAGCCCCAACCCCAGAACAAGCCATGTAGAGTGAATCTTCGTTTCCACACACGTTAGAACGCACATTCTTCGTTTCAACGCCCGGATCAACACACACCACTCCCTCCTGGTCAGAGAGTGACTTAGTTGCATTCTGCGACATTCATTCCTGGCACATACCGCCGATACGTTATCCCTGTTAGAGTAGAGCTATGTATGAGCTTCGGATACAGAATCCCCATCTCGTGGCGTTGGATTTGGAATCATACTAATTAAATTTGGAATCATTCATAATTAAAATTCCTCCAGCCCAAATCCACATCACTAGACCTCATGATCATAGGATTAGAGAATATTGAGTCAGCACTAGAGTAATGTTGTATGATTTCCATACGGCATGGGCAGCGTTGAGGCCCTCCCTTGATGGGGTTCGGCTGCAGAGTGGAGCAGACAAAAAAACGCGTCTGCCAATCTACGCGTCGAGAGAGAGAGAGACTGGGAGAGAGAATGACTTCATCATTGAGCTTATCGATGATAGAATTGTACTGTACATAACTACACTACTAAACAAATTAGTAATGTGTTATTGTTGTTCTTTTTGAGATCGTCGCGACGATCGTCAGGTACGAGCTAGAAGTATATACATATCACTTTTGGAGGAACTTCTGTTTTTCTTTTTTGCTTTTTTTTATCTTATCGCATTGCCTATAAGTTTGCATGCTGGAACTTTATCCTATTTTCTATCACTTTAGATCCATTATTATTATTACCTCTTAACACCTCTTTTTTCTGCAAAAGAAAAAAAAAACAAAGAAAAGAAAATATATACATCCACCACTCCAACAAAATGCCACCATCCACCCAAACCCTCATATCATCCATGACCGACTTCGTAACAGACTACATGTCCGATCACGACCCCTCCCACAACCTCGCCCACATCCACCGCGTGGTTCATCTCGCCCAAACGATCCTCAAATCCGAACAGACCCTATCGCCAACAACAACCCCCTACGACTCCACCATCGTCACTCTCTCCGCTCTTCTCCACGATATCGGAGATCGGAAATACCTGCCCCCTTCCACTTCCACTTCCAACAACAACAATCCTAATCCCCAAACAGCCGTCCAACAGGCCCTCCTCGAAGCAGGTGCGGACGACTCGCTCGCCGCGCGCGTCCAAACCATCGTCTCGAACGTGTCGTATACGAATGAGACGAAAGATCCCGAGAAAGTGCGCCGTCTGATTGATGAAGAGGGGTATAGGGAGCTTGCGATCGTGCAGGATGCGGATCGGCTCGATGCGATAGGGGCCGTGGGGATTGGGCGCTGTTTCACGTTTCTAGGGGCGCAGGGGAAGAAGCATGTTGCGCCTGGGGGGGAGTGGGTGATGGATGGGGCGATTGAGCATTTTGTGGAGAAGCTGGAACGGTTGGAGGGGATGATGAAGACGGAGACGGGGAAGAGGATGGCGAGGGTGAGGACGGAGAGGCTGAGGGTTTTTAGGGGTTGGTGGGAAGAAGAGACTGGGTTTAGAGCTGAGGCAGGGACGGTCTGACGGGTTGAATGTTGGTTCAAGATCTAAGGAACGAAATGGGGAGGGCTCTGTAGAAGTTGTGTTTTGATGTTGTTGGGGATATAGATCTACTAGATGATAACCATCGAAAGCAAGACTTACAATAAATACAGTTGAAAGGGCGCGAGGTTGTCACTTTCTTCGTCCTAAATGGTCCCTTATACAACATCGGCGAAATCCTATCTACAGGCCGATACTTGTATGGAGACTTATAGTCCTAAAGGATCAGTATATTGTAAACACATAGTGGTAGCATTAGCAACTATAATATGTAGTCCTGAACACGTATATCTCGTGCATGTATATAGTAGGTCCCTTGGGCCCGGTATAGCAAAGCGCATTAGTCTACGCAGTTAAACACTGATCAAATCCCAGGGAATACGGGCTGGGGGGCTTCTAGCCGACTTGGAGGAGAGATGGGTGTTGGAAACCACCAACAGGGAAAGACAAACGAACGCCGGCGACCATATTAGTGAGAGAAAATGACATAAAAATTTTTTTATGGATTTTTCTCCTTTTATGCCTTTTTTTTGTAGGATTATGTGTCCAATAGTCGACCCACCATCCAGCCAGCCAGCCATTAAAACAAATCTAAACAGAAGTTCGACAAGACAAGTCTGGGGTATGTAATAATCCAAGCAACACGTGGCGGATAAACTCAGAAAGTGGGCAGGTGCTGATACTGCTCTGGCAGCAGACAAAAAGTCATTCAAGCAACGGAAGATCATCCTTCGCCTGTGTAATAGAATGCCTCAAAAACTCCAAAGTGAGATGACATTCTGACCAGATCCACCAATGCAAATCAGGCAAGATGGTACGTCGAACGAAGAACAGTCCTGCCACAACGCCATATATGTTGCAAAGTCTTCTATCAATTGACGTCTTGGGTCTCGATTTAGACCCGGTCTCTGGCAAAATCCAGCACTTCACAATCATCCTCAAAAAATCCATCCTCATCCGGACGCGACGCCATCGAGTATGGGTCGGCGCGCTTCTTCCTCCGGCGAGTTGTGATGACGACCTCTTCTACCTGGTCGACACCGCTACCTAAACTGATGAGATTTTCCATTTCGCCAACGGCGCGAGGACCAGGAGCCGCTGCTTCGTCATCGTCGCCTTGGCTAGGAGGTCGCACGTGTAGTTTAGTGAGAGGAATATCCTCACCAAAAACCCACTGTTTGCCAGACAACAAACCGGACTCCCCAATTTCAACCTCTGGTGAAAAGACATATAGATTGACTCTTTGGTCGGTGTGGAAAGGCTGGTAAGGAGTGTTGGTCTCAATTTCGGCCTGCGAAAGAGCCTGTGACTTAAGTTTGGTACCAGAAGGGAAGTGAGAATTCGCCGTCGGTAGCGCCCAAGATGCACTAACTGTCGACTCGGTATTAAAGGTCCCGACGTGCAGTGGTCCGCAGGGACTCTGAACGTTTGAAGGAAGCTTGAATTCTGCCACCTTACCTCCGATGACAGATTGACTCTGTCGGCTCTTCTGGAACGGTCCTGCTCGCCTGATTTTGTATAGCTTGAAGGAGCCATTATCCACCAAACCCAATAGGCGCTCGTCCTTGTTACAGAACCAAGTAACTCGAGATGCGGACGGGTCTCTGGAAAATCCAGAAAGGTGCAGCCTGTTTTCGCCAGCGTGACGTAACGTATTCACGGTCCCGGTAGCAGCAGCACCGACAGATTTACTTAGACCAGAAGCAACCACCTTGCCACTTCGGACCCCAGCAGCAGAGGTCAGCCCAAAGGTGCTCACCACAGGGAATGCTGGGCCAACGCTGGGAGCGCGTCCTCTAACGGCAGCCAAGATGGGTTGGCTCTTGCCTCCAACAAGTTTCATGGCAGCAGAAAAGGGATTGCCTGGATTTCCTGCTTCCGACCTCTCATCCGGAGAAGCATCTTCAACTGGAGATTTCGGAGATACTTTCCGCGCCCGCCGAGGAGGCGGCCACTGAAAGGCGCTCTTGGGCATGTCGAAAACATGAATGGTCCCTTTACGGGTAATAATGGCAAGATGCTCTCCAGTGGGAGCGGCCCAGATAACATCGATAATAGTGGATGTTGTCAGCCGCGTGTATCTGGCAATTTGCCTGACATGAGAGCTGCCCGCTGCGAGGGCTGGATCCTCAGTAAGGAAAGTCGCTGCTCTGCAGTACTTGATCTGCATCAGATCCCATACGTACTGCACATCTCCCTTTTTGCTTGCCGTCAACAACATCAGCCCGTTGGGAGAGAACGATACGAAACTGCAGCCATTGGGAGCCTGGAAGGTAGCAACTGGACTCGGGAACGAAGTTTTCACCTCTGAGCCCTCTTCTAACCTCTTCAGATCGATGATCGACACGAGATCAGGTTCCGCAGGTGACATAGATTGCGTCTCTTGAGCATGAGTCGGGGGAAACATGTTGTAGCCTTGCTGGGGCACATCTGCCAGATGGGGCGGACGACGTAACGAAGCAGATTGCGATACCTGCGCTTCTTTGTTCCAATAGCTATTCCAGGCTTGGAGACCTTGGTCGCCCATCCATCGAGCGCCACGGAAAAGCTCCTGCGTAACACCTCTCGCGACCTTGTTTAGGAAGCTTTCGCCCTCACCACAGTCAGTCGCACAGGTTACAGCAGGTCTCAACGGAGGAATATGGGTATCAAGTCCGTAAATCTTGCCCTGGATCAGAGACGCAGGAACGGTTCCAAGAAGCGGAACCCTCGACGTGGATGAAGGTGGGACGATGGCCAGCCATCTCCCGCTGACTGATATTATGGGACTGTCAAATGAAGCAGACCCGTGCGGAGAATCTGCCTGAGAGCCATCCGCATCGGTAGAGCTCGACGAGGTGGAATATCGACGGGAATCCCTCGACTGGATACTGGTCCAAGTCTTGGCGAGACACCGGTAGGCGGCAGCGGGAGACGATGAATCAACTCCATATATGTAGACCTCACCGCTGACACCACAGGCAAGAATGACAAGGCTACCACTAGTATAGAGCTTCAGGTTACCCACAGGTGATGGGGCAAAGAGAGGCAGGCCCGGGAAATCGTCGTAGCACGGAATAGGTGTGCTCATAAACAGGGTCGTGATGTGCTCTCCTGTCCGAAGAGAGTATATTTCTGCTCTCGTCTGGTAACACGGTGTCTCCTCTTTGTTGTTATGCTTCTCGGACTTTCCAGTGAGGCCCGGAAGTATCTCGTTCTGCTCTGAACCGGTGGAAGAGGCCCGTTCTTCATCCCTCTGAGCAGCTGGACCATGGACTATCACCGCTACATGAGGTCTCGAAGACGCGAATGGGTCAGTGGTAGCAGTCCACGGTAGTAGTTTGGCTTCAACTACGCGACCGCTGAGACCGACCAGACGCCCGATCGGGCGGGTCTTCCGATCCTCAATAGCTAATACCTCGAGGAAGCCATCGCCCCCGACGACTAACACCTTTCCACCCATCCTTGTTGTCTTCAAGGCTGGACTAGAGATTGTGTCGAAAGCACAGAATGAGTAACTGCCATCGCTAGAAGACCTGTTCTGGCCAGAGAACACAGGTAGGTCAATGTCCGGAGCGCCGTAGAAATGGGCCTGAGGCATATGCGGTAGAGGCGGCTGAATCTGGAAGTGGCTTCCCATCGAATGTCGCTTCTGCGCCTCTACTGACTGCTGTCGCGACGTAGCGACGCTCAAATGGCCATTGCCATAGCTGAACGGTCTTGCTCTTCCAACGGGTGGAGAAGCGGACGCCGACACATGGCTGAATCCGCCCCTCTCGGCAGCGATGGGAAAGCTCGTGGGAAAGCTCGTAGGAAAGCTGCGCGGTGACTCCCCGACGAAGGCCCCGTCGATGAGATCTGTTGGCGGGCTCTTTCCAAAGGGGATGGACTTGGCCCACGCGTCCGTTCGATACGCGGTGTCGTTCTCCTGGGGGCCGTTCAACGTCCCCAGAGCTTCCAGCACAGGAGACACGATGGGATCCCCTGCAGTACGGGCGAAAGGAGCGCTCTGGTACGATGAGGGTTCCGTCTGGACTGGTGGTGAGGGATCGCTCCTACCGGGCGGGATCAGCTTGTCAGCTCATATCTGATCTCCTCGAGGACGCTCAAGAGATCAACCATGACTAGAGGACTTACAGGTCGTCCGGAGGCGTCTTCGCCGCGCATTTAGCCGTTTTGTCCTTTCCCTTGGCACCATGCTTCCCCTTCTTCTTCGTCTTTCCCGTGGATTCCGGCTCCGGGTTCACTCGATACTGGTCCTGGACAAGTGAACTGTTGTCACCAAGGGACTGAGTCTGCTGGCGAGAGATTTCGTCCAACGCTGCGGGGGGCATCAAAAGGCGCCGGGAAGGCTCCGGGGGTAAGACGTCTTCAGATCAGAGCCGCTCTGTAGACCCTCTTTCTAGGTCTCAGAACGGATGACTCGATCGCGGGGTATTTGATCTTGTCTTGATTAGTTACGCGGCGAGATAACGGATGACAACGCGATCGCGTCTATCGCGGTCAGTCCGATGGCTCTTATCGAGATGGGATGATGGAAACAGGAAGCAATAATAATAATAATAATAACGGAGTCATACATCACCTCTCCTGCTGGACCCTCGTCACCCGTATACCCGAGAGCTTTCCCTGAGCAACCGGACTGGCGGTTACCCGATCAGTTAAGTAGAGACGATCGATATGGAGATTCCCCAGATACCAGCCGTTGCTGAATCTGGAATAGAACCCAGAGACGGTCTGGGGGCAGGTCCGGGAGGGTTTCAGAAAATCAACAAGATTCAAGCGTTCACACTCGATACTCTTTACTGATTGATGGTCTGGTGGTGTTGTTCCAGAGAAGGGCAGAAGGGGGAGAGGGGGAGGGGAAAGCATGCAGGACTAGGGCAGGCAGAGCAGCGATAGAGTAGGTATGAGCAGCTCCATGGCGAGTACCGACTCCAACTACGGGACTACTAGTAGAGAGCATCGGTGGGGGGGATTACTTAGTTACTGTAGGTTAGAGGCGGAGTCAGCGATCCGCGTGAAACGGTAAGTTTGGGCTGAATAATGGGAGGGGGCCGACGTCAACGGGACAGGAATGGGACTAATTATCAGGATGACAGGCGAGGCGACTAATGATAACGGTTGCTGATTGATGGGCTAACTTATCTCATAGTTACTTGGGAGAGTTGGAATAATACTTGGGAACAGATGAGCGAACAGGCTCAGGAACACGTGAGTCAGTCAGTCAGGACTCAGTAGTCAGTCATTCTGTCCCATGAGGGGAACAACAAGAGTAACTATCTACCTAGTACCTAGGTAATTAATTAATTAATTAATTAATAATAACTAACAAGTTCTTCCTTTGTATTATTTATTACCTCTAATAGTTACTCTATGGTGGTGGCTGATAACTACCATAGTAGATAAGATCTCACAAGAGATTCTATCATTGCTCATGCCTCCATTCCAGTTCTTTCTTTGATTCTTCCTCCCCTCATTCACACTCTCCCCTCTCCCTCTTCTGATGGATTCCGTCGACAACCGATGGCCGACGTCACGGGTTCGCATGCTGACCCGGAGACCAACATCAGCCGGGCGCAACAATTCAAATGGCTAATGATTAACTAACTAACTCACTATGGTAATTACATACCATCTACTAGCTACTGACTGCCAGACTAGAGTACCATAAATGACTCTAGTGGAAGGGTCGTGGCCTTGTTGGGGACCCCATGAAGAACCACTCCGCCATGTGTAGTCCGCTACACCCGTCACTGACTGGCGGAGAAGGGCCCCGACCGCTCAGCAGTGGAATGCCAACAGTTCCTTGCAACGTGGATCATCTCCATCGAGATCTCCATAGAAGAGAGGTACTAGCTAGTCTAGAAGCTCCAGGGTCGCAGTCCGGCGTATCCCGTCATGGCGGGTTTTGACTTGGTCAACTCAACAACAGACTGACTTGACTTCGTCAGGCACGTAGCTCATCCAGCACCCGTCAGGGACAGATGAAAAGAGCGCGTGGCTATCACGGGTCAACAGGAGCCGGCTGCTGACTATTAGTTATACAGCTCACAGTCGCTGGCACAGAAGTATTATTGTGGTTTTACACCGGGTATCGGATCTCTCTCTCTCTCTCTCGCTATTATACATTGGACCTTCCAGCCCGTTTAAGCCTTCTTCTTCGCGGCAGCCTTCGCCTTGGCAGCCTTCTTCTTGCTGCTCCGGATCATCATGATTCCCAGGAATGAGCCCACAACTGCTGAGCCTAGCAGCGTGAGGATGACGGGGATACGGATCGCCCAGACGCGTGGTGGGAAGAGGTCATGGAGGGGGTGGCCAGGGTCAACAAAGGGCTTCGAAACGGTCAGTCGATTCTTGTTTTCTTTCTTTCTTTTCTTTTTTCTTCTCTTCTGTTCCTTCGTAGAAGACAGAGAGAACGTAGAGAATAGACGTACCATCAACAGAGTCCAAGCGGTGTAGTAGAGGAAGATCGCAGTTGCGACCAAGAGCATGGCGGATCCGACGAGTCGGCCGAGCTGAGATGTCAATTCTCCGCGCGTGCTTCGAGTTGGGGACGTTTGCTTCTTACCATAATGACTGTAGGCAGTGTGAGACAGTGGAATCCACGTGAAGAGAAGGAACGGACGCGTAGGAGATTCACAGTTCGATCTCTTGTACAGTGAGTAAGTAGTAAATATTGTCTCGCTAGCTCACTTTCTCCTGGAGCTCCAGCTTGGCCTCTATTCAGTCACGTGACCGACCACCGCGCTAAGACTGCTGATGTGAACCATCCAACTTCCTTCGCCGCAGAACGACTTTGCTCGTGGCTGACACTCGCTCCCATCTTCGTGTTTCCGGGTTTCGTCTGGGATCAGGTAGAGATCTGAAACCCGGATCACCTCGATCATTCATTCAGAACGGTCAGCAAGATGACGGATTCAGTGATGCTGCAGTCAGCGGTGCGCTTGCCTACTCCGCCGCCCGGCACGTCGTACTCGCCGCAGCCTTCAGGGTCGCGAAAGCGTTCGCCTCCTTCACGGTCGCCTTCGCCAAATCGTCGTCGGTCCCCTCCAGCTGGGCCCGCGAGGGACGAGGCAGATCTTCCCCCAGTCGATCAGGAGCGCGCGATCGAGAGACAGCGGCAGCTGGCCGAACGACTTCGTCAGCATGAAAAGCGCGAGCCTGCGCGCAAACCGATGACAGAGGAGGAGAAACAGGCTGCGGCAAAGGCGGAATATGAGAAACTGTTGAACATGCGCTCCGGAGGAACCTATATCCCTCCAGCTCGGCTGCGCGCGCTCCAAGCGCAGATCACCGATAAAACGAGCAAGGAGTATCAGCGAATGGCATGGGAGGCCTTGAAGAAGTCTATCAATGGTCTTATCAACAAGGTCAATGTCTCGAACATCAAGCATATCGTGCCGGAACTGTTTGGAGAGAACCTGATCCGTGGCCGTGGTCTTTTCTGCCGGAGCATCATGAAAGCACAAGCAGCCAGTCTGCCCTTCACGCCTATCTACGCTGCGATGGCTGCAATCGTGAACACGAAATTGCCACAGGTCGGAGAACTTCTGCTGAGCCGGTTGATCGTCCAGTTTCGAAAGGCGTTCAAGCGTAATGATAAAGCAGTCTGTATCTCGTCTACCACCTTTATCGCCCATCTCTGCAATCAGCAGGTCGCCCACGAGATGCTCGCGGCCCAAATTCTCCTACTTCTTCTACATAAGCCTACAGATGACAGTGTGGAGATTGCCGTGGGCCTGACCAGGGAAGTGGGCCAACATCTGGAAGAGATGAGCCAGCCGATCGCACTGGCGGTGTTTGACCAGTTCCGGAATATCTTGCACGAGGCAGATATCGATAAGAGAGTCCAGTACATGATTGAGGTGCTGTTCCAGGTTCGTAAGGACAGGTACAAGGACAACCCCGCCATCAGGGAAGAGCTGGACCTCGTCGAAGAAGAAGATCAGATCACACATCGGATTGGTCTAGATGACGAGATAGACACGCAGGATGGTCTCAACATCTTCAAATACGATGCGCAGTGGGAGGAACACGAAGAGGCCTACCGGAGGCTCAAAGCCGAAATCTTGGGAGAAGGAAGCAGTGACGAAGAGGACGGATACGAGACTGATGACAGTTCAGAGGAAGAAGAGGATGAGGAGCAGAAGCAGATGGACATCAAAGATCAGAGCAATACTGATCTGGTGAACCTGCGTCGCACGATCTACTTGACCATCATGTCGAGTATCGACTTCGAAGAATGCTGTCACAAGCTGATGAAGATCTCTCTTCCGCCCGGGCAGGAGCCTGAGCTGCCCTCTATGACCATCGAATGTTGTTCACAGGAGCGCACGTACTCGAAGTTCTATGGTCTGATCGGAGAGAGATTTGCGAAGCTCAACCGTCTCTGGTGTGATCTCTTCGAGGCCGCATTCGCCAAGTACTACGAGACTATTCATCGCTACGAAACGAATCGGCTGCGTAACATTGCTCGCTTCTTTGGCCATATGCTGAGCACAGATGCTATTGGGTGGCATGTTCTGTCCATCGTCCACTTGAATGAGGAGGAAACAACATCCAGCAGCCGTATCTTCATCAAGATTCTCTTCCAGGATCTTGCAGAGAGCTTGGGTCTGCCGAAGCTACGAGAGCGGTTCCAGGATGAGATCCTGCGACCCAGCTTCGAAGGAATATTCCCGACGGACAACCCACGCAACACCCGTTTCTCCATCAATTACTTCACCAGCATCGGTATGGGTGCACTGACCGAAGAGATGCGTGAGCATCTCAAGAACCTCCCCAAACCTACTCTGCCTACTCTCCCCCCACCTAGAGAGGAGTCGGACGCTGAGTCAGTCAGCTCATATTCGAGCTATTCATCGTACACGGGCTCCTCCCGCTCTCGCTCTCGCTCTCGATCCATATCTCGTGACCGTCGCCGCGGACGTTCTGTCAGTCGGGGACGGTCTTACAGTCGCTCCATCTCGGCCTCAAGGTCAGGAAGTTATACACCATCGCGCTCTCGATCGCCAGTGTCTCGCTCTCGACGTCGCGCGGGCTCGTACAGCCGTTCCCCAACACCTGTTCGCCGCAGAGCGAGATCAGACTCTCGTACACCTCCAAGGAAGTCCGCGGCACCGAGGCGGGGACGGGATAGGTCTTACGACTCAAGAAGCTCGGTCAGCAGAAGTCCTAGTCCGTACCAATCGCGAAAAGACCGACGCTCGCCATCTCGATCGGTCACGCCGCCTCGACGACGCGATTCTTACGCTAAGAGGGCCCGAAGCTACTCTAGATCGCCCTCTCGCTCAGTTTCTCCTCCGCCCCGCCGCGCAGCAGCACCACGTGGACGGCGATACTCGGATTCTGTATCCCCTCCGCCACGTAGACGCGGAGGCAGGAGTGTATCCGCTTCGCGCTCACCGCCTCCTCGACGTGGAGGCCGGAGCACCCGGGATCGCAGTTTGAGCAGAAGCATCAGTCGGTCCGTGTCACGCACGCCGAGTCCTCCACTGAACAAGGGACGACGTGTATCTTTGAATGTCACACGGTCCATCTCTCCGGCTCCTGGTCGACGACGCTCACTATCAAGATCACCACGTCGCGTTGCGCCAGCGGGTCAACGTCGGGACTAAGTGCCCAAAGGAATATTGAGATCGCATAACCATTTGAAACCGCTCACAAAAAAAAAATGGATACCGAAGCCTTCGTCTATACCCATAGGACAGCACAAAGGGCGTATGCAAAGGGGGATACCGGGAAGACCGCAAATAGTTCAAAAATCATCTACTCACATGTTTCTTCTCACTGGGAATGAATGGAAAGGAAGTTCACAAAGGTGTTTCTGTCATTGTTTGGGAGTTTTCTATCTTTTACTTTCTTTTCTTTACAGTCCATTCTCAAGAGATTGGCCTGATGATGCATTAGGTTCGAATATGGATATTTTTATCCCCCTCAGCAGTGGCGAATTCATCATATTTGTATTGTAACTAGATGAAATAAATACCTCATGAGTTAGCATGTTATTTGCTAGTTAGTTAGTTATTATCTTTCTGTATTCAGACAGAACTAAACTAAGGTGTCTAGGCAGGCTATGGTCAGTTTAGTCTTCTGGGCATAAAATAGCACTAGAGGATGCGAAGTTGGTTGGTATGTATATATATATATATAATAATTCCAAGTCCTGTTTCTTTCGATGTATTCGTGAAAAGAAAAGAAAAGTTAAACCCACTATTACTACTTACCTGATGTAAAGTCCCTATTCTAGAGAATGAAGGAAGGCACACTTGGGATAAAATGATGGAGAAGAAGAAAAAGAAGATATAATATACAACAGTTACACAGACGCATATATGCATTTGAAACAAAACAAGAATAAGAACAGCATATTTCATAATGCAAAGCAAAGCAACTAAAGAGCCTATCCATCCCGCTTTATCCCCTTCCTTGGAGAGAGGATTATAGACTTAGGTAATTAATTGATCGAATTGTGGCGCATGAGAGTTTCGAGTTTCGTTTTTTTTTTTTTTTTTTTTTTTTTTTTTTTTTTTTTTTTTTTTTTCTCTTTCAGAACATGAGATTATCATTGATTATGAATGCAAACTGGTGAGTTTGAATATGCTAATGCTAAAAATAAAAAAGATAAAAAAGTGAAGGAAACAAATGCACAAAACGCCGTCTTATAAGCTTGGTAACTGCTAAATAGAACCATGAACCATGTAATGATAAGGGGGAAAAAGTTTATGCTTCTAATGTGGCGGTTTGGCCGTGATCGATCATTCTACTATGCGTAACTGGTTGGTGGAGGAGATTAGTTGTTCTGGCGAAGAAGGGAAATATTAGCTCATATATCGGGTTTGTTTTTGGAAAGTGATATGCTAAGTATGCGATAATAAGCTTGGGATAGGTGGTCGCTCACTTACTCTCATAATCAATCCCGTTCGTGATATCCTTGGTCTTCTTCCCGACCACTGATCCGTTAACGACAAAGGGTTCACACTTGGAATCCTTCGAAGAAGAGACTGAACCTCTTCTTTCATCGCCGCTCGTTGATGTGCTTGTATCTGCTTTAATCTGGTCCTTGTCCTCGAAAGGCACGGTGTCTTCCGAGCTGCATGATACCGGAGCGTCCCTGTCAAACTTCACTCGGATTCTAGCACCCTCGAGCATAGTATTGTCCAACTTGGCCATTGCTTGTTTCGCCTGTTCTGTTGTCTGGAACGTTGCCTTGGCCTGACTTCTGCGACGACCAGTTCTGCGATCCTCGAGAATCTCGCAGTGCTCAACTGTCCCCGCGGCGCTTAGATAGGTTTTGAGTTCAGATATCTCGGTCTGTGGTGCAACATTCTGGATGAAAACATATCTACTGGGAGTATAGTACGTTGGAGACATGGAGTGCGTTCTGTGTCGATTGTAGCCAGATTGGTGGTTCCGCTCAGATCCAATGCGTTGATAACTTGTCCGTCTCCCAGTTGCAAAGCAACGGTTTGAAGCATCGTGCGCAGACGGTAGCCATGATGGAGAGTAGGGGAACGTAGGAAAGTTCGGGGAGTCGTAAAGAGGAGACGGCACAGTTGCTACCGGTGAAAGAGCAGGCATAGGACCCTTCCCGTTGATCATCAGGGATGCTGGAACCGAGACAGACGCCATAGGAAGGGCAGGAGGGTATGCAATTGTCGTTGCGCTCGGGATGGGTCCATATTCTGTTTGGTGGTGATATGTAGGAGTCGGTGGCACTGTGGGCATTCTAATACATTGCAGCGTCAATGAAGACCACTCTTCGATAATGGCAGCGGTTCCTATCAAAAACGCATAGAACGGGAATGAAGTTGATAGCACCTACTCTGCAGAATGGGACGAACTCGGAGTAGTTATACCGGTCACTCTTGGTGGAGAGTAACCTCCAATATAGACGGGCTGCGCAACGCAAGGCGGGCTTTTTGTCGGTCCAGCAATCGGTCGAGTAGGCGAGCTCGTCCGGGATAAAGTCACAGTCAGGCTCTGTCCATCCCAACCGCTGCTAGCTAGTCTATCTGGGAGTAATAGGTCAGCATTGGCGCACGCAAGCTAGAATGAAGAGAGGTTTTAACACACGATAAGTACGCCACGCCTCGTCCTCGTTCTTCACGATAATCTGGCCAAGCCCCGTCGGGAACCCATGCTGGTCATCGTACACCACTGCTTGCCGGATGTGCAGGGCAGTCTGGCGCACCAAATCTTTAAGTTCTTGCCATCGGCAATGTGCTGGAATCTGCAACGTGCGTAAGTCACTGGTCGATGATTGCAATCAAAACATAGTATTGTTGTGAGCTTACTTACTCCACGAATAAATAGAACAAACTCAGTCTCAGAGCTTCTCGTTTTTGGTCGTCCTCTTTCCCGTGGCGGGGAGGGCATAGCGTCCGCTGGTTGTTTTCTGATAGACTCCACGTCGACACTAATATGCAGCAAAGGAAAGTCAGAACTCAGTCCTGGATAACAAATTGGTGATCTTGGTTTAGGAGACAGAGACAACAAAGGTTGCTTTTGTGCTACTTGAGATACGAGGCAAATTTGGAAAACCTGCGTCTGGGTATCACACGCAAAGGGGGAATAACCTCATGAGGTGCTAAGTTCCAGAGCTGCTTGCTGTTTGACCGCTTGTTTAATGCTCACCGACGGAGGTATATAACCGCAGCACCGAACCAGAAATGAAAGGAGGAAAGGTCGAAGACGGGTCCCGGTGTTGGATGAAGTCGCTTGTTTCATGGACGGTAATCATAAAGAGGTAACGAAGAGCATGACAGCTTGGCGAAACAGGCGGCGAGGGAACGCAGACAATAAGTCTGCTATGTCCAACGCTGCTAGCCGATAATCCAGTGGGTGTGAAGCAGAGATTGTTAAAGGGGCTAGAAATTCCGGCTTGTACTATGTATGGGCCTGTTGGCCGTTTGAAGCTACTTCGGGAATGATGTGTGAGATGTTAGAGATTATTTGGGGATGAAGCGATCGAAGACATACCACAGAGACATGGCCTTAGAGGTATACAAAGAAAAGGAAACATTAAACCCAGCTCTGCATGCTGTCAATGGTCCCACCTGACGGGTATCATACTATTTGTCACTGCGGGCAAGATCCCCGGAAAGGGCCAGATGGCTGAGGCTGGAGATACGTCGCAGCGCCAGCGCGGGAAAGCCACAGATCACTCCTTCGGCGAATAATAAAGGGTCGAAGCCGATAGGATCATCATGGAGAAGGGAGATGAGTGATGCATTCTCTTCCTTTCCTCCCGACTTCCTTCGCATCATGTAAGTCACCCCGCTGGGTGTGCTATGGCCCCGGATGATTTGCAGGTATTTGCTAGCTTTTCCTCGCAGCAGTGCAAAGTAGTAAACTGCGCTGCCCCTGGTTGCATCGCATGTTCCGGAGAGATCTGCGGACCTTGGCTTTGTCATTTCGGTACAATGCTCATATCACTAGCTGGTCCGTCTCGAGGTATTCTCGGTTACGTACAGTTTCTGCTGTAGTTACTCCATCCGTCCAAAGTACTGAAGCGAGCCAATTTGGCAATTCTGGGAGTACCGGGACTCCTTTTGCTATGGTTACATGTACCGGTTGTATGGTAGCAAATCGCAGATTAGGGCTATACAGCCCAAGTATTTGAAGAAGATGATGGACTGGCGTACACCTTAAGTTCGGCGGATGTGGCTTGCAAGGACTCAAGGAGTAGCAAGCGCCATGACAGGTGGGCCACTCCTGTCTGACACTGCAATGGGCCGAAGTTTTATCAGCAGCTGCAAGGTGGGTGAGCGGTCAGAGCGTTTGTTATTTCCTTTTCCTTTCTTTCTTTCTTTCTCTTTTCTTTTTTTGTTCGCCTTGGATTGTGCGGTATCGATCAAAGGATCACTGGAAATGCTCTTAAAATAGTCTGTAATGATCTCGGCCCAGGCTCCCAGACAGTGACAGAGTAGAAACCGGCAAGCGTAGGCCCGTAGCTGTACTCTAAAATGGTCGTGGATTCGAAGGAATGACACCTGTAGTTTCTTGCCGCCGGGCCCCTTGATCAACCGAAGACTCCGATGATAAAGCCGCGATAGTCCATGCTTTGGGAAACGCAGATCATTGCGATCGTCGATCGATCATTGTCAAGGGAATCCCTGAGAGATGAGAGACATGAGCGCTAGAATAATCAACGCGTGTGAGGTGTCATATAGCATCGCACTTCGCAGCGCTTAGTGCTCCGTACGTTGAGCAGGGTCAAAACCGCCGCGATTGGAAGGAGTGCTCAGGAAGCAGACTTGGCAGTAGCACAGAAACCCAAGCTTAGTCTCATTAGTTACCAGCAAGGGTGGCGCAAACCGCTATGGCCTCGAGGAGTTATTTATACACAGTTCTTAGAACGGGTTCTGGCAGAGAAGCTAATTCATGCTATCATTTCAAAAATGTGAAGTAAGAGAGCCTGCAAAATGCAACCCTGTAAATAGTGATCGATCGGGTGTGCGAATCTTGGATTAGTTAGTTCACTGTCGGTCTGTAGCGTCGAGTACCCCGGTCCAGCAAGTGGAGGGAACTATACTAGCGATATCGAATCTCACATTCCGCCATCTTAGTGAGAATTTCTGCTCCTTGGCTCGGGATCTGCGCTGCATACGGATCTGGAGACCGTTTCAGCTCATGGGGATGCCGTCCAGGAACTGGTACCTGAAAACCACTTATGGTTGGATAAAATCATCAATCTCACGCCTCGTAAGATTGTCCAGGGTATCGTCCGTCCAAAACCGTGGAGCATCACACAAGCCCTTGCGCTAAACTGGCAGAAGCTGTCGAGGCTGAATGGCGCACAGCAGATAGGCGCCGTGGCCGCGGTCTGACACCTTGGACCCTGTCCTCGGAGAAGTGCGAAGTGATCTCTTCGGTGGAGGCTGTACAGAAGACTCTCATACAGTCAATCTGATACAGTAGGAAACTTCCCGCTGTCACGATTGCGGCGGTGCCGGAGTGATCCCCCGATTAGGTACGATCTCGATTTACCACTGTGAACGAGAAGATCCCGCATCAGGACGGGCCGTACAACAATGGTCAGTTTGACATTCAGTTTATGATCGTAGTATCGCGGTATAGATAGCTCTACTATACGAAAGGCTTGTCACTTTGGGTTCCGTAGGCTCTTATCCCTCTAGTATTGTAGCAGTTAGCTATTGGCTGAACAGCTTCAAGATAAACAGACTCTATCCTGTGTCGCAAGTGCAGCAGCTGTCACTCCTATTAGGAATCTGATGAGTTCCGGGATCATCTACCGGAACGAGAAGGTTCCTGGCTCGTGTAACCTAGTCATCTCAGCATCTCAGCGTTCCTGACTGTAGCGTCGATACTCCAAAGTAGGACGAAGGCCCTGTGCCTGTGGTCTCCTGCCGTTTGTATCACCACGCAATGAGCTCCTTTTTCTTAAACGAGGGTACATGCGTATTAATTATTATTGATCCTATATAAGGAATAGCGTAGCAGAAGAATGTTGTTGAAGTCAAGTCTCCACGTTGAAAGTTGGTAAGCTGGAGATCCAAATTTCAGTATCATTATTGCTGCTTTCGCGCGAAGAACCGCAGACTATCACTTGCACTTGCACTACTATCGAGATTAGCACTATCTACCAGAGTGACAGGACCAGTGTATCTATGCCTGTCTCGGCCTCGATGGGTCCGATTCGATCTCCTTTTGGTATTCCCCCAGCCTCAGGGTTGCTCGTGCGGGATCTGCATTCCCCCCAAGAACTTAGAAGTGACACGCGCGCCGCCCTTCCTTTCCGTTTGCAAAACAACAGAAACATATCTAGAGCAGATAGTGGGCTGAACTAGAGTAGATAGGTCCTCTGGGTGGGCGGGCTCTTTTTTCAATTTTGTGTGCAGGATGATCGTCTGTGGGTTTTGCCCCAAATGTCGCTCCCTTCTAGAAGAATTCTAGGACTGGATCTAAATAAGGTTCATGATCCCTTTTTTTTCTCGAATGTCTGACATTTTATGTATGTATGTATGTATGCACGTGCGTTTGTTTCTCCGACGCGGGGATCGACAGAAATGTCTTTGACGGTTTTGGACGTCGAATCTTTGAGGGAAATAATAAGGGGGAGTTATTATTTTGCCTTTTTGATAACGTTAACTAGGATGAGATGGTAAGGGTGAAGAGTATATTGGTGTCTGGATCTACAGACAGTGGACACCAGCTATGGATGGAAGCGACTAGATTAGAATTATTATCTGTTGACTCAAACACGAGTTCTCAAATAACGCGGGATAATTGAAGCTAAAGCAGTATGTAATACATACTCCGTAGAATAGTTAGTACTACAAAAAGATCGCGACTCGGATGCTCGCGGTTGTGAAAATCCATGAACAAGCAATCACGAGCAACTAAAATAGCGAATTGGCGTGTGTACTATACTATGAAACTATGGTAAGTATTCGGTGATGCTCCTTATTCGCCATCATATGACATTCCTTTACCATAGACTTACGATTATTATCATGGTACTGCTTCCTTCTCGTACTGTCTAGAAGACTTACCAAAGTTGTGCATGCATCCATAAGGCATGAGCTGACTTAGGGTAACTTCGCCGGTACCCGGCCGAGCTCTCCACTAACGACTTAGTAGCAGACTAGCAGTACAGTATGGAGCTAAAGGGGAACCAACATTTCCAGCAATTTCCCCAACCGAGACTTGCGCAACAAAGTTATGTCTTGCCTGGATCTCCTTAGTAACCAACGGTCAGCTACACGAGCTGCAGGGAAAGTTGCAGAAAAATAAAGATTTTCTTTCCCTTGGTCATTATTATTCCGCAGAGAACGCTCGAAGATTCGAGCTCTGAAAAGTCTGGAACGTGCGGGATACCGGGTTAGGCTTGGGTTTTGGCGGAACTGAAAGTATGAGTTAGTTAGCGCTGCTTTTGGGGCGTACCTGAGTGGCAAAAGAAAAACTTAGAAGCCTGGGTTAAACACGAGAGACTTTACGCCTTTCCTTGTGATAAGGAGTTATGTTACCTGGGTATGTATATCCAGGGACTGGGAGTCTCTGACTCAGCCGTATGCACCAGCCCTGCTCGTTTCCGGATCGCGTCGACCCGTAAACGACATTGGAGGATCTCGATGTTTGCGATCGGGTGAGGGAAAAGGACCAGGCACCAAAGTAAAAAAAAAATAATTAGATAAAAATAAAAACAAAAAATTTTTCCTTCGTGAACTGCCTAAGCTGTACTCCGTAGTCACAGTATCTAGTACGTAGTCACACCGTCTCTTTGGTGTTTGCGTACCTGCAGCCTTGTTGCCCGGCACGAAGTTGTGGTGAAGCCCAACGGTCCCGATGCTCTGGGTCTCGACCCTAGGCAAACATCGTGGAATCATGACATGGCTTTCCGAAAAACCGTCGGTGAAAGCGCCTTATGATCCGTGGACAGGAAGAAGCACGAGCCCAGGTCGATGAGGCGAAGTAAGTACCTAGGAATGGCTATGCTCATACCGCCGGGCGCAGATGCTTGGGACCGCCAGAGAGGGCAAAGCCAGCAAGCAGGAATGCATGGAAACTTTCTCCATGCGCAATTCTAGGCCCCAGCATAGAACATCTGTTTCGAATCGTGCAGAGAGAGAATCCCAGTCGAGATATGCGGTAAGCATTGCACAGTCACACATGTGGCGTTTGCGGCTTTGATTACGTGTGGCCTTGACGCGGCGGTGATGAAGTCAGCGTTGCGGGCATAGGGCTGATTACAAAGTTCAGAGAGATTGGACTATAGTATGCGAGACATATACTCATGACGCAAAGAGACGGTTACAATTCGGTATACTCGAGGGTTGTTGAAAGAGGCAAAATAACCATAGTAGTATAACGCCGTCCATGCACTGTTTCTCAGTGACCAGGGGTATGGGGTATCTCAAAAGTGCATATCGAGCTAGGGATCCAACGGTCCGGACAGCGTAGAAGATCTCTCAAATCTTGCGAAAGAGATTTATCACAAACATCTGAATCATTCCCGATACGAGGATAGATTTAACAGGAACATGAACCATGGAAACACATAAAAACAGAAACCCCAGTCGGCCCATTCTGGAACGGACCAATGCATGCATATCGCTCAACAGGTATATATAAAAACAGAAACAATGTCAATAACCGATCGCTAAATCCCGCTCATGAACCATGCAACAGTAGAAAATTTCACGCGCCAAAGATAAAAAAAATTCTCCAAAAACATATGTTGGACGAGTCCTGCTCAGTCCCCAGCTGGTGCATTCCGGAATACCCACGACCTCAAGGGAGTGACCATTCCGCAGTTGATACATATTGTGCGCCCCGCGCCATTGATGTTCGTGTATTCATGTTCTTCTTTCAGATGAGGTGAAGGTGATGCCCAGCGAATGATAAGGGCCCATAGAATCGTGGATTGCGTTCGAAGCACGCATGTCGAAAAAGCGTCGTGGGTCTTGCGCCCACGAGATCTTGACTAGAGTAGTCACTTCGTTTCCAAGGTGTTCTCTTTTTCTCTCTTGAGTGTCGTGTCATCGCGGGATTCGCAGATTGTCCGCAAACAGTGCCACTAGCGTCGTGCTTTAGGGTCAACAAGTTTGATGGGACTCGGGTCTTGTAGCTTAAGACTGTGGTCAAAAGAATGCTGCATCGGGGCTTTCTTGAGGGTTGGGTGGTCGTTTGGTGCTGTGCCTCAAAAAAAAAGCGCACCGTCTCATCGGTTGAACCCCACCATGGAAGCGCAGCGGCTGCAGTAGTAAGAATTCATGCCGAACCGCACCACGCCTGGAGAGGATGCATTTTCCAGGCTGAGCGATCGTTGACATCTGGAACAGCGAACAATGTCGAACGAGGCAATTGCTGCTGAGGCCTCTGAGGAGGATCGTGGTGTCAGGCTCTCAGCGCCGTTGGTGGCCTGAGGTTGTATTTGAATCGATGGAGAGCTCATTGTGGCTTGTGCGACGAGGATGAGGGATGTTCTCCGTAGGTGAGTGTCGCGGGGAGGAGAGAAAAACAAAGGTCTTGCAAGAGTCGAGTCGATTCCAATGGGTTGTCGCCTTCTTCTTCTTCTTTTTTTTTTTGTTCCTTTGTTCCTTTGTTCCTTTTGTTCCTTTTTGTATTCCCAACGGGTTGAGAGAAACTAAGAGGGGCGTTGGGCGCGCGTTCAGCGGTTCTCTTCTTAGTATGGTAGTTATGTGTGTGTGTATGTCAGGCAGAAACCGTTCAGAAGACACAGCGCAGTTGGGGATGGCGACGGGGCTATATAAGAACAGGAGGCAAACAGGAGATTATATCCACATCGACAGCCTTCAGGACGGCTCAAATAAAGTGGTCAGGACGGATGTGCCGGACAATCATGAGAGATAAACGGACACTGGGGGAATAATGGGGACGGAGTTTAAGGCTTACTGAGTAGTATTATTAGTTAGACTAGGTGGGCTCAGTTATCCACCCGCGGTAACCATGGGCAGAGGAGCACATCGGCCATCCGAGATCATGGTTTCTACGACCCTAAGGCGACTACATCGCTTCCATTCCGAATTCGACCTCCTGACCAGCCAGATCGCGCTCCTTGCAGGCTGAGCGATGCCCGCTTGTCGCATCACCGGCGAGCCGGTCGTGTCGTCATCACCAGACCCTTCGTTCAAGGTTGACAGGCACGTCGTGGCCAGCTGATCGTCAACGCCGGTCGATTTGTCGATTCGTCTGGCGCTCAGGAACAGGGCCAATGTCGTTGGCATCACCATTCACCCCCGTGCCCAGGTTGGATAACCCGCGATGGCCAGTGGTCCGTAAACGACTCTAGCGACGGTCCGGTCATGACTGGTCTGGGCGCCATGACCCCAAGAATCAGACACTTCAGAATGAATTACTCCATAAATAATAGTAGTAGTTCACCTGCAACCGAGCGCACAACTGATCTTACTCATCCCAGAAAGATCTGAGCGCCGGGCTGAGCCTTCATTAAATTGCGCTCCAAGCTGGCGGTGCTGCCCCTCCCCTGCTCCACTGCGGTCGAACTTGGGCAGATAACGTCCTCGACTCCCTGGTCTTGCTGCGAAAAAAAATAAAAAAATAAAAACGGAGATAATAAAATACAGCCGGCGATGATCGAGATCATCCATTCTGATCAGCCAGATGTTGAAAAGACCGAGATCCTCATACTACAACATGCTGGCTCTAAAATGAAACTACGTTTCAGACTCAGCATATCCATCCGTTTGACCCGCTGAGTGGCTTGTTGATATTCTTCTCAGGGCTCCATCCCTACATAACTTAGTAGTTCCCTCGTCGCGAACACGCCTGAAAATTGAAATGAACTGCAGTCCCGGGGTGGAACCAATCACCCAGCCTAGCTGTCCGTGGCGTTTAGCCCATCTGGCTGTCGCCCTGGAAATTTCAGGCGGCCGTTCGTTGCCTTTGGGCTGGCCTGCAGTGCTGGCCCGGCCGCCCAATTGGTCCCGGGAGTGCGTGCCGATACGCTCGCCGCCTTTTGCCTCCCCGAGTTTATCCCAGGCACATCTCAGCGCTGCTTCGCTGGAAGGGATCGCCGATATGAAGTAGACTGGGGAAAGCGTCGTTATCTTCTTACGACGTTGCTTGTATACTTAGCTACGAGCAATCACTTCCTGTCGGCTCCTTTTACCTGCCAACTTGTACTGGCCTCATCCCAGAAATCGCAATCCGCCACGCGCAATATCTGACCGCCGAACAAAAAAGGCTTTGTCCTCTATACACCACTCTCACAGGTGGGTTGGCGTAGCGGAGTGATGCAAGCTCCTGTCAATATAACCTGGCATCCACATCCGGCTCCAAGTTCCATGAGCACCATTACCCTCTGGTAATAGTGATATCAGACAATTTTTTTTTTCTTTTTTTCGAATTCCCTGCTGGTAGTTACTCTATAATCAAACAACCAGGCACATGCCACGGTCTTCGCCCCTCCGACTCGAGAGATGGATTGTTTACTCTGCTATCAGATTCCCCGTATCGAAGCAGTCGACTTGGCAATGACGTCTATCTACATGCGTTCTCCGCATGTGAACCTGGCTCTCTCTCCCTCTCCCTTCCGACTACTGCTGCAACATGGACGCCTTCGCAAATCACCGAAGCGGCTTGATTCCTGAGATGCAGGAAGGGGTGCCGTTATCTGTGAATCGCAGATCTCACTTAGCTCCAAGGTCTAAATGGCCGGCGGATAGAGGCTTTAATCTTAGTGGATGGCCGAAATGAGCTCGTTGCATGGACGCATGGACGCTTTTTCCATGATCAAAACATGTCGAAATCCTGGAGCCCCGCGCCGTTGACCTCTTCGCAGGCAGGGGAAGAAGAGTCGTCGATCTAGATAGAGTACGACTCCACCCAGACCGCAAAACAACTTGAGAGTTTCGTCTTTTCAAGTGCCAGACACCAGAGAACCAAGTAGTAAGGGACGGACTCTAGCTATGAGAGAAGCCCACATATAATAGTTCAAGCCCGGTCAGAAAGTAGAGACCGTTTCACATAGTTATAGCATCCCCCGTTCTCCCTTTTCACTTAACCCAAGCGGGTAATTACTCTTGGGCAATCCAGTTGATTTTTCTCCGATAAATCTGCAACTGGTGGCTTGTGGGGAAAGTCTGGTCGCGAGGCGGCAGACCAGCTTTTACTTATCTCCCGTGAGATCTGCTGGTCCCCGGAGAGCATGGACGGTTACTTCTTCCTCTGCTTCTCCTCGCGCCGGATTCTTCCATGGATCACTAGATTTCCTAGCATGTCAACTGGCAGAACAGAACTGAAGTGGCAGTGAGATAATACTGAGCATAATTAAGGATGGAACGTGCACAGCGCACATCCGTCGTTGGCGGGCGGTAGTCGACAATGGCCCTTATTATTCGCCATCCAGAAGCACTTATCGTCTGTTCCAGGGGCCAGGATTCGTGAGCAACGTCATGATGGTTAAGCGTGGGCTCTCTGGAGCTCGATGCTGACCAAGAATGCTGTTTCAGGTGACGGATAAGGGAGTAATGAATGATCTCAAGCTGCGGTCCCACCATGCTCTTTCCACGAGCTTCTGACACCGGCTGAAGGCTTCTTGACCTTATCTGTACTGACAGCGAGCTGTCTTCCCATCGCAACGAGGTCCAGTCCGTCATTGGGAGACAGTCCAACTCAATTACCGCGATCTCAGCGCGCTTCTTGCATCACTTTCGGCTTGCCGTTGCGAGAGATCGATCGTGAGGAATCAACCACCATCCTTACCCCGCTACCCCGCCGACACTTTCACGACACCTCAACTGACTCCAACGCTCACAATGGCGGGCGCACCACCCAAGCTGTTTAGCTTCTCAGACACCGATTCTCTGGCGAAGCAACTCAGGACGTATGTCTTGAACAACCAGAACGCTGCCATTACGCGCCATGGCAGCTTCAGGCTAGCTGTCTCGGGCGGCTCTCTACCGAACACCTTGGCCAAAGCCCTTCTGGCGCCCGGCAACGGTACTCCAGACGACACGCCCCAATTTACCAAATGGGATATATTCTTTGCCGATGAGCGCGTCGTGCCACTCGACCACCCGGACAGCAATTATCGTCTGATTAAGGATGAGCTGCTAGACAAGATTCCTGCTGAGCTGGGACAGCCCAGAGTTCACACGATCGACCCGGAGCATGTCCGTGATGATGATCCCCAGGAGGTTGCGGATTTGTACCAGGAGGAACTGATGCGATCATTCGCAGCCAAGGACAGTGTCAAGCTTCCCGTGTTCGATCTCATCCTCTTGGGCTGTGGTCCGGACGGCCACACTTGTTCCCTATTCCCCGACCACGAACTTCTCCGTGAGAAGGACGCATGGGTTGCAGCCATCTCGAACTCTCCCAAGCCGCCGCCAAAGAGAATTACTCTGACTCTTCCGGTCGTTACGCACGCGTTGTCCATTGCATTCGTCGCCACGGGCGGCGGCAAGAAGGAAATCCTGAGGAGGATATTCGACACGGAAGAAGGACACAGTCTGCCATCCGGTCTTGTTAACGTTGGTGCCGGAGACAGGGTGAACTGGTTCACCGACAATGCTGCCGTAGAAGGCGTGTCCTTCCCACGACGAGGCAGTCTGTGACGGCTATTCGGGAGCCCAGCTATGCGTATCGAGCCCACCGATCTTGACGAATGTTCCATTACCAACAGTGACGTGTCTACAGACAAAAAGGGACCAGCTATGTTAAGAGGGAGAGAGGGGAAATCTCCGCTGTTTCAATCATGTCAACTTTTACGGTCTTAAGGAAATCAATACCAGCTGTCGTACCCAATCGAATTGCCATACAGATTCTTGCAATCACATTTCCTCAATAGATAATGTATACTTGTAGCAGGAGCAGGAGCAAAGGTTAGATTCATTGCGCTCATATTGATCCCACCACATAAGGCGACAAATCACAAAGACGTATAAATATATAGTTTTACTCTATTGTTTACGCCCCAAACAAAAGGTAGCGTGCCTGATGAACCCTTTTTGCGTAGACATACTCCATAAAGCGATCGCAATTCAATGACCGTGCCAGTAACAATTTGCAATTCATTCATCGTGCGCGCCTACCATACTCCAAAGGCAACTCCTTTTCGGCTTTGTTTGTGGCTGATCAAGGCGGCAAATGGTGGGGACTTCCCGATCTTCATCACGCCAAGCTTGTTGAGATTAAATGCGGTGTAGTCTAGCAGGACCTACCATAGCTTGGTATCATGACCTGGTCCTGGAGATGAACCGTCTCCACCCCCGAAACAATTGCATTCTTATGAGATATCGCTCATCTTTTTGATCACCAGCTGTTTTTGGAGCCGTGGCATTTTCTATGCGCTCTACGTTCGTTTCGTATCAGGAATGCCGATACCTACGCGCTCCCTCTCCCTGAGGGAGCCGACCGTTGGTCAGAGAAAGGTCGGTAAGATAGCGGATCTCTTTCTCACCGTGCTGATGGCTCCGGTCCCCGACAGGGGTCTTAGACGCGTTTTTGTTTATTATTATGTGATGTTCTAACGTCTTTGATCCTGTAGGAATCCAACATTGGACGGCCGACGACGACTAAATTGAGTTCGATCAAGACTCCGGTATCGAATTCAACGAACGCTTCCGGCGGGCCGGGGAGCCAGAGAATTAAGACGCAATGGAAGTCGTCGCCAACTGTCACTACTGCTTCGACTACGGATGCTTCTTCTGTGAATAAGGACGATGCTCCTGCGCCCAGAAACAGTCTTCTGCCGCAGCGCAGCAGTTCACAAAGGGCCAATGGACGTGCTGGAGAGGGAGTGTCGCTTCAGCGCCAGGAAAGTCGACTGCGGCGGCCTGGTCTAGCACAACCGGTCAGGGAACAACCTCAGGAATCCTCTCCAGCGGCCCGACGTCAGAACGCAGCACAAACTGGGGAGTCAAAAGCTTCTACAGCGCTCCAATCTGGGTTAACGGCTGTTCCAAACCTACCCAGGCTACCGTCTCCGGCGAAATCGCAAACAACATCTCCCAGAGCTGTTTCTACACTGAGAACCGACAATGTTCCCTCTAAGTCTACTGATCCAGGCTCTCCTCAGAGATCGCAGATGCTTCCTCCTGCACGTCCCACAAGATCCGCATCGTTACGGCAGCCGGCCACCGCCAGCTCAGCTAAACCACCCGCTGGTAGGGGGCATGCAAGGCACCGTATCCAGGTTGTGACAACATCATCATCATCATCATCATCCAGAAATGAGTTACCTGCAAGGTCCGATGCGGCTTCGTCTGTCTCACTGGCAAGGTCACGACCGCAATTCTCAACATACCAGCAGCATTACAGTCCCAAAAAGAACACGAAACCCCCAACACCTACGACAGCGGCTAGCTCTGCTTCCACAGAGCTGGACTCCTTCATGATACCTTCGTCGCGATCAGATATCGCCGCTCTGCAGACGGAGATTTTGCAACTACACCTCTTTTATTCATCCTACAACCAACAGAACATGGATTGGAAGACGACATCTGAAAAGAAATTGAGCAAGATGTACAATTCTATCTCGGATAGTTATCGTTCCGTCTTGGCTCAAGAGCAGTCCATTCAAAGAGAATTGAACTACCTGGCTTTGGCCAATTGGTCTGAGAATATCGCGAAAAATACCAGCCGTCAAGATTTCGCAGAACAGATCCAGACTCTCTCTCATGTTGTCCAAGAGGTAAATGATATGACAGAGTCCCGCGAAGGGAGATACCCTAAGGTGGTTCGTGTTTTCGAGGACTGGATGGAGAATGCGGCTCAAGTCAAGCAAGCCCGTGAACAAGCGTCTACATCCTCAACGTTCATGGGGGATTTCGACTTCCTTGATCCTCTAGACCGCACTTGGAAGGAGGAAGTTGATGTGCTAAGCGCTAGACTTGACTTGTGCCTAAGGAAGCTACAGAACTTAGACATCTGCGGGGAATCAGATCGCGACCAGCTGGGTAATTCTGCGCTGCTGCGAATTGCCAATGGCCACCAAGAGCTGCTGGCATCGATGCTTGAAGAACTGTCTGTTATGCGCAGCATCGAAACAGACATTGTCAGATCAGAGAAATCATCGATCACCAAACTTGTTGATGATTTGCAGCCTGTTGACGGAAGACTTGAAACTAGAGTTGGTGTCTGGACATAACACCCGGATCTGTTAGTCACTATCGAAAGAGTCGACATATACGGACGATACCGTCTTATTACCCTGCCGTGACGTTGTCGGCGGATTCCGCAAAAGAGACGACCAATGTTGTTCCTCGCCCCGATTATCTCGAGTCCGACACCCGGGACAATAATCTTGGTTTCTTGCACCGGGGTTTTGACAGGCCAGGTGCTTGATCTGCCAGCATCGAGTTACGGTCTCATGCTCAGCAATCTCCGCTGTTTCTCCCATCGAGGTGCCCATAGCCTCCAATAGGCTCTTTGTGCGCCTTTTAGCGTCCTCGTCAAGACTCGTCTGCAGACCAAAAGAACGCAGAACGGCCAATTGAACCACTACGAGATCGCAGTCTGGTTCAAACAGACTGGCCCACAGGTCTTGCAGCACCGATGCTTGTGGTTCCGTTGTCGGTCGTCCCGTTCTAACTGCAACCGCGACCTTCGGCGGTAGGGGAAAGCAGGGACATCCAATCACTAACATCTAATAATATCGGATAGTAATTATCGGCCCTGTCAAGTGCACTTCAAATCTCGTGTTCATAGCCGCATCTCTTTCCTCATCCAAAGAGACGACTCTGGGGCCTAAGAGCGTTTGCTTGGCGATTCCGATCTTGCATCACTAGTCCAAAGCGTCCGTGCATTAGGTGACCTAAAAGGCCGCTGGGCATGTAACCATTATTACGTCCGCCTGGCAATTGCTCTGCGGGGAACAGTTGTGAAGGTTTGATCTAATCGGAGAAAAGAAATCTAGCAGACCAGCGAGGAGTTCGGTCTTCGACGCTGCTAGATCTTAATGCGCCTATACCACCCGCATCCATCTCCAGGTAACTCGCTTATTCAGCATCGGTCAGGAGTCTAACTTCTGACCTTGGTCTCACTCGGGTGAACACTCAGAAGAGGAGCTTCCTTGGTTTAAAGAGTATTGTTACGTCGAGCTTGGGGTCACTTTCTGGTGGTTCAGGCGTTCCCAGTCCGATTATTCTGGATATAGGAGATCAGCTGATTCCGGCGGATCCGAACTTTGAGCAACGAGTATCATCTTGCTTCTACTCATGATAAGATTCCTCTTGCAAACAAAGTCTACACTACGAGAGCAGAGTCAACGGTCGTAGGATAGATACATGGTATACCACATCATAAGTAATTAGCATACTTGAGAGACAGCCCTCGGGTAGGAACAACCAACGCCTGAGCGTCCGAATAAACAATCTCAGCCCACGAGTAGCAAGATAACTACCTACCTAGTTAAGTTAACTCACTTGAACTGCTTTGTCATCATCGCGATGCTTGGCGCGGCTTTCGGAGATGGCCACTACTGCCGCCCAGATCATTCGATTATTTCCCTATTTCCCTTCAATGACATTCATAGTCTTACGAGGTCGCATTATTGTTACGTGGGCTGCGCCCAGCCACAGCTGTCAACATCAAGTAAGAGTCGGACGGGTTCGGTAGCTAGCACACATGGTTGCTCTCCCACGTACCCAGCCTAGACTGCACTCATCTCGCGCTATCATTGAACCACCACTTGACAGCTGCTTGCACACTGCTGCCTTCCTCTAGGGCTTTGCATCAGCAGTTACCGTCTTCCAAGTTTCAGCTGGGAACTGAGCCAAGACTAGGGAAGGCTGGTGCTGTCTTGCGAAAAGCACCAGAAGCAAGTCCAATCTCGTTCTCCGTACTGGTCGAGTGTAGAGTCTCGACCATCGTACGCGAGGCAAAATTGAATCCGCAACAATTGGACTGGACGTTTCAGATTCTCATCAATTCTTATAATATTATTATTCCCCTTCTTATCGAGGAAGCAGAAACATACTGCTTCTTCTGTGCAGGAGAGCCAGTCAGGCTGTTCTCCGGTTAATCCGACGGAGCCCCATTTATCCGTTATACAGCGTTTCTATCGTCGTCCATCTTGTTGCACCATCTCCAGGATTTTCGATCACTTCCTTCCCGGGTCTTTCCATGCTGCTTTTCATGCCTAAGATTCGTTCACATTGCTTAGAAGTTGATCTGCAGTCATCGTTTCTCTGGCTGAACTTCGATCTGGGGCATCTTATCTGTGCCGCGACCCCCCGGTAGCACCCGGATCATACGTTGAGAGTGGACAGGCACAAGAAACTACAGATTTGATGATTCGCCACGATCCTTGAGGGGTGACTCTGTCAAGATACGATCCTGTGGCTCATTGTACGCTTTGTGGGTACTGGTTATGTCTTTGAGTTGTTGATAACCCCATCAGAGTCATAGCAACGTTCTCTCAACTGGCACTTTTTTCTTATTTACAACTGAGTTCGACGTCTTTCAATTTCAGAACGACTAAGCAGTGTTTTCTTAATCGACGCATGGAGGTATTAAAGGTTGGAAGCGGCTCAGTCACAGTTGGAGGTCCGTCACCGCGATGGACACTGGTCCACGATTAAGGCCAGGATGGGACGAGAATCTCACTACTACAGCCGGCCCGTTGACGAGCCGGCCACCTGACGCGACTATGAAGTCGGATCTCTCTGCACTACTTTTGGCATGCACCTCTGCGGATCAGTCCCCGCAGGGGAAGATGCTACCATCATTACCGGGAATTTTTGACATTGATCGCGGGGCATTTGCCTCAGCTCGTCGCAGGCCACACTCTGCGGCGGAACTAGAGCATCTCCAGCAACGTGAGGGAGATTTCCCCTCCCCTGTTGGACCTAGTCCAAAGCGGCCGCGGCTATCTTATGATTATGAACTTGAGGCCAGCGCTCAGGGCATGGATCCCATGAACAAGGTATACCTCCCAAAACACCCTCATCCCTATGTTACCGCGTTCTCATCCGACTAATATGATGATCCTCTTCCCCCTTTGAAGACGATATTATCCCGTGAAGGCACCATGCGGTGTGATAGTTCTCGACCGAATGCACTGGGAGATGGAACTAACAGATCTCAGAGTATGTTCTCGATGCGGAAAATTATAGAGAGCCGCCACGATACGAGCCACCAGTGTCTGGAATGCGCTCTGGTGAAGCCTTTGCTTCAGAAGGTTTTATCAGAAGTCGATTCCCTAGAAAATGAACTCCAGCGAGCTTCTCCACTAAGACACGGCCATTTTGCACGACAGGTGAAAAACTGAACGATCTACTGTGCGGATTTGACACCCGACTAATCATATATTCTAGACCTACGACTCTCAGGGACCGTCAGGCGGCTCGGGACAGCCTGATGTGGAAAAGCAATTGAAATGGGCAGCAACTGTTATCGAACGGTGTACTACCTTTGTAGGTGGGTTGACTGTCAGTCGATCCCAGCCAGTGCTCCCGTCGGGTAACCCACCCGCGTCGTCCGTCCAGCCACAAGTATCGTCGATGCTCGAGACCACCTCTTCTGAAAATCCAAAGAAACGTCTGGTGAATCAAGATCTTGACAAGAGCGATGTTCATCGACGTCACAGCGTGCCGACACGCCACGATACAAGATCAAATGAGCAAAGCTTTGCAATGTCTCGAGAAGGTGCTAACACTCCATTTTCGGATGCATATTCTCAACCTGGGTTGCGCTCTCCCCATGGGCTGCTGTCGTCTCCTGCACCGTTAGCTCGTCTGCAATCACCGTCGCAGACTGGAATGTCTCGAATGCTCCCGTCACCGTCATCTGTCAACCTGCCGCCCACGAGTGCTCAGATACACCCCCTTGGCCCCTCGCCTGGCTGGAGTGTATCTGCTCATACGTCACATCTACAGGATCTGCAGCACCAAGTAAGCACGAAGACGTTAGCTATCCAGACCTTACAGCGGGAGCATGACAACCTCCTGGCGGCATACTCCCGTCAGCAGACGCGATGCATAGCGCTGGACAAGAAGACCAAGGTATCTGACAGCGAGATCAAGGCCTTGACCGAAGAGAAGATGAAACTCCAGAAGCGGGCTGAAGAGCTCGAGACCCAGGTGGAAGATCTAGCGAAAACAAAGGAGGAAGCACATCAACAGTCTGCGACAAGCGGAGCTCAATACATGCAGATCCTAGCTATGTCATCACGGTTGCAGTCCCAGAGCGCAGCCGATCTTCGGCGGTTCAAGCTCGAAAGGGAGGAATGGGAGCGGCAGAAGAAAGAACTCCTGCAAAGGATTGAGGAGCTCGGAGCCCTCAAACACGTGCTTACTGACGTGCGCCACTCTGCAACCGAACATGATTTGTCGACGGAGACGTTGGAGATACATCGAGTGCCGATATCACCTTCCTACCACACGGATGCAGATGATATCCTCGCAACCACGTCACTGGACATTTTGCGGAAGGAAGTGCTACGACTTCGTAGACGCTGTCAAGAAATGGAGGGTGCGTTGAAAGGGTTGGATGATGAGGCAGAGCACTTCAGCGGTGCGCTGCAGCAGGCAATGAATCTGTCTGATCGCATCCGATCCCGGGCCCAGGCGGTTCTTGGACTGCAACGTCCTGGGACAGGTGCAGAGAAGGAGGAGCATTCCACCAGGTCTGGTATGATAGACAGTGAACGATAACGATGGACGCACCATCACTGGCTCCTTGAGATGGGGTATGTATCAAGCCAGCCGTTTGTTTCAGATGACTTTCAAAAAAAGCATATCAAGTATTAATGGACCAGCGAATGTTGGTTATTTCCGAACCGGGCAGGATATATTGGCTCTGCACTTCTGTTGGATGTGAAATGGAATGGATATATTTTCTGATTTGAATGAGAGTTGAACTGGCATATAGTTATTGTAATGAGGCTTAGGAAGGCTTCTCTTTGATTTTGTTTTTTACTTCTTCCTGCATTGTTGTCTGGCGTAAGAGGTTGGTTCTATGGCAAGTCAATGTGGACTGGACCGGCATACCGAAGCAAAGAAGCATTCTACGGTATCCTGTATATAACTTTTGCATCTCTTAAGAACAAACAAACTGTCATATACCTGAGACTAGAGTCTATGATGATGACTTGAGGTCTAAACAAAATCTCCAGACATAGCTGGTAATGTTAACTGGCCACTGGACGATACGTGGATAGTTATATATATGTCCTCAAGAAAGATGTGAACATGAACATGTATCTAAACGAAGCCAAGATACATCCATGGGATTCTGGCACGATCGAAGCTCGGCCGTTCTCAGCTTCTGGTTCGCCCGGTTAGTTGACGAGTTGCCGCTTGCCGCCTCTTTGGTGTGGCTGCCTTGTTGCCTGAGTTGCCCAGTCCATCTCCGGCTTTCCCTCAACTTAGAGCGGAATCAACTAACTAACCTGAGAAACCGCCATCGCGTGTGTCTTTTCTTTCGTTTCTTTTCTTTCCTGTTTCTCGATCGGATGGACCTGGATTGGAGGCTCCCTTTTTTTTTCTTTGGTTCGTATATCCCTGTAGCTCCCTTTGTTTTCTTTGCTGTGGGGGAGAGAGCGTTGTCTTTAGCTCCGTCACTACTTATCGATAACGGACAGCCGCTGACGCTGGTCTAAGTCTAAGCATCTTCCCCCGTCGTGCTTCCCCCCAAAGGATCCGACTTTCCAGTCTGTTGCAGCGTCCCTGTTTCGTTGTGATCCTTCGACCCTTGATTCGGGAGCACGACTGTATCCTGGAGAAGGACTGTTTGCCTCTGATCTTGACAGACCGCGAGGCGGGGTTTCTTGCGGTATCGTTGAGCGAAGCCCGGCTTCGGAGCTATCGTTGCAACGAGTGGCGCGCCGGAGGTGGAAAACGGTTGTGGTCCGATTCGAGGAGTGGGAGAACACTGGTCGGTAGTGAAATCGACCAGCACTGGTGATCATGAAGCCCTCATTATATGATCGCCTGCTCCGGCGGGAAACCGGGGAGACGTCCCACTATGCAGGTATACCGGGTATCTATGGAGCCAGAGAGTGGATCGACGACTTAGATATCGTGAACGAACTGGGTGGTCACACAGGCTGCGTAAATGCCCTCAGGTAAGGTCCTCCGCAGTGGCCTGGTGTTGTTCCACGGCCTCCTTCTACTATCAAATCGTTGCAAATCCGGTTTTTCTTCGTTTCTTCCTTTTCTTGCTTTTTCCACTCGTCGATCTTCTACTGTCTTCCACTGCGATGGCTAGAATGAACTTGGGCTCTGACACTCAACCAGCTGGTCTCGCTCAGGGCGGTTGCTGGCATCGGGATCCGATGACCAGCATCTCAACATCTACTCTTACCAGCCCGACTCGTCGACCGCTCCATTTGCGCTGAATACGACTGTGGCTACTGGTCACTCCGCCAACATTTTCTCCGTGAAATTCATGCCGCATTCGAATGACCAGACGTTGGTCACGTGTGCTGGCGACGCGCAGGTTCGTGTGTTTGACATTGAATATTCCTCAGGAAATGGCAACGGAGCTGCTTCCTCGGCATTCGAGGCCTCTGCGAGAAGTCGCCGTTTCAATAACTTCTTCGCTGGAGCACGCTACCTGACTGCGGGTAATACAAACGCACGGGTCTACCGGTCCCACGCCGATAGGGTGAAGCGGGTCGTCACCGAGTCGTCTCCGTATCTCTTTATGACCTGTTCGGAGGATGGCGAGGTTCGTCAGTGGGATCTACGGCAGCCGTCGTCAGCATACCCTTCGCCGCGGGGTGGTCAGGGCTTCATGGCCTACAGACCTGGACTCCAGCATGACGACTCCAACGTGCCTCCTCCCTTGATATCTTATAAACGGTATCAACTGGACCTGAACACCATTTCCTGTTCCAGCAGTCAGCCACATTATATCGCGTTGGGAGGCGCTCACCTCCACTGTTTTCTTCACGACAGGCGGATGCTGGGTCGAGATCTCCTCGCGGAGAAAGGCGACCCTGGTAGTCCGTCACCAGCACCGGGCACTCCGGAGGATGAGACGATGGGACAGGCGACCAGGTGTGTCCGGCGATTTGCTCCGAATGGAAGGAGAAAGATGCGGCGCAATGACAATGGGCATATCACGGCGTGTAAGATCAGTGATGCCAATCCGAACGAGATGGTGGTCAGCTGGTCTGGAGATCATATCTACAGCTTTGATCTGATTCAAAGCCCCGACGCGCGAGAAGCGCAGGAGAGGGAGGAGACGTTGCGGAATGGCAACCATTCTGGGAGGAGGAGACACTCGAAGGACAGGAAGCGCAAGCGGAAGAAGACCTCGATGACCTCTCTTGACAGCGGTAACAGGCATCATTCCCGCATGCGTTCCGAATCCGACGAAGGTGATAGTATGTCATTCCGGGTACGCTACGGCAATGGGGAGTCGGAGGATATCCCTATCCCCTCGCTTTCTCGTCGAAGCTCCGATACGCCAGAAGACGTCATGGAGAGGGCACGGTATTCTGTTCTCAACGAGGCCCAGCGCCTAAGCTACCGTATTGCAAAGGCCCTGGTGAAGCTCCGGAAGACTTTGTTTTCACTCGAGGCTTCTGTGAGGGAAGCCGCGGAATCTCAACAGGATTCTGCAGATATCACCCCGTACACCGCATCTTTCACTTCAGCCCTAGGCTATGCGGCCTCTTATTTGCCGGAAATGGATGAGACCATTAGAACTTGGAGGTATCCGGTCAATCCGACGCCCGACGAAGTTATCTTCCAGCAAACTCTCCGTCGCAACAGGGAATCTACAAGACGGTTTGTACAAGCGGCAGGTACACTGGCCCGTGTCTTAGGAGGGCGGCTGCAGACAGCATCAGGCGGGGAAAGCCCCCAACTAGAGATGTTCAGGCAGATTGAACCCGCTCCGACAGAACACGGCATCATAGATTCAGAGTCCCAGTTTGGATATGACTTTTTGAAAGCGATTTTGCTTTGGCTGGAAGGCGACCGGCAGGCTCTCCTTAATGGTTTCAAGTATGATCCTGCGCGCAGGCGTGACAGAGCACGGTTTCCTGTTCCGCAGTCGGCGGGCGATGAAGCGATTGAAGAGATTCTAATCCCTTATCTCGAAGAACTGGCAGGATCAGCGCCTGTGGTCAATGTGGATGCGTCGAGGTTCGAGCGTGATGAATCTCGCATTGTCTTTGACACTCAATCTTCAGCAGTGAAATCCTTTGCCAACGCCATAAAGATACCCCTGGAGGATCTTGACGGAGCGAGCGTGAGAGTGGAAGATGGCGAAGAAAGACCATGCCCATCAAATGTCCGTGCAATGGATCGCCGCGCAGCAATGAGATTCTGGGGTTTGAAAGTTGGCAGGAGTATTCTTATGCAAGCAGGTGACGGCGTGAATTTTGAGCTTGTGAATCGCGCTTTTGGTGGACTAAGAACTAGTGTCGAGGAGGATAAGGATGACGATGATGAGCGGGAACGAGTGCAGGAAGATATTGATCCTGATGAAGAGGAGGAGCCCGTTGAGGAAGTCCGTCTCATCAGAGGCCGCGCTTCTGCGGCTCGTCGAAGTTCGTCGCACTCCCAGGATACGTCCACTTCTCGGATGACCGCATCAAACGGTGGATCTTCTGCGGACTCTGGGCCGGATGACGAAGTGGCTGCATTCTCTAGCTCTGATGTCGAGATGCCACAAGCGTTGCAGTCTGATGGTGATGATGAGGGAAACAGTGACGATGATCAAGGCGAAGAATCTGAGGACGGCGAGAGTGACCAGGATGACGAGGATGATGAATCTGAAGACGATGAGGACGAGTTAGAATCTGAGGAAGACATCTTCTTCAGACAAACTGGTTTCCAAAGCAGCAGGAGAAGAGAAAACGTCCACCGTGATGTGCCCTGTTCGTCGCATACCAGGGTCTATCGGGGACATTGTAATGTCAAGACCGTCAAAGACGTGAATTACTTCGGATTGGATGATGAGTATGTGGTCAGTGGAAGCGATTCTGGTCATTTATTCATCTGGGACCGCAAGACCTCCAACTTGGTCAATATCCTTGAAGGGGATGGTGAGGTGGTCAACGTGATTGAAGGTAAGGAAGACGGCTCTGCCAGACTGAAACTTGATTTTTGATTCTTACTGATTTTCTCAGGCCACCCCTACGAGCCCACCGTTGCATGTTCTGGAATCGACAACACCATCAAGATCTTCTCTCCTGACAGACGAGCTCAGGGTGAAGCGCATGCAGGCAAGAATATTTTGGATCCTGACAATGCCGCAAACACTCTTGGAAGACATGGAGTTTCCGGTCTTGGTCTCAAGAGTCGCAAGCGGATGCAAGACAGCTATCAGATCATGAGCCGAAACGACGTTGACCGACAGGGTGGTATGACGGAGGCATTCGTTACGGTATGTTTAAAAAGGGGAATTTTACCATAACAAGAATGCTAACAGCTTCTTCTATTGTATAGAGGAGTATGCTTTCCCGTCTAGCTGCAACTTTGAGGCAGCGACAGACCCTTGGTGGTATTGCTGCCCTCGGCGGGGAAGTGGGCGAAGGCACTACCATTGTTTTGGATGAGAATTGCACTGTAAGTCCTGCATTTTCCAGCTGCATTCTCAATCGCTGACACTGTTGTCCAGGTCATGTAGTGGTCGTTTTCTTATATTCCCCGCTGGTCTTGGTAATACTTTCTCTATCTTGAGATGTTAATCCCAGAAGATAGAATCTTGTTCGGATCATGTCCCGCCACGTCTCGATTTAGGAGGACCTACCTGTTTCCATGACTGAATGTGTCCCATTTCCCTTCTGCCTTGTCATTTTCTTATCCAGGCACGTTTCAAGATGCATTATGGACACCAGTATCAAAGATAAATTGCATTCACGCCGCAACTACACGAAAAGATAGCATAGAACGATTGAAATAACATGTGAAAGTGATGCAGAATGAGACACCTACTTTACAACCCCATATTTAAAGCTGTTTCTATTGCCCTCTGGCTCCTAATTTCTCCATCCTTACCTCCATCATCCTTAAACTTGGGTATAATATGTCTCGGAGGATGTAACAACTCCTCGTCCTTTCCCTCCCACCAATCTCTTCTAGCTTCCACTTCCACTCAAACTTCTCCCTGTATGATTTCGGGAAGATATCCAGTACTTCAACGATCTCTTCAGGGCTCGCGGCTCGATATCCTATGATATTGGTACTGTACATTGTCGTCTCTTTTCGATGTTTATGCATTTAATAGATCGCTGCGGTAGTGGCTATAATGAGCTCACCATGACATATGAGACAGGCTCGATTCGGCAAGAATAAATCGATTGAGATACTTACTTAGTCAAATATTGTGAAGTGATATTTATTGCATTATGTGCTCTACTAAAAGGAAAGGCGCCTTATAATACAAGTTAACATGAACTTTTGGCGGAATCACCAACTTAAGCTAATGTAAAGAGAACTATAATAGTGTACAGAGTAATTTGTAATTAGACTATGGAATTTCCAGCTATCGCTCTCCATATCTATGACGTGTATGCATATAGGTGAAGTTGAGTTGGTGGCTGGCTGAAGCCGTTCAGCGCTTGACTTATGCGATAAACAGGTTACTTTCAACTAAGTAACTTTAGCATATACTAAAAAATGCCTCATACATTATTTCACCTTCGCTAATCAGTTCGATCTCTTTGTGATCGACACCGCTAATAGATCCAGGATCACCGAAGGCTACGTCGTCATTTCCTGCGGGAAACATCGAACCCTATTTGTTTGTTCTTAAGTATACCCACTTAGCTGAACACAATATCTACTCAACATGAACATGTGGAGCTGAAAACATCCGGGTTAGTATCGTAGTATAAAGTACCCCTCTAACCCCTCTTCCACCTCGAGCATTTATCTGACTATCCCAAATAATAACTCATTTCGGAGTCCTCCTCACTCGCCAAAATGCTCAACGCAATTGACGTTCCATTTGACGCGTCCAAGTACGCATTCCGAACAAATTTTGATGGTCTCACCATTACCAACAACTCTTTTTCAGATCGTCTTGAGAATGCAAAGACAAAGTACCAGGATGCCCTCAAACAGTTCGAATCTGTGGATAAAGATGCACGGAAAGAATACAAGGACAGCAAGGACGAAGGCTTCACCTCTGATAACTTTGGAACTTGGGTGGTCCAGAACGTAAGTCCATGTTTAATCTTTACTGAGTATCGCAAGTCTGTGAAGATAGCATGTCTTAACCTTTCTACTCCACTCATAGTATCCCCAATGGAGTAATGAAAAGTCGATTCTGGAGGCCAGAGGTACCGAATTGACCCAAATTGCGATGGCTGCCTTTGGGCCGGCTTACCAGGAAAAACACCGAAAGGACCAGTCGGCTTTCAATAATGCAGCATACCAGGCAGGCCATCACCCCGAAATCGTCTAAGGAAATAGGAGTCAACCATATGCAGACAAGAGGCGATTGAATTGAGCTTGCTTGTGTATAGTGTATAGAGAAATAGAATTATCTGTTTCTATACGGATTTTTTTATTTTGTATTATCAGGTGGTCTTGATGCCAGTCCTATTTTCTAGGTCATCGGTGCTTAGTGTGCCTTTCCTACGGTTTTGGCCGCGCCGTCGTAGAATCCCTGGTATAATTTTTCCAAGTATGTATGTATATTACAAACGAGGGTGCCTCCAGGAGAATTTGACTACCTAGGTTATTGATAACCTCTAAATAATTATTGATAAGACTACTACTCGTCTAGATTAGGTGATCAAGGTAGAAGCTATTTGAACCGCGGTTTTCTTGTACTTAAAAGAGTTGACCAAGCTTTCTAAACTTTGGGTAGCGTAGGCATCTTGAATTTTAGTGTTATATGCATATAGATTGTGTCAAGAAGATTATATTCTAATATCTCCCTTCTCTCCCTTCTCTCCCTTGATGATTCTAGATTTCGTTTTCCTGCTCTACTTTAGCTTCCTCAGATTTCTCCCTGTATGACTTCGGGAAGTGATTCAGTACTTCTGCGATCTCTTCGGGGCTCGCGACTCAACATTCTATGATATTGGCACATTGCCGTCTGCATCGAAGCTTCGATACACAGCCTCCATGCCGAGGCGCGAGAAAGCGGAACCGGAGGGGTCCTGAGGGAGGGTTACGAGGGTGGATAGTAATGGTGATTGAGTCGAGGGCTACAGTACAGTAGGTGGGTTTAGATACATGGCTGATCCACGTAACGAAGTCAGCGTAGGTTTGGGGACTTCCCACGCCATCTCTGAATACGGGGACGAATTAGAAAGAATCCAAAGAAAGTAAGTAGGATAAATAAAATAAAGTAAAAACATACAACAGCAGGGATTCGCTGGTAGTTGCCTACCCAACTACTAACCTGCCGGCGTGTGGCTTCTCTACAGTTAGTAGCTCCCTAAGTGCCGCCTGGAGAAAGTAATCGATGGAATTGTCCTTTAGAATGAACATCTAGTCAATTAGAAGTCGTAACACATTTAACAGCAAGGGATTCCAAAAATATTCATGTATTCTCAAGTTCAGGAAACTTCCTTCGTAAGTCACAGGAAAGATCAAATGAGTTATAACAAAGAAGCCTAAGTGTTACTAAGATAACATAGCTGCGTTCCTATCGCCACTAACGCATTCACTCACTGCAACACTTCCCACTTCCCCCCATTCTGTTCTCCCAGCCACTTCGAGGGCTACTGTGCTGCTGTCAGGGCAAATAATTCGTACCAGCCGTTGGTCTCAACGGAAGTCAACTGACAACACCAACACGATACGCGTAATATCGTCAACATTCAAAGCCTCTGCAGCTATATTCTGCAAAATCCATCATCATTCAATCCAATACTGCATTACGGTTTTTAAGAATACTCGAACTCGAACAATGGCACCTACAGACTTCACCGACATATGGGCCCCCATGCAGGTGCCTGAACTGAAAGTCCGAGACGGGTATGGCACTGGGCCAGCCCGTAGCCGTCACAAACTGTCTAAAGACCAGATTTCTCCGTGGACAAACCTTCTGGATGAAATAAGACGGCATACGAATCGATATTACAGAAAACCTAGAAACCATGGTCCCATTACCCGCTCTGAATGCTACGTTGTTGGAAATGAGATTGGTGTCTCTGGCCGCTTTGTCAATAACCTCTGAATACCACTGCACCCATTTTTAGAAAAAAATAGGTCCAGGTCTCACTTTTGGAGACCCTCAAGCTGGCACGCCTCTTTATGGAAAGTCGTCGAGGACAGTGGCAGATAGCACTGTCCAATGCAATAAAGATCCGGGCACAATATGGATTGTTGACGAGATGAAAGCACCTTGGACAACGGGCCTTAATGTGACTCCGAAGAAGCTGGCCAAGTTATTAGGTAAAAAAATCCCTTTAAAAAGTCATTGAAGTATACTAAGAATGAAAATAGGCCAAGTAGCAAGATACATGGATGATAACGAGACCCTCTATGGGTTCTACTCGACTTATAATGAAACCGTGTTCCTCAAGCGGACGGGGAAATACACTTTCCAGGTATCCCCAGTGATCAATCACGATTCGGTATCATCCCATGAGTTCGGTCAGGTAAGCCTACGGGAATGCTTCTTAGCCATAGCGCATATGGCTGGTGAGAAGTGGCGGTATTCGAGAAGGACCGGGGACAGTCTGGTAAGTTACACGTTGTTTTGCATAAGTAATGATTGTGAGACTGACAATTGCATCCAGACATCAGGAAAATGGAAAGTGCAAGCTCTATAAGCGTAGAACAATGGTTTAATACTCTGACTTTCGACAATTAGTTTGCGTATTGCACGATGGAAGGTTAACAGGCTTAGTGTGTCGAGTGTACGAATCTCTGTCTTCTTTAGCACGTCGTGTATTATAGTAAGGAAATGAAAACAGAAGGCAACTTCGTTTAGTGATATATGGGACAGGCTGTAGTTGACCAAACCGGCAGCTGCAATTCCCATGGCGATGTAGACCCAGATGATGATGATACTTCTTCCTTGGCTTTCACGTTTTGTGCACTGGCTCTGCAAATAGGAACAATAGTGTCAAAACCGCTATTTATAATGCCAGATATAATAGGACTAATAATTGACTGACCGATAGAATAGGAAGTGGCCTAGATTACTAGACAGATAGTAGCAACGACCGAAACGACTGTTAATAGCTTGCGACGGATACATTTCTAAGTTATATTACTCCTAGAGAGGTACCTAGGTACATATAGTAAGGCGGCCTAGTATACATATTACAATGCCTGCAGGAATACTACTCGTCTGGATTAGGCGATCAAGGCAGAAGCCATTTAAACCGCGGTTTTATTGTCCTTGAAGAGTTGACCAAGCTTTCTAAACTTTGGGTAGCGTAGAAGACCTCTTTGGTGTCACGTGCGTAAAGATTGTCATATCTCTTAACATCCCCCCTCATTTATTGTTATTATCTCTCCCTTGATCATTTCTGGATTTCCTTTCCTGCTCCACTTGTCTGCCCCTATAACGTCAACTCTCGTTCTGTCATCGTCACTACTCTCCCTAGACTTCTCATACTCTCCCGTCATGGAATCCCATTTCCCTAACGGCTGCATCCTCAGCAGATATGAGAGAAAGATTCTATGTGTGCAAAATCATGAATACCTGATAGAACGCGTTCTCTCTGAAAAGTATGTCCCTGAGTTTGTTCAAAGAGTTGCTGTTTTCGAGGCGAAGAAAACAGACAATCAGGAAAAAGTGATCCTAAAGCTTCGTTTTGAGTGAGTTACGAGCTAATATTCTCCACTGATCCATGAAGAGACCATGTGGCTCCGGTACCATTCTGCTGACTGATATATGTATGTGAAGAATGGACCCTAGGCCGATCCTCGAATCGGACAGACCCACCATACTGGAGATGGCGGAAGATTGGTTCAAGGAAGAAGTTCACTGTTTAGAGAGTTGCCAAACTGAAAATCATGCAACGCCCATACTCTACGGCAAAGACGAGCTAATTCAAGCAGATCCGAGTGATCTATATCCTGGAGGTTACTTGCACGCCATCGCAATGTCGAAAGTTCCCGGATCCCCTGTTACTACTTTCTCTAAGTTCAGCAAGAAGGAGATCAATACCATTCGCCAGCAACTTGCAGGAATACTCGAGTAAGTATCCTTAACTGTATACAACTGTCTTTACATCAGCTAACGCTAGGACTAAGACACATGCGTCAGCGAGGATGGTACTACGACTTCCCTAGCAAAGACCATCTATTTTTTGAACGAGGATCAATGCACACGTACGTTTCAAGTTCCTGAGTATCTTCTCACATTACTGATGGCAATGGAAAGGTCTCTGGTGGGGTTCTCTGGTATCACGCCAGATGATCCCGATGAAATCGAGCCTATAACCGAAAATTCATTTGCAGTTAGGGCTTTCGGTTTGGCAGGGTTGCCGTGTGGCAGGAGATAAATCAGGAACTGTCTTCTGTTCGTCAATTGAATCTCACTTCTTGTGTTCCTATAGGAAAGGGCTGGCACTTTCTGTATCTGGTTTGATAACCGATGCATTCTAGCGGTGAACATGAGTGCTAGTTAATGATATAATGCAATATTCGAAACGAAAAAGGCGCCCGGATCCAAAAAACCGTCTCAATCCTTGCACATCCGCGTATGATTCCTAGCATACTCAACTACCCAATTTGCTGTAACAAAGAGAAACCCCGAAAAAGAGACCCGATAAATATACGCTGAGACTGTATCCAGAACGGATCATCCCATCATTTATACCTTCATCGATATCTCGACCCCCATATGGCTTCCCTTTTTGTGAAAAAGAACCCAAAGAAAGTAAGTAGAGTAGGAACAATAAAAATAAAAACATACAACAGCAGGGATTCGCTGGTGGTCACCCACCCAACTACTAACCTGCCGGCGTGTGGCTTGAGTACGGCTGAGCGGACGGGAAGCCCTATTTTCCACACCCTATGGTCGTATGTGGTAGTTTCCTGTCTAACCAAGATTATATAACGATATCAGACGGATTTAACCTGGGATTGGGGTCGTGTTCGGGTTGATAGGGTGGTTGGGCCTGGAGGAGGGAGATGTTATATGGAGGATCTTGACAATAAAAATAAAACTCAACCCATTAATTCTATTTGTGATAGTGGGATAGTCAGAAGTCTGCTTTGTTCATCACACCGCGAGGTCAAAGGCTTCTGGCTTTAGAATGGCGGTAGACGAGAACCGGTGCATTCTCATCAATCAAATAAACAGCCGTTTCAGATAGAAGATGGAAGAAGTCTGTATAGAAGAGTTTTAAGGATCTCGGTGCTGAATAACACTTGCTCAGAGTGCGCCACAGGCTTGAAATCGAGTTCTTTTCTTATTACTGGCTAAACATGTGCACAGCAACTTTTAGTTGCTATTAAGCTCTGTCAGTTGTGGCCTTCTTTTCTGTCTATCCCAGAGAGACCAGGGAAACGGGACAGCAGATCTCACGGCACGGATAAACCAAATCTCCCAGCCATTGATCAGCCGTTCTTCATCGTCCACAGCTCTAGCATAACTTGCCTCTACAACAACCATAAGTGTTCATTCTATAATGCTGCTGCTCCTGCACGATAAATTTGATCTTTTTGACCGGTACATGTTGATAAATCCGAATGCCAGACAGTTTTAAATCTAAAATTCATTGCCCTTCATCCACCACTCATTCATCTTCTGTTAACGACACTCTTCTACACCGATTTCTTATCTTAGCGGCCATCAAACTCCTGAAACATATACGGCCGCATAAGGGGAGCGTTCTTTTCGTCTCTCGAAGTTTGTGTATCAAGTATGGACCACTTGTCCAGCTCTCTGAAGCTTCGACGATGCGTTATATCTCCAGCCATACATCCATTCCTGTGCCTAAGATCTTCTGCGCCTTCGAACATCACGGCTGGACCTATATCCTCATGGAAATGATTCATGGCGACAAGATTGGAGTTGGATGGATGGATCGAAGTGAGGAATCAAAGGCGAAGGTTTTATCACAACTAAAGCAGATGATCCAAGAGATGAGGAGTCTTATTCCTCCTGACGGATGTGGCATTGCAAATATCAATGGCGAATCTCTATATGACTGTCGATTACCAGGACCCTCACTGAATTTTGGACCATTTAGCAATGTTCAAGATTTTCATACCCATTTACGTCAAGGCATATACCTGGATCCAAATCTTGACCCGGAGTTACAGGAACTCATCGTTCAGCAACAGAGTAGCTGGCCGCTGAAATTTACGCATGGTGATCTTAGCAGCTTGAATATTCTAGCTTCTGGAGATGAAATTGTCGGTATTATTGACTGGGAGACAGCTGGATGGTATCCATCATATTGGGAATACACTACTGCTTGTCAAGTGAACCCGCAGAACTATTTCTGGCGTGATGAGATTGATAAATTTCTTGAGCCGATGCCTAAGGAGCTAGAAATGGAAGAGACTCGCCGAAGATATTTCGGTGATTTCTAGTCTATGGCAAGGGATAGTTTGCTTTTGTTAGATTAAGTCATATGTTGTAGCGCGGCCTATACCAATGCTGCACTTTCTATACACAATTCAAGCCAAGTTGGCCTTATCTGATTGGCATCTTGCGTCATTTAGCTGCAGTACGATTCTTACCTTCCACCATTCTAACTATAATCCGGATGAACAGTAGGTATACTATTAGTTTGGCAGAGTGGGCACTCGGATATAATTAACTTGGAGACTACCTAAGGTACTGTTTAACGCTTTTCCAAATGCATCACAAACATATCCACCGTTAAAACGAAACCATATTCAAACCAGATATGTCCAATAAAAAAGTATAATACAGACCAGGGGGAAAAGAATATCATAATTACCTCTTTACCAGCATCAAGATCTTCCAGATAGGTAAATTAAAGTAATCACGTGATATCGAATTTCCGAAAAGCATAAAAAAAAATCCAACGAAGATTGCGGGGAAAACAGGTAAAAATAACCACAAGTGGCGAACGGGGCAGCCGATTTTTTATGATAAGCTGCGGAGAGTTCTGATTCCTTGAAAGGAAAAGGATTTAAGGGGAGATTTTTACTTTTTTTCGGAACAGTATCACAAGCCCTGTTTGGAGGGGTCGAGCTGGATCGTACCCGATAAGACTTTTTGGGGTTCATCCATTTTTTTTTTTTTTTTTTTTTTTTTTTTTTTTTTTTTTTTTTTTTTTTTTTTTTTTTTTTTTTGGTTCTCCTCTCTTTTCGAAAATTCGAGGGCTTGCGGTGGATCTCCTGGAAGAACTTGAATTTTCTTTTTTGAAGACAGATTTGGCAGATCAAGGAAAGGAAAAGAGAAGGAGCGAAAAATAGACCCCTATCCATTATCTCTCATTATTCTCTGTATAATGGATCTCGCACTCAAACACCGCGAAGAAGCAACCGCCCGATTATACGGGGATCCGCATAACCCGCTCCTACATCTAGAGCGCGGTCGCATTCACGAGCAATTGGGATATCCGGACCTCGCGGCTGCGGATGCGTATAGGGCTCTAACTCTATTTGAGTCCGTGGTTGACCCGGATGGGTGTGAGTTTTTGGCTAGAAAGAGGAAGGATGTAACGGAGCAGGAAGAGCAGGAGAAAGAGAAGCGTGATGAGGGCGATGGGGAGGAAGAGGATGATGATGAGGAGGAAAACTTTACACCGACATCCCAAGAAGAATACGATTCTTCTATAGGAGATGTGTATGGGCTTCTTGTGAGGAGTCTTGTTCGTTGTGGATGCCTGCGCGATGCGTATGAGTTTTGTCTTCGTGGGATGAATCTCCTTGCTGATGGTGATGGTGATTTGGTGAAGAGCGAGGAAATTGGGCTGAAGGAGGAGATGGAGAAGATTAAGAGGATCTCAGCAATTCAGGAGCGGAGAAGAAGGAGAGGCAGTAATTCTGCCGCTGCTGATGATGGTGAAGCTGAAAAAGAAGTCCAATTGAACCCAACAACACTCAACGCTCAAGGATACGCTCGCAGAGTCCTGTATCCATGGAACGAACACGAGCCGGATCGCAAAGCAGCCGATACGCTGCAGTTGCTGAATGAGAGGTTGGGAGATGTTGCTCCAAAGTGTGAGGTCAGAGCTGTCTCATTGCCGGCTTTGCATAATGACCATCCTTCCCATGGGTCCAAGAAGGATGGACAAGACGAAACCAAAAACGCAAACGAGGAGGTATCAATCCAGCTAGGTCTCTTCGCCAAAGAAGACATCGCACCTGGCGAGATCATCCTGCGAGAAACGTCCCTTTTGACAGCAACAAATCGTCTACACGACGACCTGTGCGACGCTTGCAATGGTCCTCTGCCTGAACTCTCGTCAGGAAACCCCCCTGTTGCATGCATAGAGTGCGACGATACCATCTTCTGCAGCCAGGAATGTCACGATCGCGCACAGGAGGTATACCACGCCGCTGTCTGCGGACAGGAAGGACTCGAGTCTATCGGGAAAGATATTCCTGATCCCAAAGACAAGGCGGATTACTTATACCTTTTGCTCCTGGGCCGAGCTATTGCCATGGCAGCTACGCAGGAGGTTCATCCCCTCGAATTGCCCGAGGTGAAATACATCTGGGGAGACTTCCATGATCTCCCGTCCTCCTCTACCGTCATTTCACCATCAGCAACATCTACCGAACAGACCCTGCTGCCCTGGGAATCGGACCCAACTTCCACCCTTCCGTTCTCATTCCAACTCTCCATCCTTCAACCGATGCGCATCCTTGAAGAAATGGGTCTCGACCCCTTCGCCACTCTCCCTCTCTACGACACCTGGGTCCTGAATACGCTCTATGCCAAATTCCGCGGCACCGCCTCAGGCCGTCTGTCCACATGGGACGGTGGCCCCGAAGTCTGCGCCGTGCATCCGCTCTGGTGTCTCGCCAACCATTCGTGCGATCCGAATGTAAGGTGGGAGTGGGGTGCAGAGATTACCTTCATGGCGCGAACGACGGAGGAGAGGGCGATGTGGAAGGAGAAAGATGGGCGGGAGAGCAGAAGGAACAGAGGGGGCATCAAGAAAGATGAGGAGATTCTAAATCATTATTGCGATATTGGATTGAGTGTCAAGGAGAGGAGGGAGTGGGCGAGGGGAGCGTTGGGCGGAATGTGTTTGTGCGAGAGGTGTTTGTGGGAGGCGTCTTTGGAGGAGTGATGGTTATCATGAAGGAATAGATGGTTCTCAAAACTCATAGAGCTCTAGATCATGAGTGGCTAGCGGGGATGTGTCGTGTTTAGATACCCAGAGTTGTAAAAGTGGATCTCGTTACCTGTGTCTCTCCCAAGAAGCGTTCTATTCTTGCATTAAATGGTCATTATCATTTCTAAGGAAACAGGCTATAAATACAGGTACATGCGAGAAATCGCTCATCCCAGACTAGCTCCAACCAGCAGAGACCCCCAAAGTCCAATGCTCAATGACACATGGTGGGAAAAGAAACAGAATGCCCGATATAATCACACAAATCCAGAAATAAAATAACGTTTTGAGCCTCGAGGAGGCTACCAGGGAAATAGAGAAAAAAAGGGTTAAACTTCAAGATATCACAAAACACGGACGAATCGAAATGAAGTTTAGAGGCGGAAAGCCGGAAAAGAAGCGACTAAGCGTGCTCTCGAATGAAAGTCTATTTGGCGTGGTCTACCATTTCCTGGTAGAGATCGTCAGGAATATCGCGGACGAGGAGGACCGTGAGGGCGATGATCTCCTTAGCGTTTAGAGGGAGAAATGAACGGAGGACCTTATTCGGGCTGGAGAGAATCTTTGAGTTAGAAATCTACGGCAATGCTGTATTTGGAACATGTAGCTAGCGTACCTTGGACTCTTGAGAATAGTATCGCGCATTCTGATTAGCTGAGCCACAATGCATAGAATATTGAGATGCGGCCCATATGCAAACAAAAAGTCCCACAGATGTAGGACCTCTGGTAGCGGCGGAGTGCAGGCGCAGAGCGTGAGCACCGAGGGAAATGCATAAAGTTCGGCGTACATTCCCTTAGAGAAAAGATAATTGGCGAGTTTCGGTTCGACGAGTTCAAGACATCGATCCACGAGCTTCAGACCCCTATGGACTCCATCCATAGCCCCTCGGATGTAACTTGGACATTCCTTTGTGATGAAGTAATGGAAAAGTGCGAAAGCTTCGACTTCGCTGCGAGCAGCATAGAGGAAGGGCGCACAGAGGACATTCATGCCTTGGACGTAGACGGCTGTCTCCGAGAAGTTGATAGGTGGACCAAAGCTCACTTCGGGTATATCTCCAGATGGTTCTTCAGCTATGACTGGAGGGGTATCAATGGCAAGTTCAAGTTCACGTCTCCGTGAACCAGGCCGCGATCCCGTAGTCCCAGTTTTGGCATCGTGAAGCTTCCATGCGACAGCATTCAGCAACCGAATCAAACTTGCTTCTGTAACCCGACGTTTGAATAGAGGGTCCGTTGCGAGGGTACGGAAAGTATCATTACGGATCTTTGTATAGGCGGGTGAACGCCCTCTGTGGACTAACGAGAGGTATTCGTCTGTGGGCAGGGCGGGAACATCAAGAAGTGCAAGCCAGAGATATATTCTATAGGGGGACTGTAGGCCTCAGGATCAGTATCTGCCCAAGGTGGACACATGGTTAAACCCGAAGGAAAGGCAAACATCCTTACCATGCCATCACTGTCTGCATCCACCCTCGAAGACAGAACAAGATATCGCAATTCCTTCAAACCTCCAGTAACATCCCCGTTTGGCGGTCCATCCCTCAGCAAATTCTCGAGACTCGATCTTTTCAGCCCTATCCCTGACCCCGTCTTCCTCGCGGGTCGTTTAGGGGTCTGATGAACGATCGCCGAACCCGTCACACTGGCATCACTGTTCGATCTCGTTCGTCTCCGTGGCCGAGTAGTTGTTGGCGACTGGGCTCGCGCATCGAAGGGAGAATCGAGCCCAGAAGCCCGCGAGGGACTCGAGTCATTCGAAGGCTGCTGCTGACCGCTGATCGACGAGTAGCTCGAGTACAACGTCTGGTGCGACTGGAACTTCCGCAGCGTCCGCGCAGTTCGGGGCGACGGTGGCACGGTGACGTTAGAAGGATTGGACTGCGATGGAGGCTTGCTCGCCATCGTTTTTTCACAGTGTCAGTCGCGATGACGCTGAGAGCGGGGAGACTGTATGCTGCAGCAGCAGCATTAGCATCTGCATCCAACAGACTTCCCGGGATCAAGTAAACGAAGTCAGTTTACACTAGCGGAGCAGAGCATTGCGATCGCCAAGCTGGTTCTGCTGGATGTCCTGTGCTTTCTTTTCGCTGGACGTTGGATGCGGGGACACGCGACGCGCGATTCGAGACCAGAATGGCTGGAGAGGCTGGGAAGGCCAGAGAGGGGTCCTTGCGCCGCATGCGACGATGTTTAGTATCAACCTAATTGTTTAGGTCTCGATCCGCTCCCATACCATCGATGGATTATCCTCCGATGATACTCTTACTGGAGGAGCATCCGCCTATACTTGCCAGTCCAAGCATTATTATTGGAAAGGGCCCGGTCCGTTTTCTATCTCGTTCTGTATTACTGCCTGCCCATGGTCGATTCCGCTCGTAAATCGGATACATGTCTACCATCTTACCGGAACAGTATTATTGTTCTAGAAATACACAAATCGCACGCATATAAAGGTAACATTAACAAGCATGTGAGACATGAATGACAGCTGCATGTTTCGTCCATCATAGTTCGTTTTGTTCGTTCATCCCAATCCGGAACTCCATGACACCTACCCCGAGGAAACCCCGAATAAGCAAAATGGATTCGACTTTGTCTCACCATCGCACAGCATCCACCTGGGCCTTTGCGCCTGCTTTGTCGCTATCTGGGCCGCCCATAACATTAGCAACAAACTCCTGATAGCGGAAAACGTCCCCTTTCTTAGCACCGCCCGCAAAGCCACCGCTTCGTGCAGTCCGCCCGAATGCTCTTCGCCCAGTGAATCCGGCTATGACTTCGTCGATCTCTCGTTCGCTAAGAGGGGACTCCCCAGCCTCAGGACTCGTGTGCAGGAGTGCATCCCTCAGCTCTGCCACATCGATCTGGCCACTGTCATCATCGTCAAAGGCAGCGAGGGCGTTCAATAGTTCTTGAGAAGATGACAAAGGAGCCAATAACGTGGAGATGCTATTCAGGAAAGTGGGTAGATTGACCGTCTGAGATGATCCCGGAGGGAAATACTGCCCAACCGCTGCAGACGACGAATCTTGACCTGTTAAAATGTAAGTTTAGCAATGGATCAGAGATTGTTGTCAGACTGTCTGTACCCAGGTTTCTTAGAACGTCCGCGACATCCTCCCTGTTCACTATTCCGTCGTTATCGCGATCGAGGACTTGGAACGCTTCACGCATCTCCCTTAACTGCGCCGGTGGCAGTCTGGAAAGGGAATCGTTCTCTATCGGACCGCGTGCGACCGACATGGCCCCCGTGGTCGAAGAGAAACTACCTCGGCCACTGGTCCTGCCCGTAGGTGTAGGAGATGCCGGAGGCTCTCGAAATTTTGGCTGTGGAATCCGCTCAGCGCTGCTTGAAGCAGTATCCTCATCTTCGGCGGTATAAGTCTGGTTCAGTTTGCTTGGGGACTGAATGGGGGTATGCCCTTTCCCTGGAGAACTGCCCGGTGTGCTTGGTCGGCCAATCGTCGAGGGAGAATTGGGCGTCGAGGGTCTGCGAAAAGGAGAAGTGCGAGGCGACCCAAATGACAATGGGGACGGTTTGTAAGTACCGTTAGGAGTCACCTGTATAGGTTGTATCAATTATCGATGTTCGTCGACTGTTCTCGTTGCTAAGCGGGGACGAAACCTACCATGATGACGGGGAGAGAATCTTCAACAGCGTAGAAGTTTATCGTATATTGTACTCATGCACAAGGTATTATGGCAGAAAAACAGCGTATATCTCCAATTCCCTTAGAGTCGTCGACTAACAGTGATATTTCGTTGTGGTGAATCTGTATTAGATCTAACTAACTACTGGTTGCTATCGTCCCCAGAGTAAACAAACGGACGATCTGCCGACCCCGACCGCCTCCGGTGCCAAGTAACGCCGCCTCCGTCTACCAGAGCACGTGCGGGGAGCGGACCGTAAAGGGAGAGGGAAAGCGCCGCGACAGTGCAAGTCCAACGCCCCCGGAAGCACTCATATCTATCACGATGGCATGAAAAATGGATCTTGATGTTCTATGTATATAGTTTTTTGATATTTCTGACACGATTTCTCTTGATACCACAATTGGCGAGCCCCGCTCAAAGGTCGGTACGCCCAAAGTCTCCGCGCTTTATACTCCCCCCTGAACCATAGATCTATAGTCTGAGCCAAGGATCGCTGACCTGCGCTGGCTGGACATGCATCAGACAACACTGAGGAGCATTAGGTTTATATGAATTGATTTTTATTTCAATAATTCAGAAATATGTCGACCGCATTGCCATATCGCACGTCCGGAAACGATTCGTCCCATGAACGGCGCAACTCCCTTGAACCATTTCCCTCCCTCTCCTCGTCTGCTAGCCAGGGAACTCATAATGGATTTCCACGACTATCTCCGGCAGGCTCTTTCTTGAAACGGTCGCCAACGAGCTCCCGCACTTCCTCACGTCGCCGATCGACTGAGCAGTCCGTACCGCAGACTGCCAGACCGAAGCGCAAGCGTTACAAATCGCAATATCCCTTGGATTCTCCCGAGCGCCATGTCGAATACATATTGGTCGCGTCGTTTCATATTGACCGAGGCCCCATCATGGAGCATCAATATCCTTCTGCCATCAGCGGTGACGAGAGCATGCTGGCTGAGCTCATGCTACCGGATCAGACTCACGTCCGAAGCCAGGATTGGACGATTTTCTTTTTGCACAAGGATACGGGCGATGAAGATGAAGAAGAGGGCGGGAGTGAGGAGACGAAAGGAAATGAAGGAAAAGGAAAACAAAGAGAAGGCGATATGGACATGCGGCAGGAGGACGAGGCGTCCAGTGAGGAGAGTAGCGACGATGAAGACCACGCAGGCGAAGGTCCGCCGCTGATGTACGTGTTGAATCTGGTGAATACAAAGCAGGACAACACGGTCAGACGGTGAGTCTACGGTAGTCGATCGTCATGGAAATTTGGGCACTGACGATTCCAGAGGTGCTGTGGTCAAAGCCATGGCTATCTGTACGCGGCATTCGTTTCTCCACATATATAAAGTAAGTCCTCTATATTACATCCTATTCTGGGCATGGAACTGACAAATTCAGCCTTTGCTTCTTCTGGCACTGGAGGACTACTTTAAATCACCATACCCGGAGACATTGGCAAGCCTTTATCATGCTGTCAACGCCATGGATCTCTCCTTGATGCCCAAGCTTTCTTTTTTGGAGAGACATATCCTACAAGCGAGTGATTCGAAGGATATGTTCATTGAGAAGTTTGAGCGGATGATCCAGCAGCGGGTTGCTGACGAGATCGCGAGTGGGGAACTATCCCCGGGATCACCTGCAAAGAACCAGCTACGTTACGCTCTTCCTAGAGACACGCACGAGTTTGAGTCGAAGGTCGTTTACAACGATATCCCTATTCCTGTGAAGGTCCCAACAGCAATATGGCCAGAAACAGTCGGCGACTTTTCTCTGGTAAAGCTCATACAGATCTTTGCGGGACCTCATGCCTCGTCACCGCAACCCTTTGCCCTTCACCCTCATCTCACAACGAGCGGTGCCTATACGCACCCGATTATCGTCCTCGTCAACGCAATGCTTACTCAGAAACGAGTCATCTTTCTAGGTCATAACAGGCCTTCAGGAGAAGTTGCTGAAGCGGTCCTGGCAGCCTGCGCTCTAGCTTCTGGTGGTGTCCTGCGAGGTTTCACTAGACACGCATTTCCTTACACCGACCTAACAAAAATCGATGACCTTCTCAGAGTACCGGGTTTCATTGCGGGAGTAACAAATCCAACCTTTGCCAATCATCATGAATGGTGGGATCTGCTCTGCGATCTACCCACCGGACGGATGAAAATCAGTAACCGTATCGAACCTGCACCAGTTACAGAAGGGCTTCTGTACTTCCAGCAACAGACCGCGATGATTCCGCCTCCTGCTGGACCCAACGCAGACCCGACTGGTGATAATCTTTTCATGGAGGATATAGTCCGCAGTATCACCCAGCGTCATGGTGAGGGTGCGATTCGTGCCAAATGGCGTGCCTACATCACGAAATTCACGCGTGTTGCTGCCGCGTTTGAGGAAACGGTTTATGGAGCATCAGCTCTGTACATTATCGGGCCAGGAGAATCGCCATCCGTGGAGAGTCCCAGTGGCTTCCGATCAGACCCTTCTGATCCATCTTCTCTTCGTGGACATGGCTATGTATGGCGAGACGAGGAATCCAAGCAGCGGGAGCTAGCGGCTTCCGTGTCGAGAATCGAAGGATGGCGGAATACACGTTCCTATTATTCTTTCGTCCAGGACGTCGCTTCGATGTATTATGCCGGCAGGCCTGTCAAGCAGCTTGACCTACACCACCATCACGATCGATTACGGTCGCTCAAACTTTCTCATGCGGAATCCGGTGCTATCTATCTCGCTTTTGCGCATGCCGTGGAGGACTATGCCGGAATTTGCCAACTGCTCACTGTGACGCCTGAAAGCCAGGCCGGCCTGTTCTATATCAGCATGGGTCTGTTCCACCCAGACCCTGTCGTCCGCGACGCGACAGTCGAGCTTCTTGACCGCATCGCAGCTCACGAAGCTGGTCGCCATTTCTGGAACCACCTGGGTCGCTTTGCCAAACTCGCATATTTCCGCCTGAAGCGCGAAAAGGAAATGTCCATGAGTCCCACCCAGCAAGTCCCGGGAATGAGTTTTGGCAGCCAAGCACAACAGAGTCTCGTTGGCGTCGCTCTCAGGGAAACAACTTTCCCGAGAAGAAGCTGAGGGTTCAGGAAGCATAACGCAGCATCTGTCTTGCATATCCAGCCTGCTGCATTACGTCTTTTGGGATGATACACGCCTCATATTTAATCTCCTTTTATTAATATTTCATATTATATTTTTGCATTCATATCATGCATGTCACGTAATCACGAACAATCTCAGGTCTACGTGCTTGAGGACATTGGAGTGAGATTCATGCATATACTTATGTCTTATACCGCCGAAAAATATACAGTCGTCATGATACCTGGATCTTACATCATCGCATGCTTTACGTCCTTCAGATACAATTCAATGTTACCCCTACTATCATATAGCCACGAGAGTGTTCCGAAAAGAAAATAATCAATTCCTAACTTTATAGCTTCAAGCTTCTTGGTCACTTGATTCAACCCCAAGATCAACATATCCAGAGAAAGTGACAGGGTAGAACAGGAAATGTCAATAAAGAAATCTTGCGCTCGTGAGACGTGTTTCCCATCTATGTACGTTCGCTCAATAAGTGAATCGGATCAGTTGACGTCAGAAAAAAAATCAGAAGATAAAAGTAAAACAATGAGTCCTAAAAAAGGTAGGAATGTACCAGGGAACGTGGTAGATAGGTAAGATAGCATGCGGAGAGTGAGTGCATTGCAACGAGGGTAGGAGCACCGAGAATGATGTGAGAGTATGAGAGATCGGTAGTGTAGGACGTAGGTATGTATGTATGTATGTACGTAGGGTGTAGTGTAGCAAGTGGATTATGTAAAAATAGACAATAGAATTAAGTTCGTTGGGTATAGATGGAAGAGAGAAAGAGAGTGTGTGTGTGCGATAGCATAGCACCTTTTTTTTTTTCGAAATCTCGATGATCAAAGGATACCCAACAGCCACATGCCGAGCATAAAAGCAAAGCCGTAGCTGACGAGCGGCATATTCGGGCTTATCAGACTACCTGCTCCAATGGCCTGTTTGGAACCGATGGGGATTGTAGTATTAATGTAATTGGGACCACAGCCCAGATTCAGCTGCTCGGCCGCGGGAATGTATGTCTTGGTGAGCGGCTGGCCTTCAGACTCACTGGCTTCACTGAAAACCTGCATCGTGGCCTCCAGACAGGCGTTGCAGGTGGCGCGGCCTGACGCTGGGAGGTTCATACCCAGAGGCAGAAAGTAGATAGAATAGTCTGTGATAGAGGTCGAGTTGAGAATCGCCTCCGAGAGGCAATAGCTGTTGGTAGAGGGATCCTTTAGACATGTTGCGCGGTACATGGGCTGGTAAGCAATCATGCCCGCGTAGGCGTTCGCCACGAGTGGATTTCCCTGCTTATAGTCCTTACCGCAGGCATCGTCGCTGATGAGCCGTGAGGCAAGGTCTGCCAGGATGTCCGTACAGAGGACCATGGGAGCAGAGCATGCGATGTCGAGGTTATTGGAGATGGCGGCCGCTGAGCTCAGGGAGTGGAACCAAGACTGGGAATTTTGAAGTAGCAGGGAGACAGCATGGCAAGAAGTGATGGTCGAATTTTTGAGGAAATTCTCAAAGAACACCGGACAGCTATCGCTGGTAAAGTTGCTGCCAAAAGTGGCACCGTCGAAAGGAGTTGGGAAGGACTCGGACTCTAGAGATGTGCTGTATGTAGACCTGCTCGAGATTTGCGATGAGTCCGCTCTCTTGATGTGTTTCTCTGGCAGTGCGATATTGTATCTCTCCTCAGGGCGATCTTCTAGATCATTGTTGTCTGCCGTTGCTTGAATTTCCTCCACACTTGAGTGAAGTGGGGATGACCTCTGGCGATCAACGGTGATCTCCCTCTCTCTAGCTGAATCGGCAACGCCGCTCGAGATCGCCGCCTCAGAAGATCGGATCGAAATGACAGCGGCATTGACGGGTGTATAAAATATTAGGATTATCGATATGAGCAGCAGACACAGTCTCGTTGAGAAGGAAGTATGGTAAGTCGATGGCCTTTGCCGGCGCAATTGTGACCGCGGTGTCCGATGTTGCGACATCATATTAGAAGGATCGTGCTGGAATGAAGATCGTGAACGAGAGGCATCTGGGAAAACCAGAGGAGAGCCTGATAAGGCTTCCATTGTGTGTTAAACGAGTGAATCGCCGTAAGGGCTTAATGATGGGAGGGAGGGCGAGTTATAACAATGTCAACATGGTACGGCGATTGACCAATGCGCTGGAGCGAGCCTGGCGTCCAAGAGAGAAGACTGATGAACTCGTCGAAGTTTTCACCAGCCAGTCTATTGTCTTGAGTTCTCAAGCTGCAGAAGCCACTTGCGCTCGTCGTCTCTCTACGGTCTTGGTAGAATCGAGTCGAAGCGGCGATTGCCTGTGACGCTGAGGAATGCAGAGGGACTATTATCGACTCGTCAAAGGAAGCCAACGCTTTCTGCCGTATCGAATGGCCCGTCAAGTTGAAAGGAAGGTCTGCAACTTCCAACGGTCGTCCAGTCTGTACTGTTGGTCACCTTTCCTCTCACCTCCGTGATGGACAGCCTCGTGCCGGCGGTTGCGCGATACTTCGACACTCGGGGCCGGCGTCTGATAATATACGCTCAGCCTGGTCGCCTTGGCTCACAATGACTTATTTGGTTCCAGGCCAATAGTGGCGGAGTTCCTGGCCAAAGTCGTGCAAGTCGCACCAGGATGCCCCGGTGGTTCAGGTTATTCTTGTTCTTAGTCTACGACCAGGGTCAGTTAGTCCACCGAGCACCTGGGGTCAAGGATACAGGCCATTGATCACAGTGGATCACCAACAGAACTGCAACGGCCATGCTCAGGGGGGCATGAGTGCTTTTCTGGCGCATTTGGTATGGTGTTTGAACCTCAGTTCTTCCCTGAACCAGAAGCATCTAACTACAAACGGGCAGGAGATATCTTTACAGACCATCTCTCCGTCTTTCTCCACCTTTCATCTCCAATGCTGTTGCACCTGTTGGCGCCACGCGCAATTCTACTTTGGCGCCGATGTTGATGGTCCGAGGGCCTGAGAACTCTGTTCGGTTCAGGGGCCGATCCGGGGCGAGAACATTCGATCTTCCATGCCTGCAACCGCCAGCGGGAATGCGATCGCTTTCTGTTCCCGAGGTGAACAAGAGAAGTAGGACAACAGAGAGCAAAACTCCCTAAAGAAATCGCCATACTCAGCATCAAAAGTACCTCTCCGTTTGTTGTTTCTTTCATGATGTTCATCTGATGCTCCGTGGGCGGCACGAATCCGGCTTCATCCAAAGTTTACTCCTTGACCAAGTGACCGGCTGTTCCTGAAAAAAGCTCCACATGAGCGCGCCATGGTGGGGACAAAGAATCCGACCATGGATGTTATTATTTTCTCTAAATTATTGCTTATAACCTTCCATGGGCGAAATCTAAACGGGGTTCTGCACGATACTTTGCGGGTCGATTCTCGGAAGGTCGGATATTAAGAGAGGAAATATGGGCAATGCCAGCATCATACGGCAAAGGGACAGTACATAGTGAGGGTTATTATAGTTAGTACTAGTTAAATAATAGTAGTAAATAATTTATCAAGATGGATATAACGAAGAACGACCCTAGTTGCTGCTTAGGGCTTAGGAGAGTACACTGGCAGGGAGTACCCAACAAAGCCGTGAACGCCTAGTTTTAACTATAACTCACTTTGTAACATCCAGCTTTCTGATATGTCGGCCACTCTTTCCGCCGTCTCCCAGATTATTGTACGTACAGTACAAACAGCTTCCTCCTTCGGTCTACATACTGGGGTCTGGTAGAGCTCCGTTCTAGCTTCCCTGACATTCTGAAACAATAGGACGACTCTAGCCGCCATACATACAGGGAAAGCGGACGGAAGAACAGTGGCTTACATGCTGTCCCTCCCTCAGCTACTACGGAAGCCATTGGCTCTACCGAGTCGAAAAGCAGCGTGTCTGAACCATGTACTACTAAGAAGTGGAAATCAGTATTAATGCCTGAGGTAAGACAAAACGAAACAGAGAGGGGGAGTCTGTAGGTGACAAATGGTCCTGTGTCCCTCTCAGTCTCAGCTGGCCTTGCCCGATGAACAAACCCCACGAGTGCAGCAATCTTTTGTCCCGCATGTTCAAGCCCCTACTAGGGCAGCTTGATGAGACGCATATCCACCGGATTATCCACTGAGGTGCCACATGCGTATCATGCAGTGCACCTCGAAGATCGTTTCATTTCAGCAATTCAGAGCTTGGCCAAGTTGGCTACAACTGATTGCTTCCCCAGTACAGTATTCTATTTTAGGCATTCTTCGAGACAGTGGACCGGGCTGCTTTTCCAGTCACTTTTACTGGTGAGAGGTGATTTACGTTTACGGCAACCCCCAATGCTGCCACGCCGTTTGCTGGACATAACATGGGTGTTGCGCGGATCGCATGCTGCGCGCAAAGAGTTTACACACATACTGATCTCAAGAGACAATGCGCTTGGAATTGAGACTTATGCTATTTACAGCTAAGTCCGGTCTCTCCTTGTCATGATCAGCATTTGAATCCTGGGAGCGCTACGCTGTACCTACTCTAATATTGACTGAATAGGATGGCTCATGCTTTATGCGTGAAAGTGTATCAAGTCATATCGGAACACGTTCCCCTCAAAACTATCATCTAAGTGTTTCCTTAGACCCTTGATAACCTCTTGCTCGCTGCAGTAGGGCTTGAGCATCAGTATCCACTCCCAGATGTGATGTGGAACAGTTGCTATTAACCAATTGCAAAACAGCCCATCTATTTGTCGCCCTAACATTATCGCAATGTACATACATTGCCATAGAAACTTCGCAGTCACAGCCACTTCGAAGAATACTTGATAGAGCCTGACGAGGGCTGTCTTGCCATTGTACTCGATGTCATGCAGGAGATAACTACTAACGCCCTGATGCTACTGGTCCAAAGCAACGAACTAACATGAGCTTTGCCAAACTTAAGTGAAGTACAATACATTGATTGTCGGCGATATTGGAATAGGTCACTTCTATGCTCCCATGTTGCTTTGGCCTTTAGCGACTGAATTGTATCAACTGGTCGTATGTCATCTAGTTATATAACTACCTGTCTCTTCATGATAACTGTGGTTGCGGTACGTTATTATTTAACTACACTGATCTCAGTTAACCATACCTCGAAAATTTAGCAACGACGTACTACCATTTATCCTCATCATATATTCTCTGCTGGAATGGCAAGTCTTCAATTGGCCAGGATGATGATCTTTTTCATCCGACCATTATCGTTGGCAGGCGAGTCGGGAGATGATCCACTTGGCGTGATGCTTCCACTCCGGAGGCCGCGGACGCCGGTGAAGATGGCCGCTCGCCGTACTCAGAATCTGATTAACTCATCTCAACGTGGAACAGAACTGCTGCAGGTGATCCCTAATAGCTCTGTATTAGTAGCTTATAACTGTCGGAATCTGCTTCGTCAATTTCAAGATGAATCAGAGCCCAGACGATACGGGCGGTGAGGATCAAACGACAGCACCATCCTGGCGTGCGGTATGCTTCACCAGACCAACCTAGATATGGAGACGCGTCCGGCTAATCAAGTTTGAGCTTATCAGTGCGATAACTGTCGTGCCAGAAAGGTATCATTATATCCCATTACAAGGGTGCGCACGCATACAGAACACCAGAAAGCTTACCATTATAGATCAAATGCGATAAACGATCGCCGTGTTCCAATTGCCGCGTATCCAACGCAATATGCCGGACGGCAAAGAAGCCAAGGGAGCAGCGGCAGCGCATCCTAATTTCTAGTCAATAGTATGTTTGTTGGTGATGTTCTCCAGTACTACTACAGAGCTAACCTTTCGGCCTAGTGAAACGAAGATTGCCCTGATAGAGGACCGCCTGTCAAGGATCGAAGGTCTGCTTCAGGATCTTGCTGCAAACTCGAATGTAGCGACTCTTCCAACAAGGATTCGGGCGGACGTGAATCCATCAGGTACCGTGCAGCAGAGTCCTCTGCCCTCAGTGGCTCAACCACCGTCGGAACCTGATATGACGACCGCGAACAAGACCTTTGAAGGCGAGTCCTCGTTCAGGGCGCACTTCGTCCATGCCAGCAAACTCTTCGAACGTGCCATGAGCGTGGATAATCTCGTGGGTCGTAGCCCTGAAATGCAGGAGGCCATCTCGAATCTGCGCAGCCTAGTTGAGAAGCAGAATACCCTATCAGTGCATCATGATTTGCGGTTCCCCGGACAGAAAGCAGCTCCTGCGCTTGACTTCTCCTCGGTCAAAATGCCTCCAATGGCTTCGGTGGTATCGTTATTGAGACTCTGTAAAGGTGACAACCACCGAAACATGTTTTCTGTGCGTCGTCAAAAGCTTACTTCATCTAGAAACGATGTCGAGCAATTTTCTGGAGCTACCATTTCTGGACTATATGAAATTCGATGATATGTGCAAGAAGGTCTATTTTGCGACTGAGGACTATTCCATGGCCCTTTTCACTCTGGTGAATGGCGGCCTTTACTACCTTTTCTCCGAGGTCTGCATGTTGCGGGGGCAAAACAGCGCTGAGTTCAAAGAATGTGCGGCGATATGCCGTTCCAATTTTGAGTACACGATTGGAAAATTTGATGTTCTCACAGCACCTACGCTAGAGAATATCCAAGCTTTGTGTCTTGGAGTAAGTGTTCCATGTTCAGTCTTAGATATGATATCCGAACTGGCCTTAGTCGCTGACTCTCGCAGGCATTCTACTCTATCGATATTTCAAGACCATCATTATGCTGGGCTCTAGCGTCCAACGCGGCAAGATTGTGCCAGATACTGGGGTACCACCGATCCGTTGCAACACCAGGAGACACTCAGTCAGATATCGAACTGAAGAAAAAGATGTTCTGGTTTGTCTATGTGCTGGACAAGAGTCTGTCCTTGAGATTGGGCAGGTCATCTACACTCCAGGACTACGACATCACGCTTGAGCGGCCAGGACAGTCTTCAGATGTCGGCCTTCGCGCATGGGACATGGTGTATAACTTCTGGATAGATCTGGCACGTTTTAACGGACGCGTCTATGAACAGCTCTATTCCGCACGAGCTTTGTCAGACTCCGAGGCAGATCGCGTTCAACGGGCGAAGGACATCATACGGGATATGCAGTGTTGGTATCAAGGGATACTAGATGTAGGTACACCATAGAAGAACGCGCTGTGTTCTAAGTTCCTGATCTATAATGGGCTAACTCGGATTGAATAGACCGATCACAAGGCCGTCTATAGCCCGTACTATTTCGAAGCGACAACATCTGCTTGCGCGATCGTGTATTATTCCGTCTTGACACTGGTTTACCGCACTATCCCACCAGATCCTTCGGACCATTCGGCCATCTTCAGCAACGACTGTATCGAGACCGCTCGAGCCACTCTAAGGGCCCACTACCAGAACTCATCTAGATACAAAGAGAGCAACAACTACATCTGGAATGGTTATATTAGCTGGTTAGTCGATTTTTCTTCCGCTAAAGTTCCGAGGAAAATCATACACAACATGAACCCTACTGACTCTGCTGATCCATTGCAGGACTTTAATGCATTGCCCATTCACACCATTTCTGGTTGTGTTCTGTCAGGCGATAGCCGTTGCTGACCTGTCCGACCTTAAGCTTCTTGGAGAATTCGTTTCCTCTCTACAACCTGTATCAGAGGTCTCCGAAGCTACAGAGAAGCTATATCGTCTTTGTCAGGTCTTCCATCGCGTCGCTAATTTATATATCGACGCCAAGATCAAACGCAGCTCAAATGTGCACATTCAGCAAGATGCATCCGTTAGCGGCACCAACGCCATGTACCCGGTGAACGACTTCGACCCCTATCTCAGTGCCTTGGGCTTCACGTCAGCGGGGGCAATATCATCTGTCCCCAGCAGCGGTATTTCGGCAGGAGAGATGCCCCCTTCAGAATATGACGGAATGACCGCGTCCGGTTCCTTGGGAGATTGGTTTGCAGGCAACCTGAACATCATGGCGCTTCTAGAAGCCGATCTCTCGAATATCAACACCATCAATATGTAGAACTTGCTGGACAAGGGAGATTCGAGGGAATTGATGGGTTTCTGTCATGTTTAACACTTGACGACGTGCTGGCTGGCTGTGTTTGTGTGACGGTCATAGGATTAGAAAAAGAACCCCGCATTGTGTGAGGCTGGATTACCACCAATTCAAGCAGTGGGAACTTGCGATTTTCTGTTAGAGCACATTCAACCCATCCGCTACGGGCAGTTAGGATGTATTGTAGACGCTTCATGCATCATCAATCAATAGGTTGCGGTGCATTTGTAATATTCTGCTCCTGGGTCTGTGAATACTTATCGCGGGGTACAACTTACCGCCCAATTTCCCCCTCTGTACGTCACCCATCCCGAACCGACACCACATAATTCGCGGCTAATTACGGTCCAGATCTCACTAGAGCCTTCGCCCGCCGACTCATCCTGATAAACCTACGAGGCTGGAGATACTGAGATTCACTCATTTATTTTTATTCTTCTTCATTTCCTTTTAACTCCTGTGTATTCTCTCTTGGTGGTTCTTGTCTCGGCTACAATGTCTTCGGAGCCTCTGGTGCCCGAGACGCGGGTCCTTGCGGTAGCAAGCCATGTATGTGATGTGCTTCCCTGCAGGCATCCTGGACTTCCAGTGTTCCTCAGCAGTTGTGAGGAATGCTGTTTCCTTATATGGAAAAGTTTTGTTCTCCTCGAGGGCTGATACTGACTCAGGTGAATTGGCCGCGTGAAGGTTGTCTACGGGTACGTAAGATGCATGCTCTTTCTGCTTTTGCTGTTCGATTGCTTGATGTTTTGCCATGGGGTAATTACTGTATATTTTAAAGTGTTGAAAAGAAATCACCCATGCTTGGAGACGAGAGTGTCATGGATTGTTTGAGATATATGATATTCCTGCTTTCGTTGCATAAATAAAATACTTTTTACGATATTCCAACTCCCATCTTCGGGTTCAAATGCTGATGGCTTATCAGATATGTCGGAAACACAATGGCAACGTTTGTCATGCAGTCATTGGGCTGTGAGGTCGCTGCGTTGAATACGGTTCATTTCAGTAAGCATCTGTGGTTCTTTATTTGCGTTTCGCCAATCCTTTTGCACAAACTGGGGGCTTTGGTTGCTCCCTGATTAAGATAAGAGGTTTCTTCCAGGAATTGAGGTAGCTGATATATACATCCTTCAAGGCAACCATACCGGCTACAAGCAGGTCAAGGGCACCAAAGCAACTGCTCAGGAAATCCGCGATCTCTATCAGGGTCTCCAGCAAAGTTATCTAACGGATTTCGATGTCTTGCTCTCCGGGTACGCTCCCAGTGCCGCGGCTGTCGAGGCTGTAGGCGAGATCGGGCTGGATCTGCAGCGCAAGGCGGAGAAGAAACCTGGTTCTTTCTTTTGGAGTGAGTACTATTCCATATTCCAAATATTGGAATGAATCAAAGAGTTGACATAGCCTTCGTCATCAGTACTTGATCCCGTGATGGGCGATCAGGGACGTATATATGTGAACGAGGACGTTGTCCCTGCGTATAAGAAAATCATACACCATGCGGATCTTATCTTACCCAACCAATTCGAGGCAGAGTAAGTCAAATCACGGCGTACTTGCGCGTCTTCCTTTTTAGCAAAACGCTGGACGGAATCCATTGAGGACGACTTCTCACTCCCGGCAATACCACTCTTTAATAACACAGCAAAACCTCCCTATAGACTCCTATCCGGCATCAAAATCACTTCTCTCCACACCCTTGCCGAAGCCATCACCGCCATCCACAAAACCTACTCAGTCCCCCACATCATCGTCACCTCCGTCCAGCTCACCACCCTCTCCCACTCCGCCTCGACTACCGCTCCCCCCTCTACGCTGACCGTCATCGGCTCCACGACGCGCTCCGACGGCTCTCCGCGCCTCTTCCGCGTCGACGTCCCAGCCCTTGATTGCTTCTTTAGCGGGACAGGCGACATGTTCGCCGCTCTGACCGTCGCACGACTCCGCGAGGCTGTCTTCTCCGCTGACCCGGCCCTGCGCCATACCAAGTCCTGGGTATCGCCTGACTCAGTACCTGCGACGGAACTGCCGCTCGCGAAAGCCACGGTCAAGGTCCTCGCAAGCATGCACAGTGTACTGGAGAACACGATAAGGGCGCGCGATGAAGAGTTGCGTGCTAGTTCCGCTGATGCCGATGAAGAGCCTGTCGAAGATACCGACGAAGCCAGACAGAAGCGTGAGCATCTGAGAAGGACGAAAGCCGCGGAGGTACGGCTCGTTAGGAACGTCAAGTTCCTTCGTGATCCGGTTGTTAGGTTTGAAGTGCAGGCGTGGTCAGAGTAAGTCCCTTTTCTTGGCTATCAGGAAGACTGTAGGGGAGGAGGGAAAGGAATGATTAGGGTCATTTGTACATATGCGAAGGGTGAAGGAAGGGGGTTTACACGTTTAGATTTTTCCTCTGGATAAGTAGATGAGGCTGATGTATTCGTGCATCGTTTCTTATTTTTATTTCATTTTTTATCTCCCCCTCATCAGTAGACATTATCTTTTGGGGGCCAAGTCATCCATCCATAAATTCATCTCTCCGATTGATATCTATTCCGCAAGACATGAAAACGCCAATGGGAACCGAAAACATAACGATCTATTCTGCAGCTCCTTCTTTTCCTTTTTTTTTTTCATAAATTCACCCTAGGCTACCCTTCTAGGCATTCGTTATATGTGCTCTATATTCCAGGCTGTGATCTTCCCTTGATAACTCGTCTGCTGTTTTGCGCTCTGTGTAGCTAGGGACGAGCCATTTAGTTGGAAGTGCTGACTCCAGTGCTGCCGAATCCGCCAGCACCACGGACACTCTCCTCGAGCTGCTCGACGACCGCGACTTCAGGGGTGTAAATCTGTAAGATGCCACATTAGCTACTGTCCTAGGCGTGCTATGGAAACGAATATGCATTCGATGAAGTCCGATGGCTCTGGACTTACCCTCTCGATAATAAGCTGTGCGATGCGGTCTCCTTCCTTAACTATTTATCAAATCGAGTTAGCCGATCCACAGATCCTCTCAGAGCAGAGAAAGGACCATGCAGTTCGAGGGACATACCGGTGAAATCGACGTCAGAGAAGTTAAAAAGCAGAACCTTCACCTCACCACGGTAGTCGGCGTCAATAACACCAGCACCAGTGTCGATGAAGTTCTTGGCTGCTAGACCGCTGCGGGGAGCAATGCGGCCGTCTATTTTATTTCCATTCTGATCAGTATAACTGCACACTGGACACTATATGTATATATATAACCTCCGTCCGGGATTCACATACAAGTTCCCTCCGGCACAGCAATTGCAATGTCTGTGCTGACTAGGGCCTTGCCCTTGGAAGGGATCACGGTCTCCTTCGCGGCATAGAGATCGTAGCCGGCCGCGAAGGCAGAACCCCGCGTCGGGGCACGGCCGGCCTCACTGAGCTTCTTGACGAGGAGGGGAGGAGCAGGTTGAGAGAGGGTGGTGACGGCAGTGCCGTTCGAGCTCTGAGTAGCCATGACGGAGGCGATAGAGGTATTTTGGGCTTCGTTGGCGCTGTCGGTCTTGGGGCGTTTGGCAAGAGGAGAGGCGGGGAGAGATGGTGGTTCGCGGGCGCCGTTGATGGTGCTAGTAGTAGTAGCTGCTTCTGCTGGAGGTGGGGTTGTCTCTCTGGTCATGATATGAAGGTTATTGTGTTTCTGGATGGATATTGCTAGCTATAAAGAAACGATAATTGACGCGTGGAGAGCGGTGTTCTTTTTAAATAATGGCTTGGAATGATGTGCTGCAGTTCATCCCTTCGCAGCTGAGACTCTCTGTCCAGGCGAGGCGCGTCAACTTCGAGAGACGCGCACCGCGTACCCTGTTTGCCCTTTTGGGACAGCACGGGGTTAGCCCTAATTTTCCCTTTTGGGCGTATACTGCTTCTCCAACTTTGGCGGTGGATCGATCGTCCCCCGCAGGCTCAAGTCTCGTTGCTGTAAACCTCGGTTCGGCCCCGGCTGTTGCAGCCGCAATGCGAACGCAGGCCCGATAAGACCGTGAACATCCAGGACATGTTCCTCCTCCTTCTCCAGGTTCTTCATTTGAAGCTCGACCACTCGTTCGTGGCATGAGCATAACGTCCATTAAGTATTCGGATGGAGAAGCTGGTCTCTTGAGGAACTTATTGCGTCGTGATCATCTCCACTCCTTCCACCCTCCGACGCAATGGCAGGAGCTATTCGTCAACCTATCGATATACCGTCGTTGGAACGGTACATTGATAAGAATGTATCTGTAATAAAGACGCCACTAGACGTGAAGCAGGTAACTTCTGTTCAGACCCAATGCGACTTTTCCTAGACCGCTACTAACTAACTCTTGTCTCGTCATCAAGTTTGGTTTCGGGCAGTCGAACCCTACGTACCAGCTCCGAGCAGCAGATGGCCAGATCTTCGTCCTACGGAAGAAGCCTCCGGGCAAGCTCTTGTCCAAGACTGCGCACAGGGTTGAGCGTGAATACAGGATTATCCACGCTCTGGAACATACCGATGTTCCCGTGCCCAGGACCTACTGCCTCTGCGAGGATAACGAGGTGATCGGCACACCCTTCTATATAATGGAGTTCCTGGATGGTAGAATATTTACGGATCCATCAATTCCTGAAGTAAGCGCAGAGGAGCGCAATGAGCTGTACGCCGCATACACCTTTTTCCCGTGATCTATGCGTGGATCAACTAGCTCACGCGATCGTATAGATGGCACGATGCAATCCGGACATTGGCCAAGTTCCACCGGGTCGATCCTAAGGCAGTTGGAATGGAAGGATTCGGGAAGCCATCGGGCTTCTATAATAGACAGATCTCCACGTTTACGGCGGTTTCTAGAGCACAGGCCCAGGCGGTAGATATCGAGACGAATGAGCCCGTGGGAGAGTTACCACACTTCGATGACATGGTGCGCTGCTTCTCCAACAAGGCAACCCAGCCACGGGATCGTGGCACCTTTGTCCACGGAGACTACAAGATCGACAACTTAGTTTTCCACAAGACGGAGCCCAGGGTCATTGGAATTCTAGACTGGGAGATGGCAACGATAGGCCACCCATTGTCGGATTTTTGTAACTTGACAAGTCCCTACTTCCTCGGCGGTGCTGAACACTCAGTGGACAAATTCAAGCCCGGGGCTGTTCCGGGTTTGCCAACTCGAGAAGAGTGTATTCGGTGGTACAGCGCTGTGGCCGGATGGGACCCTGCCCCGGACACACTATGGGGTGATGCCTTCTTTGCATTTAGGAGTTCGGTCATCATGCAAGGTATCGCGGCCAGGCATGCATTACGGCAGGCCAGCAGCGCCAGAGCCCACGAATATGCCTTGCAGACAAAACCCTTTGCTCTTCAGGCGTGGGAACGAGTGAAGAGGGTACAAGAAGAGGGTCGCAAGTCGGCGAAGCTGTAGATTTGTATAGATAAGCCAGCTCGCTTCCCGATCTTTGCACATATGACGGTCCCGTAGACAGTCAAAATCAAATGTTCTGGAAATACCGTACCTTACCAGCGTTGTTCAATGTCTGTATATGCAAAGCCATCTCACATGAATCACTGTCAGCGTTCATCCCCAATAGAGACCCCTATAGATGCACACTAGTAGTCTTCCCCAATACACTACAGACCTAAGTTTCGTGGTGGAGATGGTCTTTTCCTTATTATTCTTCAAACATGCACTTCTGCTGGGGCCTCTAGAAATGAAACCCCAGATTGGGCGCAACGTTTATCGAAGCCCTACGAACTGCATCCGGCCGTCTGACGTGAGCATATCCCCCGAACAGTGACTATGGACAAATCGGTCAATTCACCGACCAATTGCCTTGACAACACGACTCGTAAACTCAAGAAGCAAATAAAGAAAACTGACCTTAGGTTTAAGAATTTCTCTTGATCTGTGATGCAGACTGCCCCTGCTGACTGCTACATCGGAAGTTCACCAGGGGACAAAGCTCTCTGTACAGCCAAGGGACGAATAAGAGAAGCAGATTTCCCATGGAGTAACTTGCGACCAATGAAACGGGCGCTGCAACCGCCTACCTATGTGATGGTGAACGCTGCGTGTCAACTGAGAGGGTAATAACTCTCGAGTCATATGCCCGCGTTAGGTGTGATCAATCATACCACTGGATACGATGGCATTGGTCCGGATTCTTCTCTGTAGTAACCGCAAAGATAGTGGTAGCGGCTCTGGATAAAAACGGCAGAAGGTGGTTTCTTAAATGCAGGTCCGGGACGAAAGTCCTCGGCCTTTGTCAAGATAATCATACTGTAACTGATAGTTAGCTACGGAAATTTACAGACGGTTTCCTGCATTTGGCTCGACATGATTTTTCATCCCAAGAGACGAGCTTCTTTTGAGATTTTCCAGGTGCAGAAAGGGATCTCCCAAGGTTGTGATGTCCTGAGGGGTCATGTGGGGGTTTAGGTGGCAGGAAAAGAGCAGGGTTCTTGGGTGAACTGCATCGCCGTTGAGCATGATATCCTTGCGGTTCCAACTAGTCTAGGCCGGGTTTTGTCTCATCGCGGCTCCGGCATGTTCAGTATAGAGTAACTAGGACGTTGAACTTCGCAGCGAGAAGCCATATCAACTGAGCAAGCGGGAGACACAGCAGTCTTGCCGACCATGGCACCCAGTGTATTTTGAACAGGGTTTGCTATCGTGATGGAGGGATCGTTGTTGTCCAGAACTTCCCCGTAACCCGCTGGTCTGCACGCTTCCAGAGCAGTCTCTGCGTTGGCGTGCGACACTAAAATAAGCAGACGGAGTCCACAGCAGCCGAGAAACATCAGCCTCTCTTCTTGTCTTCCCGCCGTGTCCCCGGTGATGTTTGAAACATCGAACATGGGAGCCGCCTTGAGCCGAGTATAGCATCGGACGACGCAACCGGACACCTTCTCTGGCGGTGGATCTTCCATCTCGTACGGGAGGGAAGAATTAAGAGAAGCACTGATCGAACCTAAAAGCATCACTCGCGGGCCGACCAGACAAGCGATTCAGCAGACGAGCCAATCGTCCCGGCGGTCGTTGTCCCACCGAGCTCCAAGCTTTGGTCGATGCGTTGAGACAGTCCAGCAGAGCCTCACTCGCCGCGTGGACGCCCTGGTTCGTTTCGGGGCTCGTGGAGGACGTGGCACCTCGTCTTCTTCGCCTGTCCGTTGAATTAGAATCTCTGGACCCGGTACAGAGGAAAGGAACGGGATTCTCCCGCGTCGCCCCCTGTGTGGCGCATCGAAGCCATCGCCAGCCTCTTCAGACCGGACCAGATCGCGGACGTGGGGTCGTCTTGACGAGCTGTTTCTTTCCTGTCTCCATCTCTCCTTCTTATCGACTTTGTCTGCATGGCGGCTCATGAGAAGGCTGCGCAGAGAGCATCGCTGACCGCTCGACGTTGCCAAACTAAAGCCCGAACGAGGATCCCTCCCTTTTTTCTAGCCTCGCAGTTGTTTCGCCTCAGCCCGTGCGTGTGTAGCCGTCTTTGCGCCGGCCTCCACTAATTATTGCTCCAAGTTTGCGGTGTCGACGACGTGGGATATCTCGAAACCTGGCCCATCAATAATAATCTCGACAGCGACTGTGGAAAGAGGGCATCCGGCCTTCTGCCTGGCTCGTGGGGAGTTTCATGCTGCTTCGACTGTCCGGGCCGCAATTCCACTAAGCGGGAGAGCAAAGCGTCACGGAAGCATCTCCGCCACACTGGGAACTTCAGCCAACGTCGACACGGTATGTATATGTCTTTCTTCCGCCGCTGGTCCCGTCTCCGGTGCTCTGTTTATCTCGTGGTGATTCTATTTCCGCTGCTTAGCTGCGCTTCTGCAATGTTGATGTGATGCCTGTTGCTCGTTGATCGTCTCAAAAGAGCCAATGACTTGCCATTCTTATCTTCCGCATCATTCTCGGCTTCCAAATCCCCCCTGCGTTATGGAGTAGCCTCATCTATTATTATCATCTGGCTGTCGTTCTTCTTTGTCTGTTTAATGCCCCTGCTAGCTGCTTTTATCTGGCTTGGTTTATCCGTTGCCTGTCCTTGAATAGTTTTTGCATGGCCACTGCTCTCCCCGCAATTCGCTATCTAGCCTTCCGACATGTTGTCCCCCGCAAGGTGACTTCTCGTATCACTGTCTCTTGTCTTCATCATTCTTCAATGGCATTTCACTTTGATCATGGTCACTGTAGTCGTTATCACCTTTCTCTCCTTCACTCGTTTCCTTGCGCAGCACACGGACTGATCATTCGCAGCTGAACTTTGACGTGCGTGCTGTCAAACCAAAGATAGTACTACCACTGGACATCGCATCCGCTTACTGGGGTCGGACTTTGAACCGAGGTCAAAGCCTCTGGAGTAGAAGCAGGGAAGCAGATTCCGTCAGGGACTTATCAGCAACTGTGCCTGATGCGTGATCAACGTCCGCCTACATGCAGGCCGATACGTACGACTCGGATGACGCGTGCAATCGTTCACCTCCCTTGGAGCCTCAGAAAATAAACTACGCCCTGGACGAGTCGCTTCCTCCATTTGTACGCAAGCGCTCTCCCTCCCCCAAGGGGGGAGGCCAGAACGAACCGGACCGGGGAAGTCCATCTGGACCTTCCCGTAAGAACGAGCGCAAACCCCCGCCCCAGTCCTCCCTGGCTGACGCGGTGCTGATCAGCCATCTAGCCCCAAACCGACCGGATATTGTCAATGCTCTCAGAGAGCAGCCGCTAGAAGCAGAATGGCCCGATGATGAAGACATGCAAAGCAAAACTGCCAAAGAAACCAGGACCGAACCCACGGCAAATCCACAACCAGCAACTCTCGCTGCGGAGGCCTTGTCTCTACTCCCCGAGTTACAGAAGACATATGACGATAATTCGCCCATGAAGACTGATGGCAGCCCTCCAACGTTAATTCCTAGTGACAAAAAGAAGACTCATCGAGTTCCCGAGCGCGTTGATTTTCATATCAAAACGGAGCCTCTATCACCTCGACCCTTTGAGTCGAAGCACCGTCCCAGTATCACTTCCGAGCATAATCCCACCAATGATACGCTCAAAACGACTCCTCTTGGGAAATATGCAATACCTGCCTCTTCGCGTTCAGCTCAGGAACTACTCCCAGCACTGCAGTCGCCTCCTCAGTCGATCTTTGCGAACTCACCAGAGAATCCTCAAAGTCTCCCGTCACTACAATCGGCCCTGGGTGAGCAATTGTTGGAAGCCACCCCAAAGGATCATTCCAGCAGAATCAACAATGGTCTACCCCATCATTTGCCGCCAATCCCCGCCTCTTCGCCCACACTAAATCGGAGTGCAATGGGCCACGAACGCACCCTATCTGGACCATTACCGCCACCTCAGATGCCCAGTCCCTACTCTCACGTTTCCCCCGGGAGCACAAAAGAGATATCCGCCATGTCGCCGCCGTCGTCTCAGCCACCTTACTGGCGAACGACATCCACTGTTAAACCGGAACTTCCTTACATGACGTCCCCGTATGAACCCTCCCCGCATATACCACAGGCAGTCAATAGTCCAGCTACATCGTATCCAACGCCCACAGAGCCCAAGACCGTGAACGAACCCGAACGTTCAATATACCCCTCCGCACCATCCCAATCCAACGGGCCTGCCCCAGCGGGGTCATTCAAATGTTCTTACCCCGGTTGTACAGCTCCGCCTTTTCAGACTCAATATCTGCTGAAGTGGGTTACGTCCGCACGGTGTTGTTTCTCACGTCACTAACTATGTATCCAGCTCTCATGCCAACGTACACTCTCAGGAGCGGCCCCATTATTGTCCTCTCCCCGGGTGCCCAAGAGGAGTTGGTGGAAAGGGGTTCAAGCGAAAAAATGAAATGATTCGGCACGGTCTAGTGCACAATTCTCCTGGCTATGAATGTCCTTTCTGCAAGGAGCAACAGCATCTATATCCGCGACCAGACAACCTTCAAAGGTAATCCAATATTAATTGCACCCTTCCAACTTTCCTTGACTGACGCATACTTAACCATCATCAGACATGTCAAGGTGCACCATAAAGACAAAAGCAAAGACGATCCGGAGCTGCGGAGAGTCCTTGCTCAGCGACCTGAGGGAGGCCCACGTGGAAGGCGGCGACGGGCGCATTCTTAGCGCAAATGCAGATCCGCATCGCACTATCAATCTCACGCCTATCGTCAAGGATTGTCTCCTTCGGTATTGCGTTATCCGTAGACGGTTTCGCAAGCTGATGTTTCTAATTTCCTCCTCCCTGATGATTAGCCGTCATTTTCTGAGGGAAATGATTGATTTTCCGCAGTGAAGCGGGATTTGATGTCGATTTATTTTGAGCGATACCAGGTGTTTAGAGGTCACTGTTTGCAGCGATCATCCTTTTCTGACGATGGCATGTCTATTCCTCTTCGATTCACGTTCAAATTCCCGCCCTTTCTTACTTGATTGGCGTTTGGGTGTCTTTTTTTGGATTGAGAAACAGCCTTGTTCACTTCATGTTCCATATTTTTGAGCGACATATACATACAGGTAGCAGGGCGTCTATTCGGGAAATATGGTTACTAGGGCGTGGCAAAACTTTTCTCTCGCTTAGTGTGGGATCCAGGAGGATCTGATTCTGTTCTCGGTTTTTAAGTGCTGGACTCCTCAATTGGTTCAGAAACAGGGTGATTCTTTGACCCTTGCTCTATCCAATTACCTTTGGGACAATACACGACTCAGAAAGAAAGCATACCCTGCTTATAGAGAGCGAGCGTGCGTTTCGAGTTGCTCTCTTCTGTCTCACCGGGTTGTATCTTGGTCGCTCTTGACTTGGCAGATCCTCCCGGGTATATCTTTCTTGGACAAAGTTCTTTTTCGAGATTATATATTGATCCGGTAAATGCGATAGATCGAGGAGTAAGGACGACTATCTTCCCGCATGTTTTCAACTACCACGTTCAGAACAGCTGTGTCTACCCCGCGCGTTCATCTTCCATTTGGTAACGTTGCCGGATTCCAGAACGGCCTTGTGTGTTTTTATTCTAGTTCCTTATGACGAATTTAATGAGACCACGATATCAAACTCTGGATTATAGCTTAGCTTCTTTCTATTGCGTATTATAGAGGAGGATATAGAGCACCTTCACCTGCTGGATACACTTGACATTCCCAGATAAATGTATACACGTTGAAATCCGCGCATCTAGCCGTTCTTAGACTTGGCCAATATCAACATGAATTTAAGGGGTCATATAGAAGCCATGAATGAAGATATCCAGAGAGATGCATGCCTGGTATATCTCTTTATTATGGCCTCAAGCGCTTATCTCAGTGTCTTCATATCTTCGATGCTTCGAGAATCAGTTGGTCTCTGGAAAGACTCCAAGAAGGATATCGAATGCCCCAGTTGATATCCATCAAGGCAGTAACCAGGCCCCCGTCATGACTGGACCTGTCTTCACGAATACTATGGAGTTCCTAGTAGCAGCGGATGAGCACGAGTTTAGAAACTATTATATGAGAAGAGCTATCCGGAGCGGACGACGGTATAGCCGCAAGGAACACTGCATCCGTTGTCTATAACATGCAAAGATGTCGACGTATAGATGATATGTGACTAAATTTTGTACGCCGACCAGTCAACAGAATCCATGTGTCGTCGTGGAATTATCTCATCTACAGCATATGGCCAGTGATACTTAGGCGGCGCGGGCTGTAACCTGCAAGTGACATGCATGGAATTGCATCTGATATGGATCAGCATACTGGGGTTGAGAGCCTTCTCAGTGTCGTGGCCGACATTGAGTGGGGGTGAATGGTAACTTAGCAGCAGAGCTGTCGAATATCCCTGCCTGCGTACTGAGATGGAACTCTCCCGTGGGACGTGAATGCACCAGGCCAGGTGACGTACAGATTAGCATTGACTACTCTGAACCTCCGACAGTGTTTCCCCTCTTTTTTTAATGGCGACTGAATCTACCTATCATACTACCTCCTATATTTTCTCGGAGACTCCCTTCTAGCTAGGGAGTTCCTGACGGGATTCTCCTACGCCTTTGTCTCAGCGTGCTCCACACGTGGGCCTGAACTTGCTAAAGAACTCAAGCATCAGACTGCTTCAGCCTGCCAACGTATTTCCCTAACAAGGTCAAGGACGACGCCCAAAAAGAATCTCACCAAGAACGTATCATCATGGCAGTTTGCGACTGCGGCTCCCGGTTCGTGAACGAGTCAGCGTTGATCCAACACCGGCGGGACAAAGTTCATTTCCATTTCTACTGTGATCTCTGTGATCGCGGTCTCCAATCGGCGACTGCTTTAGAGCAACACAAGCTCCATAAACACGAATTTCCCTGTTCCTTCTGTGACCGCAGTTTCAGAACCCTGTCAGCAGTCAAACAGCATAAACGAGATAAACATACCTTCAAATGCGCGCATTGCAATAGGATCTTTCGCGCCGACGCACATCTTTCTCAACACCAGAGATCAACTGGCCATTGCTATTGTGGGGACTGCGACAAGTATTTTGACACGACGAAAGCTCTTGATCAACATCTTCGCTCACACATCAACGAGGCTAATCAGTTTCATTGTTGTGACTGTGATCGAGACTTCAGCAGCGAGCGCGCCTTGGAGCAGCACCTCACAGATAAAGTCCATACGATTGTGCGATCCGAGACACAAGGCCTTATTTGCGAGGAGTGTGGTCGCAAGTTCAAAAACAAACACGCATTAAAGCAGCATAAAACGTCCTTGATCCATCAACCCATCAGCAATCTCGAATGTCTGTCCAAAGACTGCAGAAAACGGTTCCCGAGCCCGTCAGCACTGCTACACCATCTCGAAAGTGGATTGTGTGTTTCTGGAACCAATCGACATACCCTCAATGCATTGATCCAGAAGCATGATCAGGACCGGCTTATCAGCAACACTGATAGTGTTTTCGCTTCTATTGTAGGAGCTGGAGAGAAACTGCAAGGTGCTGGAGGATCCGCGAGCTCTACAACCAGCGACTCCGACTGGGACGTTATTTATACTCCTAGCGACTCCGGGGTTTCGACGCCTGCTATCTCTGAGCCTGGTTGGAATACGATTCATACACCTGATAGTGACTCGATGAGTCAATCTTCGCTGCAATTACGCATATCAGAAGACGGCCATTCCTTACAGTCTAGCACATGCTGTCCAATGTGTCCTTTAGGAAGTGCTCCGTTCAAAACCCATAGAGCGCTTCAACAGCACATGGAATCACCCGCACACGCGCCTCGTATATTCCACTGCCCCGTATTGCTTGCCCCGGTGAATCACAAGGGAGTAGCAGTCCAGAGATCCTTTTCAACGCTCAGTGGACTCGCTCAACATCTTGAGAGCGGGGCTTGCAAAGGCGGGAAATCCACCTTTCGCAATGTAGCCAGATATGTCGAAGACAGGCTCAAGGAATTGGGATGGAAGGGTGTTTCATTTCTTACCAAATAGCCGTTGAGCAGGAGGGTGCATGTTGTCACTGGCGATGCTGAGGATTCAAGATTGCTACGTCATGGAGAGCTCTAGGTAGAAACGTCAATATAATCGAGTTTCGGACTTACCAGCATCAGAAAAAGCAAGTAAAAAGAAGCTGAAATCTGTATGTAGTACATACCGATAAAAGGCACGAACTGTTAGACATCTCAGTAGACTGTTGTGATTGTCTAGTTAACATATGGGTAGTAGCGGAAATGTCAGCGCCCAGCGAAGTGGGCAGTTGATTATGCAGGCTGAATTTGTCAGAATAAGCCAAGGTCCACTTGCTTGATAGTTGATTATGTCGTATTTCCCCCGATAGATCGATTATTTAACTATCGCTTTTATTTTCATATTATTAATCTACGTCGCGGAATTCAATACGGATTTATCATCGCGGTTGCCACAGGGGTCCAAGGTAGGATTTGCTGTAGAATTGTCGCTATCAAAAATAGACGTGAGCTCAGTGGAGCCCAAAGCATTATTAAGTATGCTGAGGACATCCTGCGCTTTCCTGAAATTGATCCTTGGACAAACGGATATTATTCTGTACAGCATATAGTTTCCATGTTGCAATGTATGTACTGTACATAGCATGACGGCAACGATCTAGCTTCTAGAAAGAACATCACCACTGTCCCGAACTCTTCGCATTATTCCCCCCAAGGGTCCTCAGCTGGTAGAGTAGACGAGTAGACTACACCATCGATGCAACGTACATGAAGCCTCATGACATGGGATGACGCATACAAGTTCCCAGACGTGGGTGAAGTCAAATAGTCTTTCGAGATATTAGGCAGTGACAAACTCTCCCTGTATGGAAATGATCATCCAATGTAAATACATAGCTCACTGACGTGGAGGGGAGCTCTAGTTATCATTCAGTCCTATTGGGGGAGTTCGTATTAACATATAAGCCTGGGAGTTCAGCCCTGTAGAACAGGGGATGGGGGGTCTCTAATTATCATTCAATCCCCATTGGGGATTTCGTATACACGTACGAAGTCTGGAGTTCAGCTCTGCAGAAGGGGAAGTTTAAATCTGACCGCTGGTTAGTTAAAGCTGGTTCTGTCTGCGATCTTGGTATGGCCCTGTCACGCCTTTGTGCGGCCACGATACTCTTTCTGTCTATTGCTGCCTTCCAATGAGAGATCGCCAGCAGATATGAACCTGCAAAAGCTTAAGAGGAGATTGAAGAACGCTACAGGGTAAGAAGTCCTGCAACCGCGGTACTAGCATTTTTGAAGCCGTGCTGTGAACAGGACCCAGCACCCCCTCGAACATGGCTCGAATTGAATCGAGGTCGAGGTCAGTGCTTCTGCTAAGTATCTAGACCAGGGATCGATCAACGACGACAGACTGTTCCCCGGGAACCGTTCAAAGCTTGGTTTAAGCCACCGAGTGCGCAAACAATAATAACAAAGATAAAATACAACCCTTCGTCTGGACTCGCCGTTGATCCTTCTTGAGGAGCACACCTCGTTTCGCTTGCGAACTGTGATGACTGATACGTATCCCCCTTCCCCCTTGGCACAGTTCAGCCCTACGCATAGCTGAACCAGACAGCATCCCTGCCTGCATATTATTACATACCATGACTCTTTCTTGCTCATCGTGCGTCCGAGATGTTCCAGACAAATCCCCATGTCAACGGTAAGCGAGTTATCGGGCCATGCATACCGTCTCGGGATATTTCCACCATCTGATGCTGGCACCTTAGGCTGCAATCGAGATGTGGGCTGTCCAGTGTTCACCGAGATGGTGGGTTTTTTTGCTCAGGATGCAACCAGTAATTAATTACCCTTCTGACGCGATAGCCTGGCGCTATATCTTTCCCGCTGAACAGCGCAATGTGGGCTACGGACTGTCGTTGGCGCATAGTTAGCGATCATGGCTTCCAATGGATTTGATCAATATTTCGCAGTGATCTCGATTTATTAATTAGCTTCCACGAGTCGTCTATTTGGCGTACGTACAGTACATTGCTAGCTATAGATGGTCAAGTTAGGTGCTGACGAGCTTCGCGGCGGATCGCTTCCCATCCGCCATAGATAGGTCATTATTTGACACGAACAGCGGTTAGACTTAACTTACCTTGACCGCGTTTAGATATGTGCTAACTGAGTAGGTAAGTACTCTAAGTATTGTGAAGCGACGTGGTCCGACCCGAAACAGTCACTTCACTGCTTGATTTGGGGTATCCCGGGACGATCTGCCAGTTTTCAGCCTCAATTCATTGCTGCTCCAATATAGCGGATCTGTGCTTTACAGACGACGATAGTTCAACTTCCTTCTCCCGCTCAGGGGTCTTGAGGCATCGTCCGAAGTAAGTAGATAAGTCGGGTCTCTTAAGCCTTTTAGCGGCCCCAACAACATGATTCCGGACAAGGTGCTGACAGAACAGAGCGTTGCGGGAATAATAACTAGGTAGTTAACCAATGCGAAGTTTCTGCTTTCTTTCCGTCTCACAGTCCATTCCTATCCTGGACCAGGCGATAGTTGATATTTTCAGTGTATAGGGGTCCCAATATTATTCTATTCTGATCGATACTGTTCAACATTGGACAGTGGTCTCTGTATGAAATCAAGGATTACTGGCCGCTCCATAAGAGAGTGTTTACATGCGGAAATGGTTCCGATTAAAAAGGTTCGGACATACCAGTACCCACCAGTCCGGGCTGAGTAGGTTTTCTCGTGGTTACACATAAAGCAATGCATACGAAAATAAAACAATTATCGTAAAACCACTGGAGAAAGGAAGGGCTCAGGACTCCTTTCTTTTTAACACCCCTTCAGCGTGGCCGATGGTAAATGGTCAAAGACATAACTAAATAATGACTAACAAACCGTCAAGCATTCATTCATAGGCTCTAGCTAGAGCCTAATATCAATAATAAAAATAAATGCACCAACCAGTTAACACCACTACCGAGCACTACTTACTGGCCGCTATTCCGCGAGAGTCCGCTTCTGGATAAACATGCCGCGTCGTCGCGCTTCGACCAAGTTTGGGGGCCGTTTAATATCATTGGTCTAGTTCAGTACACACTATCAAGCAAGTTCTTCATGCACCTTTGAGGCAAGAGAATGACATATCTTGGGACCGGGGAGACGTAATTTTTCCAGCCGCAAGTCTAAGTATACCATACTGTCCACGCTAATAATACATAATAGTTTTTGTTTTTTTCTCCGCAAGACGACCACCAGCGGCAAAATACGATTGGCAGTACCCGGGCTGTGTTCACCCCCCTCCCTAGCGATTTTGATTCCAGTTCCGATTTGCTTGCGATCGAATTTAGCACAGATTGGCCCAGACCAGTGCCTCTGCTGCTTCGCCAGGTATTATTACATATTTTCGTTTCCCACTCAGCGCTTTTGCTGAGTGGGGTTCTAGGGACAAAAAGGACGTTTCCCCGATTCCCCAACAGGTAAGCCATGCGAGGAAGGATGTCTAACTACTCTTTCACCCTAGCGATCAGTTATCCATACTATGGGGACAAGATATGGCCAGGGGCCCCCCCGAGGCTCACTACTTTACTTTACTTTACTTTACTTTACATTTTCCCTTGACAGCTCCGGACCCCGCGGTGTGGATTGCAGGGTTTCGAATCCTCATTCACGTGTGGAATGACAATGGCGATCAACAGGGCTAATGCACTGCACCTCTGTCAATAGATACCGCTGGCGTGGTACGAGCACGATGAGAGAGAGAGGGTTATTAGTTAGTTACAGGGTTGTTGTGCGCTATGGTAGAACCCTAGGAACGAATGTTCAGCTCTTGGGCTCTAGGGGAGGGGGAATGAATGATCGAGCTTCGGAACGGTTTTGTGGAAAATAGGTCTGGAGATTTTTTTTGAAAAATGAAGTAAGAAGAAAAAGAAGAAAAAAAAAAATGTCCTGGAATTATGCATTTAGATCAGATCATTCATCATCCATCTCTCGCATACGCTATGCTGGTATCATCATCATCAAGTAGTAACCCTAGAAAAAAAAGCTTTATCCCCCCCCAAAAAACGCCAATAACAGATCATCCGATGGAGATTCGTCTCGCAAATCATCCTATAATCATAAATATGAAAAAGAGCCCCAACACCCCCTCTCAGGATCAGGTCCGGTGCCTCTTATGAATCCGTCTAACATGATCCTTCATATTGTCGACCCGACTAAACACCCGACTGCACCCTTCCCACTCACACAATATCCCCGGATTATGTTTTGCTTCATGCCTCGTCCTGTCTTTATTACTCGAGAAACCACCCTCGGTAGCTTGGGGACATCCCTCATAGCGACAGAAAAGATGCTTGCTGTGCCGATTATAATGTTTCCGGAGATCACAGCCTCGCGTAAAGACGGCGCGCGATGTGCAGCCTGGATATGCGCAGCGCCAGGTTCCGTCGGGGTTTTGGATGCCGTATTTTGTTAGGTTTGGATTGTGGTTATTATTGGTATGGTTATGGTTACCGGGTGTTGGAGATCCGGTGGTCGATGAGCCGGATGTGTATTGGGAGCTTTCTGCGTCAAAGGGAGACCCGGCGCTCAGAGATGAAGAAGGGTGCGAGCTCCTGTGAGCTATGTCCATGGAACAGCTCTGGAATGATGTTGGTGAAGGATAATCTGTGTATAGCTCTGGTGGGACCAATGTATAGCTGCTGCTGCTCTCGGGGAGACATTGATTTCTGATCGAGGGGTCGAGAGGTGGAGAAGTCACAAATGTGTAGGGTTGTTCGGGATAGAAGAATATTTGAGGGTCGTCGTAGGCGACAGGGAGACTCATTTCAGAGTCGTAGGGACAGAAGGCAGACATCTCGGAATGTGCAGTCTCAGCTGAAGATGACAATGACATTGGCAGGTACTAAATCCAAGATGTTGAGGTAGGTACAGCAGAGAGAGAGACGGGTCTGGTAGATCGATCTTCTAAGTATTGCTTGCGTAGGGAACTTGCGTACAAGTAAATATGATGAACAACAGCATCAAATCCATAGAAAGCTTGGGCTGTTGTCGGAGGAAGTTGCGCATGGAGTCTTGCTATATAACAGTCGGAGACGTTCGCAAGACATGGTTGTGTCCAAGTCCGGCTCGAACATGGGGGCTGCGCCCAACAAATGATAGGATGCGCGGGTGCAGGGGTACCCGTAAGGCTTATACGGTTGTCGAATTTGGATCACTCTAATTCCGAATGGAAGTCGGACCCCGTTGCCATTGTTAGATGCGGCTGTGTTTGGTAGTTTGGGCTGACAACTACTACGACCGTTTCATGGGGCTCCGAGATAGAGTTTACTGATCTTCAGCCACCATTACCGGTGCCTTGCTAGCTGCAGTTGCTTCTGCAAGACATCGCCATTTGCTTCATGGAACAGGCTTCATATCACACTTCATAGCATATGTTCCAAGCTCTAGAACAGAAGAGAGTATCAGGTTGAACCTACCATGGGTGATGTCTTGACCATATAGACTTAGGGTTTAGGGTATACGCCCTCCGGCAAGACTGCAGGTTTGTACTTTTCGAGGATGAACTTGTTCGCTACATATCAAACATACAGCCGAAGAATACGGCTGGTATGATCGCCGCAAGCTGGGTATCAATAGAAAAGCATCAAGCCACATTCTGCATCCCGTCTTCGTACTTCCCAATGATGGAAGTGACAGTCATAGCGGGTATCCTGAAAAGGTCTTCCGTTCGGGGACGCTGTTGGAGAGCCATGAAGCTTATCTTGACCTAGATCTGTTACCGGGTTTGCAAAATCAGGTTGCAACTAAGGCTCCGATTCCAATAGGTCAGTATGCATACGCAGAGCGTGTCCTCGAGCCGTTACCATTCTCGTGAACTGGCCGGCTTCGCAGTAACGATGTGAGTCAATGGTCATTCGATTGGCTATCCAGGCGCTCTCCAATTCGAACGGATCAACCGAGCTGAAACATCCCCAGGCGCAAAAGAGACAAGACGTCTACCGCACAAGCTTCATCTCGTCGAATGAGATATCCGGAACCTCTCCCTTTGGCTGGACAGCTATGTGACTGGTGGCTCCAGAGTGATGAAACCGGCAAACCAGAGCTGACGACCCCCAAGGATTCGAATCGATGTCAGCTGAAGTCCAACGAACGACCCGAGGAAGAGCATCAAGTGCCTCCACCTCATCGGAACATCTAGAATCTCAGCCCTACGGGAAATCCAGGGCATAACGCAGGCACAAGCTTGAACACCATAAGCTACTAACTCAATCAAGTAAGGGATGCGAAACTGACTGGGTAGCCTAAGTTACCTTGATCTGTCATTCCACGAGTAGTGTTATCAAGATCGAGATGCCATTATTATTCCCCGCAGGCAGGGAGAAAGACAGGTCACTGCCACATCTTGCGTGCGTCATGTGTACGCAGGATATCTGATTTCAAAGCATTTAGTGCCGTCCTGAGGCTGGGAAGTGACTCCCAGCTGGGGCTCTAGTCATCAGGAAACGGAGACGAGCGACTGAGTCTGTACAAAAATGGCCGAGTATCAAATTGAAAAGACTACGATTCCTCATCCATCACGGTCTGCAGAAGTGACTGTACACCGTATCGAGCGACGTTGTCAGGCCTCCCAGAGTCACCCGTGATGTTTGGCGGAGCGAAGACAGTTGCCAATCATCATGTGCCCGGGGCGCGATAGCCCACTCCCCGCAAGATCCGCGTCCCGGGCCGACTTTCTTCCGCGGCGGGAGTTACACTGCGATGTTGCTTCCTCGGGTCGGTGGTGGCTTTGCTCTGCTGAGGGATTGTTAGAAATAGCGGTGTCTCGAACAAGATCTGATACTGAATGCTTTCCAGATCTAGTGAGCTTGTCTCAAGCATTCCAGACTCACTGCCTCTGCACAACAGCAGTCAAGATGTTTCAGAATGTTCTATTGTTGGAGCACCTTCCATCTCACATTACCGGCCAGAATTAGTATATCCGGCCCCTACATTATGAGGCTCTGCGAACAGCATTACTTGGAATAGAACAGAACACCTGTCTACTATGCTAAAACTATGATGTCCTCACACAGGGCCAACTGCAAGTACAGCCGCATTTCTCACAAAACATGCAATCAGGTGGACCATGATACAGAAGACATACTGCAAGGTTAACAATTCCGACTGACTTCCCAGGATGAGCCTTATATGAACGCATAAGTGGGCCACAATTGATTCCAAAGAGCAAAGGGGCCCCGCTAGGTGAAGGGTACTACTACTTTAGCAAGTAGCCACTATCTGCCACGCAGGCCTTTTGATTCCAGTTAGCAACTAGAGGGTTATATCAATCTAGCTGCTTACTACTATTTTTAAAGGAGTCATCTGGTACGTATAATCACTGACCAATTAGCTTATCTGATGAATGAGCCTTTAGAGAGGATAGAGAAAACTTAAAGACAAGCTAACAAACTACCCCGCTAAGCTCTTCCCTCGGAAAATTCGCTGTATTTATACCTATATATATCCTTTTCAACTACGGATCTAAATCAAATAAAAGATATACTATTTTTACACTTTGGACCTGTTGGCTTGACTAATCACCATCACCATGGCTGCACGAATTCCCGTTATCCTCTGCGGGAAGACTGAGCGGATTGGTACCGCGGTCGTCAAAGGTCTAAAGCCCGAATATGAAGGTGATTAATTCTAATTCTCCCACCCCCTCCAATCTCTTCTCCGTACCTCACTACCACCACCACCGCTACTACTACCATATAATTTATATAATGACTGAATACTAAACTCAACTAGTAATCCAATTCGTCATGACACCCGAATCCGGCGCAGTACAGATCCCGGCCCTTCTAAGAGGCGAGACGAACGTGTCTTCGGATAGCGATTTGGGATCTCATGATTACTCGCGTGGAGTCAAGGCCATTATCTTGGGCGGTGGATATGATGATCAAGATCTCAAGATCTTGCGGGGGGCAGCGCAGGGCATTAAGCCCCTGCCATGGCTAAGGCCGGATTTGTCAAAGCCCGCACCGCCATTGGGGCCAGCGTATGGGGAGGCAATGGTGGAGAGGGTAAAAGAGACGTTGAAGGGGTTGCGGGATAATGGGAAGATGGAGGAGGATGGGATCATTTATTATTAGTCGATTGGAGTTGAATTGGGATTTTTCGGATTATGCTATATATAAAGAAATGGTTAAGAATATATTCTGGATATAGCCAAGGTAGTCTAGTAGTTCTTTCAAAGAAATGAATTCTGACCAGGTCTCTGAGATCCCCGTCAGGTCTATCACCGCGAGATTGGTGCAGGCCAAAAAAAGGGGCACGGATGGAAACTGGTATGTAGGAATGGTCAATGTCAATCTAATCGCTGCTCTCCTGGAGCTTTATCCAACCCGTGCCGTTCCACGACAGAGTAAAGTTGTCGTCTACCCATTGTCTATTTGCTTCTTTCGAAGCGCTCAGGGAGTGGTAGTCATGCAGTTATCGGGTTAATATCCAAAGCCCCTACCTTGGCAGTTCTCCGGCGGCAGACAGCAGCGGAGTCCGCAGTGTGGGTGCATGAGTGTCGTCTTTCTTCTCACGGGCCTCTCGGTACAGTATATAGTGCTGCACGATGAAGATCAGGTCAAAGAAGATCGTAACATTGCCAAGCAAGAACTTGGCTGGGTTGCCCGTGATGCCGCTCCAATCGTTCTGGAAGCTCGAGTCGATGATCAATTGGAGCAGGGAGAGAACTCCACCAGTTATATCGAACAAGATAGTGGAAATGCTCCAACCGACGGTGGATTTCCGCTTGTAGTTGACCCATGCCTGGGGGATATATTTCACAACCGTGATGACGAGCTTCACATACGACATTGTGTAGATCTGTCCGGCCGTATCAGTATGACCTTGGACCTGCAAAATCATCTTGGACAGCCTCAACTTACAACATCGATCCATGCCCACGACGACGGATCGTAGCCGCCATCGGGGCTCTTAGAGCGCACGATAGCAACCACGATCGCGATAGCGACCAAGGAGCCCCAGAATATACCAGCGACGGGCCTGCTAATTCTCTGATACCGCGACACTTTGAATCCCCATATCCAAGGCCAAAATTGGCTGTAATATATAGCGCTCAGGGCCACGGCGTGGAGGGCAAAAGCAAAATCGTTGAAACGCACGGTAGGTTCCGGTGACACTGGGTTGCGGGCCGCGTACTGGTCGCGAATCACAGGAGAGTAAAGGAATGCCGCTGTGTAAATCATGTAACACACAAATCCGAGGACATTGATGGAGGGAAAGTCGATAGAAAGACCGGTGGTCGAGCGGCGTTGTATGTTGTGAATCGGCTGGGGATAGAATGATGCTGACCAGCAGATCGTACTTGAAGAACATGATCAGTTACTGAATTCTGGGACATGACACTGCTTGATTTCTCATACTATATCCAGCCTAGGAGCCTGTAATAGTTGTCTGTTAGATAGCTTATCTCGAAATCAAGGAGGTCGGCATAACCTACCGCGAGAGGGCCTTGACGAAGATCTCAGTTTGAGACATGATGATATGGAAGGAGCCAGGATCAAGAACATAGGGTTTCAAGTGAGCGAGAGCCCCAAAGATGAGAACATGTCTAGGGGAAGTTGGTTCTCAGGGCGGACATGGTTGTCGAGATAAGCCAGCTGCACGAACACTTGCGGTGTCCGCGTGAGCCCCGATGGCGCGGGCTGATTGATTGATTGATTGATTAGATAGCCTGCTTAATTGGTGGATCCTGATAGGCCTGGCGCCACGGGCGGTGGGACCATTGCGGCCTCAGGAACACCACCGTGGATGACATAAGCGGCCGGTTGTCCTGGTTATGAGTTGTCGCGCTAAACCGCAAACGGCAAAACGTTGACCTCCCAGCCTCTTCAGCTGTCTTTGGGCTCGACCGTCTGCTGCCAGGGCAGTCGGAAAACAAGAACCGCTATCCTTGTCTTCCTTGCTTGTTCCTGTCGGGCTGTTCGAGAGGCACCCTTTTGATATATTTTGCGACGTCGTGCTTGGACTTCATTGCTCTTCGTACGCATCTACATTCCTTGGACCAGCTTCCCCGCTTCCCTATCTCACCGCCGTCGCGGACGATAACAGCTATCGCCCTACGAGAGGCTTCATCTCCACGATCATCGTGGATACCATCAATCCGGCGTCAAATATTTCACAAGGTCTACCGGAGAAACGTCGCCTCTTTCGCTGTCGCATGGTGCATTCCACGGAGTGGGGGATCTCCAGAGATTCCCTCCGCTAACCTCGACATTCCTACGTCTCGGAAGCATCCATTGAGCGGAGTATCGACGAAATACTCGGAGATAGAGCGGCGCTGATCACGAAAATGTCGCCAAATCCAGACCTCACCCCTCCGGGGAGCAGTACTTACTCCTCCGACACGATGTATGTCGGGGATGGGACATGGGATACGCAGCGCAACACCTTTCTTTTGCCGAACTTGATGGGCCTTAATTTTGATACGATGAGATATAACGGTGAGACAAATCGCTGCGACGATGTTGTTCCAATATGTGGGGCTGACATACTTTAGGAATGGGAAATCGTTTTAGAGAGATGACCGGATACCGTCCTATGATCATAGCGCACGGCGTCATAGCGGCCATCGTATTTTTAGGGCTGGTACCGATTTCCGTCCTCCTTATGCGATATTACACACAATTCAATCCGTTCTGGGCCTTTAAGTTGCATGTCTGGTGTCAGGTATTGACATTACTTCTCACTACCGTGGTGTTCGTGCTGGGATGGTTTGCAGTCGGTCCGCAACGAAGCTTGACAAATCCCCATCATGGAATCGGATTGGCTATTTACGTTATGGTCATCACGCAAGTCCTCTGGGGCTGGGTCATCCATAAAACGGAGAAGGGAAGACGGAGATTCCACGTCCCACTCAAAATCATGGTAAGGCAGACAATTTTATTCTGATAGCTACTAAATAGGGATCAAGCTAACGGATTTCAGTTACACCGATGGCTGGGCCGTTCCTTGACGATCTTGGGCATCGTTCAGATACCGCTTGGTCTCACGTTATATGGATCTCCCGAATCGCTGTTTATTCTATATGCCATTGCTGGTTTCCTTTATCTGGCAATTTGGTTCATCCTATCCTATCTTTACGACCCGGAAGAACGCCGTTTGGAGAGCGACTATGACAGCCGCGGGAGCTACATCTCGGGCCCATCTGTAGTCGAAGACAGACATCAGAGCCACCCCGGCCGGGCGGCTGCTGCAGGAGCTGCAGGGGCTGGGCTAGCAGCACTGTTCCGTCGCCGCGATCGCAGTAGAAGCAGAAGCAGAAGTCGTGTCGACGACGATTCCCAAACGTCGTACATTGACGAGAAATATTCTGACGAACCCCGTCGGGGTGGTTGGGGAAAGAGACTCCTCGAACTGGGTGCGCTAGTTGGCGGCGTAGGTCTCGCCAAACGCTACTTCGACAAGAGACGAGACCGGGAAAGCGATTCAGAGTCTGGGAGGTATCGACCCGCCCATGGAAGAAGTGACGATGTCACCGATGTCACCGAGGACAGTCTTAGTCGCGTTGAGGAAGGGAGACCTCCGCCAAGCCATAGACCTCTCAGGGACAGACCGCCAAGCAGGCCCCCTAGCCAGAGTTCCATGGACTACAGCAGTGACTACTATACGGATTATGAGGACAGAGGGGACAGAGGTGGCCATGGACTCCGTGATACCATCCTTGGAGCGGGGATCTTTGCGGGCGTCAGAAACCTCTTCAAGAGCCGAAAGGAAAGAGAAGAGCAGAGAAGAGTGGACGAGATCCGTCGCCATGATGTTGAGGAGGAAAGATTGGCGCGAGCAAATAGTAAACGGAAGTTCACCGGAGATGGTTCCTTCCCACGGAGGAATAGGAGAGCAAGCTCCTATTATACTCCTACAGAAGCCACTTCCACTGATATTACTCGACCGACTCACAGTCATCTTCAAGGAGAATCAGCCGTGTCTGGCGATCCTGTCGTCTCCGGGGGAGTAGATCAACCGCTCTCCGATATTCCTCCTGTGCCACCCGCACATGGGGAAACCCCCGTTTCATATGGCGATCATCATGACCATACAATTGGTAGTGAGACAGAGGCAGAACTTGCCGGTGCAGCATCCGGATTAGCATCCAGCCATCACCGTCGTCGTCGAAGTAGCAGCAGGAGGCGGCGTGAAGATGTGGCGTCGCCACCGGTATCCGTCAAAGTCAAGATGCACAACGATGGACGACATGTTACTCTTAGAAGACTAACGGAGGAAGAAGCAGCTGCTAGTCGCGAAGCAAGGCGCAGAGATCGGGAACGCAGGGGCTCTCGGCGCCGCCATGGCAGTGTCAGTTCTTTGTCCGGTAATGAAGGTGGCTCTGATCGATGGCGTCGAGTTGAAGAACTGGAGCGTCAACAGGCGGAAGATATCCGGAGAGAACAAGAAACTGCTGCTTCTGCTGCTGCTGGTGCATCCACTGCCCATCCCGCTCCAAGCGCCAGCATCCCACCGTCAACTGCCGCCCCGCCCGTGCATCCCAGCGACATCCCAGTGCCGCCAATCCCTCCGTCCAGTTTGCCTTATGGTGCTGGGAGTATTACCTCCCCCGGGACCTGGACAGGTACTGAAGCGAGCGGTGACTACGCTAGCAATCGAAGGAGGAGAAGAGCAGAGAGAGCTCAAGCGCGACAGGCAAGACAGCATAGCGTCGAGTTTACCTAAACTCCGCCTCGTCTCGTGGTTTAAACCATGTCCTCGTCAGCTTGTACGACCCTTCCTCTCTTCCGTGGCCTCTCTCCACCGTTCTTCAAGAGAGCGTCGACTAATTGCAAACATCCTCCCTGCTTATATCGCACTCTCCACTGCGCCTCTCACTACCCTTCTCCCATAATCTCCTGCAATCACTCTTAACGACGGGCGAAATCACTAAAAAGATATAATGGATGGGTTGGACGGAATAAGGGTTAAGGATGCATAATCTTCGTTCCTTCTAACTGGCGTTCTTTGATTCCCACGTAGTTTTCTTGGCCCTTGTCAGATTTATCTTCCCCCCTTCATGTCGATACGCGTCTGTTACGTCTACACTTGTTATTTTTCTCCCATGTGACGTTGTATATGTCCATTTATGCCCTGCCTCGTCTTGTTATGAAATGCGATGTCCTTTTCCCTTTGTTGTTCAGACGAATCTTATGCCCTTTTGCTCATCTCTTGGTCCCGTGTTGGGAAATCGATACCTGACGTCTCACTTAGTCAAATTAAATGATGTTAACAGCCTTGGTCGTTGGGAACAGGAGCCTGAAATAATCCTCTTTTTCTTCTCTTTTCTTTTCTTCTTCTTTTCTAGCGGATGTATTATATGCTTCCAAGTCACTGAGACATTCCTGATGAAACGACATATCATTGCCTAGAGCTATGGCCCGAAGCTGAACTTCCACGTAGCTTTCTAAGCATTGATTCTCATTCCTCAAAGACTGCGTTGATTGCATATCCTGATTCTCCTGCTAGAAGGACATTGATTGCTGTGGTCTCGGCGATGACGCCAAATCCGTATATGCGTATAGCTTGCGTGGAACTTTCAGGCGCAATTGTTGTCAGCTGTATTTGTGTTAGGATTCGCCGGGACACATGTGAGGATATATATGCAATATGCACCTTGGTTTTGGCACTGTTCCAAGAGGTATGAGTAAACTTAGAGGTGAATCCTCTTTGCCAGAGGATATTGGAAGGAGTGGGTTGTTAGGTGCGATTCATGTTAACAAACATAGAAAAAACAAGGCAGAAGGGGGCAGATATGGAGTACTAAGTAAGTAGCATTTAATCGTGGGACGCAATATTGACGACTAAGCGGGACACGCATAATGACAGCGTCCCGATCGCAGGAAGGTGCGATCAATGAGAGCTCGACGATACTAATCATTCAGTGGGAGGAAATATTAATGAAGTTATCGTTATGCAGAGGATGATCTTTCAGGTATAGTGATAGTTCTACACGTTCAAGATTGCAACTGGCAGCGCGAATGGATATTTACATCAGGGTAATCTATTTCAGGACGGCCTGCAGGCTCTCGAGGACCTAATTCACAGGTTAGCTCCACTTCGACCAGGTATATATATTGCAGGTGTGACTTTTTTACATACCTCCAGCTCAATCTTAGCCTCGGCAATGTCCTGCTCACTGCCACCACCGCCAATAATCTTCTGAGCCTCGGCGATCTGGGCCCTGACAGCCTGTATTGAAAGAATCTCTCGTCAGTATGGCGCCATTATGGGATTGAACTTGGTTCTACTCACGTCAGCGCTGAAGTCCTCCAGGGGGTAACCCTCAACAGCGTTGATGCTCAGCTCGGAGTCGGGCTGAACGACAGCGAATCCTCCGGACACTATATACCAAGGTTCCAGTTAGCATGCAACTTCGTCGAATCGGAGCCACGTCTGCCGGGATCACCCTGCGGCCTTTTCCTGTTCGACGATCTGGGTCACATACGGAAGAACTGCTTGCTCTTGCCGCTCTCCTCAACGACCTCAACGAGGCCAGGCTTCAGCTGCTCGATGGAGGGGACGTGGTTGGCGAGAACACCCATCTCTCCGGACGCGGCGGGGATGTTAACCTGAACACTGTTGACCCCAAGACTCGTCAGTATGTTGAAAACAAGGCGTTTTGCGGCGCGGTCAAACGGGTGGTCTGGACGCGATAACGTACACATCGGCCGACTTGTAGATGCTCTGTAGGAGACATTGGAGTTAGTCACAAGATCCTTGCGGGCTCTGATCAACATCAATGGGTTTCAATGCCGTACCTGGTGAGGAAGGGCCAGGGAGAGCTTGATCTTGTCGTTCACAGCTTCAGCATAACCACGGCGCTGGATAGGGACGCGGAAAGCGGCAGGGCGAGCTCTGAGAGCAGCCCGGGAGAACCGAAGAGAGCTCATTGTGCAATTGGGAGACAGAGGAAGATGGTGATTGATGTCCCTCAGAGGCTAGGTTGAGTTGCAAAGGTCGAAGTCGGATGCCGCAGTTTCCACGCCGGTCGGAGGCTTCGCTTGGCACCACGTGATTCACTGTTAGCCGTAAAAGGCGCAAAAGTCATATCAGACTGGCAAGAATGCTACTACAACTATGAAGAAGGCGGTGATTGCTGAAAGATAATTCTTTGGTTTTTCCTTGTCTACATATATGTTCGTTTAAAGCTACAACTGCCCCAAGGGTCATCCGATGACGAACACTTAACGTTCAGGTATATCCCCTGGATCCGCTCATCCGTGAGAGCCTTTGCTGGATATACTCGGATGATTCTATTGCATACTTGAAGCGTGGGGTGTTCACACTCCATGAGATATTACCAACTTCCTCATGATGAGACTCCCTTGTGAGAAATAATTGCTATTCAATGGACACTTTTGCATGGCCTTGCGCGAGTCGTGCAAAAGGGGATAAATCTACTCCTTCCTTTGCTTCCGAGACTCCGAAGACGGGTTGCGTCACGTGATCATAATGGGTAAGTCATGGTCTCTTTTGATCATCATTTTAACAGCTAGAAGCATGTCGTCCAGAACACTTTCGGGCCATCATGCAATTCCAGTAAATGGAGGATATGTTCGTCTTCAATTATTACTATTATTATTGATATTATTCCGTACGTTGGAGAGCATTTCCAAGAGGGAACTACTTGACACAGCGTGCACGTGTTGGCTTCACCGGGATGAGAGAAAGGAGTACGACAGGATCTGAGTTATTAGATGTTATTAGCAATATTAAAAGCATATAATAGACAAATTCACATCCCGTACAGCTGTCAAAGATGCATCTTGCTGGCCTTGAACAGTCGTGGAATTGCTTGGTTTGGTAGATAGATAGACCGCTTTGACGTTGCGCAGCCGGCGCTAATCCCTAGACTAAGCGAGATCCCACACAAATCGCATCGCGAGCCCTAGCCGAGGGCCTCTGGGGGAGACTTTGGGCTTTTGCTTGATCCAAGTTCAACGACAGACATCACCAGTTCAACGTCAACCCTCTTCGTTGCGACACATCCGTCAAGATGGCCAGTATGTGACACCTATGGCACCAGAATATACTGATCGTGCGATTTGACGCGTCGAGAATTTTACTAACGCATACTCTCCCCACAGAGTCCAAGAACTCGTCTCAGCACAACCAGTCCAAGAAGGCTCACAGGAACGGGTATGTTGCTTGCCTTCCCTTGAGATCAGTACCTTTTGTCAGCGGATATGGGAATCAGTATCGACACGATGTTTCGATTGCGATGTGATCCGCCGGTCGAATGAGACGGTCATCAAGATAGAAGACGACAAATTGCTGATCCTTCATCTACTATACAGCATCAAGAAGCCTAAGACCTTCCGTTACCCCTCCCTGAAGGGTACCGACCCCAAGTTCCGCCGCAACCACAGACATGCTCTGCACGGCACCATGAAGGCTCTGGTATGTGGAAGATAAAAACCCTCCGCTTCCACTCGGATGCGTGGATCGACTACGGCCCTGGGAATGGATCACACTAACAACCACATAGAAGGAGCGCAAGGAGGGTAAGCGCGAGGTCGCATAAACATAACACAGCCAACACCGGAGGCGGTCAACTTGAAAAACGCGCGATGATGTGTCATGTCGAAATAGAGGGCAAAGTTCTGCTGGCTGCAAGGGAGAAAGGACGCTCCTGAGACGGACATGGCCTGACTGATGTTTTTCTTTATGCGCTACGGGTCGAATGGATAACAAAAAAGGGCTCCATCGAGTCTTCTTCGATACCAGCGGCGTCATTCTTGAGAGGTAGCCTAAAAAGGAGCGTTACCTTACTTCACACTTTTTCTCTACGGTCAGGTATAGATTCGCATCTCACGAAGTCGGATTCTTTTCTCCCACGTCATTCCAGCCGTCCATGCTTCCGTTTTCCTTCTTTCTAGGATCTCCGTGGAAAACTTGCAAGGTATCAAACTACGCTATCTGCCCAAAGTCCCAGCCCCTCTTCCGTTTCCATCAACTCGTGAGTCATCACGAGTAGGCATTTGTGTGTACAGCGTCGTGCGATTTCCCACGCATGACAGCTGAAGGATAATTATCTTCGTGCCGAGATCAGAATTCCAAGCCCTCCTATTACCAAACACCCTTTTCCCTTGCTTTTCCATGGCGAGAGGGTGCATGGACGGAGGGCTACATCCCTTTTCACTCAATCATCGTTTTGCTCTTTTTTTTTTGCCCCTCGTAGGTGGGCAGATAGCTAGTCCTCGTAGAGCTTGAATCGAGTTTACTTTCTACATGACAGTTTCCCTAAAAAGAAATGAAACCATCTATGTCCAACAACACAGTACTGAACCATATGCTCTGGAGCATTTGTACTTCAAGACTTTATACTTCAAACCTTCCAAACAATTAACCTCTTGTCAAACCCGCCACTAACAACCCATTCCTCCTTCTCTTCCTTCCCATCGACATCCACCCATCCAGCCCAGATACTCCGAATCTTGCTTCCAACCTCATGCCCATCCTTCAGCAACGCCACGATCTTCCCCGTCTTCGCTTCAATACCTCTAATAACGCCATCGTCTCCATTTACCCAAAGTCCAGACCCATCCGGCCGCCAGACGACCTGTGGTGTCGAATATGCCGTCTGAGGAGCTAAGGTGTTCGCCTGGATCATGATAGCGGCATCTTCGCGGTTCTGCAGCGCCAGCGCCGCCATAGCCTGAGTCACTTGCGTCTCTGGCTCCGCAGGAGCGGCTTCGGATGCATCACCACTGGAGCTAGCATCTGGAGATGGAAATAGAAGGCGTACAATCATGACTTTCATATGCGGTAGTGTCGACGTAGCCACGGCCAGCAACCCTGGGTCATGAGGGCTCAGGGCAAGATAAGATGGCGAGAAGGCAACCCAGGCGTTTGAGTGTGGAGCCAGGTTCTGCTTTCCCAGAAGACGGGGCTCATATGGTTTATCGCCCTCCTCCCCTGATTCTACTGCAGTGGACGGTTCTGATGAAACGTCATAATAATAGAGATAAGTCGAATCCCTTCTCGAGGCGAGAAGTAATAATTCTCCCGTCTCCGTATGTCTGACAAAGAGAATCGATTCCGGATTCGTCGAGAGCTGGATGTTCGCTCGTGGTTCCCCAATTATCAGTGGAGAATGCTCGAGATCCAAAGAATAAATCAAGATTCTACCATCCCAGCCTGCCGTCGCGATCCATACGGTATTCGAGTCCGATCGCTCATGAGCAGTCACCTGGACAACATACTTCGTATGGTCTTTACGTCGATGCAGGACTTCAGAATCTCGAAGTAGGAGCAGCTGTCCGGACATGGTGGTGGCCAACTGGTAGGATCCGCCTCGGAGTGTGACGTGCGACAGGATAGGCGAATCGGCCAGTCCTGAGAACGACGCGGCAGCTTCATGGTCCGGAGAGGTTTTGAATAGGTTCAGTCGTCTGTCAGCCCCAGTGGAAATAATGTAGGTTGACTTGAAATCCGTCTCTGTTTCTGTTTCTCCTGGAGAAGATTGGCGCTCCCAGGGCTGCACGGAAACGGAGAGCAAGTTGGAAGAGCTCGGTGTGTGTATCGTAGATGGTTTCGATGGTGCTTTTGTTTCATTCTAGTCAGTAAAAAAACAGATAATGGGACATGAAAGCAAAATGCTATGTAGAGCTTTCCCAGAAAACAATTTTGGATGGCAGGCTACAAAAGATAACACAGCATGAATAATTCCGAAACACAAAAACTACATCACTCAGAGGAAACATCAAAAAGAAAACAAAAAAAGCAACACATAATTTCTACACTACACCATAAACAACTATCCCTCCCCAGGTAGTAAACAATATGCAAAATCAAAGAAACTTAGAACTTAAACCAATCTAAACCCACTTACCTGGACTACTCCACCGATCCCTCTTTTCCCGCGCATCCTCATCATCTCCATACCTCTCAAAATTCACCGTTTGATCAAAAGCCTTCTTCTCCTCAATAACATTCTCGATCGTCCATCCATCCAGCTCCTCTGCCTTGCTATTTACCTGTCCTGCATTAGGCGGAAGGCCTGCCTCGCGAATGAAGGCATCGAGCGTCTGTGTGTAATTGTTGGACCGCAGAAAACGCGCCACTAGAATACTTGCTAGTGGTAACTGCGTTGGGTTCGATATGTTGGACGTCATAAGTCTATGTCTATCCTTTTCTTTTTCTCTTCTCTTCTCTTCTCTTTGGGTTGTAGTGCTTTCAGTGTATTATTGTAAGGAGGAAATTGTTGCTGTTTGATAGATTGCGGAGAGAATCCGCGGGATGTTGTTAAGTTAGGTAGATGGTGATTACTGATATCCGCGCACCCAATCGCGGGGCCGAATGGGGTTCGAGTACAGTAAACTTACTACGAGTTAGAAAGGCTCTATGTGCCCGGACTACAAGATCTAACAAGAAAGGAATCCGATGCAGAGATCATCATTTATCATACTTGGGAATCTATTAAAGGCAAAGTCGTTAAGGGCTTTTAGGTATTTTCTTTCCCCACCCAGTTTAGCTTCGAATCGTGAAATAGTATCATGAACCAAATCCCAGAACTCCTTTAATGAGCTGGCAATATGCTCTAGCAGATGTCACTGAACCAGCACGTCACTGAATTTGATGTATGCAATTATGTGAAGCTCGTGACCCCATGCTCATCAGGAAAACATATCCTCCGCCTTGCGACGCCGGCCTCCTCTTCCTTCAAGCTTGTCAGTAAACAGTTCCTTTCCCGCGTTGTTACTGTACTTCGATGGGAATAACTCCCGGACTGAGGCACCTCGACCCTTGATCGACAATCCGTTCGCTGCGCCACGAATAGACAACCCCGACGCTTGGGCCGCAGCGCCCCGGATACTGACACCATTGTCTCCAGACTGCGGGAAGAGCTCGACATTGGCATTACGGCCTGAGGTATTCTGATCTTGAGCTCCGTCGACGAGCGGAACAGTGATTCGCTTCGCCAAGGATTCCGCCGTCTCGTCCGCGGCATCAAACGCATCGGACCGACGATGATTACTGGCGCTTTTGGTCGGGAACAATTCCTTCTTGATATATGCAGAAGCCGTCTTATTGGGGAAGAGCTCTCGCGAACTTGAGTCACTTCCATTGGATGGAAATAGCTCCCTGCCTTTATTCCGACGAGACACCTGAGGCGAGCGCTCACGGAATCGTCTGTGGCGGTCGCCATCATTTCTGCTTTCCTCGTCTAGCAGGTCACGGCCTGGAGAAGCACTGCGGCCACGGAGACGCCCAGACTCATTATCACGGTCAGGGAACAACTCCGCCCGCCTGCCAGGACGAGACCGACCGCGTCCTCTGTCTGCATCCGAGTGGTCTGCGGGTTCGTCATCATACATGCCTGCACCAAATCCTTCTTCTTCGCCCTTGTCTCTCCGGCGACGATGTTCTCGGTCATCGAATCGCCGCCGTGTGTAGTCACCCTCACTATCGTCCCTTTTGCCGTGGTGCCTCCTTTTCGAGAGCTCCCGGCGCAACCGTTCCCTCGGATCATGCTCAGGGTGCATCAGATAGAAACGACTCGCTTCATGCGCCCGTGGCCTCTTCCTGTCGGTCTTGACAGCCGACCGCACTTGCAGGACAGAGTCCGGATGGCTCGACAGGGTCTTTGCGCTGCGCAATCGCAGAGATGGCAGCGCCGATGCGTCCTCCACTCCAACCTGAGTGAGTGCAGCCAGCGCTTGTAAGCCAACTTCCACCGATGAGTAAACAATATTAGCCGACGTGTCGTCAATCCATTCGATACGACTTGGTTCCTCGACGTGGAAATGTTCCGTCGCGAATCGCTTGATGTCATCGGTAGTCAACTCATCCACTCCTCGAACATGGACTTTCTCATATGTCGCTTCTTCCTCGAGGTGATCTACTGCACCTTCTTCGGCAAAAACAGTCGCCTGTGCTGGTTCCTGTTTGTAACATATTAGATCACGGTCATGGGCACGGCGCAGTCGCGTCTGGTATCTCACAGTTTCAATGGCCTCCGGTTCTGGAAGCGGGCCTAGGTCGAGGTCCATATCAATGTCCATTGTGGTATCCATGGTGTTAGAGGTGATGTTGGGATCGTTTTGATATTGAGAGTGGTTGAGGGAATGTTGTTGAGCGCTGGCCACTTCCATAGCTGCAGCGCTGGAGAATGGCAAGCGGTAGGGTGTGTATTAGATGACAGCGAGCCAGCTCAAGTGATAGTACCAAATATATAGATAAGAAATACCAATCTAACACAAAGCTGAGAGTGTGGTTGAAATGAATTTGCCGTACTCGTTGAACTCGGCGGATGATGGAGCTGCGCAGCTGGAGACTTTGCCGACCCGATTCGGACAAGCGCGGGCGAATGCGGAGTGACCTTGCCGAATCGGAGATGTCTCTACTTGCTTGGAAGGCTTCACGAGCTCTACCTGTGTCTAATGCGATGATAAACTGAGATTAATGTAATCGATGGGGTGGTATAAAGGCCACGGTGATATTAGACTAACTTCAAAGGCATGAAGGCTTGAGGTTCGTTCGAGAGAAATATTGTTCACGAGTCCAGCGTTTTAGCTTGCCAGAACTAAAATATATATCAAGTATCAACACACCATACTCTCAACCATTCCATACACATTCGTAGGAAGACTTCCATTCTTTCACTACAAGATCGCCAGAATATAACACGATTCATAGGTCAAGAATCCCGACACGGACAGAATACGTCACAGAGGAAGAAAAAGAAAAGCAGAGAGCAGGATCAGAGGAGCCACTACTCAACTTCTCAAGTATGCTACCAAAAACGATACAGCCCCTCCCTGTTCAGGTCACATGGAGTAGATACGGAGAGGTTAACTGAAATGCTCAGGTCACTCGACCAACGAGACAAAAGTAAATGTATTGCCCTCATATCAGCTTATTAGTGATGCTGCACCCCTTGGAGATAATCGGGTCCTATTCTATATCTCGCAGATATCGGTCATCTTAGAATGGCAACAGGAGTCGATTATCCAGAACTAAGTTACTTTAGGTTGGCCCCTTCTAGTTACCTAGTCACATGCGGGCCGAATTGACCATAGACTGTGGTCAAGGCGTCATCCCATATGGGACGTCGAAGGAAGTATCACCAGCTGCTAATTACTGCTTCTAACAGTGAGTAGGCTTCCAGCATAGGAAGTAGGTAGTGCTGTGCAGAAAAGGAGGGAGATAGGAATAAGAAGAGGCAACTGATTGTAAAACTGCCGAATTTCTCTAGTTTTGCTCGAGTACGGGGTAAACTTCTACTATGACATGACGCTGGTATAGTGCATTTGAACCTCCCAGGAGGGTACTATTATGTATACAATTTGCGGCAAGTACACCGTGACTTATCTGATCTTGCACCTTTATTCGTTTCCCTCACTTGGGCCGAAAGGAACATATTCAGACAGAAGATAGTACTCTTCTCTAGTCTTCCTATGGCACAGGCGTAGGTGAGCCATTGATTGCGTCCTAAACACCCGGGGGAGCGGACTTTCTTTTCTGTGCATATTTCCGCTGTGATGGTTGATCTCGTTCAGAAGCTGTTGAAGAGCATGTGTATCCTCGCCTTTGAGTTGCATATACTTTTATTCTCAGAGATAAGAGCACATCAGCACGTATATCAATACCAGGATCGATATATGAAGGTGAGGAAAACATCAAGCCCACAAGAACAACAGAAGGGACGGATGCCAACCGATGTGTTTATCCTAACTCTTGTTCATTGTCGTGACATTGTCCTCCCAGATCACACAGCCCAGGTCCCATGTTGAAGGGTCCCGTGAATGACAGCTGTTACTGTATCCCAATACCATAGGACTCGAGCCAGAACGGGCCAGAACAATACCAAAACTTACTCTATTGCTGGTACCACTTTTTCTGCCAGCATACACTGGGCAGGTTGGATATAGCGAAAAATAAGGAACACCCGCCCCAAAAACACAGCCCGAATAACACGGAGCCAAGGCTACCTCTCTTACCGTTAGCTGTTTTTGTCAACATAGCTGACTCCAACCCTTGTCATACTTCCCAGAGGTTCAGATACAGCAGATGAGCGCGCCTTGGGTCAGTCGTTTCCACCGTGCAAAGGCGTTATCCTGGCATGCTTACACTGTCCTGCGTCAGCATTAGACAGATATAATGTAAAGTTTTCTCTTCTCTGACGTTATGTCTTCAGCTGTCAACCAAGGGGATAGGTATGAAGGTATCACAAAGCCGGCATGTCTACTAATGTGATGGTGAGAGTATCGTCCAATGCTGTATGCCCAACAAGAGGGATGTGTGGACCGCTCTCTGAGATAATAACACCACAGGTATGGGATATCTGATACCTTATCTGCCGTCCTATCATCCATTTCCGGAAAGTTGAGATAGGCAAGGTAAAGGCAAGAAACAAAAGTCAGAGGGAGAGCCCAATTCCTGTCGGAGACTTTCGTAGTACTGTAACTGAACCGTGGAAACATCTGGAGCTTGCAAACGACAGGTCCCATTCCCGTTATGAAGATCTTTATGGCTGCATCGATACAGTGCGACCAGAGAGAGTGTGTGTAAACCCTTTTTTGGGACTCAGTCGCTGGAACTTCATGTGTTCAGCTGCAGATGACGAGGCGAGATGGTGGAGGCGCGGGAAGGGAAAAAGAGGGTCGAATTGGGTCCAGCGGAAGAGACAGAGCACATTGTTCTGTGCCACATCATCAAGCCACAGATGTATGCACAGCCTCATATCAACGGCCTGGACAAGTCATGGTCATCGGTCTCGCTTGCTTTTTCTGTGTCGGGAACAGCTTGGCGTCCCATGCGGTCTCGTATCAAGCTGCACCGGTCCCTGGACCTTTCGCAAGTTACGACATCCATTACTCCTTCTGTCGATGGATCCTCACTTATCAAGAATGCGAGAGCCCGGAAATAGCTAGTGCTTGCCTGCGTTACGGCGATGTCCACAGGAATAATAATATCAGTCCCCGCTTCCTGCCGCAGTATCTCGATTGTAGAGCTAAGGGAGGATTCAGTGACGATACCTGTCATTTCGACGACTTCACCAAAAGTCCCCGCAGACGCTACGAGTCCTAGCGGGGAGCACAGTGAGCACAGTGAGCACATCGGAAATCCGTTCTGCACAGGCTTTCAGAGTTGCGAGGGTCCCCGTTAGCGGATGGCCGGGACGGGGTGCGTACGCCTGTACCTTTCCCCCGGGAACCATTTTGAGATTGAGTTTATACCGTCCAGATTGAGTTTCTCCGGGCGTTTGGCCTGAGAGCGAGACCCTTGTCATCAACTTATTCTGTTGGCTGGCAGGGCTGGTGGAACCCGAAAGTGATTTGGAAGCACTCGAAATGCGTGGGGCCGTTAGGAACCGGTCAGTACTACGGAGTAAGGGGATCCTTTCCCATATCACAGTCCTTTGAGAGCTCTAACTGCTTAAAGTTACTACTACTCCCATTCTAAGAGCACTTCTTGCAGAGTCGGCAGGCCTGCGGGGGAAGACCGACACGCAGAGCCCGAGCTGTTGAGAGTTGGCTCCTTCGCTGACGGAGTCACCGATATGATGGTATCTGGCCCACAAAATTCAATAGTTCGGTCAGATCGAAGGACTAAAAGGACATTTGGAATCTGGAGAAGCTCGGTGATCTCGCGATCGACGTCGACATCCTTGTAAGCCGGGCAGATCAGGCCATCCTCCATGACTTCAGACTCGAGGGCAGGGTTCGCACCGCGACTCGACGTTTCATTGGAAGACATAGACATCACTATCGCAGGTACCTATCATCGTTCATAGGGACAAGGAGCATTTAAGCGAAGCGGGATCCGAGGGTTTGGTTGGCCAGTGCGTCTGAGCCAAATGCGGCGCTAGTAAGGTTGGGATGTAGTATTTGTCATTACACGAGTAGTGCAGGGCGCTTCAAGCCGCCGGCAAATCGGGAACCTGATGGGGAAATCTGAATGGTCCCCGAGCTGCCATCCACACGCCGGGCATCCAGAGTTCGATGTAAGTCTGCGAGTTCTTGTGTTCTCTTGATCTTTCTGATATCCTAAGGGTAGTCTGGAGTAAGAGGTAGAAGAACCGAAATTGGAAGATGTCGAGGACCGTCGAGAAGGGAGAAAATATGATATAGATAGACCTTTTACGCAGAGATTGGGACCCAACGGCTCGGGGCACTTCCATCCTGCATAGGATCATCAACGGGATTGCACGCTCCAGAGCCGTGAGGCCGGTCGACTATGCTGGATCGGGGAGCGAACGGTTCCTGTCAACTCCTCCCCTGCACACGATAAGGGAGCCCTGAGGGTTTCTGCATGGTATTTGGAATAAGGGCGGCGATCATCCTATAGGGCGTGTGCCGCATTTTTGGTCCAAGCGTTAATATTTGGCGCGAGCACGGGCGTGCTCTCCACGTGAGATCGCAGTCCGATCTTCCTCTTCCCCCCCTGCCTGGCTCAGTGCACGACATTGATACCCCTGACCCTTGCTATGCCATTATTGAAACATGATTTGGAAGCATCATGGGTAAGTAGTTAACTAACTTCACGACAGAGAACGGTTTTCTGAGTGATATTCCGCTGTTGTCCCAGAAGTGATGCGATGCACGAGCCCGCCCAATTTCGAAGACAATAGATTCCGTGGAAAACAGAACTAGGTCCTTGTCTAGTACTACGTAGGTCAGTGTTTCGTATGCCAAAATTCCGATGGTTCGCAACATATCAGCCTCGGGGAGGGTAAACTTTCCATATCACTTTTCTGTACCATGGAAATAAAATAGGTCCAACGGGCAGGCCGTATGGTATTGTGAAGATGTGGCTGAGACAGAAGTCCTGTTGAGCCACAGATGGAAATTCCATACGTACCATACTTTACAACCATCGAAGCATGCCGGTCCGTCTCGTATTTCAGACTAGTAAGGCTGGTGTCTGTTTGGTTATGGTATTATTCTTCTTCGCCTTAAGAGTAGTACTGTAGTACAACATCGCACCGCCACATACTAACTAACTTAGCCGCTGAGGGACCCATAATGACAAAAAACGTCAGCCTCGATTTCCGTTTCGTTTTAAACTTCAATCAATATTTCAATAATGCCGATCCCTGATACAATATGTTTCGCAGGTTCCGAGGAGAAAAATGCACCGCCACTGTTTTTTTTTTTTCTTTTTCCTTTTTTTTCCCGCCCGACGATCATAGTTAAAAACTTGATCATGGTAACGGCTGTCAATATTATCGAATACGACTATCAGACGCGGACTGCTTGGAGGTTCCTTGCTGGCGGAATTTGGGATCGAATGATCAACGCTAACCCATATACCATTACCGTCTGAGCTTGAAGTGGACATGTTTCCAATCAGATTGCGCACTGACGGAGGATTAGACATAATAACTAGACACAATTGAGCCTATCTCCTACTTAGGTGGCTTCATGGGGGAAGCTCAAGCTCAAAGCAACTGTCCCCCTATAATAATAATTCCCCCACACGATCTCTCACTGGTAGGTAAGTTTGGGTGCGCTTGCTGGTAGGTGCTGATGGCTGACGTCTCTCAATAACTAGCCTTAAAGGAAGATCGGGGAGGGGAGGGGGGTCGAGACTTGGGACCATATCGTACTATTGGCGTCGAAACCGGTAAGGTTTGGGAATCGACCATGGCCCAGGTTTCCGGTAAGTTTATGTGGCTGCCCACTCAAAGTCATGAATAATAGCCCCCCGGATCCTCGAGGTGGTGCAAGTTCATGTCGCTACTCTCGTACACTACTGGCCAGTTATCTCGTCCTGATAATAATAATAATAATAAGACGTAGCCTCTAATAATAATCTGGAGGACATAGCGCAAAGGAGTACTAATAGAAAAAAACTGAGCGTGGGCTTCCGACCACTTATAGTTTGTCAACGTTCCAAGACCGGGGGAAGTAATATAAACGCCCGACCCACTTGAGATCAGGAAGTTTTTGTCAGCATTGAAACTCAATTCTATCGAGATGCCAAAAACGGGCAATGTGTATAGACGCTTATCCCCTGACCGCGCATAGTAGCGTCAACGCTCGTTTTGGAAGCATTGGTCCCCTCCAATGACTTGGCGACATAGTAGTCTGTACGTAACATCGTATGCTGCTGCTGCAGTCAGTTCCCCGGAAATCAGTTGAAGTATGTATCTACAAGAGAGCTTGTCTTGAACACCGCACCGAGGCCATTTTCAGACACGGCTACAGAATATAGAAGGTATATATCTAAGGACCTGAAAGAAAATATCTTTATGCTCAAGTGCTGAACGAGTTTAATCGGAAGTTATCTGGAACAAATCTTGCATCGGTGTTCACCGCGTATAATAATACGGAACGACCGTTTGAGAACTCTGCTGCTGCTTGCTTCCTGCTCCACTCCATCCCCACATTTGAAAACACGCGTCCTACAATTATGATATACCAATCGCGGAGGAGATCATAGAGGCGATCTCCTGAAACGACTGTCCCCGGGAGAACCACATTTCTTTGCGACCTGCAGGCCGTTTTCAGATAATGCAACCATAAAAAAAAAGGGATTGTATGAGCAGGGCGGTGTGTTTGATAAGTGTCCAATAGACAATTATAGTACCGACATGCGCCCAACTCGCTCTGGAGGAAGACGGTAGGACCAATATGTGGTGACGTCCTCGACATTTGTTTGTATATGGTGATCTGGATAGATGGCTACTGGCGGCTCGAGCCGACAGGCGATACGGTACATAGGCTGTTTTGACAGGAATGGTTCCAAACGTCAAGTCCGTCAACTCGGCTTTGCGGAGGAGCGACGATGGATCTGCTGGACAGATGACAGATACTGACGTGCATTGACAGCGGCTTGTTTTCTTTCCTGGAGTCAGGAGCAAGATGGGGAAAATTTCGACTAGGAGATTTTGATCGCCAAGCGTGACAAATATGTTCCGCGCGGTACCGCTGCTAGCAGAAGTATATTACTGCTTGTTTGAACAGGAGAGCTGAAGAAGGCGGTTATGTAACGTTACCAGAAATGGTTAAGCCTCATGACAAGCGATCCAGGATTGTCATAAAGTATCAGAAAATATGAGATCCAATTCGATCTGTGGCGCAGTTTATGGCTTGTGCGATATTCGACAATTGCACGGCTGAGGATACGAGCGGCTAATAAGTGGGAGACAGGAAACGGCAAACCTTGATCATGAAACTATGCGTCTGGACTATGATCGAAATGAAAGGGAATCCGTTGATAAGCCACAGCTGCAATCCTCTGTGTTGAAGCCACAAGGAGTCATGAGAGGAGTATGAAGGGAAGAGAGAGTCTGTCCCAATCTGGAAAGTGTCGTAAGCGCGCCAATAGTCAACTAAGGTCTTCTGGAATGAGGAAGATTGTATTGTGTAAGATCTCCGTAAGCGCCACAGGGCAGAGCTGATCGCCAGCCAAGGGACAATCATGACAACAACCGTCCGGCCGAGCGAAATCCCCTGAGCCTCAAGGGGCTCAGACCCCATACCTGAGGTACTGTCAACTATCTAACAGCAGATAGTAATAGTAGCAAAGAATTACTGGCGTTGATGAGGTATCAGTGGAGCGATGCTGGCTCTCATGGCTGGCTGACAGTGCCAAGCATAGTAAGGCCCAAAAAGAGTAACGATCTCGATTGTGTGCGAACCGCCCGGATAGGGATCCGAGGTAATAATATTTCGCAGAATGACACCCCAACAAGTCAACAATAACAATAATTGAGCTCGATTGTTGCTTGCCAGCATGTCCAGTGGGTCTAACAGACTTGCTGCTCTGGTATGCAGTTGTCTGCCAATGAATCGATGGTGCACCCCTCATTGAGGCCTGCGATCTTGACGCTAGGTAGGGATCGTTTCAGCGGATGACAGATCTGCCTCGAAGAAGTTCGGGAATATTGCATGAGCCACTCTAGTCACAAGCCACTTATTTATTACAATACCATTACCGCGGCATCCCGAGGTATGTTTCAGCGCAAGACGGCTGTTGTTTTAATATTACCATTATGATGATTCTCGGTAAATTACGCCCTCCAGTCGAGTGCTCTGTATTATTCACACAGCAATGATGGTAAACTACTTATCCCTCCCTGTTTGTCAGGTTCCCGTACGAGGTCCAAGTGTCGTAAACACGCCCGAATTCGAAAGAGCTGAAACCCATAGGGCCAAAACGCCTCTAGGACTGCTAACTACGCTCAGTCCTCAAAAGAGTACACTACTTTCGGCTCCTAAAACAACCATTTCCACATGGATAGATGGGATGTACAGTACAACCTAAGCAGGGGTGTATGGCTGACGGCGTGTCACTTAGACTAGACTGACGGAGTGGCCGACAGTGTCATGGCCGGACAAATTCTTACAGAAGACCCAGCAGACAAGACCCAGAAGACCCAGAGTGCCAGACGCCCCGGGTTAATATAAATTACGGGGAGGGTGTAAGAAATAATACAGTTCCCGGCGAATTTCTGGATACATACATAGTTATGTCGTGCTCGTACCAACTCGGGCTAGGATCCCCACGATCTTGCGATAACTACTGTACCAATTGTACTATTATTCTAGCAGCAGGGTCACTACTACTAGTAGTAGTATGGTAGTAAGTTACCACCTTATCACCCTGGCCCGTACCAGATGGGTCCGAAAAGCAGAGGCCGGAATACCCTTTTGTTACGCTAATCTGGGGGCCCATCGAGCCCTTTTTCCGCCAACCCGCGAAACCCACTTGTGTCCACTCTATCCCATGGCGGCTGCATTATTATCGCGAACAGCCACACCCTAGCTACAATGATTTGATATACCTTACCCACTCTGTTTGCTGAGAGCTGTCAGGCCGAAGATCTGAGATCTGGAATTGTTTCCCCATAGCGTGGTACGACGAAGCGTTAGTCTCCTCCCGCTGCATCCTCCCAAGGGATCCTCTCGTGTGCATATCTACTCGACGCCTGCTCCTCTGAATTCCATATATTCTTCCAGACTTCCACCCCGACAAATCCTTTCTTCCAGACATCCTTCTAGACTCCCACTTCCCTGCAGACTATTTGTCACTTCAACTCCATCCCATCTATCCATCTCTACACTCGAAGTGAATTCTTTGTCCATACCATACATTCTTGATGTAAGCTCGAACTTGCCTTGGCCCTCGTCTACCCCTCCCTGCTCGGGCAATCCCAGCGCATTCTGGTTCGCCTGGAGACATTGCCAGAAGTTCGCCACTACTGGAGGCGGTGTCTACACCCTTGGACAAAGTGCTAATAAACATCCAGCTCCAATCTAGAAACCCTACAAGTCAAACTCATAGCTATGGCTCCCGCACACCGTCGTGGGCCTTGGGTCCCTGAAGAGGACCAGGCACTTCTGCAGCTGGTGCGCGAACAAGGACCCAACAACTGGGTTCGCATTTCCCAGCACATGCGCTACCGCTCGCCCAAGCAATGCAGAGAGAGATTCCACCAGAACCTGAAGCCCTCTCTGAACCACGAGCCCATCTCCAACGAGGAAGGACTGATGATTGAGCGCATGGTCAACGAGATGGGCAAGCGCTGGGCTGAGATCGCCCGACGATTGGGCAACCGCAGCGATAACGCAGTCAAGAACTGGTGGAATGGCAGCATGAACCGCAAGAGGAGAGGAGTCCCTGTCTCTGCCTCCCGAACATACAGTGGCAGAATCGAAGCGCCCTACCCTCGTGCCTCGATGCGCAGCCCGCGTCTGTCTTGGACGACTTCTCCCAAGATTAACATTGACTCTGCCTCGGTCAACCTCTCGCCTATCCCCTCGGGTGCTTCTTCGCCCTCCTACGAGAGGAGAGAGTCTACCGTCATGGACAACCCGCGCCGCCTGTCGCCTATCTTCACCTTCCCGGCTTCTGCCCGTCCGATCGAGCCATCCATGACCTCACCAGCATTCTCTGAGGCATCAAGCACCGCACCATCGATGGTTTCTGACCGCAGTTCCATCTCTTCCGCTTCGCCCCGCACTCTTCCCTCCCCGCAGCTCCTGCCCCTTCCTGTCGACACCCGCTCCAGCTATGGAGAGCTACGAAGGGGCAGCCTGCCTGCTTTGCAATTCCGCGACGAACACACCAAGACTGCGGAGCAATGGGCGGACGCACCGTTGTTCCCGCGCTGGGGACCTAGCTTGCCATCGCCTGTCACTCACCAGCGCTCTAGCTCGCTATCGAATTCCTGGACCGGACCTTCGGAGGAGCCTCGATGTGGAGCCGCCGCCCCGAGTCGGGACTCACGCATGGGCCTCGATTCATTGCTGAATTGATTTCCAATTGGGTCTTCTTTTACACGGCGTTCTAAATGGGGTCTGGCCTGGAGGGAGTTAACTCACTGTCCCGCATATATTGGTGGTATGATTATGATTAAACTCGGGAGGTCTCGGTGTCTGATCATTAGCCCGTTGGTACATATTTTCTGTGTCTGGATATATACTGTATAGGTCTTGGAAAAAAGGACCTCGAATACCCCAGTCTATACTGTTGTCGCGAGCGAATATCTGTCTGGTTCCAAGATTGTTGGAACCATGATGTCTAATCTGTGCTACCTGGTTGCCTCTTATATTGAGCCCAGTTTGTGCACAGTTATTACTATATTTCCTATGTCTATTTCCTATGTTTATTTCTGTCCGATGTCCTTGTTTGCAAAAGCGCTTCTTGACTCGAATACCCTGTAACGTCTTTTTTGTTCCTTGGCCTCGCCAGGACATTGTACCAATAGCATTATGAAACCAAATATAACCTAAACATACGTTATCATGATTACTTGTCCTGGAACATCTGCAGTAGAATTTCCCACCGTTCCGACTTTCCAAATGTATCTCCCGTTGATTTGCGGTGTACAGTGTTAAGAGTCGAGTAAGCCATTTAAACCCAAAGGCATGGCGATGCGGCAGGCCAACACGAGCCCCGAAGCAAGGGATGGTGGGAGGCAAAAAAAAAATCCCATGCCCCATTCACTCTACTTTCCAATCGGTCAGCGGATCCGATTTGTGCATCGCAAAAAAGCCCATCTCTCTTATTTCCCCCCAGGCCCCAATCCAAAGAGAGAGTGTAAGTAGGTAAGAGAGGAGAGCCCAGATCGCACGCTACGGAAGCAGGGTCTGAGGTGCAGCCTTCACCGCCCCCGATACTTAATCGACCTGCATTACGCTGCGGGCTGGGCTGCATGTACGTAGGTAACTATGTTTTCTCGTTGGTGAGAGGAAATATCTCTCACTTTTCGTTTCAAAGTCGATGTTTTAGTGAAGTGATCGCAAGTAAGTAAGTAATTATTCGTCATCATTAATTTTATTAATTACAGTAGAGTACATTGGATTATAGTATTATTATTACACATGCAGATGGAAATGGTATCCGTGCCCCTCATCCCCTCATTAGTTAGTTACTGTAGTTGGTCTTTACTCTACTCTACTCTACCTATGGCTGTGGCTATGGCTATGGCTATGAACACACACTCTCAATAATATCTGCTTCTTCCCAGCCCCCAACTAAACTGGTAATAATATGCATTATTTACTTGGTACAGTAAACCCTGGCTATAACGAATCAATTCAGACACGCATTTTTGTTCGTTATAGCGTGTTTATTCGTTATAGCACTCATACTGAAAATGGTATAGCGTGGGGATCTAGCCAATCAGAAGAGAGATTTCACGCTATAACGAATTTTTTTCAATTTTATATGGGCGCAGGGTAAGTGAAAATATTCGTTATACCATGATATAACGAATATTTAGGGAGCTCCTATTGGACGATAAAAGTGGGGCGACCCAGTTCGTTATAGCTAGGTTCGTTATAGAGAGGGTTTACTGTACTTACCATTGAATTTCATAAAGCGGGGGAAAGTCATGGCCCCGAACCCCCCGAATGCCCTGACCCCTCTTCAGTAGTAACCAGTAGTGACGCGCGGGCTAAGTAAGTAAGTAACGCTCCCGGAAAAAGGAGGCCATCTGTGCCGCACAGGTACAGGTGCTAGTTAGCTACAACCACTAGCCCTACGTGAATAATTCCAAATGTCACGATTTAGTCTTAGAAGTGGTCGTTTTTGGGGTCTGTTCTGGTTTTTTGGGTTTGAGTTTAATTTGAATTGTTTATGGTTATTATTATTATTTACCGTTGTTGTTTTTCACCCCCCACATCTTGACTTCGATTGAAATGAAAATGCATGGAAAAGTCGAGATAATCGTACCGATAGATAAAATCCGGTTTATCTCGTTAAGAATTTCCAACGCCTCCGATTTTTCTCTTCCGCTATCAGCGGAAGAGAGAGAAAGCCCTGGAAAGAGGGAAAGGAATCAAGAAAAAAAAGAAAAGGTCGATTTGTTCCAGGCTCAACACCGTTGGAACAACTTTTCAAGAGTGTCCCTAAATGAAACCGGCCATCTGACATTTACCACCCCTGCACGACTCTCGCCAACATGATCTTTTGACTGGCCTGTTGATTCTTAGCGGTTGTTAGTCAAGGCTAACGGTCCACTTGTCGGGTGGAGTTGAAGGCATCGGCCCAGGGTGCAAAATCCACTTTCACTATCTATAAAAAAAGCCGTTGCGCAACTTTCGGCATAAAACAACGAGAGGGCGGGGAACGGAGCTTTCGTGCTACCGGGGTCTCCGAGTTTTGGGCGTTTACCAGGTCCATATGTCGCCTCTCGATCCCCCGTCGCTACATTGCCCTTCATCATCGCTTGTAAATTCTCTTGTCCATCGTTCTCTGAGCGGAGATGTGACTGGATCCGTGCCCCCTTTTGTTGTTCGTGGGATCTGGTTCTAGGTCAGTTTTAGTATTGCTACTAGAAAAGCGAGGTGATCTTGACCGCTGATTGGTCAATGAGCCGAGGTAAATCTTTTCCGCTCGCTGAGAATGGCCCATGGCGATTACAATCCCGTCTGCTAGTGGATCATGGCTGGGATTACTGTAGAACAAGGAACGGAACATGTTGCCACGCCGTTAGACTGTATATAGAGTACTCTCTGGATCCAGAACGGATCGTCGACTGGTACAGAGCCCAAGAGGTAACCAGGGCTCCAGAGAGGGGGCGGTGGAGAGAAGAAGAGTGCGATCAACGATCAATGCTCGGCTGGATGCTTATGCGACGCTGACAGAGAGATAGAGACTGGAGAGGAAGTGTGGCAGAGTCCTGCGCTGTTCTCAAAGATTATGGGCCGGAATTGATGTTAGGCTCCACCCGTATGGAGGTATACGTCTTTGAGTATATCGCTTATGTATTATTATTATTGCCAGACAATGAGGTCAACAGTTGACCGTTATGGGACGGCTGTTTCATATCGCTGTCGAAACCACAGGACATTCTCGTTGGAAAGAAATAAATTACTTCCATTACCAAATCATACTAGCGCCTGATCTGACCTGCTCTGATCCATGGACCGTCAGTCATGCGGTATCAGTACCATGTTAGACCGTACCTGTGATACGAGGTTCAACAGCGTAGAAAGACTCCCTCAGTCGTACTCATACCAAATCTCGTTTCCTCGCAGGGCTCTGCGTACCCGTCATGTCGGTGCCAACGCCCGGACGACAAGCTGAGGACCTGCGCCGCAGCGGTGGAATCCGTGATGGGGCGCCGGCGTGAGCAAAACAAGACGAACAGCGATGGACTTGCCCTTAGTCCTGGTCGCATCCGCTTTCTCGGGCTGCTGCTTGATCGACGGGGGAAGAAAGACGTTACGCCTCGCGCGATGTTCTCGATATGGGTTAGCCCAGTCTTTCCGTGTGGTTTCGGTCGAACGGTGGGGGGCAGAACGGCAGTGAGAATTTGTCACGATGGAACTTAAAAACCAGGTCTGATGATTGGGCGAATATCGCTTCCTATATCCGGGGAAGCATGGGATGATTTAATTAGCTTGTCTATAACTGCTGCCAGTGGAGGCCATAACTTGAGCGTAGATAGGCTTGTGCGTGGCCATCATATGCGGATCCCTCTGGCTGGTGGTTGCGACATACCTGATCAAATAAGACGCCTTCGCAGACCGATGGGAAGATGGAGGATCTCCCGATCGTCGTTGTTATCTGCAGGGTTCTCTTCCTTCAGCGGTTCAGCCTCTCTCATCCTGGTTGCCGTCGAACGCTCTTGCAGCCACGGTCGATCATCAGATGCTAAGTGAACGGCGAGTGTGTCTACCCTTCTGATTGGCCAGCGGAGGATCTCGGTGGCCAGATCTGCTAAGTACTATTCGGGACTAGCGTACCCGCAGCGGTGCCGGTAGTTTGGCCCGAGAAGGACGCCGGTGTCAGTGACCACATGGATGCCTTGGACAGCCTTGTTGTTCAGGCAGGTATTGCCTTGCCTTGCCGCTCAGACTTGACAAGACTCAAGTTGCCCGTCCAAAACGCCTTAAGACTAGACTATCTAAAGTTCTTAGTCGCCAAAGCTAGCCCTGACAATATTCCTGTCTGTTATTATTGCCCTGATCGATCTGCGGATACTATTGGACTGGAGCACAGGCCTTGCTCAGGCACTGGTGAAGAACGAAAACAACCACAGGACGCACTGATGGCTGATCTGCCTTGAACTAGCGATTACCCTCCCCATGGAGTCCACGATGCACGTTGTCCGCCCCAACGTGGAGAAGAAACGACTTTCCCGTTCCGAGGCAGATCCCGCGAGCTCGTCGCCTGGTTCGCTCAACAGGACCGCAATCATCGCTACCCCTGGGAGATCCAGTCTGCGCGATGCGACGCCCAACGCGAATCGGTTTCTATGATCCTGGTCGTGCCATCTACTTAGTCGATACGACCATCTATACGACGTACTACATACGATCATACCATACAAGCCTGGCAGGGGACTGCCCGTACGGCCGAGTAATCGAGCAGGGGCCATCAATAATATGTGCCATATTATTATGGCTTGACCGTTTTCCACGTGGGCCTGTCAGATACCCGTCGCCAAGACTGTCATCAGGGGAGGGGAAACACGGACTGGCGTCAGGGCCATAGCGGGTGCTCCGTGCCACGGAGTAATTATCCTCCTCCACCATCTCCATTTCTCCCCTGACCGCCTCAGGCTCCCCTGCACAAGAAGATCATATCTGCTAACTCAATGCTGCTACTGTTACTACATGATTTACTCAATTAGGGTCACGATCTTTCTATAATCCTCTGTACGAATAGGCAAAGCAATAGTGCTGTTGTTGACAGCTGTCTCCACTCCGCCGTCGTCTGGCACCCTGGTCAACATCGGCCGTCCAGAAATCGTCAATCTTTCGGAGTCGCCGGATGGTCTCTTGTCGAATTCCAAATCCTTTTCGCTTCTGGTTATTACCCCTTAATCATTCCAGGAACAAGAGGAGAAAGTTGTTATCCAGACTATCAATCACCGAAACTCACGGAAATGTCATCGTTTCTCCGATGACTATGAAACAAGCCCCTATCTATCGGATACCCTTGGCGCCGGGCCTTTTTTACGCATCATTAGCCTTGCGACACTAGTCCCATGGTCATGACTGTCTCGTGTCCCGATGAGATTATCAGCTTCGTGCACTATTTACTTGGACTCAGCTCGTTGGCGAGTCTAGTTAAGCATCATGGCAGAATCTCGCTTGTTACGGCAGTCTCATTGGTTCCTGCTCCCTTTCTGCATCCAAGTGGACTTGCCTTGACAAATTGAGAGAAATCACAGATCGTCATTATCCGTCGTGTGGGGTAACTAGGCTCATCATTTCCTTACGCTCCCGCTGTCAAGACGTCGTTTACCACGTTTCCTGTGGTTCAGCCTCGCCAAGGACCACAACGTTCTGGATGCCGTTCGAAGCGAGATCATTTGCGCCTCGTGCAGGTTGTATTTAATCACTCCTTTTCTCGAATGCCATTTGGTGATGTAGGAGGCGCGATGGTCGGACCGGCACGGGCTCAAGCGTCTCACCGCCATTCAGCCTTGCAGGCAGAATACAGGAATCGAGGAAGATGTCGGTTACGATGTCACCCTTAATGCCAGATGAATATGCAAGATGCACCTCAGGCTGCGGGAAGAAGAAGGCTGCCTATGGGCGTTCTTAATGCTATCTGGGATCGGAAAACGCATCCCGTACAGGGTCCTCTTTCCAGGGTTCTCGAACCATCATGCGGGTTCAAGAGATCCTATCTCTTTCTGTGGCCCATTGATTGTCCACGTCGCTGGGCATCTGATCTTCTGCGTATTCTGCTCACCCACAGTACATAGAAGCCAGAAAGACGTATAGCCCAACATTCCATTAAATCCTCCAACTCCTCACCGACCTCAACTGTTGACAGCTTTCCCGCGTCAAGTCGCCTGCCTATCTCCATCGGGAGGAGGCCCTTGCGCGAGTTTGCAGGAAATTCAGTTCCCTTCTCCTATCATCGTTTCCCAGTCTCCTCAGTAATCGTGCCCAATATCTCCAGGCCGACCACACCGCCAGCCTCGTCAGAATACCGAGATGACGCATTTGACGATCAGTATGTCAAATCTCCCCGTTTCTAAAAGTCGCTCTCGCTGTCAAGAGTCTGTACTAGCCGTGCGTAATCGTAACCTGCTCAAGATATGTAGCAACAAGACACTAGTAAGAGTGCCCACTCGCTTTGACGTCTTTCAATCTGCGTATCGTATTACAGAAGTGTAGAACTCTATGTTCAGAGCACGTAATACAGATTCATTTGAAGAAAGTCACGTAAAATACGACATATTATATTTCGACGGACATATATTACTCTGTATTTCTTGGAGGAAAGTGTAAATCTAAGAAATCAGATGATTCCTACGTAACTAGTCCTTCGAGATCAGGATGGGACTACATTTAAACGACAAGATCAGCGATAATACCATTAAAAGTTAATTTGAAGAGGAGCAAAATAAGTCGAATTACCAAGGATTCGATACGTAGTTTATTAATCTTAATCATTATTCACGAGTAGATAGCATCCCGACTATCAAGCATCCCGCACATCGAAAAGGTCCAATCGAGATACTGTTGATGGTCAGGTAATGGTCAGGCGATCGTTGTGATGTTACTTGCGATGGTAAATAGATATTATATTATTATTATTATTATAAAAGATTCAGGAGTATTACTCCCACCTTTCGTGTCGAATGACACACGGCAAAGGAAAATGGTAAATGTGAGTTTGATATTGTCCCGTTGAAGAGGGATGCTTCTCTTTCCCCGTGTTTCCTATAGCATACAAAGAATCTGGATCCTAGTGATCTAGTAGGTTCCATCCTATATTCAGGACCTGCTGCAAACGGATGATTGACAGGTCACCTGGCCTTCGCTTTGTGTGCTGACACTAGACATTTTTTGTTTGTAGAGTTCTAGCTATCAAATTATTGAACCGAGTCTGTTTCCGGACCCAAGATCTAGGTTAATCATTCGGTATATAAAGCGAGCTCATTCGCACTGCTAAGAATCGTTTCAACAGGCCTACTCACATAGGACTATGTAGTCTATCCTTTCTCTAACCTATTGAAGGAAGAGAAATTATAGGGAAGTTTCTACCAAGGGACTTCAATATCTTCATTCAAGATAACACTACAAGCTTTTAGTGATGTTCGAAAGTAACCAACGTATAGCATACCTCTATTATTATGAGGTTGATATAGACAGTCGCCTTGGATCACACTTAGTCCGAATTAGATCTTGGAAGCTCGCCCTCTTTTCTGCCAGGCTTCCCGCACAGCCTTCTCAGCATCGTAACCATAACACCACCACTGAGTGACTGGATCACTCCACTGATTTGCACTCCTCTGGAACTGTTTACCTTCGACCTCTGCCCTCATTGCTTCGTCTCTCTTCTGCTGCTCGGGTCCATCTGGGAAATGCCAGATCTTTCCGTTCACCAGACTGGCTGATTGCATCTGGCCAGATCTCTGCATCCGCTCACGGGTGAAAACGTCGAGTGCTTCTGGAAGTTGTTCGGAAGTTCCGATTTGATCTATGACCTCAGCCAGGGCAGCGCCGTCCTCGATGGCCATCGCGGCACCTTGGGACATGTAAGGGACCATGGCATGTGCTGCGTCTCCCAGAATAAGCAGCTTCTTAGAGGGTGCACACCAGCGTGGGAGTGACACGCCGCTTAAGAGGGGCCACTTTTGTGTGTGTTCGATCATCTTGATGATCTTGAATAGTCTATTAAATTGGCATTAGTGATCTCTATCATTGAATTCTTAAGCACTAGGCATTATTACTTACTTTGGGTCCCAGTCAGCAAAATATCCCCTCATTTGTTCAACTGCATCCTCTGGCTTCCAGGTCTGAGGATCAGTATGGTCGACATGAGAGAGGACCATGTTCAGTGATTTTCCAGCAGCAATGGTGTATGTCATGACATGGCGGTCTTCGCCAATCCTGTATTTCATATGTGCAAGTAAGTATATGGTACGACAGGTTCTGTCGTCGAAATGCAACCACATACCAGATATTCAACGCTGGTCTTTCCAACAGCCATGCGATCTCGGGATCAGCTTTTATTTTTGCAGCGTCAACCGTCGCTCGATAGGCAGCAAATCCAGTGAGAGCAGGAGGACGGTCGGCTCCTCCCAGAACCGCGGCGCGTGCAACAGACTTGATACCATCTGCGGCCACAACTAGGTCGCCGTAAATAGTACGGCCATCCTCCAACACAACCGATGGGGCATTCAGATCGTAGCTGACCACTTTGCTGTTCACCTGGACCTTGACACCAAGGTCTACTGCACATTCGTGAAGGGCGGCATGGAAATGAGCTCGATGGACGACGTAATAGGGAGCTCCGAAGTTTTCTCGGAAGTCAGGTATTAATCTGGTGAAACCGACATTGTCTCCATTGCTCCATCTTCGAAAGGTGATGTTCTCGGGTTCCACTACTTGTCCCTTAAGATGTGGTCCACAGCCCCATCGCAGCAGGAGTAGGGTGGAATTCGAGGGTAGTTGAATGCCAGCTCCAACCTGCATTGACATGGTAAGTTGAGGAATACAAAGAAAAAATAGAGTAAGTATCACCTCCGATAATGCAGGGGCTTGTTCGAGGACAGTCACAGAGTGTCCCCTCCGCGCGAGGGCAATGGCGGTAGCAAGTCCTCCAAGCCCAGCTCCGACGACGACAACATTCAGCAGCACTTTCGATTGTGTCGGTTTATTGTCATCTGCAGAGCGCCTTTCAGATGGGTGCAAGAAGTCCAAGCTGCGGGTTGGGTATTCCCAATAGGGAAACTATCGTGGACTCTAGTCATTCAGATGCCTACAACAAGAGGAAAAGCAGGGAAATAATACCGAAGAGTATGGGGCCGCTACCCTAGCCATATTGTGTGCCGGAATTGCAATGTCTGTTCCTTTTTCCTTGACAGCCCGAGTTGTGTTCTAGGGTCGCTTGGTCATTTGAATAGATACTAAAGCTATAGTTATTTACCGGAGCTCTATCCTTCTACTTACTCAAGCTATCTTGCGGACCACTTCCGACGGGCTATTTCGCCCCCGGGGTGCTAGGCGGACAGGTTCGTATTCGTGGAGATCTGGGCTAACTCCGCAATCCACCCACAGAATCAGCGGAGGTTTCCTTTCCGCTGCACGATCCGGTCTATACCCGTCCCGTACTCACGGGGACTAGATGTTACACTATGGCAATAAGGTATTCACATGAGATGTGATGGGTCAGTGTTCACTAGCCGGCTTGACCTTGGCTAAGATAGCATCTATCTGTTCGTTCTCTTTATCCGCGATATCAATTAGCTTGCTGTTCTTTTCTACTCGCGCCGGTGTCGTAGAACCAGTGATTGGGGGGATAGTTGACATCCCAGGACGCTTGGGTAGTGCTCTTTTCCAATTGATGGCGAATTGGGCCGGTGTCTACAATGGTCCCTATAACTGCCACGAACACGGTGCTGTCTGCATGCATAGCGGAGCTACAATGTCTGACCCCAATTAATAGGCATTATGACAATTCTAGCCTATTAGATTTGCAGTATAAGGAGATACTTTCATTCATTGTATCATAGACATGGCCAATCTGTTAAGCCCCTGACCCATCACTCAATCATCTTCAGGTATTTCCTCAAGCAGCACACCTTCGAAACCCTTCAACTTATCAACAGCTTCGGCTGTCAGTTGCCTGACATACATTATAAACGTAAGTCATCTAATGCGATATACGAAGTATATAGGTATGTTCTGTAATACTTACAAGTTGACATAGATAGGCGGCAATGTCTTAGTTGATATAGCAGGACCCCCCTGATCATCTTCGACTGTCCTAATACATAAATAAAAAGGTTAGAAAATTAAGGTCTTGTGGCAGCATCATTTAATATACTTACTTGTTCACTTCTTCATCATAGTTCTCCCAGGACTCAATACTCTCATATCGCAGATAATATGCCTGTCAATACATATCGGTCATTATAAGAGCGCTTAGTCTTGAGTGACAACTGGTTGTCTACCCACCTTGCGGTCCGACATATTTTAGGTATACTTGTAGTATCGTATTGCTGGTTGACTAAACTGTGTTTTTGGAGCAGGATAAGAGCTATGGATAAGATCCCTTTGTCCGTGATGACTCAGTGTTCCTCGGAATCGATAGCTCTAAGAGTAAATAAAGCCTTCATAGAAGCAGAGCCTTTATATATGTGCGTAGCGGGGTTGTCATTTACAATATGACGTATCATGTTAGCTCGAGTATGTAGTATTGTTAACTATATTCTCTGTGAGGAAGAGGATGGACGTACATGACGCATCGACTCTGTTGTCACTGGGTAGATAGATAATTGAATTCCAAATCGGCCCACTAATACGCAATAGCGCTGCATGACGATAAAATCCCTCATCCTTTTAGTTTTAGAAAAGGATCCTCACTTGTATCCTAGTTCAAATTCTTATTGGTTAAAGACAAGTTAATCCGGAAGTGACTCTGTCTACTCTGCGAACTACACAAATACTATGAAGCGACAGCTGAAGATAGATGTTCTCATATTAATATTATGTGTACTAGCTGCAGCATAGAGTCTAAGAACTACTACATAGTACGTAGAGGACAAACTTAGAGATTGAATCTCATTGTTACTACTTCAATGGGTGGTGGGGCCGGTTATCCGTATTAGATAGTTGACAACGCGATGAGTTAGGGAACCACTGTATGGACGTTCTAGAATGGAGACGTACAATAGTTCATCTCTGATCCAAATCTAAGATTCTACAGTTCGCTCGCGATCAGTTCGTGAAGAACGTGGGGGTCGCATGGAGAAACCGCCAGCTCGCTGTGTTCTGTGGCTGGCTGAAAGTGCAAAGAATGGTCGAACTCACGAGCTTCTATTGGGGGAAAGAGTCGTCCATACTCTATGCTAGAACACGACGCATATTGATTGGATCGTTGGAAATGTCTATAGATGATCGAACGTCGATCATGAGATCATTCGAGATTCCCGACTTCGCCGAGATCTACCGGGTCTCTCTACTTATGATCTACGGGAGAGGCCAATTTCGCGATCTTCTGTCAGAGGAGTCAGCTAGGACCCACTGCGGTCTCATAATTAAGACTTTGCGAGTCCGATATCCGCTTTCGTAGAGTGCAGAACTTGTTTATATCACTAGGTTCGTTTTTGCCATGCATCTCGCCATGAAACATTGGCATCCTTCCGTTGGACAGACTTGTTCGAACTCCAGCGAGGTAAGAGGCACTAGGTAGGATATGCATTCTATTCTACCATTCTACCAATATCAGGGTTAGCTAGTCTTTTTGGGGAGTTCCACTAACCTTTCCCGCCTGCTGAATACTAATCTATTGGACCAAAAACGAGTAAAATAGAATGCTGTTCCTAATAATCATTTTCGCGATTCTACTAAACAGTACCTATCGGCCGTTGTTTGCTTCGGTACTTACCTGACTAAGCACACCAGTGGTGGGTCATGTGCACATTCCTTTCCTCCTCCTACATGGCTACTTCCAAGTTGCCATCCTATCCAGATAGAGCGTCATGCTCATTTCATCAAATAGTCAAGCTGTATTGTTTAATCATTTCTGCTCTGCTGATTATGTCGTGCTTTATATACCTATATAGCGGGGCTATTTGGTGAACCTATTGCCTCTTCTGAACGACATCTCGGGTCATGATAACCCATGACGCTAATACATACACAAGAAAGTGTCAATACGAAATGAACAGCTTGATAGTTTGTGTTTCATAACCTGCTGCTGGACCTATTAGCGTCGTGAACCAAACATTGCAGCTTTTTCCATGAATTCAATCCGTCCCAGCGGGAAGGAGGGTGACGCATGGAAGAGAAGGACCTTTCAAGTTGAAGAAAACATGGGTTACTTATACATCGAGTGGAAGAGTTATGAGGAAGATCGGAATGCATGCGGTTGATATTGCACTTGATACGCCCAATGGATGAAGGAACCAGGAAGGATACTTCAACCCAAGACCGGTCAGTTGGGAATCTTGGCCTCCTGGAAGCCTGGGAAACGAGGAAACAATTGGCATATTGGATTCTCAATGAAGGGTCTGGCATCTCTGTAGGGTTGCTTTGTTCCGCTTATCAGAGTCCAGACGCTTCCGCGGTCTCGAGGAAAAGGTCAGTAAGACTGAGTTCATGGCCGTTGGTTGTTGTTCACTGACCGTCGTCATTCATTACGCCAAATCAGTATCGTGGCTCAACTCTAATGGACCGGAATGTGCTCCCAGCCGACGTACCAGGAGACTGCAAGGTCCCCAGAGCCATGACATCGGATTAAGTCACGCATTGGATCTGCAGAGAGGTAGCATTTCATCGGCGTTGACAGCTATGAATGCCTTTGTTTGAGCGTGTTGATACAATATCAAATCGCCTACGCTACGATTTACCGCCATCTTATCACTACAGGATGACAGCCGTAGACGTCCTCATTGTTGGTGCTGGACCGACCGGCCTCGTTTTAGCTGTCGCGCTCACCCGGCTTGGTATCAAAATCCGTATCGTCGACAAGCAAAAGACAACAGCAGAGACTTCAAGAGCCATCGTCATCCACAGTCGAACCCTTGAGTTCTACCAGCTGCTGGGCCTCCTAGATGATATACTTCCACGCGGGCATCGACTAGAGGTATTGAATCTACGGACTGAAGGTGCACAGTCCGTACGAATTCCGTTTCGTGACGTTGGCGCGGGGTTGACTCGATACCCGTTCGTATTTATTCAACCTCAGAGCATTCACGAGCCGATTTTGGAAGCCAAGCTGAATTCGCTGGGAGTTTTCGTCGAGCGCTCCGTCGAGTTTCTAGATCATATTGACCATGGAACGCACATCACTGCACGTATACGCCCTGTTGACCAAGATGATAGCATAGAGACCGTTGGCCAAGAAGAGAACGGGGAGACTGTCGAAACAGCGTTCCTCGTTGGCTGCGATGGTGCTCACTCTACAGTTCGTCACGGAGTGCACGTGGACTTCATGGGCAGCCCATACCGGCAGACATTCTTCGTGGCAGACCTGATCGGCTCAGGACCACCTGTGGATGGCGAAGGTCATTTCAACTTCGGCGGCGGAGAGGACACTATCATGGTTGTTTCATACGAACAGTACCCAGGCGGGACACACGTGCATGTGCTTGGTGCGGTGGAGAACATGTCTCCGCATGCCCAGTTTGACGATGTCAGACCCATCCTCGAAAAGGAAGTGAAGTTGACAACACATGAAGTCAAGTGGTTTACCACCTATCGAGTGCACCACCGCGTTGCAGAGCGGTTCAGAAAGGGCAGAGTCTTTATCGCAGGAGATGCAGCACATATCCTGAGCCCTCTAGACGGACAAGGGATGAACACGGGCATTTCCGACTCGGTAAACCTTTCCTGGAAACTTGCCTCTGTGGTGAAGGGCAAAGCGGACGATTTCCTTCTGGATTCCTATGAGAAGGAGCGAAAACAGTTTGCGGAGAATCTGCTGGACACATCAGACCACATCTTCACAGTGGTGATGGACAAAGGCTTCGTCAGGACGACCGTCCACGAAGTGTTGTTTAATCTGATGCAACCTTCAGGATCGTACTCCGCACTGCCAAGTTTCTTCTTCCGGACCCTCTCCCAGACCGGCCGTAACTACTATGATAGCCCGCTGTCCCAAGCAGAGGGACCCGGAGAAATCAAACCCGGTGATCGATTACCTTACTGCAAGGAGGACGCGACTGATAATTACATCAGCCTGGATGCATTACAATGGCGGATTCACATCTACGGAACACCAACAGAGGAATTAAAAGCCTGGTGCCAAGAAAAGAAAGTGAGACTGGACAATTTCCCTTTCAATGAGGACATGGAAAAGAAGTGTATCGTGCAGGATGACATCTATCTGATCCGACCGGATTCCTTTATCGCTGCTGTTTTCGAGCAGTCACGAATAGATCTTTTGAACGGCTATTTTACTGCTCGTCATATCCAGCTGTCGTAAGGTGATGGGACTTTTTCTCTTATCTTTTCCAAAAGAATTTTGTTATATTGAATATTCTGTCTTGTGACAATGTACTTCACATAATAATGTAATGGTTATATGTACTGGGAAATGAAATACATCAAGAACAATACAACTTGATTCTTTCCCCCCTGAGTGAAATCTATAGAAGACATCATCATATAATAATACAGAGATAAGAACCGGACGAAAGCTGCTAACTTACAGAAAATCATGCTTTTACAGTGTTTTCCTATTGAGTACACGGAGATCATTATATCATAATAAACAGATGAAAAGTCATTACTCAGTTGCTTTATGGTAAATGCAATGCGGAGAAAATCCGCGGTCATTAAATTCATCAGGCGTGACAAGTAACTGTTAGCTTTAGCTGTTTCATAGCCGGTTGCTTCTTGATAAAAAGCAAGCAAACCCTAAGAAGATCCCATGTTGCATGACGCTGAAATGGCACACCAATACAGAAGGGGGAAAAAAAGAAAGAAAAAAAAAAAAAAACAAACACAATACAGAAGCGCCTGGCTGTGCAGCCCCATGGATTTTGTTTTCTGTGTGATAATGCATGCGAAATCCCATGGTGAAATTCTCTCCAAAGAACCGAGTCAGGGCCCAGACGAATTGGGAAAAAAAAAAAAAAAAAAAAAAACGAAAGGCTCAGATGCCGTAGAATTGCATATAGCCATATTGACATAGCCACCTCCGTTGGATGGTGTGTCTTGATCACTCCCAACGCCATGACCTGTCAAATCATATCACCGAGCAATACCAAGATCTCAGATACATGGATCATAGTATACAAGGCTCGAAACATCAAACAAGAAAAAAGACTAAGAAATAACATGATACAATTCCTCAACTGACATGAACGGGGAATTGAATATGGGGAAACCGCTGCAAAAAGAAAGAAAAAAAGAGAAAAGAAAAGAACAGAAATAATGACAAATGCAGAAAACAAATCGACAAAAGGGTATATATCCCGCCATTGCACGTCATAACCAGATATCTCCATCTTCGCCATTGACCCACTTTTTCCAAACTTTCTCATATGCATCTTCTAAGTCATTGACCCAACGCCTGGTATCGAATAGATTGGCTTGCCATCTGTTCATAAACAGAATCTTTCGAAGTTCCGTCAACCTGCCTGTGGCCCTTCCTTGACTACCTAGTTGGTAGTGAAGATCGAGACCCAGACGTATAGCTTTATTCTCGTAGTCTTCATCCGATGAAGCTATCAGATCCGCAGCAGCCTGCTTCCCAATCTCCGAGTCCGGAAGGGCACTGGACAAAATGCTGGATGCCATGCGCGAACACATCTTGTACTTGTATCGTGGGTAAGTCAGAATGGGTGTTCCGCTCCAGAGTACATCGGCAGCAGTTGTATGTGCGTTGCACTCTGGGGTATCGAGGAAAAGATCGCAAATTTTCGCACGCGCAATATGCGTGTTCTTGGGAGCGACATCAGTGAAGATTATCCGAGAGGCAGTCTCTTCACCTGCCCAAGCGATAGCTGTCTCCCTGAGATTCCGTTCACCAAGATCTGGGAATCGCAATAACCACAGCACTGCGTTAGGAATACGAGCGAGGATGCGCAACCACGTACGGAAAGTAGTGGGTTCGATCTGAAACGATAAGTTAGCAACGATCTCATAATATATGAAATAGACCGGAACTCCTTGCCTTATAGAGCTGGTTAAAGTTACCCATGATGATAGTATCATCACTCAGTTGTGGGAACAGCTCCTTCCGCATCCGCCAGCGCCTCTCTTGCTCTTCGTCCCAAGTCAGACGAGGATCCTTGCAGTCAGGAGCACTCTGCCGATGGTCACAGCAAAAGAAAGTGTGCTTTGTGTACACTATTCTCTCTGCGTAGACCCAATCCTCGAGCTCCTCGCCATGGTCAACCTCGACCAGACGATCCTCCAGTCGGGTATCGCGCTTGTGAGGACTCAAAGTCTCACGGGGGATTGAGAGTTCGTCTGCGAGAATGTAGTCGCACCACTCGGCTCCTAATGTGCCCGCAAAGCCCATGAAAGACATATGGATCGGTGCTGGACGCGCAGCAAAAACTTCGTTGCGAGCGCCTCGCGTGTAACCGTTCAGATTGACAAGGATATGGATGCCGTCATTAACAATCTGTTCGACTAGACGCTCTACCGGCCAGCTGCTGGCGTCATAGAAAACGGGGGCTTCACGCTCAATCTGGCGACGATGCACGGAATTGTCACTGGGTGTGGTAGCATAGCAATATGCCTTGACCCGCGATGGATTGTGGAACCCGAACACTGATTGCATCAGATGAGCAAGAGGATGGTTGTTAAAGTCAGAAGAGACATATCCAACTTTCAGATAAGGGTTGGGCGGAGCCGGAGGTCTGTACACTGTGGGAGGTAGCCATGGAGAGCGAAGAGTAGAACACGAGATCCGCAAACCGTTGCGTTGCGAGATGTGGCGGACTTGTTTGGCAGAGAGCGGGCAAGTAAATGTATGGAACGGGAGAACAGTCGGAGCATTAGGTGGAGAAAGTCCCATGGGGAGCTGTGGCCTCCGATACTTCTCCAGGGGGTATTCCTTTCCATACACATACTTGTCTTGGTACCACTGCCAAGTTATGGCTCTGATGGCACGCTCGATGAGTCTGACGATCCGGGAGCCTTCCCATTTCTGGCCGGCCCACGCTTTAAGGGTGGAAGCCAAGGATCCTCTCTTGGTAGACAAGAACCTGTCTTCTCCAATGGCTAGAGACAGCTGCGCACAGAGCTGATCCACCATGGTAGGTGTCAGTAAGCCGCAACCCCATGTCTCACCGTCCTTGAGCTGCCGGTCAACGATCTGAACCACCCGCTGGATCCAACCAGAGCCAGTCTCAGCTCCATTGGCGTCGCGAAGCATCCCTTCTTCATCCACGTGCCATCGATCACGGAATCCATGGCCATTTGAGATACCGCCGCGACCACCCCAGTTACAAACCGAATTCAGTGCGTTCGCAAGCCCGCATACAGCTTCCGCGAAATCTGGATTGACTCGCACGGCTCTCTTGTAATATCCAATAGCGTCATTGACCCTTCCGGAGTCCTTCACGGCGTTTGCCAAATTCGCCAATGCAATATCAAAGTTGTTATCGCACTGGACGGCCTGCTCATACATTCTGATCGCTGCCTGGAGCTGGCCAATGTCTTTCAGGAGGCTTCCCAGGTTAGTGTATAAGTGAGCGTGTCGCGAATCCAGGTTCAAGCCGTAGTTGTAATACGCCAACGCCAGCGAGATTCCACTTCCAGGTATCACACCGGGAACCTCTGGGAGTTGACTCTCAGCGGCAGAGCGTCTAGGCACTCTGACCGGACCACTCTGTTGAATGCTGGCAAGTAGGATGCCAACATTATTCGCAGTGGATGGACTAGGCTGAAGAGACAGCGAGAGATAGTAGAGAGCCAATATATCTCGGACGCCACAAGGTGCCCTGGTGGCTCCGGGGGCGGAAAGATTAGCCATCCCATCTTGGTATATCTTTGCCAGCGACAACAGTGAATTGCTGGTGGTCGATATAGCCGCCTTTCTTGCCAGACCATCAGGAACATATCTGAAACCCGGAGGGTTGCCGTACGGTCCGAAGATCAGTTTGGCCGTCTGCAGGGCTCTCTCCGGATACAGCAGAACAGGGGCCTTGGCATCATATAATTCAACGGGCAGGGAGTATCCGTTGCGAGAGCTGTCCGTAAAGGCCGCGAGAATCTTCCTGATCAGACTCTGGATGCCATGGCGTCTGCGACCTGATGCGATCAAAATCGCGTCTTCGAATGCTGCTGCTGCACCTGCATTGTCCCCGAGAGCATAAAGCATGTTTCCTTTCGCGTGGATCAGAGCCAGCATTCGACCGTTGTCGGATCCTGGAATCGCATAGCCACTTGATCCGAAGCCCGCAGAATTCGAATCGCTGGAGCTGTGCTTGAAGTTAGAATACTGATCTGGATCGTTTTCATAATCGAACGCCGCTCGATCGGACGACCCGAGGTCAGATGCCGTGGAGGACCGGCTTTCATTGTCGCTCTCGGTTCCACTTGAGTGTTCGTCCGTCTGGAAGTAGTCCCCGTTCTTTGAGACACGGAGTGAGGATTCGACATATTCGATGATACTGACAGCTTCCTTGCCCCGATGGTTGCTGCAGAGGAGACCGATAAGATGTTCCACTGCTTCAAAATAACCGGGACGTAATTTGACGGCACGGAACCAATGCTGCAATGCCTCTTCGCGGCGATCAAGGGCAAGAAGAGTCGCGGCCAGATTTGAGATTGCTTCAACATGTCTGGGAGATGTGTCCGTTAGTGATTAGTGTCTTGACAGGGTGGGCATCGGCTTGACTTACGTGGCATCCCTAGCGATGATCCTCGAGTACCATCTCATTGCTTTCTGATAGTCACCCAAACCGTAGGCCAAGCAGCCTCCCAGGAGCATTCCATCCACCCACTCCCAGCCACTCTCCATGCAGAGATGAGAGAGCATCTCCAGAGCAGACACGGCGCTGGACACGGTGGAGTTTTCATTGCGGAAACCAGTCGCGAATGGGGACACAGCGGCGCCAGACAATCGTCGAAAGGGGTGGTATCCACTGATGCCGTGAGAATCAGAATTTCGGTGATGCATTTGACTGAGGAGCGGACGATTAGCCTGTCTGTCATCGAATCCATGGGCCGAATGCAGGCCGTCCATGTGCCGAGAGCCCAGCCCATGCTGGCTGCGACCATGTAGATCGAATTGCGAGGACGGATAGCTGTTATGGCGCGACAACTCCCCGGCACTGGGCTGGGCCGAAAAATCCAAACCAGGTTGACGAGGTGGTTTAGGGTAGATGCTCGGTCTTGATAGCCGGTGAGCATAGCCATCAATGCCCGCTTTCGAGGCGCTGTTCCTTCGAGCTTGGTGGAGAGTTGCAAGAAGGTCCACGTAGACCCCGTGAGCCCATGTCAGGACCTTCTCCTTGAATTCTACATTCCCCGTGCGAGACTTGACGTCTGCTACGGACGTCCTGAAGCTCAAATCGGGCTGGGTAGCAGACCATGGTACTGTGTTGTTACTGCTCGTCGGGTGGGTAGAGAGGTTGGTATGAGGATCATGGAACGTATCAAAGGATTTCTGATGAGAACGGCGAGCAGGGTGAGTGCTCTGCAAGACAGGCTCCGGATTGACACCCACCGGAAACTGATTCCAGGCGAATCCAGGATTCGAGAGATTACCGCCGGGAAGAGGCGTGGTGTTGAATGATGGTTGGTGTAGGTCGTAAAAGTGAGGGCCACTCAGCCCTGCCTGAGTGGGAAACTGGCCTGTCTGGTGGAAGCGCGTATCACGGAGAGCGGCTGGACGGTATGGGATGTAGGCTCCATCCGGCCAGTAAGGGCCATAGGGACCAGATCCCGCCGACGCGGTAGGACCTAGGCATGTCTGGAGCGGGGCGGGATGGACGGTCGGGACGGAGGGCCCATTTTGTAAGTAATATCGCTGGGATGTCTGCACGGGCAGAGTCTGATGCAACATCGAGTCGACCCCCGGCACGTAATTCACAGAACGAACCCAGGTCGCGCCCGTTGCTCTTTGAAGTCCATCGTCCCGGAGCCCATTCGAGTCGTGCTTATATGACGGCGGAAAGCTCATGTGCTGCGCCGACGACGATTGATCCGTGCTCATCGGTTGCCAGTTGTCCGCGGGGAGACCGGTGAGCAGCTGGCCGGATTCGAGAGAGGAGACCAAGATATGCTTTGTTGCTGGTGGCTGCACGGCCCTATCACCCGGTGTCCCATCGTAGCCCGCCGCGAGGGTCCCATTTGGCGTCTTCCTTCGCAACGCATGTTCCCCGCTGTTCGTTAGCCTTGAGACATTCGAGTTATTGACCACGTCGTGGCTGTCGGACCGCTGCACCGGGTGTGGGAGCTGCACACGTGGTCGCGCGACGAACTGGTAGGAGTGTTTGGGAGGATCGTGTTGAGAGAGAGAGGGTCTCATGGCCGCGTCGTTGGGGTTGTATGGAGTATTCAGGATATCGTAGATTCGGTGGTCAAGGTGATTATGTGGTTGGAGCTGCGGCATTCGAGCAACGGTGGGCAACATCTTTTTCTTCTTTTTTTTTTTTCCCTTTTAGACCGTCTGTCGTCCCCCGGGGACAAACAGATCGATCAGGTCAGTAGAGAGAGAAAATACAAGCGGCTATCGAACAAATCAAGTCCGTTGGCTCTTGCTGTATTGATCATCGACAAGCATCCTTGCAGCGTTTCCGACACCGCATCATGGCCTGAGCCAGAACTATATTCGTATATCCGATCGCATTCCCCAGCACTGGAAGAAAGGAATCGCTGTGCCGTCAGAAGGCCATAGTACCCGGTTGGTTTGCAAGACCAGGACGATTCAAGGGGACTTGGTGGGAAGAAGGCGACGATGACAGCTTCCAGAAAAACGGCGAAATCGTGTCGAATCCCGGGGAGGCAGAAGCGATCATGCAAGGGAGACAGGACAACGAGAAGCAAAAGGAAAGAAAGAGAGCAGAGAGAGGATGGTCAGAGTTACAGCCACGGTCAGCAGCTCTCCGCTCCGCGCAACACCCACTTCGCAGGGCGTTCGGTCGCCAATAACGGAGAGAATGACAGGGGGAAACAATGCAGTCACCGCTGGCCCGTCAGCTTAACGGGGCGCTGCACCTAAAATTCGACCCTGTGGTGTAGCACAGCAGGACTAGAGACGAGCGACCGACGGTCCTGGGTTTTTTCGTAATCGGAGGACAATGGTCGATGCTTCTTTTTGCGTGCAACAGTAAAATCTTGGTGGAGTTTCAGCTGGAGGGTCGTTGGCGGGGAGCGGAGAAAGAGAGAGAGAGAGAGTAAGTTACGGAGTACTCCGTAGCAGTTGTAACTAAGTAACCAACGAGCAGTCACAGTGGTAACTAACTCGAGCTCGAGTCGTTGGGAACGTCAGAGTTAATTATGTATGTATGTTGTGCAGGAATAATTAAGTAAATAAGTAGATTTCATCAATTAATTGATTGCACGAGAGAAAGCCAGCACGTCCCCACAGAGAAAAAGAATCATCAAGAAGGCGAAGCTCTAGATGAAGTTGGCCTTCTGGGGCGTACCATATAGAAGCGGTGGAGCCGGTGTGGAAGCGGTTAGACGCCCGGGGGCGTTGAGATGATAATAATATAGGTAAATCGATACTTCGTTAGTTATTACAGTATACGGGAAAGCTGTGGCTTGCCCATCTGCTCCAGCCCTTGCACGGCGGGAAGACGATCTGGCACCTTCTGTGGGTTGACCAACTTGACCATCATCTTTGATCCATGTCCCTGGCCGCTTTTTTCTATGGAGTCAACTACTCCGTAACCATCAAGTTAACTATGGTAAAAAACCCCCTTGTGAACTTCCCCCATGCCACAGCAACCTATGGCAGCGCCAACAACCGCCGGTGGAAACGGGCAGAACGCCAGAGGTCCGCCCGACCCACATTGTGGCAGCCCTCCAGCGGCCAGCAGTGGAGCCACAAGCAGCGTATCGGCTCCCGCAGGCCGCAGACTGGCCATCGTCGATGTCACCAGCCCGCTTCGTTCGCTGTGCTGATCGGCCTCCAGTCGTTTCTTTGAAGTTTGAACGCTGCACGCCCTCCTATCACACCCGCTATGGAGACCCCCTCCCAGTCTCTTCTTTCTTTCTTCTTCTTCTTCTTTTTCTGCCCTGGTATGAGGAGCCCACTCTCGTCGAGTTCCAAAGAAAGAAAAGAAAGAAAAAGAAAAAAGACAAAAAAAAGACAAAAAAAAGACAAAATAGACAAAAAATGTCACAAAGGCAGGAAACCCCGATACAAAGGGCACAAAAAAAAAAGGAGGAAATGAAGATGGGTTTCGTGAAATCCAGAAAGCGGGTCATGGTCTGGGGGTGGAAAGTGCAGAATGTTTGACTATCGCCTGGGATTCTATATTTACAACCCCCATCTGGAACGCCAGAGAAGCAACCATCGCAGTCCATCGACCGAACCGTCGTCAACTCGCTCCTTTTTTTTGCGACGAGATCGGGATGACGACACGCTTGGTCGACCCCACCAGCGGGTATCTGGATCGCTGTAGATAATAAGTTAACTCGTTTCAATCGGGTAGCGATCAGCTGGCGAGCTAAAATGCTTTGATGACTGCCTAGAAGTGAAGTATTTAATTTTAATATAATATATAATATCTATCCATATCGCAAAGTTCTGGGGAATGTATCAGATCTGGTGAAGTCCAATCCATCACGTCGACTAGAATCCTAGATAGGTAGAGAAGACGAAGACTGTACCATAGGTATCGTATCTATCTTGTTTCTTCTTCTTCTTCTTCTTCTTCTTCTTCTTCTTCTTCTTCTTCTTTCTCTTCTTCCCTGACAAGCACGGATATGCATCCCGCCTGTCATAAGCCAATCTCTCTCTCGAGGACCAAACGAGCACCTGATCGTTACAAACGTCGACTCAAAAGAATACAGAGTAGAGTTCATAGCCTCTGTTGCATTCCTCCCGCATCCTTGTGTGGAGGGGAACGTGCCAACTGCGAACACTGACACTGATCGATACACGAGGGATGCCAAAGTCCCCAGCGAATAGCATCACTCTCAGCCGTCCAAGCCACGTATGGTATGAGATTGACGCGACCTTCAACTCAACAGGACCTCACTGACTCATTCCATCAATTTCAAAAGACCCGACTCGCAAGTAAATTACTCTAGTCTAACCCTCTCATGAACGTTGAACAGGCCAAGTATGACGATTTCATTCGATGTACATACTCTACCATATTTACCGGTAAGGTCAGGCCCCTGACCATCCAACTAACACCCCGCATATAATCCCAGACAGGAGAAAAAAAAAATAGCAAATCACCACTGGTCCCGGGGTTGATCGTCAGACTTTCGATTTGACGATCAGACCGCACTCGTTGCGTCCTTTTTACGCCAAGAGAGAGCATCCCCCAAAGGCAGAACCTTTTTTTTTTCTCCCCTTGTAGGTGTTCAGTTCAGCCTGCACCAATCCATCCATCCTGCTGTGTGACCCCAGCGCGCTGTCCGATCCCGCCCCTTCTGCGCAGGCCCGTGGCGGCACTATCCAACGGACCAGGCGGAGATAGTAAGATTATAGTACTCTAATCAATAATAACTAACTAGCCTCAGTCTTCATGTGGCTGACGATCTATCTTGTTGCGTTGCTCCATTACTGTAGCACACGCCCCCCCTCCAGATCCTGGTCCATAGTTAAGTGGGTACCAGCATTCGTATGGATGGTATAGATAACTAGCGAGTGAAGAGACCGCTAGATGGTTATAGCAAGGTCAAACCGCCACCACGAGGACACGTTCGATTTCCATTTTCGTGCTTCTACTGCCGTCTCAGGTTGTCCTATCTGGGATCTTTCCGTTGATTTTACATAGTAGCTGCCTGCCGGGGGAGACCACGTTATGTATGTACATGGCTTGAGCTTCTAGCACATAGACTAAGCGGAAGACAACTCGATGTGTCGCGTGGTCATTTGTGGATACTTTTCGTGGATGATATCGAAACCCTCTGCTTTCTTCCGCTGTAGAGAATCTACCTTTTTATCTACTTCAGGTAAGAGATGCAGTACGTACTCTACGTGGAATATACATACATACTACAACTCAGGGATGTAACAGTATACCAATACTCTGCAATCTTCCCATGGTCCATCCCCCATTTCTTATATTATACTACTGGTCTAGTCAACCACATACCTCAGAATGCAGCCAACCCTCCAGCTTCACATGGCATGTATCGAATACATATTCATCATATGTACAGCACATGCACGTGCTTACTTGCTTATCAGGCACCGTCCACTCTACTCAGAGTACGTACGTACGTACATACATACATGCATACATCTCTACATACATACATACTGCCACAGATCCATATGTATCAAATACATAGTACTACTTACTCTCTGTAGCTTTATCCAACTCATCAACCCACTAACTTATCCCTGCACAGTCGGAAGCTAACCAACCAACTCATACATATAGCTATAGATACGCATCCTATTAGTTAGTTATGTATGCACACTAGAATCAACGCCTATAATGACAGTTGTAACCCCAGCAAACAAACAAACACACAGCACGGATCCGATCCCTTACTCTCTTCTTTACAATCTTCGCACTCTTCCTTTTCCTTAACGGCTCGCCTCCCCATATAGTATACCTCACACGCGCGGTATAAATAAACCCTATCTATACCTTCCATTTCCCAAAGTGAAACCAGCAGCAAAAGAGCAAGGTGATAAATAATTAGTTGGGTAGTTATTCTATAACCTATAACTAGTTAACCTAGCTTCCTTTCTAACTAAGTAGTAAGGTGAACCTAAACGCAAAGAAATCCTTACACACGTGCTGCTGAACAACACATCGCATCGCATGACATGAACGTGACTTGGCTATCCGATCCCTATCCCATCCATGCAGATCCGGGCAGATAGTTTTGTATTTGCCACAGAACTAGTATTATTATTTAGTAGCTGGTAGTTGAGTTAAATGGTAATTATTATTATTATTATTATTATCAACTAGTAGTTAACTAGTTATGTAGGAACTAGTAGTTGCTATGTAATAATTAGATATAGAGAGAATAGCTAACTAGTTAACTATTAGTTATTAGTCACTGTATTATTCCCTATTTATATAAAGCATTAATATAACCCGGCCGGATATATACACATTCTTCTTGTTTCTTTCTTTCTTTCTTTCTAGGTTTGATAGAGATATCACTACTGTAGTCAGTTTCCAGTTAATTAGTGAGGGCAAAAAGAAAAAGAAAAAGAAAAAGAAAAAGAAAAAGAAAAAGAAAAAGAAAAAGAATAGTTAAACCCTTTCATTCCGAGCCGAAGTATACCATAGGAGACCCTCAGATTTTCAATCAACTGCATTTACTAATTACATATTTTCCATACCTGTATAGGGACAATAGGTTCTTTCTTTCTTTCTTTCTTTCTTCTTTCTTTCTTCGGGCTTACTTTCCTATCTACTTCTACTTAGTACTACGGAGCGTAGTCTATGGCTTTCCCAATCGAATCCGGATAACTACATGGATGAAAACTTAAAATCGAGTCAGGACTCAGGAGATCCTTCTCTGTCTTTCCAGTCTCCGCTTCGTTTAAGCGATAGAAAGTGGGGCTTTCCGCGCGGTTCGTGGGCTTGGGCAAATTATTATTATTATCGGGATCCCCGAATGCTTTTGTTGAAGGTTCGGCCAGTTTTTGAGAAAGAAACCCATAGACCGGTGGTCCTGTGGCTTGAAGCGGCGGGATGGTCGGGAGCGGAGGGAAGAGAAGAAATAGGTCAGACTACAAGATGGTCGTTGGGAAAAGAGTGATCCTCTTAGGAATGAAGAATCTACTGTAGTTACTGTAGGAATTTGTTTTTGGTCAATATTGTCTGAATCGAGTATATGATATATATAGCTATCGACTGGTCTACGCAAAAGCCTACAAGGGACATGAAGCCCATAATCCATCTAGCAGGATGGCATGTCGGCCCGAAATATGGACCACTGTATCCACGGGAGAGAGACAAAGTCTCCCTCCTGAAGATACCGCGGTGAGTAATGGGTCTGAAGTTGATCTTCTTTGCACCAAAATAAGCCTATACCGTGGAGGAATGTTTACCAATCCCAGATGGGAAAGGACGGTAAGGGCCAGAGTGTGGCAAAGGTCGGAGACTGAGCTCGCAAGCTTTGAAATAGTCATTCGCCTGTCGTCCGAATCGCTATGGGGAAGCGAGGGAACTGAAGAGGAACGAGGGGGCTGGGGCCAGCCTGAAAGGGAACGCATGGACGAAAGCATCAGCGGGTTTGTTTGAGCGACGATGGAGCAGATGAACACAAAAAAGGAAAAGGTCGTGTCTCATAAATCTTTTGAAGCTATCATATTCTCGTATCTGACCCTGCAGGGTATTACATCTGCATGTGGTTACAAACGAGAAAAATGATCGCCAGTTTCATTATCGAACATTTACTCGGAGGGAACTGTGTCCTCGTTAGCATTTTGACCAAGAAGACATATTACTGAGTGAACATACTGTCAATCTCGCCAGCCTTGATGTCGTCACCGACATCCTTGGGGCTGCGGCCATCGACCTGGCAACCGACGGAGAAAGCAGTTCCGAGGATCTCGAGAACGGTACCCTTCAGCTCCTTGGCGAAGGAACGGCTGCGCATGATGCGGGCAATGTCGATGATCTCATCAAGAGGAATGCTCTTGGTGTGCTTGATGTTCTTCTCCTTCTTCCTGTCACGGGGGGGCTCCTTCAGGGCCTTGATGACCAGGGAAGAGGCGGAGGGGACAACCGAGACCTGAGCCTGACGGTTCTGGATGGTGAGCTTGACGGTGACACGGAGACCTTTCTGTATGCAAGAACAGCAGTTGTTAGCTATAATGCTTCCTTCCAAACGCGAATTTGTCTGTTCGTCTCCTTACCCAGTCACCGGTGGCCTTGGCAATATCTTCACCAATCTTCTTGGGAGACAGACCGAGAGGACCGATCTTGGGGGCCAGAGCAGACTGGGCTCCGACCTCACCACCAGTGGCCCTCAGGTGGCTATAAGAGAAGAAATGGTCAGCATTTGCGACACTGAGCGCATAGAAGGGCTGGAACTTACATGATCTTCACCTCATTGGGATCGAACTTAGGAGCTACCCAATAGGAGAAATGTTAGTCGCCTGGCTTATGCCATCCAAGGAGATGATACTTACGCATGGCGAGTGCGAAAGGTCGTCTATCTTCCTTGGGAAAAAGTTCGAAAGGTGGTGGTTGTCGAGGAAGAGAAAGAAAGCTCCCGACGTGAAGATGGTTGAGATTAGTAGTTGGGCTAACGGCTGCGCTATCTAAGCGAATTTTCCCAAAATTGGTGATTCATAAGGGCTTAACCCTACAGGGTCATGTGATCACTTATATTGTCCAATCACAACTCTAAGCTCATGGGATTTACGACAACTACTGTAATTCCGTTTTACAAAGCACGATAAAGACTGTCAACCTGCTGCTAAAATAGCTAAACTGTCTGTTTTGTATTAATCATTCAATGGAATATATTGCCGGTATGGAAACGAGGACTTCGCGCTAAAGATACACATGACTAGAATATGTGACGTTTAACCGCCCTTTCTGAGTTACTATCATCTCCTCGTCATGTCTAGTTGGTTCCGGACACGGCAAGCCTGAAAGACATGGTTAGCAATGTTCACTATGACGAGCCGGAACTACTCACTTCATCAAGTGCTCCATGAAAGTCTGTAGCGAGACATCATCAGTAAAGATGGTCTGTGCACTTATACCTCCACCATATCCTCCGGTGGAGTGAGTCGTCGACGGGTTGAGCTTGGAAAGCAGGAAACGCGCTTGCGAGCCACCAGCGTCACAGACAATGAAGCGGGGAAGTGGGAAACGGTCGGAAATAAGCTCCTGTTATGGCATTAGCGATGTTCTGGTCAATCGTAATCATCCTTTTGGAACTTACCCTTGCGTCCTCCTTAGGTTGTTCAAGAATAGTCTTGAAGTTCTCGTAACCTTCTTGGTCCTGGTAACCAGCCTTTCTCCATGCAGCCATCGTTTCACCGTGGAAGATAAGGATATGGAAGAAGGTATCCAGCAGGAGGATGTGGGTAGGCTGGATAGAGGCAGAGTCCAAAAGGACGGGCTGACTGCCCTCATGTTCCAGGGAATAAGAGTCCAGCGTGGGCTGAATCATAATAAGAGAGTTGCCCACATCTTCGTGGTTAAGGACGTGTCGGTAGAATGCTGTTTCATCGGGAGAGTTGTTAAAGACCTGTAAGAACTGACTACGTCGAAGATGGAACATGAACTGAGGGTAGAGGGTGAAGTTCTTCTCCAGGCGGAAAGATGAAGGATCATCCTTTCGGTAGTCTGCGAAGCGCGAGCAAAGTCTGATGAGCATTCGGTCGACCCATCTCAGTACGTCAGGGCCGTCATCGACTTCCGCCTTGAATACAGCAATGCGCGCCATTAGGACGGCGGCTGCTTCCTGATCGAACGACTGTGCAAGAGTAGGGTCACCAGCCGGTCCGCTTAGGTTCCGTGCCACCGTCGTAACTCGGAGATGATATTGCCCAGAGGAGTGTTGGTAATAGGTCAAAAACTGCATCATGCCCCTCTGAGGTCCCTGCTGCATGGGAGCCGGACCACCTTGGCTGGCAATCTCGAAGTAAATGCCATAACTGGAGGCGGGGTCAATACCGCACATCTTCCAGGCGCAGGTGTTACCGATACCGCATTCAGTCTCGCCGACAGAACTGGACTTCTTGTTGAGAGAGACTGCATGGCCAATAAGACCAGTAACCTTAAGCTCCTTGGTCGTAAGAACCTCCAGCGAGGCGTTGAATCCCATTAGCAGGTTGTCATTCTGGTCCTTGTCGAATATTCTGACAAACGACTGCTTGAATTGTGATGACGTGAAGCTGTCAGTAAGGAGCATATGACCACCAGTGTGGTTTGCGAGATTCTTCATTTCCAAGAGACCAACTTGGTCGAGAGCTCCGGCGAAAATGTCGACTATATGCCCGTTGTGAGCAGCTCGTTTGGCAAGGCCGTCGTAGAACTAACTTTGTTAGTAGCAGGAAATTGGGAGATAAACTCGGACATTGCTCACCTTAACCGCCTTCTTGTAGTATTTGATGTTGTCCCGGTCGATGTCATGGTGGGATCTCATCGGCTCCTTCAGTTCAGGCCCAACAACATGGCCAGGACCTTCGGTGGCCGGTCCACTGGTGAAGACCATGATACGTCCACCGGCGTTCTGGAACGAAGTCTCCAAGAGACCAACAGCAACGCTCAAAGCAACGCCAGTACATCTCAGAGGTCTTCTGTCATTAGCAACAGGCCATGGGTCATGTTGAAGCTGCTCGAGGACGTTTGTAATCTGGAATTCCGCTTGCTGGACGGGTAGCAAGAATCGGGCCGCGGGTGGGTGTGGCCGGACAGGCTGCTGAGGCATGGGCTGACGCATAGCGGGGGCAAGAAGTCCAAGCATTTCCTGCACCTGCTTGGCAGTGTAGTCCTTGCTTCCTCTGAAGACATAGGACTTTGCGCACTCCGTGTAGCCAATCTCATGGACTTGAGCCTAGAATCACATTAGCCGTGTTTATGAGACCGCGCGGGTCGGAAACCAGTCATGTGCGTACCATTGTGCCAAAAGTAATCAGACCAACGAGCGCATTTGGAGGGAGCAATGACAAGCTCATGACGAGCGAGTCCTTCAAGGCCTTCAAGCTGTCTTCCTCCTGGCATGTGTCCACGACGTACATGAAGATTGGAGGTGCTGGGGCGGGGCGAGCCAGCTGGTACTCGATAGTCGTACTCTGAGGATGAAGCTCTGGCGGAATCGCATTCTCTGTGATATCCTTGTAGTGGGGAGGAAGCGGGTTGCGCATCAAGCAGAAGGGACATATCCAGATACGAGCTCGGACGTCAACGTTGCTATCAGTTGTCAGCCAGAACTTGGGGGAACGATATAGGGTAACTGTGATGGACATACGCGTAGGGATTCAGAACTGCCTTACAGGGAGGCTTGCAAGTGACCGGCTCGTACTGAAGCAAAGGAGAATCGGGCTTCTCCTTCAGCGGAGTATACATGGCTCCGATGGGCACGACCAGGCGGGACGCTTCCTGCGCGCGAAGTCAGTTAAGTAGCGCGCAGAATACATTCAGTTATACAAACCATGCGCGAGCTAGGAAACGTATTCCAGCTGAGCCTAATGCCATCGCGGTCCTCCACATCGCTCCATTGGTCCTTCAAGGCCTCGTAGTCCATGTTGGCGGGCTGCTCTCAATCAGGTGCCGATTCGGAGTGGTATACACAACAGGGTATAGGAAGTTGGAAAAACAAGCAGCTCGTAAACTTCGAAGAGAAATCAAGAATATTTTGCCTGTAGCATAATCGTTTCTCGTGACAGGCAAACCCTTAATTGTCCTTCGAGAGACGTGGGCTTGGTCCTGAGATGCGTTATGTTTTGTGAACCTGGCCTTCTGGCATGAAGCCAGGTTGCAGCATCTTTGGTCTCTACAGCCACCCGGGCTTGGCGCTAAGTCCCGACTGCTTAAATTCTCTCCACCCGCCGAATTTCCTCTTTTTCTTTTTCTTTTCTTCTTCATCTACATTTTGTTACGCCGACTTACAATCACATTACTGATGTCAACCTCTGTCAAATCAATGATGAGGCTGTTTTCGCGTCGCGCGTAGAACAAATTACCCATCGCTGGGCACCTGGCTTTGAAAGGTCGTTTCGATCCTTGTTGATGAATTGGGAATCAGCCGCGGTTACATAAATTTCTGCAGTCCATTCGTAGTAAAACATGGCTTAAACATGCCGCTGAAGAGTTCAGAAAGGCTATGGCTATGGCATGCTGTAAGGAGCGAACTGGTCTACGCCATGTCATCTCATGTCTTGCGGGGAAAAAAGGAATGATATAATTTGAACTTCGGGCTATCTGTACCTCTGCCTGAAATGAAAAAGATAAGCACGCCAGAACGCCGTATGAAATCCTTGGTTTACCGAGTCATCCCAGAACATGCATATTATGAACAAGCTGCCGTCAATTCGTCCGTCGTCTATTCCTTCTTCCTAGTTGTTCCCCTTGGGTGGTTTCCCGAGCTGCTTCAGAAGGTAGCTGCGCTTGAAATAAGTGTTAGGGTGAACGATAGTATCGAGGTCGGTCTGATTCCACGTTCCGTCTTCCTTGACTTTCTTGATCTCCGCCTTGTGCGCCCACTCGAAGACTCTGTTGCAGGCGATATGATAGCGAGTCTTCTCGACATCCTCTTTTACGCCGCGGAGAACATCCTTGTCGTGTACTCCGGTGGACTGAAGGAGTACGATCAGATTGTCCACAGAAAAGTGTCGGTATGGACAGCCATGGGTTTGGCCAACACTGGGTCCCGACTCGCCCAAGATCTTTTGACACGAATAGGGAGGATACCCTCTGCCTCTGCGGTTGGCATCTCCACCCACATCACCGTAAGCGTGGCGGATATTGTACTTGTATCTGGAGTTGAACTCATCGTCCGTAAAGCCCTTGAAAGACTGACGCCAGAAGACGATACACTCTTCCAATGATAAACCGATGCCTTTCAAGAACAACGTATACTGTAGACGACCAAAGTGCTTCAGGTGATTGTTCTTGCGCAGCGTCATATGCAGGCTCCGCATGCATAGCGGAAAGTGCTGAGAAAGATGGTCGATGGAAGACGCAGTGATGGGCGCACCATCGACGACACCTTCACCTTCTGAGTAGACGGTGTCTGCACTGCCGAAATTCTTCGACAAATGGTTCAAGATTGGAGTGAGACGGTCATCCTCATCCAAACGAGGGAGGGCCCTGCTAGTGAGCTAGATAACTTTAGCAAGAAAATCTCGTATCTCGGTCTGGATTGCATGATCATACCTCCATCGCCCGTTCCAGCCGTGCGGTAAATTCTGCGATAATCATACTCAATTGTTCTCTGCCGGGAACGTATGCCTTTCCCTTTCTCAAATAGACCGATCGTCGTTCAACCAGCTCTGGCACTCTTTCCCAGTCGACCTTGTACCAGCTCTCGTCGTCCAAGCGACGCAGGCCTGGTGTCGCGTTGACGAGGTTCTCTGCTAGTTCGCGTTTCTCCTCATCACTGACGACCTCCCAGTCGAGGTTTAGGCTCTCGATAAAGGCACGTCGCTCCTTGGAATCATCCTGTTGGAAACGAAATTTGAAGAGCATAGTTTCTGCCCGCACGAATCGATGTCTCAGGTCCTCGGTGGCCGAGAACGCGAGGCGCAGGATAAAGTGAGAGTAATGATCTTTTTGCCGCTCATTCTTCAATCGCTGGTCCGCGGCACCGGATGCGGACGATGTATTGGAGGAAAGAGGGAGGAATTTCTGCAGGAGAGGGGTGATATGGGCCGCGGTTTCGGCGGCCGTCTTGTTGCGAAACGAACATGCTTCAATCTCAGCAAGAACTGGAGCCACTGTCAGACATGTAGATCGTCGAGGAAAGATGGAAGTGCATACTCTTCAGTCGGTCGATAGCCCATTGTTCGAATTGTTCGAGAGTGATCTCTGCGGTCGGCGGGATCTCGTAGAAATTCAACCGATACGGGTAATCCTGTTGCTTATACGTCGGAGCCGCGAACTGCTTCTTCTTGTAGTCCAAAGTGGCTCTCCGCTTCGCATCGATACGACTGGCATCTTGTCGAATCATCTTGGTGGTGCCACGAACCCCAATCCGGTTGCTATGTCTGTTGTTGATAGCACTCGAGATCGGAGATAGTAATAGTGGCAGAGCCATTCAGTGTTCCGCGGACCGTCGACGCGACGCGTGACGCGCGCATCGGTGTCACGTGACATAATTGGAGAAATGCACCACGTGATCAAACAGGCACCCTCGGGAGTCGGGAGTCGGAAATACTACTGTCTGGTACTTCTGGAGACTCCGCATTCTCGTGGCTTTTGCTGTGTTGGCGTTTTGTTCGCCTGCAGGTCATGCACAGCCGAGGAACCACTCAAGCTTCCCCGGATTCGCAGTACCATCGAGATTCGACATCGTATGTTGTATACATAGTAGTATACTCGAGTAGATCTGAACCTAGAGGATATGATCGGATCTATATCTCTCTTCACTATCTGACCAACTAGCCGGTGATCCCACGCCGTGCTTCAAGCACGACTTGGCAGTGATTACCAAGTTGATTACCTTAACTATCTACCATCACGAGACTGCGGCAGGAAGCTCGGCTCACCGGCGACCCAACAAAGGTCAACCCCACACGTTTCCCCAATGCTCCCATCTCCTCACGGGACGCGCCGCCTGTCTGAGTAATATCCCAGGAACAACGCCGTGTTCTCCGTCTTTCGAAATTCTGCTGTTCCACTCCACAGCGTGACTCCAGGTTGTCCTCCCATCATTCCTGTCCCATTGGCCAAAATGGTATAGATATAGACGGTCACTTCGTCGCCTGTTCCCCGCTTAAGATCGTCTCCTCATTTTTTCGATCTCCGCTCGGACAGGTCAAAAAGATCCAACTGCCACCGCTTGCCCTGAAAGTGAACTCGAAATTTCGCAGGTGGCTGCGGTGCGAAGGGCAATATCGCAAACAATGGCGAGGCATTTCCGGAAAGCAGCTCGCATTATCCTCATCGGCGCGCCTGGTGTAGGAAAGGGCACACAGACAGAAAGGCTCATAGCACGGTTTCCACAGTTAGCTGCCATCAGCTCAGGAGACCTTTTGCGGGAGAATGTCAGGAAGAAGACCCCACTGGGTACGGGATACACATTCTGAAGACGTTCATGATCACGAGTACGGCGATCTGACAATTCTATGAACAGGAATCAAGGCCGAGTCAACAATGTTGGCCGGGAACCTCGTCCCGGATTCGACGATTCTCGACCTGATCTCCTCCGAACTACAGGCGAGGGGCTGGCTTACCCCGACCTCCAGCAAGACAGCTTCTTCCTCCAGCAATCCTGCTCCGGCTTTCCAGTTATCTCCCTCTGCTTCTTTCATCCTCGACGGCTTTCCTCGAACAACAGCACAGGCTGCTAGCCTGGACAAACTCATTCCGATCAATCTGGCCGTCCATCTGCTCACGCCTCCAGAGATTATTCTCTCTCGTATCGCCTCCAGATGGATACATGCGCAGTCGGGAAGGGTCTATAACACGGAATTTAATCCTCCCAAGGTCCCTGGAAAGGATGATATAACCGGGGAGCCACTCACACAACGAGATGACGATTCTATAGACACATGGACACAACGGCTGAAGAAGTTTGAAGAGACTAGCAGACCTCTGCTCGAGCACTACGAGCGCAACGGTTGCCTCTTCCGCGCGGAAGGCAATTCCAGTGATGAGATCAGTCCGAAGCTTTTCGCAGAAATCGAACGGCGATTTACTTAGAGACCAATGCTCCTATATTGCGAGCCTGTATATATACCACGTTTTTCCTTTCGTTCTTTGAGCCACGGTCTACATTTTTAGCCTTTTTTCATGGGTATGTGATTCCTCGCGTTATCTGTTGAGATGCTGATTTCATAGACTCCTGTATGATGACGCTGGTAACGGTCTCTTTTTTTTGGTTTGGGTGTACGAGGTTCATCGGACGGTTATCTGGACGGTCTCCTAGAAGCGGCTTGCTCAAGACTACCCATGGACCCATTGCGATATACCAGATGTGATGTGCATCATGCGTCTAGACAATAGATTGCATAGTCTCAATTGACGGATGAATTTCATTGACTTTCGGGTTCGTATCATATGCACCTATACCGCAGCTGGCCTAGAGGCCCAGGTCCCTCGCTAAATCACATTAAAACATCAGAGTCATAAACTATCTATCATGCAAACGGTCCCAAAAAGGACATGCTAAACGCGCTTCGTCTTTGAAGGCGACGTAGTATCTTCTCCCAAACCCGTCATCCCCATGCGATTCTTATAATCCCTAGGACTCTCCCACTCGGATCCATTGCGCTTATAGTCCCTCCAGAGACCCTTCCCTTTCATTTTTGCCCACCATTCCGCTTTCCGGTACTTCTGCTCCATCGCCTCACCACCAAACTCAGCTCCCCTCTTGGCCTCATAGATGGTGGCTAATCCGCGCTTCAGCATCTCGTACGACACATCTCGTCGTCGAAATGGAATCGGGAAGTCGAGAAGACGTCGCACGTACACGGTAGCCACGACACGTTGGTACTGATCCGGACGATGGAGATATGCGCGCACGCGCCGATTGAGGAGGTATGAGGTGAGCCATTCGTGCGCTTCACGGGCGAACGGTTGTGCGGGACGGCCGAAATGCGCGAGTTCTGGAGCATCGATACCTGCGAGGCGGACGTGGATCTAAAAATACATAGCATCCATATCAGCACTGCAATTCAATCCAATCCAATCCACAAACATATAGAGAGATTATAAAAAAAAATAACTTAAAATTCTCACGCAAGAAAACAAACAAAGAAACAATCACATACCGTTCTCGCCTTCAACTCCTTTCTCGACGTAGGTATTTCCCGTAACCAACCCCACCCCGCAAGCCTCCCACCAGGAGTATGGAATATTCTAAAATTATCCCCATCGCCCACGCTCGTAACCTGGCCTAATATACTCCTCTTGCGAAAATACGACGGGGCGATATCGACCGCTTCGGGAATCCGGCGCAAGAACCGACGATGGACGTGGACGGCGAATAAAATCCCACTCGTCAAGAGAACTGTAGGGATGACGTGAGATGGCTCTGTGAACTTGATCCAATCCGTAGCATTGAGAATTGAGTTCCAGTCTTTGCTGTTCTTGTTGGGTGGGACTGATGCCGGTTGTTGTTGTTGTTGTGTTGCGGTGGTGTCTGGAGAGGATTGAGATTCAGTGCTATCGGAGTTCTCTTTCGATTTGAAAGACCATGGCAGCCATGGCATGTCTGTCCATGCCCTTTTGAAGGCAGGGCTGATAATGCGCGAGAGGGTGTGGTTTGTGACGAATTGGTCGATTAGACGCGGAAATTCGGAGTTAGATAGTGGTAAGTTTATCTTGGCGGTCCGATCATCTGGGTAGCTTGACTATGTCAGGTCTCTACCTCGGCTTTCCTATTCGAGTAAAATACTGTCCATGATCGTGGTACTACTAGGAACAGTTCATGACTAATGGGATAGAGGTTGACTGTTTTTGACTTTTTTTACCCCCTATACGGTTTTCTCATTCTAGTAATAGTGGACTATTTGTTTACTTTGATAATCAGTCGTAGTTACGGATATATAAATAAGTAACTAGTCTACGGTTGAATATTGACTGATCAGTGCCAGCACGGGCATTTTTCAACACTTTGTCCATTGTTTGGCATGTACCCAGTATCTAAGAATACTCAAGTCTCTGTTTTCATATTCAGCCCGCGGGGAGGAGAGTTCCAGAGTAGAGCCAGCTCCTTGCACTCTTCGACGGACCGGACGATACATGTAGGAAACACAGAATAAAGATAAGAAGATCTATACAATCCCCGAGAACAGAATAGGAAGAGAATACGCAAAGGCCACAGAAACAGGAAACAGACGATACATGTAAAAGGGAAGTGTGTAGGACTATTTCAGAGTAGCCGGAAGGCTGGTCTTAGCCTTCTCAGCGGCAGCGTCGGCCGCCTTCCGCAATCGCGATTGCTTGAGTTTCTGGAGATAGGCGAAGAGAACGAGAAACAGGAGTTCCACCCTATCAACTGTTAGATAAAGCGTAGAGAAAAAGGTGGAAGCAACGAGGCCTACCTTTCTTTCGTCATCATAAGGAAACCCTGGACCAGGAGCCCCTTGGTGATCTGAGGGCCGATTCCCTTGAAGAGGGAAAGGGGTCCCTCGTTGTCAATGATATATCGCATAACTTCGACAAAGCTCTTGAAAGGCTTTCCCTCACGACCAGGAGGGGGACGCGACTGCAGACCAACCTTTGCGACAATCAAAGGCTGGGTCGCAATGGTCGCCAATGCTTTCGAAAGGGCACCAAGGACTGCAATGCGTCAGAATCTTTACACGTTTAGACAAGCACACTATCAGAATTTACCGAAAGCCTCCCACGGTTTGAGACTCGCTTTTCCAGGGAAGAGAATGTCCTTCAATCGCTGGTACGCTCCGTATGTGATGGCAGGGTTCACCACAAGAACCAAGCTGGCCTTCAGACCTCTCCACAGGCCAGACCAACCGTCCTCGCTGTTGACGACCTCCCGACCTGTATCAAACAGACCTTTCTTATCCCCCTTTGGCTGTGTCTGCTGTCGTGTTGTGATGACGGCCACTGGGATTGTGAAGATTTGCGCGACAGCACCAGCTACGGCGCCGAGACTAAGCTCGATCGCAGTGCCGGGGGGCTTGGGCAGTTTGTTGGAAGCCATGTATAGCGTTCGTACCACCGAGTACCAGTAGAAATAAGCGAAATTTGTCGACGCGACTCCCAGCAGAGCACCGTTTATTCCCGCATATAGTCCCGCAACACCCTCATCTTTGACGATCTTGTTAATGGCGTCCATGGTGGACTCGTAGTGTTGCTCATATCCGGGAGCGACACTCTTGGTAGCATTTTGGTTCTTAACTTGGACCTGAAGCTTCGTCTTGACACTAAACCACCATCAATTAGTACAAGCAGTATTAGGAAAAAGCCAGCCACCAATGAACATACAGATCCAGTGGGTATACGAGCGCATTCGCCAGCACTGCACCGGTTGCACCGGCGATTGCGCTCTCCCATGGCCCCAGACGCGCCTGCTTCGACTGACCAGCCATTAGATCAGAGAAGGATCAGTAGTTGTCTCTGTGTCTCCCCAGGAAAGCCTTCTCTGGCTTGATCCTAAAAAAAAGCGACGGGTTACGGAGATAGGTAGGGCGGGGACCGGAGGTCTAGTTTCCCACCTGGCACGTTAAAAGGGGTCTTAACTGAAACAATGATATCTGGCCAGCCACCGTAAAAAAACAAAAAATAAAATAATAGAATCAAAACGATCGGTCGAGAGTCATGGCCACCGGTCAGAACTCAGCATGGATCACTGAGAACTGGAGAAGGGCACCTAGGTCCTATCGGTACGACACCGGGGAGACACAAAAGAGCCGAGGCTTCGGCTCTCCAACTGACTAGAGATGGGCCGAGTCGCCCACGGCCACCACAGTACTAAGTGCCTCCACCCACGCGACATTCATGATTCAACACTCTGATAGCGCTATCTATCAGAGAACGCTTCCGGCGTGTCATACCTTGTCCTCCGCCTCTCACCAGCCACTCACCGTACATCCTCTGTACTTTGTCCTCGGGAGTCGGATATCTGAGGATCGGTGATCGGAAAGTGAAACGGCTGGGCTCGGGCATGTCATCAAGCAAGTCCCTATCCTTACCGCGACCACTGTTTAGTTACTAGTTCTGCTCCCCTTTCGTTCATGTGTGACCGTTGCGGGTACATTCCCACTGCGAGGGGCTCCGGCCGCTGATCGTTTGATCGGACTGCACTGATCCCGACCACGATGTCCCAACCAGGTTCTTCCGCGCAGAGAACACATGTGGCCCAGGCTCTGGTAACTCTCCTAGCATCCTTGCGTACATCAACCGACTAACCAAATGCATAGAAAGCGGAACGTGATGTGGCTTCTGCTACATCTCAGCGGCTAGCTCTGGAAGCTGCTATTGATGCCGCGGAACATTACATGAAAGCGTTGAAACTAACTAGCGCGCCTAGAGAGAAACAGAAGCTCGATGCAAAGTGCAAAGAACTCCTTGAGAAGGCAGAAAAAATAAAAGATGCCAAGAACTGGCAGCAGGCCGCTGGTATAGGCGAGCATGATATTCTGAGGCTGACAGAGCCCGTATCTACCCGGAAATTAACGACCCGCGAAGAGATCATCCTTCTTGAGGGTGCGAAATTGAATGGATTCTTGTTTCCGCCATGGACAACTGCTCCTGGTCCAGAGGAGTTCGAATTGGAGAATGGCGAAGAATTGTTCAAGTAAGTACCAGTGAATAATTAATTGCATTATGCCATTTGTTCTGACGGGGAGCAGGGATAAATCAGAGCTTCGTCTCTCACCCACCCAGCAAGAGATATTCAATGGCTGGAAGAGACCTCATGAACTTCTCACTAACGTCGCTGATGACGAGAACAATGATGGACCAGCGACACGTGGATCCAGCAAGATAGACCTCATACAGGATGTCACCACGGATTGTTCCGTCGTAGCCAGCTTGTGCGCTACAACTTCCAGAGAAGAACGTGGCCACCATGAGGTATTGATATTTATCATCACTCGTGTACTGGTCCAATTGACTAACCGCAATTGATAGCTTTCCTTTTCAATGATTCATCCCTATGACCAGAGAGCACTTAAGCCTAAACTGTCGCACTCAGGAAAGTATATTTTCCGCTTTTACTTCAATGGATGTTATCGAAAGGTCATAATTGATGACCGACTGCCATCATCGAAGACGTCTCGCACGCTCTACGTGGTCGACCGGAACAACCCCAACCTTCTGTGGCCTGCCCTTTTAGAGAAAGCATATTTGAAAGTCCGTGGCGGGAGTTATGACTTCCCCGGCAGTAATTCGGGCACTGACTTATGGGTCCTGAGCGGCTGGATACCCGAGCAGATCTTCCTGCACGATGATGAAGTGACCTCAGACCAGCTGTGGAAACGGCTTCTAAAAGCTTTCCATTATGGAGATGTTCTCGTGACTCTTGGCACAGGAAAATTGACGGAGCGCGAGGAAAGAGTTCTTGGTCTGATAGGAGAGCATGACTATGCGGTTCTCGATATGAAAGAATCTAAAGGGCGTCGCCAGATGCTTGTGAAGAATCCGTGGGCGGCAGGAGAAGGATTCCGTGATGGTTCTCAGGACGACAGAGACGCGTCTTCTCCTTGGAGCGGACGTCAGGACACTTCCTCATCTCTCTCCCCAGGCGTATTCTGGATGGACTGCGACAAGATATTCCAAAACTTCGAGAACCTTTACTTGAACTGGAACCCTGGCCTCTTTAAGTATCGCGAAGATATTCATTTTTCATGGGATCTGGCAAATGGACGCGGAACGCCAGGGTGCTTCTCAAAGAACCCACAATTTGCGATTTCTACGCGTGCCGGCGGCTCTGTATGGCTTCTTCTCAGCAAACATTTTCGATCAAGCGCACCTGACGACTCCAAGTCCCTCGACACCTCATCGAACCGCGACGAATCTGAATTTATAAGCATTTACATCTTCAAAAAGGATGGGCAGAAGGTCTCTCTTAGCGATGGCGCCGTTCATCGAGGCCCCTACGTCGACTCACCAAATACGTTGATGAAGGTCGATATACCGCCTAATACGACTTACACGGTAGTTGTCACTGAGCAGTCAATCCCTGCATTGACCCAAAGCTTCACGCTATCTTCGTTCTCCACATCTCCTGTAAAGCTTTCGAAAGCCCGTGATAAATACGCGTATGTGGAGACTGTACAAGCAGCCTGGACCAAGTCGACGGCAGGCGGAAATGCAGAATCTGCCAGATACCCGTCCAATCCGCAGTTCAGCCTGCAGCTGTTTGAACCAACTGATATTGCTATCTTACTGGAGACTCCAGAGACAGAGCTCGCCACTCATGTCAAGCTATTTTGGTCGAATGGCAAACGAGTCTCAACTGTGAGAAACCGTGATATTGCTGTTGACAGCGGCGACTATCGTCGTGGCTGCGCGGTTGCGGAAGCAAATGATCTGGCCAAAGGTCTATACACTGTAGTGTGTTCTACCTTTGCTCCCGACCAGCTCGGAAAATTCACCCTTTCAATTTCCACTACAAAGAAATGCCAAGTGCGACCTCTAGCTGCGGAAACGGCGGGAAGACGAGTCGTTATTTCTGATATCGGGGTTTTATCTCCTGGGGTGGATCGGATCCTGGCTCCCTTGACAGTGCCGCGCCTCACCCGTGTGAAGCTTATTGCAAGGAGTAGAAACTCTACGATCGCTGGCCGTGCAGTAGCTCCTTCGCCAATATTGATGACTGTCGAGCTAGGCCAAGGACCATACAAGAGAATCCTAGCGACGTCGGAGGACGGAGATCACAGCGACGCGGCATCTGGTATTCGTGTCGATGATTTCGACCTACAGCCTGGACTCGAGCACGAGGGCGGCGTGTGGATTGTGGTAGAGAGAATCAGTGGACCTGGAGGGCAAGTCGAAGACCATATTGAGGTAGAGGCTCTTGCCGAAGTACTGGTGGAGATAGGAGAATGGCTTGCAGATAGTGCATGATTCCCCGGCGTTCAATGATCTAGCAGACTAGCAGGGCGTTTACGGTGTCTCCCTCATGAGATCTGACTTAGCTTATTACCATTTCCCCACCTTCAGACAGTGGTGAATAAAGCCATGAATAGCCTGGAATAATACAGTGAAAGCATAGATAGATCTCCACAAGTATACTTTTGCCCATAGCGTATTTTGATACTCCGTAGCTAGTGTCGGAGGTTGAGCTCACCGCCCGGAGCTCCAACGTCATCTCCGCCCTGGAATTGTCTCCCCACATGGCCGATTCCAGCTGCCACTGAATGTACTCATGTCCACAATCAGATCTATATCATGGCGGCCAACATCCCCGCTCAACTGAAGTCTGCAGACCTAGGGCGCTTTGCCCTTAGGGCTGCCCAGGTCGAGAAGGCCAAGCCTGTTATTGCCTACTGGTGTAAGTACTGCAACCGATTGGCTTCATGCAACCGCCAAGTGCGATGGGCGGGGTGATTGACACTCTTCACTGCAGGTAATTACTGGATCGTGGAGCAGATCATCAAGAGAAAGCTTCATACGGCCGACAAAGAATGCGAGCAGTATACGATGGATGTTATGGATAAGCTTGAGCAAGTATGCTACCGCCAGGCAGTAACGTGGGGACCCCGTACACGCTAACAACTACTGCGTCAAGTTCAAAAACGAAAATGTCGGGAATGATGCGATCACTGATAATGTTGCTGGACAAGCGTATGTCGAGCAATTCGCCATGGAGGTTTTCAATCGCGCGGAAGCTGCCATGAGGGCGGACAAGGTTACGAAGTACGCAGAGGAAATTGGTGGCTAATAGTCCGTGATAACCGGCTAATCATGTACAGACAAACAGCAGATACCTTTCAAGCGGCGGCTACGTTTCTCGAGCTCTGTCAGATATGGGGCCCTCTCGAACCTGAAATCGCCGCGAAGATCAAATTCGCCAAATATCATGCGGTCCGCATCGTGAAAGCTATCAAGGCCGGAGAAGATCCCAACCTGACAAACCCGAAAATAGAGGAGAAGGAAGATGAACAGCTTGAGCCTCTGGATCCTAGTGACCCCGAAGTGAAAGCCATTGAGGGTTCGGGCGAGCCGTCAACGACAAGACCAAGGCAGCCATCCGTGGAAGATGTCCCTGATGATGCTGATCGCACAGAGAAGCAGTTGGCGCGGCAATCATCTTTGGATGAATCTCTTCATCCATCCAGGTCGTCTTCGGTTCCGCCTCAGCCTCCTACGTCTCTGCCTCATGTTCCTTCAAAACTTTCGGATGTGGATACTGCGCAAGCTTCCTCAACTGGAGACGCACCGGAGCTCCCTTCAGCTCCTGCGGGCTTCGGTTCTTCTTCACTCAGTCTTCCAGACACTCCAGCAACATCGAACCTTGGCGCCGCTTACTCTGGCTCTACTGACGGCTTGGAGTCATTCCCTCCTCCAACGGCAGGCGAACAGCCAACTACAGACAGTCTGCCTCAACCTCCCAGTGCTTTCTACAGAGCACCAACCAACCCGTTCGTACCTCCTGCTGCTCCCGCAACATCATTCTCACGAACACCCCCCGCCGCTGCTCCACGTCCAACACCTGTACCTGCTCCTGCAGCCTCTCGTGCTTCAGGCACACCCGCGAATCAAACGGTCGATGATGACTCGATTGCACTGGCCCAGAAGCATGCTCGTTGGGCCGTCTCAGCATTGAGCTTTGACGACGTAAACACTGCTATTAAAGAACTGAGAAACTCTTTGAGATACCTTGGGGCAGAGTGAAGGGGCAAATACCATTATGCAATGAAAACATACATTAGTCCTCGATTTAATATGTAAAGCTTATATCGAAAGTTGCCTATATGATTAACTGTTATTATTCCCCATTTACTGCAAAAGCTGTCTTCTATGATTTCTTTGTTTTGGGTGAATGAACTGTATTCACTTGCAACCCATATTCACCTCTCTGTGTGTTAAAACATCTGCGCGTCAGGCACGTCTTTTGGACCCCTCTTTGCTCTTTCACATTCTTCTCACCTCCAGCTCTCCAGATTGAGCCGAGAAGAGTCAACCTTGGTTTACTTCTCCATGCGACAATTTGAATACTTGCTCCTGGCGGCCTTTATTATCTCTATCGATTAGTCTTACAGGTTACAGACACATTCCTTACGTCTCCAACCATTGATTGTAAACAAGATGGCACGCGAGACTATCACTATGGAAAACTTTGACGATTCCACCGGTTCAGGTGAGGGCTCCCTAGTGTGTTATTGAAGCAGTTCTGTCGCTGATATTCGAAGATATTCCTCCTCGTCCTTCTCGAGAGAAAAGGCGCTCTCACAGCAAACACCGCCGCCACAAGAGCAGGACTAGAGACACAACCTTGGATAGCCCCGATCCAACAAATGATCCAGGACTTGTGGGCCTTCTCCAAGATCTCAATGACGGAGTCCTTACAACCAAGAGCCGCATGCGTGCCTTTACAACTTTTCTCGACATCAAAAACGAATATCACTCGGAATTCTTGAAGAATCTGTGGGGTTATGTGAACAAGAACCGCTGTTACGACTGGGAGAAGCTACGGCGTGATGAAAAAGTGCGTAGAGTCTGCGCTACCACGTTCGTTGATCACTTCGGCCAGAAGTACTGGGGAGAGAAGAGCAGAGCTCGATATCTCATGGAGGGTAGCTTGGAGCGGCCGGAGAACTTGTGCGTGTATCCGCAGCGCAAGGAGGTGTAAGTCTGATCCATCATTTATAGCCATAGTTCTTTACTAACTAATATCTGCCAGGATGATCCGTGCTGTGACTCTGCTTCTTGAGAAAAAGTCGTCATCTCGCGAGGTGTTACAGACCGGTAGCAGTGGCGAGGGAGATGTCGCGCCTGTTACAGAATCCGCTATCTCGGAGACTGTCCTGAAGGCCCGGAAGTCTAAGAAGAAAGACGCCAAACGGGCCTCATATCACGAGCGTCTCACTCCCGAACTTGGGACTCCGGAGATCGTGCAGAATATGGGCCTTCCCCTCTGGGAACCACCGTATTATCATACTGAACCCAATACCCCGGACGATGAGGGAGAGGACGTCGAAACTTTTGCTGAGATTGAATCCAAATATATGCGTCAGACCACCTTTCTACTCTCAACTGACACAGAGCAAGAGATGTTCCCTGTCCATATCCCTTTCCATCGCTTCTCACGCGTTTCCGCGTTCTTCACCTCCATGATGGACGAGTGCGTACTCAATGAGAAGGATGATACCATGGATACCATGCAGATCGACGACGAATCCAACACTGATGGCCAGATTGGACGCATCTTAGCTGCTTCCGTTGGGTTCGAGTGGTGTGGATACAAGATCCTGGTTCGTCCTGGAAAGGAAGACGACTGGAAGAGGGTTATTGCGCAGTTGAGAGAGGAGTGGCTTTTGAGAGACTTGGGGACCAAGGAGGTTCCTTATTGTGGGTTTCAGATCACAGTGAAGCTCCATCTCAAGAAACTCAGATGATCATTATCGAGTACGGACATTGGGGGAGCATCACTAACTTCAGAAAATATGATCTATGATCATTGATACCAGTACATGAGGTCGACTATTTCTGTCTCACTGTGTAAGTTGATACTGGGTTACCTTACTCTTCACCCTGCTAACTATCACTACAGTCCCGCGGTGTATGTATGTACTATGCGCATGTAATCTCAAACAAAGCGCGACACCACGAAAGCATTCCTGCCAGCTGCGATAAAGATTTCGCTATCCCTGTCAGCAAGGTACATAATTCTGCATATGCAGAATGACGAATAAACGCTCTAGGATTAATCATGTCTGATAACAAGGGAAGGACGTCTTGTGGCGCTCGACTAATGGTCTGGAACATCAGCGCTGCATATTTCTTTTTTTTTTTTTTTTTTTTTCTTATCAAGGTGCTCCTGCAGAGCGGTCTCCGATTTTCTGCTACGTACTCTATCAAATCGAAAAAGCAAAATGACTATGATTTTCACTCTACCTGCAGATTGGAACACTGGAGTCTGAGATCGTGATTACATTTTCTCTGCATTCTTGGAACATAAAGTGTCTGATCGACTGGGATGCCTCAGGTGGCCTGTGCTGGTCCGCGTGTTCTCTATCTCTCAGCTTGGTTGCCCTTGCTGGAGCGGACAAGAGAATACCATCCTGAGCGATTCATAATTGATAGACATTGTACTCTACAGTATCCTTTCTACCCAATATCAATAGCATGGTCAAATATTCATCCAGATGATTCGCTCTCAAAACCCTCTATCGATAGCCACTAGTATGTCCAAAGCTTAAGAACACCTCGGGGCTCTCGATACATGAAAAAGCAAGCAACTGTACGGAGTAGAGTACACGTCGGTGGCTGACCCCGTCTCGAATTGACAAGCCACCGTCGATGAGTCGGCGTGGTTGATCAGAGCTTAAGAATACGCAGCACAGCAGGGATGTTTCCCGTCCAAGCCAATAATGTCTAATCAAACCGTAGAGGATACGAGGGGCCATCTCTATTCTTGTCTCAACCAGTCCCGAGGCTATTATGGAATTGGAATGCATGTATCTCTAGAGGCTATGATAACATGACTCCCGTGTGCGCGCTTGCATGAATATTGATTCTATCCCTGCTGTCCCTATACAAATTACAAAACCTCGTGTGTTCTACGGTAAGCCAGCTGACCAGCCAGGTAAGGTAAGAAGCTAAACGCCCTATCTATCTTTTCCCACTGCATGACACTGAGGAAGTACGTAGTAGAAGATAGTGAACATGACAACATTCTAAGGCAAGGGTAACAGAGATAATAATAATAATAATAAATGGCTACACAGGTCAGCAAGCTTACAGTGATTTCCAGGTAGTAATGTATGTCGAGCGAGTCCTGTGTAGGCATAACGATGCCGAAATACATAAGGGCCGCAGTGGTTTATTTTTATGTGCGGGAAGTTACCAAACTATTGAAAAACTGGGGGGCGAGCAAACTAGAATTGAGTAAGTTTCTTTCCATACTGACTAAACGATTGATAATAATAATGTTGAGAACCCAGCACGTATTTCTGTGGATTTCTTTTTTGGTCTGTCAATAATGCGTCTTGTAAATTTTATTCTTGACCCTTGTTTTTCCTTTCTTTTTTTTTTCTTGTACGTAGTAGCTCAGGCCAAGTGCCCTTATTCCTCTGGGACAGCGCCTCAACTGGGGAAGGCAAAGGCAATCATTATTTCCAGCTTGCGGTCCCACTTGGTAAAAAAGAAACCTCCGCCATCCGAAGAGGTTCCGCAGACAGGGACATCGTCACCGCCACACAAGGATAGCGTCGACACGAGTGATCGTCCTCCGGGTTTCAAGAAACAGCAGAAAGGATTGCGGAAAGACGCTCAGACGACAAGAAACCCTGTCGTGAGGTCGGGTAAGCTGCAGTCTTGGACCGTATACTTTACGCGATGTAGGACTTCTGAGTCTCTTCAGAGTGGCCTTCCAGTTGCTTATTCGAGAGATGTGCGCGAACGAGGCGCAGAACTATTTCTTTGAGGTGAATATTGACCCTCCCCCTGATATGCAGTGGAGCGCTGTTCCTGGCAGGATGAGCCAGCCAGCGTTCGAAGCCACCACACTTGCACTTGCACTGTATTATGGAGCGCGTCAGCATGGTCCCGTTAGAAGCAACATTGACAGCCTACTCCGTACACGTACACTGCATACCCGAGGTAGAGATCAGAAGATCGATCCGCCAACCCGTAGAGCCGGGATCATATTATGCAGTAACCGCTATAGTTTGTACTCCAGTCACTTGTCAGTAGTGACGCGTGAGTATCAATAATATCTTCCCATGGTAAGCGCATAGTCGGTGTAAATCATGGCTCCTGTCTCGTAACTAGCAATTTCGCCAATAATTGCACTCTCCACAAGGTAAAGAAATAATATATGACCACGCCGCTACATGCGCAACGAAATGGCCGATGCGAGCTTTTGCCGAATCTGATGGGGCATACCTCTATGTATGTACATACAGTACATCGACGCCGTGCCCCTCTACCAGCGGGCCTGGGAAGTTCGTATGCTCCTTCGATTCGCACCGATATAATAAACCGTCATGTTGGAATTTAACTGCCGAACGCAAATCGCAAATCAGCCGGTGCGCGGCCACTAACATCGTGATAAGCAGCCATATACGTAGCACTGCGCCCCATACTCGCTCTTCTGTACGGAGTATTATTATAAAGTAGCAAGCTGTGGACAAAGCGGGATTTCGGGACCAGTGTAAATGATCGCAATCGTTATGATTCGTCTGAGTTTGGACGGCGAGGCTCCCTCTCCCCCTCCTCTTCTGAACAGCAACAACTCCAGATCAAGAGAGGCTAGGTAATAGTAATAGCCAGAAAAGGTTCTGCTCGAGTCGGCAAGGGTTCCATACGGGGCGCTTCGGCTCGTCCCACTGGGTCTTCCAGGCAGTCTCAGGCCGTGAACCGCTGCGCGACAGCTTTTTGACGGCGCCCGGGGCTGCGTTAGAGAGATCCACCAGGGAGTTAGCTCGTCGGGACGCTGCGACTTTCAGGTAAAGTGAGCCTCCTGGATGACCCTTGCGAAATTTCCAGACGCATCACTAGCCCAGCAGAGTCTAGGACGGTTGGACGACGATGCGCAGCGAGACGCTGGCGATGGAACCGTCGAAACGGCCATCCTCACGTGGCCTCCAGCACCGATTGATGCCGAGCGATACGCGGGCCTGATGAACCTTTTGGGCAGCCTCTGGCGGCCAGGAACAAGGGCTTGTTGTAGCAAGAGGAGGCTGAGGAGCAGATAGATTATAGAAATACCAGATGGCATATAGACTAGACCGTTGGACCGGTCTTGGTGCTGAGGGTCGAGTCGACAGTCTTGAACTTGCGTGTGGTGGCAGAAACAGGAGCACAATCGATCAACTCTCGTCCTTCTCTCCCTCCACCGACTCCGCCAGTCCGAATCCCTTAATCATAATTTCACTAACTTAACCGTCGAGGGCTCACCTCGAAATCCTCCGCGCCATCGTCTCTTTTCTTTTTGTTTCTCATCCCATCTCGTCCACGAACTTGCTAGTCGGAGAAACCTCCGTGCGAGACGGTAATAATCAGTTACGGCAAACTCTCCGTATAACCAACTTACTACTTCCTCCAACACGAGCCCTGGCCCAGACCTAAGCTTGCCCCGTGCTCTTCCAGCTTCTGCGCCTCGCGGAACAGGTCGTGGCGGTAAAACTGTCATCCTTGGGAACTCATCCCTCTTCCCGCTATCTCGATCCGTTTTCATCCAAGGCGGGGGATATAGCGCAAGTCGACCAGCTCTCCAGCGGTGCCAGGAATTCCCACAACTGAGCCTCATCCATCGGGTAACACGGAGACCGCAGATCCGGCGGATTCACAGCCATCATCATGGCCAGCAATGAGGGCAAGAAGCCTGCAGTGCTGATTATTGGAGGTCTAGGTGCATACTCTCCCTCCTGATTGACTGACCAATACTCTTTGTCCATTCCAGCCCGACTGATACATGTTTGCTTTTCAAATGGCCTGCAGGGTACATCGGCCGTTACCTCGCCCTCTACCTCCATGAGAATAATCTAGCCTCCGAAGTGCGCCTGGTGGACAAGGTCCTACCACAGCTAGCATGGCTGGCGCCCGAATTCGAGGAGGCGTGTTCGAAAGACAAGTTTGTCCAAGCTGATGCCAGTCGTGAGCGTATGTGCAATTCCTTCACTACTAGCTTACCCTGTTTTCCTACTACTGGATGTGATGCTGAATCTGCTCTGTCATCTAGAGTCGATGGCGCGAATATTCGACCGAGCCAACGGCGAAGAATTTGACTATATAATCAACTGTGCGGGCGAAACTAAACATGGACAGCCGGACGACGTCTACCAGCTTCGCAGCTACACCCTATCACTTACCCTTGGCCGCGAGGCAGCCAAGCGTGGTCTCCGTGCCTTCGTTGAATGCTCAACAGCCCAGGTTTACAAGAGTGGATCTGCCCCACGGAAGGAAAATGACAAGACGCAACCATGGCACAAACTCGCCAAGTGGAAGCTTAAGGCGGGAGAGGAGTTGCGCAGGGTCCCCGGACTCAACTACATCGTCCTACGATTCCCATATGTATATGGAGACTATGATTCGGGGTATTTCGCCATGGGTATTTGTCTGGCGCGCGTGTACAAGGCTTTGGGCAGAGAGCTGGAATTGCTCTATACGAAAGATCTGAAGATCAACACGATATACATCAAGGATGCCGTTCGTGCTTTGTGGGTTGCAGCTGAATGGAGAGCAAGCAAGGGTTCCGCTCCGCCGGGTGAAGAAGGGTTTCCCATCCTCTTCAATGTCGTCGACCATGGTGATACCCGACAGGAACAAGTTGCAGAAGCCCTGTCTACTGTCTTCGATATGAAAGTCTCATTCCTCGGTTCCGTAGTCTCTCAATTCGCAAAGCTCAATATCGATCAGGTTTTGGATGAGATGAACGAGCTTTGCCTGCAGACCTGGGCCGATCTCATTGCGGAAAAGCAGATTACGCGGCCCGGTCCCATCAGCCCTTTCCTCGAGAGGGACGTGATCAAAGATATCGATATGTCCATTGATGGAACACTGTTCGAGACCACGACGGGATTCAAGCCTGAGAGGGAGAAGTTCGATGCGGATGCTATCAGAGCTATGGTCGCCAGCTATGAGCGAATGGGATGGTGGCCATGAACATGCCGTCGATGATCGCATCCATACCTTATTACACAGAGGGATTAGAGGAGGACAGCACATCACGAGTTTTTCTTTAACGAACGCTACTGGTACGACCATGGATCCTCTCATGCAAGCGGCGTCGGTTTTCTGTCCTTTGATTCTCTTTTGCCAACGTGTGGCACGGGCATATAAGCTTGAGCTGGTTCGCAGGACGATCAACAGTCAGTCCCACGTTTTCCTGCGTTCCAAGCATTCTCTACAATTGTAATTTATAATCATCTACCCCCTCGTCATATATTCACCGTGGTTGTTAGCGTGGCATTTCTACTTACCTACTTAACTGTCCCCCCCAAGATCTCCGGTGGTCCCCCTTTTACCTCTCTCCCTCAAGCAAAGACCTATTACCTACTTACTTCACCCTCTCTGCATATCCACTTTTATATGGATATATCGTCTTTTTGGGGTCTCGTTTTGATTTCTTCTCATGTGGATACCATGCAATTATACCACTTTGTTTTGGCTTATCCCATCTCTCGTCTCAATCGACTTGTCCTTCACGTAGTTGTCTTGCTGTTTAAGAAAGATGGAATATTCCCATTCAGCAATCATCAACAACAGAGTTTCATTCCTACATTACTTATCTTATTAATCCCCCTTAGCCAAGATCCGTACCCCCATGGGTACTTACCATAGGAGAGTGAACGGGTCAATGGACATTGTAAGACTAGTTAAGCCAAGTCCATCTTTTCTAACCATGTTCTTATATTACGATCTTCGTAAAACATTCAGGATGATCTATTCGTTTCTTCTTCTTCCCTCCTCCTAAAGCCATTGTAAATAGAACTTAGATCACTCCACCTCGCTACGGTGGGAGGCGCAGGGAGGGGAGCAACTGGATCACAAGTCAAGCTTCGAAGGAGAGTATTCAAATCTACATCTTTTTACCTCAGGCAGCATTTATTTTATCAGTTCTACCTATTCCTAAGCATAGCGCCATGGAAAACCAATATTCAGAACTTCGGATTCGATTCGTTTTTGATTTTATTCTCGAGTTTTTAGCACACATGCATAAGCAGAAGCCAGTTCCCAGCACGACATTCGCGCCCATAATACAAGCTGACAAATCGACTGAAGGTAGAACAGGCACTTTTTTCTGAGGTTAGTTGGTGCGTAGAAATAATCAACTAGGAAGGATAGGAACGAAAGATATAAAAAAAGGCTTGTGGAGGTTTCACAAGACAAGCCACCGGGGTCAAAAGGGATCTGCAAATACACATGGCTCTCTAGAAGTGACGGTGGGGTCCACTATCCAAAGAGCCGCCACATCCGTCTAATTTGAGATTGATGAGATGCCAATAGGAAGACATGGGTGAGAAAGTAACCGAATGCACAGAACGCTATATAAGCACAGGTAAAAAACGACCCCCAAACCCCCCAAACCATGAATGACTTCACCGCGCGCCACATCACAAATGATCTTTAGAGAAGGGAATTAGAATTCCCAGTCCTCATCTACAGACTTTATAGCCCAGTCGAACTTCTCACGCAGGGTCTTAGAGAAGAACTTCTCAATGGGGACATTGAATTTCTTCGAGAACACCACAGTCAGACGCGGATCAATGTAGTTCTAAAATTTCTTCTGTTAGCGCGAAATGAGCCACGGAGTTTAGGAAGACTCACGATCTTTGAAGTACCAAGGGCAACTTCTTTGTTGCTCTCCTTGTCTTCAGCTTGCAATGACATGGCCTCAATACGTTGGTCAAGCTTCGCGAGATTATTCTCGAACTTCTCGACAGTCGGGCCTTTGCCCTCCGGTTCGACTTTGCCGGTCTTATTTTCCTTAGCGAACTTTTTCGCCAGGTCATCGGCAGCCTTTAGCCTCTCTTCAAGTTCCTTAGGTTTCATCTCTTTCTCGCCTTCTGCGGCCAGCTTCTCATTGTCCTTTTCGAATTTCTTCTTGATCTTCTGGCGTTGTTCCTCAACAAGGAAGGCCTGGTGTTCTTTGACCCATTCTTGATCAAGATCCTCATCTAGTTCGAAATATTTGGCGCCCTTCTTCTTCTTCAACGTAGGCTCAAGGCTGAGCATCATCTGCTTGATGCGCCATTTCTGGTAACGCAGTCCCTTGATCTGATGCATAGTTAGTGATAGTAAAGACGATTTCGTTTAATGACGATAACATACCCTATCTGACAATTTCTCCATCTGGCCAGCATGTCCAGCAGCGACAGTACGTTTGTGGTTACAAAGAATGGCCACCTTACGATTCGCATCATTGTACGCTTTGACCTTCTCATGAATAGAACCTTGTGGGTTCATCTCCTTGAGCAGTCGGGCCATCGTGTAAGAGGCGTTGTAAGTACGGAAGACCTTGGCTGTCAAGCCCTGCATGTAATTCGACAGATGCTTGTTCAATGCGGTTGTCTAGAGATGTCAGCATTTGTTCTCGAAGAGGATTCGCCTCTTCACTTACCGTCAAGCGATCGAAGATCTCATCACCTTCCTTCTTCGGTGGCTTCTTGAAAATCTTCAGATTCTTGAACACCTGCGCGTCTACTTCCACCTCGTCGTAAAACCGAATACTATCTTTACCAAGGAAGTCAAAGACGACCTTGTTTGGCGGCTTCAGAGTGACATTCTCGTATTTCAGCGAGCAGCAGCCCACAGTCTCAGCCTCGTCTTCACCTTTCTCGTTACCAGCACGGAGCGCGAACTGGTCAATGAGATATACTGCGGTGGCCTTCTGCCGCTCCGCCATCAACTCGTGCTTGAGATTTTTCTGGTAATCCTTGCGGATACGGTCAATGTGCTTCTTCAGCTCTCGAGCCTTTTCAAACTTTTTATAGTCACTCTGGCCTTTAATATCGGAGTTGGCCGCAAGCATGACATATTTATAGTTGCCATTGATATTTTCCTGCCACATGGCAAGCCAGGTACCTTCTTGGTCATGCTTCACTTCCTTCCACCGATGGCCTTCAGGAGGTGGAGGGACCGGTGCATCCTTGCCGATGTTGATCGTGATCTGCTCAGGCTGGACTCTGGTCTTCACCCTTCCGGTCTTAGGGTGCTCACCACGACCACGGAAGAGAGATGGAGGTTCAACGCGGAAGTTTCCAACCTTCTGCTTACGTCCATCCCACAAACAGTATTGGTAAGGAGCTTCCTCTTCTTCTTTCTGGGCTTTCAGACGCTTCTTCTCGGCCGCTGGAAGGGCCTTCTTGGCAGCCCGCTGGGCTTCGTAGTACTCGAAGATCGGTCGGAAATCGCATTTCGAGAATTCCTTGATTTGAACAGGATTCCCTTTAGGATCCTTCGCACCTCCGGTCTTCTTGAGGATGTCTTGGAAATCCATGAAAAAGTTCTTCTGGAAAGTAGGATTCTCGACATTGTGAGTCGAATTCAGCATGCCACCGAAGAAACCAGCAACTTCTTCGGCATCAGGGTGCAAGGTGATCGGAATTCCGTCATATTTCATCTTGACGTTCTCGGGCAGCGGCTGATAAGGCGGGGGAAAGACGACACCGTTGTGTTCTAGAGTCGTCCATTTGATAGTACCGTCACTCTTTGTTGGATCCTCCCACCACCGGTATTCTTCTTCCTCATCGCCCTCGGGTTCTTCGGTCTCATCCTTGACAGGCGTCGCCTTGCCCTTACCTTTCTTCACGGGAGTGGAAGGCTCAGATTTCGGCTCGGTTTTAACTGCCTTCGAGGTCTTCTTGGCAGGAGCTTTGCGAGACAGGGGCTCATCGTCGCTAGCTTCCTTCTTAATTCCGTTCGCCTGTTTCTTGCCATTCGTTGCAGGCTTCGTGGCTTTCGCGGTCTTTGCATTGGCTTTCTTGGCAGCCGCAGCTTCGTCTTTCCGGATAGCTTTGGCTTCTTTCTCCGCTTCCTTTTCTATCTTGGCTTTCTCGTTGGCAAGCTTCTTCCCAATGGGAACGTCAGAATCGGACTCGTCCCCGATAGCAGTCTCAGACGCCTTGGGAAGCTTCCTTCCATTTGCTGCCAATGGGACATCCTCATCCGTTTCGGGATCCTTGTGCGCCTTGGTAGAAGTGCGACGCTTCTTACTCTATCGGACGGTCAGCCGTTGGAATCAACGACATTTAAGAACTTCAGGATGAAGAGAGGGTGGTAATCGAGGTAGGAAGGTGGCGTACCAAGGGCTCGTCATCTTCGCTGCTCTGAGGCTCCGCATATGAAACGGGCTTATCGACGCTTGCTCGAGACTTCCTCTTGCTGAGCGTGCGGCCATTGACGTCCGCTCCTGCATCTGCCATTTCAACGTCCCCATCCTGAACCGGACCGAACCTGACCGAGACCCCAGGTTCGGTATGACCGTTGGTCTCTGCAGCGTCACCCATCATACGATCAGTTGACTTGGCGATCATCTTCTCAGAAAGCGCGGCGTCTAGGATAAGATGACGGCCTCGTCAGTAAGAACATCAATGAAAGAGTAATGAAGGTGGATGTGAAGTAACAACACAACTGAGTGGCAGGGAACGCAGTAAAGAGCTTCAGGGTGTCCGGCGCTGCGCTGAGGCGAAGGGCTGACCGGGAGGCGGAGAACCTACCAATGGACTTGCCATTCTCCTTCGCAAGCGGGGTGTCATCCTCGGAAGAGCTCATGGTTTGTAGATGAGGAATCGAGAAATGTCTCACCGGGATAAGTGGTCGAAGTGCCAACAACGGGGGTGGGCGCAGGGCCAGGCGCGCGAACCCAGGCGGCCTGCAAACGAGGACCGAGGCCTTACAGAGGTATGAAGCAAATGAAATAATGAGGGACCGGAAGGCTAAGTGAGGCCCGAGTGGCCCGTAACCATAACCAGAAGGAGATGTAAGTGAGCGAATGGGTCCCGGGGGGTGTTGTAGAGGGGAGATAGATGTGACTTTCAGCTGGGAACAAGGCAGGGCGCGAGAAGTAGAAGAGAGGGAGAGAGAGAGAGAAGGAAAAGGAAAGGTTGAAGAGCTGGATAGAAGGCCTGAGGCGGAATCTCACGCCGCCCTGTTTTGACCAGTTGTGTTGCCTGGTTCGTGCTGGCGCCTGAAGCATGAGGCATCCCACGGCTTAGCTCAGCAGAGAGTCATCGACACCTGGAATGCCTGAGTATGCCTGAGGATGCCTGGGGCTGGCAAGCCCCGTGACCGGAGTCACCTGATATGCGCAGTTGGTCTGTCGCGCTGCCCCTTCACCTCCTGCCTCATCCAGCCTAGCGCGGCTCTGTGCTTCCCGTCTCCCGAAAGCCGGACAAGACAGAAAGCAACCTGACGACCTCCCTCTATAGACGTCCCCAGAGGAACCGACATCCCATTGACCCTGCTGCTCTCCCCTCTGCAGCGTCTCTCGACGGATTTTCGTCTCTTGTCCTCTATACCTCTCTGCCATCATGTTCTCTCGCGCTGCGCGCCCGGCCCTGAAGGCCGGCAGTGCCGCTCTCACTCGGTAAGTCTCTGACCCAGCGCAAACATTAGATCCCCATCTGTGCGCCGCCAAACACGATTCAATGCGCGATCTATCGATCCCAGATGTCTTCCAAAGTGGCATTGGCTGACGATTCCAAGCACTGCTCCTCCCAATGCCGCCACCTTCGCGACTCTGCGTGAAATTGAGGGCCGTCTCAAGTCCATCAAGAACATCGAGAAGATCACCAACACCATGAAGGTCATCGCCTCCACTCGTCTCACCCGTGCCCAGAAGGCCATGGAGGAGTCCCGTTCCTACGGTTCGACTTCCAACACCCTCTTCGAGAAGGCGGAGACCAAGGCTGTGGAGGGCCAGAAGACCCTCTATGTCGTCGCCTCTTCCGACAAGGGTCTCTGCGGTGGTATCCATTCCGGTCTGAGCAAGGCTACCCGCAAACACCTGGCGGAGAACCCTGAGGCCGATCTCGTCATCCTGGGCGAGAAGGCTAAGGCTCAGCTGGGCAGAGTCTATGCCAACAACATCGTTCTGAGCTTCTCCAACGTCTGCAAGGACGTCCCGACTTTCGCCGACGCCCAGGCCATCGCTGACCAGATTGCCCTGCTTCCGACCGACTACTCCAGCATCAAGGTGATCTACAACAAGTTCGTCAACGCCCAGAGCTACGAGCCCGAGGTCATCGAGGCTTACTCCGAGGAGGCGATCACCCAGTCCCGTATGTGACGAATTCTGTGTATTTCCTGAGAAGAATGACTCGTTGTTGACTGATGTTTGAAGCCAACATCTCCGCTTATGAGGTGGACGATGAGGTTCTCAAGAACCTCCGCGAGTACGCTCTCGCCAACAACCTGTACTGGGCTCTTGCCGAAGGCCACGCTGCTGAGATCTCTGTAAGTACCGCCGCATTTCCATGGGTCGATTGAATGGAGGTGCTGACTTTTCACTCTAGGCTCGTCGCAACGCAATGGAGGCAAGTTCAACTAACCAGTACCGCTATAAGTCCGTGATATACTGACCATGGTGACAGAACGCTTCCAACAACGCTGGTGACATGATCAACAGGTATGGCAGTTAAACCGCAGCAACCCCGAGTCCGTGTATCCTCGATCTAACTCTTCTGCAGGTTCCAGATCTTGTACAACAGACAGCGTCAAGCCGCCATTACCGGTGAACTGGTCGAGATTATCACTGGTGCTACTGCTAGTGAGGACATGTAAAATCTGTCAACGTGATGCTGCCAGGAGGAATCGCCTCGTGTGCAGAATTGTCCATACATACCTAGACCCACACCAACCTTGTAAAACAAGATACAATCTGACCAACGTTTCCTTTATGCAATTCCTATCATCTGAGGTGACATGTCCCTCAAGCTAGCTAATGAAGTTCCACTTGTATCTGGACGGATACTTTGTGCCATTGCATACTTGTCAGTGTCAGCTGCGATCATCTTTCGCGGCGTACTATCCGGGAGGATAACTATAGTCACGATGTTTAGTATTTTGAGCTGATCTTGTCTCGAGTGACAATCTCGAAGAAGCAAATCCATGCAGGAACAGAATGCGCTGTTTATCCAGGTAGAAATGACAGTATTGGGTAAATGGTAGAACTCTGGGCGTTTCTGCGGCGGGCTCCTGCATCCATATACTGTTGTGGTTCGCTGAGTGAATATTAGAAGCAGAACCATCGCCCTCTACAAAGGGAACCCGCAGCAGTCCAGGTACCTTCCGTCCCAAGTGACATCTTCACTTGCATGAAGTGCTGTTCACTGAACATCTGCGGCTAGCTGCAGGCAATCCGTTTGATTCACTGTGTTTTTCTCCTCTTATGGACGGCTCTATGTATTCGCGCAACTGCCAACGAATCTTCCTGATCTCCTTCCACTTACAAGTTTTTGACACCATCCAGGCGCTGTCAACAGAAAATCTCTAAACAGTCAACGGCCAAACTTTGCACGGCGCCTTGACTGATAACATCACCTCAGGGCTGTCATCACCATCAAGATAGAGCGCAGCGTCCCAAACATCCTCGAAAACAAGTGCCTTCAATCCGACACCGTCTTAGGACATCTGCGTGACTCTCATCATCACTTCTCCGTTCTACAGTGTCATCTCTACTATTTGATTACCATAGTATATTCCCAAAGACACGACATGACGAGTTCAGCAACGGTGGATTACTATGCGGTTCTTGGTGTCTCTCGAGATGCGTCAGTCAAAGACATCAATTCTGCCTACAAGAAGCTCGCCCTCAAGCACCATCCTGATAAGGCAGGTACCGAAGACAAGGCACTGACCACGTTCAGAAAGGTAGGCAGTTCTCTATTTTACAAACATTTCTTTTATCTGACAATAGTAATATGATCTACAGATCCAGGAAGCAGTCGAGGTCCTACGCGATCCTACCAAGCGGAAGAAACATGACAAAGACCTAAGCCAGAAGAACAAGCATTGGAGCGTTGTCCTCCAGGATGATCCAGAGTTTGGAGGTCCTGGCTATACTGGCTGGACGCCTTATGGTGGCAGGAAATGGGATCTAAACAATGCCTGGGACCGCTACATGTCCAGCTACCATAATGCTACCCATATGGACCCAGGCGCAGTTCCACGAGATGCTTGGGCGGAGGCTGCTGAGATGGAAGCTAAGTTCAAACGGGAAGAAGAGGAGCAGAAGAGGCTTGAAGAAGAAGCTGCTAGACGAGAAGTGGAAATGGAGCTGGCAAGGCAGAAATGTCGTAGAGACGGAATGAAAGCTCGCCTGTTCAGAGATGACATTGAGAATGCTATCGAGGATATGAAGGAATCGTTGAAGCAGGATGCGCGGACTGATATCGAGGCAGAAAAGGCCAACAATACCAGCGCTGCGTTCATTGATAGCGATGTTGATAGCTCTCCTGACTTCAGTGATGAATATTCGGAGAACGAATACTCAGGGTCCTACTATGGCAGCGACGATGAGGAGGAGGATGATGATGACGATAGTGAAGAGCAGACTCCCTCTGATCAGGAGACGGACGAGATCGCATCTTTGACCCGAGATATCGGAGACATGGCAGCAAGATGCGCCAGCGACAATAGTACCACCAAGTACTCCGAATCCGACTCCGAATCTGAAGATGGCAAGCCCTACGATATGGCCAGACTTACCCCTTACTTCAACTACAAGCTCACCCATCCCAGTCATCGGTACACTCTCAATGATCTCCGGGCTGAGCTAGAAGGCATGGTTCTCGAAACATTTTGTGGCTTCGTTGAAGATCTCCGCCTCTCCTTCCCCCAAGCCAGGCCAATGATTCCTGGCAACGATCCTGAAGATTGCCCGCACCTCGGCATGTGGACCAGGGAGTTCTTGAAAAAGGAGTGCGATGCTTGCCATCGTTTCGAGCCCTTGTATACCCTTACTTGCCCTGGATGCGGGAAGAAGGCCTGCGTGGGCTGTAAGTTCAGACATGGCGCCTACTAATTGGAAGAGTCATGGTTTTGCGGATATGTTTCCTTCAGATTCATCCAGGCTCGGCGAGGATTTGCCCCAATTCCCTCGCCTTACCCACGGGGACAGAAACTCTGGACTGTTGCAAGACACAACCATAGAGATGATGATGTCTCAAATTCCTCGAGATGCTCCTAATAATCATATAATGGGAACTCTAGAGTACAATCGTCGCAACGGTTTCAAGTTCTTCTGTATGTTATGACTGTAAATGTCACGGCCTTGTCGTCTCTGTAGCGGCTATTCTATAGGATATTGCCAAGTAGGTAGCGGCAAGCGGAAACCAGCGGCGGAATAGGAGGGCATATCACACGCGTCCAAATTGTATCCTAGAACCTCTCCTTTCAACGCTGGCTAACACAACTCACAAAAACAAAATTTTACCTCAATAAGTTGAATTGTATGCAGGACAATGCATGAAACTGCATTTCAAACCCATATTAACTACCTAACGCATTTCTCCTGTCTCTTATTTCCCTGTCGTAACCCCTTGGAAGCTAGATAGACATGGACCGCACCTCTTCCATTGTACATATCATTACTGACTAAACTCAAACCTTAGTTTCTTTTCAGGAATTCACAAGAAACGCTCTCCGACAACAGTGTCAAGACGCGTTGCAGATACCAACACGCCTTTCTTCTTCTCATGCCTTCGACTCATCATGTCTGACCTCTGTAACCCCCGCGGACGTTAGCTTCGCCAAGGCATCATCAAGTCCGACCTCACGAGAAATCTCAGTCTGGCGCTCATGGTCCGAGGTAGCGGTACCCTCAGAGCCAAAGATGACGTCCATTTCCTCTGTAGAAAAGACAAGAACAAGTTAATTGATTGACCGAATGGAGAAAGATAAACATAACGAGTGGATAAGGATAAGGATGAGGACAGCATGACGTAGACGTAGACGTACCCAGAGATAGCTGCTTCGTCTCAGGAACCAAGAAGGCAATGAATAGAGCTCCTAGGGTGGTGATTAGGCCGAAGAAGATATAGGTTCCATATGTGATTCCCGTGAGCATATCGGGGGTGACTTGGCCGACGATAAAGTTGTTCATCCAGTCTGATAGATGGTTTTGGTGTTAGTCAGGTATTGATTTTTATTGTCATTGTTCATGGAGTTCATTTCTACTGTGGATAGGGAGAACAGGTGGAAGGGCGGAACATACTCGCAGATGCGCCCAATGCGATTCCCTTGGCGCGGACACTCAATGGCCAAATTTCAGAGATGACGATCCATGCGCAAGGGCTGTAGGTTCATTGTTAGTATATCGATATATCTCTGCGTTATGCATCAAGCAATGATGGCCACTTACCCCCAGGAATATCCAAAGTGAATGACGAAGAGCCATACCATGGCGACGGCAGCCCATCCTGCTGCCTTGTGGGTGTCCCATTGGTGTTCATTCTGACCGAAGATAGCTGCGATGATGAAGTGGCAAGAGGCCATTCCGATGGCGCCTACTACCAGAACGGGTTTGCGACCAAGACGGTCAATGTACATCACGGCGGGGATCTGGAGATTGTTAAGGAGTGAAGTGCGAAGTTTCGGAAGGATGCTCACAGTTGCGAGGAACATTGCTATTCCAACAACGCCTGTCGCTAGAAGAGATGTGGTGTTGCTGCTCATGCCGAGTTGAGCGAAGATGGATGGAGCATAGTACAGGACGGCATTGACGCCGGTCCATTGCTGGAAGGTCATTGTCACTGTGATGTCGTGTGCGTTAGCGAGGTGGTTATATCAAGAGTATGCAGGCAACATGACCAGAATTCAAGTAGTGCGTACCAGTAGCCACCATGACTCGTCTGAACATTGGCCATGTCTTGAAGAGACTACCGAATCCTGCTGCTTCCAGCTTGATATAGCTCCACGTATTGGATCTTTCGAGGTGTGGGAACTTCTCCTTCTCTGTTCGCTTCTCGAAGAGACTCTGAGACTTTATCTCCAGGAACTCCAGTTCGAGAAGGGGGTGGTCACGAGGAAGCCCACGGAGACTGACAAGAACATCTTTGGCCTCTTCCTCGCGGTCATGATGGACGAGCCATCTGGGAGAGAAGGGCATGAATAGCATTCCAGCGCCGAGAAGAATAGCAGGGATGAGCTGCAGAGCCAGAGGGAGCAACCAAGCGGTTTCGCTTTGGGTTGATCCCGTACCGCCGATGTAATTCGTGCCATAGTCAATCCTATCTGTTGTGTCAGGTTGCGTGATCTTTTGAGAGAAACTGATACTGACCAGAAAGATACCTACGTGTTCTAAGTTAGCAAGGTGGTAATTGAGAAACTGAGAATAACTAGACTCACCATGATTCCGAAAGTAATGGCAAGTTGTTGTAACGCAACCAAAGATCCTCTCACCTCAGGGGGCGCGATCTATAATGCCTTAGCTGGTGATCCTCAACTCCATATGAGACTACCCCACCTCAGCATTGTACATCGGGACACACATTGAGAGACTGAAGACTAATTATCAGCAAGGTAATTCTCATAACAGTCTCTTTTACACGTATACATACCTTCCAACGCCCATACCGGTGACGAACCGACCACCCAAAATATTGGAAGAGCCGCCAACAGAAGCAGTAGTCTGGACGATAACACCAATGCAGAATATAACGACGTTGACGAGAATTGTATATTTACGAGAAATGCGTTCTGCAAGTACGCCAGAATATAAGGTCCCCGTCCAAGCACCGAGTTCGAGAATTGCTGTACATACATCGTCAGTGAAATGCCCGTTGTTGAGATTAAGATAATTGAGAACATACACGTTAGCCATCCTTTCTTCGTGGTGTTTGTGACAGCATCTCCCATCTAGATAGTATCATCAATAGACTGCAATGGTTAAACATAAGGATTAGAGCATACATGTTCGTCGAAGGAATACATCGCCACTTGCAAGTCTGGTTAGCGAGCTGCTTAATTCTCTGCATGATCAGGGGAACCTACGGACTCCAGAGAAAACACCCTGTCCAGAGAATATATCGTTAGGCAACGACTCGACAGTAGGCTTAGACCGGAACACCTACCTGGTTGTAACCATAGAGCAACCTATATACTTAGTTAGCATATAAGTTAAATATGACATTGAGGCAGAGAACAATACCCTCCAAGACAAGCGAACAGTGCAATTCCAAACACCTTTGCGTTTTGAACCAAACCAGCAGGGCCAGAGGGACCTGCAAGAGCTTGCTTGCGCGCCGTAGCAGCGGCATTGAGAGCCACTGTTGTATCAGCACCACCCATTGTGACCAACGTGGACCCTCGAAGTCCTCGTTGTAGACTATATTGTTTTCGAATATGACAATGCCCCGGGATGTCCAAGAGAAGGGGAACCCGCAGGCAAGGAAATGATCACTCTGTGATAGTAACATGCGACTAAGGAGGAGATTATATTCTTTTCCCCATGGTTACGAGCTCCCCGCACCCGTACTATCTGGGGTCCGGGGTAGCGTGGTGGACATGCAAGATCGATTCCTCATGGGCAATCCACCAATAACTACGACAATTAGGCGATAGCCACGTGGAACAAAGATCCTGCCTGGCCAAGACATCATGGGGTATCGTTGCACCGGTTGTAGTGTCCGGTTGTATAGCCGGTTAAATAGGACAGAGGCGTTTTGAGAGAAATCACGGGGGAAAGCACGGAGTCGGAGCTTGTTTGAATGCTAGATCCAGTGGTCTAGAATCCGTGAGCTGAATACTACTAATGTTAGAATTCGTTCGAACTAGACAGGATGCAACACGGTCTAGGAGACTGAGGTGGTCTGTTTCCCTTCACAGGCCGCCGAGATCATCGCAACAGTGGTAATAATTAGACAGGAGCAGCGTCGCGAGCGATTCCAGCTCCGAAATACGAACTACTCGATGAGCGATGTAGGACGTTGAATCTACCTAAATCAACATTCGGACGCTATGCCATCCCCAGACCCACAGGATCTCGTTTATTGGGGCATTCACCTAGGTCGGAGGCAACTCGGAGATCTATCGCTTTCTTTTGAGGCAAAGAGGAGGGGTGTTTTCGATTAGCCGCCCCGCATATCGTTGCATGCTCACTATGTATATCGTTGCAGCTGTTTAAAATGGCGAGAAAAGCAGTTCTTCGGGGTTTAAACCGGGCAGGACGGATAAAAGCGATAGCTGAAATCCATGGGCACTCCCACTCGGAGGCTTTGTGGTATTTACACAGGCCATATGACCTTGATCTAACCAATTCTGAAGATGTGGCGCCGCCTCGTAAAAAGGTCCACGAAGAGTCATGTTTGAATTCATCCTTGGAGCTTGCCGTTGGTCGGGATAACTGACAAGGTCCGAGCCCCTACCTACTGGTTCCTTAACCAGGGTGAAAGTCCGCGACGGCGTAAACAGATGAGACAAATAGCCTAACATCCAGACCAGGCTATCGGCTGAGCACGTAGGAGCCTGATTGCGAGATGTTCCCTAGGCCTTGCAATAGGAAAGATACGAATGTGGCGGAAATCAGGCGCCTTTACCTGGATGCGAATGGTATTTGCACGGCATTATTGCCAACACAGCGTAGCTGGCGACGACCAGAAGGGTATATGCTCTACCCAAGATGTGCTGGACTTCATCTGTCAAATTGGAAAACAACGAGCTCATTGTTTTTGCTTTCACCAATAACATATCTCTCGTTACCACAAATCATACCTTTGTATGATATCTCAGGTAATCCTTCGTGGCTCATGGTGGTGCAAGAATACGGTGTTCGTATCACCGTGGTGAGGAAGAATCCCGTCAACCCAAACACACTTATATGCTGAGAGAGGATGCTGAAACTGACCTGAGCCTGCGGGTCAGAGGTCTCAGATATTATACGGTACCAGGGAAACTCTGTCGTCAGAGGAGCAGGCTGCATGCCACTATTTCCACGGTATGCAGGCAACGAAATACCTGCATTGCGCTTCCAACAAGGGCCATGGCCGTGGAAGGGTATGCTTATCGTTTGAAGGTCACAGTTCCATTCTTGTGGGTTGGCATAGGGGTCTCCAGGTACCATGGACACGTTCTCCGTAATATCTACGGTACAAGCCTCGCTGTTAATGTCCAGCTTCATAATTCTCGGACATCCTCTCTGTCTGACTGAATAAAAGCCCAGGTCTCTGAATCCAAGGCGAGCAACAGTCGTGGGTCCATTTTCAGAGTCGTCTCCTTTCTCACGCCCAGTCGGATCTAGAGACGGCCTGTAAGATGAAGGCTGCGATATGTCCCAGACGAAAAGTGATTCAATTGGAGCATCTTCGTCGCCCGTATAAAGACTGCGGTTCGGCTGCCATGCGTATACAACATAATGTGTGTTATCGTGAGATGAGAAGAAACGATCTCTCTCGCTCAGTGGGTGTCCGAGGAACATAATTTTCCATTCATTTCGGAAAGTGATATCCCAACCTTCTCCTTCTGGCCGGATGTCAAAGGAAGAGGCGAAGTGACGATGGACACCGTCATCATCATTTAACCAGTGGAAGATATTAGGCTCTGCCCATTCAACAATAAGGAGCTTATCCTGTAGGCGAACCCTGCGGATAACTTTATTACTTATAGGGAACGGTACGACAAAGGTAGCGTCAGTATTGAGGTCCAGGAGAACGAGAGAGTGATGCACTTCGCTGGGATAGACCAGAAGTCCGTCCTCATACGTCCAGAATACTTGCTTGAAGATTTTGTCGACTCTCCCATTCGGGTGACTTTTGTGGCTCTCCCATGGTGGGACTTGAAACCATTTGCTCGAATAATCAGGATTGTCAAGACATAACCTGAATTTCCTGATAGAACGCGGTTCTCCTCTTGCAAGATGGTCGTATCGTGAGGTTACTCGGTCAAATATTCTTTGCCAGTAACGGTACTCTTCGCCTTTCAAGTTCAGGTCATTGAGAATTCCCTTCTCACGCAACTCCCTGACTTCCTTGGCAAGAGGATACCATTTCTTTAGCAGCGGGATAAGGTTGGTTGGATTACCAAAGGCGTTGTACCAGGACTTGCAGACACGACGGCAACGGATAACATCTGGAGGTTCAAGATAATTCAGTATCATGAAGAAAAGTTCTTGAGGCAAGGCGCAAATATCCAATGGCTTGGACGGGCCGTCTGTCTCCTCGGGCATTCTAGATGCGAAGCAGCTGTAGATAAAGAAAGGAATAGGTAATGTTATTCAGGCTGCAAGACAGACAGCGCTTTACCAGTCAGTCTTAAAAGTGAGAAACGTCGAGTCGATGTCCTCTAATACAGAAGAGATTTGATTCCAATGATGTTTCGTGTGCGGTTTTCCTAACAATTCACCAAGTATGCGGAAGCCCGTGTGCAACCCGCAGGGATGTTGTCGACGCCAAGAGCTTCAGGACACCTTTAACTCCATAGCTCCCAAACCAGTACAGAGGAACCTTCCAAGCACTTCCAATTTCACTGACTACCATGATACAGCTGTAATGACCTTAACTGAATCTAGACTGATATAGTGACAGTCAAGTCTTCATCATGATGCAGAACCCCGCGTTCTTACTGATTGCATCACTTCTGGCTACGCTACCTGTCAATGCTGACGGCTTGTATCCAAAGAGCTCCTCCGTTCTTCAGGTTGACCACAGGAATTATGACCAGTTAATCGCCAATTCAAATCACACATCGGTAAGTTCCACATGGTGATTCTCGACTAATGATGTCCGCTAACAGTGGTAACTACAACAGATAGTAGAGTAAGTTAATCGCATTTATCCTCCGCCCTCTCCGTCACAAGCTCCTCACAAGCGTCCCTGCAGATTTTATGCCCCATGGTGTGGTCATTGCCAGAATCTCAAGCCGGCGTACGAGAAAGCAGCCAAGAATCTCGAAGGACTGGCCAAGGTTGCCGCAGTGAATTGCGACGATGATGCGAACAAGCCGTTCTGTGGCCGGATGGGCGTCCAAGGCTTCCCCACCCTCAAGATCGTGACGCCCTCCAAGAAACCAGGAAAGCCTCGAGTTGAAGATTACAAAGGAGCAAGGAGCGCAAAGGCGATCGTCGACGCTGTGGTGGAACGGATACCTAATCACGTCAAGCGTCTGAGCGACAAGGACGTCGATGAATGGTTGTCTGAGGACAAGGACGTCCCTAAGGCTATTCTGTTCACGGATAAGGGCACCACTGGTGCTCTTCTGAAGTCCGTTGCCATTGACTTCCTGGGTTCTATCAAGGTGGCTCAGATCCGTAGCAAGGAATCCGAGACAGTTAAGAAGTTCGGTATTACATCGTACCCTACACTCATCCTGCTCCCTGGCGGCGACAAAGAACACATTGTGTACGATGGAGAGCTGAAGAAGAAACCGATCGTCGAATTCCTGAGTCAGGTTGCTGCGCCAAACCCGGACCCTGCCCCTGCTCATGCCAAAGCCAAGGCAAAGTCTTCCAAATCCTCCAAGAAGTCCACAAAACCGTCAATAGTGAACGAGGCCGAAGATCTGAAACCTACAGAGTCGCCCGATCCCAAAGTCGTACCTGATGACGCGAAGGAGTCCAAGCCTGTCGAGGTTCCTATCCACCCTCCACCACTCGAGATACTATCTACTCCCGAATCTCTCGAGTCCGCCTGTCTGACTCCCAAGTCCAGCACATGCGTTCTCGCCCTCTTCCCTAACCCCGAGAAACCAGACGCTGAGCTTCCTGCCCCAGCAAAAGAAGCTCTCACAAGCCTGTCCACAGTCTCCCACAAGCTTCACCAGGTAAGGGGCAAGACCTTCCCATTCTACAACGTTCCCGCCATCAATTCCGGCTCCAAGACTCTGCGTGAATCGTTGGGTCTACCGGCAGATGACAAGAGCATCGAGATCATCGCCTTGAATGGTCGCAGAGGGTGGTGGAGACACTATGATGCTGGCGAGAACGGCGATTATGGACTCAACAAAATCGAGGCGTGGGTGGATGCGGTCAGACTGGGCGAGGGTTCGAAGGAGAAACTCCCTGCAGGTGTGATTGCTCAGCAGAAGGAGGGAGAGGATGAGCATGATGAACTGTGAAAGGAAAGCTGCGAGTCGGATTTATTTGTTTGCGTAACTTACTTATATGACGGATTGTCTGCACTGGAGTACTATTGCCTACATTGCAATTCACCATCTTGGAATGGAAATACTCGAATAAAAAGAACAATTGACTATTTTTTCTCAAACTTTTAGGCCGTCATCGAGCTGGAAAAAAGGTCTATATACATACTAAGTATTTAGTTAAAACCAGATGAGAAGCCATTGTAGAATCATCACAAATAGTGCCCCTGATACCAATTAACACCATTCTCTAATGCAAAGAAACTCCAGCCAAAAAAGGGCTTCTTATAGGAACAATCCGACAAGTAAAGGGTTCGTGAAAGAAGATCACGATCTCTTCTTGCCCTCAGTTCCCTTCCTGATCTTCTTCTGCTTCTTAGACTCGATTTCCTGGTCATAGATCTCGCGTGCGGTTTCACCCGCCTTGCGCTTTTGAGTCTTGGACGACTTGATGCTCACGGTCGAGGCGCCTCCGGCGCGGATCTGCTTCTCAGCATTCTCCCAGGCAGCGGCACCGTTATCGATCTCGTATCTGGAGGCTGTGAATCAGTTACTGTTTTGTAATTCCGGATAGAGTGCTACTGTCTGCAAAGGAGAAGGCCTCCTGTTTGGAATCTGGGGGCGACTTACTGGTCAAGCGGCAGGGCATCGATGAGCGCCCTCTGCTTTTCTTTCAGTTCCTTGTCTACTTCCTGGCCACCCTCCCGGAGTTCTTCATTCAAGTCCATGTCAAGTGGGCGAAATCGGTCATCGACAACTTCATCATCGTGCGCGCCGTTGGCGTCGCGCTCACCAGCGACGTTCTCCGCTGGGAGCGTCTCTGCCACAGCACCTTCGACTAGGGAACGGAAATGCATCGAGACTTTGCGGATGATCTTGACGAACATGGCCAAAATCTGAGAGGAAGGCAAGCTGAGCTCTTTCTCGATGTCATCGATGTTCTTGCGTTGCAGACCGATCGCAAGCAGGATCGACTGCTGAACACCGGACAGATTAACCTTGCCGCCTAGTCGGCCAGAAAAGTAAAATTCCGCAATGGTAGGGACCATATCGAGGATGACATGGTAATCAAGCAGATTGTTTGCGTAGCTGTCGAGACGCTTAAGATCAAAGGGAGAGAAGTGACTATCCAATTCTGCCTTGGTCAATGGCGACGCCTGCAAGGACGGGTCGGCTTTGGCGCCCGCATTGGCAGACTCGCAGATGCTTAGAGAGGTGACTGAAGGGAATGTTCGGAATTGGTAAGACAGAAGGGAGACGAAGCGCTTGTGGAAGTCCTTCGCGAAAGCTCCAAGCCAGCTAGTATCATTCGAACCAGTAGAGAGTGTCCGCAGCATGACGCACGAGTGCTCGCCAGTCAGCTCATTAGGGGTCTGTCGGAGATAGACAGGAGCAAAAGAGGCACGTTTCCAGAACTTGTGGAGGGCAGGAGTCAGACCATAACTGACACCGACGTAATCGAGATTATCCGGGCGTCGCTCAGAGAGCTTTCCGAAGAGAGGCGGCATCGAGCGGATATCCCGAACGTGGATGTTGTCATCCAGGAGGTTGGCGTTCTCCAGCTCTTCGTCCGTGACTCTAACAAGCTCCTCCGACGGGTACTCAACGTCCTCAGACAGGCTGGTGAACTTGCCTTCGTAGAAGTCGGTGAGCAGTTCCAAAGCGCGGGAGCCGTAGCCCATGTTTAAGTACTCTGGGTTGGTCGCAATGCGGACGACTCTAGCACCAGAAAGAGAGGCGAAATCCTCGTCCTGGAACTGCTGGCTCACAAGCCAGGGGATCAAATCACCACCAGCCCGCTGGCCACGGCTGAGACTGTTAAGAACACTCTGTCTGCTAATACGACCTTCCAGTGCCACCTGGATAACACAGAGCGGCTCCGGGAGCTTAGTAGCCTCCTCGTCGATGGGGGGAACAAGAACAAAGAGCTGGTGGGCGGGTGCATCGCTCATTAGCTGGAGATCATTGGGCGAGTTCTTGTAGTGACTGGCGACATAAAGAGCCATCATCTGTTGCAGGAACTTCTCCGAAACAGGGTGATACGAGAAGAGGGTATCGCGGTTGACCTGGAGGAGCTGGCATTGCGAAGGATGGGGGCATCCCTGAGTGTTCATCTTCGACTTTGGCAGAGTAGCATCCAGACAGAGAACCTTGTTGAGCCATTTCTCGACAGAGTCACCCGGTGCGTATCTGATGGGCTCAGAGAGGGTGATTTCTCTGAGGGATCGACCACCCAGGTTCTTATCTGTGTTCTTTGCGGCTTTCCCAGTGGCCCGATCAGCGATGTCCGTGTCCTCCGGGCCCGTCTTCAAGCCGCCCCTTGACTGTTCACGAAGCTGTTGTATCAATTTGAGGGAAAGAGATCTGCCTGTTCCTTCATAACCGTTGATGGTCGACGCCATGAAGACCAGGTACGGGCCCATGAGCTTCCGCACCAGAGGCAAGGGAATTGCGGCAGCTTCATCGATGACGAGCAGTTCCGCTTGTCCCAGAGCGTAAGCATCTTGGGGCCGGATATACTGAATGGTCTGACGGTGCTGACGATGGATATTGACTCGCACGACTGCTTTGTTAAAGTCAGGGTTCGTCGACTGCAGAATGGTGTAATCGACATGGTCAAGGTAACCAAGGGCATCAAACCCTTTGAAGACAAACTCGAAGAGCGTCTTCAAGTTTTCAGGACTTGGAGAGGTGATGAAAATGTTGCTGTATCCGTGTGCGACGGCCGCTGCAATAGCGACACCAAGGGCCGCTGATTTACCACGTCCTCTTCCCGCAGTGAGGGTCACTGTGCTCCGCAGAGTCTTCTCTGCAATAGCATCAACGAATGTGAGGAGGGCCTTTGCCTGGTCGACCGTCTTGGCCAGAGTGACCAGTGACCCCACAGGCTGCGAGTCTGCTAAGCTCTCCTTGATCTCCTGCAGTTCCTTCTGTGTCGCCGATTTTCCTTCTGTCGTTGCGTCTGGTGGTGGCAGCGGCTTGACGTTCTTTCCTCCAGATATAGGGAGCACGTTGAGTTCATCATCAACCACCAAACACGAGTCACAGCTCCCGAGGGACAAGATGAAGCGCTCATTGAATCTTGCAACCACATCATCATGGGCTTCCGTCCGGTACCGGGAATGGATGTCCATCGACAAGGTATACAGCTGCTTCAAACTCTTCATGCCCTTGAGAAGCAACAAGACAATACCGCCTCCTTCCACGGTTTCGATCGTACGCGCGAGAAGGTTGGGAGTGATAGCTTCGAAATCCTGCAGAATACACATACCGTATGTGTTACCCAGAATCTTTTCCGTCTCCTTGTAGTATACATATCGAATCTGGTTGAGAGTGACGAAAAGCTCGAAGGGATCCTCGCTGTTGGGCTCTCGAATTCCTCTCTTGACTTCTTTCTTGATCTTTGCTTCCCGCTTCTTGCGGTGACTTGTGAAACCCAATAGATCCTTCTTATATGCCCACAGTACGGATTTATTCTGTTTGACGTCGGCACTAGACAGGATATAGTGCAGGTTCACAATCGCTTCCTTCGCACGGTCTCCGACCACCACGAAGAAGCTTCTCTTCTTCTCCTGCACCCCATTCCGGATGAGTGCCGGAATCCGGGAATCAATCGCCTTGCGAGGCATCTTGGTCGATAGGATATCCGGAGCGGGGAGATGCCTTCTCAAGCGGAGAAAGCAAGGTCAACGAGTCCTTGAATAGGCAGCACACCGAAAAATTCGTACAAGGCCTGGACTTGTTCTACTCCGGTATCTCTGATCCTGACGAAGACCTCAGACACGGCCTCCTAAGATGAGCGGGTCAGAAGATGCACGGCGAACGTCGATCTGGGCTGTCGCATTTCACCTGCGACAAAAAAATTATCGAGACCTGCGAAACTGCCGCTCTTCGCCGCCTTCATTGCTCCACCGCCTTTGGCAGAAAAGAAACTAGACTTTAGTCACGTGATATTGTTACACCTCATTTCCAGCCAATCATGTAGACGGAATAGATTCCTTACCATTCTGGCGTGTTTCTCTCCATTCACAGTACTAATACTAATAATAAAAAGAAAAGGATGGCTTCAATGGCGGCAGCGATAACATGACAGAGATCATCTTACGTGCCGTGACGCGTCTATACGGAAAAGACCAAAGACGACCCGCTTTTGCGGTTCGATGCTCAGCATATCTACTCCGTAGTGCTCTATTATTACCCGATAGTTAACGCAATCAAAGCGTGCGTATGGTACCATCATCATGCTTCTTGTGTGTTATCTTTCCATTATGAATGGCCGATCTTTACTGCAGTATCTGTAGTATCTCCAGTATCAAGGTGGCCTTTGATCCTGGTAGAGCCAACGCAGCTACCAAGCTGGCAGGATGTCGGCATATCGTCCCGTGCCGTGTGGAGCAGAAGACGTATACGATTCTCAGCGTCACTTTGATAAACGAGGATCTATACTGCTGTATCTAGGTATACAGTTGGGTTGACTGCCTGGCGTCTGCATTGCTAGAATGGGCTATGGTCTGGTCTCTGTCCGCGACCCAGGGCCCTTGCATGAGTTGTTGTTCAGTAAAGGAGACATAAGATCGTTGGTTATACAGCGAATCCCACGACTTCGATGATACAGAGCCTGCGGTACCGTTTTGATGCTCCACAGTACTATTTCCGGAACTGGATGTCAATCATAACCTCCATTCCTTTTCCCCTGGGCAGGAGAATTCATGGAATACACCGCCAAGAAGCAGCACAGATCCCATCCTGGTTCTTGCAGACTTCTTGCTCCAGGGCGTGGAGACTTTCATCAAACTGTCAAAGCCTGGCCTGGCCGTCTTGGACGGGGTCCGCGCGTATGGTAGTCTTTGGGCGACCAACCTCTCGCAGTTATGTTGGCAGAGGAGAGAAGCTTTTTCTGGCCTGCCGCCACGGAAAGTCAACGATTAGCCAAGAGTAGCTTGCTTTCCCGCGAACGGTTATGTCTGGATAGGCATCCAATGATGGAACCAGGCGGCCATCATGATCAAGGACAAGTAATTATTCTTATTATTATTAGCTCCGTATCTTGCCAGTAAGAGTAGACGTACCATAGAGTCCCCTGGTTCCTAGTTTTTCCTTCGTGTCTGCTGCTCTCATCATCATCTCCCGTCGTTGTTCATCGTCGCACCGTGCTCCCCCCCACTGATTAACGTCGAGACTCGCAATCCCTCCTTCCCTCCAGTCTTTCTGGATGCTGACCAAAGTTCTCCCCCACAACACCGAATATTGAACGCCTCCAGGGTGCAAAAGAAAGGACGAGACAACGGCGACATGGCCGCTGAGGAAGTCCGTCCTTGAACACTCACCATGGTCATTACTACGGAGACGGCGCGCAAGGTCTCGCTCGGGTATGTCTGGTTCTTCTCCCGCGAGGGGGCGGTTGGGCTAATGGCGACTCTAGCTTGTTCGTTTCCAGTGCTGTACTACTTGCATGCTTGTACCGGACCACCTTTGCCTTTGGTAGGTATCCGAATAATAAGATACAGAATCGATGGATTCCAAGTGCTAACGGAGAGCTTCCCGCGCAGATCGTCCCGTGCATTCGGCGATATTGGCTTGCACCCTTACGGCCTTGACGCTTTTCCTATGCGACCGATACAGTACACGATTCGTCCAGACGAATTCCTCTTCACAGCACAAATATGTCGCAATCCCGCTGACCGAAATCACGGATCAGCTTCCATCCGGCCCATCCGACTTGGAGCAAGTCGAATACACGACTACGTTCAATATCGCAGGACTGCGCATTGCCAAGGCATGGATACTACTGGCCGCGCTCGTCGCCATTTTCTGCTTCAGAGTCGAAGTGTTCCGTCAGATCACGATCTACAATGAATGCTCGAATGCTGGATATGCGGTAAGGAACCCTGGCTAGCGGGGAATGAATGGTATATGCTAACGTACTGTTGCGGACGTCATCCAGAGCGTGATTCCTTTCCTTGTTGCGCTGTACGACTACTGGCGCTTTCAGAGACATCGATCCGTGGAGGAAGATGTAGCTCCGGATCGAACAATCTATGGCGCGGCGATGTTTCAGGTTCCTCGGAGCAGGCTGCGTTATGTTTTGGCCACAGCGGCGCTCACGCTGGGAGGTTTTCTGGTCGCATCGTTCCATGAGGGCCGCAATTCAACTTATATATGCTCCCTTGTCCTAAACCGCGCCCCACGAATCCACGCATTCAGAGCCCTCGCTGTGGTTCTCGATACCATTCTGCTGATCGGCGCTGGCGAGCTGGCTCGGAAGGAGCTCCGGTTTTTGGGTGGGAGAAGGAGGCATACGTCGGCTTTATGGGGTTATGGATTGCTCGTAAGTTCGAGTACCACAGGAGAAAAAGGACACCCGTCAGTCCAATCTGATAAAGCGCTAACTGTATTCTGAATAAGGCGGTTGCACTATTCTGGGTGACCGTAGGCATCGTCGTGTACGCCGTGGCTCCAGAACATCGCCAATATATTGTTTCGCTCAATGGCCGTTACCTTCGCGGCGCGATTACGCACGCGATTCTACTCGCAACACTATTCGCATCAGCAGCGCATTTGGTGAGCTCGTCTACAGATCCCAACGGTGGTCATAAGCTAAGACAGGCATAGGCACCCAAATATGGATCCCTGAGTTTGACAACGTTGGTGGCCTTTATTGTCATCTTCATATCTCTGGTCTCGACGCTATGGAATTCCACCCAGCCTTTCCCATTGATCTCTTTATTTCCCGCCCTTATAGCCTCTGTGACGGTCTTCGTCGGCAGTGGTCTCTTCCTGCAGGCAGTTGCAGTCTCCGAGAATCAGTCCGAGTCCAGTCCAAAGCCCAGCACCTGGCCGCGGAAGATTCTTGCCGTCCTTGCGGTATTTGCCCTATATTTGATGTTCTCCCAACGTAACAGAGCCATGCTGCATCCAATCGATCTACTCATCTTCGATGGCCGAAACCACCATGAGAAGTTTCTTTCTCAGGCTAGGGTCAGCAATAACCTCCAGGAGGCCGTTATTGAATATCGCCATCGCTACAAACAGCACCCACCCCCGTACGTCAAACCCCTCCTTGTATGAGAGAGCCAGAGCTAATGTTGTCGAAAGAGGATTTGACAGATGGTACCATTATGCCACGAGCAGGTCCTCCCTTGTGATTGAGGATTTCGATCAGATCCACCAAGATCTGCTGCCTTTTCGGGCCTTGTCACCTCAGCGATTGAGGGAACTGACACATCAAGTGGCGACCAACCCGTTCAACGATGTCGGTGCGATCATCATCAGGAATGGTACGGCCAGAGTTCAGGAGGGCATCAAGCTGACGCATGCCTGGATGGTGGAGGGTGCCGCAAAAATAATCGAGCCGTTCAGCGAATATCTCCCCGACATGGATCTCGTTTTCAATCTGAATGACGAGCCACGAATCGCCGTTCCGTATGATACGATCACGAGAATGCGAGATGCCGGCCGATCAGTCGAGGCACCGCCGGAAGATCAAGTCTTGAATGGGTGGTCGATGGATCGGAGCGACGGCTGGGCGCCGGTGGAACCAGCAGACCAGACTCAAGAGACGCCTTTTGTGGACCGTTCCTGGTCCGACGATGTCTTTGACGACCCTGTGAGTCTGGTGTGTCCGTCTTCTTCCAAGGCTCGTCGGGACCGCGTCTGGGACCGGCGCAATATATGCCTCAGCTGCATCCGGCCACACTCGCTCGGCCAGTTTGTGTCCGACTGGGATCGTGCGGCCGATATCTGTCATCAGCCAGATCTCGCATATCTTCACGGTTTCTTCCTCTCCGCTGCTTCTCTCAAAGTAAGCCAGGAGCTGCTCCCGGTGTTCAGCCAAAGCTCAGTGCGCGGCTTCAACGACATCCTGTTCCCAAGTCCATGGAATTACGTTGATAAGGTGAAGTATCAGCCCTCCGAGGACCACCCTGATGTTCCCTATCTAGACAAGGAAAACACGCTGTTCTGGATAGGTGCTACTTCCGAGGGCGTGGGTCTCGGCGGGCGTTGGCAGGGCATGGCGCGTCAAAGGTTCACTCATCTGATCAACAACAATACGTTGAACAAAGTCTCGGTCATGTTGCCAGCGGCAAAGCAAGGAACTTACAACTACAAGATCCTCGACGGTCGGGCTCCTCAGGAGAAGCTTGGTCTGAACGCCTCCGTGCACATAGCAGAGCGTATCGTCCGCTGCGGAGACTGCGACACCCAAGCGGAGGAATTCCACACGGTGGACAAGGTCGATTTCCAGGAACACTGGCGGTATCGGTATCTCTTCGACTTGGACGGTGCTGCTTTCAGTGGACGGTTCTTGCCTTTCCTGCAAAGCAACAGTCTCCCGTTCAAGACTGCTCTCTTCCGGCAGTGGTTCGATTCGCGAATTAGCGCGTGGCGGCATTTCGTCCCGCAAGACCTTCGTTTGCATGATGTCTGGAGTACGCTCGCCTATTTCGCCGGTGTGCGAAACGGAGAAGATGTGGTGATGCCCCCGCATGACCGGGAAGCTCTCTGGATTGCGGAAGAAGGACGAAAATGGGCTGCGCAAGCAATTCGCAAAGAAGATATGGAGATCTATTTCTTCCGGCTTCTCCTCGAATGGGGCCGATTAACTGATGACCGTCGAGACGAACTAGGATTTAAGCTATGATCTTGTTTTTTGTGCATCTGGACCTGTAAAGTGGTCCAAATGGCGATGAAGCCTGTTCTGTACTATAAGGGGTTTGCTGTGTTTTCCTTGCATTTGTGCGGTATTGGTTCTCTGGCGCTGGAGCTAGTTTCGCTGTTGGCGTTTTCAACTTTTCTCTCTGCTTTACGATAGAACCATGAGCGCCTAGTACCCAACTAGCTAAACTGATAACCTTCACCCAGTCCTATATTTCGGGATATGGGAGATGAAGGGTTAATGAAGTAATGTATATATCTTATTGAGATACTACTATAACACAAATGTGAGAGTGACTGAACTATTCCAGCGGGGAAGATTACTGACGCAGCCTAATTATGATAATGGCACTGCAGTGGGAAAAGATAATATGCGGAAGATAAGAATATTAAAACTGGCTGGTGATTCGGGTTCTCTCCGCAACGATAAGTACTTAGATTGACTACTCGATGATCACATCTCGATCTCATCCGCATTAGAAATAATAATAATACTTATTTATACTGACTGACCGATCCAATTCGAAATCACTTCAACTCACTTTCGCTAAAATTGGACCTAATCTATCTACATCGAACATTCACTTGCAAGGTAGGTTAGGTTAGGTAAAATATTCAATCACAGATAGTTAGGCTGACCGACTCATATACAGAAGATATACACAGACACAGACAGACACATACACATATATTCACATCAACGTCCACATCCACATCACACAGAGAGAGAAAAAAAAAGTGGAAAAAGAAATATATACAAGAAATGAAGATTGAATGTAAATGTAAATGTAAATGTACCTTCGTTTTTGTGACTCCGGTCAATTCGACTTCGAGTTGATTGGGAGCAGGGGAAACGAGGACCACAAGAAGAAAAGAAGAAGAAAGAAAACATGCTTATATGCTTATGCTACTGCATGGTTTGAGGGGGTATTTCCAAAGCTTCGCTCCACGGTTCAAAAAAAAAAAAAAAAAAAGAATAAATGGGAGAAAGATCAACTTCCAAGCAAAGAAGGGGGGGGATATAAGAGAAGAAGAAAAAAATGTCCATGTGATAAAAGACAAGAAGAACATCGATCGCGTTCGTTCGTCTAGTGATGACCGTGCATGTGCATGTGTCTGTTGCGGTGGGAGCGTCTCTTCAATGAAGGAATAGACGCATTCAGGCCGCCGCTGAAGGTCGAATTGAGTCCGCGGCCGATAGTCGCATTGAGCCCGGCGGCGATGGTCGCATTGAGATGGCCGTGAATGGTTGCGTTCAGGCCGCCGCTGATGATGTTGCTGATGCTGTTGCTGGAGTCCTGGTAGACTTTGAGAGAGTTGATCTCCCAGTAGGCGTCCTTGAATGCAGTCGGGTTGTTCTGGACGTAGTCCTGGCAGGAGCTGGCGAGCGCAGAGCAGGTGGAATCGGAGCTCCAGACAGCACCGGCCCAGTCACCGCAGAAGGTGGTGTCGAAGACCTGAATCGGGTAACTCATGTTAGCAAGTGTAATGAAGCAATGCAGAACCAGACACATGGAGACGTACAATCTGGAGGGAGTTGAAGTGCGAGTCAATATCGCAGTCGCCCGCGAAGTTGGCATCGGGAGTGCCCCAGCTGGTAGGATCGGGACTACCGCTGGTGATGTCCGAGGGAATGCTGCCACGAGGGAAGAACCAGATGCTGATGGCATCACTGGTCCACTCTGTCGCATACACACCACCGCCAGCGTTGTTGAAGTTGGTACCAAACGACTGGGAGGAGCTCGACGCGATTTGGCATCCCGAGTTTGTGGACTGTCCAGACGCATCCACATAGCAGTTGGACGTGACCAGGCTACCGGTGAAGCCGCTGCTGGTGATGCTGCAGCCATCACTGGTGTGGAGGGTCATGTCATTGTTGCTCTGGTCGTTGACACCTTCAATGATGTCGATCTCGCCGTTGTTGGGCCAGTCTGATCCAAGCATCCAGCTGTTTTATTGGTCAGAAAAAATGACTTCTTTTTTTCTTTTTTCGCAAGAAGGCGGACTCACAATGCAGGCCAAGTTCCGCAGATACCTCCAGGCATGTGAGCCAGATCCAGGATCACAAGGCCATGGTTAAAGGTAGCCGTGCTAGATATACGGACGCTTTGGCGCCCGCTGCTCGAAGCAACATTGGTGTTGTCGACACCGATGTACACCGAACTTCCAGTAGAGATAAGACCAGCACTCTGAGCAGTGCTCTGGTCGACGTAGTCAACGAATCCGTTGGTAGGGTCAGTGCCCTGGTTGCAATGTTAGTACCGGATATTGTATAGAGCGACCAAAAGTATATCTATGACAAGCCAAGCCGGAACCAAGAGCTCTCCAAAAGCTTACCGTAAAGAAGGCGAAATTGTCGAAGAACGATGAAACACCGAAATCTTGCTGGAGCGTGTAGGCAGCTGTGCTCAGTTTGGCCAGGACGGCCAAGGCCGGAAGGAATGTTGTGGAACGCATAATGATGTTTATATGTTCCGTAATCGGACAGGGTCCAAAAACAGTTTGTGTTTCTGCGTTCTAGCGCTTGAAACAAATGGCAAAAATGACAGTTCTCTCGAGATGACCAGATCTCGAGAACAAATTTTTTTCCCTGGGGGGGTGTGCGAGAGAAAGGAATGGCAAAGCACAGAGTTGACCTGCAAACAAAAACAAGGAAGCACTGGCTCAAGGAATGAGACCAGCTACGGCAACAAGTGAAGGAACGAAAAGGCGACTTGCGGTTGATCCCGAGGAGATCAATTCCACCGCTGTGGCGCTTAGGGTGGTTATATACTTCACAGGAAGAAACGCATCGGCACATCTTTCTTACTCCCCGCAGGTCGAGCCGCCCGATGGGACACTCAGCAGATTAGCCCTTGGGACCTGCAGGAAGATGGAACCAGGCCCCGGCTTAGAGCAGATGAGGTGGACCATGTGAATGAAACAGCATCATGAGGGCAACATCTGGGCCCTGGGCCTACGGACTAGGGTATTGATGGGGGATGGAACGTTTGACCGGGGCAGGGCAGCCATCTGGGGGCGTAACATCGAAGAGAGAAAGTCTAACCCACGGGTCTTTCAGGGCGAGATTCAAACAAAACGTTTCCTCTCCTCCGAGACGACAACGTTTTATCAGGGTCTCTGCTGTTGATAGGCCACCAAGAGGCGGCCGAGAACCAGTCATACGCGGCCAGCGGAGGGAGTTAGCGTGGATAGGATCGATCAGATCAGAGAAAGCTTTGGGGGAGCTGTATGTTGATGCACTAACTAATCCGGTTGTGGATGACAGAGTGGAAATTGAACGCTGGCTATACATTTTCGACGAGTCGCTTATTACCTCGCTGCTGGGTCCGCACTCGCCTGGAGGCTGGAGGACCGCCAGAGCAAGAACTCTTTTTTTGTGATCCATATCATCTCCTTCGTCTTCAAATAGCACTGCGTTTGTGGCGAATGGGTGGCTGTAGCTGATAAGCGTGTTTCTCCCCTCGATCGATCTTGGAATGGTAAACAGCGGGATAATCACGACACAGGCCGTGTAGCGAGAGGAGTTCCTGAATGCTGAAAGGGATGGATTGCCCGTTCCTGTGGGTTTGTGCATCGCGGTGATGCATCCACCGATATTCCCACAGCGGAGAGGGCGGCTATCCCGAGGGGCGTTCGAAACATCGGTCAGGACGACGTTGTTGGCTCCGAGTTCAGGTACGGCCCAGGCGACATCTTAGTCCAAAAGTATATTGGCGGAGGAGTTCCCTGCCACCGGATCATCCAGCGGCCATGTTCAAGGTCTCAGCGGCCTCAGAGGACTCCAGCCCGTCGCGAGGGGCGCGCCGATGCGATGTTAGCGTGCCTTCGACTACCCCAATGAGATGTCGCAGAGGGCCTCTTCGACATGTCGACCATGTTCGTCCATCTAATCTGCTTCGAGAAGCCCGAAGGGATGATCAGATCGGTTGATCTGAGTCTCGCTCACCCGCCATTCAGCTAAGCTTTTTCGATTGCACTGTACGTGTCGCGTTTCAGGACGATGCAGGTCACTTGTTGCGTGGCGGATCATCTTCCGAGGAAGCATGCCATTCGAGTAATAATAATCATCCATACATCTTTCGGTGTGTAGAATTAACGGGGATGGAAGATAATGCAGCTGACTTGACTGTGTGTCCAGGAGGGGGAGTGCCCATGCCCTATCAGAATATCAGTCTACATCGGCCATCAGCACTGGCACCAGTTGTTCCATTATCTTGGTTGAAATTGCTACCTAGTTGTCTAGCTAGTAGCACTCTCTGCTAGTATCCCAAGTTCCTACCTAACTGTTCAACTTCCTACCTAGTACCTGCTAACCACTAGACCAACTATCTACCGGCGGTAAAACTATCTACTTATCTTCATCCTCAGGATCTCGACTACTCTACGACTTACTACGAGCGCTACCGTTACCACGAGGGCGGCAGAAGACTTGAACATCAGACGGCCATCACTGCCATCTGAGGCATAGCATCTGTCGATCTTCTGTCCCCATACAGAGTTGTGCGTTTTCAGTCACCCGTCCCAGAACGCACTAGATAGGTACATACAATACATAATTATCTAACCATCATCCTTTCCGCCGACTGTGAAGTTCTGGACACACCGGTATGTATCATTAGTCATTATTAATATCCTATGCCGTCCTGTAGAGCATGAAGAGTAATATAACGGACACGCTTTCAGGATTTTGTTCGTTCCCAGCCCCCTGTGATTATTATTAAGGGTCAATAAGACCTCATCATTAATGCTTCCCGCCACGTTGCATCCGCGCATTGTACCACTGGGCCAAGCAGGAATAATCCTAGAGTAAGAAACACTGCCGTTCCTCTTATTCGCCCTAGTCCTCGTTAAAAAGAACCTCTTGATGAAAAGGTCATAATAATATACTAGCAATTTCTCTTCTTTAAGTAAAAGAAGAAGAAAAAAGCCCCAAAGCCACATGGATGGATTTCCGCGTAATGGCATGTAACTTATTCGTAATGTTACCGGTGGAATACGTCAGCCGCAGGTGATCCCGCGTCATTAATTGGCCAGTTGAGGCGAGCAGCCATGAAATATTATCGACTACTGCTGTGGCTCTTCACAATAATAATAATCACAAAGCCAGTAACTCCCTATAGTTAAGTGAAGAATCATAATCGAATATTCTCCAGATTAGAGACCAGAAAAGGCAATTACCAAGGAAGTAATACTATAACTAACTAATAATACATCTTAGTTATATTCAATAATACGTACACCAGCCCAGGATCACAGCGGTAACTAGTTACTCTATGTATTTAACTAAAACTACCAGTTAGAATGTAAAAGTAAACTCGCCTCCCCCCCCACAAGAGAAGCTTAACCCACACTGAAAAAAGAAAACCTTCAAGAACCTGAAACAAGTTCCTGAAACAACGACCCGGATCTCAGAACCATGGAACCAGGAACCAACAACTCGAAGAACAATAAACTACACTAACTGCAGAAAATCCACCCTAGTCTACGGAGTAGATAGCATCGCGGGTTATTCTTTTTTTTTTTTTTTCTTTCTTTTCTTTCTAGTGGAGGCGCCGTTGGGAAAGACTCGGTCGAATCGAACAAGGTATGTACAGTATCTACTCTAGAGCCCCTCGGACCACGTATAGTTACATCTACCTATCTACGTTCTAGAATCTAGAATCTAGAATCACAGCAAAAGGCCTTTCTTTTTTGCGCCCCTTGTCTAGATAGTCTAGTTTAATCTTCCCTTCCTAATCAAGTTACTACCAGTCTAGAGCGATATCATTCCACTTGGAAGCACTCGTCACCTCAAGGCTCATCAACAACGCCTCTTTTTTTTTCTCGGCAGGGGTAAGGTCCAATGCGACGGATGGACAGCAACATCTGGGTAAAATGATGTGGCTTGCCGCTAACTAATAACCTGCCGGAGGCGTTGTAAGTACGTAGTAGTATCAGGCCGCTATCACATAAATTTTTTTTAAGTACGCGCTGTAAAGAAGGATCCTATGGCTTATTTTTGTGGGCGCCTTATTATTATTATTCTCTCGTTCTCTCCAGTATTAACTGAGCGCCTGCGGCCAGATGCGAAACACCTCGAGAGTCCTTCGACGCTTGTCGTATTAAAATTCAGCGTTCTTTAATACCTTGGGGCCTGGGCAAGCACATCCATCCCATCCCACCACCATCATCTCACAACGCGTTCATGACTGCAAACTAGAACTATCATGGCTCCCAGCGCAAGAGATTAATTAGCGCGCGCTGGCAGTTCGATGCTTAGTTCCCAACTTCTTATCAGCATAGCTTGTATTCAACCAACCGGGCCCTACAGAGACGCGTTGATGAGCTGGCGTAGTTTTACTGGCCACTCTTTCCTTTCTACCTTAGAGGGATAAGAATGGTGATGAAGGACCACCGCCTGCTGGATAGATAGGTGTGATGGCCGAAATTGTTGATCCAAATGAGGAAAAAATAACAGAAGCTTTGCTTCGTGAATGACTACGCGGTAACATGGAGGGGTGTATGAAACCAGGAAGGGTGCGAGCGCCAAGTAACACCGAAAAGTAAAAAGGAAAAGAAGTGAAGGGAGAAAAAAAGGACATGACAAATGGCTGCTACACTACTACATACATGACACCGTGATACTATCCCAGACTTCCCTGCCCAAGAAAAGAACTATGTACACGTCGGGCAGGAGAATTCCAGGTTAGAGCCTTCATGCACGACATGACTGCGCTCCCGGTTGGCATGTGATGCTCTTCCCGGGGGTTGAAGATGAGGTGTATCCAGTAGGCACTGTCGATGATACAGATGTCGACAGGCGAAAACGACCACCGGACCGGGGATGCTGACGCCTCGCCCGCCCTTTGACCCCGAGGTTTCATCAATCCCGCCGTCCTCATGTCGCTCGAGGTCAAAGTGCCGTAAAGGCTCAGCAGCTGCCTTCCCTTTGCCTCGAGAGGTCGCATGGTCGATGCTACTCTCGACCCGTTTGACTTCGCGGCGTTGACGCTGCTCTTCTTGCTTCTTTTCCCACGCTGTCCATACTTGTGACCCCGCACCGGGACCCCAGATTCGTTGCCGGCAGATCTCACAGACTTGACCTCGTGGTCGCCAACCGCGCTGCCGCAACTTTGTCACCTCGTCGACATGGACAAACAGGTCCTTATCCAGCATGCCGTTGGCTAACGACAGAAGAGCCTCTTCGTAGGCGTACGCGGCGAAGATGGAAGCGAGCACGGAACGGAGTTCGGTCAGGGATGGGGACCAGCTCGCAGCCCGCGTGAGAAAGGCGCGCAAGATGCGGAGAAAGGACATGTCTGTCCTGTCGGTGGTCGAAGCCCCGGTTTGGGCAGTGCTTGTCAGAAGAGCCGTGAACACCTGCTGCACCAGTTTGCGAAAGGAGATGGTCAATTGACCACTATCCTCTCCATCAGCGCCAGAGGCACTTGACCATACAGATTTTGTTGTGTCCGCATCTGTGTCGCTGGCATGTAATAGCGATGAGACGTTGCGCGCAATGCGAACGACGGTTTCGATGAGATCAAGCCAAAGATCCTCCTCAAACGACAGCGGCTGTTGGAGAATGTCGACACCACGCTTCCCATTTTTCCCGAGCGACCGGGCCTTCTTAGCTGTTCTGGTCTGGTTCTGGCATAACCAGGTGCCAACCTGGGTGTACTTCTCGAAAGACTCGAGGAGGCCGGCGATGGCTTCTGTGGTACTATCCATATCGGGACTCGCCCCTGCGTTCTGAAGCAGACTGACCAAGGCTGACTCAAGCGTGCTGAGATGAGCGATGAGTCTGTCCATCGCAACTCGGACCTGACCCTGTCTTGCCAGCAACATCACGGCCGCGTCCACTACGCCGCTCTCCTCCATGAACGGTAGCACTTCCTCAAGCCGGAGTTCGCCAGCCCGGAGGAAATCGACGAAATCTGCAACATGAGACGGGTTGTATTTGCACATGAGCTGCACATAGCGCTCTAGCATCCAGTTCTCGAGACCCTTGGCTGATCCGCCTTCGGCCGCGGTTTTCTTGTTTGGCTCGAGAAGGCTGGAAAGATAGAGGAATTGTCTATATGTGTCGTCGTCCAAAGCTTGCAGAAAGCTCTCATGCAAATGAGAAGCGTAGTCCTGAACCGTCTGAGCAGCCTTGGTGACATCGATATCTGCCAGTTGCCTAGCATGGCTCTTGATCACATCAAGAACGTCCCGTCGCTGCTTCTTGCCGAGCCCAGAGCCCGGGCGCAGGCAGTCCTGGATGCAAGCAAACACAGATTCCTGTTCACTCTCATCTTCGAGGTACGTCAGGATCCACTCGGGGAACTGTTTCTCTGACCTGTACGTCGACTTCAAAATCCGGTAGAAACGCGCCTCTTTGAAGAGTGGTATCAAACTCTGGATATCCGGCGGACGGTACATCGACAGCAAATACTCGACGCTGAGTTCGCAATCCTCAGCCATCTCCTCACTGGGAAACTGACACAGCCGCACAAGAACCTGATGGAGGGTAGTGCCTGACAGAAGGATATATTGGGGGTATTTGGGCAAATTCCGCGCAATGAACATGTCTAGATAAATCGTATCGGCGGCACTGAACTCAGACGGGCTCATCACCTCGAGCAAAATACTAATGATATACTGCCGGTTGACAGAAACGCCCAGGAGCGGGTTGATTTCTGGCTCCTCGACGGGGCTGGTCTGGTCTGCGGCCTCGTTTAAGAAGCTATCCTCAAACGCCTCGTTGAGCATGCTCATAAAACTAGACGAGTCAAATCCAAGGATGGCCCTGAGATTTGCGAAGCCATCATGCGCCTGGGAAACTGGAGCCGACCGATGGCCAGAGAATAGATATCCATAAAGCGCGGCCTTCGCCTTTGTGGACTCGGGCTCGTCCATCTCCTCTCCCGTCGGATAGATGCGGCCGGTGAGGACGAAGGACAGATAAGGAAATATTTTCGCTGCATTATTATAGTAGGTTTCTTCGTTGCCAGCATTCCCGTTGACGAGGGGTTGTTGTAAACGGCGAACAAATCCGATTAACTCCTCCAATGGCCCGATGTAGTCCCCAAGAGTGCGATTCCAGACATATATGAAGGCGTCGTAGAGATTATATTGCTTGCACAGAGAGGTGACCTGATCAATGTCCATTGTAGTGGTGTCCAGAAGACATATTATCTCCTCCAGTCGGGTGGATGTGTGGTTCGTAGCGTAGTGACTGATCAAAGCCTTGACGGCGGTGGGGGGAAGCGATCGTATATCACCATCGACAATGTACGATTCGAGGACGTCGAGAAAAGTTCCCGTCGAGTCGTTCTCTTCGTACCAGTTGTAGACTTCTTCCCAGAGGAAATCCTCGTCTCCGATGCAAACACAAGCTGCCAGAGATGCCTCTGCAAGATCTTCTAGCTGTGGCTTCTCAAGACGTTCCGTATTGGCCTCTCTGTTCCTCCCAAAAGCGTATTTGAGAGATGCCGAGATCATCTCCATCAGCCTCTCCCGGACAACGGCGTGTCTCAATTCATCTTCTTCAGGGAGTCCTACGGTGAGCCTCTCTGTATCTCCCCTATAGTATGCAGTGGCAAGTCGAATGGCCCCGATGAAATCTCCAGCCTCCATAAGAGCAAGCAATCTGTCGGCCCAGTTCGACAAACTGCCAACGGATACATCGTTAAAGCCAAGGAGAAACAGTCGTCCTTTGTAAGCACGGAAGCTCATGTAGAATGCATCAGCCACCACGCCATGCATCGAGGGATCCTCCTCGTTATATTGCTCAACAAGCGAGTGCAACTGGGTGGAGAATAAATCAGCATGGTAAATATGCTTCTGTAGGAGGTCGAATGAGTCCGTCACGCGTAACGTGGTATCCTCAACGATAAGTAATTGCTGGGTGATGGTCAACACTGCAAGTACAGATCGGCTCAGCCATTGCACTGCGACGATGGCCTCATCTGCCCTCCATCTGCTTCGCGGTCGAAACTCTAACACCGGAGGCCGATCCTTGTCACCTGGATCTTCGGGTTCAACTTCGGAGACTTCTAGCACCGTGAGAACGTTTGACCAGCAGTAGACGAGTTTCGTCTTCGATGTTTGCGAGTCCTTCCCCTTTAGCTTTATTGCGGGAAACCAAGCCAAGGCTGCGGTCATGGCACCGTGCGATGCGACCTCTCTCGGCCGTGGGGCCTTGTGCTGTGTCTGCGCAATCGGTGTAGTCGAAACCACGACAAGGAGATATGGTGTGAGCATAGCCACTAGACCTAAGGAATCAGTCGCCTGTTCGACGTTTCCGAGGGGAAGCGGCGAGAAGGCAAGCACCGAACTCGGCTTCCGCGGTCGACTCCCTGGAACAGGCTTCTCCGGATACCGTCCCAAGATCCTCGTTGTCTTTACCGTCCGCCCAACGGCACCCATACCTCGCGTTGCCAGATGCGAAAAGGCCATGCCACGGTCATCTGCTGATACCAGTGCCGTCCGTCGGGTTCCCAGAAACCCAACGTGAAGAACCGAAACGCCTGCGATATGTCCATCTGCATGTTGAGTTTCGAGCTGGTTTGGGGAGATGGGGGGTATATGAAGAAAAGGCCGGGCTGATCTCGAAATCTCCCAGGTATATATGTCGCCCGAGGCGTGGCCTCCAGCTACCGTCGAGTGATCCGCAGAGAGCGCAAGAGACGTCACCGCACCGGATTCGACAGCTGTGGACACGATCAATACATGCATCACGCGCAATTCGGGGAGGAGGGTGGAACATGCCCTTGGTGCCCGGCCCAATTATAGTTCTCAGATTCTGCTGATAGTCAAATACAAGTATAATACCCTTCGATGTGCCGATGACAATGGTCGTTGAAACGGCCAGACAGGTCGGCCTTCCAAAGTTGCGTTTCCCAACTTCCGAGAACGCCTGCCCTGCTACTTTCCTCAGCTTCGTCCACCTCACGACGTCCCAGGGCGTCTGAGGGGATTCTGGTTCCGATTCTGTGCGACTGGGGGAGAGTCGACTCGCGAGGGACGATTGCCGTGAGTGGCGCTGGAAGTAGAACGGTGACGACGGTCGAGGGCTACTTAGAGACGAGGACGAGAGACGAGACTGGAATCGTAGATCGAAAGGGCGATGTGACGGACTGGGGCTGAGGCGAGAGTGACCTCGAAGCGGCAATGTGCTGCTGCTGGGCGACGAACGGAGTGATCCCTGTTATTTGTTAGTGATGACCGTTCAACAGTCGACTGCGAGGGCCGCAACTGACATGCAGTGATGGCGTGTCATCCGGCGTTGAAGCAGTATCATCCACGCTTCCCGGCGCTCGCGCAGTGTAGCCACGGGGGGAAGATAGCACTCCATCCGAAGCCACGTCTGCAGGCGAATTGAGATATGGGCTCTTCTGGCCTTCATCCTTCGTGACGGACAATGGCTCCCCGTTATGCGCCGGCGCATCATTCACGTCCTCGGCCGGCCGATCATGGTCTGTATGTCCGTTAGGCTGCAGAGGGAGCTCTTCGTCGTCCTGGTCCAGGTCGAGCTGATCCTCTCGGTCCCCGTCATCACTCCCCTCAATCGTGGAGCTCATCGGCGATACTTTCGAATTATCATCGCTCCCTGTATCGCAGAGAAAATCGGAACGCCGTGAGGAAGGTACCGGAAGCCGTTGAGCTCAGCTGCGCCAAGTCCGCGGGACGTGCTCTTCTTCTGGGAAGCAAACAGAGAAGCAGAAGAAAACCGAGCGAATCAGTTTCTGTGCATCAGTGTTGGCACAGCATAGACCCAGCTCAAGGCACAAACAGCAGTGAGCGCAACTGCAGAGCACGAAATCAGCCGACTGTTGACAGTTGAAGCTGCCTGGGCCAAGGCGGTGCGGTGCGGAGGCTGGGGCCGAACCAACGCTTCCCCACAAGCCACCGAGGCTGGTGATATCTCCATCGCTTCTCTCGGTACTATTGAGACAGTGCTGTGAGACAGTGCTGCTGTTTGCAGCAAATATTCAATAATGGCCAGCATGGAGTTTGCCCTCTCAACACAGCAGTGATTATTTTTCATTTATTTATTTGTCTGAGTTGGGACCGGGGCTATTGCCAGTCTCCTGTATCCTCTCCAGAGGCATCTAATACAGTAATGAACACCATAAGAAACGTCAGACCAGTATCACTGTGAAATGCTCTTTACAGGACCATCTCGACGCAAGTGACCAGCTAACAGATTCGAGTATTGGATCAGGAACACCATAACCAGCTGGTGCAGTCACATCCCCATGAACGGCACGTGCTAGGGCTATTTGTTCAGGATGAATGCTCATTACAACCCACGAGGATACATACGAGTTCATTTTCTTCGGCACATGGTACCAATATAATAGTAATAAGTTGTAAAAATAATCCCCCGTGAGAATACCATAAACGCAATAGAAAGCCAGATGGGCATCGAGCATCGACAGGCTGAGAAGTTTCAAGTCCCCGTTACGGTACATTTCTGCCCGCGGACCCGGGCCACATGTGGCTCTTGAATCAATCCCGTTGGTTGGCCCCCCCCTGGAGACTAGATAATCTCGCTTATTTGGAGTATGTATACATAACTTACTTATGACACTACGCTAGATTAGATGGACATGGGTATGTTGCATTCGCTTTCGCATCCCCATGTCTAGATCAGCCGGTCGATCCATCCTCCCTTTTCATGTTGATATTCTAGGGACGGGGGGGAAATGTTTACTTATAGATGCGGTTGCACTTGCCTTTTGAGATCTTTTTGTAGCTTGATTGTATGTATATCCATATCCATATGCATGTACATACATACAACATACATGCATCTTGCTTCATCATTATTATTATCATACATACGACTCCTAGAAAGAACCACCACTCTCAAATATATAATCTAAACAAGTTACTTAATAAACATAATAACCCCACCATGAAAACAACCCAACCCCTCCTTCCAATCCTCTCTCTCCTCTTCACATCCACCACCACCTTTGCCCAACAACAACCCCCCTGCAACGGCCACATCGAATTCTGCACCCGCCAATACTCCAACATCAGTCTAATCGGAGCCCACGACTCCCCCTTCATCGGCGACCTCCCCTCCGACAACCAAAACCTCAACATCACCCAACAGCTCGATTTCGGCATCCGCTTTCTTCAAGGCCAAACGCACAAAAACCTCGAAGGCGAGCTCGACCTCTGCCACACGTCCTGTCTGCTTGAAGATGGGGGATCGCTGGTCTCGTTCCTGCAGACGGTGAAGGGGTGGGTGGATGAGGAGAGTAATGCGAATGAAGTCGTGACGCTGCTTTTGACGAATGGGGATAATGTTCCTGTGGAGGAGTTCGATGCTGCTTTTGAGAGTGCGGGGGTGAAGGAGTATGTGTTTGTTCCTGAGTCTAGTCCTGGTGTGTTGGGATTTGGGGATTGGCCGACGTTGAGTGATTTGATTGGGAATGGGACGAGGGTGGTTGTTTTCTTGGGTGAGTATCTCCCCCTGAAAGAATACGGAAGCACATATAATATATATATATATATAATATTGATTGGAAAACTAACACAACCCAGACTATGGCGCAAACACCACCTCCGTCCCCTATATCCTCGATGAATTCTCCTACTTCTTCGAAACACCCTACGACGTAACCGACCCTTCTTTCTCCAACTGCTCCATCGACCGACCCCCCGGCGCCTCCGCTTCCGGCCGCATGTATATCGTCAATCACTTTCTCGACGTCGATATCCTGGGCGTGCTAGTGCCCGATCGAGTTGCGGCCCCGACGACGAATGCCGTCAGTGGGAATGGCAGTATTGGTGCCCAGGCGAGTCTGTGTGAGGGGTTGTATGGTCGGGTGCCGAATTTCGTCTTGGTGGATTTCACGGATCAGGGGGATGTTTTGGGTGCGCAGGAGAGTTTGAATGGGTTTTCGGATTCTTGAGAAGAGTGCGTTTTCTCTCTCTCTCTTTAGGAAGGAAAGGGGGCAGGGACGGGTTGGGTTGGATGGTTATTGGTAGATCGATGTGTATGTAAATAGTTTTGGATGTGTTAGGTGTGGTGTGGTAGTATATATTATATATCTCATATATCTTTATGCTGTAGCTTTTGTATTTCTATTCATATTCGTGCAATCGTAACATATGTCTGACATCTTGCCCTACGGGATTATCTAGAAGAGTAGGTAGGATGCGGAATTTGTAGATGATATGTGTTTTGGATACACTAAACCAGACTTATATACATACAAGTATATAGTTCACTCAGTGAAAGACCCCTGCTTCATATGATGAATTCTTCCAAGTAACTCTGAAATATATCCTATCCAATGCCGTGATAAGCAGTCCCCTACCCAAAATATGTGGTATCGATATACGAGGACGCAGGACAGGCAGCTGATAAAACTTCCCTGTATACCCCCCAAACGACGCATCCAGGATGGTACATTGTGAAGTTTAGCGGAATGTGATTCATTCGTCTATCTCGACTTGCATTTGGCGCTCTGCGGATCCAAGGTTTCACGGTTAGTTCTCATAACTATAGACTGAGGGATGGTAAAGACATAGTTACCCCAAAGTTTATTTGCTGATGCTACGATGGTCTCCGCCTTGGAGAGGAGTTTTGCCGCGTAGCGCTCTGCTTCTTTTGGATATTGTTGATGTTTCTGTGCTTTGCGCGGGTTGGCCTTTAGGTTTGGAGAATGGTCAGTGATCTATCCATCCAGCTAGCTAGCTAGCTGGTTAGTTAGCCAAATCGTAAAGGGCTAACTCACCATCATAAGCACCGGGACCAGATCCTTTGGTTCTGCTTGCGCGAGCTCACATACGCTCCGGAACCCATTCTCGCGCAGAACCCGTGCAGTCCAGCTTTTGACGTAGGCGACCTGCGCCATCTCCAGGAGATCTGCTCGCGCACCAGCTTCCAGGCGATCGCGCATGTGATCGAGAACGACGGCGAGCATGCCCCAGCCCATGCGCTGGCAGAACTTGACCAGGCCGGCGGCGAACCCATGACAGGTCTGCGCGAGATTCTGGACCGCGCCTCGCGGGGTGTGGTAGCGACGAGCGACCGTGGAGAGGGGGACTTCGTTGCTTAAGTCGCGTAGCTGGAAAGCCGTATAGGCACGGCGATAGATTCGGGCTTGTTTGATCTGCGCGGGGGTGTTTTCTTTTAGAGAGGACCCAGCTTGCACCCTGCGTTGGGTTAGATATGGGGCTACCCTAGGAAACATCATGCAGCAGGACCTACATAGTATTCACGAAGCCGGGTTGTACGCCAACAAGTTGAAGAGCTCGCAGGCCACTCTCGTCCAGATTCTCGAGCTGGTCCCTAAATATCGGCCAGTCGATCTCAATGGTAAGAGCAACCTGCAGTGGAGTGAACATGTAGAAGACGTGCATATCCCCGTCCATCACGAAGGCCTGCAAGGCCCGCTTGAGCTCCTCGTAGACGAACATGCCGTCCTCAGGGGAGAAGGAGGAGGCGACGATGGCCTGTCCCAACTCGCTTGGCTCGTATGAATCATCGTCTTTCCGTCGTAGGAGATCCTCATCAACCAGCTCCTGCAGAGTCGCATCCATCATCTTGTATATATCCTTGTTATCTGCGGTCCGGTAGACGAGCGTGCATTCAACGTATTCCTTGATCGCATCGCGACCTGAGACCAGCCGGGTTGCTATGGCCTCCAAAAGTGCCCTGTACGACGTCAACGACTCTGCCCAGGAACAGCAGGTTCACGACGTACCTCTTGACACCCCTCTTTTCTGGAGCAAGTCCGCTGGCAATGGCTGGTGTCTCTGCCTCCAAGAGTTCTGCGACGGCCTCCAAATCGGCCTTCTGACAGATGAGATAGGTTTCTCCCACCTCGTCCTTTCCTTTACGACCCGCGCGACCACGCATCTGGCGTCTGTGACAGTCAGTCGGCGATGCTAAGAGTAGTGGACTAAAACAGAACATACAACATCGCGGGTCCTATCAACTCTCGACCCATACGAGCGCCATGCATGATGACTCTTCTCGCAGGGAGGTTCACCCCTGCAGCCAAACTGCAGGTCGCTACAAGCACTCTCAAAATGCCTTGGTCGTAAGCTCGCGCGACCAGCTCCCGTTCTTCGGTGGTCAATCCAGCATCTGATCTTGTCAGTTTTCCGCAGCAAGTCTCCACGAGACAAGGGTACTCACGGTGGAAAGCAACTCCCTTGAGGATCGTATTCTGAAAGGCCGGGTCGAGGCCAGAAGGAAGGCTCTGGAGATCAGCCAAGAGATCCAATCTTCGCTCCAACACGCCGGGATCCAAGTTTGCAGGCTCTGGCATTGCCTCGCTGATGAGGGCGGCGTTAATCTGGCAGGCATGGCGACTGCCACAGAACACCAAGGCGCCATAACCTGCTGTCGCCGTTTCGACGGCCAATGCGACCATGGCGTTCGCCATGGGGTTTGCCAACTCTCTAAACTCCGATTTGTCGATCGTCCTGTAGGGTTCTACAGCACCTTGAGAGGCGGTCGTGTTCAGCTGGGCTGCCGTCCGGAAGAACTCTTTCGCATTGGCCGCTGGGTAGATGGCATTCTCGAACACCAGGTACTCTTCTATGGGGATGGGCCGGTACTTGGAGATGTAGTAATTCCCGCGTAGCCACTGCGCCAGGAGTTCCGTATTCTGCAGTCTTGGTCAACATCATCCAACGTCTACAATCTGTTCGCAGCAAGAGGCATACTGAAAGAGTGGCACTCATGCCGATGATCTGGATATCCTGCTGCAAGAGCAAGAGCTTCGTGATCATCAGCTCCATGAGATAGCCACGACCTTCGTCATCTAGCATATGGATCTCGTCCAAGACGACGACCGCCAGGTCGTCGATCTTGCACTCTTCGATGGCGGTGTTTACAAGAGAATTGGCCTATCTTTCTGATCAGAGGTGGGTGCGATTCAGACCCCATGGATGGTGTCTTGCGCACCTTTTCTATAGTACAAACCGCGATATCGGTGTCCCCCCACGTCGATCTGGTTTTACTGCCTCCAAAAAATCCTGTTACCCGGATGGACTTCTGCTGCTGTCTCCAGGCACAACGACCGCTGGTCATCTGCGCGTCATCGTCATCATCCTCCGCGACGTTCTTGGAGACGCCCTCGACGAGACGGCGCAGCCATCGCAGCTTCTCCTGCACCAGGGCCACATAGGGCAGTACGAGGATGGCCTTGCGGGTTGGGTTCTCGATGATCTTCTTGAGCATCAAGACGTCTGCTACGAGGGATTTCCCACCTCCAGTCGGGGCGGTATAGATCAGGTTCTTCTCACCGGTGAGAAGGCCCCGCCCCAGTAAGCATGAGGCCTGCCACGGATAAATACTGTTGACGCCCAGGGCCTCGAAATTGGCAACCAGCGCAGCCGGCAACCCATATCTGGGACTGCGCAGAGACAGCAGGGCATTCTGGCTGGGCGCTGGCGTCGAAGGCACCGCGGTCCTCTGGGAGTACTCGGAGGGCAGCTGGTCCGCGGACACGGCCCCGGGGGCCCAGCGAATGGCACTAGCGGCAATGCGGTTCCTGCGAGTGGAGGCGGACGCGCGAACGAACTCGACCGGCGACGCGACATGGTTCGGATTACTATTTTGTTGATTGCTGATTATTGTGCGGTCGGTAAGGACGGGAGGATCGACACTCGAAGAATTGTTGTTGTTAATACTGCCCCAGGGTCGCTTAACCCCCGCCAGCGGGGTGGTGGTGGTGGTAGTAGTAGTAGTAGTAGTAGCTGTCGAGGTGGTGGAATACGTCTGCCTGCGGGCGAGGTCGACGGAGGTTTGGAAGCCATGCGTCTGGAACGGTTGGTCCGACATGCTCGCGGCACTCGCGGTCAGATCGAGCTGACGAGCAGGCAACGTGCAGGCATTCTTTCTTGTCCACCGCAGCGAGTAGAGTCTGGGGGGTTCAAGCGGAGGGGGGATGCTCCACAGTTAGTGTTTTGTTCTCTCTTTTTTCTTTTTTCCTTTTTTGTGTGTGTGAGTGCTGCTTGAATTCTGTTGACTAGAGCTGAGCAGCGCGATGGACGGTGCGGTTGGGGGAAAAGCTTCGAGTTTCACGTCCGTTGGAGTAGTTTAAGTATTATTATTATTATTAGTTAACTTGACTTGGTAGTTAAGGCGAGGAGTAACCTGAGGTACACTAACTAACCAGTGATGCCTGAATCCACAGGCAGCCACAGCCCTGCGGAAGGTTCCTGGATCCTCTGCCCATCACCCGTTTGGCCAACCGGGGATGGACTTGACAGCGCGCTCGGATCACACCGCCGCCAGCACAGGCTCTGTCTTGGCAGAAGCACTCCGGATCATTCATGATAGTATTCATATATATTATAGATCATATATAACATTGATACTGATGAAATATTATTATCCTGTACTTCCGTAGCCAGGCCACACCTCCAGCTACCTAATGTACCATATGGTACTCCAGATAACTAACTAGTTACTACGGAGTACTAACTGACTAACTCGGAGACTTCCTGCGAGCAGATGTCGCAGTCTCTGATTGGCCAGCGGCACATCTACTCTAAGCCGACAGACCCCGTCAAGAAGTCGACCATAATCATGATCCGTCACGGGCGAGCCAGCCAGACGGTAATTACGATCCCGATGCTTCTGATCAGACCGTCTCCCCGTGTTCTGACTTCTTCCAAATAATACAAGAAAGTATACGAAGTCGATTGCTTTGCGTTGCTTTGCTTTGCTTTGCGACGGGATGGAGATGTTGATACCTGTCATCTTTCGATTTTGTGGTGCTGGGATCGATAGTTGTTCCTATTCCTGCAGCGTCGCGGTTAACTATCGCGTGCATGAATTACGGGCCCGCCACATCGTCTCTCCTAGTTAGCCACGCAACGCTGCTTGACATCGGTGACCGCCCGCATCCTCAGTCTCTGTCAGAAGTCCGAACAAAGATCGCAGGGAATGGTACGGCTCGAAGGCCAGCATCTGTGGCAGTCAGGATAGATAGAAAGAAAGAAAGAAGGCTATCGAAGACAACCGCGTAATCAATAATCATATAATAGATGACAATGGCCACCTGGCTTGACCTAGGTCGCCGACCAACCCGAGACTCCGATGACGACCGGGAATCGCTCGGAAAGACCTGGATTAGAACAGGGATCCTGGAGAGAGGAGATAGCAGGATTGCGAAAGACGGAAAGGTCACAAGTTGTAGTCGAGTATTATTATTATTATTATGATTATTGTTAGTTAGTAAGTAGAGGAATAATAATAATAATAATAATACATAACTACCATATGGCATATGCCCACCGTCCATCTCATCCCCCAAACGTGCCTCGACCAGATGATCTGCTGCCAAGCCCACCCCTCTGCTGTGGCAGCCGATGTGTGGCAAATCCTGGCAACCTCTCCAATCCCGCCAGATATGGTACTTTCTTTCGAATGAGCTGGTGTTTGGAAGCGGTTGGAAATGCTCCTCCTGGAGTAGACGCTCTGGGGTGTCCGTGCCATCAAACTGAGTTTTGGCTTGGTATGCAGTCAGTGTGCATTGCAGTACCATACAGTGCAGCGCAGCGTAATAATAATAAATATCATCGCAACCGTCTTGCCGGGCCCGTCTGACCAGTGTGGTTAGCGTGAGTGGGTGAAGTTGGGGCATCGACACTCTTAGAGTAATTCACTAAGTGACTAGAGTATTTCATCTCTGCTCTGGCAGGGCAGGGGAAACGATCCTCACAGGGGAGGGGTCGAAACAGTCGCTCCCCGGCGCTAGTTTTATTATTACCTCAACCCTCCAGCGCCTCGGACCGAAACTCCATCTTTTTTTTTCACGTCCTCGAGCAGGTCTGTCGTTTAATGTTAATCTCTTTCTCGCCTGTAACCCGCAATTTCGGGAGAGGCTCTGGGATCGATCCCGATGGTGCAGCGATCAGGGTTGGCTTCTCGTCGATTGCCCGTTGAGGGCCAAACCCACACTAATGTTACTAACAATCGCCCCGGGTCGGGTCTAGTCTGTCTGTCGGAGCGAGGTTAAATAACCAACATAAGAATACTAACTACTGTACATAATGATAATATGGAATCTGATATCTGGTCCTTTTGCACGTCAGACGGTATCGTCGGACGCCAACCGGAAGGTCAAATCAACACCATCTGCGCTCCTCCCCTCCCTCCGCCCTCACCATCACCATCACTATCACTACCATCATCATCAGTATTATCATCATCGTCATCATTATCCGCAATCAATCTCATCGTCGTTAGTCATTAGGGCAGAGGAGAACACGAACCAGACGGGGGATGGCCCGGACACGAGATGGATTGATGTCGGGACTAAATAACTAATAGTCACTACCGTATTAGTTAGTCGACATGCTCCCTTTGAAACCGCCTATCGACCACTCTCTGTCGACTTGACCTCGAGATCCAACCCGCTCCGGGGGCTGCAGCTTTTCACGCACGACGGCCCGCTGAGCATTCCTGGCCGTCCGTCGCCATCGTGCATCCATATTTCTCAATTTCTACGGGGGGAAGCTCGACAGCATCCCAGGCGTAGTAACACCACCACCATAACCTAACCATAACCACCGCCACTACCAACCCCCCTCATTCCCTTTATCTTCCCTCCTCCTCCCATTGTGTTGGTGGATGATGCTGGATAGTCCGCTTCGTGGGAATTCTGTATTCTGTATTCTGTAATAATATCGACCCTCTCTGGCCTTCCTCATCACCCCGTACTCTAGACTAGACAACCCTCGACTCCATATCACCCGCAGCGGCAGATCGTCCACCCGAGCAAGGGGAAATCCAGACGGACGGCGTGGGAAGCACCACCACCAGCGCGCAGGGAAAAAAAGACAGACTCGACATGCTTTTCTGGTCATTTTTTTTCCCTGGTGGAGGATCCGTCATATTAACAGATCGGGACTAGGCGCTCTGGGGACGTGGACGGGATTCCTGGGCGGATGGATACGCGGTGTCTTGTAGTAGTTTACTACCGCTGCTACGGCTTTCTCTTCTCTCTCTTCTCTTCTCTTCCTCTCCTCTCCATTTCCCTTCTTCTTCTTCTTCTTCTTCTTTTCCTCGATTACTACGCATCCTCGCCCGGGCGTTTCTCTCCCCATCTTGACTTTCTCGCACCCACGGGCCTGGACGGACGGGTGGATCTCTCTCTGCGCTTCTTTGCTGCCTCTGGTCGCCGCCGCGGCGACCATTGTAGTTTCTCCCACTACTTCTCTTTCTCTCTCTCTCTCTCCCCATCTCTCTCTCTTTCTCACACTTCTTCCCCCCCTACACTTCCCTCTGCCATTCCTCATTTGACGCCATATTTCGCCTTCCTTCTCTCCTCCCTCTTCCTTCTCCCTTTCACTCCCGCCAACATTGTTCCTCCCCTACTCCCCGTTTGGGTCTCGTGCCCTCGAGTCTCCCAGGACATACAGCCACTCCCTGGACTGTTTGATGTTCCTGTGCCCGGCTGACTTTACTACGGCCGCTTGGCTACTCACACCCGGGACTTGTCCTCTTCTGGTAGTTCGCGCCTCAAACTCTCGTCACTCCCTCCGGGCAGCACTTTGATATTCCGATATCAACGCTTCCCACGCGGACAACGCGGGCCGCAGACCTAGAAAATCTGCGGGCTCTTCCCCCGTCCACGCTCTCCCAGGAGGATCTGCTGGCTGCACTGTTTGATGGTCTTCCTCCGTATGTGCTCGAGCCCACGTCTTAGCTAATGAGTGATCGCATTCCCGCCACGGTCCGTTCTTTGAGCTTGCATTCTCCGCGTCCTGGTCCGTGTCGTTTCTGCTGTCACCACCGACGCACCGTCGGAGTGCAGCCTGCACCTGCCGCCCTTGGAGCTGCTTCTCTGCTGCTCCGGAGGCCTCGTCATGTCCGTCGATAAAGTGTCACCATCAGGAGACGTGCAGCAGGCTTCTGACGCCACGCTTGATTCTCCCTCCGGTGCTGGGGCCGCATCGGCCAAGGGCCGCCAGTCCGCCCCCGGTCACCCCTCTGCTCAATCCACCCACTCCACCGTCTCGCCCGCTCGAGGCTCTGCGGTGAACGGACTGGAGTCGCAGCCCATGACTGCCACTATGTCATCCTCTTCAGAGGTCGCCGGTAATGACCCGGCCAGCAACTCCAACACCCCTGCGCCTTACGGCACTCGATCCCGAGGTCGAAACGGTGCCCCTCGACCCAATTACGCAGAGGACCGCGATATCGATATGGAACTCGAGTTGACCAGTCCGGCGCAGAAGACGGGCAGTTCGAAACGCGGTGCCACGAGCGGTCAGATCACCGCCAATGGCTCCCCGGCCGCGGAGCAGGAGAAAACGCCTGCGGGCAACACGCGACGGGGCCAGGCCCCCGTGAATGGCACCAACGGCGCAACGAACTCCAAAGAGGCGATCCCAGGCACATCGACTTTCTCTGCCAACCCAAATGCTGGCAACGGGGGATCGACAGCGTCACGGAAGCGCAAACAGCCCGCCAGCGGGACTGGCTCGGCCCCCGAAAACACGGCGGGCTCGTCGAAGAAAATCTTTACCACGGCCCCAGAAGGTTCTCGTCGGGCGAATGGTTCCAACATGATGACCTTTGAGACACATGGTGCTTACTTGAAGAATGGGAAGCTGAAGGCGGACGATGGGACGGTCCTTGCAGTGAACGGTTCGTCTTTCCCCCCCTTCGTTGTCATTTACGAATTGCGTCTCGATTGATTTCAATACTGATATGCTATTTTAGATCATGTCTACCTCATTTGCGAACCACCCGGCGAACCATACTACCTGGCGCGGATCATGGAATTCCTGCCATCGAAGGAGGATCCCAGCGGACCCATTGAGGCGCTGAGAGTGAATTGGTACTACCGGCCCCGCGACATCCAGCGCAAAGTGACCGATTGCCGTCTCGTTTTCGCCTCAATGCATTCAGACACATGCCCCCTGACCTCGTTACGGGGGAAGTGCCAAATCTTACATACGTCCGAGATTGAGGACTTGGATGAGTACAGGAAGACGAAGGATACTTTCTGGTTTGACAAGATGTTCGACCGATATATCCACCGCTACTACGAAGTGATCCCCACAAGCAAAGTGATCAATGTGCCCGCGAACGTCAAAAAGGTGCTCGATGAGCGCTGGAGATTTGTGCTAGTCGAGGTGGGCCGACGGAAGGAATTGACAAGCGCCGTCAAGACCTGCAAGCGCTGTAATGGCTACGCTGCTAGCACGGATTCCGTGGACTGTGCGGTCTGCAAATCTACCTATCATATGTATTGCGTGCGACCAGTCCTGACAAAAAAGCCCGCTCGAGGTTTCGCGTGGGCTTGTGCTGCGTGCAGTCGAAAACACGACCAGAAACTGGAAGCTCGAAACACGCCTTCACTGGGCGAAGGAGCTGGGGAAGCGGAAGAGGAGATTCTCGACGAAGAGGAGGAGGATACGCAGGGAGCGCCCAATGGCACTGGTGTCAGCACTCCTGCAGTGGCAGAAGAGAGTCTTCCACAACCAGCCACTTCCGATCAGATCGCCCAATCTCGAATGTGGCCGTATCGCTATCTAGGAATCCACTGCCGTGTTGAGGATGCCCTGGATTACGATGACCGGATATATCCGCGAGCGAGTTCACGACTGGGACCGCGCCACCAGGCGAACGTAGGTCCGTGGTACGGACATCCCGTCGAATACGTGAAACCTGCAGATGTCAGGAAGAAATATGCCAAGGGAGCGGGCCGCAGTACGGTCAAGTTGTCCAAAGATGCCTTGGCCGCGATCGAGGCAGAAAAGCAGGAAAGGGCCAAACGGCCGAAGTGGGTCATGGACGAACCGACTGGATATGTACGCCGTGGAGAAGATGAGCCGGTGACCGTGGCCGGGAAGCAGGTTCGTACGGCAGAGCTGCTCTGGAAGATGCCAGAGGCTTCTCAGATTCCCAGCCGTGGTGAAGATGATGCGCCGGGTTCGGAGATGAGTCTCGCAGAACGCGAAAAGTTCGTTGACGACTATATGGAACGAGCCAAGGAAATCGCACCGGAGAAAGGGCTGGAGAAGTATTCTACGAACTTCCTCGATAAAGCGCTGCAGTTGCTCTATTCAGAGAGCTTCAATGCAGAGGCCGCTCTTGCGAAACTGAAGCAAGTGAACAAATACACCCAGCTCAAGGAGCCCCATCTTCGTCCCGAAGAAGTTAAAGTCTTCGAACAGGGTGTGGCAAAATATGGATCGGAGCTGCGTCTTGTTACGAAACATGTCGGCACCGTTCCGCACTACCAGATTGTCCGTTTCTACTATATGTGGAAAAAGACGCCTCGAGGCCAGCAAATCTGGGGCAACTACGAAGGACGACGAGGAAGGAAAGCCGCCAAACGGGCCGATAACAGCACAGCGAAATTGGTGGACGATGTGGCCGACGATCAGGACGATTCCGCCTTTGACAGCGCAAAGGCCGTCGAGAAGAAACGTGGCTTCCAGTGCAAATTCTGCAATGCAAGGAATTCCCGGCAATGGCGACGTGCGCCTGCTGTTCAGCCGGGTACGACGGTCCCGGCTGAGCCTTCGTCCAAGCGCGACAAGGGCTCGCAACTCATGGTCGCACTGTGCCTGCAGTGTGCCGTGGTCTGGCGCAAGTACGGACTGCAGTGGGAAGACATCAATGAAGTTTCGAAGAAGATTTCCCAGGGTGGAACCAAGGCCTGGCGCCGTCGCGTTGAGGAAGACTTGCTTTCCCAACTGCTTGTGGCCATCGAGACGCCGTACGAGCTCAGCCCTACTACAGCATCGGCCGCAGCGGCTCTTGGCATAAATGTCAGTACAATAACGCCCCCCGCAGCACCGACAGAAGCGCCAAAGAAGAAAGCGAAAACGACCGACAAAGATAGTGCTCCCTCGACTGGGACTTCGGTGGAGCCGGCCCCCAAGAAGAAACCGGCCCCTGAGAAAGCACCGGAGCCCCCGCAAATCGTGCCCGATCCCCCCAAGGCCAAGACCCTGCCCTGTGCCATCTGTAACAAGATGGATCCTATGGGCGACCAGCATCTGTCCTGCCGGGATTGTCGTCTTACCGTGCATCGCGGCTGCTATGGAGTCAGCCCTACGCGAAACTGTACGAAATGGTTTTGCGATATGTGCTTGAACGACAGAAATCCTATGATTTCGACGTCGTATGAATGTGTCCTTTGCCCAGTTACATGGACCGAACATGAGCTGATGGAACCGCCCAAGTCGACGCACAAGAAAAAGACGGACAGAGAGCGAGAAAAGGAGCGACTGGAGAAGGAGATGGTCGCTGAAGCAATCAAGCTCTATAGACAGAGGCAAGAGGCAGTCGGGAAGCCAATTGGTCCCAGAGAACCGTTGAAGAGAACTGCAGGAAACAACTGGGTCCATGTGATGTGCGCCGTCTGGAATCCGGAGATCAAATTCGGCAACGCGAAGGAACTGGAACCTGCAGAGGGCTTTGGATTGATCCCGGCCGACAGATATAGAGAAGTCTGCAGGATCTGCAAGACGAACAAGGGAGCCTGCGTACCTTGTCAGTTCCCTGGTTGCAATGCTCAATTCCATGTTGGCTGTGCCTTCCAAAGCGAATACACGTTCGGATTCGACGTGACGCCTGTGAAGAGCTCTCGGAAGGATTCCATCAACACCATCAAGCTGGGTGAAGAGGTGGGATCTGCTACCGCAGGTATCTGGTGTCCTGGCCATGCATTGCAGACTGTAGTGCATGAAATGAGCGAGCCAACAGACCAAGAAAACATGAATGCTCTGCAGCTGTTTGCGCAGACCTACAAGCAGGCCGATCTGACTCTGACGGGAACTGTGCGCAAGGCGGCACATGTGCAGCAGTCGGTTGGTGCTTCAACGCAGAATGGCACAACGCCAGGAAATCGTCGGGCGTCGACTGCCAATGGCACAGTAGTGTCTCTTCAAAAGGATGGTAGCAAGAGTTCGCGGACTTCCCCAGAGGAGGCATCGGACGAGATGGTCATCGATTCTGAGGGGCATACGGTGTCGCACCCTCCTGCGGCAGCAGAGGCAGACAAAAAATGCTTCCGTTGCTCTACAAGTGTCAGTCCAAGGTGGTGGCCCGTTGAAAACACGTTACGAGGAACCGTGGGCAGAAACGGTACACCCTTGATGAATGGAGTCACCCTGAGTGAACCGGGAGACGCGAGATATCCAAGCGCAAACTCGGCCAGCCCTTCATTCCATACTCCTAGCCTCTCCCAGAGCTCGCTTCCTAGACTCAATGGAGACTTCAGTACACCGGACAAGCCTGTTGTTGGTACACCAAATGACGTTCATCGGGCACCTGCGCAGTCGAGCGCTGTGTCCTATGAATGCCACAAATGCCACATTAAAAAGCCTGTGGTCCAGTCTTCCCCAGAGCTTCGACCATCTCCTTTCTCCTCCCAGGGAGCGCCAGTTCTTCCTGCTCCGCGACTTGCAGAATATCCCCCGGTTTACGGACAGCAGTCGCATCACCTCCAGCAGGGCGTACTCCCCCGGCCTATAGGTGCAAGTCCCCATAGCGCGTACCCTGGATATGAACAACGACCGAGCGAATATGGAGATCCCAATCTTCGTAACGGGATTCCCCCGAGCGGACCGCAACCCAACGGCCTGTCTGGCTATCACGCCCCGCCTCCGCAGCACATGAACGGTTATGCCGCACCTCCTCATCACGCACCTCCTCCCCCGCCGCCGCCGCATTATGCCAACGGCGTGCCGCCACCACCCCCTCCTCATGCCTACCCGCCGCCGCATCAGAGCCCGTATGGCCCGGTTGCTGTGCCCTCGCCTCGTCCGGTCCATGCTCCAGGACCACGTCCATATGGAGCTTCTGCCTCTCCGCCGGATGTGCACGCGACCATGGTGCGCCACTCTCCTCAGCACTCCCTGAGCGGTGGCCCTCCGCGAATGTACTCTGTCGATCGTGTCCTGAGCGCACCAGCCCACTCGCCATCACTGCGGGGCAGTGTTGATCCTCAGCTGCCCAGCACCCCAGGCAAGCCCGAGGACCAGGCGAACGCCCAAGCGAGACCAACAAGCAGTAGTCGGTATGCCGGCGCCAACGGAACGAGCACTGCATCGGGAGCGAGCGCAAGCCCGTCCTTAAAGAACCTTCTTTCATAATCGATCGATACGAGTTGTGTCTAAGAAACGGCAGTTCCGAGACAATGAGACGATGGCCTTTATCAAAAAATGATCTCCATGTACGATACCTGCGCTATGTTCACTTTTTTCTTCTTTTTTCTTTGATTTTTCTTTGCTTTCGTCTTATGCACAAGAGGGGGGTGGCATGATAATGGGGTTTGGGATAATGTTCGGAGAGGCTTTGTCTCACGAAGCGCTGTTTTCTTTTTCTTCTTATTCTTTGTTTTCGTATTCCTCTAGCCGACAGAGCGATTTTTATCGAACGCCACTGCGTGCACTATTTTTGTCATGTCCTATACCACTGATTTGTTTCTAAAATCCCTTTGTGAAGTGAATGGCCCCAATGAAGGAGATCCATGATAAAAGATTTTTCTCTCTTATAACATCACACCAGTAGTGTAGTAGTAGTGATAGTAGTAGCAGCATTCGAGATATTACATCCAAGCCCACGCCTAGTTATCCTCGTCTCTTTTCCGAGGTTTATGCTTGGCATACTAAGTTACTCAAAGTGGTCAGTGCATAGAAGAATACAGTTCAGATAAATAATAACACCATTCAAAGGCATTAGGCTAATTGTTCGAAGCCTATATTAAATAGATCCCTAAGATGGTATGGTATAACTAACAGTTTCTTGCTTCTAGGCCCGCTTTGACAAATTCGATAGTCATATAGTTCCATGCAATGTAAGATATGAATATATATACACTCGTAGTATAAACTGCACTCTACTCTATTTATTAGCACATAAAGCAAGCACCCGGTAATCCGTTAATCATCCGTTTGCGACAGATTCTTTGAATCCTGATTATAGGATAGAAACTACTAGCTAATTTACTAGATTACTAGGATCTAGATGTTTTATATGCTAGAGATAAATATGGGATTAAATCCCCCCTTAGATCTAGAAGAAAACAAGCAAGCAAGTAAGCAAGTAATTCAAGTTATTTAGCTCGGATTTTGCTTCCGTGCTAAAGGATTTTAATATTTTTTTCTGTTATGATTGGTTTGTATAATCTACTGTGTACTGGTAGCAAATAATAGTTATACTAGGTTCTGTTATGTAATGTAGTTATTCTCTATATAATATAATATAAAACCACGTCGGGGGCGGAAGTAGTTAGTCGTTTTTTTCCCCCTTGGGATTGATGCATTCCCCTCAATTTGCTTGCGGATGGATTACATGGTAGAGATTTTTTTTTTCTTTTTTGGGATGGATTCGGGGGTCTAGTAAGTGTCAGGGTGAGATCATGATCGTATCGTAGTTATCGTATCGTAGTTATCGTATCGTAGTTATCGTATCGTAGTTATCGTATCGTTGACTCGATTACTATTGAATCAAGGTATATGATGGTTCTTCTTTTACTCTTTTTTTTATTTATTATTTTTTTTTTCTTTCTTGCCTTCTTCTATGTGATGAAACGATGGCCCGTCTTGAAGATCTCCCCTATGAGCTCCTGTTCATGATAGTGGACCATCTCGACCACTACGGCTTTGTAGTTCTACATTCCCTATCCAAGAAATTCTCCTTCATCCACCCACGCATCGGCACTCGCGCTTACTTCGACGGGAGTACCGGTGATGAGCGCGTGCTCAAAAAGCTGCAGGATATATCCACCTCTATTGACGGAACTGGTGGTATATACCCCAAGGGTAAACCACCGGCGGAGTTCGTGTTTGATCTCACGGGGCTTCCTCTCACTGGGCCTCATTGGGAGATAATCCGCGACGTTGTGACGATCATGGAACTTATAGCATGCAAAAGTCCCTTACAGAAGGTTCGCATCGTCGGTTCTTGGGAACAGGCCCGGGAGCTCTTGGAAATGTTCAGGAAAGTGAAAGAAGAAGAACATGGCATCCAGAACTGCTCACTGATAATCGCACCTGGAAATGAGGGTTATAAGCGCAACGGTTCCAAGATGACGTACCTCTGGGCTGTATATCGCAATATGCGGATCCTGCATATCGCAGGCATCACCGGCATCAAGAAAATATCATTAAATCCTTGTGCCGGATCCCGTTTCGATTCTCGTTTATTCGATCCTCTTGCCTTTGGCTCTCATCGTCTCCGGGAGCTGTACATTGGATGCGATCACGGCAAGAAAAATGCGTCGAATATGCACGAGTGTATTACGAAAAAAGCGGAACTTGGTCGTGAGGTGGAATTACCATATATGTTACGGAAACTGGTAGTGTCCTGTGGAGCGATTTGGTATTCAAGGATCCTCGAATTAACCCGAAGGGAGTGCTTGCGAAAATTGACTCTACTAAACGTTAACATCCGAAAAAGAGCACCTTATTCTGGGAGAGAGGCAAAGGAAAACATTCCAAGCTCCCGTCCGCAGGAAGCCCTAGACGGGGACAGGAGAGGAGTGGCGAAACTATGGGGTCTACCCCGACAATGGAGCGTGTGGCAGAAATTTGCAGACGAGTTCGAGCGCCCGAGTTTGCCCAGTCATACGGCCGATTATCGGGGACGAATTTTGGTTGTTGGCATGCCTATGGTGAACGGAAGACGGGTTACAGTGGACGACTCTGCTTTGCAGACGGTGACAGCATTGTCCACAGCAGAGACCAAAAAGCTGATGTGGAATATAAACGCGGAAAAGTACCGGGATTGGATCAACTGTGGATGATCTAAAGTGAAAAAGAAAGGGATGCCCAAAGTCCGTCCTAGTCTAGACATCTCTTCCTGGTGAATATAATAATACTATTTTATCACGGCGTTATCCTGTGGTCAGTCAAACCCATCGAGAGCCAATTATACTTGCCAGACGATAATAGTAGATAGCGCCCGGATATGACTACCGTCGAAAACAAAGAAGAGATAAAGAAGATCAATTAGCGCGGACCCATACATCGACCATAAACATCTGAGCTGATGATGTTTACGAGCAGATGTTACCCCATATCGGACCAAGTACTGAAATGGGTATGGTCTGTTTTTTCAGTTAGATATTGCTGCAAGCCAAAAACATGTAGAGTACACGGCAGACGGGACCCTATCGGCTCGCTGCCCGGGTTTGAAAAAACAATAAGGCTTCGAGAAGCCGATGTTTCTGCAAGGCATTATTGTATTGTGGCTGTCATGGGTAACGCTGAATTATGATTTCGCGCGCAGAATAATAATAATACTGGTGCCCTTGAACAGGTTAGTTTTATGAGGAAACACCTTCGCACCTCGCCAATCGGTTTGCTCCGATGAACTTCGGATCAACTGTGACGGTAGTAACGTGCATCGGGGCTTTCGTAAATGTGTTCTTGGACCGTGAGCGGGGCAAAAAACGGGCCAGCCATCACGAATAATGAGTAATGAGAATACCACATCAACAAGGGACTCGTGCTCTAGGCTGCGAGCAGAATCCCTCAGAGTCGACGATCGGTAACCCCTCATTGACTGGTCGACGTCGAACGGGCAGGTTGGGGGCGCTTTATTGGTCGATGGGCGGAACGGCGTAAATGTCACCGGTACGGCGAATCCCAGCAGCAGGATGGCCCAGCAAGGGGGCCAAAAAGTGATGGATAGAGGCGTCGCTTAACCTTTATGACGCTGAGCGGTTGACAGAGTTGGAGGTGCGATATTCATTCATCGTCTCTCCAGCAGTTTTTTGTCGGCATTTCGCCACCGCACCGTCGGGGGAGCGACTGTGGGCGGGGATAGGCTGATCGATCGCACGGGGGATCTACCAGGCCACGCTGCGGTCCGCGATGCAGGAGAACGGTAGTACAGACCCTGGAGGTGTTGTTGCTGGCGAGCCTCGACGAGCGTAGTGAGCAGAGGGGGAAACCGATCAGCCAAGTCGATCCTCCAGTCGGGGCTGACGACATCGGCACTCGCTTCTGCGCGATGAACAACAACGATCGCCCATCGCGGTCGATGACGAGCGTTGTGTCTGTGTATCGGTGGTTCGCAGCTTATCGGCTCGTGCCCCGCTGGCAACAGGGCCGCCACGTCCCGTCTGTGGTCATCTCATCCATTTTCCTTCGTCTCCTTCAGCCGCCAAAGGGCCAGCCTGGTTTTAGGGGGCTTCTCTAGAGCACCCCCGCTGAAACATGCAACCACCAGGCGATAACCTTGACACGAGCTGGGTGCTGGTCCCCATCGCGATCTGGGCTGACGGAACTATTGTTCGCTGGGCACCACAGCCGGCCGACGGCTTCTAGAAAAGATGACTAGCAAAGCCACGGCTAAGACTGGCGCTACTCCACTCGCGACTCACTTATCGCCCGGATCGGCGTCCAAGTGAACACGCATGTGTCGTCCTCTCCGTAGAATTCTCCGTAGAAAGCAGGGCCAGGGCAAGCCCGCGGTTGACAGAGGCTGCCGGCCGGCCAGATCGTCTCGCAAGATGCTGACTCGCTGACCCGTCGGCGAAGACAAGGAAAGCCTGGATATCCCATCCAAAAGGCTCGACGAGTCTTCTCCGTGCCAGCCCCAGTGGCTCCTCTGGTTCGGCCAACCACAGACACCTTCCAGAAGGCCAGCAGAAGCCTGCCGCAAGACCGTGCCGCCTCGCCCAAGGGTCTGCTAAGCCTTACTCTCCCTCTCTCGCTCCATCTCGTTCTCCCCCATCTCCACATTCGCATTTCCTCTGTAGTCCCTCCTTCTCTTCCTTTGTTTCTGCACCTTCCGCAGCCCTTCTATCTTCTTTCCAGGACCGCCGTGCGTGTGCGCGATACTCGCCCGAACATCAATTCCGCAACGTGACCCCCTTTTCGCCCGTAAGGCTGTTCGATTCTGGCCCCCTTGTTCCTCCCGAACCATTCCTGTCTTGCCGGTCACCACCGCTGCTCACGCCATGACTCCTTGAGAGTCTTCCAGTTCATCTGCCATCTTCTTCGACTGCCGGCCGAGTCTTTCCCGCGGATCCTGGATGTTTCGCGCAGTCATTCTTTTCCCTATCTGTCGGATAACGTGTGTGACGTTGGCACTGCGATCCCGTTGACATTCTTTTTCAATTCCGGCGAGGAATCGCTCGACCAAATACTGGAGTCCAACACGAGTCTCCGGAAGACAGGCCTGCGTCCTACACCCGAGCATTGCCGTGGCACCTGGCCTTTCTGCGAAGAGTACGGAGTCCGAGTGTTTGACAGGATACGCGCGACTCCTGTGTCATCACCGACGTCGTCTCGTGAGTTTGTGGGGGTGGAAACTTTCATAGGAGTCAGGCGGCAAACACATTGTGCGTCCTGAGTATATCATCAATCACTTGTCGCCAGTGTGCGCGTTCTGTGTCCGAATTTCCTCCAATCTCCCTCGAACCCGCAGATCACCGATATCCTTGTACCTTTGGGTCTCCCTGGGACTGTATGGGCATACCGGTGGCCGAATCAAGTCCTTTCCGACATTCTGACACGGACAGTTGAGGATATCCCTCCTTGGGTTCTCAACTCCGTGAGGCATCATCATGGACCGCGCCGAATGTTGTGCTGTCTACATCGATGACCGCGTTAAAGCCGAGAGATGGGTCAGGCGGAATTCGTCTGACGCCTCTACAGGCTCCGCTGGTTCATTTATTTTGGCTGATGAGCCGGAGATTCTCCAGTCGAACGTTGAAATGCTACTAGAAATTAGCAAACAGAGTATGTTCCCAGGTTTCTCGAGGGTTTTAATCGCTGCCCCTTTCTTGAATGTTACATTAGCCGTTCCAGACTGACAACAGTGATTTCCAGTTTACCTGTGCCATTCAGGAAAGTCTTTTGCTAGTCAATTAGCAACTCTCACTGAACAGTCAGGGAACGACTGTACGCCTATCTTCGCTTTTTTCGATGTCGGCCTTTCTGAAGAACAGGCTTCAGCTCACCGGAGAACGAGCCTGCAGTTCGGCACGGAATTCCCAGCCGCATCCTCATCTGCGGCCGCTCGTCGTGGCATGAAATATTCATCCGAATCTGAAGAATCTTACGGGCTGCAGCTTCTTTTCCATTTGACATCAGATATCCAGGTGCAGGATGGACCGAAGTTAGTTGTTCCTGTTGCAATTCTGCGTCCATCGGACTCAGCATTATCTGGGCCGAGATCTGGAAGTTCTCATTTGCCCCTTATTATGCGACCCTTCGCTTCTTCAGGAGAGCCGGCGACTTTCCCGACGGAGCAACAGGGCACTGAACTGCCAATACCTGAGTCGAAACAGATTGCCCGTTGTCTAGATGCAGGGGCAGTGGATGTCTTGACGTCCCCGTTGGAAAAGAATAGAGTCCACGGTCTGGCGGTTCATGCTTATCGTACCCGCAGGGCCGCACAGAAAGAGCTTTCTGGTTTCCTTGCGAATCGTAAGCTTCGAAAGCATTCGTGGGTCGGTGTGCATGACCAGCAACCATACGCCTATCTGAGAGAGGCCATGTGAGTGTTTCAACCTTTCGCTATCATTCGTGCCCCTCACTAACACGATGTAAAGGGTGTCAAAGCTCATGAAAGGAATTTGCGTTCCCGAAGAAGTTATTGATGACTTCCAAGATCGGTAAGTGGCTGCAATATTCACCTTCGGTTAGTTCACGACTGACATTTGGGGCAGCGAGCTTTATGTCCTCGACGACCGCAAACAATTTGTTGAACGCGAAATAGGAAACTGGTGGTTTTGTGCGCACGACTTCACTGAGGACGAACTGGTATACGGCGCATGCAAGATGCTTGAGCATGCATTGACCATGCCAGAACTTGAAGAGTGGAAACTCACACCGGGAGAAGTCAGGACGTTCCTCCTAGCCAGCCGAGCCTCCTACAACTCCTTCGTCTTATACCATAACTTCCGTCATGCTATCGACGTCCTACAATCGGTTTTCTTCTTTCTACTCCAGATTGGCGTTTTGCCGCCGTATGCAATGGATCCGGGTGACGTCCCTACCGTCAGATCGCCCATCGCGTCGATGCTAACACCACTGGATGCTCTCACTCTTCTTATTGCATCAATCGGCCACGATGTTGGCCATCCCGGTGTGAACAACATCTTCCTTGTCAAATTGAATGCGCCTTTGGCTCAACTCTATAACGACAATTCTGTTCTGGAGGCTTTCCATTGTGCCGCGTTTTCTCAGATTCTTCGCCGACATTGGCCAGCCGCCTTCAAGGACAGGCAGGTGCGAAAGCTACTCATTAGCTCCATACTGGCAACTGATATGGGTGTCCATCATAAATTCATGGAGAGCCTCGGTAGCCTGCAGGAGAAATATCATGAGAATGATGACGTGCAGACATGGAAGCCCCAAGATATCGAGAATTACCGGACTCTCCTCTGCGGTCTTCTCATCAAGTGCGCAGATATCAGTAACGTCGTGAGTAGTTTGAGCATCTCATGGAGTGTAACGAAGCTTGCTAACAAAACCGTTCCAGGCCCGACCGTGGCGAGTTGCAGAAAAATGGACAAACATTCTTCAAGAGGAATTCGCGAACCAAGGCGAGATGGAGAAGGAGGTCGGGATGGAAACGGCCCTATTTGGAGGTCCCCCAGAGCTGGGAAATATTCTCAAGCTCGCCACAGGACAGATCGGCTTTATGTCCATATTTGCCTTGCCCCTCTTCGAGGGTGTCGCGGATCTCATGTCACAAATGTTATTTGCATCGCAGCAAATTCGGACTAACCAATCCATTTGGCAGAGTCTTGCAGACCGGGAGAAACGTAAATCTCAGCAGTCAGGAGGTCGTGTTGAGATAACTCGTTCTCCACGCTCCAGGAGCCCTGTTGTGCCAGCGCGCGAACGTTCCGGCGATTCAGTGCCCTTTTCGACGCCCAAAGAGAATGTGCCCACTGACGAGGATTTGACTTCGCCTGAGGATCGTAATGGCAGCACCATAAGTCAGGTTGATCTGCCTGAGTCTTCCGGTCCAGTCTTTTCAGTGCCGTCAACTGCCCTGGTCACAGAAAGCCCACGCCGTCAGTCGTCAGCTTCTGTAAGGACAATGGCTCTTCCAGCCGAGCCTGGGGGATCCGATACTCCACAATTCAACCTACGTCCTCAGGTGGATGAATCGGACGGCATGAAGTCGCCCTCGAGCGAATCGTCAGTCCTAGCTGCTGTTCTCCTAGCAGGCTCATCTCAGAGAGGGCAGGAGGCTCGAAACTCCAGCCTCAACGGTGGATATCCAGAGCAATCAGAGAGTCGACGCTGCTCGCATCAGAGTCATCGGTCTAATAACCACCATAACCATCTCTCTAAGAATTCGTCGTCTCTGCCATCGAACTCGAACCGCACCAGCTATGCCCGCACACAGAGTGGTAGTACATATACCAACACGGTGATGACTCCGGTCTCGCCGGCCACGAATGCGACCAGTTTCCTTACGGTAGATAGCGGTGAGGACAAGGACTTCTCTCCTCACGATGTTTATGACAGCGGCTGCAGCAGACCATCATCTTCCGACGTGCCAAGCTATGTTCATCGCGACTATGATGGCAATGGGCATCTCGGTCCATACAGACACCAGCGGCGACCATCTCATCGTGTTGAGGATGTCAGTAAAGACGACATCAAGACGACTATCGTCCGCAACGGTACCCGCAGTCCTGCTGCTTCGACTGTGGCCAGCGGTAGTGGGAGGACAGGAGATTCTCACGCAGAGTCTCATGGCAGTGATGGTATGCAGCGGACAGTACCGAGGCGACGGAGCCGTCTTCGTCTAGCCTTTTGGAGACGCAAAAGTCACCCTTCGCATCCGCAAGAAGTGAGTGGGGAGCTATAGGAGAACTCGCATTTGTAACAATCTCGTTTTGATGATTTTGCACGGTGTTCTTGGGGGCGTCGAGTTATTCTATTTGGTGTTTTGGCTTAACGCCAGGTGAGGCGTGTCGTTACGATGTTGGGTTCCGGTTCACAAAAAAAGGTGCATGATCTCACGACCGCATTTGGATTTCGAGGTTCTCTTTTTTCCTGGGTTTTCTAAGTGTAATCTTTTTGGGTCTTCTTGGTGGCAAGCGACGCGAGGATATGGCAGCTGCCCCACTGCGTTCAGTTCTCACCTTTTTTTTTTTATTTTGGTTTTTATTTTGCGGGATGTTCATCATCCTTTTGGCGATTATTGCATGATGTGATACCAGTTAGACACGATGAGGTTGTGGCCTTGCGAGTCCCATGGACATGGGATGACGGAGAGTTGGTATCGAGTGAAGTTCTTAATGCTAAAAAGTGGAAGCCGCCCGCCGCCCTCAGTACGCGCGCACCTCGCGTCTGGGGACGACAGAGGCAACAGTCAAAATTGTTCCCTGTCTACGATTCACTCGTCTGTACTTGTCGGGGGATATCCTCTGTCAATAGTTAGTGTCACATGGCTTCCGTCGTCGCCTGGTTTCACATCATTCTTTTGCTATCTTCTTCCATGCATGAGGTCGAGGATCCTGCTATTATGTTAGGTCCTCCTCGATCTATATCTATTATTCATCCTGCCTGTTTGTTTTCTTCTCTTTCTTTTCTGGCTTTGGATGCTTCTTTTTTTTTCCATGACTTTTTGGGTTATGGATCTTTGTGTACAGATTTCCGCTGCATTTGTACCATGTACATACAGGATATACCAATTTCGACGCCATCTTCTACCGGCTCATGCCTCTTAACATACTGTTGGTAATCTGTTCGAGTCGTCGCGTAGATTAGGGTGTCAGTCAAGTTTCTGGACGGAAGCGTGTTTTTGATCTAGTTCTGACTAGACTCTTGAGGCAGGAGATATAGGCAGTAGATTTACAGAACTCTAATAACGTTAGGCATCTATACGAGCACGAGCTCAAACGGATAAGCACAATCAATCAATTCCTACAATTCTACAGTGAACCCTCGTTTTCTGCATACACATCACTATTAACAATCCTCACACTCTTCCCTATCATTCTTATTCCCCGCAGAACCACATCTCTGAATCGTCTCTGCCGGAGCCCCCATCCCAGGCTTCGTGTCAGTGTTCTCTGCCACTGTCCTAGAGGCCGGCGATGGCGCTATGCCACCCGTAGGCGCAGGCCCGGTACTACTTGATACGGGACCCGTCACATTCGGCGCAACCGCAGTATCTCTCGCTTTGATCTCTTTTCCCAGAGCGCGGTCAACGTGGCCTAGGTCCCGGGAGGGATCGACGACGTTGCGCACGAGGGATTTCAAGTTCTTGACTTCTAGGATGAAGGTTAGCGTTATCCTAACTTGGACATGTGTATAGTGTGCTTTTAAGCAAATACGAACCAGGGAATCCACCCATGGATTTTCGATCCCATAGAAGCGTTTCCTTGAGTGAGGGATCATCTCCGGACTTGTGCTGGATCGTCACGGTGAAAACGCCGCCGGTTGTTGGGACCAAGGCTACTTCGCCTAGTGAGGTGTTGAAGGTCGAGAGAAGCTCTTGTCCAAACTGTATTAAGTCAGATATAGATGGTCTGGTATACGCGAACGCCGTTCAAAAGAATTAGGGCAGGACTTCGATTCCGGAAGTCGACGACCATCTTTCTTGAAAGGCTGAAGACGATAGTGTATGGAAAACAGAAAGATGCAAGGCAGATGGAAAGAACGTAAAATATATGATAGTGCGATAATAGAAGAAACGCCCAAACGCCCAGGCTGGAATGAATCATCACAATCAAAAGCCAAATAATAAAATACCACTGCGGAGAAACGAGAGAGTACCTGTTGAACATGTAGAAAAAGAGCACAGACAGCTTCAAGCAGAAAGAACCACTTACATATGCCGCCCGCAGCATCCATTTACACTGCGTGCAGTACTTGATCGTGATTCGAGGCAGGTAGACCTGCGTGGAGACGCCACCGTCGACGTTTGGATCCTGCGCGGACGGGTCAGGCTCTGTCGGGTCCTTCTGTTCAATGGGAGGCATTGGTTCTGTCATCTTAAGGATGAATGCTGGGAAGATTCTGCGTGGAATGCTCTGTTCAGTAGGTCGTGGTTGTTATTGTGAGCAGGGTTATCGTGACTGCGGGTAGATGTTGGATGATGTAAGTACCTAAGTGGGTTGGTTCGGTTTCGCCTTTCTGATTTGGATAGGGCTGATGTTGGGCATAGCTGGATGGAGTGCAGACATGCGTCTCATGTGGTTTCATATATCGTAAATTATGTTCCCTCTATTCCAGAATGCTTTTCCAGGTGAATCCTAGCAGGGACAGTTAGCTACGGTAATAGCTCAGCCTCTTTTTCATGCACCTAAGTAAGTACTCAGAGCACCGTGGGCCTATCTATAGAAAATAATGCATGTTAAGTGACAATTTTATCTACAAACACGTGACATCTTGATCTACAATATTCATCTGACCTATATTTTGAGTACTCTCTATCTATATACAGTACATGCGGTCAATTATCAAACGTCCCCCAGTTATCCATGGGAGTAAGTCTTTGTTCGTGGGAAACCTTGGCGCTAAGTATCACGGGTGTCATCCCACCCGGACCATCCCATCCCACTCGGAGCTTTACTGACTTGACTTGGTAGTAATTATTTAACCCTCCTCGTACAGACGGAAGATATGGCACTACCGAGTCAAGTTATGAATCTTTTATTTTTATTTTTATTTCCCTTTCTCTCTCTGTAATTTTATCTTCGACTGCATCACTACTCAACTGGAGTGAACTATTATGTCTACCAAGCCAACAGAAAATGAGAACATCCGCCGGTTCACGTGTCAGCATCCAGGATGCGGCGCTACATACCGTCGAAAAGAGCACCTGGCGCGCCATGCGATTCGACACTCGCAGAGGGGAATATTTAGTTGCAATCTATGCCGGGCTAGTTTCGATAGGAGGTGAGTTATTTTGGTTGTTTTAGTATGAAGACGTAAATTGTCAGAAAACGAAACAGATATTAGAAGAATTGTGGGAGAACTGTATATTCAAGTGTATATAATTATATATATATAGACTTGAGAATTTCTGGATCCAATTTCTATCATTATTGGTGTCCCAACAAAAAACTGACGGAAATCTCCAGTGACACCCTACAACGACATAAGAAAGTTCATAACAAGAACGACCAGCCAAATCCGGCGCGAGTGCTTAAAGCCTGCAATCGCTGCCGCATCCAAAAGTCTAGGTGCGATGGACAGCTCCCTTGCTCTATCTGCCAAAAGAGAGGTGTTGTCTGTTCATTCGACAGGGCGAGTCCAAGGTCGAAGAGGCAACATCGGCAGAAAGTCAGCGCCTCAGAAGCGGAGATCGTTTCGGATTCTATTATCCCTCAGGATCCTAATAGGAGACTTATCGATCCTCCTCCTCCTCCTCCTCAGCAGTCATACCTGGTCGGCAGAAATGATCAGGAACTGTCACCGGTAGCATCAGGCGTTCCAAATCATAGAAGAAAAAGCGAATCTCCTCCCCCTTCCAACTCTACGATATCAGCCAAAATGCAACTAGTCCAACACGAAGAGCAACTACAGCGAGAAGGACTGCAGTTGGCACCGGCTGATTCCACCGTTCCATGGCAGACATGGCCAGGGAATATGTTTTCCTCCTCCTATTACTCTCTTGATTATCCAGCTGGTCTGGATGATGACGATTATACTACCCAGCCCATCGATACCGCGTACTACGTCCGCCTTTACTTTCTGCACTTCAACCCCCAGTGGCCTTTCATACATGAAGCGTCCTTTCGATACCAGGAAGAGCCGACTGTGCTCGTGTTGGCGCTCGTGATGATCGGCTTATGGATTACCGGCGAAGCGAAAGCGCGACGTCAGGCGTGGAAGATCCATGATCGCCTGCACACTCTTATAAAAGAGCAGATGGTGAGTTTTGAGTTCAACGACACAGCATATATCCTCGCACTTGACAACTCAAGAAGTGTCACAAAGGCTGAGGACTTTTAAACCAGACAAGTTGGCACACCCCGCAGCCAGAGCAGCAGGATATCTCCCAATGGCCCATGGCAACATACCAATCGATCCTCCTCTACATCATCTTCGCTCTGATCGCCGGCCCACCCCCCAGAGAGGAAGACAGCACCGAAGCGCTTCTCGACCGCGTACGATCTATCCTAACCTCTCTAATCGAAACCTGTCTTGTCCAGGGCCTATTCTTCTATCCATCCATGCTCGCCCGCGGCTGTCCGGATGATCCCATCGTCTACGCCTGGGCCCGGACGGAAGAGGCCAAACGTTTCTCTTTGACCTTGTTCAAAGTAAGCAATCTCTTCTCTGGCGTTACGGGCGATGATGCCCGGTTATCAGTCTCTGATCTCCGATTTCCCCTCCCTGATAACGGTTTCTTGTGGGGTCCTCGTCCGAGTATTCACGATTGGTGGCGTCGACGGGACCTGCGGTTGAAGAATCCTGCAGAGACTGAGGATCGATGGATTAGTGATATCTTCGAGGAAGCTAGAGCACAAGGGGAGAAGGCGGGAGAGAGACGCGCGTGGTTGCGGATGGGTTGTTGGTTGGGATTCATGGCGGGGGTTGAGCCTTGATGGGAGATCAAGAGTGGCTAGGATAATGAAATCGTAACGACCCCTACATAAAAGATAAGAGGACAGCATTTTAGTTCTTAAATATACCTGTCAAAAAGCTAATAAATCAAACCTATAAGAGAACAACAACACCTCATATAAGTATAATGAACCTCTTTCCAACTACCTCTAAGATAAATCCAGCAATCCCTCATGATACTACTATACTATACCAGAATATCCAAACCAAATAATGCTAACTATTAAATAATTAATTAATAATAAATCATACCTAACACCCACAAAACCCACCCCCTTTCCTTTCCTTTCCTTTCTCCTTTTCGCACCGCACCCATAACTTTATGGTAGATTCGAAACACACCCAGCACGCACTTGCCCCCAATGACGCAAGGGATAGAATACCTAATCTTCCCACACACACACACACACACACACGCGCGCGCGCAAAACTCTCCGACTTTTCTAACGTCGTTATTGTCCCCTCCCCGCTCGTTCTCCCGTTCGTTTTTAGCCGAGCTATACTATACTATAGATAAAAAGAAAAACCTGAGAGATGATACATTTCTTTATCTCGGCCGTTAGAAAAGCTTAGATTAGCTTGAAGAACCGCATACATATATACTTTATCTGCAACGGCAAAAAAAAAAAAAGAACTATGATACATACTACATAGCAAAAGGAAGGAATCTTCCCCCCCCCTTTTTGTCTATTCTCATTCACATGGCCGTTACGCTTGATAGTTCTCTTCCTCCCTTGGAATGGAAGTGGAGGCCGTCATCCATGCACACAGTTGGACTTGAAACTTAAAGTATTGTACAACTGCTACGTACATATTATTATTGCAAAGTCAAGACTTACTTCGGATAGGAAGCAAGGGGGAATTAGTTGTAGTGGGATAACTTACGTAGATAACAGCACAGCAGAGCACAACGCACTTTACTTGCTTTATAACTAGTGCTGGATATTGCTACGGACGATGAATAAATGGCGGGCATTGATCATAGCATATATGTACAAGATAAGATAGGCAACAGACTGCAGAGTAGACGTTGTAGATAGAGCTTATTCCGATTTGCAGAGAAATTACCGAAACTCGGGATCCAGCTGCAATGCAGGTGAGCATTGTCCAGTGCGTCGATCCGCGCACGCATGTCGGAGTCGCCGGAGGCTAACTGATCTCAGAAAGAGTGCATGGTGGATGGGATGGGATCGTTGTGGTATCACCACGTCAGCTGGACGCCTCATTTGAGGCCCTCTGGATTCCTGAACTGGAGGGATACTGGACAACGTGCTGGGCCCAGTTCGAGTCACGACTGGAAATGCGATGAGATGGCGTGATGAAAAAAACCTCAAAATCCTTCTTGATTTTTCGGGTATTACAACAGTAACTAGTATTTGGTCATGGTAGCGCGGCCTCCTCCATGATGAATCTATTTTACACAGTAGAACAAGAGGATACTGCTGGACCCGGGAGGCATGGAGCCAATGCCAGACCTCCCTGCAGACCGCTGTGTGATTTTTAAACAATCCAGATAAAACAGACGACACCGCTGAGACAAAGGAAAGCAAAAAGTTTTTGAACAAATTGACCGATGAACGTCGCGAACCCGGGGTAGAAAAGTGAGGTAAAGGTGAAACTGAAGAAAAGATGGCAGACATCCTCTGGCGCATCGGGCAAAAAGAATTATGAGTTAAAAGTGAAGTCTCGACGGCCGATCTGATCTGGGCGAGACGATATAGGCGATTATCAGTCGGCCCTTTTGGTGGCCTAGGAGCAGTCCAGCGCCCTCCATTGGTGGTGATTAGCGAATTATCCCCGCACCAGACCCTTATCATCGTAGCAACTGGGCGTAGAGTCCGATCCAGGCGTGGTCGGTAGAGGGGGAGGTGGTCGTGATGAGTAAAACGGATGCGAGTAGGCCGAAGAAAGTGGGGTAAGGACGTCATCGCAGTCGGGGGAATATCGGAAAATATGCGAAAAGAAAAGGAGGTGAATGTAGGAGATCGAGTCGATCCGATCGAGCAAATTAAGACGTCGAAAGTCATGAAGCCATTACATGACGGTGCAGCAGCCACCTGACTGTTGAGGAGCATACGGGTCCTCTCGCTTGTCCACCTGAACGAGCAAATCAGCGACTTGTCCTCTATAGAATGTCTCCCCTTGGGAGCGTGGTGAGCTTCTCCACATACCTGACCCCAGACGGATGGCACCATGAAATCTCTCGTGTTGTTGCAGTAGTTGATCAGTCTGCCAGATGAACTCGTCAGTAAAAGGAGACACCCCGTTAGGCAATGGCCAAGGGCCAATTGAGCCTCAATTGGCGACTCCCATCACAGTGGGAGAGCCACAGTTGATTGAGACGGGATACAGGATCGACTTACGAGAGCGCTGCTTCAGACACCTTGACACGAGGCCGATCCAGATCCTCCTTCAGGCGGCTGTTGAGCTCCATGAGACGGCGATACTTCAGATCGGCCATACTCTGCTTCTTGTTGCGGGCATCGCCCCCCGAGCGAATTTCATATGCGGCCGGCATGTTGATGTTCTCACTCTTGTCGTCGTCGGAATCGTCAATTGGAGGGAAATCTGGTCGTCAGGGCGAGAGAGGCTCTGCCAACCAGACGACGCGCCGGATCTCTTGGAAGTGCTGGTCGCCCTGCAACGGGGGTCAGAAACTCGAAGGAGCGGAAAGTAAACGGCCACAGGACGTAGAGACGATGAAGGGAATGATGGAGAGACCGACGACGCTGGAGGGGGGGGAGCGAGAGAGAGAGCGAGGAGGGGGACGAGGCAGAAAGAAGCACGGAGAGGCAGCAAGAGGAGGATGGGAGGGTGAAAGGAGCGACGGTTGGTCCCAGGTGAGAAAGGCTCCCGAGAAGGGCTTTTGGGGGGGGAAAAGACGATGGACCGGGCGTCGGGCCAGTTCCCGGGTCAGGGAGGAGGAGACTCACAGCTAAAGGGGGCAAACGACGATTCCTGGTTTGACTTAGATCTACTAGGAGCAGTCAACGGGCAGCGCAGGTGGGAAACAGAGGAAGTGAGAGTTTAATGATGCTCATACCATATTACAGAGTATTTTAATTTATTATTATTTTATTATTATTGATTATTATTATTGCTCTCACAGCTTCGCACGGGGTTCTGCCCCTGGTTCGCAGGAGAATCCTCGCTAGTGGACTAGCGAGGCCGCCAGGGCCCCGAGCGGCTGGACCCGAACGCTGGCCTGCGCAGTCCGGGAACGACCGGCGACAGCGCCAACTGGAGCAGACGCGCACTCGCAGCCAGTCGGATTGCGTGTGCAGATCCGGGTTGGCGTCCAAAGGACGAGGAGCGTTGGCTGTCATTGTCACGTGAGGACGTGCAAGTGCCATGATATCACGTGATTATATCTGGATTATGTAATATGAATCTGAATCATGTGACTGCGCGAGTGTGCACTCACATGATTTATTCCCCGTGACAGAAACGAGTATCGCGGAAGAATATATCTCCGCCCGACAGGAAAACATGTATTCTTTCAGTCCATCCTAGTTTGGATACTGGATGCATTGATTCTAGTCTCCGGATTTTATAGACGCGCTTTGCATAGAATAAATTGGAAACCCCACAAAATAGGGACTGCTGCTGGATATGAAGGAAGGAAGAACATTTACTGTAGTCACTAGTTAGGTACACCATAACAATGTAGACTACAGTAGTTATCTACAGTATCTACTTCGCACACGAACATGCAGCCATCCTCGATATCCTCGAGCATTATCGCCAAACCCTAATCACATTAAAATTGCATTAACGCCCCAGGCATGCAGGACGCCAGGCGACGATCTCTGCTCTCCAGCTGTCAAGATAAAGCCACCCAGCCCGAGTCGCGGTGAGAGAGAGAGAGAGAGAGAGTCTCTGCGGCTGTCCTCACGTGACCGCAACCCCGGTCGCTTATGCGCTCAAGTGGGCTCCGCTGGCGCCCTTTCGGTTTTTCGTGATTCTCGCACAACGACGCAAACTCCAGTCGTCCCGATCTCCCCCCTCAAATTAAGCCTGGTCTATCGTCGACCTTCGCGCGGCAGCGTCATCTGAACTCATCGCATCGAGTCCAGCTGCCCGCTCTTTTCTCGTCCGTCTCGTCTTGCGTCGAGTCGAGATCGCCCAGTCGCCAGGCCGTTCTTTTCTGTGATCCGCCGACCCAAGGGGCAGCTTGCCCACCATGCCGCCTCCACCCCATATCAAGCCTGAAAATGTCCTCAAGGTAGGTCCTCGTCGTCGTGGCTGCCCCCCATCTTCCACCTTCAAGGCTGAGATACTGACGATGTTGTGTGGGAATAGAGGGCTCAGGAACTCATTGCCGTCGGTCAGGCGCCCGCCGCCTTGACCGTCCTCCACGAGCATGTCACCTCCAAGCGCACCCGGAGCACCCCCATCGCTTCGCTCGAGCCGGTGATGATCCTCTTTGTCGAATTGTGTGTCGATTTGCGCAAGGGAAAGGCGGCCAAGGATGGCTTGTACCAGTACAAGAACATCGCCCAGAACACTAATGTCGGAACGATCGAGGTAGGCAGATAATTTTTTCCTGGCAGCGTTAGATGCGGTGGATGGATGCTGACGATATCATGTTGGATAGACGGTTCTCAAGAAGTTCATCGAGCTCGCGGAGCAGAAGGTTACGGAGGCCCAGGCCAAGGCCGACGAGATCCAGTCCTCGCTGGAGTCCGCGGCTCCTTCGACCAACGTTGAGGACCTCGAGGCCATCGAGACCCCCGAGACTATCCTCCTTGCCACTGTCTCTGGTGAGCAGTCCCGGGATCGTACTGATCGTGCGGTCGTCACTCCGTGGCTCAAGTTCCTGTGGGAGACCTACCGGACGGTGCTCGAGATCCTCAAGAACAATGCGCGCCTCGAGGTCATGTACCAGACCACCGCTCTGCAGGCGTTCCAATTCTGCTTGAAGTACACCCGCAAGACCGAGTTCCGCAGACTGTGCGAGCTTCTCCGCAACCACGTCCAGAATGCCGCCAAGTACTCGGCCCAGATGCACTCCATCAACCTCAGCGACCCGGACACCCTGCAGCGCCACTTGGACACGAGATTCCAGCAGCTGAACGTTGCTGTCGAGTTGGAGCTATGGCAGGAGGCTTTCCGCAGTGTGGAGGATATCCACACCTTGCTCAGCCTGAGCAAGCGTCCGGCCAAGAACGTCATGATGGCTAACTACTACGAGAAGCTGACCCGCATCTTCCTCGTCAGCGAGAACTACCTCTTCCATGCCGCTGCCTGGAGCCGTTACTACAACCTTCTCCGCCAGTCGGCCGCTACTCTGGCCGCTGGTCAGGGCTCCAAGAAGGACAACCCTTCGGTGACGGAGGCCGATATGACCAAGACCGCCTCGTTCGTTCTGCTGTCCGCTCTGGCTATCCCCGTTATCAGCACCTCCCGCTCTCGTGGTGCCCTGGTCGACGTTGATGAGGTGCGCAAGAACAAGAATGCTCGTCTCACCAACCTCCTGGGTATGGCCCAGCACCCCACCAGAGCTGCTCTGTTCAAGGATGCTCTGAACAAGGGTCTCCTGAAGCGCGTCCGCCCTGAGATCCGTGACCTCTACAACATCCTGGAGGTCGACTTCCACCCTCTTTCCATCTGCAAGAAGATCACCCCCATTCTTCAGCAGATTGGTGCGGACCCCGAGATGGAGAAGTATGTCGTGCCTCTGCAGCAGGTTATCCTCACCCGCCTGTTCCAGCAGCTGTCGCAGGTCTACGAAACCGTCGAGCTCAAGTTCGTCTACGAGCTCGCCCAGTTCCCCGAGCCCTTCCAGATCACTCGCTCGATGATCGAGAAGTTCATCATGAACGGCTGCAAGAAGGGTGACCTCGCCATTCGTGTTAACCATGTCTCGGGTGTGCTCACCTTCGACTCTGATATCTTCTCTTCCGCCAAGGCTATCCACTCCGGCAGCGCTGCTGGTTCCGCTGAGAGCGATGTGGGCACCGTTCAGCGCCTACAGAAGACCCCCTCCGAGATTGCCCGTGCCCAGCTTTCGCGGTTGGCCAAGACTCTCCACATTACTTGCATGTACGTCGACCCATCCTACAACGAGGCCCGTGTCCAGGCCAAGCAGCTGGCCCTCGCTCGCGCTCAGGCTGGCGCAGCCAAGGAGCACGAGGAGGCCCTGGCTCGTCGTGTCATCATCGAGAAGAGGAAGGAGGCTGCTACCGACGCCCTCCAGCGGAAGCAGAGGGAAGAGGAGACCCGCAAGCGTATCCGAACTCAGCAGCTCCAGGAGGCTGAGAAGCAGAGACTGCTTGATGAGCAGCGTGAGCGTGAGAAGAAGAGAATCAAGGATGAACAGGACCGTATCCGCCAGCAGGAGCTCAAGAAGCAGCTGGAGGAGTTGAAGAGCGGTGTCAAGGGCATCGATGTCAGCGAGATCGATCTCGAGGATCTCGACACAAACCGCCTCCGCGCACTGAAGCTGCAGCAGCTTGAGAAGGAGAAGAATGAGCTCAATGATCGTATCCGCATCACTGCCAAGCGCATTGATCACCTGGAGAGAGCTTTCCGTCGTGAGGAGCTCAAGCACATTCCCGAGGACTACGAGCAACAGAAGCAGCGAGACTTGGAGATCTACGAGAAGATCAAGGAGCAGACGCTGAAGGAGGCCGAGCAGAAGCACAAGGAAGACGTTGCTCTTAAGCACCGCCTGAGCCGCCTGGTGCCCGTCTTCAACAGCTACCGCAAGGAGCTGAACGAGAAGCGTCACGAGGAGTTCGAGAAGCGTCGCAAGGCCGCTGAGCGCGAATTCGAGCAGAAGAAGAAGCAGCGTGTCAAGGAAGTCCAGGAGCGCAGACGCCGCGAGAGAATGGAGCGTGAGGAGGAGGAGAGACGCCGTCGGGAGGAAGAAGAGCGTATCAAACGTGAGGAGGAGGAGAGACTTGCCAAAGAAGAGGAACAGAGACGTAAGCTGGCCGAGCTCAAGGCGCAGCGTGAGGAGGAGAGAAGGTATAGTCCTATATATATGCCTCCATACTATGAAGATGTTGCTAACCTAACCTCCAGGAAACTCGACGAGATTGCCGCCAAGCAGAGAGAGCGCGAGGAGGAGGCAGAGCGCCGCCGTGCTATGCGCAAGACTGCTCCCGCTCCCGCTGCCGTTGCTGAGCCACCTGTCCGGGCTGAAACCGCCGAGCGTACTGCTCCTCGTCTTAACTTGGCTCCTCGCACTGCTGCTGCTGGAGGACCCAGCTGGAGAGAGCGCCAGGCTGCCAAGGAGGCTGCTGGTGGCGCCCCTGAGGCTCCCAAGGAAGATGTTCCCCCTCTCCGCAGAACTGGTGGCTATGTTCCTCCACACCAGCGTGGTGCCGCTACTAGCGTCACTCCCCGTGATGCATCTCCTGCTAATGGCGGCGCTCCTGAGCGGTACGTCCCTCGCCATATGCGCGAATCGAGCGCTTCGCAGCCCCCCTCCAGGACGCAGACTCCCCCAGCTGCCTCTGGTGATGCGAAGCCCGCCGGCGGGAAGTGGGTGCCGCGGTGGAAGCAACAGCAGAGCTAAATTGGTCGCTGGTGACCGATGTGCTCTTCCGTTCTTCAACCTAGTCCCTTACTTCATTCTTCAATTCCTCGTGTTAGCTGCAGAATTCGCACATGAGTGCATGTCATTCCACCCTGTCGCTTCTGATCTCACAATCTCCCCTAGGAGAAACCTATTGTCGTTCGACAGGGCTGTTCTCTAGAAAGGGGTTCGGTCATTTTCCCCAGTTGTCATTTTGCCGTCCAGGATCTGTCATGTTTCTTTTCCTTTTTTCTCCCTGTCAACATCCTCCCCTACTGAACCATTGGACATGTCCTTTGGCATCCGCTCGATCTCATGATTTCTACGATCACCTGTCCCCTGTACGCTCTGGGGAAGAAAAAAAAGTTTTTCTTATTCTTCCATGAGCCGAAAAAAAATGCGGAAGGGAAGAATGGTCTAAGGTAGTTGCTCGTCTTTCACGTACGGCTACGATTAGTTATGAGCGTAATGAGCATCTATCATCTTCTATTTTCATTCAAGTCATGGTTGTCTACAGGGAAATTTGGTCCGCATTTGTGTAATCCTAAGTATGGTGTCTTTCATTGGGGGTAGATATAAACGTTAGTTTTACTTACATGCACCGGTAGTTTTTCTATTCTTAATGACCCGCGAACTCGCTTCGTGAGTAATATCAAAGTAGAAGCGAGCGATCAACAAACCCCAACGCCTGTACATACGGCTTCCATAGGATTCCTAGGAAAGTAACTAGTTAATTAGTTACTGCGGATGTTTGGATCGACTATCTAGGCCCCAATATCCGATGTCTAATATCGTCTGCAGGGAGCAGGATGTTGGATTTTATGCAGTTCGTAATACCGACTAACTAACTAGTTAACTAATTCATATCTGTGCGTCTGCTTAGAAGGGTGGATTGACCACTTCCTGGCGCGGTACAGTAGTTCGGGTCCAGCGTTTCAGAAAGGGACACTTCGGGAGAGAGAGAGAGAGAGAGAGAGGCTAGTCGCGTTTCCAGAAAGAAATAAAAATAAACATAGGAGTAGATAGACTAGGGGAGTAGTTTTTTACTCGGGATTATGAACTGCATTCTTGACGTAGGAGAATCTTGGTATCTTTTTCTGTCTGGGACGGCTAGCTGGATATCGTTCTATGTACAGTACACGCATGGTTTGGCCGGGGATAAACTCACATGAAACAATGTAGGAGCGGGATAAGGGTAGGGAATCTGAGTCAAGACGAGAAGTTATGTATGTATGTATGTATGAAGAAGAAAACTATTCTACTGCCTTCTAGTCTGAAGAAACGGGGGGATCATTGCGGAGAAGTGGGAAAAAAAAGAAAGAGAAAGCAGAAGAAGGCCGGAATATGGGATGCAGAAGAAACAAGCTCGGTCCTTTAAGGAAAAAATTCATGATCGCCTCTCCAACTCCGGGCATTAGATTTGAAAGAAAGGGTCCAAAGCCACAGGGTAGTCTATATAGCTCGTACGCGTCATTCAAATAGGGAGGAATTATAGAAGGACGGCAGACAAGCTCTGCTTCTGCATGAGGATGGTGAAAAAGTGTAGTAGTTATGCAGCGACTGCGTCGGGGGCTGCTGCACCAAAGAGTTTCTTCCGCCATTCTCCGCAGACTGCTTCAAAGCCGCTGACAACATCCCCGCAGACCTTGCCTGCTTCTCTCTCTCGTAGTCGGCGGTCCCATTGGCCCTTTTCGATCCAGCGCGTGCCTTCTTCCCGTTCTTCCTCCTCACGTCTTAACTCGGCAACGAGCTCCTTGGCAGACCGCAGCCTTCGCGAGGCCGTCGATGTTACCTGTCGTGACTCGTGTAGAGTATCACTTAGACTCCGAAGGCTATAGACAAGCTCAGAGGTCTGGGACAGAAGCGTCTGCAGCGAGACCAACGGGTTGAGGGAGGCAGACTGCGCCGGCGTCGTAGGTCGCGAGCGAGACTGGGCTTGTGGAAAAGGGTAAGGGAGATTGGGTAGCAGCTCTTCATCAATCAGAGGGACGAGAGAATCGATATCCTCCTCTGAGAGGATCGGGAAAGGCGAGAAAAGGAGAGGATGGGTGAGTGTCTGCAGCGTTCGAGTTTGGTGCGTTAGGTGCGAGGTGATCGAAGTATGAGCGGTTATCAGTCTGCGCGAAGCGTTAGTCGTCACAACTCAGATGGACCAAGCGGCAGCATGAACAGGTGGAGTACGTGGGCAAAATGAGGCTTCCAACACAATCATTCTGGATGTACTAACCTTGATGCGCCGTTTTCAATCCCACTCTGACCACCCAGATCCCGGAGACTCTCTATTGCGCGTTTTATGACCCTGTCGTTTTCACTGCCATTATCCTCCGTTCCCCTTCGAGCCAGACTCTCAATGCCAGCCATCCGCGCCTCCAGACTTGGTGATATCTCCGGTGTCTCTTCCAAATCCGAGTCGTTACCGTAGTCAGACCCATCGTATTGTGATTCATGTCGTTTGTGCCGACTGTGGTTATTCTTGGGTTTCCCCCTGCTCGGTTGCAGCATGTCGTCCGGAGAGAGACGGTCTCCCGGTGTGCCCGCACCCGAATCGACGTAGCCTTCCTCCCTGTCACTGTAATCCGCATTATGAGAATCGATCTGTCCGTTCTCCAAGCCCGATGTATCCTCATAACCTCCATCTTCTTCTTCCCATGCATCTGCAAGTTCATCGGCAAGACTCCCCAAACCGCCTCCCGCCTCCGCGGCCGTGAAATCGCCGGACATCCTGTGGGATCCGTTCATCGTCTGCGAGCCTTGCTGTCTGGGAGTGACTGGCGATGGAGGAGCAGATGACCTCGGGGTCCTCGGGGACAGCGGAGGGCTCTGTCCATAGCCATTTGTGGCATATGCGTTTGGGGACGATGCTGAGAGGTCGAGACTCGACGGATGTCTTCGGTGTGTGGCCGCCATCGGAGATGACAAGACCATCGACGTTGCGATGCACTGAACTGGAAAAGCGGCTTTGTAGCTGTGCAGCTCACACCAGTGAATGCAGACAGGTTATATGTTCTAAAAGCTAAAAGGGAAGAAAAAAAGAAAAAGGGTCGTGCGGATGACTTTGGATCTGCCGGTCTGCTGGCACGTCACTACTCCTTAGTCCGCGGTGTTGGCGTCCTCTGTGAAGAGTAGGGGGTTAGAAACGTCAATTAATATGGACTGCTGGCAGCGCTTTTGCCCGCACGCAGACAGATGGACACTGGCACTGAGACCAGATTGTCTGCAGGGGATGGACAAGATAAGATACAGCCCTCGCGGAGAATGTCAACAGCTAGACTGTTCTCCTGTCAACATCGTGCCTTTTTCCCCTTTCCCGTGACCGAAACGTCTTAACGCTCGAGACTTCGGAAACCCCACACAGCGCGAAACATGACATCTGCCGAACTCTTGACGGACAAAGAATAAATAGATCCAAGAAGCAGTCGGTTGTCTCCGTCCATTTGCGCCAGCATTGCGTTTCCTCGTTTTTTTGTTTGTTTTATTTAGATCAACTAGACAAAGGCATTCTTCCATCGTTCGCGTCTGGTTCGTTCCCCTCCTTGCCCGCTTCCGCTTCCGGCGATCAGGCAAAGAATCATTTATCTCTCCCCGCCAATTTCTCAGCCACACCAAGCATATCCACCATGAGCAGCGTACGGCGCATGACGCCAACGGACCTGTTCTCGCTCAATCTGACCAATCTCGATCCTCTGACGGAGAACTATGACCTGGGATTCTACCTGAACTATCTGATGCGATGGCCGTCGCTATTCAACGTGGTTGAGGATCACGATGGCAGTATTGTTGGTTACAGTGCGTCTGCCCATTGAGCCGATTTGATAGTATACATCGGAAGAAAGCTTTACTAGATATTCCGCTTTCTCACTGGTAAACAATCGCATATGCTAACGAGTAGATTCTCACTAGTAATGGGCAAGCTCGAGGAGCAGCCCCCCTCGATGCGACATTCGGAACACTACACTCCCTGGCACGGACACATTACCGTGTTGACAGTTGCGCCAGCATCGCGACGACTAGGCCATGCGCGCCGTCTGACCGAGAGCCTGGAGCGGTCCTCCGATATCAACGATGCGTGGTTCGTGGATCTGTACGTGCGCGCGGGCAACAAGGTCGCAGTAGGAATGTACAAGGGAATGGGGTACGCTATCAATCTAGCACCTAACCACCATAAGAAAATAATCACAGGAGCTAAAAACTACGGGTCTGCAAAACAGATACTCGGTATTCCGACGAGTGGTGAATTACTACAGCGACGACCCGACGGGTCTTTCAGAAGGCGAGGATGCGTTTGATATGAGGAAACCGTGCAGTCGGGATAAGAACTTGCAGCATATTCGCGAGAACGGAGAGCAGTTCCTGGTGAATCCGGAAGATGTCTATTAGCGTTGTCGATATGGGAAAAGATTAAAGCATTAGGAGCATTGGCCTCTGTGATGATGGGATTAATGCCGTGATGCCTGAATGCGTTTCTTTCTAAAATTCTGTCTTAGATTTGCATGCCTTGGAAGAGATGGAATTATCAGTGAAAAGGGGAAGAGAAAAGCGCTTGTTTCATGATATATATACAAGCTTTGTTATAAATAGGATATAATTATTTTCCAGTTCATGCGTAACTGCAGTATCAGCAGAACCGTCCCGAGTACAGTAACCAGGGAAGTATGTATGAACGACGAGAAGTTGAATCGAAAGCCGTACATACCGGAAGACGACGTCCTACCCTCGAGACTTCAGCGACAATGAATAACACTAACGCAAGAACATATTCGAGCACGACATAGCCAAAAGCTACCCATTGCGGTCTACCACACATCAACCAAGACGCCAACGCAAGGATAGAGAGTATGATAGACTAGACCTGTACTCAAAACCGGGTAATAACCTACCTAGTTAGTTTCATCACGTAGAAACACCTCTCTCTATGTAAATCAACCTCACAACACGAAATTCTAGTACGTCTGTCGAATACACATCTTGACGAATCCCATGTATACCGTAATTCCTCTAATCGGAATGGGGAACTAAAAGATATAAGCATGCATATTGTATATAGAAAACGCATATCATCCCCCTCGCCTCTTCGGGCGATGACACCTGCTTGCTGCCTTGAAAAGACAAGTCCTAGCCCAAAAGCACAGAAAGAAAAGCTATTAGATCATAGATAGAGTACGGTACAATTCCAATGAATCATGATGGATCAGAACACGTCTATCTATGTCCCGCTATTTAAAAGAAACTAGTTCATCGAAATATCCCTAGGATTACGTCTCCTCGATTCTCAAGGAAGTAAAAAGAAGACGATCATTACTCACCGCTTCTAAAGGACTCGTCAGTCAGTGTCGGTTCTGTTTTTTTTTTTTTTTTTTTTTTTTTTTTTTTTTTTTTTTTTTTTTTTTTTTTTCTCTTTGCCCTCGCTTAATAACTAATGGAGACTGAGAAGTAATAAGTTAACGAGGGAAGTATCTATCTACCGCAAGTAGATACGTAAACTGGACTACTTAAGTTACGTGACTGCGTCGTAAGGTAGACTCCACGTCCTCCATGTATCTATCCATCAATCCTTCTAACTCCCTACAACATCACAACATCACAACACCGCGTATGACTCATCTACGTACCCACCAAAAATATCAATAATAATAATATCGCAAGCGTACTCGTCATCCCACGTAGACCACGAGATGAAAAACGCAAGCAAGTACTAGTAAAAAATAACTCATTTGCCACCATCTGTTTACCCCTCCCTCCCTTCTCTTATCGTGCGAAGAGGACCAGAAGAAAGGAAAAGAAGAAAATGACACTTTTACTTGATGATTTATTTTACCCGAGAAGAGCAGAGATATGTTAACAGTCAACGTCATCACCCCGCTTCGAATGGGGCCCGCTGATCGAGCTTATGTATGAGCACTCACATTAACTAGCTAGCTAGTTAGCTACTTAGCTAGTTAGTTAGTTAGTTAGTTACTCTGGTTTTAGGTGATTAACTACTACCTAGGTACTGTAGATAGTTAACTACTGTAGTTAGTTAGTTTACTCTAGTCCAGTAAGTATGTATGTACTACTATAGAGGAACTGCTTATGAAGAGGTCGTTATAACTAGTTATAGTTAGACGACTTAGTTACCTTATCTAGAATTCGTATACGAACGTAGAGTAGTGTCTGTTTGGCATCTGACACGGTTAGTGTTTATCGGGGGTATTTATACTAGTGACTAGTTAGTCTATCTAGTGTGGATGGCGATAAGAGTTTGTTTTTTAACTAGTTGATAGAATGAAGAGTAAGGTGTTGTGAAGATATCTGGTGTAAATTACGTATGGCCACATTATGGTATAACTTAGAGGAGATGTTTGGTGTTTCTACTAAGTAAGGAGTAGTTAGTAGGAGATAACTGATGTCACCCGATATAGAAGTATAGTGCTGCACGAGACGACACATGTTATACGAAGATAGATTGTATCCGAGACTGACAAGGGTGTAGCGTATTAAGGATCTAAAGGGTCAAACACATGTATGTTTTATTTATTTATTTTGACCAAAAGCAGAATCAATCGAGTACCAACTAGTTATCACTCTATAGAGCGTTAGTTATTAAGCATCTACGTCGTCCACATGAGCTCTTTCGTCGTTATCGCATGGTAAGCTTTGTTTAACCATATCTCAGTTAACTTAGAATCTAGCAATTAGTTGACTTAATCTCGAATCTTCGATACGTAATGAAGAAGACCCTAGCCTGAAGTAAAGCTGCGACGTTCCAGCTTCTTGAGCTAGTTTTCTAGACTAGAGGTGTCACCTCTAGTCTGGGTTCAAGCAGAGCAATGAGAACTGGTGCTAGGACGAGAATTAACGTTAGCTATGCACATCCGATCTGATTCGTGCGGAAACATGATAAATCTCCTAGAGAATCCAAAGAAGCGGCTAGTTACTTCTGGATTGCACTCGAGAGTACCATATGAATAGTGATACCGTCCCCGCGTTTCATACATCTGCTTGCGTAGAGTCAGCGCACGGGGATAACTTCCCGTGGCCACGTGGATTGCGTCTTCACGGGCCGAAAGGAGCCAACGGGCTAACGTTCCCGTCGCTAGTCCAACTTCCAAGGGAGGACCGAGTTATTTTCATTATTGCTTGGACAAACATGATGATATCTCTCGGCCCCCAATGTCCAAGTCAGATGAGAAGAAAGAGTTTCGATGGTGATCGAGGTTGGTTCAAGACTGTACCAGTAGGTCAGATCGTTTGCAGCTCCTGAGCCATGATCCGCCGCTTATGATGATGATGATGATGATGATGGCCTGATATCATGAAGAAGCTATACCATACGAGAGATGCTCGCACAGGCCACGAGTCTAAGATAATCCCCCGTAGAAGAACCTGTTGTTCTGCCCTGCGTTTAAGCGCAAGATAATAATTACCCACTTCCAGGATTATTTCGAACACCAGGCACGAACCCTTGGGGAAATTGACATGGTTGTTATCCCAAGCCTGCCTGAGATCCGGCGGTGATCTGGGCTGTCGTCAGCCGAGTTGGCGGCCTGAGGCCAGCAACCCCAGGCGCCAAGGCAAATGGCCGGGGCCAGCCTTCGCAGCGGGTCTCCAGGGCTGCCTTGCCAGGTGCCAAGACCGGCTAGGGCTCATCCTTCCCAGCCACGTAATCCGCGCTAGCCTAGTCGGATTCCACGCCAAGCCCTCGATTGCGCGTCTCCGCCACGTCCGCCCGCGATAGACGACCGGATGCAGGTACTGGCGACATGCCGTCTTGGGCTCCGGATTCCCACGGTCGAGGGCGACACGAAACAGGAATTGGCGACTTGGGGGATGTTGACGACGCAACAAGACAGATGATCCAAAAAGAAAAGAGAACAGAAAGATAGAACATAAGCAAGTTCAATGCGATCGATCGAGTCTAGCGCCTATCTAGTAGTAACTCGTCCTGATCATCCTGGGGTTCCACCCCTGAACACCAAATGAATCCTTTGCTGCTCACGGGGCCAGACGGGCGGATCCCCTTCTTCAAGCCCTGCCCAATGAGACCATCTTGCTGGCTGGGCGGCCAGAAAGGGAAAGCGAGTGGACCCGTGCGATCTCCGGCTGTGTCGAATGGGGACGCGCACAGACTGGATGTTGCGGCTCCACCGTGCTCCTCTTGTCGCGTATATACGGAACAAGAACAACGATCGAAGCAGACTTAGCAGAGTAACAATACTGCATTCCCCATTGGCACAGGTGGACGCCCTCCGTACCGGTAGACTAGGTCGCAGAGAAACCCGAGAGTCAAAAGCGTTGAGTAGAGCCGCGTCAATCATTTATTTTATTTTATTTTATTTTTTTTATTTTTTTTCGCGGGGAGGATTCGAGTCGAGTCGAGTCGAGTTATTAGTCAACTGACTAACTGGATGATTACTTATTATTTTTGCATGGCGGTCGGGGAGAACCATGGACAAGAGACCACGACCAAGCAATCCATGTCGTCAAAGCTTGCGTATCCAGCGGCCAAAGGAGGGACTCTCGACAGCCCACGACGGCAGATCTCTATCTTATGAAGAACAATCTGTCGTGATTCCGGAGGAGTAATAATTAATCAAGTAGACTAAAGTTATACTCTGGATACTTCTTTCAGTAAAGAATCATCATCTATCGACAGGCTGCCATAATAATAATCCGAGATGGTGGTGATAAAAAGGTGGAGAGGGATTGGCTTCATCAGCGAATGGCGCCATCCAGTGGAGAGAGGGATCTTCCGACGGGTCAAGCCTGCAGGTAGTAGTTCGTATGGTAGATACAGTTCGTAGAGTAGGTATCTAGTAATAGTAATAATAATATGGGAATCATGGGATGCATCTATCTAGTGACTACTACTAGACTACCAACTGCTGTTGCGTCTTTCCCTGGTAGAGAGCTTAATTATGGTAATTACTAACTAACTAGCAATTGTAGACTAAGTCTGATCTCCAGGGTCCAGAGGACGACTATTTTCTTTCTTATTATAATAATAAATATTATAATTGATATACCCTCAATGTATGTATGGTAAAGAAAAAAGGTCAAATATTGGGAACAGAACAGATCTTGACCGTTTCTGGGCGGGACACACGCGGCATCAGCGGGCGGCGCGGGGCTGTGATTGGGGGAACAGTGGACAGGAGGACGATAGCGACGGAGCGGCTGACGACGCTCGGCCGGGCTTGCGTGGAGGGAAAGCAAAATGGGAAGAAGAAGAACAAAAGAGAAAAAGAGAGAGAGAGAGACAGCAATAATAATATCAACTCTAGTCGATCTATCGACTCTCTTCTGTCTAGCTCTTACTTACTTACTTACTTACTCCCTCTTATTGTTCTTCCCTTTTTTTTTTTTCCTTGCTCCTCCTCTCGTTTTAGAGTATTAGTTCCCTCTCTCTCTCTCTCTCTCTCTCGCGTAAGTTCTTAGTAGTCCTGTCGAGTCCATCCTGTCGCGCTGACGATCTCCCTAGCGCCAAGCGTGGCAACGACTCCGGGCTGTGCTGTGCTCTGCTCTGCTTGCTGCGACCGTCATCTCCTCAACGCAAACCACCGTCTCTCTGTCACTCATCCCCATCTCCCGCCTTTTTTTTCCCTTCCCGACTGTCTTTTCCTCGACAACACTCCATCATCGCAAGTCGGATCCTCCATCGCGTCCATCCTACCTCTGGACTCTCCGTCAACCTGGACGCCCGTCACAGAGGTCAGGCAATTGCTGGTGCTACCCCTGCCATGGCGGACCGCCGTCATCACCACCATCACCATGCCCACCGGGCCCCGACGACCGATGCCTACGATGCGAACGAATTGACCAAGCAATTCGAGCAGTTGATGCGGACGAAGCGCTTCACCAGTCTTCAGGAACAATCTCGAGCCAGATCGCGGACACAGTCGCCCGTGCCCTCATCACACCTGTCGCCCGGACAGCGACCGCCGCACCCGTCCCGGTCACCACCACCGCCTCCCTCTCCCGCCCAGCACGCCTCGTCCACGCCCGCGGAACAACCCTCTCTCCCTCCCTCGTCGCTCAGAAACCTGCCAATTTTCCCCTCACCGCCGCAGGATCCTGCCTCCTTGAAATTCGCGAGTTTGCTCCATGTGTTGTCGGTAACTCCGACTCGATATGAGAACCCCGGCCTGCTGGACGAGGCGTTGTCGGTCATCCCGTTGGACAGACTGTATTCGGACGCGGAGGAGGAAAGCCAGATTTTGCAAGCTCAGGCTGCCAGTGTGGGAGGAAAGCCCGAGTGGGGGTACCAGGATTGTGTGATCAAATCTCTCCTCAGGTTCGTTTTCGCCTGCAGCCAGCCATCCCTTCTGATGATGGATTCTAACGACTCGTAGATGGTTTCGACGATCATTCTTTCAGTTCGTCAACAACCCTCCGTGCCCTCGATGCCTGCGCCCCACCATCGCCCAGGGCATGACACCGCCCACTCCCGACGAGACCGCTCGAAGCGCTAGCAGGGTGGAATTGTACAGATGTTCGGAGCCGAGCTGCGGTGCTTATGAACGGTTTCCCCGATATTCAGACGTGTGGCAGCTGCTGCAGACCCGACGGGGTCGTGTTGGTGAATGGGCCAACTGCTTCAGCATGCTCTGCAGAGCCGTGGGAGCCCGCGTTCGATGGGTGTGGAACTCGGAGGACTACGTCTGGACCGAAGTGTACTCGGAGCACCAGAGGCGATGGGTGCATGTTGATGCTTGTGAGGGAGCCTGGGACCAGCCACGGCTATACACAGAAGGTACTTTAATCCGATTTCTTGTCCGGAGATCTGAACGAATCTAACTAACTGAGCCAGGCTGGGGCCGGAAACTGGCATACTGCATCGCTTTCTCAATTGACGGTGCTACCGATGTTACGCGACGATATGTTCGCAATCACGCCAAACATGGCCTAGATCGGACGCGCGCCCCGGAGGCCGTCGTCCTCTGGGTCATGCACGAAATCAGGAAGAAGCGACGGGAGAACATGGCAAAGTCGGAACAACGACGACTCATGAAGGAGGACGAGCGTGAGGAGAAGGAATTCCGCGCGTACATGGCCTCTGCCCTCGCTGCGGAGTTTACGAATATGCTCCCTCGCGCCCAGTCCGGACGACCGGACGAGCAGAAGACGCCCGTCTCTCGCGAGGAGGCTGCTATGGCCTGGCTCAGAGCAAGACAGCAAGGTGGGCAGCAGGGACCAGATCGAACCGGCGACCATCGATAAAACCATGAGAGCACGTCTCATTCCTGCTGTTCCTTCGCGTCCGCGCGACTTCGCCTCTGATCACCTCATCTACCACCTCTTCATGCCCTTGACAGGATGCATATACCCCTCACGCATTGACCATGACCGGTATGATCAGAATCGGCTGGTCCACGTATATGATGATCTAATTATCGCGGCCGCGACCGATGTTACCCGGCTCCCGATCCACTGGAACTGGACGGTTGGCCTTGTATACACCGATCATTATCTACTTCAGATATACTCGATGGCCAGCGCTCTGCGCTTGGTTGTCCATATGTCGGTTCCGACCAATACATCAGGCACTGCACGTCCGCCACGGAGACCTCGTAATAGCCTTGTGCAGGCTCAGCACAGCGCTTCAATGCTGTCCAGCCTTGCTAGGCACGCAGTCGGGTCTCCGCGCTGCATGCCACTAATCCGAGCATATTTCTGCTACCGTGATTCCATTTGCTTTTTCTCTTTTTTAGCAAGCCATTAGCTCGACGCCTTTTCTCTTTTTCATACTTCTGGACATTATCCAAAACATATTCTACCGTCTTTCCTGTGGATTCATTTTCATTTGTCACTGTCCGGCGTTATTCGGAGCGGGAATTCATGAGGTTAATCTGTGGGTGATCATGTGTCCGGCGGGTTGGTTCTTTTTGGTGACACAGGCGCTTGGCGCATTACTTCGCATTTGCTTTTCTTCTTTGGGAACGAGGGTGTGCGCCGAGGAATAAAAATTGGTGAATACAGATGGTCAATGCCAGGCTGTATGAGAAATGATCTCCGACCCTAGCGTCTTTTGCATGCCATCCATGTTGTTTTACTATGGTTCCCAGATTTTAGACATCCGTCTCTTGGCTACAACATGGTCTGGGTCGTATCAACTGAGGTGTCCTGGTTGCCGAATTCATCTTCCTCATTTCGAAACTTCAGCATTAGGGCCGCGTATATTGGGCATGAGCGGGATTCCGTTATACCATTTTTTTTTTCTCTAGTCTACTAATTTCTCATGGGTACATGCAAGTACCAGTGGATTCATCCACATTTCGAGCATCCATAAAGCCTCGCGTCGCGTGCATCGCTACCAGGACAAGAACCTCCGCTATCTAGACTTGCGTAAGACACTCGTACTTCCCCACTTGTCCGGCAGACTAGAAAATTTAGCAAAGTCGTCTCGGAGAAAAAAAAAAGAAAGGGAGAAAAAGGAACCCTGGAAATCGAGCAGACCATGTATGTAGATCTATTTCGGCGATCCACGGAATAAAGGATCAACGATCCCTGTCATCGGAGGCCTCGGAATCTTACAACCGCTCCCACAGCCAATAGCCCAAGCTAGGGATGGTGAAATATTGAAATGGGGGGTCTATTTCACGAAACGTGAAATTTCGCCCTTTTTTTTCGTTTCAAAATTTAAAACGCATAGACTAATTAGTGGAATACGCTAGTATAAAAGTAGATAGTTAAACAAGAGGTTTAACCAATAGATAAGTGTAAATGCTTATATTGCCCTATTTTTATAATTTAATAAAACTTTTTACCTGATAACTAGGAATTTAAGCAGAAGCTATTGATTTTATATATATTTATATTTATTTTAGATTCTAACTAGTATACTATACCCTAAAACTATTAATAATAGGTAATACTAACTCTTTTAAAAGCAGAGCTTATCTTACTAAAGTTTAGAAAGCATTTAAAAACTTCCTTAAAAATAATAAGATCTATTTTATTTAAATATACTACTATTAGCTAATTTAACTATTTTTTAAGCTATAAATATAATACCTTTACTACAGTAAGAAGATTATAAAAAATACTACTTATTAAGCTAAATACTTTACCTGCTATAAATCTTAGAAAGCAATTTATAATCCTAAACTAGTAATTAAAAGGCCTATATAATTCTTATTATTAGCTAATATTCTAGCTTTTAAATTAAGATATAGGTTAAATTAAAGATATAAAATATTAATTTTTACAAATACTAGATCCTTTAATCTATATATAGAACTAATAATTCTAGACTTTATTACTGCTCTAGATTAAAATTATAAGCCTCTTAATTATTATATAATAGCAAGTCTTATTTTAAATAAATATTATAAATAAGTTTTCTAAGAGATTAATATAATACTAAAATTAAGTAATTATCTAAATATTATTTATAATAAGACTACTAATTAGAGTAGTTATAGAAAACTAAAAAAACCGAACTAAACCGAACCGAACCGCCTATAGTTTGGTTCGGTTTATAATTTTATAAACCGGAACGGTTTATAGACTTTATAAACCGAACTGATAGTTTATAGTGCACTATATGGTTTTTTTAGGTTTAGTTTTTTGGGTTTTTTAGTTTAATTCGGTTTTTTTAGTTTTTTTTAGTTACTTTAGATTAATCTGAATTTTTATATAAATCTTATTAATCTTTAAGAACTATTTAGATTTTTATTTCTTTATAATATTTATTACTAAATATTAACTAAAAATTAATAGAATAATATTAGAATATAATATTAGAGTCTAACTTAAGTTAGATTCTTAATATTTATATTAGCCTTTAATATAGTTAATTTAGCGTAAATAATAACTAGAAGACTTAGATTTATTTATAATTACTGCGTTCCTTTAAGAATATATAGAAACTCTAGGTATTGTTAAGGTACGGGCTCAGGAAACAGGTCAGAACAAATAGAATAAGGTAGTTAATACTAGGACTAGCTACAAGATCTTTATCTAGCTAATTCAGACTAGAACGGGCTATTGCAGGCAGGCTTAGTAAACAAGATATAGCTTAAAGAGCTTAAATTTAAATTGAGCTATATGTTAAAGATATCTTCGTGAGGTTATATAATACCTTATATAAGTATTAACTAGTAAATCTCTATCTCCTATACTGGCATTATAATAATACTCCCCTCTTTAGGGTTAAGCTTTATTAAGACTATTCTCTAGCTTTAGCTTATTTAAATAGTAGTAGTAGAAGTTAGTAATAATTTCTAGGGTATACTATAGGTAATATATGGGCTCTTTAATTAGGTTATTATAACCTAACTATTTAATAGTATATTATAGTCGGGGGCCTTTATACTTATAATATTCTTATTGGGAGTCTAAGATATCTTTAATAACTTATTCTTTAAGGCTATTAACTTTAACGGGCAGTAGTAAAGGTTATCTTTATCTAGGCATAAGGTTTTTAATAATAGGGCGAAGCAGGCTAATATTAAATATAGGATAGATATATATTAAGATAGGTAGATTAAGCTAATAGGCATATAGGCTAATAATTTTAGTAATATAAAATAGGCTAAGATTCTTCTAGTTAAGTTTCTTCTAGAGGCGCTAAATATAAATATTCTAAGTATCTAATTAGATAGATTATCCTATATAGTAGCAGCAGGCTGGGGTTTAACAGTAGTTAGTCTGCTCTTTATAATAGGCTTAAGCAGTATAAATCTAGGTATAAATATAATTTATAATATCTTATATTTTTTTAGTAAAGGCTTTAGTATCTCTAGTAGTAGGCTAGTTTATAGGCTAGATAGGCTTAAATCCTATATATAGATAAAATCTATAATTAGTAAAGAAGGGTAATATTTTAGTAGTCTTAGAACAATAGGAGTTTAACGCGAACTTAGCTAGAGATAGCTAGTTAATCTAGTTATCTTATAGATAGCTAATATAGGCATATAGGTATTGTTCCAGGATAGTATTTATCCTCTTAATCTAATTATTAGTCTTAGGATAGTAAGTAGTAAATAGTAAGTTTATAATATCTAAATATTAAGTTAGGTATTTCTAGAAAGTAGCAATAAATTAAAGGCTTTAGTTAGATATTATAATCTTTAGTAGCCTATAAAGCTTCTATATATAGTAAATATATAATTATGCTACTCTTTTAATATTACAGATAGCCTGGCAGGGAATAAAATATTTTATCTTTATAAGTTAGTCTATAGTAACTAATATAGCATTATAACCTTAGCAAGATATAAGTCTAATAATAAAATCTATTAAGATATCTTACTAAGAGTATTTAGAGATAGAAAGCTAGTATAAGACTCCTTAGCAGCCTTTATTTAAGGGTATAATATAGTAGCAGGTATAGTAATTCTGGGTCTAATAGTCTATATATTAGTATATATTTAGCTAGTAATACTCTTGTAAGATTAAATTATAAAGCTTATATTTTCTAGGGTATTTAAATATATACTTATTATAGCATTCTTACAATAGGCAGGCTCTTAGCTTATTATAGTTAAGAATATATAGGCGGTCTTTATAGTATAGATATCTTTCTTTTTACTAGTAGTTAGCTAGCGTAATCTTAGAATAATAGTTAGCTTTATAATCTAAGGCTTGCAGGATAAATTATATTAAGTTATTAGATAAGTAAGCTATATTTAGCAGGTCTTTAATATTAGGCAAGTATTTTAGTTTATTGGGCGCAGTAGGGGAACTTAACTAGTTTTATTTAATAGGCTAGGCTATTTCTTTAATAGGCTAAATAGTCTTTTTAATAGACTAGATTATCTTCTCAGTAGGTTAAATAATTTTAATAGACTAGTTAGGCAGCAGGGTAGGCTAGACAGGTTCTCTAGGCTAAATAGGTTAATTTTTTAAAGCAGATTAGGCAGATATTCTTATAGATTTAGCAGGATTTTTAATCTTTTAAACTATTAGATTAGCGAAGCGAATATATCTTATTATTTAATTTCTAATAATAGCTTTTAATTTTAGGGATCTTTAAATCTATAGGTTAAGATTCTCCTTCTTTAAGACTGTCTGGCTCTAATATTGTAGCTGTTTATCCCCCTCCTTAAGGAGATTTTCTAACCTCCTGGTTAGGGCGTTAGGCTTTATTTCTTACCTTCTAGGTTAGTATACAATTCAGAAATTAAACTAGGATAAAAACTTAGATTAATAGGCCTATTATTAGTTTAGCAGCTTAATTAATATAAAATATTTCAGGTTATAATAGTCTGTAATAACTTTAATTGGCGATAGTATACTTTTAAGCTTAGGGCATTATTTTTTAAAGCAGCAGATAATTGCTAACAGCTCTTTATTATAAATCTTATAATTATACTCTATAGCAAAGAGCTTCTTTAAGAAAAATATAATAGAATATAGAATTCCTTTATTATTATATTAGGATATAACTCTAGCTAATATATAGTTAGATAAGTTAGTTTTAATTATAACCTTATAGGTCCAGTTAAATAGTTTTAGGATTAGGGCTTAAACAAATACTTTTTTCAGGGCTTTAAAACTAGACTAATAGGCAGATATCTAATTAAAGGGGATTCTTTTCTAGGTTAAGTTTATAAGCGGTGCGATTATCTTAGAAAAGTTATAAATAAACTAACAGTAAAAGTTGCTAAACTTAATAAAGGCTTATATATTAATTATATAGGTCGGGGTCTTCTATTTAGTAATTATTTTTATCTTATTTAGGTCTATCTTAATACAATCCCGGCTAATAATAATGCCTAAGAATTTAGTCTTAGAGATAATAAACTCGCACTTCTAGATCTTTATATATAGGCTTATTTTATATAGCTTTTACAGGATAGTGCAGATATATTAGATATATTTAGAATGGGTTATACTATATACTAAGATATTGTTAAGGTATATAATATAAAAGATATTAAGATAATCTTATAGGGTATTATTAATAAACTATTAAAATATTGCTAGTACTTCTATTAAGCTAAATAATATTACTAATAATTTAAATAGGCTAAGTTAGATATAGAAGGCAGTTAAGTATTCTTATCCTTTCTTAATATAGAGGTTATTAAATGCGGAAATAATATTAATCTTTATAAAATACTTTATTCCTTTTAGGTTATTTAGGGTCTCCTTAGTTAGAGGTAAGAGATATTAGTCTTTAATAGTTATTATATTCAGGGCTTAATAATCTATATAAATCTATATTCCTTTACCAGACTTCTTAATAAATAAAATTAGGGATGCGGTAGGTAATAAGCTTAGATAGATAAATCCCTTTCTTAAGTTTTTTTTAATTTATTCTTTTAGGACCTTTAATTTATCCTAGAATATAGTATATAGAGATTTAAAGGAGAGTAACTTCTCCTCTAGTAGCTTAATATTATAATTATAAAAATAATATAATAGCAGGCGCTTAGCCTTCTTAGGAGAAAAGATATTAATATAATTCTTAAACTCCTTGGGCAGTAAGTAGGCAAAGTCTTCTTCTTAGACTTATTTAATCCTTAGAGCAGTATCTAGGTCCTCTAGGATAATTATAAATATTTAAGCATTTTTTTAAGTATAGGCAGAATAAGCGGCTAGAGAAATAAAGGCTATATTTCTCTTTTCTAGTCCTCTAGGTCTTAGGAGTAGGTATTAAGGCAAAGCCTTTAGGGGAATATTATATAAGGCGGGTATTTTAATTAGCTTTAAGGGTATATTATAATTCTTTTAATAATAATTACTATTAAAAGCAATACTATAGGCGGCAAATTGTAAATATAGATTATAGTACTTTAATTAGAAGAGTCCTAGAATAATAGGGTAGTGCGCTAATTAGATAATATAGAACTTAGTATCTTTCTTAAAATAATCCTTAATTCTTATATCTATCTAGATATAGTATATAATCTTCCTATTCTTTAATTCTCTTTTATTAAATATATATAGGGTAATTAGGCTCTTTAGAAGGATAAGCTCTAACTTCTAGTCTTTAGCCTATCCTTAGTCTATAAATTCTTATCTTTTAGCTCTAGTATTAAGCAGGGCATAAATCAGTAGGTAAATCTTCTTCTTCTTCTTTTCTAATATTATAAATAGTATTATTAATTTCAATTATTATAGGTATTTCTTAAGGTTAATTTTATAAATAACAGCGGCAGAGATTTAGATAATATATAGTTCTTAAGCCTGGCTATAACTTACTTTAGGCTTATTCTTTTTATTAAAGACTGGCTAGGGAATAAACTACATAAGTTTAAGAACTAGATTACTTAGGGAGTCTGGGGATAGGGTTTATATATAGCTATAGTCTAGATCTTCTAGCAGTTATTTAAGTATAGGTAGTCTTTAATATAATATTTTAAGAAGCCGCAGTAAAAGTAGGCGCTAGTTTTATAGTATAATAGGCTATACCCTCTCTTGCCCGGGTATTTAGAAGTGCTTAGGTTTATTAAGTTATATAATTATGCCAGGGCTAATTTACTCTTCTATATAAGGCTTCTCCAGGACTAATTATTATATCTTATAATTAGAGCAAGACTTAGAGCAGGCAAGGGAGATTAAGTATGCTAAATAGGTTTTAAAATAGCAGTATAAGTCTTTATAATAGGGGGCTAGTTTATAATATATTAGCAATAACAGTTCTTAAGATCTTACAGGAATTTAATAAACTAGTAATATTTATAATTTAGGGGCTAATTATATAATAATATTTCTCAGAGTTCTTAACTAATAGCTTACTTAAGCAGGGTAGATAGTATTCCTTTAAGTATTTCTCCTTCTAGCGCCAGGCACTAGAACTTAGTAAAGAAAATTCTAAATTCTTTATTAATCTAATAGAGATTAAATAATTTGCTATATATATTATTTACATAATTAAGATTACTAAATATACGCTCTAAAATATCTAGAATCTCTTAGTAGTTACTAAGAGTGCAAGTTCTATTTCTAATATATAGCAATATTTAGGTATAGGGCGTACCCTTTAAGCGGTTAATTATATAAGTTATACAGCTCTGGGAAATCGGGAATTAGTCTTAGTTAATTATTATTTTCCCTTAGATCTAGGCTATAAAGCGCTAAAGGTCCTTTTAATCGCCTTTAAACTTATTAAAGTTAGAGAGTCTTTCTAAAAATCTAAAAGCGGAGGAAGATATAGTAGTAAGTATCTTAGATATTCCTATTAGAGTAGTTATAGGCCTCTTAATATTAGGCTTAGATTTAGATATAAATAGAGATATATTTACAGTAGGTATAACTATATAATAGGCCTAATCCTTCTTAAGAATAGTCTAGATATATTGCTGTTCTTTTTCTTAGAGCTGGGTCTTTTAATATTACTAGATAGTCTTAAGTTTAATAACTTCTTATTTAAGTCTCTGTTAAATAATAGTAAATTCTTACTAAAGCTCTTAAAAATATACCTCGGCCTAATAATTTATCTTATTCGCAGTAGTCTCAGCTTTATTAATATATTTATATGCCAGGCAATAATAATTATACTATTCTGGCCTATAGCTAGCAGTAATATGCTTAATAAACTTTCCTAGAGTTATTAGCAGGAATAGGGGAATTAGGGCAGGTATTATTAACAGTATTAACTCCTAGGTAGAAGCTATATAGTGTTAAGGTATAGGCTTAAGAAGCGGGTCAGAATAAATAGAATAAGGTAGTTAATACTAGGATTAGCTATAGGATCTCTATTTAGCTAATTTAGACTAGAATAGGCTGTTGCAGGCAGGCTTAGTAAATAAGATATAGCTTAAAGAGCTTAAATTTAGATTAAGCTATGCGTCGAAGATATCTTTGCGAGGTTACATAATGCCTTATGTAAGCATTAACTAGTAGATCTCTATCTCCTATGCTAGTACTATAATAGGTATAGGTAATTTATCTAATTATTCTCTTTTATTATAAGTAGATTTAGTAATAGGTTAATCTATTTAAATATTTAAAAGACCTTAACCCCTAAACTGCTCTATCTAATAATCTTTATTATCTATATTTATTTCTCCTTCTAATATATTATCTATATCCTTATTATTACTAATTAGATTTAGCGATTTAATCTCCTCCCTTTTAGATTGTTAATTATTAGGTATTATATCTATATTATTAATTATTACCTTAAATTCCTGCTAAATAATAAAATTTTTAATATATATAAGAAGTATTAAAGTATAGATTATATTAGGAAGTAGTTAGCTATATTAGTAATAGCAGATATTTCAGGTATTATTAAATAATTATTCTATATTAATACTACTTAATAGAATTATAAGAAAATCTCGGGCTATTATTATAAAAATTAGGAATTAGTATTTATTAATTCTCTAATAGTTAAAGATATTATCTAATTCTAATAAACTTAATCTAACTTAAGTTAGAATAATACTATATAATTTAGATATAATATTAGATAGAATATTACCTTTAGTAAGATAAGTCTAAATTTCTTAATAAGTACTAGTAATATTTAAAGGGAGATAATAATATTTAGATTATATAAACACATAATCTAAGGTTAAGATTAATAAATAGATTCCTAATTATACCTTAATATTTAGATTTTAATTATTATAGTATTAAAATATCTTATAAAAAATCTTTTTATAAGTATTATACTAGTTTTTTATTATATCTTACTAGACCTAAATTTTAAAATATTTAAGTTTTATATTGGGGTAAAGAATTATTGCAATTATATATATAAATCCTTAAGATTTATATATATAAGTATAATAAGTTCGTAATTTATTATAAGCTTTAGATAAAGTATCTTAGAGTTAAATCTTCTATACAGCTCTTTTTAATTTTAAATGCTCTATATAATTATTAAAATAATTAAAGATAGTATTATAGATTTTAAAAACCCTATAAACTAATAGACTATTTATCTTTAATACGGCGAGAGTAAGATTATAAAATGGCCAGGTTAACTTAATAAGATATTTAACCTAATATTATTTAGTAGGGGATAATATTAGAAAATAAACATTTTTATTAGCCTATAATATAATAAATCGTCCAATTACTATATATAGTTTAAGGGTATATATAAGTATAAGATATATTAAATTCTATTATATCTAGTAATTAAGAAGTAATAATTTTAGCTAACTAATACTTAATTATTATAATATTAAGAAATATTCCTAATACTAAGAGCTTATATTAATAAATCTAATAATTTTGCAAACCTATATAGAAATCTATTAGTATTAATCTAACTTAAGTTAAATAGAGAATACCTTTTTTAATAATATTAAGATACCCTAAGAATATAATAGGCCTTTATCCTTTTTTATATTCTAACTAATACTATTATTAATAGGAGTATTAATATAGAGTTTACTTAGTAAAACATTAACTATAAGTTATAAAACATATACTAAATATAGAATATAATAGCAATTTGAAATAAGTTAATTTAATATTATATCTTAGAAATCTTCTAATAATAAATCTATTTTAAGCTTACCCTTTAGGCTTTTATCTAGCTCCGCTATTAGGATAATATTATTATTTATATTATTTATAGTAATAATAAGGATTTGATATTATAAATTATATTAATAAAGATTTTTTAGTAATATTTTAGCTAAGTTTTTTTTAGTATATAATTTATAGACAGGATTAAAGGCTAAGAGTACTTCCCTATATACTTATTTTATATTAATAAAATATCTAGTTATAGTAAGAAAAGAATATTAACTTTAACTAGTCTAATAATCTAATATTAGAGAAATCTTTCCTTACTCTAATAAATATAACAGTATTTTAGTATAATTAATCTCCTTAAATTTAAAAAGGCATGCTTAAATCTAATATTAGTTAAGTAACTCTAGATATAAATTACTAGCAGCTATATATAACATATAGCAGAACTAAATATATTTAATTATTTAAAATAATTAGCAATATCCTATAATAAAATACAGGATCTAATTATATAATACATTTAATATATATATTAGATTAAAAGTTTTTTAAAAAAAATATTAGTAATAAAGTCTATATTAATTACCTAGTTCTTACTTTTATAATTAATATATTTTAAATATTATTATTTTTCTAAGTCTTATCTTTAGATTAGTATATAGCTCTTTTTATATAGGCGGCTATTAAGCTAATACTATTTCCTCCTTTATAAGGATATTAAAGAAATATAGAGCAATATAAATATTATATATAAGAGACACTAAAAATATTATTTATAATTTCTTAATAGTATTATTATATATATAATTAAGTCTTTATTTTTATCTATTAAAACTTAGACTATTATTTTATAAATTCTGTTTTATTTTATTAAAATTTAAAAATCTAAACTTATTCTAGAAGAGCTAGATAGATAATAGCCTTTCCTTAATTATATCTTATTATCTTAAGTTTAGTTAAGTTAGGAGTATTAGCTTTAGATTAGGGCTTATATTATTTAATAAGATTATAATTAAAATTTATATCCTAGATATTAGTATTTAAAGATAAAGAAGTTTTATAAATCTTTATAAGAGTATAAATAATATAATTCTAAAACTATAATAAAAGACTTAATAATCCTAATATATCTCTATTAGAGTAAAGCAAGGAGAAGAAGAAATTTAAAAATAATAATATTGGCGGCGGCATAATATCTATAGTATTCTAATTTAAGTTAAATTCTTGCTTAAATATATTTATATCTCAGATTACTATAGAGCTAGCCTAGATTATTAAAATATACTATTTTTTTCTTCTATTCTATAGTCCCTATCTTTATAGTCCTGCTTTTTTATCTCTAATTATTATCCTAAAATAGAAATAAGAAGTAATAGCTATATTAACTTAAATTAAATCTTTAAGAACTAATTTCTATCCTATTAGTAGAATTTACTCTAACTTAAGTTAGAGATAAAGCTTCTAAATAATATAAGTTCTTATTATTAAAGGAAAATTACTCTTAAATAATTTAATTTAGAAGTAGAGATTATATTATTAGTCTAAAAAAAACTTAATTATTTTATTTCTAACTTAAGTTAGTTTCTTATATACTAAGCAAATACTATTAAGATAGCTTATTTAAAGCTAAACTAAAAAACTTAAATCTAAACTAAAAATTTAGCCTTACTCTTATACTTATAATAATAGTATTATTATAATTATTTAATAATATAATTAATAAGAAAAATAATTTACCTTTATTATTATTATCTATACTATTCTTTTAAAATATATTATTTACCTTATTAGTCTCTATATCTTAATCTAGAATTTTAATTAAATCTTATTCTAACTTTAGTTAGAATAAATATATTAATTTATTTATTTATAGAATTCTTTAATATTTTCTATTTCTTCCTTAAGGTATTAAAAATAATAGCTTAGAGCTATTTCTAATTTTTTAACTTATATTATTCCTTATTATTATTATAAGAGTATTTATTTATTAGCAGTTAGTTTAATAAGGTTAAAAAAGGTATATATAACTTCTTTTAAGCAGTATATTTATTCTTAATTTTAAGATTATAGTCTAGTATAAAGCGCCGCAGATATTTATTTATATTATCTATATCTAGAGCCCAGTCCTACTTAATTAAAAAATCGGCGATCTCTTTTAGTGCCTATAAGCACTAATATTATTCCTCTTAAATTAAGTTAATTTTTAACTTAAATTAGATTAATAGCATATATACCTTAGTCTTAATAAGATTCTTAGAATCCTTCTTATAATTATTGGTCTTAAAGAAGCTAAGCTTTATAATATAAACTATACTTCTCTTAATAGATTAATATATCTATAGAGCTCTAATAATATTAGATTAAGTCTTTAAATTATCCTTATATTAATTAACTTTTAAGATTCTTAAGTTTTTTACTATATTATTATATTAAAATTAGGCTTATTATATAATACTACTAAAGGCAATAAAAATAGAAAGTTATTTATCTTATATTATATTAATTTTAACTTAAGTTAAAATAATCTAGACTTATAATCTCGCTCTTATTATTAAATTAATTTATAATACTCTTAAAGTTAAGTAAGATTGCTTTAGAAGTTATATAGAGAATATAGGCTTAATAGCGCCGCTTAAAATAAGAAAGATATATATACTATTAGTTATAACTATCTTATTCCTTAATATCTTAGAAATAGAGATTATTATATAGTTCTAGCAGCTAAAAGATATTAGTATTAATTCTAATTATAATTAAATAAGGTTATTATATAATGCTTTAAATCTGCCTAGGTTTATAGGGAGTTCTTATAAAGCTTATTAATAAGTTTTTCTATAAAGCCCTTAGCAGTATATATATTATTAGACTTATAAAAGAGAGAATATTAAAATTTATTTATCTACTAAAATTTTTAAAGATATTTAAAGGCTGTAGTAAAATATTACTATTCTAGATTATATTAGAATATAATATATTTTAGCATAAATTTTAATAAGAGACTAATTTTATTATTAAGATTAATCTATAAGCTCTTATAATAATTAGTTTATAATTAATTTTTATATCTAACTTAAGTTAGAACTTATTATAAGGGGAACTTAAGTTCTCTATTCTCTAAAACATTCTTCTATATTTATATATATGCTTTATCTAGTAGGGCTATAAGGAAAGATAGTTATTAAATAGGGTTCTTAAGAGATAGTATAGGAATCTTTAAATAAGGTAATAATTATTTATTAAACTACCTATAATTTAGAGATAGCTTAAATCTATTATTTTTATAATCTGCCTATAAAAGAAAGAATAATATATATAAAGTATAATTGCTCGCGCTATAATAATATTTAATAATTAGTTTTTAATCCTCTACTAATACTACTCTACTCTACTTATTTATAAAGATTATCTTAATAAAGCTAAAAAACTTCTTAAATTCTATAATCTAGATCTAATTTAAGTTAAAAAATTAAAATTAAAATTAGATCCCTAAATATACCTAATCTAGCTTTATATTTATAATTATCTCTCTTAATATATAGTTTTAATAAGAGTAATTATAAGCTATTTATAAATACTCCCGCAAATATTATAATTAAATATTATTATATAAAAGGGCTATAATATAAGTTATATAGTTAAGTAATATACTAATAATAAGGCGCGCCTAATTTTTAAACTTTTTATAGTTTTTTAGTAGTTTCTTATATTAATCTATAAGTTTCTTCTCCTACTCCTTAATAAATAAGAATATATATTCTTTATTAATATTAATATAAGTAATATCTTTATAATTAGATTATAATGCTGTAAGAACTTCTAATAATATTACCTTATTATAGAGGTTAATAGCCTAGAGATATACCTATAGATTAATTAGCTAAATTCTAACTTAAATTAAAATAGGGATATATATTAGCCTATAGTCTTTTAATTATCTTTCCTTTATAATTAATAGCTTTAATAATAGCTATTTTTTTCTATTTAATTAGCAGCTTTAGAAGAGCTATATAATAATATTGCCTAGCTTATAATATTAGCAATATAAGCCCTTCTAACTATTTCTTTAAATAGATAAAAAAGTTATTATCTCTACCTTACTGCTGCCTTAAGAGACTATAGATATTACTAATATTTACTAGTTCTAATAATTCTGCTATATATGCCTATAATATTAAGTTAAAGTCTTTAGTATTTAGGGTCGCTTTTATTTATATATTAATATTAAATCTCTGTATATTAATGCGGAACTTATTCTTTAAGTTTTTAATATAATTAGTGTTAATATCTTAATTATATTCTATATCTTTCTAAGACATTTTAAGCTTCTTTATATTTATATATAATATTCCTAGATATTTATTCTTAAGCTCTGTATAGATTATATTATTTCTTATTATTAAGAAAACTCTAGCCTTAGCTATATAAGCCTTCGGCTTATATAGTATATTAATCTAAATAAGCTTAAAATCTAAATAGGGTTCTATAGAATTGCTATAATTATAAGCCTTAAGTCTCTTTTATTAATGCTTTTAGCTAAGTTCTCTATACTAAAATTCTAGAGAATTTGTCTTATTATCTAATAAATACTTTTATTATTTATATTATCTCTCTAATAAGTAAAGTTATAGAGCCTTTAACTTAAGTTAGAATTTTAATTATAATAGGGTTAGTAACTTATAGTAGTATATAATAATCTTCCCTTATATCCTTAAAAATAATCTAACTTAAGTTAGATTGTTATTTAGTCTATATGCTATTCCTTACTTAAAGTTCCTTAATTAAATTCTAACTAGATTAAAATCTACTCTTTTTATTAAAAAGTATATTTAATAAAAGAAATAAATATAATAAAAGAAAAAATAATATAATATATATACTCCTAATATAGACTATACCTAATTAGGAAATTATATATATATAGGTATATAATATTAGAGACTCCCTAGGCTCCCTTATTAATTATTTTATTACTGCTCTAGTTAACTATTATTAATAAAATTACCGCTAATTAAATAAATAAGCTTTATCTACTTTTTAAAGACTAAATTTATAAATTCTAACTTAAGTTAAATTATAAATAGGTCTATTATATATTTAATTTATTATTATCTCTACTATTAGTAATATCTTATAATAACTTATTACTTATATTTTTTTCTTAATAGCTTATAGTAGTATCTTAAAGATGCTTTAAATTCTTAGGTTTTAATTAAGTATACTTAATTAAAAGATTAGCATATAATACTTATTATTTATCTTATTCCTTTATAGGCTAAGTTATATATAGGTAATAGTCGGTTTATTTAGTAATATAGCTAAAATAGCGCTAAATACTTTAAGTATAATCTTTTAATATATTCTAACTTAAATTAAAATGCTTTTTTTTAGCTTAAATTATTTATCTAAACTACTTTCTGTATCTAGAGCTATTATAATAATAAATAACTTATAATTTTTTTTAACTATTGCTTTATAAAATCTTAATATTTCTTTTTTAAAACTATCTTATTCAATTCGCCTTTAAAAAAGAAAGATATTAGCCCTAGGTTATAATAGTTATTGTTAAGATTAATTTAATTATTCCTAAGAATATCTTTACTAATCCTAAAACTACTTTATCTAAAATTATTATATTTCTTATTTAGCTTAATAAGATTAAGAAATACCTTTATATTTATTTTTATTTTTTTTCTTTTCCTAATACTACTTAAAAGGCAAATTAGTAAATTTTATTGCCTGATATTAATATGCAAGATATATATTTCTACTTATAGTCTACCGCAAAAAAGTATTAAATAATCTAGTTTATTATATTTAATACATTAATAAAAATATAAGTAGCTAATTTAATTTAGGATAAATAATTCTAGCATATTTAGGGGATTGCTTTAATTACTTCTTTAAATAGTAAAGGAAAGTATCTTATAATTTAGGATTATAATCTACAAGATTTTAGCTAAAAATAATTATATTAATTTCTTTTTTTAGCATAGAATTATTTCTTGAAATTAGTAAGAAAAAAGACTTTAGTTTTATTATTATAGTATTATATTAATAGAGCTAAATCGAGGCAAAATAAGTATCTGCAATTTACAATAGAATAGCTACATTAAATAGCTTAATTAGGGGATTATCTATTATAAAAGAATAATATTTAACTTAAAAACTATATTTAGATAAAAAAAAATAGCTATAAAAATAATATAATCTTAGTAGTTTAAACTTAAGTTAGAATTTTAGTAAGCTTTATAAATATATAGAATTTATATATTTTCTATAGAAGTTATAACTTACTAATTATATATAGATTTTACTATTAACTTATTAAAAGAATAATCTAGAAATTACTTTTTATTAAGAATAATAATAGTAAATAAAATCTATTCTTTAGTTTAATAACTTTAGCTTTTATAATAAATTATATATATTATTTAATAATACTCTATTAGCACTATAGTTTATAAATATATATATATATTTCTATAATAATTATTTTAAAGTCTATATTAATATTTAATAATATCTTAAAAGACTATCTTTATACTTTTAGATTTAATATAATAATATTATATCTAAACTATTTTTTAGCTATAGATTTAAAAGAATATAAATTTAATAATAATATAAAATAATATAGAATATTAATACCTTTAATACTATAAACTGTATAAACTATTTAAACCGAACCGTTTAAGAAAAATCTAACTTAAGTTAGTTTAGCGCCCAGTCTTAGCGAATATTTTAGTTTTTTTAGTTTTAAACTAAACCGCCAGAATATAGTTTAGTTTAAGTATAGTTTTCTTACCCTAAACTAAAACCCGCTATAGGTAGTCTAACTCTCTCCTAAACCGAACCGAACTACCTATATAATTAGTTTACTACTAATATATACAATTAATAAATTATAAACCTCTCGCTAATTAATAGCAAATATATATTCTATTACTATAGCTAGGATATTAGATCTTAAATAATAAATATAGAGGTAATTATAAACTAAATATATAAAAAGATTAAATTAATCTTAGATAATAATTTTAACTAGAAAAAAATTAACTCTTTTATTAATAATACCTATAATACTATAAGATTAGTATAGATAATCCTATAGAGAATAAGGGGATTAAATACTACTTTCTTTATCTTATATAATTCTTATAAGCTTTAACTCTTACTTAAAGATATCCTTAAACTACTAAAAATTAAAAATATCTTTAATATTATAAAGAAGATTATTGTAAGAAACGGGGGTTTCTAGAGGTTACTAATAAATTACTCCGCCAGCGATTATAGCGAGAGAGATAGTAGCTTTATATATTTAACTTAGAGAAGAATCTATTAGTAAAACAAAGGATTAATTATTATAATAAAGGGTCTAACTAGTATAATAAAGAGTCTATGCTAGAGAGTTTTAGTAATAAAGAGTCTATATAAGTAAAGAAATAATAGAGTATATATTATATTAGAACAGATTGCTAGCTTTTAATAAGATAGTAATTTAAAGCCTATTTATATTCTAAATCTTAAGCATTTCTTAGCTTTATCTTATATAAATCCTAAAAGTAGGGAGAGCGGGGTTTAATTAATTATCTTAGTATTATATTTAGATTTAGGGCTTTATTATAGTCCCATAAGCTTATACCCTAGCGGGGAGCTAAGGGTATAATAGTATTCTCCTCCTTTTTAAAAGCTTATCCTTAAGCCATTATAAAGTTATTATATCGAATATAGAGTATAGCTTTATAGAGGTTTATAATATAATAAATAAAAAAGCTTCTTACTGCTTTTATAGTAAAGGGTTAAGAAATTATATAAACTAGAAGTATTATTTATATAATATTATAAGGTTAGAATTCTAATCCCTAGTAATTATCTTCCTACCTTCTACTATATATAGCTCCTAATCTTAAATATATTTAAATAAAGATCTAGATATATTTTTAAGGTTATAATTATACTAACAGTATAATAATTTATTAAACTTAAGAAATTAGTTATTTTTTTATTAATTTTTAGAGCTTCCTGCTTTAGAGGTAAGTTATCTTAATTAACTATATTAATATAAGCTAATTTAATTTAGATAATGCTGCCTTAAATTTATTTTATATCTAAACAATATAAGAAGACTCCTTAAATAAATATTCTAGTATAAGATTTTATATATTATATACTAATTTTTATAGTATTAATAGTCTAAGGATATTACCTCCCCTTTTAAGAAATTATCCCCTTCTTCTACTTCTAAGATAGAGGATATAGCTATTATTATTATAATATAGCTAAATCTAGTTACTACTATAATATTAGAAAATAATCTCTTAATTATTGCTAAGATATTAAAGACTTTAGCTATTATTATAATACTAAAGAAACTGCCTCTTTAAATAAATATTACCTCTTTTATAGCTATTAATAGATTAATATCTTTATTTATCTTAGGTCTTATAGAGGATCTATTAGCTAAAACAAATATTATACTAGAATTAAGATATAGAAGGTTTATATCTCTACTAAATTAGCCTTTTTTTATAGTCTTAGCTATTATATAAATAAGTTTATTTAACTTAATAATAGCGCTAAAAAGCCTACTAAAGAGGAAGAGGACTTATTTTATTATTAGGCTAGCTATTATAGCTAAACTAAAAGTAACTCTTATTTATATTATAAAAAGGCCCTAGAGATAAAGCATAAGATATAAGAAGGTTATTAATATAAGGACCTAGACTAAACTAATTATTATTAAAATATTAGTTAAGATTATTATTATTGCTATTATTAATATAATAATAAAAAATAGCCCTATTATCTTTTAGCTAAGTAAGAAGTTTCTTTTAATACTTTAAAAGATATACCTTTATTATTTAAAAGGGCTAATTAAGAATTTAGTACTTTAGTATACTTATACTAATATTAATATTAAATACAATTACTATAATTATAAATATAAGCCTTATATTCTAGTCCTATTAGTTTATAAGGATAAGCTTACTTATCTATAAAGCCTTAGCTGAGAGGCTTACTTTTTAAATAATTATAAGTCTTTTAAAGAGGCCTATAATAAATATAAATCCTCTATAGAGATATATCTATATAAAACGCTTATTAAGGCAGATATAGATAAGCTTATATTTACTATCTTATTAACCTTATCTTTATATAAATAGTTTATAATATAGCTTTAGTAAAAGTTGCTTAAATTATTTTATTTAATAATATTAGATCTGCAGCATATATAAGAAATTATATATATTACTTATAATATTCCTCCTTTTTCTAATAAAAAGGAAGATAAATTTATACTAATAGGGTTCTATAATAGTAAAGTAGATAAATAGAGGGGATTAATCTTAAGCCTATATTTTTAGTTCCTATTAGAGGTAGCCTAGTTAAAATAAATTTATTTCTAGATAGACTAGCTTTTTATATCCTTATTAAAACTCCTAAACCTCTATAAATAGGTAAATAGAGAAAAAGTAATATAAATTTAATAATAAAATAATTAAATAAAACCTAAAAATCTAGTAGGAAAAAAGGGAAATCTTACTAATTCTATTAACTTCTTTTTTTAGAGCTTTTTAAAGCCTTTCTTAAAGAGGTCTTATTAATAACTTGCGCTATTACCTTAAATTTAGCTAGTATATCTTAGATATATTTAAGATCCTCCTTAAGCTGCTATAAATTTTTATAATCTAAATAGCCCTTTTATTTAATTAAATATTACTTCTTCCTTTATATTATCTATTTATCTAGAATAGCTTTAATCTCCTATTCTAGTTTATTATCTACTAAGATTAGGTCTAGATATTTAGATTTAGCCCTAAGTCTTTAATAATAGGGCTCTAATAGGGAGATATAGAAGATTAAATATATTTTACTTAGGCTTTTTAGGAGCTTAAGCTAATAAGCTTAAGTTCTAATTCTCTTTATAACTTTATAAGATTCTAAGTATTTTATATCTAATTTTTTAATTAGTTAATCTGTCTTTAAATTCTTTATTAAAAGGCAGACTTAGTCTCCTACTATATAGAATTTAAGCTTATATTTTTTATTATAATACTTCTATTGCGCAGTAATAGCCTTTTAAAAAGATTCTTCTAATTAAATATATATTTTAGTAAGTTTCTTTAATTAATTATTAACTGCTAGTATATTTATTTACTTCCTAAAGTTATATTTATCTTAACTTTTAAAATTAAATCTATAGATAATATAGAAGGGAATTATACCTATAAAGATATAGATTAAATTATTATATATAAACTCCGCCATAGTTAATAAAAATACCTAATTATCTTACTTATAGTTTAAGTAGACCTAGAGGTAATATTTTAGTATCTAGTTCTGCCTTTTAGTCTAGCTATTAGTCTAGAGGTAGAATATAGTATTTAAAAATCTAATAATTTAAATATAGCAGTAAAGTTCTATCTAGTATTTATTAATAAACAGCGCCCCCTTATTTAATATAATTAATTATAGAGATTTAAAGCGGTTATAGATATAATTTATAATAAGGTTAATTATCTTATCTACTTTTAATATTTTATAAATAAGAATATAGAGTATTATCTTTAAATAATAGTCTATAATTATTAATATTAAATTATAAATAACTTCCTATTTTTTTAATAGCAGCAGTTTTATTATAAAATCTATTAAGATATTTTATTATAGCTGTGCTAAGATTAGCAGAGACTTTAGCTCTTTATATAGCTTATATTATAGAGCTTAATTTCTTTAGCAGATATTATATATAAATATATATTCTTATATATCTTGTATTATCTTAAGCTAGTTAAATCTTCTTTAAAACAGCTTTTTAATCTTCTTAATATTTTAGTGCCCTATATAAAGGTTATTATAATATATTTAAAAGAGTTTTTATTTTATAGCAGGTATATCTAGTATAAATATAATATTATTTTTCTGCAATAATTTTTTATTATCTATTCTTTATATTATCTTTAAGCTATCTCTAGGAGTATATACTTTTAGTTCTCTAATTTTCTCTAAAATAAAGGTATCTCTTATTTAAAGCTATTTTAATATAAAGAGCAGGCTAAGAGTTATAGTATTCTAAATAGACTCTTCTCTAATTATTTTAATAACTAATATTCTTTATATTAAATATTCTAGACTACCTGTACTGCCTGCTTTAATAGGTTTATACTCTAGATTACTTTCTTATATATACTTATTCTAAGCTTTATACTAAAGCTTTTTCTAAAAGGTTAGAAGTAATTTTATTTAGGATTTAGATTTAAATAGTTTAAAATCTGCCTTTTTAAATAGAGTATCTATAATATTAAGCTATCTTAGCTTATATTTAATTTAAAAGTTATATACTGCTAATAATTCTGCCTACTAAGCTTATCTATTATTTAATATTTTTATAGTAAAAAAATAGCATAAATTTATATAATTACTCTATATTTATATAGGGTACCTATTACTTTCTAGATAGTAATACTAATATTTAAAAGTATTAATAATAGCCAGGAGTTTTTAGTTATAGACCTTATAATATACCTTTATTTTAATAAACTTTTGGGCATAATATACTATAAGGTACTAGTTCTTAGATATAGTTTATTAATCTATCTAGGTTCTAATTCTTAGACCTGTCTCTAACCTAGCGCCTAGAGCTATCTTATTACTATTTCCTTAAAGAAGTATAGTAATAAGGGTAAATTCTAAGATATTAGTTGCTAATATTATTAGCTTCTCTAGATTAAAATATCTTAGCATTAATAGAGTTATAAAAGCTAATTTTAGCTTATTAAATACCTTCGCGGCTTCTCTAGTTTAAATAAATATCTTAATTTTTTTCTCTTAGATGCTTTCTTTTAATAGATTAATTAGGAGAGCTATTTTTATAAAGTAGTTGTAGATAAATCTTTTAAAAAAACTGGCGAATCTTAAGAAGATTTAGATTTTCTTAAAGAATTTAAGCTCTAGCTAGTCTCTAATAGTTTCTATTCTGCTAAAATCTATTTTTATTTTATCTTTTCTTATAAAAAAATTAAGGAATTTAATTCTCCTTATAGAATTTATATTTAGATAATTTTATATATAATTTATATTCTTATAGCCTCTCTAAGACCTATATTATATATCTCTTATACTCCTTAATAGAGTTAGAGAAGATTAAAATATTATCTAAATATATAATGTAATAGATATTTAATAACCCCTGCAATGCCTAATTAATATAGGCTTAAAAAGTAGCAGGCGTATTGCATAGGCTAAACAGTATTACTAAATATTTAAAATATTTATAATAGGTTTAAAAGGCTATTTTCTATTTATCTCTTTAGCAGATTTAAATCTAATAATAAGTGTCCCTAAGATTAAGTTTAGTAAAGATCTTAGAGCCAACTAATTAGTTAAGTATTTTATTTACTCTAGATAAAGAATATCTGTTTTTTATAATAATACTATTTAAAGCTCTATAGTTAATATAAAGCCTTAGTATATTATCTGCCTTTAGAATAAATAGAATAAGTGCCTCTATAAGACTTATTAATAATTATATCTACTCTTTTTATTATATATCTTTAAGATATTTATATAAAATATTAAGTTTTTTAATAGAGAGATTATAAAGTCTCCCCTATAGAGGTGCTATACTGTCTAAGAGCTTAATCTTGTATTTATTTATTTTAGCAGGTAATATACTTATTTTTTTTTTAAAAAAACCTCTGTATATTTCTTATATTCTAAAGGCAGGTTCTTTAAGGCTATAGGGTTAATTTAATCCTTATAGAGTATATAAATTATTTCTCCTTTTACTATCTTAGAGAATTATTAAATATTTTTAATCTTTACCTATAGCTATTATAGAATATAATATCTCTAAGTTATTAATTCTTAATTTATAATAGGATTAATAGCTTATAATTATAATTTCCTAAGGATAATAAATAATTTAGATATTAAGATAATATAAAAGTATATATCTGTTTTCTCTATAGTTCCTTTAAAATTAGTAATATAGATCTCTGTTTTAAAGAATCTATACTTCTAAATCTTATGCCTATTAATAGATTTAAAGTTTATATATTGCTAGAAGTCTAGGGGAATTCTATATTATATAGCTATATCTAAGCTAATATAGTATTAAGCTAAACCTAAATTAATAAAAGCCTTATTTTTAAATATATTATTAGATAGGTAAAGTTATATTAGAATATATAAAGACTTTTTATTTATCTTAAACCCTTTATTATAAAGGGCTATAATAATCTCGGGCTTTTTTTTTTAAGAGAATCTTTCTTTTTTAGGCATAATTTAAACCTCTATATATAATCTTTTTTATTATAATTAAAGCAGCGGCCTTCTTATTTAAGCTAGTCTTATTCTGCTAGTAATTTAAACTTTTTTTTCTAGAATTTATTTATCCCCTCGCACTAGTTATTAATCTCCTTCCTCTTTTACCTTAAAATAGAGTCTTTTAGCATACTCTATATTAGTCTACTTATATTTAGCGTAATAGAGAGATTTAAGAGTTTATTCTTCTTTTAATTTATTTCCTAATTAGTAGCTAAAGATACTAATTAGTTAAGATTAATTAAGAGGTCTTAATAGTTCAGCAATTTTATTTAAACCTTAAGTTATAATTTTATGTAGAAGATATAAAATTAGATAATTCTATTATTATTAAACTCTTTACCCTAATTTAACTCTGCTTAAGCCTACTTAAAATAGTATAAGAAAGTTTAAGCAGTTTAATTAGAATATTAGATTAAGGTATAAAAGTAGTTTATTATATTTTATTTTTAGTAATATAGATTATTAAGCAAATCTAGCAATTAACCCTTAAATTCTTCCTAGGTTAGTATCTAAAAGTTAGGATTCTCTTGCTAGTAAATCTAAGACTAAGCTAATTCTCTATCTAGTAATACTATAGTATAAGTAACTTTCTTAGCTTTATCTTTAAATAATAAAGCATTATAAGTTAAATATTTATTTATATACTAGTATTATTAGTAATAGGCATTAAATATAGTAGCTTTATATCTTTGCAGTTTTAGCAGCTTAAGCTTTAGCTGCTTATTAATATAACTAGCGGTAAGAAGCTATAAGAGATCTCTTTTTATTAATAGTTTATCTTCTATTTAAGCTTATTTTATCCCTAGGCCTATTAAAATATCTCTTAGGGTTTATAAGCTAGCTTTAGTAATTAGTTACTGTAAGCTAGATTTAGCGCTTTTTAAACCCTTTAAAGTATATATTATAGGCTAAGTACTAGGACCTTTATCCCCTGAGTTATAGGGTATATTAATACTGCTACTTATATTGCTAGGTTAAATAATCTGAATTATAAGAAACAGGGATTCTTAGAGATTATTAATAAATTACTCTGCTAGTAATTATAGTAAGAGAGATAGTAGCTTTATATATTTAGCTTAAAAAAGGGTTTACTAGCGAGATAAAGGGTTAATTATTATAATAAAGGGTCTAACTAGTATAATAAAGGGTCTATACCGAAGGGTTCTAATAATAAAGAGTCTATATAAGTAAAGAAATAATAAGGTATATATTATATTAGAATAAATTACTAGCTTCTAGTAAAATAGTAATCTAGAGCTTATTTATATTCTAAATCTTAAGTACTTCCCAGCTTTATCTTATATAAATCCTAAAAGTAGAGAAAGCGAGGTTTAACTAATTATCTTAGTATTATATTCAGATTTAGGGCTTCGCTATAGTCCTGCGAGCTTATACTCTAGCGGGGAGCTAGGGGTATAATAATTATCTCTTTCTTTTAAAGCTCTCTTAAGTAATATATAATTCTTTAGGATTTTTAATTAAAAGTCTATAAAAAGCAACTATTTCTAATATTTAGTATTATTACTTAATAAGGATTATAATATTAAATACTCTATTTAGTTTATTATAGTAGTAAGACAATTAAATAGTAAATAAAAGAAACTAGTATATTTCTGCCTATTAAATTAGAAATCCTATTACTATAATTCTAGGAATATCTAGCAGATTTAATATTACTAGTTAAGCTAATCTATAATATTTAACTAGCTTTAAAGGCTATAGATTTAAATATCTCTATAATAAGTAATAATATAACCCTAAATATACCTTTACTAATAATTTAGGTAGTACAGCGATAGATAAAAATATAGTAATACCTTATATAGAAGATAGGACCTTTAAAATCTTTTGCTAATAAAATTACTTTCTACTTAAACATTAAATAAAGCGCCTATTTAAATAATTAGCTTATAAGGCTTTATTAAGCTATTTATTATTTATACTTTAAGACTTATTATAAGAGCTATAAAAAATAAAATAAGGCTATTTACTAAGTAATCTAGTAATATACTAATAAGTAAATAATATTTAATTTTTACTACTTTAAGAGGTAAACTAAAACTTTTTATAATAGAGTAATCTATTAGTAGTAATTTAATATAGAAGCCTTTTAAAGAATAATAATATAGCCCTTATTCTACTACTTTTATAACTTACTAACCTATATATTTTATTAGACTAGGGTAATACTAGATCTTATAAACTTCGCTATATAACTATTTAAAACTACTGCTAACTCTATTACCTCTAAACATTTTTTTTAACTATAAATCTTTAGCATATAAAGATCTATAATAGGCTTAAACCTAAGTATATAGATAAGCTTATCTATATCTATATAAACTTACATATATTATAAAAGATAAACAGAGGCGCAGAATACCTTAATAAAGGGAATATTAAAGCTAAACTACTAGTTCTAGAAGATAAAAAAATAAAAAAGGCCTATCTTATATAGGAATTCTTAGGTAAAGCTACTAAAAAACCCCTATTAGCTATAAAATTATTTATAGCTAAATAGTTAGTACTAAAATCTAAAAGATTTAATACTTTTACTAGCTATAAAATATAATATTATTTAGAGTTAAATAGCTTCTAATTTAGATTATTTTAATTTTTTACTACTTATTAATTAGAGGGTAAAAATATTAAGTAGGTTAGGATTACTATATTAATTTATTAGCGTATTTTAAAATTTCAGACATTTTATCTTATAAAATTCGGACCCCTAAATTTTATAAAATTTCTAAAACTTTAAAATTTAAATACTATCCTTAGCTTAAGCATATTTTAGGACGTTATTATAGGCTAGTAATTTAGGGAAAATATAGGGTAAAAAGAAAAAAAGGGGCTAAAGTATTAAAGAACGAACTAATGTTTTATTATAATAAGCATAATAATATTAACTAGGCAGAAATAGTAATAGTTAACTAAACGGAAAAAAGAACGGGAGTTTAAGTATTATAAACTAGGGCTATAATACTTAATCCGGACCTACTAAGACCTAAGATAAATAATTTAAGATAGATAATAAAGGATAATAAGATAACTAGATTTATATATAATAGTTAGATTAACTAGTTATAGATAGAATTATTAAGACTAGGTTATTTAAATAATCTAGTAGAATAAATAAATAAATAAATAACCCTTAAAGAAATAAAAGTTAGAGATTAGTAATTTATTCTAATTACTACTAAATCTAATCTTTAACTCTACTATATATAGATAGCTACTCGCCTGTATCTTTATCTCTTATCTTATATTCTGTTTAACTAGTCTAATTAATTACCTCTAATAAAGAGCTTTCTTACCCTAGCTCTTTATAGTTTAAATTACTTAACTAATAATATATTAAGAAGAGAAAAGATATTAGAAAGTAGTACTAGAGATTAGCATAGAGAATCTAAATATAGCCTAAAGCCTAGCGCTTAACTTAAACTAATAAATACTACTAATCTTAAGCAATTAAGATTAATAAGTAATACTAGTCTTAATTAGCCTAAACTAACAATTATTATAGACTTAAGAAATTTAATAAATTTAAAAAGTATTATAGACCCTAAGATTTAATAAGAATTAAATACTATTAGTACCGGACTTACTATCTTACTAAGTTTCTAATATTAAATTAATAGCGCAGCGATAGAAGCTCTATAAGATATAACTTAAAAACTATTAAAAAAGATAAATATAGCTGCAATTATAGAGCTAATAAAATAAATAAATATAGCTCTTAAATCTAGGTCTATTACTAAATTACTTAAACCTTATTAATATTAAGCTAAGGATCTAAATACTTACTACTATTAGTACTGCTATATAGACTAATACTTTACCTATAATATATTAATATTTTAAACTAAAGTAAGTAAGGTAAATTATACTACTGTGTTACTTTCAGATAACTATAAAATAGCTTAAAATTATAAACCCCTTATTTTAACTATAACTTTATAATAGAGATTTTAATAATAGCTATTAAATTATCTTAAGAATTTATAATATTAACTCTAGATAGCTACTATATAATTTTAAAGGCTAAAATAATAGCTAAAATAAACTGCTCAGGAATTTTATAATAAATTTAAGCTTTATAGAATTAAATTAGCCCTAAAAAATAATATATAAAGCTAAATCTTCTTCTCTATATTATAGGAAAATATATAGAACTAGTTATTTAAGTGCGCATATATTTTAACTAATTTATCCTAATTAGCTTCTAAGGCTATAATTATTAAATAAAGTTTTAAAAACTTTATTAAATCTTAATTAAAAGACTTTAAGAAAAAGAAATAATTCTAACCTTATATAAAGAAAAAGAATTAATTTTACCTATATATATAGGATAAGTAGAAGAATAAATTATCTTAGTTAATATCTATAAAGACCTATTTAAAATATAAAATAAGGAAGTTTAAATTTTTAAAGGAGTAAGAATAATTAATAAAAGAAGGCTAATATTTTAATTATAAGAAGAATAAATATATTAATAAATAATATCTTAATAAAACAGAAAGAGACTCTAAACCCTTTAAAGATAAAGATATTAGGCTTAATATATTCTAGCACCTTAAAGATATAAAGCTAGAGTTTATAACTTTAGTAAGTATATTAATTAAGGGTTATATTATAAAAATAAACGCGCTTTTTAATTCCTAAATATATATTAACTTTATTAATTGTAATTTTTTACTATACTATAAATATAAAGGGTTTTTATAAAAGCTAGTTAGATATATTTTATAGATAGGAGACTAAATAATACTAATTTATAGCTACTTCTTAATTATTATTAAGATAAAGGACTTAGAGAAGAAGATAGAATAACATAAGATTAATTTCTAGATTATTTCTATATAAGAACCTAATATAGTTAAGAAGAATTAGAATATAATTTTAGGATTACTATAGTTATACTATAATAATCCTATTATAAATTAAAGATACTTAACTTAAAGATACTAGTAGAAGGCTTTACCCTAGGTTAAGATTTAAACCTTATAAGCATTTGCAGAGATAGTATAGAATTAACTAATCTATTATATATAAGGGGAATATATTAAAATAGATATAGAAGAAATTTAACTTCCCCTATATTATATATAATTGTCATGCCCCTAGCCCCCCGCTAGGGCATAAGCTCGCAGAACTGCAGCGAAGCCCTAAATCTGAACATAATGCTGAGGTAATTAGTTAAACCCTGCTCTCCCCGCTTTCAGGATTTATATAAGATAAAGCTAAGAAGTATTTAAGATTTAGAATATAAACAGGCTCTAAATTATTATCTTACTAGAAGCTAGTAATCTGTTCTAATATAATATATACCCTACTATTTCCTTATTTATATAGACTCTTTACTACTAAAACCCTCTGGTATAGACCCTTTTCTATACCGGTTAAATCCTTTATTATAATAATTAACTCTTTATCTCACTAGTAAATTCTTTTTTAAACTAAATATATAAAGCTGTTACTTTTCTTGCTATAATTACTGGCAGAGTAATTTATTAATAACCCCTAGAAACCTCTATTTCTTATAATTTAGATTACTCGCCCTAGCGATATAAGTAGCAGTATTAATATACCCTATAATTTAGGGGATAAGAGTCCTAGCGCTTAGCCTATAATATATACTTTAAAGGATTTAAAGAGTATTAAACCTAGCTCGCAGCAACTAATTGCTGAAGCTAGCTTATAAACTCTAAGAAATACTTTAATAGGCCTAGGGATAGAGTAAGCTTAAATAGAAGATAAACTATTAATAAAAAGAGATCTCTTATAGCTTTTTACCGCTAGTTATACTAGCAAATAATTAAGGCTTAAGCTATTAGAACTGTAGAGGTATAAAGCTATTATGCTTAATGCCTATTATTAGTAGTGCCAGTATATAGATAAATACTTGGCTTATAATACTTTATTATTTAAAGATAAAGCCGAGAAGGTTACTTATACTGCAGTATTACTAAATAGGGAATTGGCTTAGTCTTAGATCTACTAGCAGGAGGATCTTAACTTCTAGATATTAACCTAGGAAGGATTTAAGGATTAATTGCTAGATTTGCTTAATAATCTATATTACTAAGAATAGAATATAATAAACTGCTTTTATACCTTAATCTAATATTTTAATTAAACCGCTCGAGCCTTTTTACACTATTTTAAGCAGGCTTAAGCAAAGTTAAATTAGGGTAAAGGGTTTAATAATAATAGAATTATCTAGTCTTATATCTTCTATATAAAACTTTAACCTGAGGTTTAGATAAAGTTGCTAAACTATTAAAACCTCCTAATAAATCTTAATTAATTAGTATCTTTAGCTACTAATTAGGAGATAAACTAGAAGAGGAATAAGATTATAAGTTAATTTACTCCGCCGAATGCAAGTAGATTAATATAGAATATATTAAAAGACTTCTCCCTAGGGCAAAAAAGAAAGGAGATTAGTAACTAGCGCGCGGAGCCAACTAAACCCTAAAAAAAGAAGAAGTTCAGATTACTAGTAGAATAAGATTAGCTTAAAAAAGAAAGCTGCTGTTTTAACTGTGGCAAAACAGGCTATATATAGGGATCTAAATTGTGCCTAAAAAAGAAAGACCCTTCTAAGAAAAGAAAACCTAAGACTATTATAGCCCTTCGCAATAAAAGGTCTAAGCTAAAGAAAGAATCTTTATATGCCCTAATATAACTATATCTTTCTAACAGTATATTTAAAGATAAGGCCTTTATTAATTCTAGATCAGCCCGCTGCTATATTAGCCTAGATATAGCTATATATTATAAAATTCCTTTAAACTTCTAATAGCATATAAACTTTAAATCTATTAATAGGCATAAAATTCAGAAATATAGATTATTTAAAGTAGAGATCTATATTACTAACTCTAAAAAAATAATAAAAAAGGCGAAGGTATGTTTTTATATTATTTTAATACTTAGATTAAGTATTATTTTTAAGAAACTATAGCTATATATTGTAAATCTTATTATAGATTAGGAGTCGATAACTTAGAGATATTATATTTTATATTAGTTACAGGTAAAAATTAAAAGCGCTTAATAATTCTCTAAGATAATAAAAGAAGAGATAATTTATATACTCTATGGGGACTAAATTAACCCTATTACTCCTAAAGACCTATCTCTAGAATATAAGAAGTATACTAAGGTTTTCTTAAAGAAGAATATGAGCATATTGCCTGCTAAGATAAGTAAACATAAGATTAAACTCTTAGATAGTAAAGCGCCTTTATAAGATAGACTTTATAATCTCTCTGCTAAAGAATTAAATATTTTATATAAATATCTTAAAGATATATAATAGAAGGGTTAGATATAACTATTAACTAATCCTATAAAGGCACTTATTCTATTTATTCTAAAGGTAAATAGTATGCTAAGGCTTTATATTAATTATAGAGCTTTAAATAGTATTACTATAAAAAATAGATATCCTTTACCTAAGGTAAATAAAATGCTTAACTGATTATTTAGCTCTAAGATCTTTATTAAGCTTAATCTTAGAGATACTTATTATTAGATTTAAATCTGCTGAGGAGATAAATAGAAGATAGCCTTCTAAACTTATTACAGATACTTCAAATACTTAATAATATTATTTAGCCTATATAATGCGCCTATTATTTTTTAAGCCTATATTAATTGGGCATTATAGGGGTTATTAAATATCTGTTATATTATATATTTAGATAATATCTTAATTTTCTCTAACTCTATTAAGGAGTATAAGAGATATATAGTGCAGGTTCTAAAGAGGCTATAAAAGTATAAATTATATATAAAGTTATCTAAATATAAATTTTATAAGGAGAGAATTAAATTCTTTAATTTTTTTATAAGAAAAGATAAAGTAAAAATAAATCTTAGTAAAATAGAAACTATTAGAGACTAGCCGGAGCTTAAATCCTTTAAAGAAGTTTAAGTCTTTCTAGGATTTACTAGTTTCTTCAGAAGGTTTATCTATAACTACTCTATAAAGACAGCTTCCCTAACTAGTCTGCTAAAAGGAAGTATTTAGGGGAAGAAAACTAGAATATTTACCTAGATTAAAGAAGCCGTAAAGGTATTTAATAAGCTGAAATTAGCTTTTATAACTCCGCTAATGCTAAGGCATTTTAATTTAAAGAAGCTAATAATACTAGCAATTAATATCTTAGGATTTACCCTTGCTATTATACTCCTTTAGGGAGATAGTAATAAGACAGCTTCAGGCGCTAGGTTAAAGATAGGTCTAAGAATTAGAATCTAGACAGACTAATAAACTGTGTTTAAGAACTGGCATCCTATAGTATATTATGCCTAGAAGTTTATTAAAATAGAGGCACGCTATAAGGTCTATAACTAAGAACTCCTGGCTATTATTAATGCTTTTAAATATTAGTATTATTATTTAGAAGGTAGTAAATACTCTATATAGGTATAGAATAATTATATAAACTTATACTATTTCTTTACTGCAAAGATATTAAATAATAAATAAGTTTAGTGGGTAGAACTATTAATAGCGTATAATTTTTAAATTAAATATAAGCTGGGACAGCTTAATACTATAAATACCCTGTTTAGAAGAGTAGATTTTAAACTATCTAAATCTAAATCCTAGATAGGATTACTTCTAACCTTCTAGAAAAAGCTTTAATATAAAGCTTAGAATAAATATATATAGGAAAGCAGTCTAGAGTATAAACCTATTAAAATAGGCGGTATAAATAGTCTAGAATATTTAATACAAAGAATACTAGTTATTAGGGTAATTAAGGAAGAGTCTATTTAAAATACTATAACTCTTAGCCTACTTTTTATATTAAAATAGCTTTAAGTAAGAGATACCTTTATTTTAGAAAAAATTAGGGAATTAAAAATATATACTTCTAGAGACAGCTTAAAAATAATATAAAAAATAAATAGCAAAGGATTATTATAGAAGGGTAATACTATATTTATACTAGATATACTTACTATAAAATAAGAGCTCCTTTAAATATATTATAATAACCTTTATATAAAGTACTAAAGTATTAAGAAGACTAAAAAGCTGTTTTAAAGAAGATTTAACTAGCTTAAGATAGTATAAGATATATAGAAATATATATCTATATATAATATTTATTAGAAAAATTAAACTCTATAATATAGGCTATATAAAGAGCTAAAGTCTCTACTAATCCCAATGCAGCTATAATAAAATATCTTAATAGATTTTATAATAGGACTGCCGCTATTAAAAAAATAGGGAGTTATCTATAATTTAATATTAGTAATTATAGACTGTTATTTAAAGATAATACTCTATATCTTTATCTATAAAATATTAAAGGTAGATAAGATAGCTAACCTTATTATAGATTATATCTATAACTGCTTTAAATTTCTATAATTAATTATATTAGATAGGGGGGCGCTATTTATTAATAAATATTGGATAGAACTTTGCTATTATATTTAAATTACTAGACTTTTAAATATTATATTCTATCTTTAGATTAATAGCCAGACTAAAAGGTAGAACTAGATGCTAAAGTATTATCTCTAGGTCTACTTAAACTATAAGTAAGATAATTAAGTATCTTTATTAACTATAGCGGAGTTTATATATAATAATTTAATTTATACTTCTATAGGTATAACTTCCTTCTATATTATTTATAGATTTAATCCTAAGAGTTAGGATAAATATAATTCTAAAAAGCAAATAGATATACCGGCAGTTAATAATTAATTAAAGAAGCTTATTAAAATATATACCTAATTAGAAGAATTTTTTTAAAAGGCTATTACTGCATAATAAAAGTATTATAATAAAAAGTATAAGCCTAGATCTTATATAGTAGGAGACTAAGTCTGCCTTTTAATAAAGAATTTAAAGACAGATTAATTAATTAAGAAATTAGATATAAAATATTTAGGACCTTATAAAGTTATAGAAAGAATTAAAACTTAAGCCTATTAGCTTAGGCTTCTAAAGAGCCTAGGCAGAATATATTTAATCTTTTATATCTCTCTATTAGAGCCCTATTATTAAAGACTAGGGGCTAAACTTAAGTATTTAAACTTAATCTTAATAGATAATAAACTAGAATAGGAAATTAAAGCTATTCTAGATAAATAGATAATGCGGGGGAAGAAGCAATATTTAATTAAATAGAAGGATTATCTAGATTATAAAAATTTATAACAGCCTAAAGAAGACCTTAAGTATACCTAAGATATATTAGCTAAATTTAAGGCAATAATATAAGCTGTTAATAAGACCTCTCTAAGAAGGGCTTTAAAAAGCTCTAGAAAAAGGAGTTAATAGAATTAATAAGATTTCCCTTTTTTCTTACTAGGTTTATAGGTTTTATTTAATTATTTTATTATTAAATTTATATTATTTTTTCTCTATTTACCTATTTACAAAGGTTTAGGAGTTTTAATAAGGATATAAGAAGCTAGTCTATCTGGAAATAAATTTATTTTAACTGGGCTATTCCCGGCAAGAACTAAAAATATAGGCTTAAGATTAATTCCCCTTATTTATCTACTTCACTGTTATAGAATCCTATTAACACAGATTTATCCTCCTCTTTATTAAAAAAAGGAGGAATATTATAAGCAATATATATAATTTCTTATATGCGCTGCAGATCTAATACTATTAAATAAAATAACTTAAGCAACTCCTACTAGAGCTATATTATAAATTACTTATATAAAGACAGGGTTAATAGAATAATAGATATAAGCTTATCTATATCTATCTTAGTAGGCGCTTTGCGCAGATATACCTTTATAAAGGATTTATACTTACTATAGGCCTTCTTAAAAGACTTATAATTACCTAAGAGATAGGCCTCTTAGCTAAGGCTTTATAGATAAATAAGCTTATCCTTATAAATTAATAAGACTAGAATATAGGGCTTATACTTATAATTATAATAGTCGCATTTAATATTAATATTAACATAGATGTACTAAAGTGCTAGATTCTTAATTAGCCCCTTTAAATAATAAAGACATATTTTTTAAAGTATTAAAGAAAACTCCTTATTTAACTAAGAGGTAGTAAAGCTATTCTCTACTATTATATTAATAATAGTAATAATAACAGTCTTAATTAGTATTTTAATAATAGCCAGTTTAATCTAGGTCCTTATATTAATAACCTCCTTACGCCCTGTGCTTTATCTCTAAGGCCTTTTTATAATATAAATAAGAATTATCCTTAGCTTAGCTATAGCAGTTAGCTTAATAATAAAATAAGTCCTCTTCCTCTTCGACAGGCTTTTTAGTGCTATTATTAAGTTAAATAAACCCGCTTATATAGTAACTAAAATTATAAAAAAAGACTAATTTAATAAAGATATAAACCTTCTATATCTTAATTCTAATATAATATTTATCTTAGCTAATAAATCCTCTATAGGACCTAGGATAAATAAAGATATTAATCTATTAATAGCTATAAAAGGGATAATATTTATCTAAAAAGGCAGTCTCTCTAGCGTTATAATAATAGCTAAAGTCCTTAATATCTTAATAATAATTAGGGGATTATTTTCTAATATTATAGCAGTAACTAGATTTAGCTATATTATAATAATAACAGCTATATCCTCTATCTTAAAGGCAGAAAGAGGGGATAGCTTCCTAGAGAGGGAGATAATATCCTTAGGCTATTAATACTATAGAAATTAGTATATAATATATAAAATCTCGCACTAGAATACTTATTTAAGGAGTCTTCTTATATTACTTAGATATAAAACAAATTTAGGGCAGTATTATCTAAATTAAATTAGCTTATATTAATATAGTTAGTTAAAATAACTTACTCCTAAAGCAAGAAGCTCTAGAAACTAATAAAAAAATAATTAATTTTTTAAGTTTAATAAACTGCTATACTGTTAGTACTATTATAACCTTAAAAACGCGTCTAAATCTTTATTTAAATATATTTAGGATTAGAAGCTATATATAGCAGAAGATAAGAAGATAGTTACTAGAGATTAAAATTCTAATCTTATAATATTATATAAATAATACTCCCAGCTTATATAACTTCTTAACCCTTTATTATAAAGGCAATAAGAAGCTTTTTTATTTATTATACTATAAATCTCTATAAAGCTATACTCTATATTTAATATAATAACTTTATAACAGCTTAGGGATAAGCCTTTAAAAAGGGGGGGGATACTGTTATACTCTTAGCCCCCTGTTAGAGTATAAGCTTGCAGGACTATAGTAAAGCCCTAAATCTAAATATAATACTAAGGTAATTAGTTAAACCCTGCTTTCCCCGCTTTTAGGATTTATATAAGATAAAGCTAGGAAATACTTAAGATTTAGAATATAAACAGGCTTTAAATCGCTATTTTATTAGAAGCCAGCAATTTATTCTAATATAATATATATCCTACTATTTCCTTACTTATATAGACTCTTTACTATTAGAACCCTTTAGTATAGACCCTTTTCTATACTGGTTAGACCCTTTATTATAATAATTAACCCTTTATCTCGCCGGTAGACCCTTCTCTAAGCTAGGTACGCAAAGCTACTACCCCTCTCGCTATAATCGCTGGCGGAGTAATTCGTCAGCAACCCCCAGGAACCCCTATTCCTTACAATAATTCTAAGATATCTTCTTAGAAGAGGGAGCTAAAATATTACTTTTACCAGAAGATACTAAGACCTATATAATTAATTTAATTAATAGTAAGTTACTGCTATAGGAGCCTTTATACCTATATTCTATTAGAGAACTAGATATATTATAAAGATATTTAGAAAATATATAATAATAAGATTAAATCTAGGCTTTAACTAGCTTAGCTAAATTACTAATTATTTTTATTCTTAAAAAAGATAATAAACTGCGCTTATATATTAATTATTAAGGATTAAATATCTAAATAATTAAGAATTATTATTTACTGCTATAAATAGATAAGATACTAAATTAATTAATAGATATAAGATTCTTTATAAAACTTAACCTCTAAGAAGCCTATTATAGAATTTATATATAAAAAGAAAATAAATAAAAGATAATATTTAGAATTAAATATAGCTATTTTAAATATTTTATTATGCTGTTTAGACTATATAATACTTTAGCTATATTTTAAGCCTATATTAATATAGTATTAAGAGGCTTATTAGATATCTGCTATATTATATACTTAGATAATATCTTAATCTTCTTAATAGATAAGAAAGAATATAAATAATATATTTTTAAAATACTAGAGAGACTTTATAAGTATAATTTATATATAAAGCTAAGCAAATATAAATTTTATAAGAAGAAAGTTTCTTTTTTTAGATTTATTATAAGATATAATAAGATTAAGATAAATTTCTTTAAGATTAAAATAATTTATAATTAGCCTATACTAAAGACCTTTTATAATATTTAAGTCTTTTTAAGATTTATAAGTTTTTTTAGGAGATTTATTTATAATTACTCCTCTATTATAATATTATTAATAGACTTACTTAAGGATAGTAAAAATAGCAAGAAAATAGGCCTATTAAAATAAATACTTAAAATATAGAAAGTATTTAAAGATTTAAAAACTATATTTATTAAATTACTAATATTATAATATTATAATTTAAAGAAGCTAATTATAATAGCTATAAATACCTTAAGATTTATTTTAGCTATTATTCTATTATAGCTTATAAATAAGGCAATAAGATAATAGTACTTAGTTATATACTTCTTAAAGAAATTTACTAAAATTAAATATTAATATAAAGTATATAACTAGAAACTATTAGCAATAGTTAAAGCTTTTAAATACTAGAGATATTATTTAGATAATAGTAAATATCTTGCTTAGGTATAGACTAACTATATAAACCTATACTACTTCTTTATAATAAAGACTTTAAATAATAAGCAGGTAAGATAGGCAAAATTATTAACAGGCTATAACTTTCATATTAAATATAAGCTAGGTTATTTAAATATAGCTAATATACTATCTTAAAAACTAGATTATAAACTCTTAGAAAAGGAGTAAGAGATTAGACTACTACTTACCCTATAAAAGAAACTAAAATTATATATTTTAAATAAAAAAGATAATATAGGTAATTATAAATACTTACTGCTAAAACTATTAATATTAAAGATTATTAATAGGGAGATAATTTAGAATTCTCTAAAGCTTAATCTTCTAGAATTACTTAAATAGCTTTAGTAGAGAGATATCTTTATATTAAAAAAGATTAATAATTTAGAGACTAATTAAGCTAAAAACTCTAAATAGATTATAGATAATAAGAGTCTATTATAGAGATAGAATTAGATTTATATCCTAGATAAATATTTACTAAAATAAGAATTATTATAAATTTATTATAATAATTTATATACTAGCTATTAAAGAGTTAAAACTATAGAAAAACTATTTAAATAAAAGTTTTATTAGCTAAGTATATAGAATAATATATAAGAATATATAAAGACCTATAATATCTATAAAAAGAATAGAGTTTTTAAATATAAGCTATATAAGCAGTTAAGCTTACTACTTATAGCAGAAAGACTCTAGCAGAATATATTAATAGATTTTATTATTAGCCTGCTATTATTAACTTAATAAGAAGTTAAATATAATATAATCCTAATAGTTATAGACTAATACTCTAAGATAGCTTTATATATTTTAATCTAAGAAATAATTATAGCAGAAGACTTAGCTAACCTAATAATAAAAAGAATATATTACTAGTTTAATCCCTTAAAATTAATTATTTCTAATTAAGGATTAGTATTTACTAGTAAATACTAGACTAAGCTTTATTAATATATATAAATTACCTAATTAATAAGTACTACTTTTTATCTACAGATAAATAAGCAGATAGAGCACTAGAATTAGACCTTAAAGTATTACTTAAGGGTATATATAAATTATTATTAAGATAACTAGGTATTATTATTAAATGCAGCAAAGTATATCTATAATAATATAAAGTATTTTACTATTAGATACTTACTATTTAAGGCCCTTTATAGCTTTAATCCTAATAATTAGGATAAATATAATATAAGAATAAGATTAAATATTCTTGCTATTAAAAAATAACTTAAAAAATTATTAAATATTAGGGTAAAGTTAGAGAAGTACTTATAATATATTATTAAGGTATAAATAAAGTACTATAATAAGAAATATATACTTAAATTATATAAGATAAGGGATTAAGTTCTTCTATTAATAAAGAATTTATAAATTAATTAATTAAATAAGAAGTTAAACTACTAATTTTCTAGACCTTATAAAGTAATAGAGATAATTAAAAAGTAAGTATACTAATTATAATTATTGAAGAGCCTAAATAGAATATATCTAGTATTCTATATATCTCTACTAGAACTTTATAATTAATAAGAAAAGATAAAACCTAAATAGCTAAATCTAGTTTTTATTAATAGAGAACAGAAATAAAAGATAGAAGAAATCCTTAATAAATAGACCTTTTATAGGAAGAAATAGTTTTTAATAAAATAAAAAAGATATCTTTTATATAAAAACTTATAGTAAATATTAAAAGATTTTAAATATATAATTAAAGCTTTAAAAGAGTATTATAATAAAAACCTTAGTAAGGCTTTTAATATAGGTAAACTATTTAAATAAAGGTAAGGTAAAGAAGAGCTAAGAATTAAAAAGTAAAGTAAGATAAATAGGTAATAATATTTTTTTTCTTATTAGGTTTTTTAACTATTATTAAATATATTATTATATATATTACTCTTTCTCTAATTTTTTTATAAAATTTAAGAGTTTTAAAAAAAATATAGAAGAAAGAAATCCTAATAAGAATAATTTAATTTAACTAAGCTAGCCCTAGCTAATAATCTAAATATAGGCCTATAAAATTATTCTATTTAGCTATTTTATTACTATAAAACCCCTTAATAATATCTTTCTCCTCCTTATTAGAGAATAGAGGCAGTCCCTATAACTAGGCAAATATATTTACTATATATAAGATATTACAGTTTAATAAATAGATTATTTAATATAATTTTTAAAGAAGATATAATAATTTTAATTTAAAGTATAATAAGATTAATAGAATAGCAGTAGTATTAAGCTAATATTTAATAGTCTTAAATATAGATTTCTATATATATATCTTTATAGAGGAAATATATGTATTTATAGCTTTATTAAAAGACTCTAAATTATTTAAGAGATAAGCCTCTTAGCTAAGACTCTAAATATAAGTTAATTTAGCCTTATATATTAATAGTATAAGAATATATAGCTTATAAAGGCCCTTATAATAGAGATATTTTATATTAATATAAGGATAAATATATTATTACTTTAGATTCTGCACTAGGGCCTTTAAATAATAAAGATATATCTCCTATAGAATAGGAGAAAAATCTTTAATTAAACCCTTTAGGCTAAAAAAATCTATAATAAGGTCTATCTTAAAAGTAATAAGATAATCTATTATTATATTAATATTAGTAATAATAATTAATATTAGTAATAATAATTAATATTATTATCTTAATAAAAGCTAGATTAATCTATAGAGGAGGTATTTTAATAATAATCTTAACTTTAAGAATAGGAGTTATAATAATATCTTAAGTTCTTTAAATCTTTATGCTAGGGACCTTTTTTACTTTTAACCTTCTTTATAATTTCTTAGCTAATTAAATAAAAATTTCTTTTACTATAGGCATAATAAGAATAGTATTATTATAATTATATTTTAATCTTTAAAGAGAATATAATAGACTAGCCTATACCTCCTTATATATAAGAGAAATTATATTGCTAAATATAAATTAATCCCTATATATTTTAAGTAGGAAATATTTCTCTATTAGGGGGTCTTCTATAGATAATCTTAATAAAGATATTTTATTACTATTATTAATAGCAGTAAATAGAATAATCTATAAAAAAAGAATTATTAATTCTAATATTATATTAATAATTAGAGATATAGAAGAAGGAGATAGCTTATTAAGCTACTTATTATCTATATTAAGCTAATAATTAAACAGATAATCTTTAATTAATAGCTATAATAGCTTAGGGCTAGCTATAAAGGCCTTATTAAAAGAGCCTAAAATAAATAAAATATACTTAAAGCGCTTAAGAGGTATTATTATATTAATTAGCACTATTATATAAATCTAAAGGATTATAACTTATATTAAGCATATATATAGGACCTATAAAGAAAATAATTTAAAAATCCTATTTTTAATATATCTGTATAACTATTAGCTATTTCTATATTTAAACTATTAAAAATAATATTAAATAAGCTATAGAAATAGGAAAAGAATAACTTAATATATAGATAGGAGGATAGAAGTTAATTATTAAAAAATAGAAATACTCTTAATCTCTTAAATAAAAATATTAAAATAAAGCTAATATTAGATAAATTTATATAATAAGTATATCTTAACAGTAACTTATTACTGTTATTATAGCTATACCTAAATATTTAAACCTATATAATAAACTTTATATAGCTTAAGATAAGCCTTTTAATAAGGGGGGATATTATTATAAACTAGGGCTATAATACTTAATCTAGACCTGCTAAGACCTAGAATAAATAACTTAGGATAAATAATAAAGGATAATAAGATAATTAAATCTATATATAATAGTTAAATCAGCTAGTTATAGATAGAACTATTAAGACTAGGTTATTTAAATAACTTAATAAAACAGATAGACAGATAAATAATCCCTAAAAGAATAGAAGTTAGGGATTAGTAATTTATTCTAATTACTACTAAACCTAACCTTTAACTCTACTATATATAGACGGCTACTTGCCTGTGTCTCTACCTCTTATCTCATATTCTGTTTAACTAATTCGACTAGTTACCTCCGATAAAGAGCTTTCTTACCCTAGCTCTTTACATTAAGAAAAATTCTAAACTAGCTAGTATTCTATAAATGGGCCTATTCTTATCCTGTATAAGAAGATAAGTATTGTATAGATTATTCAATATGCATTAGATTTAGACTAGATTTGGATTTAGCCCTTAAACAGTTTAAGATATCTTAGTTCTTATTTTTGGCTACAGTAGTAAACTAATTAACTAGGTCGCTTTTTTCTTTGCCCGATTTAGCAGAATCAGAATATTATTATAATATGTAGAGTATAACATAGCCGGTTAAGAAAGAGACGAAGCTATAAGAATATTATTTATGCATCGTTTAACTAGGGTATAGTTAGTTATCGAGGACTCTAGTTTTAGCGATTCGATTAATTCGATTATTTAGGTAATTGTTTATCGTTCAATGTTAGTTAAGCCCCAACCTACTAACCTAGTAATTCTAGTGTAGAGTATATACTACTCCCCCCGGCTCCTTTAAATTATTATTACTTGAAAGGAATAGTAAAAACCTTATATATAAATCTTGCGGTTTGGGGCCCTTTTTCTTTCTTTCTTTTTTTCTGTCGTCGTTGCACCGCTAAATCTCGAGCGTTTGTTACTTAGATTTTTTGTTTCAAGTTTCTATGTACGTATATTAAAGGCTTATTTATGGTATACTTAGTCCGTGCGTGGATAAGCTAGCAGAATCTAGCTTACTAGATAGATAAAATCTAATTTTAGATTCGTTAGTTTTTTATTTAAGTACAGTTACATACCTAACTACTGTATGTAGTAGTTAGTGGCATGGCTAACTAGTGAGTTTATACTCTGTAGATAACTACTCTATCCGTGTATTAGTTAGATAGAGCGCACCTGAGTTTTTTGAGTTAGAACTCCAAGTTTAACTACCTAGGTAGTTAGTTGTTTTAGCCTACTACTGACTCCCTCTACTCTGCTTAACCAGTTAGGGATATCTACTTTGATCTCCTCCGTGAGTCCGTACTGTCTGGTATAAGTAAAGATATAGCAATCTAAACAGACGGCCAACGCTCATATAATATATGCAAGATAATCCATCTCTTATGATTTTGGTGCATTTCTCTCATTATTCGACGACTCTCGTCCCCTCTCACTGCGCCTCAGGCCAACAAGTAGTAATACTCCCATCATCCCCATCCACCGACAACACCACATTAGCTCCGTATTCAAGCGGATTACCCTCGTAAATGACAAAGTCTCTCGAGACGGGGATGTCGAGAATGTGTTCGATATTCCGCGATACCAGATTCACAGCAGTTTGGGAGGAGAGTCCAGCATCTTTAGCGGCCCATGATGCTTCGATTCCGAGACTGTGAAGGTGCCAGTCGCCTGATACAAACATTAGTTCGGAAGTTAATTGACCGAAAAACAGAGTATGGGGGGAATATATGTACTGTACATACTTTCAGGAGGAAAAGCAAGACCGAAAGTCACGTTTGCTTCTGAGAGGACTTTGATTGGAGACTCTGTGAGTGGAGGTCCAGTCAATGTGTCCTTCTTCTCCCATGTATCAGGCGCTCCGTGTGCGGCGGTGAATATGAGCGGGATGTCGGCCGCAGCGAGTTCTTTTGCGACCTGTTCATGTGTTGTGTCAGTGTGTTTTGACTATTATTGGTAGTGAATGCTATGGATCTTTACAGATGGAGCCTCGCTTGCTCCGTAAATCACTATCTTGACTGCTCCATGGTCTCTCTTCAGCTTCACGAGCTGTAATATGTCATGCTAGTAGGAGAGATTTAGTTTAAGGTTGTATACTTAATAGGGGCTGGGATATGGTATGTACAGTACCTTGTTCTGGCTGTGTATAACAACGGGAATTTCACCATTTGCGGCTTTTCCGTAGATGGTATCTTTCCCTTTGTTTTCGAATAGGATCTTGCGAAGTTGCGCGATTGCAGTCGATACGGTGGGTGTGTCTTCAGATCCTGTCGTGAATATTACTGTAAGCCTCAACTTCCAAGGAAAGGTAGTCAGATTTGAATTGTGGATACCTTTCGATTCTTGACTGACCACGAAATGCAGCGCTACGTCATCTTGAAAGATTCCGCCATCCAGAATACTCCTATTTTGACCGGTTTTGATACCCACGCTCACTCCACTCAGAAACCCGTCGGGGATCGGTGCTGTAACTGCTCTTGTCACTCCGCCAATGCGTGCTCGATCGAAAGCCCTGCCCTCAGGATGGACACCATATTTGGCATAAACGACGTTCTCAGGGTTCAGCGGATCCAGCTTTGGACTCACAGGTCCGTCGCTGGTGCTCTTCTCGGATGGTATCTCAACAAGACCCAGGGTAGTGGAGAAAGCCGTCAGACCTGGAAGCACATGTCCGTCTTGAAGAGCAATGACGTTGCTGCTCGGGGTCGTGGTAGAGATACATTCATCGTACTTACCTAGACAAGTTATCTTTCCGGAATTAATAGCAATGGCAAGACCTTCGCCCGATGGGGCTTTTGGGTGTGGTAAGTCTAAATATGACTTGCTGATTCCTGTGATCAGCACGTTTTGCGAGTTCTTGATTCGCGAGCAGAGCTGGTCAACTCCTTTTGGGGGGTCGAGGCGCATATTTGGCTTCCCAGTATAAGTATTTACTGATTGAAGCCGTTCCGTAGAAAGAGTTGGTCTGCCGTCAATGTACACTTGCAACGGAGTGGCTCCCACTGAGAGCGGATGCGAGTCCCAAATGACAAGGTCAGCATCATAGCCCGGTCTGACATGACCGATGCGGTGGTCGACGCCCAGTGATTTTGCTGGTACACTCGTCACAGAGCGTAGCGCAGCCAACTCGGGGAGGCCGAACGAGTGTGCAGTGGCGGCTTGAGATCTGCAGATATATATCAGCATAGGAATTCAGTAGAGCATAGATGCACACACGTACAATAGGTATTTGGCATTCGTGCCTTCTCCAACATGGTCCTTTTCTTCAGTCAGTATCTCAGTGCTGAAGATAGAAGATAGCGCTATAATCTTACTGATTTGTATGCCACGGGTATGCCATGCTCGTGAAGTATCTTGCCAGCTTGTAAGTTAGATTCGTAACCCTCGACTTTGTACAATCCGAAGTCTGCAAATGTCGCGATGGTTATATTTCTGTGATATTTGTTAAAAAGCGTCTTCTTTTTGAAAAGCAGTGTTGATTCCACATACTGTCCACTAGCCTTGATCAGCTCCGGTACTTTCCATGAACTTAGCGAATGATGGAATGCCTGAATCCGGAATCCAAACTCCTCGCTATGCAAGATCATGTCTTCCATATCCTCGGGCTCATAACAATGTATGTTAACTCCAACTTGGCCCCTCAAGATTCCCACAGTAGAGTCCAATTCCAATTCTTCTGGGAGGCCTCGATGTCCATCAGGGCCGGGCCCCACAAGAGATGATATAGCAGCTAAATCACCACTCTCTTTGGCCGCAGCGGCAGAGAGACACCAGGTGTCTTGTCTATCCCGCAGATCCTTGGCGCGCGCCAGGTGCTCTCGGAGAATCCATGCATTTCCCATGCGGGTATGGCCATATACTCGTCTAGGATTCTCGCCACAAGCCATTTTCATATATCTTCGTCTTCTGTCTTTGGGGACGCCATGCTCCAAAAGCAACTCTTCCACATTCTCTTCTCCATGGTCACCGGCTTTCAGAAAGTTCTTGACAATCACAGCTTCTCCGCCCATGATATTCGCTGATCCGGGAAGAATCAGTGACGACGTCACCCCTCCAGATGCAATGACAGTAGTGGCGGGATCGTAGGCCTTTATGGAGTCCAAGGCCCGAACAAAAGGTGTCAGGGGCCCGGTGGAGGGATGTATTTCATTGATATCGTCAGTTGCTTGAAAGCTCGGCCAGCTCCCAACGAGATGATGGGAGTGCATATCGACAAGTCCGGGAGTCACAATGAGCCCGTTCAGCTCCTGCACGATTGCGCCTTCGATATGCTGTGCAGAAGCAGTACTGGTGATTTTGCGGACCACACCTCTTTCGAAGAGGATGTCAACTGATTCTTGAAACGAATCTCCATCAAACAATGTCGCATTTCGAAGAAGCACTGGCTTTGATTGTCCACTGAGAGAGCTCCAGCGAGGATTCTCGCGATCCGCTGACACAGGAAATGTATACTGTGGAGGAGGTGCTCTCAACACTGCACATCTGGTTAGACCCGCGTCCAGGAGATTCCAATCAACCTGCGATAATTGTGAGCCGGAGGTAATGAGGTCGATTATTCTATGCGTTCCCAATGCTCTCCAGTACAGAAAAGCCACTGCTATCAATAGCAGGTATGGAAGTAATAGCCGGCTGCGAAGGGCCTTGTGAGGCAACTTCACAGGGAGATCGGGAAGGCCCATGGTGACTATTTCAAGATGCAAGACGACAGAGAAGATCAAGAGATGCCAACGAAGGCGATGGAGTGGCTTCTTGTATTTAGGTACTCTAGTGTACTTCGTCGCTTGTGCCATTGTTCCTCCGCATTATCTTATCGGCTCCAGACCCGCCCAGAACTAGCCATTTCAAGAAGGTCAAAATGATCCTTCTCAACAGGCGGAGAGATTCACATTCCAGTTCAGATCAATGCGCAAGGACAGCGGATCGGACCGTCAATGATCGTAGTCGTTTCCCCGTGCTGCTTGGATGTGCTTAACTCGTGCCAGGTCCCGATTATCTTTCTCAACGCGATAAGTTTATTTTTATATCTATGAATCAATCGTCCCTAGCATCTGGTCTACTCGTGAATTGGAAATGTTCCAGAATACGTAGAGCCCCACATGCACACCGCGTTATATTGGCCATGAGGCTCAAGGCCAAAGAGGTAATTAACATGTTCGAAGGCTGTATGACGATCGTTTCAAATAGAAAAGACTCCTGGAACAAATCTGGATGATTGGAATACATTCGATCTCCGGAGAAGAGACGGGGTTCGGGATGCACCTGGGAAGGCTATTCGGGAATTTACTCCTATGGTCTTGTACACGATACAAACATTATCTGGGACGAGAACACGGACAGGTGCTGGATAATTGACCCGGAAGGTGCAGATTATACAGACCAGCCCCGGTCTGACTGGACTGAATGGAAATCGCTGCTGGTGATATGGTAGAAGGGATAGACCCAATGCTTCCGTGAATATGATGAATGTCCAGACGATGATGCACTTTATGCGCTCGGAACTCGAACGAAAACAAGACAGTCTGAGAAAGAATACTTCTTTTGTCGAGCGCACGTTGCTCTTATGGCAGGCGTGGCCGACTAGACCTCTCGAGACAGCGGATTTATTCTCGACACTGTTTTCCTTTCTGAGTTGGGTCGGAATAAGCTGTTTCTCGAAACTACATTAGATTAGTTAACCACCCATGCTGTAAAGTTCCAAACATATCTATTGTGAGGCGCTATAGCAAAATAAGCAAATGGTTGCATCTAACCCAGACGCCCTTAACACATGTCTATCTCAAATGCGTCCAAACACCAAAGCTTCGTGGGCAGGCTTTGGTTCTATTCAAATTGCTGTCAGATCAAGTCACGGAAATCAGCTTTGGTTCAACTGCATCACATCACGCGATCTGTATCGAGCAATCAACGCCTCTCTTTCGCATGGTATCGTTCAGCTCTGAGATCTCATTGATGTAATACGGCTGTTCCGGAAGCTGCACATTCCAGCGCTGTTTCAGTTTCAGATCCCTCAGTGGTTCAAGAAAGACCGGGATCTTCTCCACGGGCTCACTGAACCAGTTCCCCGTCAGAGAGAGGGTAAACGCTTGGAGGTTCTTCATCTTGGTAATAGCCTTGCACGTGTCTAGCCACTGCTGACGACCGGCGGAGACGTAGATAGTCTTCACGGGATCTTTACTGGGAAGCCAGTGGCCAGGGAAAGCCCATTTCAGTTCCACCGCGCGAATCTCGTCCCACCGCTCCTGCGGGACGGTAGGACGCAGGTACGTAAGAGACCAAGTGTTGCTGAACTCAAACGTATTCAACGAGTACACCATATGTATGGACTCGTGATAACTAGTTTTCAAGTCAGATCCAAGCCGCTGGGAATAGCGGGAACATATCCTCAAGGCGACAATCAAGGAACACCTAGAACCGGTTCAACGCACATTTGTTTGCATGTCATTGGTAATGACAGCAGATCCCAGTCGTGTGGGACCTCGCAATCCTTCGCAGGCTGTGCGAGGCCGCCGCGACAGATGTCGCAGGACTCACGAAGCGGACAGCTAACGTGACAGAGTCGCCTACGGCATTTTTGGATGATATGCAGACGTCTTCCGCCCAGAACTTGCTCCCATATGATTAATCGAACTTCCGGAGAAAGTCTCGTCAAGAGCAAAGATGCATCTTGCGTCGGTGTTCCTGATTCCGTATCGGACTGCGGAGATTCCTCGGGGTGCTCTTGACCAGCAAGTGTGCGTCTTCTCGGTTTGGGTAGGGCGGATGGTTTATTACCTTCACTCCCCGTGTTAGTAACTTCAATTCTATAGGAGAATAATACATTGAACATGTCTGTTTTGAATACATCACGTATAGTATATGAGTGCAGAGAGATCTTTCTCCATACATGTCAGGGATGGATGGCATCACAAGACCACCAAAGCCATGCTACGATAGCTCTGATAGGGATGGGATTTAGTGCTGAGAACAGACCTCACTTACTCTGATATCGTTGCGCCAATACATCCTCCCAGGAGAATACCCCGTGTTTGATTCTCGCCATGGCTCCGGCGCTCCTTTGAGGCTAGGCAGACACTCGAGGCCTCGGACGGACGACGGCAGTCATCGTAAAGCAGAACGAAGTTGAAAACCGCAGCAGATGATATTTAATTAGTTCGTTCAAAAGCCTCGAGGTCACGAAGATCGCAGCTGTTCCATGGGCGCATCCGAGCTCGGACGTACGTGACGCGGTGGGGGCCCGAAACTAGGCGACGGTAACGATAGAGAGATTAGAGTCAGCAAACTATCCCTGTTACTACATACTTACACGATCCCCACTGCAGATTAAGCGCCAACGGCCGTGTATCTGGCCTTGTTCCTAAGTATAGAGTCCCTACCAGGGTTCCGCGTGCATCATGTTTGCTACAGAAAGGAGTAGCGCACCACCTACAACAAACCCACTCAAAGGTCTTCGAACGAGAGACTATGGTCGGATCTACTTGGATCGACGGCTTGATGGTGATGTCTTTCAAAGCAATTCATTCTCATTCTATGAACAGAAGTGTCTGTAAACGGGGGTATTGGGCATGTGTACCATTCCATAATGCTGGGTGCGCAAAAACCGACGAATATCCGTATGAGCAAAAGCAGATGTAGAAAAAAAAAAGAAAAAGGAGACCCAAGTTACTCATTCTGATTCTCCTGTAAAATCAAGACCAAGCGCCAAACCCCGAGTGTCCATGATGCAACCGTCTGCGGGAAACGAAGCCCGAAAGAAAACAGAATCCCATGTTTGGGTAATAGACTGAAAACGAAACAGAACGCCTGCAGCGATGGGCGAGATGATCAACTCTCTGCAACCTTGATCGCCACCCTTGCCTTGCCACCGCCTTCCCGTCGTACAAAACTGCGAGTTATGATGGGCATAGGCCTGCTATACCACGATAATAAAGCCAGGATCGATACCGTTGCGAAAGGGCAAAGGTCGGCGAGGTCACCAATCAATGAATAGGACATGCATGCCGACATAGATATCTGTGATGAAGCACATAGATCGTGGACGGTAGACCAGCAGTCTCACTTGCGGTACTTCTCAAAATGCTCAGGTTTAAACCAGCCTACTCTATCGTATGCGGTCCAGAGCTTGCTGGCCTTGTTGACATCTATCTTGCACGCTTGCTGCGCATCCGTCTTTCGAAACTCTTTTCCAATGTTGAGAGCTCTGACACGAGCCTCGAAGATGCGACGCTTGCTGCAGAGATACGTCGCGCATGAGAGACGTAGAGTGGCAGCCAGATTAATTTCAGCTGGATTGAGAGCGTGACGATCTGGGTCATTGCTAAGGTCGAGCATCTGGCCTTTCCAATCCGCCTTCAGCGCTTTGGTGTTGCCACCGAGCGTCTCGATTGGAGGAGAATAATCCTTCAATGATGCGTAGTCTGTATCGTCTCTGTTTGTTCCAATGACACGAGGCGCTCTTGAGGGGGCGGAAGGTGGCACATCAAAAGAATCCAGCGCATTCTGCTTGGGCGTCGATCTCGGTGTGCGCTTTACACGCGGCGTCCGGTTAGGTCGGGCCTGACTCGGTTGATTCCTCTTCGTCGGGGCTGGTGCGATTTTCTTCAATTTGGTCTGGGTCGATTCGGGACGATATCTGTTCATCATGGCCAGCTGTTGCTCCAGAGTTTCCCGCTCTCGCCTTGCCCAAGCGGCAGGATTGCGATTGTAGACAGTCGAAACGATGGGCACACATGACAATGCAAGAAGATATTCATCTCGAGTTGGCTTGTTCACCTTGTTCTCGAACCGTGCCATGTGAGAATTGATATGCTCATCCACCAGCGCCTCAGCCGCTGGGGCGAGTACCGGTTCAAAGAGAGGCTCGTCGGTGGCGACATCGACGATCGAGTCATTGCGAGGAAATAGTACGGGATCTCTGGATGAGCCGACGGCCACCTCCTTTTCGAAATGTTCTGATGTATTCGACTTTCTCTTCTTGTTGCCTGTGTAGGGAGTGACGGGTGGCGATGGCAGATCGACTTCAGATTGAGCACGCTTGCGCTCAGCGGAAATTGGAGGGAGTTTGACCTCCTGGTGGAGAGATGCGTCTTGAGACATGGTATATGGTGAGAATGTCGACTGGAAACTGTCGTAGGGCTTCGCCTCTGGAGGAGACATCAGGCTGGAAACCGATGGTAGATTATTCATGATGGTCCTCTGGTGTTGTCCAAACGGTGAAACGGCAGCAGGTGCAGTCATCACCGGGCGATATCGCGAAGATGGCACAGTTCAGACCAGGATTGAGGGGGAGGAGAGCGGGGGAGGATGGATGAATTGAGATGATCAAGTGTCAGCGCAAAGATATATTGCTGAAGGCGATGAATGACGATGCCTGGAGGCGCAAGGCGATGTGGAAGTTAATGGAAGTTGGTCCAGAACGCTGGCAAATCGCACGTGAAGATGATTTGTCAGGGCAGCTTCTTTGTGTTGTCTGGTGTGGCGATACGGGCGATGCGGTGGTGTTCCCCTCGGCGATAAGGCTGACAATGGCCGATAAAGCAATTTGGCCCGGTGGAAAGTGTTCGAGTGCAATTAATTCCTCTTGGTATATCCGAGACCAGCAAGAGAGAGAGGGAGACAGAGAGAGATAGGTAGAGAGAGAAGAGTGATGATGATGATGATGATGATGATGATGATGATGATGATGGGCAACCCAGGAACGTGGGGTCCTTGTCGCAGGATGAATCACAGGCGGGTAGATAAGTTAGGAGATGCGGGGAGGGGGAGGAATGGTTGCGGTGAGAGAGTTGATGTGTTGCAGCCTCCGCCGGCAGAGCGACTGACTGATTGATTAATCGATTGATGGATTAATCAAATTGATTGATTGATTCCAAGAAGGAGTGTTCTTGCAAGAAGAAACGGCAGTGCGAAAAGAAAAGGGAAAGAAAAAGGGGGGAGAGAGACAGTCCGAAAGGGGTCTGGGGGAATGGTGCCAATAAGTAGGTATTGGGTATCTCTTTTGCAGCTGACAATGAGTGAGTGATACTACTGAGTAAGAAGGCTGTGATGGATGGAGGGGGGAGCGGGGCGCGTAGAGAGAGAGAGAGAGAGAGAGAGAGAGAGAGACAAAAGGATGGATGGATGGATGACTGGTTTCAGGCTGCTGCGTTTCTCATCGGGTTGGGCCAAAGATTGCTAAGTAGCAGCACAGCCTTCTGGTGGTGAAGCCATTCGTATCTTGAAACGAATTCTTTCTCTTGCGCGTTTGTTAACTAGCAGTCAGTCCGTCAGCCAGCCAGTCAGCCAGTCAGTCAATCAATCAATCAATCAATCAGTTAATCAGTCAACCCAATTCAATCCAATTCAACTCAATCCGTTTTCCTCCTTTTTTTTTTGGTCTTTCCCACTATCGATTGATTGACTCTCGATAGTCGCTGTTCCTTCACCAATCCATTGACCAAGCCAACCCAATCCAATCGAACCCAGCTCCAACTCCAGCGCCCTCTCCCTCTCCGTCTCTCCCTCTCTCACTTCTCACATCTCCTCCCCCTCCCACTTCCATGGATAATCGGCTAGGCAGCCAGCCCCGACGGACGACGATAGGCCGATTGAGTCACATCGAGGGAGCAGCTGCCAACCAGCGCATGACATGGCCGGGGAACAATGACCAAGCCGACTGATTGACGACTGGCCCCGTGTGACTATCACTAGGCGGCACACTAGGCTCTAGCAAATCCGGGTGGGGGAGGGGCCAGCAAGGGACTCTTGAGTCTGGGGCATTCATTGATGTTCGTTTTATTTTAGGCCTGTCTACGCGCCCAACTGCGATCTAGCGCCGACGATCGCCCGTCCGACAAGCAATTGGCTAATCACGAGAACTGAGGGGTTAATGAAGCGACTTCAGACTATGGTATGTACTCTACTTGGGGTATTATTATTATTATCATACCGTATATGGTATCCTAGGCTTACAATTGTTCACGCAGTAGTTAATAATTATTATTATTAACCATTTGGTTAAGAGAAAACCGTTGAGCTCCCCCCGCCACCCACGTGGCAATTAGAGACAGACGCTATGGTACACTGTAGATGGTATCTACCGTGGTCATATGGTTCTGTCGAAGGAACCGCTCACGAGGAGCTATAGCCCCGATGCTTGAAGTTCCCAAGTGCAAGGATTCCCTACCATAAACACTGGAGGCACTATTACGGTTTATTTTTGTCTAGATGGTCCTTTGTGATCTAAAGGGCGGCGGATTCGCAGACATAGCCACTATATATATATATATATATATATACTGTAAATACCATCGCTCAGGGCTCAACGCGCTGCAAGGAATGTTGCATCACATGTCGCCTCCTCAATCTATCCAGCATTGCGAAGACATGTCGTATACCTTCGTCCAAAGCTCCCAGCTTGCGCTGGTCTCTTGCCTGTAGGACAGCGTGAGAGTGTCCATTCGGCCATCCGGCGGGATCACGGTTACATCGTGTATTCGATAGACAGCGGGGATCGTGGGAAGTGATAGACCCCATCGGGTCGGAGAACTATTAAGGTCGAAGTCGTCGGCAGTATCCAAATCTCGATAGAAGTCCCGTTCTTCGGTGCGAATTACCCTCCGCGCCACACATGCGGTGATGCTCGCGTCCCAGATACCCTCCCTTCGCGAAGAAGATTCCAGTAGTCTGATCGCTTGGAGTCTTATTCGGTGGACGCGACATTTGAGGGCGGTATAGTAAAGTGGTGGACTCCATCCGATATGGATGACTGATCTGGACATGGGCGGGTAATGCCCCTGCCCGGGTAGTGCCTGGGGTTGCGATCTGGTCGCCCGGATCTTCGATATGACTATCAGTCGATCGATGATAGCGATGAATTGGTCGGTGTACAGATCGAAGATTGACTCGTCATCCGGCCATTGACAAGCCTGTGCCATGATAGTGATCATGGCGTGGTATGCACCTAACATCTGGTAGGCGATTTCTTCATCTTCATCATCTTTTCTACATAGCTCTTGCCTGGATGCTTCATACGCAGCGAACCACTGTGCGAGCTCTGTCTGAAGGAGTCGTTGACAGTTGCCTAATGTTGAGGGATGCTCGTGAGAGAGAGATGCTGCTGGGTCCTGTGCGTGGCGGAATTGCTCGGCCAGATAGAGGACTTTGCTCAACAGCCGCTCCATCGGTACCCATGCTTCGTCGAAAGAGCGAAATCTGGGGATCTGTGTCATCGTTATAGAGCCTTGCAGGAGTATGCAAGGATCCTGATGGCGCTGTCTTAATAGAACGACCTGGAGGTACAGCTTGGAGAATGCCTCGACGATCCAATCGTCGACGTCTCCTTGAGACGGCTGCAGGCGGATGATCCCCTTGTCGCGCGTGCTGGATGGGTTCTGCAGTTCGCTGAGAATCTTCAATCCACTTTGGAGATGAGTTTCAGCAGTTCGAAAGCGCCCACGCAGATATTCAAGACACACGAAGACCACACACGCAATCAGCGCGATGCGAACTGACGAGCCATTACTTTTGTCGGGGGTATGAGACCGGAGGTGGCCAATGGCCTTGGTGTAATGCCGCAACATAAACTGCTCCTGGTCATCAATGGCGTCCCTGGCGCACTCATCTTGGTTGTCGAGATGGAGAAACTTTCGTCGATGGACGGCGCTCAAGGTCATGATGGCATGCCAGATCGCGGGCTCAGTCTGGCCCGCCTGGAAGAGGAGCGTGTTCCAGAAGGGCAGAGCGAAGAATCCGGGCATCTTCGTGACGGTCCGCAGCTGAAACCATTCGAAGTGTTGTCCTTCGTCTGCCGTCCTTGAACGGCTGGCGAGAGACAACAACATGACGCCGCCATGCTGCGATGCCAGGGAGCGCTGGCGGTTGCCGTATGAGTCGCCGCCTCCCCAGATGCCGTAGCCATCGCAGACCCGACCGGTAGAGACGCACCGGTGACAAGCTGGACGGGCTTCATCGCATTTGACCTTGCGGATCCTACATGGCGCATGAGCTGCGATCTTTGCCGAGCGATGGGGAGCAACTTGCTTACTTGCAGGTCCGGCAGCCGGATTTCACGCGGGCCTGGCGTCTCCGACGGTTGATTCCCAGATGATCTGACCGGCCATTTTGATCCATCATGACCAAGGCGTGGAATGTCCCACGATGCCCGCCCGAGCAAGGCGAAGAGCAGGGAAAGGGACGTAAGTATATACGCCGCGGTGCGGGATGTCGATTGGCCGGCTCGGAAGTGGTTTGGGAACAAATGGTCCAGCTTTTCTCGATAGCAGGCAACCTCATTGGCGGGCTCGGCAATCTAGCATTTTGGTTGGACAGTGACTATAATTACTATATAGTCCGTCAACGACTGGTCGTTATACACCATACTTCTTGAGCTTAATTATGCTAAGCTATTTAATTATATGCCGTCGTACAAGACATGTTGATTGGTCTGCTCGGAATATCAGCCGTTCGACTGGTAGAGAGAGAGAAAAAAGAAGAAAACAATGGGACAACGCTTGCCATTGCGGGCTCTCGGGGGGTCTACTTACCTATGACCGGACTTTATGGATTGCTCAGCCTTCCATAAATGCAAATCAACGACTTGACAACCTCACGGAGTTTGAGGGGACCCGAAATTGGGCACGACTGGTGCCGGTCTCGACCGAAGAGCGCTCCCTATAAATATAGATAATGCTTCCATGCTTCGAAGAATCTACATCTCGTCAATCATCCACTCTCACCGTACCACGACCAATCTTCCTGACTTCCCTGCTTCAATATGTCCGTCCAATCGGTCCCGCTTCGCCAGCTAGGCAAGGATGGTCCCAGCGTGCCAGCGTTGGGTTACGGGCTGATGGGCTTGTCTGGTCTCTATGGCAAACCGCCTGGCGATGAAGAGCGCTTGAAAGTCTTGGACCGGGCCTTTGAATTAGGTGCCAGATTCTGGGACACCGCTGAGTGAGCCTCAAGCGTCCTTGAATCCTGACCGCGCTGACCCACCGCAGTGTCTACCTCGATAACCAAGAGTTGATCGCCAAATGGTTCAAGCGCACGGGAAAACGAAACGAAGTCTTCCTGGCGTCCAAATTCGGGATCGTCATGGACCTGGAAAAGTTCCAGTTCAAGGGCATCAATAGCTCAGCCGAGTATTGCAAGCAGACGTGCGAGAAGAGTCTGCAGAGACTAGGCGTCGATTACATCGATCTCTGTGCGTGCACCAGCTCCCCCCCCAAATGACGATTGCAGGCTGTCTTCATTTCGAGAACTGACCCTTACAAGATTATGCCCATCGTGTCAACCCTGCCACCCCAATCGAGCAGACTATGCGAGCGATGGCGGAACTGCAAGCGTAAGAAGACCGCTCCTTAAGTCAAGACATTGATCTAATGACTACCAGAGAGGGGAAGATTAAGCACATTGGACTGTGTGAGGTCAATTCAAACACTCTTCGACGGGCCTGTAAGGTCGCGCATGTCGCGGCTGTCCAAATGGAATACTCTCCCTTCGTGCTGGATGTTGAAACCGAAGCCAGCGGGAACTTGATCCAAACTTGCCGGGAACTCGGCGTTGCCATCGTCTGCTCTTCTCCGCTTGGACGAGGCATGCTCACCGGAGCGTTCATGGCCAAGGAGTCTATCAGCGGTGAAGGAGACATGCGCGCAAAGGAGTTCCCTCGCTTCCAGGAAGAGAACTTCAAAGAAAATGTCGAGCTTGTCGCCCAATTCAAGACATTCGCCGACAAGAAAGGATGTACACCGTCCCAGTTGGCGATTGCCTGGCTTCTAAAACAGGGTGATGACGTGATCCCGATTCCTGGAACTAAGAAGATCAAGTACCTCGAGCAGAATTGGAATGCTCTCAATGTTCAGCTCAGCGATGGAGAGCAAGCTGAGATCCGCAAATTCCTGGAAAGCGCCGATGTTAAGGGATACAAGTCCACACCTGCGGCTAGGCTAATCGATCGGCAGGACACGAAGGAGGATGTTTGATATTAATCGCCCAAAGAGACCTTAGCAGGTCTTAGAGCATTCGCCTATACTTTATAGATAATCTGAAGACTCTTTGGTTCCCAGTTTCTATTTTCAGATAGATTTTCACTAATCTACTCTATATAGGCTTGAATAATCACTACATTTGTGCGCGACTTGGAACAGGATTGCAAGCTGATTCAACCGAGTAATAACTCAAGGCTTCTATTCCTAGATCGTCCCGCGGTAAGGGAAGATTATATTTAAGTCTTTCTTTCGTTCTTCTTCTTCTTCTTCTTCTTCTTCTTCTTCTTCTTCTTCTTCTTCTTCTTCTTTTTTTGAATTGGAGAATCGTGCTTGTTTATCTATACCTTCACTAGAGGTAAATATACTTATTACCTTAAACCAACAAATTATAATTACCTAGTAGCCGAATAATAACACTAGTAAGTTATATAGCTTAGGCGAATTCTAGGGTATAATAGATTATCATCGACTCAGTGATAACTATTATATATCAAGATATACTGTAGCTAAGTCTGAGGGACATAATCGCAATGTTCACAAATGGCATGACCACACTGACGGCACGCAGAGCTATCCTCAAACACCTGTGGACCAAGGCCACATTTACACTAATAGGGTATTATCTTATTTTTAGCTTTAATCGCCTTATAAAATTCGAGGTGTTTATAAAAGCTTACACATATATACATGTATATGCCCCCTGGGAGTATCACTGGATTCGAAAGGGAATAGCAATAACGGTGCCTTTCACTGTGGCGATAGAGGTTTATCTGGCTCTGTTAATAACCACATTATGTTTTACCAGTGTTCCTGACATAGCACAATTCCATTACTATGACTTACTTGATTCGCCATAATTCCAGACTGTACAAGGCATATACAACCGCATTGTGGCAGCTCTAAACTATTAATATAGGGCGATAGGTAAGAGCCATCGGGGATATAGCTTTTGCAATCCCGAAGAAAACACATAGTATAGCGAAGAAAAACCTTTAGCAAAACCACGTTCTTGGGCCTTTAGATAGATTTATCGCCAGAAATAATAGATCTACATAGGCTTAGTGCGGGGTTTTGTCGAAAACGTGACCGCTTCCTATTGGCTTGGGTTCTCGCTTTCAGTCTTATATTCAAATTCCACATCTGGCCCC